>NW_027094094.1:11740520-13086354 GCF_029207755.1 Chamaea fasciata | reverse complement strand
AGCAAATTAACAGGAAAATAAAATTAATTGGAGAGGCTCCGGCTCGCTATGCGCTGAGGGAAGATAATGATGTGGGACTTGGGGAGGTGTCCGGAGGGGTACATCTCACGGAGGGGGACGCGCCCTGAGCCTGCCCGACCCCGCTCTCCGGTTTCCCCACGGCGCATCCCACCCGGTGCCGGCCCATCTCGGAAGACGGCCGGCAGCAGAGAGGCGGCTGCAGACGGACACGGGAAAATAAATATTTCCTGGTGTGCGCGCAGCTCTACACGCGCGGAGACCCCGCTTGCTCCAGCCTCCGCTTCCTGCCCACCCCTGCGTCTGTCCGTCCATCCTTCCAGCAGGAGCATCCCTGCAGCTCCCGCACTCCCTGTCCGAGTCTCTGCTGCTTCTTCAGCCTTAAACCTCGACACGCCCTCGCTGCGGATTGTGAGGGTCTGGCTATAGCAACTTTTCCACACCCCCCCCCCCATCCCCAAATATATGGATTCAAAGGGTAACAGTGTAATTAAAAACAGATAATTAATGAGACAATATTCCTACAGCCTACATCTTTAATGAACAAAACCCTTCAGGGCCAACGTGCTCTTCCAGGCTCATCAAAGAGAATAAAGTTGTGGGGCTTATGTACTTCCCAGTGTGTTAATAATAAACCAGCAGTGTATGCTTTTTAAAAGCATGATGCTTTCCACACCTTGAAAGAGCCTCACAGAGCCTTCTGCGACTCTTTAAATATTTTAAAAGCAAAATAAGGTACAAAGGATGCTACGAATCTCTCCTCCCGTTGTATTTGAGGGGCTGCACAGCAAAGCACTCTGCTGATTCCGCGCCTTTTAAACAGACCCAAAATGCAGAGAAGGAAGGAAAAGACAAACAACTGTTCCCTGCAACGGCATCTTGCAAACTTTTTGTAACTCTTCGTTTTCTCCCTCTTTCCCTCCCTCTCTGCCTCCTCTCCTCGGTGCTGTTTGGCTTCGGGAACACGCAGCCACACAGGCACGTACGAAATCCCTTTGTTTATTTCCAAATATATTTAAGAAAATAACAGCCCTGGGTTTAATGCTGAGAATATACAGCCTGTATCTGCTGCGTGCTTCTATACATTTAAGCTTCTTGTTTCCTCCCAGATCCTTCCTGTGGAAGCTCCCGAGGTAATATTTCCATTTTAGTACTTTGCGAGCTTCTAACTCAAATTGTTATTGCTTCACATTTTTAAAGTTTACTTAGCAAAAGGCCCGGCTAACGTGAGCCGCTTGCAAGCTCGGAGAAAGACGAAAGGGCCTTGCCTTCAGCTACATTCTGCAAATGTGAAGGGATAGGGGCTTTTAGGGATGAGTTATACCGCAATCAGCTTAGTAAATCTGCATGCAGAAAGGATGCTAATTAGTCTTAATAGTCTACCAATATGCCCCAAGACTGGAGACACAACAACGTAAATCTGCTACCGATAAATATTTTTAATTGTTAAATTTACTGGAAAGAAAAGTGTATTTTTCCGTAGCGAACGCAGAGGATGCGGCGGGGCCGGGCTGCGACACGACACGCTCCGCTCCTCGGTGGGGCCGGGGCGGGGACAGAATCACCCTGGCAGGGGCTCCGGGCCGCCCCGACCCCCGACGCCCCCCTCACCATCCCCCCCAGCCTCGGCCCCGAGAAGGAGGGGGAGCGCCTACTTAGATTGTGCTTGGTGAAATTAGTGATGTATCACGTTAATTACCACTGTGATCTTAAAATGGTTGCAGGCCCAAGGAAAATTAATGGAAATCCAAATTCTAATTATGTGGCTGGTGTTAAAGAGTTGAACTAAATACCCGGGAAGGGAAATTGGATGATAATGTGGAAATATGCTACATTTTCTGGCTGCTTGTGGTTATTGCATCATGAAGCCTAATAAATGCATTATCAGAGATACTGCTGGAGGATGATCTTTGGGGATACAAATGGGGAAGGAGGTACGGTGATTCCTGGGATAACTGCGGAAAACAATGAAGAAATTCCGAGAACCGGTAATTTTGCTCTATCCCTGCCCGACGTGTGCGGGCCCAGCTCTGTGTGCTGGGGTTTGCGAGGAGGAGAGAACCGGGAGCCCCAGGGAGGGGCACTCGGGGGCGTCCTCAGAGCGGGGATGCAGCAGCATCGCCCGGGCCGCCTGCCCCCGCCACGCCCCTCTTGCAGGTGGGGAAACTGAGGCACGGACACGCATCCCTCCGGGCTGCACCTCCCCGATCCCTCTGCATCCGCCCCGGAGTCACCCGGCAACCACACATGGAGGACTAATTAATTAACACAATTAAGCTTTCGGAACCCGGGGCTGAAACCCGGGGGGTTGCAGAGAAAAGCCGGGGGGACACGACACCGAGCGCGGCAATGTGTGTCACGTCCGACCCACGAGTGTCCGCGGGGAAGGAGGGCAAAACCGCCTTCCCGCAGGCTTAACTCTTCCCTCGCTGGCCGTCTCGGGGTCCCGAGTTTCAGTGTTAAGATCTCAGCCTCATCCATCACGGAGTTAAAAAAAAAAAAAAATCGAGAGGCAAACCAATACAGACAAACACATCAAGACTCAAGAGTGGCGACCCTTGGAAAAGCCAGGGTCCAACCAGATATGAATCATTTTTCTTTGCATAGTTTAAAGGAATTACTAGTGATATGCACGGCTGTCACTGCAAACTACATTTATGGATTTGCAAGTCATTTCCATAAATCAGCTGCATTGGATCCATCAGAAGAGCAGAGCCCGGCGTCGGTGCGAAGATGATGGAGCTCTCTTTGAACGTATAATGAAGTGTTCCAAGGGCTGCAGTTATTTTTCTGCTTGTTAAGGATTTTTTTTTGAAAGGGGAGGGGGGCCTTTTCGAATTTGATTTTAAATTAAAACGTCGCCAAGAGATGTTTTATTGGTGATCACCCTTATGATAAATTTATGCTTCAATAATTACTTTTCACGGGATATCGATTTCCTCTGGCAAAAGCCTTTCTCCCTCCTTCCCAACCCCTGTCTCCCATTTCCCGAACAAGACAGTGCTCCCCCAATGCCTCCGTCCCCCGCTCCGGGTATGACTCCGCAGGCAGAAACACGAATGGGGCAGGGGCAACAGAGTGGTCACGTCAAGGAAGGGAGCAGGGATTCCACACGTGAGAAGTCCAGCGTCTGGGGGAGTCCTGAAGCCCCCCAGGCCCTCCCCAGGTTCAGCTGGTCCATGGATGGTGGGGGCACTGCCCCCGACTTGGTGGGGGTCCCTCAGAGGGATGCAGGAACCTCTGAGGCCGCAGCAAAGCTTCCCAAGCTCTGAGTTGGCCTGACTGCTGGGGAGATTGGCTACCGCTCCATGGCACCCCCTGCCTCCCCCTCCCTCTGAATCCAGAGAAAACCTCATCATGAGAGCGTGCAGCCGGTCACAGCGGCCTGCAAAGCAGGGGAGTGGCTGTGCCCCTCTCCTCTGGCACAGGAGAGCGTGGCTGACCCCTCCCGCTGTGTCCCCAGGGCTCACGCTTGTGCCGGCTGCCGGGGAGTCTCCACGTGCTCTCGGGTGCCCGAGCTGCGAAAGGAGCACACAGAGAGAGGCACACGGCAAAGGGGAGGGTTGGCCTCACCAGGGCCATAACCCCCAGGATCAGAAGTACTCTGAACGGTGCCCCAATCTGCAAACACATCCCCTGCCAAGGACCCAGCTGCCCCCTCCACGCCACCCCCGGCAGGCACGGCCTCACCCACACCAGTCCTGCCTCTCTATTCTCGCACACCCACGAACCCACTGCTGGAAAAACGTTCAGGGCAGTCAAGCACGGACATTCAGGGAGTTGAGGGCATTCAGTGCAGAGGGTCCATGATGGCTTCATAGCCCAAAGCAATGCCAAGGCCACATTGAACTACTGCAAGTTTATTGTACAAATGTTCCTTATCTTCAAGAACATTAACATTACAGCCAAACTGGAGTTCTCCAAGATGCTGAAATTATTCCAATATATCACTTCTGATCTGGCGTTTTCTGACAAAGCCAATATTCCTCTCAGCTCCCCCCTGTCCATTTATTATGGAAATAACTTTTCCCTTGGAAGGGACTCACACCTTGCTCAGAGATCAGAGCAGTTAGGAGACCACAGAACACATCACCACAGAAAACTGGAGCATATGCCAGCTCCTTCAGAGGCCTCTTTCACAGTCTTATGCTCTTTACACTAGTAGCTGAAAGAGTGTAAATTCTAAGAGTGCTATTCTCCTTTTGCTTAAAAAAAAAAAAAAAAAGTTCCTTTCTTTGGGAATAAGAACATGGTATTTGGTGGGAAAGTGATGTGACTGTGAGCTCAGGTCTTGCTGGCTGAGGAGAGGACAATTATCTGTAAATGCTGGCCCACACACAGGAGTTTATGGGTGTTAGCAGCTCATGTCCTAGCCCCCACAAGAAAAATTTCAGGTACTGCTACATGGGTGAATGGATCATCTCATCCCCTAGTACTACCACTACTATTATTATTATTATTATTATTATTATTACTATTGTTATTATTATTTTAAACTAGTAGATTAGACGAATGAGCAGCACTGTCCCCATTCCCAAACGTCAACATCAAATCCAGGTGCTCCAGCACCTGGTCAGGGCAGGGTTAACCACCCCTGAGGGTGAGGGGAGGCCTGTGACCATAACCAGAAAAGCTGTGGTGGGCACCCAGGGCACCCTGCACACCCCTGCCCTGCCTGGTCTGGCTTTGCAGCGAGGCCAGGGGATGCAGCACGTACCCTGCAGGGGTACAGCCTTGGCCAGGTGTGGGGGTCCCTTCCAGCTGGTTGCTGGTTGCTTTTAGCTGCCACTGGGCACAGGAGAGAGCAGCCCTCTTTTGTTTCCTCTGGTGTGTCTCCATCAATTATTACCTTTTTGTGCAGCTGAGGCCACTCATTGCTTCCCAAAGTCCCGTGCATTGCCAAAGATGGAGCCACCACAGTATTGACATGGGCACAAACTGGAGAGTTCCAAATCCAGTACAGAGACTGAAGCAAAAACTGGATCCAGTAGCAGTTGGAAAGGAGGGGTGGGCTGCCCTGTCCCACTGCCTCTCTCTTCAGTGATGTCAAGGCTATAGGCCTCTGCTGTCGGCAAGGTTCAAAGTGTCTCTGTCCTGCCCCAGGTGCCTCCTCGGCAGGGCAGGGCGAGTCGCAGGACCCGCAGTTCCAGCTGCCCGCAATTACCGTGTATTAGCCCGGGCTCTTAATTGTCCTACCTTCCCGGGGTCCCGCTTCGAGTCCATCTCTTCTCCAAGCTCGCCTCACCACACCCTTACGGCATACCTGTGGGCATGCCAAGGCCGCTTCGCCCCGGACGGCGGAGGCAGGAGCCGGGACGAGGGCCGTGAGTGGGATCGTTTCCCGCCGGAGCCGCGTTCCCGCCCGCCGCTCAAAGCTTAGGCGAGGGGGACCTCTGCAGGCGGCACCGCCACCCGGCCCCCAAAACACGGCCGGCACCCCCCGTGTGGGACTGGGCAGGGTGTGCTGCCTCCTGCCAAGCGGTTTTAATAAGGGGAAAAGCCTTTCTAGAAGTTAAAAGGTGAAAAGAGGAAGGGGAAGGGTTTCGTGAGCAAACCCCGCCGTTGGCATTCATTTTTCTGTGAGCTGAGCAGCCACTTCACATCCCACAAAGAAATCAAGTCATGCTTTCTAGGGATTGTGACATTACTAACATCACCATGTGAAGAAGAATATTGCCCCCCCGTATTAGGACCTGAAGAAGCAGGATGCACGGTAATGTAGTCGGAAGTGAATTACTACCACAGTCATGCAGTCTGAAGGATGAAACCCATCCCCTGGTTCACAGCAATTTTAGAGAGGATTGCCACTTAAGACAAAGTGACACCAGAACCACAGATCTCGGGGAGAGGATGGAAGGTGAAAACCCGGCAAAGGGTTACATGTGATCTGACACATCTCAGAAACAGTGGGGTGACACAAAAGCAAGAAGCTCTTCCTAGTCGATCCTGTGCATGCTCCTGAGTCCCTGCCCTCCCAAATTTAAATGTCTCATTGAATTTCAGACAAAATGTGACTAGGGACATGACAAGTAGATTCAGTCCTTGGGAGTTTCAAGTCCTGCTGCTGTTGGGAACTGATCTTTGGAGCACCCCCTGCTGTGTGCATACAGCTCCTTTATAGCCAGGGTCACCTCTAGCAGAAACTCTGCTGCCTGCTTCATCCCCAGAACCACAAGGGTTGCAGAGTCCCTAGGTCACTGCCTGTCAACTGATGGGACTTCACACCTGGAATGAGCCCTCCCTTGTATATGTCCTGTCCCAAACTTGTCAGCTGCTTGAGACAGTGTCCCTCCTTCACTGCTCATGGGATCCTCTGTGCCCTGCTCTGAGGCCGGCAGAGCTGACAGCATGAAGTAGCACATATGTACTGGTGGACACTCCCCAGGTTATTTTCTTCTCTCACTTTCATGGGCAGCAAGCACCCTCCAGGTATTAGCCCTGCCTCTGGAGCACACAAATGAGTATTACTTTTACTTCCCACGAGTATTTTCAGAAAACTAATACTAATTTGAAGGAAAATATAACGCTTCACAGCAGGTTGTTTGTTTAGGTTTTTTGTGGTTCTTTTTTGTTTGTGTATTTACACCTGGAGAGTAGGGAGCATCACAAGTCACGTTCCCTTATGCTCATGCTGACAGCTCCCCCCGGTGTCTTGTGCTTGCACATCTTTTGCACAAACACCCGTATTCACGCCAGGGATGCTTGGTGGAGTATTAGAGAAGATGGAGCCAGACTCTTCTTGGGATATTGGGAAAGGCAAAAGGCCAGTATACACAAGGAGTGACATACAAGTTGCATCAAAGAAAACTGATTACTTATAAGAGAAAAAAACGTTCCACATGAAGGATAGTCAAATACTGGACAAGAGATCCAACTCTGAAATCACTAACCATGCCAGCATTCAAAGGTTTACTGAACTGAGAAACCTGCCCTAGCAGCAGTGAGCTCTGCTCCTCAGAGAGCGAGCTCGATAGGAGACTCCCTGAGGTCACTTCCAATGTGAATTCTGTTATGATTCAATGATGAAGCAAAAAAATCCCTGGCTGCTACTCCTGCATCCCCCTCATCCATCAGTGCTCTCCTGTACACCAAAATGAACTGGAGCAGTCAAACTTCCAAGTCCATCAGCACAAGTACCAACATAAAGCCAAAGTCACACAGCCTGTAATTAGCTTCTATTTCTCATTTCTTAAAAATGAGATCTGCTAATGTTTTTCCCAATTAGTACAAGTTATTTTTCACTGAATTCAACCACAGCCCTTAACTGTTTGATAGTGATAACCTTAATTTCTCTCCCTTGTCTCTTCTTTTGCCCTGTAGGAGGAATTAGCCACAGTACCCATGGGCAAGTTTGCAAAACAACTTCTGCCGTCATCCTTTGTGCCCTGTCCAGCTCAGGGTACAGAAACCATGGCCAAGGGGAGAGACAATCTGCCCTTTTTGATCCATGAACACTTCAAGGAAAAGCAAAAGAATAATTAGTACTTCAAGATGTAAGACACAGACAAGACCACCCCAAAGTAAGAAGAAATAATAATCAACTGATATCTTGGTTCTGCCGCCAGGACCTCCTATTTCATTTAACTGATGCCTGGGTGAGAGATCTAGGGCTGGGCTCTGAAGCACCTCACTTTAGAGTGATGACAAGTCTTCCCCTCAAAACCCTCTTGCCATGCGTTTAGTGGTAAGAAATTTGAAGGTGTGGTAAGGACTCCAGGGGAAACTTCCCAGTCCTTCTACCCTCTTTCTGCTGTGCTGCAGCCTTGATTTTGGTACCTTTTCTAGGGTCCCCTCTACAGCAGAGAAGATGAGAATTATGTTCCAGAGACATGGCTGGAAAGAAACGGTTTGGACAGGAAACTTTCGGGGGGGAAACAGGGCAGGTATCCCACTACCTGCAAACATGGCCGGAGCCTGCATGAACAGCACAGGCTGAGCCTTGCTCCTCTCTTAGCTGGTGTCCCCAAAGCAAGATACAAGAGCTCAGCAATTCTTCCTGAAAGGTGCTCAGTGTCCTGGCAGAGGCTGCTTGTGAAGCCCTCTCGGTGTCTTTGGCTGGCCCTGAGAGCCCCCAGGAGTTGGTCAGAAGAAGCCCTGCTCAGGCACAGTGTTCAGTGTGAGCTCTGTGCCCCTCACAGCCCCTCGGCTGCTCACCCTGCCAGGACAGAACCAGGAGCTTTCCATGAAGCTTCCTGATGGCTGTGGGTCTGGGTAACACTGGGCACAGGAGTTCATTCACAAGCTCTGACAAATGCCTACCCAGATCTTCATTTTTTTTCCAGGTCTTGGCTCCCAACCAAGGCAGGAATCTCTCTTCAAAGGAATAGTGCTCAATTAAAAAAAAAAAAAAAACAAAAATTAAAAAAAAAACCCAAAAAACCAAAAAAAAAAAAAAAAACCACCCACCATCAATTTCAGAAGGCAAATAGCTCATACCAGCCCCGGGGATGGTGGAGTTCATCTCATATACTTCTTCATCTGCAATGCTCTAAAAAAATAAAACCCTGATGATCAGATTTTGATGAAGAACTCCACCATGACTGCTAATTGTTTTCCCATTAGTCCTTGCTTTTGAAAGTAAAGCTGGATTTTGTTGGAATAACTCTGAAAATCTATCAGGGTCAAGAGGTGTGGCGTGCTGTGTCAGGAAGGCACAGAGATACAGACGATGGGTATGTGCTAACTTTTCAAATTACTGGAAGATCTCCCGGTGAAGTTATCTTGTCCCTGCTGCAGACACAGGCTCTGAATATTTCTTGTCCTTGCCTGGCAGCAAGAGAGAGCAGCAGCAGCATCTGTTGGTAGCAGAGGGGATGCAGCCATGAGGCACGGGTGCTCACTGTCCCAGGGACCTTCTCATTCCGTTCTCTTAGCATAAGCCTAAAATTATCCAGTTCTAATTGATGGGAAGAACAGAGAGTTTTGAAAAGCTGTGTCTTAATAAGGAAGTTTATTCTCCTTTTTCTTAAGAGTTAATAAGCTGCTGCCCTAACCAAGGCAGGTGGAGAAAGGTTTCTGTGAGTAAGAGAGACAAAAAGGTCTGTCAGAAGAGGATTAGTTGGAGCGGAGCCTGCCTCCGAGCAAGACAGAGGGCGAGGCGACCTTGCAAAGCCTGTCTGGGCTATTTTCTCGAACTCCAGGAAGAAGACTGTAAAGGCAGTAGTGACACAGGAGAGCTGCATTCAGAGTGAAAATTAATTTTGCTGTAATGCCTGCTGTTGCTGCTGCTTACGCAGCAACGAACAACGCCTAGCTTTGAAATCCGAAAATGCCCCAGCTGTGTCCAACCCTAGGGAGCATGAGCAAGTCAAATGGAGGCTTTTCCATACCAGGAGGGCCCTTGCTCTGTGGCCTACTGGGAAGTGTAGTTTGGTGCCTGCATGGCCATTTCAGAGCAGCCTTTGCTCCCTCTGGTTAGCAGAGCCTGAGGTTTGAGAGCGAGGAGTCTTGTGGGGCAAGCTTGGGATGGCTCCTTGGGTTCATTTGCTCCTTGCTTCAGTTGACCATCCCTCTTTGGAGTATGGGATCATGAGATATTCCCTCTTTGCCGCAACGTAGAAAGACAATCTTGGTGCTGAGGGGCTTGCTAAACCCCACCCCCAGCTGAAATAGGGGTGGGCACAAGCAAACATGAGACATGGCTGGAAATAAGGCATGTGGACAAAAGTTGTCCTGAACAGGGAGTGTCCAGGGCTGCCAGGGGACAGGGGCACACTGAGCTTGTGCTTGCCTGCCCCACTGAGTCAGAGCCAGAGCCATGAGGTTAGCTCAGCCTTTCCCAGGGAAAGGCTCACACTGACACATCACGGAAACAAAAGTGAGAACAGTGCTTTAAACACTGCAGACTAGGCTAGTGAGGGGCAGGGCAAGCAGTGAACATTTGGGGTTCAAACGTTGCAGAAAAGCTCAAAAACTTTGATCAAGAGAAGAGGAGGGAAGGAAGGACCTGGCCAACCACCCACAAATGCTGAATGTGACCAGGTATGTAACAAAACAAACAAGCAAACAAAAAAAAAAAGGTGGGTTGGCACACTCTTGAGTCTGGGGTGTATCTTGAATAACATGAGACTGGATGGGTTTGGGGTTTGGGAGTGTTTAATCCAAAATGGAGAATTTGGACTTTCTGCATTTCTTCCCGTGGCTTCTTTTATTTCCACCAAAGTTTTCTTTCTTTCAGTAAGGAGATGTGAATTCCATCCAGACTGCACCTCCCCATTTTCCTCCTCAAAATAATAACAGCCTCATTTGCTAAAGGCACTGTAAGGATATTAAGTGAAAATGAATTAAGTTTAATTCAATTGTTATTTTAGGAGCTTTGCCTCGTCAGGGTTTTGCAAAGCTTCATTCTTCCACTTGCTGGAGACCAGCTTTAACACGCCCCTGCTGAGATGTTGCTGCAAGCCACGAACCCATCACACTGGGAGTTTTACTTAATGCTTAGGGTTGGATTTTAGTTTGCTTAAATATCAGAGTCTGTCTGCCACACTGCTGGGGGAGAGGGAAAAATCAGAGACTGGTTAGCTCAAGTCCATCATATGCAGCTTAGAAATAAAATTAATGGTCTGGCTGGTGATTTCTCAGGCAAAACCCCGGCATTTCTTTGTCCAGAAAGCACCACGCCACTGCTGCCCTGCTTCAGAGAAGCTTCACCTGCTCATTGCATTGGTCTTATATGTATTTTCTCCACCAGTGGTGGTACCCTTTGGATCACCAGCACATGAGGGTGGAAGCTGCCAGTGTAGGACGAGCTGGGGAAGGATTAGTCTGCATCTGCAGAGCACTCACTGGATTGGCTTTAAATGCAACGCAAAAGCCTGGAACTGCATTGGGGCCTGCCCTGGTTAGGAACCGCTCCCTCACCCTCAATGAGGCATCAGCTCCACCCAAGACAGGGAGAAGCTTTGAAAAGGAGGAAAAGAGGAGAGAAGGCTGTGACAGAGGGACCTGAACTATCCTAGGGCTGATGACCGTGGCTTTGCTGTGGGGGCAGGCAGGCTGCTGCGTGCCTGTAACCAACTGGGCATTTGGAGAAAATTCACAGCCCTGCACAGGACTGAGGCAAGAGGGAGAATGTGACCCTGAGGGGTGAGAAGAAGAGAGTCTCAGACTCTCCCAAAGCCCAGCAAAAGGACATTTCAGAGGAGCTGTCAGCTCCTGTAGCTTGTACAGTGGAGCTGTATGATCCAGCACACCCCTCCCCCCTCTCATCTCTGGTTTTTATAGCAGAGGGGCAGAAGGGAGGAGAAGACCCCAAAGGTAAATGCCCACAGAGAGTGCTGGGGCAGCTCAGTGTCAGCAGCAGCAAGCAGAAGGAGGGAGCACTCAGAGCAGGGTTCTCCCAGCCCCTAACCTTGCTGAGAGCCAGCACCCAGGATTTATGGAAGAAAAGCTTGGAAGTGACCTCTGATCCACTCGAGCACCAAGCGAGGACTCAGATGGCATTACAGCTTGATGTACAGCCAGCGGGTCTGCTGGGCAGTCTCCTGTGAGCGATGGCTTGCGATATTTCTGGAGTTTATACCTAGCTCTCCAGCTCGATGGGCTTTCTGGGTATGATTTGTGCCGTGTGTAGCTCTATAAATATTGAGCTCAGAGAATTATATATGGCGACAGCCCTACAGCACTCCCGGTGATATATCCCTGCGTTTGTGGTTGTAGGCGAATAATTTTACTTTGAGTGGTGTGGCAATGAGAACAAGGAGGAAGTAAAATAAAAGGGTAATTCGAGTCCAAGTGAATGGCAGGGAGCATGCGTGAGGCTTCAAAGCCTCTCCCACCAATCACTCAGGGAATTGACAGCCAGGATAATTTCCCAAATTAGTTACCTTATCCCTGAGTGCTGCTGTCTGCAAAATTAAGATAACTCACCACTTTGCTGAAAGGTTGTGTTATAACAGGGCAAAGAAGGAGCAGGAGACAAGGCTGGTGCTCCAAGGACAGGGTCAGACCCTCCCTGCTGGGGTATTCCTTAGGTAAGGGTTGGAGCATGAGGAGAACCTTGGCTGTTACCACCAGACCCTCATCACTCAGTTCCCTGGAAAGTTGCAGCAGAACTGTCCTGGGAAACCTTCATGACAAGCAGCTTGCAGGCCACCACGTAAAGTGGGGACATTGTTTAACTGATTTGGGATTGCTGCAGTCTAAGTGTTGCTTCCCCACCTGTACATCCCAGAGCATTCCTTCCTCTGGCCAGGAGATGGGCAAAGGGGGCTCAGATCTGTGCACTTATCCCATTCAGGCAGATACCATCAGGGCCTCAGAACAATTTCCCTAATGGGATGTGGAAATAGTCAAATGCCCAGCTCCAGAAAAAAATTGAGGCCAGGTTTCGTGCCATGTCCCATTTGCTGTGATGCTTCAAGGTGTTCAGGTGCTTGTGTCCATGCCAGGCTGGCCATGCAGGTGGGTTCTCCAAACCAGGCTGGCAGGTTCAGAAAACCCACCTCAAACCAACAAAATTAATGATCTGCACCTTGGTGTCAGAACTTCCATGGGAAGGGCCCATCCCTCAGCCCTGCACTCCCCTGCTGCAGGTGACAGGCAGTGCCTGGGTGACTGAGCTCTGTGTCCCTAGATGGGAAGACTGAGGAATTAATCTTTAATTGTGAAATAGGAAAGTGAGCAACCACCTGAGGAATGGGATTACAAGGGAGGGAAAAGGTTTGGATGGACCCAGCCTGCTAACACATTTTCCTACAGCAACCCGTCTGCAGATGTGTCTGGGTGTGCCCATTCCAGTACAAATGCCTTAATGGGCCCATTATACTTACATGTCCATCACTGTACTGTTGCAGACCTGGACTACCCATGGTTCCCAAAAATTCAGTTTGCTAGTCCAGTGCCAATGAATAACCCCAGCAATAGACTAATGCAAAGGAGCTGAGTCTCATCCTCCCCTGGAAACCTACATGTTCAGGTCCCTCATAACCACCTAAGGGCAAAGACATGGTCCTGTCAGAGCGTTGGATGAGCAAGCAACAGGCCAGGAGCAGGAGAGACCATTTACAAGGGGCTGGAGTGGTTTGCTCTTATTTTGTAAATAGATGAAAGGTCAAGAAAAGGCAATAACCCTTCTTTGTGGCTTTATATCAGGACATACAGCAGATGTTTGGAATCACAGCTATTGCAGCCACAAAGGATGTGAGAATTGATCTGATTTCTTCCTCCAGAAAAGATTTAAGATACATGGCAAGGAAAACTACTTCCACTGAAAGCTGCTTTAACCTTGAAAATACACAAAAGGCTCAATGAGTTCAGGATTTGACACAAACAATTTGGGGTTAAAGTTGCAAATTCTAACATTCTAGAAGCCTCACGGGGCTAGGATTTATGGGTAGGTTGTCCATCACAGGGCCCCTTCAGCCAAATATTGATATCCCTCTAGGAGATTTGCTATGAGTCAAGAAGGAGGAGTCTGAAGCACAAACTAAGGGTCAAAAATGTGCCCGGGAGATTCAGTAGGTCAGATGAATAGTTAGAATTATCTGTTGTGGCCACAAAACATATTAATCTCTCACACACATGAGTCACAGGAACATTTCGTATTCCTTCCTCCATTTCTGGATGACTTCCCCACCTGGGCAGACCTAGCAAAGCCTGGCTCCAAGCCATGTGATTCTGGAAGATGAGACCTGCATACCAAAGCCAGTGCCCTAGCGTAGATAAAGAAACCAGACTTTCTTGATTGCAGCCCTGAACATTTCCTTGCAATGTTGCTGCCTGCTTTGGTGGAGTCACTCGATCCTACTGCAGGGGTAATGTTCCCTGAACTTCTTTCACACATGAGGGGTCTCCCATGAGCTGCAGCAGCCAGCAGAGCACCAGAGAGCCACTGGCCTTTGCACCAGCATCCTGTGGAGGAGGTTGTCCTGCTGCTGCTCTTGCAGCCAGCTCAGCTCCATGATCCCATGGCCTGGTGTGGGACATGGCTAGACAAGGGCACCTTGCATTCAGCACCATCTCACCCAACCTCCTGACTCCCCCCTTGGTAGTGCCCATCTCTTCCCTTGTATCAGCCAGAGAGGCTGATCTCCCCTGATGAAGACCATCTCTTTAGCCTGTTTTGTGCTATGAACAGCCTGGCTCTTTAACTGCTGAGCTCACTCTCTTGCACTTCTCCTTGTCTGTAGTGGTGGTATTTTTCTCCAAGGAATAAGGCTGGCTGCTACTGAGGTGCCACTGTCTCCTTTTGTCCTCCAACTGCACCGATAATTCATGTGAGACTTCATTTTACCCTTACCTGTAGCAGCCAAATACACCTGTGAGGAGAAATTAGCTGCTTCAGTGGCACAGTTCAGTTGCTTAGGAGATTCCCAGTGGCTCCAGGACAAGAAATAAATGAGGCAGCTCACTCAACAAGTGTCTTCCCCAAGGAGCATGGCTCAGTGCTCTGCTCCCCAGCAGCCCCACCAGAACTGACGACTGTGCCAAGCAGGGCTCATCAGGGCTTTGTCCCACAGTGTTAATGCTTTCTCCTCACTGCAGGAAACAAGACACTACAGCAGGCTGGCTGTGCATTCACCTTCCCTCTTTCCTACCAAACTCAAGCTGTTTCTGACTCTTCACAGCTTTTCTGTTTTGTACATCAGCAAGCAGACTCAGCATCACCTCAAATGTCTGGCCCAGCCATGGCTGGGGTAGGGGGTGGAAATGGAGTCTGGCTCCCTGCACGCTCACCTAGCCCCCAAAACAGCCCTTTTCTCCCCAGCACTGGCAGGTCTCTGTTGGACAAAGACAGAAGGGTCACCTGTGAGGACCCATCCAGGACATCTGCCAGTCAAGCCTTGGCCAGTGTGAAACCCACCTTCAGATCCCCATTCCAGTCTGGCAGGGCCTGCTGTCAGCTCTCCTCTGCCCCACGGAAATCCCATTTGGGGCCATGAGGAGAACACAGGCAGGGAGGACAGACATCAGCCTGACCTTGAGAAGGGCCAAGAGAGTGGCCAAGACTGGACTAGAGAGGACAAAACCTACTGGGCAAAGAAGAGAAAGTTCACAGTTGGTAGACCATCCAGAAAATGTTTACCCCAAATTTCAACATATCTTTTTAGGTCATTTTTTCCTGAGCCCTCTGGGCACCATTTCACTAGTGCATGCTCTGTGGAACAAATGCCAAGTGATGGTGAAACACAAATAATCCCTTCTCATAAAGAATTGCTTTTCTGGTGAATACTGGGCTATAAATGCAGCCTTAAAAAGCAGTAACTTGTTAAACTGACACACACAGACACACACAAGCAGACTCCATTAAAGTCATTTGATGCAAGCCAGGAAAAAGCAACTGTAAATCACATAATTATTTTAAGAGACAAAGACATTTGCTTAAACTGGTTCAAATCACCTTTGGGAAGGGAGGAGAGAACGTTTGTGTCTGCACCATTAAGTGCTTTGATTTCCTGCGGCTCACCCCAGACTTATTTTAATAGCATTAAACATATGAATATGTGATAAAAAAATACAGGTGGTTTCCTTGAGCTTTACTGACTTTTTTTTTTGTCACAAAAACAAAAAACAAAAAACAAACAAAAAAAAATCATTGCTTCCTTATTTATCTGCTTGGGTGTTTAATGGGTTTATATTGTTTCTTTTGATGAATGCAGGCAGCCTCTTGGCTTTCCTAGAGAGCTGTTGCAGCCACCTGTTTTGATCAAAGCTCATCCCTCTGCTTAAAAATCCCAGATGCTTGTCCTCAGTATTCACTGCACTCCATGAACCTGGAGGTAGGGATGTACAGCCAGGAGAGGGATGGAGCCAGACTCCTCAGAGAGTCGAGGGCCTCGGCTTTGTGCTCTCGGTGTGTCTGCAACCCCGCACAGTGGCCCTGCCCCACACACTCCCCCCCACCCCAACACTGCCCCGTGCACCCAAACATCCTGCAATTTACCCAGCACATGAAACATCAGCACATGGGATATCCTATGGAAAAATCTCGCCTCCTAATCCCAGTGGGGAATACTAAATAGAGGGGAGTCCATCCCTTTAATTTCTCAGGGCTGGCTTTTTTTCAAGAAAAAAAAGCATGTAGCTGTGGTGCTCAGGGACGTGGTTTAGTGGTGGACCTAGCACTGTTAGGTTAAAGATTGGACTCCATGATCGGTGAGGTCTTTTCCAACCTAAATTATTCTATGTCTCCTTCAGGGGCACGCTGTGTCTCCAAGGACGCGCTCGGGGGTGGCCTTGGCTACCCTTCGTGCTGATCACCCAGCGCTCCCCGTCTGAACCATCGGCGGGTCTGCCCGCGGCCGCTCCCACCCTGTGCCTTGGGCGGGGACGAGCCGAGCGCTCGCCAGGCGCTCCCTGACCCCTAGATGGAGCTCGGTGCCCGCCGATCGCTCCCGGGCCGCCCCGGGGCGGGCAGGGATGCTCCCGGCAGCTTCCCCCCGCACGGCGCAGGGCCGAGAGGGACGGGGTGTCCAACCCGGTCCTGCTTGCTTAACTCCCCATGGATGCTGACCCCTGGCCTGAGAGGTTGTCACCGGGACAGTGTTTCACGTCCTGCTGTTCTGGCCACCTCTGTGTGTCACCGTCCACCAGGGTCACCTGTGAAGGGGCAGTGCCATGCATTTTGGGAGAAACACCCGTAGCTTTGCTCCCTGTGTCAGTCAGAGCACTTGTGGTGAGGGTTATCCTGCCCTAGACCCCATCCTTTGGGGAAAAGCAGACAGCCAAGCATCCCTCCCTGTGTGCTGCAGAGACGTCTGAGGTTCTCTGGCTCCCATCCAGGAAACACCCATAGGGTCTTAAAATAATGGCAAATTAAGGGAGGTTTCCGAGACTGAAGGGACGAACAGGACACAAGGAAGGAAAAAAGGGCTATGGGGTGAGTTCCATGCAGGGCAGCATCTCTAGAAGTGCCAAGCAATACTCACTCCATCCCACCCACCCCACCTCTTGTGTGAGGGGGTCTCTACTCCTCTTATCCCATCAGAGCCAGTTTGGGCCAAGCCATCAGCAACAGTTGGGGTTTCATCCAGGAAGGGGAGTGAGGCTGGAGTTACCTCCTGCAATCCCAGTTGCTGGGAGGGAAGGGAGAGGAACCAGCTTCTGAAACACGGGAGATGTTCAGCAACAGGACACAGTTCCTCACTCCTCACTTCTTTTGGCAGTGTCATGGCCAGAAGGTCGCTTGGGAAGTCCTTTCTTGTGGATAATATTACAGGTGTGTCTCTGCACCTTCCCTGCCACGGCTGTGGTGCGTTTCCCCAGGGACTGACACACACATGCGCACCCTGGGGTCCCAGCAGACAATCTGCATTCCCTCACCAGACTGTAACAAGTCTGGCTTCTGCCTGTGGTGTGTGAGATGCTCAGATCCTCAGATCTTTGAAGGACCAAGTCTGGAGGGAGAGTGCGTGGGAAGAGTGGTGTGTACACCAACAGATGTCTGGTGCCTTGCTCCACAGAGAGCATACTCTGCTCTACATCCCACCTCTTGCCTCTGGATGTGGTGGTATGAGCCACAGCAAAGGCAAGTTTCAGACCTGTCATAACAACTGATAAGGTTACAACATTTGTTTTCACTCCATCCCAAAGTGAAAGCCAGACCATTTCAAGCGTTTCTGTGTGAATGGGGGTGAGTGGGAAATGTCCCTGCCACAGCTCCCTCACTTGCCCCTGCAAGTGGCTATGTCAGTGGGCAGGCTGCCTGGGACACATCTCTCTGTGGTTGCAGGTGCCCCTCCAAAGGCAGTGGAGCACAGCCCAACAGTGCTGTAAATGCTTATAAAACTTCCTGTACTTAATCCTGGAAGAAAGGAGGTGCCCTGGACATAGCCCAGCAGCTCCCACCACACTCCACAACTGTCACCACGGGATGCCATAGGACTGCCATTTCAGCAGTCACCCTACCATAGTGTGACGTCTCCAAATCCTGCAAGACCCTCCAGTGCATGCCACTGGTGCAGGGCCAGGCAAGCTGGGTAGAGCCCCTGCTTGAGAGCAGCCCTCCTCTGCCCCAGCCAGGCTCCCACTGGACCAGGACCCCAAGGTGCCCCTCACTGCTCACCCTCAAGCCCCACCAGCCTGCAGACTTACTGCCTTTTCTCTGCAGTTCTCAGAGGAGCACCGCTGTGGTACATCATGGCTCCTCAGGACCGGCTGGCCTTTATCCTCTCCTCCCCCAGCCTGACCTCAGGGGACACCCTCACTTCTTCCCCAGGCTCTCCTGTGAAAACAGGCAGATCAGCTGGGTGAGGGAGATCGCACAGAGGCCTGGCCACAACTCACTGCACTTGTGATCACTTCCTCACCATGACCCTGAGCAAGCCCCATCCCCACCTGTACCTCTCTCTTCCCCTTTGCCATCTTACATGGGGAGATCTGGGGTCAGGACCTGCCTATCAGCGCATTTATGTCCAACACACATGATACCCCAGGCACAGTCTAACCCCCACTGAGAGCTGGCATTGCAAAGTAGCCACATTCTAGATAAATACCTAGAGAGGAGGAATCTGGTGAGCCCTGACCTGTGCCTAAAACCTCCCAACAGCAGGTAAAAATTGCTAAACATAATGACTTTCCAAAAATTACCTCTGGCTGAGGCAGGCAAAACCCTGGGAAACAAAACTTTTCTCCATGTTTTCATCCATCCCCATCTTAATACTGCTTCCTAACTGTAGTTAAAAAGAGTACATATTGATTGATATTTTTAAATCACTGCTTTGTTATTTTTAGACAGTTGCAGTCTAGGAAAGACAGACAGTTAACCGCAGCACTCAGACCAGCGGGTTCACATTCTTTACAGGCAAAAGGAGAACGAGTTTTCTCAAGCTTTGCTCCTTCCTGCTTGAAAACCAGAGCATGGACTCCTCATTTCTGCTCATTTTATTTTTTTCTCGAAAGCAGAAAGGCAAAGAACAGTTCAGCTGAGGGTGAGTACTGAACTTCCAGCCCCAGGGAAGTGCAGGGCGGGGGATTCCAGCTCTCTGCAACAGGGGATTGCACACCTTCAGCACACAGAGGTTTGGCTGGAGGCTGGTGTGTGACCTGAAACCACAGAGCTGAAAACTGCTGAGGCCAGCCATGTGCTTACCACAGCTAACTGCAACAAAACAAAATAAAAATTTTTAAAAATTAAATAAAAAACCCCCACCCAAACAAAACCAAAAGGAAGCCAAAAATTACTTTCTACACTTGGAAAAATCAAGATTATTCTGGTCCTGTCAGAAAAAACTCAACTCTTTGAATACAGTTTCACTGTATTTTGAATACAGTTTGTACTGTATTCTGAATACAGTTTATAGTTTTAGGTGTGACTTGAATAAATGTATAGAATTAATTTAAAACTACCAGTAACACAGAGTTTCTGGTTAGTGGAAAGGAATACGGGGGAAAACCTCTGTCTTCGTCTTGGATAAGTGCTGACCTATCAAACAAATTTCCTACTGTAACAGAGACAATAACAATAATTTCAGGAATATCAAAATCACAGTTAGCTGCACAAACAAAAAACTTGAAAAAAATAATCTGGTCTGACTCCAACAAAAGTTTGTTCTAATAAACTATAGCCTTGTGTGCTTTTTTCTACCCTTAATATTTGTTTAAAAAACTACTCTTTTCCCCCCAAATTTAAGGCCTTCTCAATTAGAAAATTTTCACCCAGGATAATTTGATATTTCCAAATGTTATTTCACAAACATTTTTTAAACAAGTGGCCGTCAAAGCCAACCGCTGCACAAAGAAACAGTGTCACTCAGTCAGTCTGCTTCTGGCAAGGGAAAAAAAAGGTTAATTCAAAAAGTTCCAGCTGTCCCAGAACCCCAGAGAGGAATGGCTTTTTACTGTAACCCAAACAGTTTTCAGCAAAGCCATTTTCAGTTTTGTCAGTAAATTGGTTTGGGTTTTTTACCCCATCTAGCCCCGAGTGTCTGTGAGCTGGCCTTGAGGCGAGGAGGGGCTGCCTCTGCGGGGACGGGCTCCTGCTGCCACCGTGCTGAGGCAGCCGCCCTGGTTTTAAGCTTTTTTTTTTTAGTGTGTTGGTTAATTAGGAGCACGTTCAAAACCACCAATCAACAGTCTCGGTGAGATAATGAAAATGATCCTGCATAAGGGTGTTTGTGGGGTCAGTGCCTCCATTCATTATCAATTACACAAACTGTATTAGAGGACACGTACACTCGCCCCAGTCTTTCTCCAGCGAATGCCACGTACAGGTGACTCTCACTGATGCTGCTGCTGCAGCAGAAATAACTTAAAATATATAACAAATGCCCTGTAGATGGGGAAGTGCAGCCCAAGAAAAGCTGCATGTGGTACTCATGTAGAAACCGGGGTGTGCATGTACAGCAGGGATCAAATGGCCCGTGCCAAGCACAACTGCAGGCTCTGTTCAAGGTGGAAGGCTCCAGCAAAGACCCTTCAGCCTTTTCCTGGGCCATCCCTCAGCAGAGATAAACCAACTGATCTTTGTTTGGATGACTCATGTACTCAACTAATTGGCTAAATGGGGCCCAGACCTCTGGTTCCCCCCTGCCCTCATAGTTTCCTGAGCTGGGACCAAACCCAGACAACCACAGCCCTTCCCATAGGGCTTCGTCTCCTCCAGCTCCACACAGATGTTTAATACTCCAGTTGCTCATGCAAAGACAGTGTTTTCCCCCCACTCCAGATTTTGCCTTCAAAAGCTCAACACATCCAGCCCAAATGAATGATAGCTCTCGATCCCTGGCAGTGTTGTGGGTGAGAGCGATGAGCACAGCCACAATGCAGCCCCCTGTGAAGCCCTGTGCCTTCAGCTTCAGGCTTTTCCTTTCCAGACCAAAGTCACCCTAGCTTGGTCTGTATTTCTTAGATACAGGCAAACAGTAGAAAAACATTTCTCCCTGACTCCCATTTCATGTTTGGGATTTGCTTTATTTTGAGAGCGAAGGAATGGGGAAATGACTTTCAAGGCATCTTAATGCAATTTTATTCCTGCTCCCAAATAAGTATAATACAAAAAATTAAATCAGCCTTCAATGTGATATGGAGGGGCCCAGGATACAGCTGAGGTGATGTCAGTCTACAAAGCATAACGTTATGTGTCATTGTTTCATGTCATTACTTATTGATTTAATTCCATCATATTTCAGACAACTTTTATTGTCTAGGTACAAATCATAATGTTAATAACTGGAAGCACATATGCAGATATCAAAAACACCTTCTCCACTAAACCAATTTTTAAAATGAATCTAAGAGAAATATTTTAAGAGAAAACTCCTCCAGAAGCAATTTTTCCAGGGACAAGAAAGACCAGGCAACTGTTTTTCTGGTTCCAATGTAACATATACTCTCATTTCCTATTGAGATTCCTTTTTTACTTTTGGTCTTTTTTTTTTTTTTTTTTTTTTTTTTTCAGGAAAGATTGATGGGAAGTCACCGGTTTTGAAAACAAGGTATAGCTAAAAAACTTATTCCCTCAAATGTGCATTATCATATGCTCAACTTCACTGGGGAACATTTTGGATTATGAACTGAATAAAGTGGATATTATAAAATGGCTGTCTTAGAATTAAATTTTACAATATTGATGTGTCATAATAATAAAGTAGAAAACAGTTTTGATATCAACAGTGAGTCCTATCATTATTATTATTATTATCATTATCATTATTATTTTGTGATAGATGTTTTTCCTATGCAGAAACCCTGAAAACAAAAATATACACTGCAACAAACTGTAAACCATTAAAGATTTCTACACAGCAATGAAGGAGTTTAACTTTGTAGACAAAGTTGGGTGTGTGTTAAATAATAAGCCTAATCAGAATTGAAAAATCTGACTGTAGTGTGAAACAGAATTTAAACAAAAGACTTCTCTGAAATTTACGTAGGAAAAGATACAAATTATTTTATTTTAGTAGTTTTCTGGCAGTAATCAACATCTTTTAAAGATATTTCCAAAAATGTATCCAAGTTTCATATTTCCCTGTGTTTTATCCTTTTTTTCTTTTTCTGGCTTCTTTTCTCTCCACTGTTGAAGACGTTCCTCTGTTTTCTCGTACACACTGGACTGCAGAATGGGAAAATCCTGCAGCACCATAAATCCTCAGCCCAGTCCTACGATAGCAGATTTTGGATGAAGCAGGCCATTCATATGCTCCCTAAACAAACTCCCCAACAACACCGCACCCAGAGGACTCAACCTTCCAGAGCACTGTCACCCAGCAAGTATCAAAGGCTTGGGCTGTTTAGTTGCAGATGTCCCACAGGGCAGCCTGGACCCCAGGGCCACTGCTGGTGGCTGCCTGCCCTTTTCGGTCGTATCCTCCAACATCCTTTACTCAGTAATTCCCAGTGCTGGAAGGAAACACCAGGCTGAAGCCAGCCACAGGGCTGGGAGTCTCCCCCAAGGAAGCTGATGTGAGTTTTCCCACCGGTTTGATTTTCCTCTGAGATGGGCTTGCCAAGCTGGGAACAATGTCCTGCAGCAAGGCTGAGTATGAATGGAAAACACTGTACCCAGAATAATCCCTGAAAAATTGTCTCTAAAATGTACTTTTGCACATTTCTTTATATTCAAATTCCCCTTTCTGTATTCAGTTTCAGACACAAACAGCTGTAGATCTGCCTCAACCCAGGTGAGACCTCATTCCAAGGTCTTATTCAATAAATTATTCCAGACGAGTTTAAGGCTAAGCCCCTGCATAGTCTCTGCCACCCCCAGCAAGACCCCCAGAAAGACTCCAATTAAAGCTAGTGCTAAATGCACTGCTGAGCTGAAGCCTGAAAATGTTTATAGGACCAGGGATTAAAACACAGCATATTACATCTGGAGCTTCCAAAGCCAAGTGGACCTGAGCAAAGTCAAATGGAAATACTAACTCTATTTTCATTTAAAAAAAAAAAAAAAAAAGCACAGGCTTCAGCAGCAGTTGTGATATGCTGTCTCCTATTGGGGAACTAATAGACAGGGAACAGCAAGGCTTTAAATGATTTATTCAGTACCCTGGAGATTTTTTTATTTTCTTTTTCATTTCCACATAAATTACACAAGCACTTTATAAAATGAATACACATGAAACACCTTGTAAGTGCATAATTTAAAAAAAAAGAAAACAACAACAAAAAAAGCAAACAAATGAATGCCTTTAAAAATCTCACTGAAAATAGGTTTTCTGTTTGCTTGTTTGTACTAACTGCTTAAATTGGCAGTGCTGTTTTAGATTATAAGTAACTGAAAAATATATACTGTTTAAATATATATCTATATATTCCTGGCATTTGCTAGAAGTGCTTTGTTTAATTGTGTTTCATTCTCTTGGTACAATTAAAAGAACAACTAAGTTAAACAGCTGAGAGTGAAATCGATTTTTTGCTGTCGGGAACTGCCTTCTAACATGAAACTGATAAAATAAAACATTGGACAACATTTTGCAAATTATATGGAAATATTCCATGGAAAGAAACTGTATTACCCCCACAAGCTGCCACCCAGGTCTTCTCATTATTAAAATACTCGCTGATGGGCACAGAGTCCGTGGCAGCCAGGGACTGTTTGGGCCCTTCATACAATTGAGATATCATATTTACCGTCCTCAGGAGTCTGTCAGATCCTTCTCTTGTTCCCCCTTCGCAAGAAAAAATTAATGAAAAAGGGGAGGAGAGACAGCGAGGTGAGATCTGAAGGGTTCCCATCTGGCACAAGCAGAAATTGCTGCTGTTTCCTCCATTTGTTGCATCCCCGAACGTCTCCGGTGTGGACAACCCAAGAAGGCTCACAGCAGAGATGTGCTTCACAGGGAGCCTCCTCCTTTTCTTTTAAGCCATCAGTTCAAAACATATATATATATATATATATATATATATATATATATATATATATATATAAATATATATATATGTGGATATATAAGGGTGTACACAGACTTTGCACTGCTGCCAGTAAGATCCTAAGGAAGTTTTCCTATCCCCCAGTGGATGAACACCGGCGGCTGTGTCTGTCAGGGCTGGGCTTTTGTCTGGCAGCATGTCAGCAAGTTCAGGGTCGACACTGGAGACTTTGAAGAGAACAAAGGGGTTGGGGGGAGGCGAGACAGCATTGCTGCTCCAGCGACTCCATGGCTGGGGAGAGTTTTTGGGGTGGCTTTCCTTCTTTTTATTTCTTGTGGAGGGTTTCCCCAGCTGGATACATAGGATGTATGTGGCCAGAGGATCAGGGGGTTTCAGCCCTCCTCGGGGAGAAACAGAGTTGCTACATGTCCCACCAAGGATGCCTTGTGTCCCCCAGGGGACAGCCCCGCCGGTAGAAGGTGTGGGTGCCACCAGTGGGTGCCAGACTTATTCACAAGCAGAGGCGACAGTGGTGACACTGGTGATCTTGGTGGAGTCATCAGACCAAGGCTGGAGATTCTGGAGGGCGAAGAGAGAGGAGTTGTGGACACAGATGGGGTCGGCTTGGATGGGCTGGTTGATGGTTTTTTGGAAGGCTTCCTGCTGCAACTGCATGAGGATGCGGTTTGCTTGCTGCCGCTCAGCCTCCCGCTCCTCTGCTGTCTGCCTCCTAGGAGAGAGGGAGCCATTAGGGGGGCCTGGGAAGCAAAGGAAGGGTATCTCCAGAGAGATTAAGTTGGCCTGGGTGCTCATGATGTGGGAGGGCAGGGGTAGGAAAAGAGGGTGCCTTGCCATGGTGTGGTCTCGCACCCCCAACACAAATGGCCAGTAAATCCCATAAACTGGGAGCTGGGTCTGTCTGTCTTAACTGTCTTTGGCAAAAATTGCTCTGATCAAAGAGACCTGGGAGCAGCCCACAGCTCTGGATTACTCTCTGCCCATAGGAAAAAAAAAAAAAAAAGAAAAAAAAAAAAGAAAAAAAAAAAGCAGAGATAAACCACCCAAAATGTCACACAACAGCATTGCAAAAGTTGTGATCCCCAGAAAACATGCTCTGGTCTGACAGCAAGAGCCAAGCATGCAAAGCCCGAGGAAGAAGCATGGAGCAGGGTGGGGTGAGACAGTGATTGGCAGTGCCACACAGGTGGAAGATGGGCAGTGTGACCCTGGACATCCCTTTCCAGCATCCAGGTTTACCATCTTGTCTCCCACGCTGCAGTGACCAGCTGTTGAGAGCTTGAATGAAGGCAAAAACATTCCCATTGCAGGCAGCAAAATTTCAGCTAAACACTAGAAACATATCTTTTAGCAGTAAGAAAAATCAAAGCACAGAATATACTATCTGGAAAGAGTGAATGACAATGTTTTCAGAACAGTTTGGACATGTGTGTGCCTGGTATGACAGCAGCAGAGGTGATCCCCAAGGAGAGGGTGTTAGGGGGTCAGGAGGGGTTCTTTCCAGTGTTGGTTGGGCCCTGGCTCTGGGCTGCCTGGAGCAGAGAATGGGATAGGTAGAAATAGCCTGAATCCTCTTACATCCACAATGGAAATCCCACTCCTGCTTGCCTGGATGGCAGGTCAGTCTAAAGTCTGCAGCTTGCGCTCACCTCTACTTCACCTGGCACCTCTGTTGATGTTGCTGGGAAAACCTGGGAGCAACTCACAGTGCTGGTCCCAGGGTGATGCCCAAAGCATCCTCTCTGTCCCTCACACCCCCAGGTTCAGCTGACATCCTCTCAGCAGCTTCAGTGGACCAGTGACACAGGAAATGGCAGCTTTTTAATTTAGCAGCTCAGAGGGATGTGAGATGTCTTATCCTCTTTGGCCATGGGAATTGGAAGTGGCAGCTCTGATCTCCACAGTGACATCTCAGAGCACAGGGCAGGGGGTCCCTGGCTCCCAAAGGAGGAGCAGGCTGGGGCTTGGATGCTGGCAATGGGCCTCTGGGCACCCAAGCCTCCAGACATGTGGCCAGTGTACCCTCCTGGGAGCAGATAGTTCAGGGCTCAGTCCCTGTTCTAATCACTGTGTCAACATCTCACATCAGACATCCTGGGAAGAGCAGGCTCAGAGCTGCACCAGCCGGGGGAGCAGCTTGGTCTCTGCCTCAATGAATATTTAATGACTCCCTGCACAATGAGGAGATGGTCTAGGAGGAGAGAGAGTGCCCCAAGTCCAGGGTGATCAGGAGCACCACGGATGTGAGCACCTTGCTCCCAAGTACCTCCCTGCAGCAAGCAACTGGTCCTGTCATGAATTCACATCAGAATGGGATTTCCAGGTTCATACCTGCCTGGAAAGAACTGTGTCTAAAGCAAAAGCCCACATTTGTGGAGGGGATCACACAGACACCTCGCTCCAGCGGAGACAACCAGGCAAGGGGCAGGGGCAAGACTCTTCCCCACAATCTGCACAAGCAGTTAAATTGCTCAGAGGGCCCATAGCAACTCTCTTTTCTTGGATACTTCCCACTGACTCATTCAGGCCGAGCGTGCAGTGGGTCCTTCCAGACCCCAGTGCTCCAGGAACCACTCAGAGCCCACTGCCCAGTGCAGGGGCCTGAGGAAGCAAGTTGGGTGTGCTATCAGCCAGGGGCACCCACATCTCCATCGCAACACCCAGCAGGCACAGATGCATACAAGTAGAACTTACACGCCTGTGTCCCCCTGGCTCAGTCCAGAAATTCTCCCATGTCTAATATTACAGCTGAGGTCTGGCTGCAGCCTTTCCCTTAGGCAGAAGCAGGATTTTGTTTCTCTTTACCCAGCTATTTTTTGTAAAACACGTGAATAGGTTTGTATCCTCTGCACCTCTGCCAAAAGAGGCTGAATTTAGCCAACAGACGCAAAGAGTATTGACAGATGGATTTGCCTCACTTCCTTAGGAAACCTGGTTAGAAGACACAGCTGACCCCGTTTTGCAGGCCACAGCAGGACTGTTCCTCCTCCAGGATTCTGTTTCTGGCTAACAGAGATCACTCCAGCTAGAGACTTCCTAACAGTTGGGGAATTTCTCTACCATGGATTCTCTAGGGGACAACTCACTAGGATTGAGATTCACACACCCCCTTGTTTTCAAGGAACTTGACCCACATTTCTTGCCCAACCCCAGCACACTCAGGCAAGTGCTGTCCTATTAACCCTTGGGAAAACTCTGGGGAAGCCCTTTCCCCCCATTTTGAAGAAGCTGCCTGTCTGCCTGCCCTCCAGCATCCAGCACCCAGTGCTCAGCACCCAGCAGCTCAGCACCCACCTCCTCTGCTCTCTGAGGAAGCACAACCTTGCCCATCATTTTCCACCCCCACAGAAGGCCTGTCCCAAGCCCAGGGCAGGGGATGTTCTCAGGACTGGGGTGCTTTTCTCAGGAACATCCCGGGAACGTGCAGCTTGGGAGGGGCAGGGTAACGGCGAAGGAGCTCTGGAGGCTCCGTGTGAGCCCAGCCTTCTCTTCCTCTCCGGCTTTACCGGCACGCCCGGCAGCAGAACAAAAAGAAAGCGTTTGGGCAAGGAGGCGCCGCGAAGCCCGCGGGAACGAAAATCTCCGCGCTGTGCAGAGCCCGGTAGGCCGACAACCCCGGGCTGGGGGCTCCCGCGCGCTGCTGCCGCGGACAGAGGCGCGGAAACCTCCTCACCCTCTGGTGACACTGACAGCACCCACTGCACGCGTGTGTGCACACACACGTTCGTCCCTGTGGCATTCCCGCGCACGTTTTTGCACTCAGGTCCGGTGTGCACACACCATAGAATACACGGCCCGCACCGCACCGCACTCGCAGGGCTGTGTTTTGCACTCACGCACACACACACACACACACTGCGTGTGGGTACACACGGGCACGCGTGGCCTTCACACTGACCGTGCAGTTACACACACGTGTCCTGCTTGCACACACGCCCGCAGGTGTGCACGCACCGCATGCAGGTACACACACACACCGCTGTGCATGCAACATGCACGTGTACACACACGGTCACATTCACACACACGCGGGGCTTGCACGCCTCTGCGCTGCCATCAATGCTCCTGGCAGAGCTGCTGGCAGCCAGGTCTGTCCCCCCTGGGCCGCCCCACCCCGGCCCACCGAGACCCCCGGTCCCTCACCTCCACTTGGTGCGCCGGTTCTGGAACCAGGTCTTCACCTGGGCGTCCGTCATCTTGAGGGCCTTGGCCAGGGCAGCGCGCTCGGCCGAGGCCAGGTATTTCTGCCGATGGAAGCGCTTCTCCAGCTCGCAAATCTGCAGGCGGGTGAAGGAGGTGCGCGGCTTCTTCTTCTTGGGGGGCGTGCGGTTCTGGTAGGGGTGACCTATACGGCGTGTTACAGTGAAGGGTGAGAGGGCCACTGGGGGGGACACGGGAGGAGGGGGGATGAGAAGCAGAGAAGCAAAGAAGCAAGCAGCGACACATCAGCAGAGGGGCTCCGGCTCCCGGCCGCTGGGCAGGGGACCACCCCCCACCGCTCCGAAGCCGCGGCTCCCCCGCCGACACCCACGCACGAGCTGCAAAAACTCGGCGGCAGCCCCGCGTACCAGGAAGGCCCGGCGGCCTTTCCTGGGTGCTGCGGGCACCGCCGGGCACCGCTCGGCTCCGGCGGAGGGGAAGGTGGCCGCTTGCCCGGCCAAGTGCCTGCCGGGGAACTGGGGGTCGGCAGCAGCAGCCGGTCCTGGCGCTGGGCCGGGGCTCCGCGATCCGTGCCAAGCGGGCTCGGGATAATTTCGTTCAGGCGCCGCACTAACCCCATCGGCCTCGGCCCCAGCGGCTCGTACACGGGAAGTAAAGTCCCGGACTGGAAACCGGAGTTGCAATTTGTTCTGTTCTGTTTGTTTTGTTCTGTTTTGTTTTGTTTTAAATATATATGGCTTTGTTTGTGTTGTTTTGGGGTGGTTTTTGTTTGGTTGGGTTTTTTTCCAACTCCACAAAAATAATTAGTGAAAAGTCACATTGTGTCTAAGCCAGGAACAAACTGAGTGAAATCCAGTCAGGTGCTTGCCAGGGGAACAGCCCGTTCGTCCACCCGCGGCCGTGCCCGAGCTCAGCGCCATCGGGTCGAAATTAAACGGGAACCTTCAAAAATCGGGCCTCGGTTTCCGCCCTCGGGGAGAGGCGTTCGTTTTTTCCCCGTTGTAATTTCGTTCCTTTTGTTTGTTTGTTTGCGTCTTTTTTTATTTATTTCTTTTCGTTGTTCGAGTTTTTGCTTTGTTAGTGCCGAAAGACGAGCCCAGCTATACCTGGAAACGGTGGCGAGGCCGGGAAGCGGCTCTAGCCCGAGCCCCGCTCTGTTCGGGTCTGCAAAAAGTCCCTTTTGGTGGGGAAAAAGGCTTGAGCCAAAACCCGCAGCCGGGGAAAGCCAGCTCGGTTAAGGAAGGGAACGGGACGGCCTTCCCGGGCAGGCCAGGGTCGCGGCCGCCTTTCTGCCTTCCCGCCGGCGGGCTGTGCTTCCCAAATAACTCTCGGTTTTGAAGGAAAGTTTCCCCGCGTGTTGGCCCGGGCGGCAGGGACGGGGCAGCCGTGCCCGCGGCTCGCGGGAGGTCGTGCGCGGGGTTTACCATCCCTTTTCCTCCTTGCCCGCCTTTGCCGACCCGTATCGCGGAAAAAAAAAATACGTAAAAAGCCTACATCAAACTAATAATTAGATCAATTAATTAAAAGGAACTAAAACAACAACAACAAAAACCCCCACATGCACAAACAATCAAACCAACTAAAATATCAAAACAAACAAACAAAAGGAAACACAGCTCATTTAGAGGGGGCTGAATACGCCTCGTTTCCCACCTCGTCTTGCTTCTGGCCTCCTCCCGGACCAGCTTCCCAGAACCATCCCGGCTGTTTTCTCCAGCCGGAGAGATCTCCGGCTGGATTCTGCGTGCTCCTGTGGGCACCGGTTGCCGCGCCGAGGCCGGGCGGCGGGGAAGGAAGCGGGACAGCGGGAGCAGAGAGGGAAGGGGGGTCCCGGTGGCTCAACTCACCTGTGAACCTGTCTTTTGTGTACCGCCTGTTGCTCTCCATCCAGGGGAAGGTGAGCCCCGTGAGGCTGTTCATGCCGTTCACTGCCGGCACGGCGGCGGAGAGGGGCTGGTGGACGCCGCCGGCCACGGGGCGATGGGCCGGGACGCGGATCACCCCGCCGGCCGAGCTCAAGGTGTTGCCGTTCATGCTCACCGCCATGTTCACGTTGTAGGAGCCGGGCAGGCCGCCCATGCTGCAGGAGGTGCCGGTGTAGGCGCCGGCCGCGCCGCCGCTCGCCCCGTAGCCACCCGTGACCGTGTTATAAGCGCTGCCCACGATGCAGCCCAGCCCGTAGTCCGCCGAGTCCTGCAGCCGCGGGTGCGACACCATGCAGCTGCCCGGCTCCGACGTGTTGAGGATCTGGTCGATGCCGAAGCTGATGGGCTCGGCTTGCCCTTGGTGCAGGTGGTGAGCCCCGAGGTGCTCCATGCCGCCGCTCGGGCACCGGGGCCGGACCTCCGGCCCGGGCAGGGCAGCACAGCCCCACACCGTCCCGAAACCGGCAACGGGGCCGCACACCGCCAGGGCACGCCGGCTAGGCGCTCAGTCCCATAGCACGGTGGCAGAGCACTCCAAGAAACGCCAGCAGAGCCACGCAAGGCCGGGACACGGCAGCCACACGCTCAGCACGAAGGCACACCAGCACAGCCATGCGCAGCCCAGGTACAAGAGTGAAACACCCCCGCAGCCCGGGACGCGACAGCCGTGCCCAGCGCGGCACAGGACACGGACACGGGAGACACAACCCCGGCAAACACACCCAACAGCTTCCAGGAGCGGAGACGCCACACCGCAGCCACGCACGCTGGTCCCGCTCCGATGAGACCCAGCACCCCCAGGTACCAAGACACGTCAGAAGCCTCTCACCCAGGACACACAGACGTACGCACGGACACACACACACACACACACACACACACACACACACACACACACACAAGGGTGCCCCGGGGACCCCTCGCCGCGGCGGGCGGTGGGGAGCCGGGAGCCCCGCGGAGCGGAGCGCGGCGGATTGTGAGTGCGATCGCCCGCCGCCCCGCTTGCCCATCAATCACCCTACCCAGGGCCTACTGCTGCAGGCCCTCACTCTCCATTGGTTGGATGCTGAGAGCAGCCCAGTGAATGACAGCAGAGAAGAGCACACAAGAGGAGTTTCTTCTTCCCCAGCCCCCTCTCGCACCCCCACCCTACCACAAAAAAAAAAAAAAAAAAAAAAAAAAAAAAAAAAAATCACAGCCCGTCTCGGCCTTATAAAGTGAGCTCTGGGTGAGTGCAGGGCACTGGAGGGTGAAATAGTGGCTGATACCGGGAGGCAGAGTGGGGACGTTTGGTCCTGGAGTTTGTGGCCGTGGACTGCTGGGAAGGGAGATCTTGTCTGCCAGCCCCCGCCGGAGAATCAAGCCTAAGTTGCGATCACCAGGGGCTGCCGCTGATCCCAAGCAAGGGCTGAAGCCGGATGATCCCCTTCTGGTGGGGTCCCAGACCCGCCATGCCCCTTTGTTCTGGAAGGGTGTTCTCAATTTCAAAAGTCGATGGTTTTTCAAAAAACCTTTCAAAAAGCTGCGGAGGAGGCCACTCTCCCACCACCAGACCCCAGAGCAGGGACACGGGGACGTTGAGAAGGGCACTCCACCGGTGCCCGGACCTGTGGAAGAGCTGTGATGGGAGGAGGCGAGGGGCTCTGAAACACACCTCCCCCCGGAGAACCGGAGCGGATCTCGTTCCCCCGGGATGATGGCAGGCCCCAGCTGCGCCCCACGGGGCAGCGGACACCGCTGACGGGGCACCGGCCACTGCTGGCCCCGCCATCTGCTGCCTCCGTCCCCTCCCGCCCCTGCCCGCGGGGAGATGGATGTTTTTGTTTAAAAAAAACATATTTTAAAAGTTTAAAAGAACATGAAAATGAAAGTCACTATTGCAATTTCTGTGAAACTTGTGGCTCTGGCCCATCGGTGCCTGCTCCACACAGCCGGGCCGGGGGCAGAGCAGCCGATGGGACGGGGCGCTGCCGTCTCCTTGAATCCGGCCTCCCACTGCCTCCGACCGGCGCTGCCCAGTGCGACGCAGCGCTCCCCGCCGCGGCGTAAGAGTTTTGCCCGGTAGTTTGTGCTCTGCTCGCCTTATCTTTCCCGCTACGGGCTGGGACCGGCCGTCCAGGCTCCCTCCTCCCCGGCTGGGGCAAAGGCTGCCCTTCACGTCTTCCCCGTGCCCGTGGTTTAGTGCCCACGAGGGACTGTGGGGACTCCCACGGGACAGCCTCCTCCGGGGTATCGCCCATACAAAACAATTGGCACTCGACAGGAAAGTCACGTCTGTGCACTCAGGTAGACCTCCTCACTCGTCCCCGGCTGTTTCATCCCATCCTCATCCTCACACTCCCAGTGTTGCACACAAGCTCACAAACACCCTCATGAGCTCACAGGCATTGGTATTCACTGTCCCACACATTCTCTTGCACACACACCTACATTTGTGCTCTTACTCAAACGTCCCCACACTCTCACAGTTACAACCTCCTGCACACGCACAGGTTCTAACACACGTTCTCATTCACACATGCACAACTGTATGTATTCACACACACAGTCACTCCCACAACAGGCAGCAACACACCCCAGTTCCCGTGTGTTCAGACACCTCCAGACATGCACACACTGACACACAGTGCTTGTGGGTTCCTGCCACCCTCGCCCAAGCCACGACTCTGCTGTGATACCCCAAGACCCGTCACTATCACCACATCCACCATCACAGCCCCACAGGGGAAGGCTGTGAGACCGCGGGTGGCAGCAGCAACCCAGAGTCGCCCCTCGGCCCCGTGCCCGGCCCCGTGCCCGGCCAGCCTGCCCCCACCATCACCCAGCCCTGCCTGCCCGCTGGGGTCGGGTTTCCCCCCCTCCCAGTACCTGCCTCAGTTCTTGACTTCTGAACTCTTCAGGGAACTCGCTGGCGCCAGCTCCATCAACCAAAGTCCTTGTGGTTAGGAGGAGCTGGGAAAGGAGGGAGGGAGTGAGGGCTGGGGCCAGCCGGGGCCGGGAGGCTGCCCTCGGGCAGGGGGCCTTCTTGTCCCACAGGACTGCAGCTGCCTTTCCCCTTCTTCAGGATATGCCTGAGCTTCTTCTTCTGCCCCTTGTCACACAGGAGATGTGGGGTAGAGCCTGCTCACCTGCCCGATCACGTCAGGTTGTCTCCACAGGGCAGCATTAAAACATGCCATGCCAGTCGTGCACAGTGCCGGAGTCCACTGCCAGTGAGCTCTGCCATCCAGAGGGGCTCAGATCTGCTGCCAAGTCCTGAGACCCAGGAGATACCCTCCCCCCAGAAAAAAACACAGCTGCCTGGTGCCTCTTGCACATTCCAAAGGCCCCAGGTGATGCCAGGAAAAGGCTTGGCCTCCCCTGTGCCAGGGATTCCCCCAGGCTGAGCAGATGCCGAAGGCCCCAGAGGGACTGGCCGCAAGAAATCACAAGGTAACACCAGTGATCCAGTCTGGTCAGTGAGGGTCACACCCCCCAAATGCTGAGCCCAAGGTAGAAGTTTGGGGTGATAAAGCTTGCCAGGAGACAGATTACAGGTACAGAATTCCTTCTGTCCTGCACTCAGTGAGGACAAAGGAGAAGAGCAGGCAGGGATAGGTCCTGACAGGGATTCAAAATTTCTGGAAATCAGTGGGAATTATTGATGAGTTTGGGGATGATGCATAGCCCCAGGATTTATTCTCTGCACAAACCAGACTTCACTTGCAACCTTGAGAAAGCCACAGCTCCTGGCATTGGAAGTTTGGGCACTGCACATCTAAGCTCCAGGACAACACCCAGTTCAGATATTCCAGCTCAAATTGCTCCTGGCCTCAGTTTCCCCTTATACTGTCCAGGCCTGTGGCTTGAGCAGTACTGTAGAGCACAAGACTCTGGAAATGTCCTGTCAATTAATATGCGGGTTTCGCCTCCCTAATTCTGAGGCTAAAGAGGCAGGGCTGCAAGCTCACACACTAAGATTTGACAGGGTCAATCTTGGTGCTTTTACGTTCATATCCCAACAGTAGAGTCTACAACGACCAGCACTCACTTTAAGGTGCATCCAGTGATCCTACAAATGGATCCCTGGAGTGGGGGCCAGAGACACCCCAGTCCAGCTGTCTCTGCCTGGATTCACAATCAGTATGCTTCCATTTGCTGAGGGCTGGATTTATTACTCTTTGCTAGGACTCGAAATGCCAGGTCCTGCAAAAAATAATTCAGATATCACACTCTAGGCAGAGCCCAGGAAGACAGACATGCCCAGGTTTTGCCCAAACTGCTGCTTTAGTTCTTAGTTCCTCTGTACAGAGAAATCCTGTTTCATGGAGAACACCAATAAGGTGGCTCAGACCTCCTTGGAGCTAGACAAAAGCCTCCAATGCAGGAGCTGACACATGCATTACGTTGGTGCAGAATCAACCCATTAAGGAAGCCCGATGCCCTTGGTCTCCGCTTCTCCAGAGCATCTCACCTCCTTAAAGTATCTGCAGTCACTATACATATTCCTGCAAGCCTTGAAACTTTTGTCCCCCTTCACCTACCCCAAGCAGCTGCTGGGACAAGTTCATTTCCAAAATGGTGTTTTAATCCTCCCCCAGATGAGGGCCCAGTATATCCATGCTAGGAAATGACAACTGGGATGAGGGCTCTTCCTGATGCATAAGGCTCTCCCTCCCCACGAAGTGCCCAGGGATCCTTTCTCAGGTTCTCTCATTGATCGTGTGCATCTGCCTCCTGCTAGCAGAGAGGAGCAGCCCAGCCAGAGCCTGACCTCCACCCTTCACTCCCCTTTTCTTCTGCCTTCCTGGCTTGCCGGGGCTCCTCTTGGCCCCTGAGCTCCTTTGCAGCTCGGGGCTCCCAGGAGTTTGGCATCGCAAGCTGCTTCTCTGCCTCGCAGCTGCTGGCCAGGACACCGCTGCGAAATACAAGCCTTCCTGAGGGGACCGTGGACAAAAGTGGTGTGTCTGGGACCTTGGCAAGATCCCAGCAAAACCCATCGGGCTCGGTCCGAAAACTGCGCTGCTAGCAGTGCTTTCCGGAGCCTATAAAATCCTCTATATTGATGAAAGGAGAGTGAACGACTCTGCCGCGGGCAGGTGCGCGGCGACACACACCCCTCCACAGAAGGGTGCGCCCCGACCCCTTCCCTCCCTCGCTTCGTTGCGCCGGGGCTTGCCCCAGCTCGGGTATTATCCATCTTTCTGCACGTCCATCACCTCACGCAGCTCCTTCTCTCCCGTCGTGGCCCTTGTGAAATTCATTACGGCGAAGGCGCCGCTGCGGCCTCGGGCTGCGCACGGGGCGCTGGCGGGAAAGCTCCGGGGCCAAGACAGCCCCGTCAGGCGTCCCTCGCCTCTCCCCGGACCGGGAGCCGAGGTCTCCGCTGCCGTCGGGGCTCTATCCCTCAGCACTGCCGCCCGCACTAAGTTACGCCGCAAGTGTCGCGACAGACGCCGATAGCGAAGCAGGACGACCCCCGCGCCAACCAGCCGGGTTCCCTCGGGGCCGTGGGTTTCCCACCAGGAAATCTCGTTTTCCGCGGCTCCCACCGAGCCCGAGTCCGCACGGGCGGCGGCGGCTTTTCCCCGGCTCAGGGTCCGCGGGAAGGGCGGCCTGCGCTTCCTGAGCGTTAAAAGCAATTAACACCATTTGGGGAATTTTTAATTGCTCTATAAAGCACGCTGTAAATAATTACTCCCAGCTCTGTTGATCCCTCGAATACGCACTGACAGTTGTAATTTATGGCTTTGGAAACGTGGTCCCGTGCATTCAGCATAACTCCTTATTACAGTAATGACTTAGCGCCGCTGCACTTAATGAGTATAAAGTGCCCGGCGCAGCGGGAGCCGCAGCATCGCACGAACTTCGCCCGCAACAATATTTCTCCCCTTTATGGTTACAAACGACCGAGGGGCTACGAGTTAATACGGCGGGGAAGGAGCGGAGGGGCCGGCTCCGCGCTGTGTCAACGACATCTCCCGGGGCAGTAGTTATCTACCAAAAATAAGTATTTAGAGCAGTCCGCAAATTGCCCCTTCACTCTCCTGTAGCCCCTGGCCTCTTGGAGAAAACGGGTTCAGGAGAGGGAAGTGCAGTGTCACGACTCGTCGCACCTGTGGGCGCAGGCAGTGCGTGTGCTGTGGAGTCCCGAGGAGACCTGCACCTTCCCTCTGCCTCCCGCCTCTCGTTGCCCTGGGACTGACCAGCTCCATGCAACAGGCCGGGGATCTCTCTTCCTTACGGATCCGCCCCTGACGGGGGTACCCGCGGGAGGGGAGGAAATGGGGTGGTGGCCGATGGGGCTCACCGTGCCCGGCGGCGCCCCATGAATATTCAATGTCGCCAGTTGCCGGAGGAGCATCTGCCAATAAATTATTGGTCCTGAGGCACCAGCCCCTCTCTCCACCGTGCAGAAATGCGTGTAATCCCATTAGCCCCGTCCCCTTGGCCACCCGCCCCGCACCAGCCCCTCTGTAATGAACGGCGTCTGGCCGCCACCCCCGAGGGCATCGACGGCAGTGGGGGACACCGGGGGCTTTGCCCCGTTATTAACTCACGGTTTAATTACACTCTCCGTGACGGCAAGGGAGCAAACGCGGGCTGGTCACCCTCGTCCCTCCACCGCCCTCCCCTGGGTCACCCCGGCTCCGAGAAACTCTGACCCCTGCGACAGCCAGGCCCTTCACGACATAGAGGATGGCAATCGTGACATGGCCCGATCCTGCTGTTGCCCCTCACCCCCGGGGGCTGCTCACCGCCGCCGGCCCCGGCTGCCGGCAGCTGCCCTGTTTGCTCGCTCACAGGGGAAGCGGCGGCCTCTTTGTCTCCCACCCGCCCCGAGCTTTAGGCCTTTTCCCCATCAGACAAAGTCCTGTTCCGCCAACAGATTTGTGTCTCTCCTCTCTCCCCGGCCCCCCCATCTTAAAAGCCACCCTCGAGGGCAGGGGCACAGGCAGCTCCCAAAGCCGGGCAGGCGGGAAGCGGCCCGCCCTGCAGGCTCCGCTAACAGAGTAGCTTTCACTAATGAATGAGAAGATCCGATAATAATGGTCTTAATTATTGCAAACATTGTTACGGGCTTAGCTCTAAAAACCTCAAAACCCTCCTCGGTAAATCCTCGCGTTTGTTTGTTTATTTCCTCCCTCTTTTCCCCTCCCCGAGGTCAATTAGTAGGCAAAAAGCAAATAGAAATTATGGCAGAACCAATCGGTAAACTTAAATCTGATTTGCTGCTGTTTGCATTGGAGAGGAGGGCCGGGCAGGGGGGGCTGCCCCGTTCCCCCCAGGCAGCTGCCGTACGGGTGGGTGGCTGCGGTGACGAGTCCTTGCCCTGCCCGCAAGTCCCTTCTCTCCCCGAAGTCAAGAGACTCTGATGGATTCAGGCGCTTTTCCTTCTTTACACTTATCTTTTACAAGTGATTCGTAAATAGGCTGAAATACGTGATCCGTAAATAAACAGAAAATATTTTTGTACCTAAGAAAAGTACCGACAAACTCCTGCACCAGGGATTATGACCTAGAGTAATTTTTGACCTTAAGATTTTTTTCTTGACATCTACATACTGTATGTAATCGAAGTTAACATTTGTGACGTTTTTATACCATTTATTTTATGACATTTTGAAATGTAATTTTTGGAATTAACAGTTGGCAGGGGGAAGTTTCCTAGCAAAGGACTACCCTGCTCATTTAACTAATTTTTGCACCTAAACTCATTGCTTAAGAATACATCCATACTGTTTAAGAATACATGCAAATTCTGTCAGGGCACTTAAAAACTTGCCGCAGCACTTGTCGTTTGCAGCACAGGTATTAGCCATGGGATAAAATCGAGAAAGTGATCTAGAAATAGGAAATCATGGGGGTTTCCAAACCCTAAGTCTCCTTTCCTGGCACCGCCTGCTTCCCGCGGGTAAAACGCCCAGCGGGTTCCACCCGGGGATCGATGCCCGGGGACGGGGAGCGCAGAGGATTATCCGTATTTAAACACAATTGACCATTGACGCAAAGAGTAATCTCCACACTTGTAAATTTAATCTATTATTTCCAGTTTTCACTTTCGTATTAAGCGTATTTTCCATCTGTAATTCGTTGTAGTAGCCAGCGCTACAGCCTCTTGATTCACCAAGTGACCATGGGGAGAAGTCAGAGCCGGCTCCATCCCAAAGGTTTTGCGGATGTTTCCAACTGCCCAAGTGGAATGCCGAAAATCACCTCAGAGAGCGCGACAGAAAACAAACATTAAACACGGTGTGTAAACATAAATTGGGCAGGAGAGTAGGTGACACCAGTTTCCCAGTTCCGTGCACATCACCAGTGGCTTTGAATTGCCAGTGCCGACAGGATCGGGGATTGCGAAACTCCCTGTTTTGTGTTATTGCTCCCTCCACGACTGTCTCGACCGGGAGCTTCCGGGGCCCCAGAAGAGCCCACAGTGCCTCGCTGGCCGATCAAGATCGCCCACGGACACCGGGGATGGGAAGGGACACGGATTTTTGTAGGTGGGGAAATGAGCTGTGACTTCTGGGGACAAATACTTCAGCGCTCCGATGGAATGGAGCCATCCGAGGCATTATATAATCTTCCAAGAGAGCTTTCTCCTTTCCTCAAAGTGTGCCCTGCGAAACAGGGACTCATCCTCTGCTGAAAATTTTCCCCAAATCTGCAAGTAGCAGAAGCTGAGGCTTCAGAGACGGAGGGAAAGGTGCCAAAACAGATCTGAACTCCCAGGGCAGAGATACTGTACCCCGTGCAAAACTCCCCTCCTCAGCTCCTCCTCTCGGACTGTGAGGTCCAACACAGAAATGCGGGGCTGGTTGTGGGGATTTCAGTCCTCGGAGAAATCCTGATCTGCCTTCCCATTGAGAGGGAAGCCGAGCCCCGAGTGCAGGAGTGCAGTCTCACCGAAGAGCCTCGCCGGTCCAACCAGAAATAAGAGCTAATGCAAGGCAGCGAGTGAGCTTGCAGCAGGATTTGCAGAAAGATGCTGGGAGAACTCTGGGGTCCGACACAGCCTACTGCAAAACCCAGATCCATTCCCCAGCCTCGCTCCATTCCAGGAGCAGCTCAGTGGCAAAGCTGAAGTTTTGACAGAGCGCTGAACCTGCTGCAAAGGAAACAGCAGTTTTGACACCCCTTTCATCCTCCCCGTGTATTTTTTCCCCTTTTTCCCAGGACTTTTACTGCTCATAGGAGATGAGTCAAGACATTTCCTTCTCCCCTTTCATAAATATTGCATCTCCCAAATGCAATTACCAAGGGCGAAGCAACACAAGTGTTTGCTAAATAAGATTATGTGATAATGTATTTTATGCCTGTGCTGTGACACCAGACAATCCCCCTATTAATAACAGCTCAATGAGATGTGGAAGTTCTTAACAGGGTGCTTTGGGGGACTGGGGATTTTTTTTCTCCTTCTCTTGAAAAATTTTTTTTTGTACCAAGGTAAAGACAAGCACAGAACCATGGCATCAGTTGTAAGGGAGGAAGAGCAATTCTGGGCACCAATTAAAATAACAAGTGGAGCTGAAAGCAGCCCAGAAGGTCTGGTTGTTCTGTAGATAACACATGGACTGGTTAGGGGGCCTGCTAAACATAATGTAAATCTCTCACAGACTTTCATAATGCAACAGGCCTAGAGAAGTTTGTGCACATTGCCATGGTCCTGTGAATGAATTAGTGCCTGACTAGGAATATTTGGGGACCTTGTAGGTTTATCAGAAATGCTCTATGCTAGTCCACACATCTCAAACTCTTAATAACAGGCAGAGCCTCACCTCTACCTGAGACAAGAGCAAGAGCTAGAAAAGCAGTAACAAAAAACATCCCTTGGTTCAAATTCCCTCTGCTGGAATAAGTCAGTCAAATTATCCCAATCAAAGCTCTCCTCTGGTGATCTCCAGCTCTCACCTTTATCTGCTTGTTTTTCCTTTTCTCCAGTGGCTGTGTCCATCTGCCAACTCCTATTGACCCGTCTATCCCTTATGGTCTTCTGCCTCTCTCATATGACTCTGTGTGTCCCTTTGCATATGGTCAAAAGTAGCTGGGGATGCTGGCTGCCCAGCCTGAGACATTTAGATTTGACCCCTACTTAGGAAGTCCTTTGAAAACTCTGTACTGCAAAGCCCAAGTTTTCTCAGTGGTCCCCAGTCCCAGCACCCACAGGTTAACAGCAAACCACCAGTTCCCAGGTCCATCCATCCACACAGCACCCAGCAGTCCCACGGTGCCTTTGCAGGACACTGGAGAACACACAGCAAATCGCTTGTGTTGAGCTGCCCATGGGGCATCGTGCTGAAAGTGTGAGTAGCCCCAGGCATCCAGTCAGGGATTTCCCTGCAGACATTTTCTGCTTCAGCCCTTGAACTGATTAAGAGTCTCTCCCAGAGCCGGTGGCCAGAGCTTGGTCCTCTGGGTGGCAGGGCCATCATCCCCATGTTGATGCAGACAGGGTGATACATGAATCCTTTGCCTTCTTTGATGCTTCCAGGGTAAATTCCTCCAGAGTCTGCAAAGTTTGGCTCTCTATTTCACATTAGCACTAGTTTGTAGCTGCCCTCTGGCCCCTGGGGTGGAAGGTCAATCCTTTATTTACTTAGTCCCTCACTTAGTTCATCTGCCGCCCTCCCAGTGCTTTGGATAATAGGCACAAAATGGGCTGCTAAGCTGCTCTCTGGCCATGAGCCTGCACTCCTGCGCCCCGGAGAAGTGTGTTGCCTTCTCTGGGTGATATCAGTGCCACACAGCAAAGCAGGCTGGGCAGGCAACAGCTCTTTCCTACACAGGGGCAAGATCTGATTCAGCATGGGATGAAATGAGGGGCACACATGCTTCCACGCACCAATATGGCTAGGCTGAAGATCATGAATGGCAGGGGAAAATTATAACCCTGACATCACACCTGTCCTGGCAGTTCCTGCATGGTGGTGTCTCTAGAGCTCGTCTTTGCTGCCCTGTAGAACAGCATTGTCCCTGGACACCGCAGTATCCTGGTTCCATTGCCCTCTTGGAGTGACTCAGGTCCTGTCCTGAGCCCATCAGATGCTGCTGCACCTGCAAGAGCTTCATCAGGCAAAGTCAGAGCCCTGTACTGGGCTGGGGAATGTGCCAGCTCCGGGATCCATGCCCAGCACAAACAGCCAGCTCCCTGCTGCCAGTGCCCTCTCTGCTGTTAGAGCATGCCCAGGACAAGAGAGCCTGATGGATCCAGCTGTGTCCTGGAATCCCCAGGATGGCTAATGGGTGGACTCAGAGACAGAAAATTCCCAGAAGCAGTGAGGTACAGATCAGTAGCCCAGCTACAAATCCCCAGCTGCAGCTGGCCACAAACCCAGTAGTTTTCAAACCTTGTCTGCCTGCATGAGCCCAGAGAGTGGCATTTTCCCAGTCCTGCCCCACCTGGGGACAGCCACCACTGAGCATCTCTCCCCTTTTTTGGGATGCTGCAGATCACTGTGGTGCAGCTGAGCTTGACCTCAGCTCCCTGTTGTCTGCAAGAAACATCAAACCAAAGTAATTGACAGTAGCAAACAAGCTGTATGACTAACTAAATGGTTATCAAATCATTATTATTGGATATTATTCACATTAAAAGGGTAAATTAAAGTACTTCTCAAGCACACCCACATGTGTGCTGGGTTTAGGCTCTGAAGAAGCAAATGAGAGATCTTGGCTCTCTCAGAGGAGATCATGTACCAGGAGTCTGCACAGGAGCTGGAATACAGTCCTGGGTCCCACCCTCTCCAACAGCAAGCGACCCGAGGTGCCGGTGCAGGCACTGCTGACTGCAAGGAATGGAGGTGTTTTGCAAGGGTCAGCCAAAAGCAGAGACAAAAGGGGTTTCCTTGAGGACCCCAGGCACCGGGAGGGAAGCGTGCCCTTTCCCTGGGTGCGCCAGGCTGGGTGTTTATTCAGGTCCTGGAGAACAATGCTGCAGCCGGAAAAACAACCTCCCTGCTGCCCTAGGCCCAGCTGGAGGGGCTGTGTGTGTCCCCCCGAGCTCGTCCCCTGGGTGGGTGAGTGGTGCCTTGGCTCACAGCCATGCTGATCATGTTTGTCACCACGGGGGCCTTTTTCTTTTTTAAAATCTTTTGGTTTCCGTGCTCTCCCAGTGCTTTGGATGACAGGAAGTAGAGCTTTTCAGAGAGAAGGTTGGGGATTTGGGGAGTTTCAGGCTGGGAGGGAGTACAAGCTCATCTGTCCTGACCTCCCACTCCAGCCCTGTCCCACAGCATCCTCTGGCTGCAGGAGTGCTGGCTATAACCTGTCACACTCTCCTGTGAGCCTGGGTGCACCAGAGTACCTCTGGAGCAGGGAAATTGCCCCTGTCCAACAACTGAGACCCCGCTCCTGGGATCCCAGCAGGCCCCAAATCTGGATGTGGTGACAGGAGGGGAAGGAAGAATGCAGCCGGTGCTGTGGTCTGTGGTTCAGCCAATCCAGACTTCCAGAGGGCAGGGGCTTCCAAGGGCATCTGCAAGCCAGGGATGGTGGGGTTTCAAGGCAGCACTAGGCTAAGCTCTAACCGCCCCTGCACAGCCACCTTTGCTGGCAGCCAGGAGAAATCAGCCAAATGGGAGCAGTACACCTGCTGAGGGTTACAGAGCCAGGCTGAGCCATGCCCAGCATTTAGCAGGGCTAAACTCTCACCGCAGTGGCATTTTTTTATCAGCTGGAGGATGCTGCAAGGCAGTCATCTGCCTCTGGACTGAGCGCTCCTGAGATGTGCTCCCACTTTGATTGCATTACAGGATGTGACAAGCTGATCCCTGCCAGGAAATTAATGAGGCCCAAACACCTTGCTCATCCATCAGCACCCAAATCAGCTACTTAACACACTACCCACCCTGGCCACACACCTAGCACTGCTTGTCACTGAGATCCTGGAAGCTTCACTTTCCAAGGACTTAATGTTGCTGCCAGGCTGGTAAAAGGCCCACACCATCATCAGGCCAGCAGACCCCAGCTCTCCTCACACCCCAGCAATGGCTGCTGACACCTCCCTCCAGGCTGTTCTGTCTGACCAATGCCTGCTTTCCCTGCCCACTGCCCGTAGGAACCGTCATGGTTCTCAGTACCAAGGCTGTGGGGAAATGCCCTGGCTACCAGCAAATACAAACCTCATATTTAGCAATTATTGGGGCAGGTTAACACAGAGCTGGAAATAAGAGCAGAAAACTTGGTGGGCTGGAGAAGTGTCTCTTCACCAAATCAGATCAGCAAATTGGTGAGAAATTTGAAGGAAAATGAATTAAAGTGGTTTGTCATATAAACAGTGGGGAGAGCAGTGTGCCAGGGCTTAATTTCACAGAGCAAAGGCAAAACAGGGCATTTGTAAGACACTAGTAAGTGGCATGTTTTCAAAATCCATGATAAAGGGAGCTGGGAAGTCAAAGAGATGAAGGCACTTCCAGCTCCTGAAGGCTGTGTTCCCCAGGGTCTGGTCCCCGCACAATGCTGTACCAAGACTGGTGTTTAATGTGCTCACAGCCTTGCAGAAGTTTTTATGAGACACTGGTGTACCATGATGCATTTGCTCACACTTGCAGCTTGCCAGGTGGATCCTCTGAAGCTGCTGCTGGGTTTTGGGGCAGTGATGCTTGATGCTTAGCAGCATGGCAGTGGCGAGACGACAGCTCCCTGGGCTTGTGCCAGGCGAGCAGAAATCCTGCCTGGCACCGCAGCATCCTGCTCGTCCTGTGCCCCACTGCCTGCATAGCTGGTGCTGGAAGGTGGGGGAGATGAAGGTGTCCAGGTTCCAGGGAAGATGGCCTGGGGGAGAAGTCCCTGCTGAGGAGCCCCAGTGCCTGGATAAAACCCTGGGGAAGAGGATCAGGCTGGTAGCCATTTCTCTCCTGCAGACTGGGGGTGCAAGGCAGCTTTGAGAGCCCAAACCTGCCCAGCAAGGACTGATGGCAGCTGATGCAAGCAGTGAAGCTCTTTGCACAGCAGACAAGGCCAAGCAAAGTCCCTGTGGGTCTTCACAGGGTGAGGGCATCCAAAATGTCCTTCAGTACCACTCCAGCATGTGCAGAGTCACAGCAGGATGCAGAAGATCAGGTCCTGAGGATGAGAGTGTCTGCAAATGCTTTCTGACGAGCTGCTTCTGTCCCTGAAAAATGACATTTCATTAAATAAGCTTTGAAGTAGCATGTGAAATTCCCATGTTGTGTTTGTGCTTCACTTTGTCTCCATTGGATAATTATGAAAAATACAGCTTTCCAAGTGTGTAACTCGCTCTTCTTCAGCTTAAAAATTTCCTTTCCACCTCATTCTCCAGGCAGCATTTTTTAACTTCATCTTAATTGTGGGGGGGAAAAAAAAGAAATTGACTTCTTGGTAATAAAACAAAACAGAGACAGAAACTTTCCAACCTGAAACTTTTTCACCAACGAAGTAAGGACCAAATGAAACAATTTTTTCCTGACTTTGTTCCCCTTGAAAAATTTCAAGAGGAAAAAAGTCACCAAAAGACAAAAATTCAGTAGTTTCCTCCCTAAGCTGATGGAGATCTCTCTAGAGGAAATGTGTCCGATAAGCTAAAGTGAACCCACCTCCCCTGCTTTATCTCAAGCAGTGTCAGATGGGTATTTCTAGCAGGATCTCTCCTGGACACTCAGAGCATCAAATTACTTTCCCATCCCGTACTCCTCCTGACCTGTTTCAGAGCTCCCAGGCTGATCCCCGGGGACAGCAGGCAGCCACACTGCAGGGGGATGTGGTCCCTGGCTGAAGGGAAGGGCTCTCACCACTGGCAGACTCCACTCTCCAAAGTGGCTGCTTCGCTGGAGAGGGCTGGGGATGTCCCAGGAGTTGCCCCCAGTGCCACACAAGTGGCTACAAGTTTTCTGTTTTGTCAGGGGTTTTCAGTCTTAGGAAAGCTTCTTAGCTGCCTCAGTTTCCCCACTAAGTGTTTCAAGCGGACATCTCACTGCAGTCTTTCCTAAAGCAAGTGTGAACCAGAAATATCTGGATTTCTTGGCATTAGAGGCATCTCAATTTACCCCTAAATACAAAGTCAGCAGCCCTTGCTTCTGACCCCACACAGGGCCAAACAGGGAACTGAACACCTCAAAGCACCCAGGTCCCAAAACACCCACGGCTCAGACTGGACACCTCTGCCAGCCGGGCTGGGGCACAGTCAGCAGTGGTGAGGGCAAGGCCAGCCATGTCCTCATCCCAGATATGTTCGTTTTCTGTATCTTAGGGTTTGATGTTAATATTCCCACCTGCCCAAGGAAATCCCCTTGGCTGCCACCACTGGTGGATCAACCCACACCTCCGTTCACTTTGTCCCTCAGGGCTTTGCATCCAGGTGCAAAGATGCAGGTGCTCATTTTTGTCATGGAGAGAGGGCCAAAAAGAGTCCAGCCTGGAAACTCTGACCCAAAATCAGGCCAATTACCCATTCATTGATGCTGCTCAATCCCCAGTGATTAATTGTCAAGAAAAACCATGTCACATTTTGCAAGCCCAGACTTCAGCACAGCGACACCACAGGTCCTTTATCAGCCCCGGGGCCAGCCGTGGCACCAGCCTGTCTGAGCCAGCCAGGTACCTCCACATCCCAGGGCTTGTTTGTTTTGGTGTAAGCCTGAGCGTAATTGGGGCTAAAGAAAAATACCCACAGCAAAACAAACGTGGCGCCAATGACGGACACAGCCCTGCAGCCAGCACAAAGACAGATAGGAGGAGAGCCTGTCCTGAGAATCCCAGGTGGAGATGCCCAGAGAGTTCAACACATGGCTGTCAACTGTTCAATTAATTTCCAGCAGCCCCTGTGAGAGTGAAGACTCCAGCCAGGCACCCCCTGCAGACTGGATGTGTCCAGGGCCAGAGGGAGAACCCCACTGCATCCCACCCTGTCTTCCCAACTAGGGCACCAAGACCACCTGCACCAGCCATGAGACTCTCTCATTGCTTTGTTTTCTTTGCCTCAGTTTCCCTCAGCATCATCCTGAATAATTCATGTACAAGACAGAGGATAAATCACAAGCAGTGATTAACATGAGTTATTTCACATGCTGGGAAGATCTATCTGCCTGAGTCTATCAAGTTGAGGTGATTAATGCAGCGTGCAGCCCTCAACAGAAGCCCTCACATTCAATTAGAGATGCTGAGGGGCTCCTGGACATCAAGAAACCAGAGACAAGACTGAATGGGAAGACCCCAAGCCACTGTAAGACATTTAGAGTGGATCCACCTCATATTAGCCTTAATCAGGATTAGTGGGATTCCAACAGGATGTGAAACGAAACACACAAATCAGGCACACTCTGACACCCTAGTGCATTTGTGATTTACTGCAAAGCCATCAAAGCTGCTTCTTAGGTCACATCCAACACACAAGTCTGCAGATTTGTCAGACCAGCCCTCTGATGCCATGGGAGTGGACTAGCTTGGGGGCAGAAGTTATTTTAGAAATATTTTTTTTAAGTGCAGCATCTGATTTGATTAACAATTATTTGATAACTAACTATTCATTAACATTAGTTAATTAACAAGCTGAATGTTATTTTACTTCTTCGATAACCACTGACTCCAAATGTTTTTTTCACCCTGTCCAGGGTAGCACTTGTTTCCAGGTAAGCTCCCCCTGTGCCCCATGAACACCACCTGATTTATTTCCAGCAACAGCAGCCTGATAGAGATGCTTCTGCATCTGCTGGAGGGTGCAAAAGAGGGAGTGCTCGGGGGATTTGTAGCCAAGATCACAGGTGTCCAATTTGATGGGGTTTGAATTCAAGTCCTGAGCTGGCTCTGCACAGACTATTTTTTGCTGTTTGATCTCTCTGCTATTGTTATACCAGACTCTTTCCTCTTGTATCAGGGTCTTCAACAACAAAATGCCTCTCTATTCAGATCTAGGTTTAATAATCAATGCAACACAAAACTCAGGAAAGCCACCACTGTGTTGTATCCACGTGGTGAGTGTTTAACTACGTGTTTTGGAGCGTTGACAGCATCAGACCCGTGGCACCCATTGAAAAGAAGGGGAGAGTCCATGGTCACAGACTGCTAAGCAGGAAAAACTTTCCCCAGCTCACTGGCATGGCCAATCCCACCTCCCTCTGCATCCTGGTTGGGCTCTCATTTCACTGCACAGCCCTGTGATCTTCCAGGGAGGACTTATATTAGCCCAAGCCATTAACACAGAAAGTTATTAGTAGGCTCTTGGGCAGAGTCTATTTTCATATTCATTTGGCTAATTAAATGTAAATCTGCTGCTCTGGATTACCACTAAGGGTCCTAAGCCCCATCAGTCAGCCTGTATTCACAGGGGAGAAAGGGTGTCACCTCTGTGCAGGGGTGATCCATGGTCACACGGGACATGCCAGGCTTGCCAAGTCAATGGGTGGCTCTGTCACCCATGGGTGACACAGGGGGGTGCTTCAAGTTATTTGGGCTCCAAGGAACAGGTACCACTCCTTTCTACCCGCAGGATATTTAAACCAGGGACATCTGGCCATGGCTTTCCACAATGGCAGGGCTTGAAAAATGTTCTATGAACGTGCCAGCCATGATCAATATTTGGAGCCTGCTGGCCCTGGCTGCCCTCCCCTGAGCCTGAGGGAGCATATGGGTGTTTCCACCTGGCTAGTGTTGCAGCAGCTTTTAAGATGTCACCGATCTCCTCACAGGGACCGTCTGCCAGTCACGTAGGCTGAGGTGACAGAGGAGTCCAAGGAACTCTGCAGGGTCACACCATCAGCCTGGTCCCCATTCTTGTTTAGGTACCCAACACACCACATGGCAATGCTACAAAATCACAAAAAAAAGGGATTTTCTGCTCCAGACAGGACACTGAAGGGCTGAAGGTGGGGGTAGGATGGACAGAGATGGATTCCCTGAGAAGTGGTGCGGAGATGCTTCCCTGTGGCCGAGGCACTCACATGAGGAACATGGCTCTCCAGTCGGCACTGACATCCCACCTTTCTTTACCATGTACTCTGTGTCTGGGTCAGGGCCCTGCCACAAACAGCAGCACAGCTGGATCTTGTTTCACTCCTTTTCTCAAAGCAAACAAACACAGACAGCGTCACCTGCTGGGTCAGCCTGGGGGCACCAGGGCAGGCAGGCATCGTCCTCCCTCAGCGGGCTTGGGTGCTCCAGGTTGCTCCTGCCATGTCGCCCATACTCAGCCTGGGCACTAGGTCTATCTTGCATCCCAGAAGTGGGAGAAACCAGCCCATCTACCTCTGTGGCCGTGGGTCTCAGGGCTTCCACATTGCTCACACAAGGGTGAAACCACCCTTTATGTGATAAAGGCAGGACAGAAATAAATGCCATGTGTGGGTTTGCCTGCCCAGAGACCCATGGGCATGGATCTGTACCCACAGAGTGCTCAAGGGATGGGCAGAGAGAGACAGAGCCAAGCTGCAAAGCCTGGGTCGGGGGGATGTGTGAGAGCCCAGGCTGGGGGAGAGTGCTGGGGAGAGCTGCCATGCCGTGGTGGTGGGGGAGCCAGTCCAGCCCTGCTGCCTGGTGTCTGCTTTTCAGTGCCTGCAGCAAAATCCACCTGCCACTCAAAGCAACCCCACATCCGCCTGCCCTGCAGCCCCACTCTGGTTGCATGTCCCAGCTGGTTGCAGATGGATAGGCTGGGAGCAGGCCAGCAATAGATTGAGTTGCTGAGAGCCAGGGATACTTTGTCCTGCTTTAGGGCAGCTCACAGGCAAAGCAAACCTGGAGTACCTGTCTGTTTGCTGTAGACTGAGCTGTAGCATTACACTCATCCTCTGAGTTCCTTGTTTATTTGGCATATGCTGCCCAGCTGCTTGGAATCCAAACACACACAATGAGCTCTGCAAGGTGGGGAAAGCAGGGGATAGTGTCTCCAGGAGTTCAGGGACTGTGCCACGCTGCCTGCAATCCCACGAGTAGGGAAGGTGCAGGGGAATTACTCTCCATTGCCTCCAGGTACCTTGCAGCCCCTTGTCCCACAGCCAGGCTGATCCTGCCTCTGCCATCTCACGGCCCAACCTGGTCCCTGTCACCTCCTGTTATCAGCCACTGAAATCCCACCTGTTTTCCCTGCCATTTGTAGGAGCACCCCTGTCTGTATTAACCCCTGACCCCAGCAAGATTCTTTTGACAACTCTGTTCACCAGGGGCTTGGAAGTTGAGTTTTTTTCTCCATGCCAGAGCTCAGCCATCCTGTCTCCAGCCCAGGATGCTCCATGGTCTTGCCCATCTTGGAGAGTCTGCAGTGCCTGCATCTTGGCACAGGGTTTCTGCTCCTGCCAAGCCAGCCTCTGATCCAGAGCAGTCCCAGCTCCCTGAAAAGCCTGGCAAGAAATGATGCTCACCTTCCGCTGGGAGATATTTGGAAGAAGTCCACCAGCCTCTCCAGTGGTCCCTGCTAAATTTCCATGGGACCCCTGTGTTGTCTGGGTACCAACAGCGAAGGTCTCATCCTCACACCTCCCAAGGCTTGATTGACTTGTGCTTTCAGCTCCCCCAGGTCCAGCTGGAGAACTTAGACCTGCCAGAGACCCTGGGAGCAGGGACAAAAGAGGGTTTAGGGGTGGAAGCCAAGGGCAGAGGGTGTGAGGTAGAAGAGCTGTAAACCCTCACCAAGAGAGGCCATCCCAGCCTTGGTGGATTTCTCTTCAACCTCCTCCCCTACTCACCCTTCCTTAATTATTCTTAATGGGTAAGCTCATAAGAGCTTCTATTAACTTTATTACCAGATCAATTAGTGCTTACTTCCCCCTCGCCCCCCCTCGTGTTAATAATACCGTCAAATATGAAGACAACATCTGCACTGCTACCCAGCAACCTGGAGAAGGTGCTGGGGAACACAGTCTAGTCTGAGCTCCAGATGCTTTGCTGGGCACTTCTGAGAGCGATGGATCCTCCCCAAGATGTGGTCTAGTGAGGAGGGAAGCCAGGGAGGAGGAAGATTAATTGGAGAAGACATTGGCACAAAGCAGCTCCAAAATCTGCTGGCATGAGCTGAGCAGGAGAGGTTTGGCACCAGAAGGAAGCCCTCTTGCCTGCAGCCCTGTGAGCTGGTGGGGTTGGCACAAACAGCAGAGGATACAGGTGTTTGTTGGTGGGTCTTGTGGAAGGAGCCATGGCATCAATCAGAGCACCACAGGATGGCAGGAATGGGGCCACTGGGACAGGAGATGGGGGAATGGCTGCAACTACTTTCTCTGAACAGAGGGAAGAGGACACCTTCCCAGCACAGAGTGAGGAGCAGCACCAGCACCTCTGTTCTGCTTCATGGGGGACATGTGGGAGGATGGGAACACCCCTGGGGCACACAGCATCCATCCTCACATCCCCTTTAGAGAGGGAGGGGCACAGAGGATGGATGTTGGTGCTGAGCACATCATCCAGCAATCCTTCCCCAAACTCTGTCCCTTTTGAGGACCTACTCCAAGCACCCTAGAGGACAGTGTCCCCCCTCAGCCCTTGGCACAGGCCTTGCACAAACCTGAGTGCTGGATGCAGAGAGGCAGGAGCTGGCTGCAAGCTGCCGTTGTGCTGGATGCCCTGGCTCTCAGCAGGGCCATTGCAGCCTGACTGACAAGCCCTGAAGGGAATGCACAGGGAAACTGTGGGAGCGAAAGGATTTTGAAATATTTAACCGGGGCACCTTGCATGGAAAGAAACTCCTCTTGCAAAGGCACCAGCTCCCACCACAGAGCATTTCTCAGACCCCTCATCTGCCCACGCAGTTTGTTCCAGCTTGAAAGGACCCACTTGAACATCCTGGAAAGGACACAGCCTTCCCAGCACCCCGAGTCACGTGTCCTCCTTGTGTCATGCTGACAGCTTGCAGCTTTGGCACTTGGAAAGTGCTGTGGGACCACTGCAAAATCCCAGCCTGCAGGGGCTCAGCAGGGCAGTATGGGAACAACTTGTACCCGAACCTTTTCAGTAAACAAGCACTCAGACGCATGTCTGCAGGGCCACCAGCCACCAGGTGAAGGTCCCTGCAGAGCCAGCTCCCAGTCCCATCCATTTGAGCCATGCTCAGCATTCAACAACAATGCAAATTTGTTCACCTGCCCAGGTCCCCTCCCAGATTCTGGAAGTTGCCAGATGGGGCACTGTGTTGTTTGACATGGTGAAAAATATCCACCAACAGCTTTTGGTGGCTGACAGCAGTTGACTTCTGTATGGAGACATTGCTGCTTGACTGCAACACCAGAAGATATCCCCAGCCAGAGAGGAGCTGGCAGGGGATTGCATCCTGCTCTCCTCATGGAAGGAGGTCCCACTGCCTCCTAATGTCATGGGTGGTTTTCTATGAACAGCCACCAACAGAGCCCGTATTTATGGCCAACAATTCCCATGGGGGCACAGGTGTTCTCACACACACATGATAGTGCTCTCTGCTGGCTGAGCACCCCAAACTCCTTCTTCTGTCATCTTTCCAATTGTCCCAAGTTTAGCTCCCTCCTGAAACAACTCATTCCTGTGTCCCTGGCTGGCCTTGTCCCTGCTCTTGCCTGCAAGTCTCCCTTCCATGGAGCTGATCCAAGGCTCTTTAGACTCCCAGTGCTGACCTGCCCCATCCACCTCTGAGGCTGGACAAGATAAGGTCTCAGCCCAGCACCTGGCCAGCACAGGGGTCTCCAGCCCATATGGGTAGAACTCCCCCCTGCTGCCAACAGGGTTGCTGCTCCCTAGTCTCAGACCAAGCAAGGAGCTGCCCAGCTCCCACCACTGCTAATCTGCTTACACCCCATTCCTAAGGAAGACCTCCAAAGAGAGCTCCTGGCCCTCATCCACTATGGGCTCTGCAGACTCAGCTCCAAAGAGCTCCAGTTTGCAGCTGACCCAGAACAGTGGTTCTGTGAACCTCCAGCAACACGTGGGAACTCTGAGTGACTGGGAGGTGTCCTGGGCAGAGCACCACAAGCCTGGGATCAGTCACAGCCAGAGGGCTGGTGGGGAAGAGTAACACCACCACCAGAGTCTGGAAAGAGAAGAAAACCTAGCCTGAGTCTTCTCAGTATCCAGCAGAAAATGCAGTTGGAAAACTGATGCTAAAGCCTTCTAACTTCATGTCCAAAGACTTCCCCTTTGCAGGTAGAGGTGGTGGGTGCATGAGGGAGAGAACGATGCTCTACTTGAATGGGGCTGTTGCTGCCAGGGGTGGAGAAGGAGAGAGCAAAGCACCACTACCCCCTGTGCCCAGCCCTTCCAAAATAAACAGGTCTGGGAAATAATGTGAAAGGAATTTAAAAGGCTTCAGTGTGTGTGTGTGTGTGTGTGTGTGTGTGTGTGTGTGTGTGTGTGTGTGTGTGTGTGAGTCCTGCCAGGTTAATACTGCTGCCTATTCGCCTGACAGCTCCAAGATTGATTACCTGCCTCAGCGCTCTTTATAACTTGATCAGTCGAATTAATCTCTGGCTGCGGGCCCATCTGATGCCAGGCATCACAAATTTAATTTGGAGGTGTACAGGATCTTTTATTCCTCCCTCCCTCCTTCCCCCGCCCCAATCCCTGTCCATGTCCCTTTTTTCTCAGCTCATCAGCACACATGATGTTCCTGCTGATGTAAGGATGACCTGGGCTGTCAAAGCTTCCTCAGGGCTGCAGGGAATAACATCAGCAAGCAAACCCATGTTACCCACAGGAAAAAATAATTTAAAAAAAAAAAAACAAAAACAAAACAAAAACCCCAAACCCCAAAACAAACCAAAAAACCCAAACCCAACCACAAAACCAGAGGCCAAAGCAGACACTAAGTAAGACATATTAATGTACTAAAGACTTAATGAAGTTGGGGGGGGAGGGTGTGGAGGGGAAAGTGCTTACTTTATTAGTTTATGGCCGATTAATGGGAACGGTCATTACAATGATGGAGATGGATTACCCCCATCAAACACAACCACCAGCCCCTTTCAAAAGGTAGAAGGGTGCCGGTGTTAGTGCCTTGCTGCTCAGCCAGGGCTTGGGAAGTGGGGTGCTCCACAGGGAGGGGAGGTGGGCTCAGGGAGGGCAGGGGGCTGCAGAGATGCCAGAGAGGTTTTGGGAGATGCCATGAGCTGGAGATTGAACGAATGAGTGGTTCAGATGGTGGGACTGAGGGGTCAGTGCTTTGGAGGAGAAATCCTGCAGAAGAAAGGAAAGGGCCAAGTAAAGAGGCCAATGAGCCCCTGTGCCAATGAGCAGCCTGGGGGTGATTTCAGGTCCCCAGAGCTTGGTTCACCTTCTAGGCTGAGAGGAGGACAGCATCTCAGATGCAATAATACCCAGCTCCCAGCCAAAGAGGGCACAGGATGGACAGTTAGACTGGCCAGAGGCATGGGAGATCAGCTCTATGGGTGGTAAGCAGCTTTCACCCCTTGCCCCTCCAGCACTCTGTGCTGAGACCCTCAAGTGTGTCTGCAGGACCAGGATGTGAGAGCCCATTTGGTTCACCCAGAATGTGGTTAAATAGCTGTCCACAGCCCAGGTGCCCTATGGTGATCACCCAGAGGTCCCCAGATACCTCATGATAATCAGAATTACCAAATATCTCTCCAGTCACTAACTGGTAGTTACGCTTTAGCTCCCTGGGGCAGGGCAGTAACTCTTATCCCTGTGAGCCATGGTTCAAGGACCATCTTCTCTCACTGGGGATTGATTAAATGCTCCAGGAAAACACTCACACTTGCATTCATTCAAGAGTGATTCCTCCATGTATTCAGCCCCTTTTATTCACACCACGCCAAAATTTATGCTAAACATGGAGGATAATTTACTTTTTTTGCCTTTAATGGCCAGAATATTCAAACTGAAAACAGGAACTGGGAATTGAAAGGGAACGTTTTAGATATTTGTGCAAACTTTCCTGTTTGTCTGGAAAGCAAAGGTGTTGTGCTTCACATATGGGGAAAAGAAACAGAGGGAGATACATGTCTTATTTTCTTCTTGAGTACCAGAGTCCCAGAGCATAGCCATGACATGCTCTGGCAGCCTCCTGACCTGTCTACCCAGGCACCACTGGCAGAGGTGGAAGCGCATTTGCCAGGTCCTTGGAAGAAGCAAATGTGCACCCAAGGCAGATGCCTTCCCTGTGCAGCCTCACCAGTGGCTGCTCCTGGTGGTGCTGTAGCTGAGCTCTGAGCAGCCTGGAGGGATGGCCATTCCTTCACACACTCCCCACAGCTCTGCTCTCACAGACCATGGCCTTTCTCCAGCTTGGGTTGGAACCATCTTGTTAAACCTTCTGTTTTGTGGCATCACTAAGGACTGGCAGACAGATGTGGTGGATCACAGCATGGCCACAAGCTTCCATCACTTCAGATCCTCTCCCAGCTCAGCAGCTCCTTGTCTGCGTGTATTAACCTGTGATTGAGCCAGTTTCCCATCTGACTTCTGGACAAGCCTGAGATTACTTGATCCCCAGAGCTTGGTGTAGCAAGCCTGTCTTGCAATTAGTTATGAAGGGATTGAGAACCCCCAGCAGCTCTCTTGCCACCCCCACCCACAGTCAGGCCCAGCAGCAAGGAAGGGGCTCATGGTCACACATTGAGCAGTGCTGCCACTCTCCAGCATCCACATGGACTCGCAGCCTTTCGTGATTCCCGAGTGATGAATAACCACCCTAATGAATGGAGGGAAATTGGATTAGTGCTGAACACCCATGTGCTTGAACTGTGCCTGATTAAACCCCCATCTGTGCAGGGAAAGGCTGAGTCTTCCCGCTTCCCAAAAGCCAGGGAGCTGGCAGTGCTTGTGCATGGTCTCGTCTGCAGCCTGTTAGGACATTTCAGGTGCTCAGAAGCATTTTTCCCCTCCACCAGTGGCAAACACCCCCTGAAGGCTGAGCTGGAAAGGTTGAGACTGGTTTTCTTCAGTGTGTCAATCTGTTCCCAATGGATGTTCGGCAGCTGGAGGAGGGAAGATTTACAAGACTTCTGAGTTGTCTCTGGGCTTGCTACCAGGTCCTTCCCTCAGCTGGGAAAGTCAGTCTCATCCTCCTCACCTCAGTTTCCTGGTTTCCAACTGATACAAACAACACCTTCCTACATTCAGATACTGTGTTTTCTTTAGAGCAGAGTGTCTTCCACTAGGAATTTGGCCCAAATGGCAGAAGCCACCTTTGTCTTTCCTGATTGTTTTGCATAGACCCCTTAGAAACAGTCTGGGGACACTGATGGGGATGACAGTTTCTAAGACATGGGTGCCAGGACTTGGAGTAGGCAATCTGCCAGGACCAAGGCTGCAAACAGAAAATTCAAGGCTAGAAGAGATGCCAGGATCCTCTGTAGTTGTCTCAGAAATACTCAGGACAGATCATATCAACCTGCCTACAAACACTGACAGCTCTAACTTAGATTAGCATGAAGAATCCCTATGACAAAAACACATGGCAAAGGATCCCAGTTTGCTCTGCAGATACCAAGAGCTGGCTAGACTACCTCTAATCTTAGTGGAAAGGCTGTTTTCAGCCCCTCTCACTGCTAAAACAAGTGAAAATCAAAATGGATCTTATTTTTAAATGTTTTTCTCTTCATTTGGGTCCCATTGACCCTTCTATCCAGCACACTCAAGCCCTTGGATGGCTGCACCTTTCTGCAGACTCTGGGAACAGTAGTGGAACCTGATACCAGGTTCCCACTGCTCACTGTCCTGAGACAGCTTGGGAGTGTTTCTGGGGAGAAACAGCAGCTGCAACCCATCTCATGGGCAAATAGGACATGCCAGTGCTATCCCAAAGACACATCCCAAGGAGTCCTTTCAGGTCCCCTCCCCACACACAGGACCTTCCATACCCAGGACATGGCAAGACACTGCAGAGCAGCACATCCTACACCAGGATCTGGACCTATACCTAGCTCCTGGCTCTGGTCGGTGCTGTCCCATCCTTTCCCAGCCTCTGCACATCCACGTGAAGGACCAGGAGTTTAATACACCATCAGCCTGACCATGAGCCACTTTGGATCAGCACAACTCAAGGCCTGACTGCCAAGTGCTTTTGGCACTCATTTTTTCCTCTCTTTCGTATAAAGTGAGGTTACAACATCTGCCGAACAGGTATCAGCATGGTCACTGCTCTGGTTGACAGCACAGCAGTCCTGCAGAAGAACCAAGCCAGACACCAACTCTTGGATGGCTTCTCCTGATTTCCGTGAAGGGTTAGGATGGGTTTGTCCATGGGCTCCATTGAGTTTACAAGAACAACTGTCGTCTTTGACTCTCATGGAGCCTGGGCACTGAAGCTGCTTTAACTGCAGGGCTCTTTTCCTACCAGGGCCTAATGAGGCAGGTGAGTGGCAGACAAATGTCTGTCAGCTGTGCAATGCCACTGCTGTCCCAGCATTGCTAGGAGGTGGCTGTGAGGCCACTTGACCCCAAGAGTGCCAGGACAGGCACAAGCACCCATGGCAGGAGGCTGCAGCGACCAGAGGGATGTTTAGCATTATCCTTGCCAAGATGGCATTATGGTCCAGCACAGTATCACAAGGGGGCCCAAAAATGCCCAGCCCCTTTCCCCACTCCATATCCCCATTAAGGAAAATTTCAGATGTGGGACAAGGTTGACACCAGTGATCTGTCACAGGCTCCATAACACTAGGGATCCTGCCCCAGATGTCAGGCACATCCTGGCAGCTCACTCTGGGGCTGGAATGACATACCAGCTCTGCTTCTGCACGTATATATTGCAAGCACACGAGAAACAACTTCAACTCCTAAATCCAACACACACCTTGTACCCACTCCAAGGACTAAGCCATGAAATCCCCTGCTCAGCCTGCAAACACCTCAAATGAGTTTTGCCCTCCAGCTTTGCCAGAAGGGTTGGTGAAGAGCTCTCACTAATGCACCCAGCAAAGAAAGGCTGTGGGTGCCAGAAGCTCTTCAACCGTAATGAAAGTCTCAAGTATCCCAGCCCGGCCAAATCACCTCCTACAGACGCAGAACGGTGGTGGAGTAGCAATAAAAGTGTCAGGGATGTCTCCTCGTGCATCACCAGACTGCAGCATTTTGGGAGCGGCCTGCACAGAGGTTAATTATTGCTTCCCTCTCTTCCCCTCTCGCTCCCAGTTTAAGATGGATCTGACTGTCAGGAGGGGTGACAGATGAAGACAAAGCACAGGTACGGCTCCCATGAACTCTGCGCCTGCCTGTATCATCCTAGAGCAGCTGGGAGCACGTGGAGTGGAGCTGGGGGGAGGGAAAGGAGGGGACGAGGAGGAGGGAGAGTTGAGAAAGCAGCAACCATACCAGTGCTGGAATGGATTTGCTGTGGGGAACGTGGGGTTGCTGGACTCAGAGAAGAGAAATTACAGCTTCTTCCACCCCACTCTTGTGGAAGGAATATGCTTTTCCTCCTCGCCTCTTCATACAGCTTCAAAACTTCACTCAAGATTAGCGGAGACCTTTTTCCAAATATCAAGGGAAGCATGAGAAGGAGCGCATGGTCAGCTGCTTTCTGTTCCACAGAGCTCTCATCACTGCAAGCACAAATATGTATTTGAGCATTTCCCCTCTGAGAGTTAATTTAAGAAAATCTGGGATCAGGGTCCCAGCTCTGCCACAATCATGAGTCTCTGAAGTCCTGTTCCCTAAAGCAGCCTCTGGCTGGGACAACACTCAAGACTTTTGGATGGAAGAAGCTTTGCAGAAGCTGTTATAAGCAGTCCTCAGCAGACAGATATCTATGAGCATCTCTTCTCCATGTGCAGCAGGAGGTGACTTGTCCTTCACTTTCCTTCCTGGTCAGTGACTTTAGTGCTAACAGAGTCATTGCCATTAAAACCTTGTCATGGCCTCTGGAGGTTAAAGAGATGACCATGACCTTTCTGTTTCCCAGGACATGTCCCTGTTCCTCTCCACAGAGCAGCTGGCCTGTTTTGATCACCTCTGACCAGACATGCTGCCCAGGGGGTACCCATCCCTGCTGCCCCCAGCAGGGACAGGGCACAGCTGCTTTCAAAGTACCTTCTTTCCAGCCAGCTGGGGAAAATCAGTTCCTATGCAGCAGACAGGAGAACATTGGTCTTTCCCAGGAAAAGCCAGCTGCTTTGCCTCGCAGTCAGTTTTTTTTGTAGTTAAGGGATGCTGTGACAGTGTAGCACGTGCCCCACTGTTGCTGTTTTTCCCCACTACCCCCACACAGAAATTCCTCAGGCCCTAGGAGCAGTGGCCTTCCTCTTCCACTCCAAGAGAGTTTGAAGGTATTCATCAGGAAGATGAATACACACCCCTTCCCCTGCTACTCCCTGCAATCTGGTTTAGCTCTCACCTGTGTTCAGGGGCTGCCAAAGCATCTTCAGGGAGGCTGCAAACCACAAGCCTGGGAGGTGCACTGGTTCCTCAGGGCAGAGCAGCACCCACATCTCCATCTCCCGCCTTTCCCTTTCTCAAGGGCACAGACACTGCAGCCACTTCAGAGGCATGGAGCCACCCCAGGCACCCAGGATGAAAAATTGCCCTGTTCCTGTTCCCAAAAGGGTTTGGATTTTATCCCATGCTAGGAGCTGAGAGGTGAGAAACGCCAGCATTGGCAATTTTCTTCCCTATGGAAAGGCTGTCAAGGCTGACCCTAATGGGAAGGTCTGCCTCCAGCCATTCCCAAACAGTGCCTTTCCTTTCCAGGCTTTCCAGACATTTCAGCCTGGCTTGATACCATTTAGCTGCAGATGCTGAAGGAAACATCACTTCAAATTAAACCAAAGGGGAGCACTTCAGCTGGACAGCTTTGAAGTAGGAGGCTTTGATAAAAGACTCTATTTCCTCCCGCTCTTGATCTTTCTTTCTTCCCCCTCTCCTCTCCAAATGGTGAGTTTAGGCATGGCTGCTCCCGCACAGCCACGGGAAAGGCTGTGACTCCCCCTCCAGGGGCATCTTCCATCACTCAGCCAAACAGACTTTCCTCCAGGGCGATGGGCTCAGTACCAGCAGCCGAACCCAAGTTCAGCCTCTCCATATCACCCAACAGATGTAACACAGAACCACACAGAGATCCTTTCTCCCTCCATGTGCACCCTGAAAAGGCCAGTTCCCTGCTGCTGGGATGGTGTACAGACCAGAAGGTATTTCCAAGGACTTCAGTTCCTGGATGAAATGTGCAGTACAGCTATCCTAGCCAACTGCCAGCTTGTCCCATGACATACATTGAGGCTGTCACACTGAAACCAGGGTAGGATGCCCTCTTCAGAGCCAGAAATGTTCTGCTGTGGGAATAAATGAGAAGATACTTTTAAGCCGTCATTTAGTTACCCTATGGCTTCCAGGCAGCTCCCACGGCCCCAGAAGGCTCCCATCTCTCCAGGCACTTTCCCGAGCCCTTTTGAACCCCAGTGCTCAGCCCTGAGTAGGCTGGACCATCAGAGCACCAAGCAAGCCCCGAGTGCTGACCTTGGATGAAGATTCATCTCCTATGTACTCCTCACCAGCCCTCCTGGAGGGCAGCAGGAGAGTCCAGGATGCAGGCAGCACGTGTGCCTGCCGGGGGTGGGTTGTCTAGTGAAGGCTGAAGGGCTCAGAACACATCCCTCCCTGTGCGACAGCTAAACGAGCCGAGACAATTAAATGTGCCATTTGATGGCTGCCTGGCAGAGCCAGATCCTCTCTCTCTTTTAATAAAAGGACTCTTTCCCAGAATCGCTCAGGCTGCAGTGAGGGCTGCAGTTTGTGAAGTGTGAGAGCTCTTCACATTTAATTAAACAGCCCATCCAAGCCTGCCTCGTGTCGGCAGAGCTCACACACACACTGCCAGAGATGCCCTGGAACCTTGCTCCCACTGCAGCCCTCACTGAGTGAAACACCCCTAACTCCTTCCATCTTCACTTCCAGCATGGACAGAACTGTGTCCCAGCTTGCCTGGACTGCATGAACCACCCCAAACCGGGCTGCTGTGCCCTCAGATATCAGTGCCCAGAGGGCACTTAACCCTCGCAGAGCTGACAACCCTCTTGATGTGAGTTGGGCTTTCCAGAGGGGGTTGAGACCCAGTAGCTACAGAAGTGAGGTGCTGCTGAAGTACCCAGAGTGTGAGACAGCCAGGGATAGGGAATCCATCAGTGGATCCAGCCCCATGGTGGACCACACCACCCCTCCACATCTCTGACCTGCAGCCACACAGGCCACCCCACAGCAGGGACACCATGGCCATGGCCTCCCTTGAGCCCTGTGCTCTCAGCCAGCTTCCGCCTGTCGCCAGCTCTGGTCCTCGTCAGCGGAAGAGGGGAAATGCCCTGCTCTTGCCCAGGGCAGATAAGAGAGATGGATAAGGCTGGGGGCAGAGGGGAGGCCGGCATTTGGGTAGCTTGGCTGACTTTTCAGAGAGCACTTGTTTTGCTGAGCCCTGTGGCTTAACCCTTCCTTCCCCAAGGCCAGGGCAAGCTGGCAGTGGGAGAGAGCTGGAGTTTTGGACAACTCCTGACAATACCATCCTAATGGGCTCAGTGCTTTTGGAGCTCCTCCATGTTTAAAGTGAGCCCTGTTGAGCTGGCATCAGTCGTTTCTGGCTCCTCCATCCTTGGGCAGGGAAGGCAGCATTCTCCCTCCCAAAATGCTTGCAGGGAAACTGCCACTCCCATCCTGCAATACAGCAGCCTGGTGGCTGATGGTTTGTTGTCTACAGGCATGAAGGGCTTCAATCCACTGTCTGCAGCTGTACTTGCAGGACATGCTAGACCAGACTTCCCTGGACCTTCTTAGTGCCCCTGACACCAGCTAAGATGCAAATCCAGTATTTTTCTGTGTTATTCTTCCCACCTGAACTCTTCTGTGAGGGAAGGAGTGGCTCCAGCAGGGTCCTGGAGAGATGCTGAACAGCCACCCCAGCCCTTCACCACATACATCCACATGTGGCTGCAAAGCAGGAAAGGTGGATGAGGGGATGGGATATGCAAGTTGCAGCTTCTGCCTCTCCTCATAGCCATAGCTGGAAGAGGGAGTTTAAAGAGAAGGGCTCAGGCTGTGCTTTGAATGTGGACATCCAGCCAGGTGAATATTTGGGGTTTTTACAAGTAGCCCAAAGTTGCTTTCCCCTGCTCCCCTCCCACATTCTCAAAACGGCAGAGCGCAGGCAGCTGGGGAAAGCTGCTGATGGGTACAAGCCCTTCCCAGCCCGCCAGCGCTCAGGGGCTGCTCTGCAGAGACCCCATCACTCACACTTTCAGGCCTGCCAAGCCAAAGGCACAGTAATTGCAAGCCAGATCCCTCCCCACTTCTGAAGCAGTGTGCTCTGGCAGGGACCAGGCACAGGGGCTCCCATTTCCGCCTGCCTCCGGCTGTTACGGAGCAGAGAAGTGACAGAGAGCAGCCCCGGGGCAGAAAGGGCTGCGAGGAGAGACAGCAACCAGCACTCCGATAAGGCGGGTCCCTGCTGAGCACCTCCTTGCTTTTGAGATAACGGATCCCACGCACTCCCTGAAGGATACCTGTGCTCTCTGCAGGTTTTGCCCTCACATGGATTATTGCCTGCTCCAGCTCATCCCCCTCTCTCCAAGGAGTCAGACCCCAAATGCCACGCCCTTGAAGAGGGGAAACCCAGACCACAGGGAGCAAACCTAGGACATAAGATGAGCGCACAAGTGGAGATACAACCAGGACCATCCCTACACACCACTAAGGATAGATCTTTCCCCCACCTGACCACAGGTGAAGGCCAAAAAGTCACCTGCAATGCAAGGAGAGTGTGAGGGCCCTCCAGCCCTCCCTGGGCTGGTGCTGCTCCTGATGAATCTGAACATCAGAGGGATGTTCAGATTGAACATCCGAAGGATCATCACCTCAAGGCAAGGTACTATGTCCCTTCACTGGATCCAGATTCAAAATCCCACTCACAGCCTCAGTAATGGTCATGGATAGAGTCACATCAGCAGCTCTTGGGCCTTTCAAGCCAGAGGAAGTGAAGCTTTCAACAGATACAGCTGAGGAAAAAAAAAAAAAAAAAGCAGTCTCAAGTTAAAACCTTTTACAAGCTCCAGCAGGCACCAGTGCTGGCAGAACCAGAGGGTGTTACCCTGCATCAATCCCAGCATAAAACCTCTGCTGTCAACACCAGCTAAAGAGTCCACAAAAACTGCCCCACACACAGTCCTGCCAGCACTTCAGCCAAGCTAGAGGACAGAGGCTGCTCGCATGGCTTTATCTGGCTGGAAAGGCCTCCTTAAGATAGGAGGCTGCTTGCTCTGCTGGAAGGAGCTGCAGGTGCCTAGAGCTGGTTTAGGCCCAGACTGGGGCTGGACTGAGACAGAGCTCCCCATTTGCCACAGCCTTGGTAGAGAAGGGACTATCTGTTGTCTAAGGTAACACAAGCAAAGCTTGCATCGGGGAACTGCTTCTCCTTGAGGCCACTCCTCAAACCAGAGCACAGGGCAGTCATACAAACCCCATTTTCATGAGAAAACAGTATGGGCAGTCCCTGCACCTCTTCTCACATCTCCTCCACCTGCTGTGCTGCTCTCTGCGGGAGTGGGTACTGGGGTTTGGTGGGATTATTCCCAAACAGAAAGGGCACAGATAGGATGCAAGGAGAGGAGGCAAAAAAGCCACAGGAGGTAAGTGCCAGCATTCAAGTGTCCAGGTAGACCTACAGCAAGAATAGGAAGAAAGCAGATTCTGGATCCTGTTAGGTGATGAATATGGGATGGTGCAATATCCTTCAGCCCTCACCTGAACACAGAGGTGCCTCCAGACATAGCTGGTCCTGTTGAGCCACCTCAGCTGAGCCGCCTCCCTGACAAGCTCTTGCTTTTCACCAGCCCTTGAACAAATCCATGTCTGGAGGGGCCACCCATGCAGCCTAGTGCACAGCACACATACTTGCTGCAGCACCAGACACCAGCTGTTCCCCATACCTTGCATCATCTCACCTTGCACAGCCTCTCTGTCTCCAGGAGGCTCAGCTTTCTACTCTGCCTCCTTTTAAAGGCAGCCCAGGGGTGGTAATGGTGAAGCCAAAAAGGGCTTTCCAGGTGGAGCTGACTTAGGAAGGGATGTGGGTGAGAAATTTTTGGAGAGAGGGATTGAACCCAATGCTTTAATCTGACCTTGCAAGCAATATGTGATGCCAGGGCAGAGCTCTTCCCTGGATGGCTGAGCAGCTGTACAGGGTGGAGCATTTTACACCTTACCCTCATCCTAGCAATAATTCCCATTTCCTGCAGGTCTGGCTCACATCTCCATGCATTGCCCAGGATTCCTGCAGTGCCAGATTGAGGGGCACACAGCAAAGCAAACCCAGCTCTGCATGTCCCTGCAGCCAGCTCGCCCAACCTCCCCCCACAGCTAGCACCCCGCCACTTGCTGTGACTGATACAGGGAACCTGGTGCTTTTATTAAACTCTTTGCTCCCTGTTTTAAGCCTAATAATAAATTGCATGTCACATTACGGCTGTGTTTATTAAAACCCATTGGCGTGGGTTCTGCTCTGCAACAGCATTTGAATTATTGAAAGCAACCCCCCATGGAGACCTATTTGCTGCAAACGCAGGAGGATTTATTTCCATTTTGTTTATCAGGCAGTATAAGTGCTGGGTGGAGGCAGGGAAGCTGTCTTGCTATTTTATTTTCTCTTTGAGCCACCACAGCAGGGTGAAGAGATGCCACGCAGAAGACAGGGGAAAAAATGCCATCCCCCAACAGGGGTAGGGATTGGTTGGGGACAGAAGTCCTGGGGGTGGCTGGTCACTCTGCCCTAAATGTATCTCTGGCTCTGGTTGAGTTCTCCATGTGTAGTTTCTTTGTGCCTCAGTTTACCTGTTTGCAGAGCGAGGTTACAGTACTGCTTCCATCCAGGCATGACCAGTGATCAGTTCAGGCTCAATGAGCCTCTGCCAGAAGCCACTGATCTCCCATGGGAGATGCCCATGGTGTGGGGGGACTGTCAGAATGGTCATGAGGGGTGTGTTTACCCTTTTGCAAGCCTGGTTCAACGTAGACACCCAAGGATTACAGCTGAACATCTCCAGGCTCTGCCTCATCCCAGCTCTGCCTGCAGCAGCCATCCAAAAGCAGCATCAAGAGGATATTCTGGCTCTGGTGATCATCCCGAGAGACACTTCATACTCATGTCGCTTGTGATCACCCCTCCCAGCAAGGCAGAGGTTCTGCCAGGGGCAGGGAAAGGGCACGGAGCAAGCTCGGATGAATTTGAGGGTCAGGGTGCCTGAGGCCCCGCGTGCATTTTCAGGCTGCCCAGCGCAGTGGCAGGGCCGGCGGGGCCGGTGGCTTTGCCAGGAGATGGCACTGTTTCACGGCTAATCACGGCCCTGGCCCAAACCTGGACTCGGGGATGGAGCCGCGGGTGCACCACAAGAAGCACGGCCAGCAATTGAGGGAGGTGATTCTCTCTCTACTCTGCTTTTGTGAGACCCTACCTGAGTGCTGTGTCCAGCTCTGGGGCTCCCAGCATAAGATGAGCGTGGACCTGTTGGAGCAGGTCCTGAGGAGGGCCATGAAGATGCTCAGAGGGCTAGAGACAGGCTGAGAGAAATGGGCCTGAAGAAGGGTAGGCTGAAGAAGACAGGGCTCCAGGAGCACCTTAAAGCACCTTCCAGAACTGAAAGGGTCTATAAGAGAGCTGGAGAAGGACTTTTGACAAGGGCATGCAGTGATAGAAAAAGGGTGAATGGCTTTAAGCTGAAAGGGAGTTAGATCTGACATTAGAAAGAAATGCTCTTTTTGTGAGGGTGGCAAGGAACCAGCATAGGTTGCCCAGAGAAGTTGTGGACTCCCCAGCCCCAAAAGTGTTCAAGACCAGGCTGGGTGGGGCTCTGAGCAACCTGGTCTGGTGGAAGGTGTCCCTGCCCATGGCAGAGCCGTTGGAACTAAATGACCTCTGAGGTCCCTTCCAATCCAAACTATTCTATGATTCCGTGTGCCCCCTGCCCAGGCCCAGACAGGGGCAGGTCCCAGCATCCCCAAGGGCAGGGAAGGACAGGGACAGCATGTTTTTGTTAGAGGAGTGTATTTACCTGCCACACTTGGTGGGTTTTCCCTGCAGACCGCAAAACCCTGTGGTTGGCAGCTGGTCAGAAGGTGCACCTCCAGGTCTTTCAGGTCCTGGCAGGACAAGCCGCCCTTTCTTTATACGCAGGCACGCAGTGACCTCTGGTGCCCTGGGAGGTGCTCGCACCCTGCTCATTCCCGGTGGCCAGGAGGTGTCGGTGCTGTGCCTGGGCCAGTGGCCATGTCAACACTTCCCAGTCCAGCTCTGCCCACCCCGACATCAGCCTGACCTCTGGGCCCTCCTGAACAGATGCCCTGAGTGCAGTCAGCTGGGCTGGCAGGACCTGCTCAGACCCCTCTGCCCCCAGAAAGCAACTGCACCAAAGATTGGCCAGCAAAGGAATTTGGTGCTGCATGCTGTTGGGGCAGACCCTCTGAACTCACACCAACACCAGGTTTGGTCAGGTCCCTGGGATCCTCTGGGTGCCTGAAGCTGAGAACAGGATCTGCAGAGCCTGGGGTACCCCCCTCCTTGGGGCAAGGGCTGCAGGAAACATCTGAGCAGCCAGTAGCAGAGGTGACCAAATGTGTTTAGAGCCAACAAATAACCTCAATTAAGCTCTGTGGCAGTGACCGATTCCAGCTGTGCAGCAATATTGGCTTCTTTAATTTTTAAGTGACTGGAAATGGCAAGACTGGGAGCTGGGATGAGGAGACACCAGCCCTCTCTGTGCCCCTGGAGCCACTCTGCTGCCTTTCACCTTGGGGGGAGTGGAGCTCAACTCCTGGCTGAGCTCCAGCCTGCCAGTCAGGCAGCCCTCTCCCACAGGGGGATCCGAGCAGTCTGGGAGACACAGCCCTTGGTTTGGTTAATTTTGGCCAGGAGCTTTTGCTCCAGTTTCCCCCCCGCCTCTCAGTCATCATATCCCCACCGCTCTTCCTGCCAGACAGGAATCACCAGCATCCCCTGCCAGCTCCCTACAGGGTATGAAGGCACTGGGTGTGAAGCAGAGGGGGGCAAGGACTGAGACCAAAATGCAGTTGCCCCGGCAGGGCATTGTCCTGCAGAGCACATGGAGAGCCAGGAATGGAGTGTGTGACCCATCTGACACTCTCCAGCCAGACCAACGCTGCATCCACACCCGCCACGACCTGGATTTGTGCCAACACAGGCAGGGCAAGCCTGGCCCTGAGGAGGGTTGGCATGGCAGCCCTGGCTGGGGGCCAGCCCTGGGCACCGGCAGGGAGCCCAGCAAGCAGCTCTTGACTGCTGAAACTCCGGGACACTCTCAGATTTCCCCATGGCAGCCTCATCCTGAGTGTGGCCCAATTCCACCAGCTCATTTTTGTGCAAAACAGGAAGGGGATCAGGATGGATAAAAAAGGCCCAGCTTCTCTGAAAGCATGTTTTACACCCAAAAAAAGCAAAATGAAAGCCAATGGCACACTTCTGTCCCTGGTGCCTCCTGAACACCCTCCGACCCTGCTGGAACAGCCCAGGGGGATTCTGTTATGCTGTCACATGGAAGGAGAAGCTGGGGCAACAATGGCTTTTGCATTTCTCTGGCTGAGAAGGAGGTTTCTGCCAGAAAGGATAGGCACTCCAGCAGGCAGGGCAGCAGTGCCCCATCAAGCTGTGGTGCAGGGGGCCAGAACTGGCCCAGCCTCACCGTCTGCAGGAATTTTGCTTCACTGCCAATTCCAGACAAATCCCTTTTATTTGCTTGTTCAGGTTTCAGTGCTGTAATTGTGTCATCTGAGCCAGCTCGCAAGAGAAAAAGGAAGAAAAGAAAAGAAAAAACATGTGAAGGAGAGTAGCACGGGACCCAAGCTGCCAGCCTTATTGCATCCTGCCTGCTCCTGCCTGGGGTCTGGCCAATTCATTTCTCACAGGGTCTGGCTCCCTGCCACAGCTCTGGACCTCCCTGGAGCACAGACTGAGTAACTGGGAGTGGTTTGGTCCAAATGGAGGTTTTGAGCACCAGAAGTCCTGTAAATGCTGCTGCTTTGGGGGTAAAGCACCCCTTGAATGTGAGCTCATCCCCAGAATGCCCATAGGAATGGTTTTGCCAGACCTCTCTGGGCAGTGAGCAGTAGAGTGCAGCTCTGAGCTTCCTTCCTCTGCTCCCTTCAAATTAAAGTTTGCTCTAAATCACTAGCTCTGGGAGGTAGGTGGGATTTAAAAAAAAAAAAAAATGTTTCCAGTGGAAACTGGAGCACACCAACTAGGCACAGAGCTGCTCCACACTTGACAGGGCAGTGGTCACTTGGGTGGAGACCCCAGTATCGCAGAACTTAGGACCCCAAGATGAAAATGGGCAGCAGTGGGACGGGATCCGAACACATGGGAGTACTGTGATTTGAGTCAATGCATCACCACTACAGGAGATTGTCTTCTGGGCACCCCCATTCCCAGGTGGGGTGGGAAGGCCAGGACCCACACCAGGACCAGCTGTGAGCACTGGGACGGGCAGGAGGGCTCCTCAACTCAAGAACCCACAATGGACAAGGTAGCGTCCACGGTATTCGCACCCTTCCTCACCCTCATAATCATCCTTGTGGATGCAGGACAGTCAGCTGGCCTTGGCTTTGACCTACGTGTATATTTTAAATAACATCAACTGAAATGACAAAGAAAAGCATGAAGTCAGTCAAAGGCATGGAAGGGAAAACACAAAGTCAGTGAAAAAAAGGCCGAAGTGTTTCTGACCACAAGGGTGGTTCAGCTGGAGACACGAAAGCACGGAAAGCCACAAGTGCCTGGTTTCCTCAAATCACTACTTTTCTGGTTAAAAACAAAACAGAAGAGAAGGATGTTTTGGCAGCAGGTTCCTCAGGTTCTGGGGAGAAGCTGGGATGTCTCTGTGCTTGCAAGATACAAAGCAGACAGGGGTGTGACACACTGTTATCAGAGTCAGGTCCCAGCTCTCTGCTCCAGCTCCCCCAAAAATTATTCATACAGGACATAATGTCCCTGCCCTGGCCTCACTCTCCCAAAGAGGGTTGTCTCCATCTCCAGCACCAAGTCCTCATCACACACAGCACAGCTGATCCCACAGTGTCCTACTTGCCATTGTGTCTCCACTCAGTGCCAGAGGACAGATCCACCCTGCTTCAGGCAGAGCTGCCCCTGGTCCCAGCCCTCGCCAACCAGCCAGCATCCCATCCCCAGTACCCCAAAAGGATGTGTCACCCTGTCCCCCACCCCAAAAATCCCCTGTGCCAGGATTGTTCAGAGAAGGAGTTTTGGGCTGGAGGGTGCTTGCTCCAGAGAGGTCCCCAAGCCCCAGGGAAGGGTTGCTGTGGGCAAGGTGATCTCTGCAGCTGGACGTGCCATCTCTGGGCTAGTAGTAGTCCTCCTCACTCTCCCCGTAGTCCTCAGGTGTCATGCGGGGCTTCAGCAGGGAGAAGTCTGTCAGGTTGAGTTGGTCTGAAATGGTAGCATGGGGACAATGTGACATTGCCACCCTGCTGTGCCTGTCCCCTTCCCCACCAGGACTAAAGCCAAACCATGCACAGCAGCTTTCTGGGGCATCCCCAGCAGAGCCCTATGCTCCAGCCACTTCTGCCATGCTGGTGCACTGTGCCCAAACATCCCTTCCCATGTGCCCATGAGAGCATGGGGATAAGGACATGGTGCTCACCCGGTGTGAAGACAGTCAGGCTGGCCAAGGCCACCACCTCCCCGACCCTGTTCCTGGCGAAGCAGCGGTACGTGCCCTCATCCGTCACCCGCACACCCTGGATCTGCAGCCAGCCTGTCACTTCGTATTTCTGGGGACCGCCTCTGAACTGCAAAACGGGGGAATTTCTGTCAGCACTTGTAGCAGAAGCAAGGGGGAGTCTGTGCCACAGAGCCCCGGGTCCCCTGTTTCAGCAGGCAGTGAAGTCCCAGGATTGCTCTTGCAGCAACCGTCCTATTTTCTGTTTATCCCCAGGAATAAATAAGCTTTCCCTGACGCAGCTGGGCTGCAGCTGTGTTTGCAGGCTGCTATTATGGTGTGGTGGCCAGGGGTGGAGGACACTAGAGTTTCCTCCAACCAGGCAGGGTAGTCGTGCTTGGGGTGAAGATCCTCAGCCGGACCCTGCGGCAAGCTGTCGGGAGGCTTGAAGGACAGAAAGGTGGAACGGGGCCACAGTGCCAGGTTCCACCTCCTTCTCCGGTACCCTCCATCCATCCCACCACAATTTCTTCCCCATTGGTGCCTGGCTGAGGTGCATGGCTCCTTTGCCTCTGCTCACACCCTCTTAATAGCTAGGTACACCCAGCTGGGTGATATATTTGGGGCTGGTGGCAGGCAGGATGGTGACCCCGGGACCTGCCAGCTCTGAGAGGGAAGCCCTGCTGATGGGAAAAAAGAGCAGGAACTGCCTGAGTGTGCTGGTAGGACCAGAGGACAACCCAGGCTGTAAGGCACTCTGGAGGTCCTCTTTCCAGCCCTGCCAGTGGGACTGCAAGTGAAGGCAGCACACAGAGCAAACTAAAGGCAGGCAAGTGGGAAACTCCCTGCTGCAGGATTCTATGAATAAGTTCAAAAATTACTAGAGGAAATCATAGAAGAGAGCTATGCTGATGGCTCCTACCACCGAGACACCAGCCCTGGCTGAGACAGTCCTCAAATTGTACAGCCTCCAGTCCCCCCTTCTCATCCCCAGGCAGCCAGGCTTGGCCATTCCCAGAGTATGAGCACTCTGAGGTCTGGTTGTCCATGAGCTCTGAGAAGCACTGGGTCACCCTGGGGTCATCTTCAATGCCCTAGGCACACAGCTCACCTGGACAGAGATATGGGGGTCATCTCCAGGCAGCAGCATCTCTGTGCCATCCTTCCTCCACTCAATGGATGCCATGGGGTAGGCAAACACCTCGCAGCCGAAGATGACATCCTGCCCAGTGACGTTCCACGTGTCATAGGGAGGAGAGGTGATCTGAGGCTCTGGAGAGGGGGGTACAGGAGAGCAGGGTGGGCTCAGAAGAGGCCCCACCCTTGGCAGATCCCATGGGCTCTCCTGGGCTGGTCTCTGGAGCAGCAGCATTTGGTTCACATAGAGATGCTGGGACCCTTCCTGCGTCTGTCTCCCCTCCCTCCCATGGCAGACCCTCACCTTTCCCAAGAACATCGTCCCTCCTCACAGCTGGGACTGGGAGCTCCCTCCCCAGCCCCCCAGTCCATGGAGGGTTACCATCCCTGCTGGCCTCAGTTCCCCTGCCTGTGCAATGATGCTCAAGCAACACACACAGCAGAAAGAGTGCAACAACAGCAAAGTTACAGGGCAAAGCTCTCCTGAGCGATCGGAGCACGCTCCTCCTGCGGGAGAAAGGCCAAGGGGCACTCGTCCAGCCTGAGGCTGAGGATGGATGAGGTAGTTGAGCTTCCAGCCAGATGAGGCCTCTGTTCTGACACAGGGCTCCTGCCAGCAATGAAGAGAGTCAGCAAGTCCCCATCTCCTGGATGGAGCCAAGAGCTCCAGGTTCCACATCTCTCCCCTGGAGGGATAGAGTGAGGACCACCCTTCTTACCCACACCTGCTCCATGATCTGGCCCATAGCATGAGCCAGAGTTCAACCTCCAAATATACCTCCAAGTATACCGACCAAATATACCAAAAAACACTCAAGGACATGATGATCTACAGAAAAGAATGTCAACCTTGACACCCCTCAGACTGTGGTGACAGAACTGGGTGACCTGTGCCAGACTGGGCAGGATGGGGCACGGCCTTCCTGCTAGACTGTCCCCTCTCAGCCCCCACCTGAGTTTTAAATGGGAGATGGAAATCACACAGCCAAGGCAATCCAAACCTGGTTTCTATTTGCAGGAGGCAGGCACATTTCTCGGGAGCAACAGGCCAGTGTGAACCCAGCCCTGCCGCCAAGAATTCACTAACAATTCCCTGGAACTTTCCCATCTGCTCCAGCAGGATTTGTTGCTTCCCATAAACTCCACTCCCTCTTGGCAAAGCTGCTCCCAGATTTCTCCAAGCACTGGATCTGCAAGGGGCTCCCCCAGAGCAGCAGTGTGGGGGGACTAGTGGGAGCCTGACACTACATGGAGCAACCCCCAGTGCAGTTCTGTCCCTGTGGTTTTGCTGCCAGGTGAAACAGTTAAGCCAGACCCCCTTTGCTTATCTCTTCCCACAGCTCCAGGGCCACTACCTGACTCGCAGGGACCTTCATGGGCCACAGTGAGGTTGGCATCAGGGTGGGCACGGGCAGCCTCCAGGAACCTGCAGATCTGGGCGTAGGTTTTGCCATCAGAGCCGCAGAGGGCCAGCTGGGAGAGGCAGGCACACTGGGGCTCGGGCACCTCTCCGTGACGCAAGTCCCCGGCATCCAAGCGGCACTCCAGGTGCTCCCCACACTTGCCGTAGAAGTGGTTGGTGTTGTCCAGGTCACAGATCTGTCCCTCCAGGTTGGCACATTCCCAGCAGCAGTCACAGGCATCCCGCACTGTGCCAGCCAGGCACCCGCGTGGCATCGGGCACTCCTCTGGCTGGCACTCGGTGCAGCCCTCCCCTTCCTCCAGCAGCCGCTGCCAGCCCCGCTGGAGGTAGTCAGAGGTGCTGGGAAAAGCCTGGCCCAGCTGGAGCAAAGCCCAGTGAAAAGAGAGCAAGGAAAGCACCAGGCAAGAGATGCTGTGGGGCTTGGCTTCAGACATCCTCACGGCAGCTCCTCTATCCCAATCCCACTGTCACCTGGATGGGGATTTCTGGCACTCCTCTGGTCTCCCTGTCTAGATCTGAGAAGCCATCCTGGCCTGTGAGGAGGGAGAAAGTGTGTTACTGGTGCAGGAAGTGTCTCCCACTCCTTTGTCTCCTGGCTGGCTTGCTCTGAACAGCAGCACTGCATGATGTGCAGGGAGAGGTTGGTCCCAACCCCTCTCATCCACAGCCCTGAAGCCACAGCCTTTGCACCCTGGAGCTCCCCGACCAGCTCCTGCCCTGAGATGCTGAGCATCTTCTGGAGAGACAGTGCTGATGACCCCAGCCCAACAGGTTTCATCCTTGCTCCTTTGGCAGCCCAGCATGCAAAGTCCAGGCTCCTCTGACCCCAGCACAGCCTGGGAAGCCACAGGGCTGGCGGGGCACTGGACAGGCTGCCATTATGAACATTATAGCTCAGCTCGTTCATACCCTGCTCCTGGTCTCCTGTCAGAAAGTTGCTCTCAAGCTTCTTTCCTTTCCCCATTGCTTTGCAAGAGTCATGAACCCTTTTTTCCTCCCTCACCATCCATACAAGCACAATGGAGTGGCTGATCCTGCAGACAAGGTGCTCTTTCTGTGCTGGAGGCACCCGAGCCAGGAGGATGCTCCCAGTCATGCCTGGCTTTTGTTCTCCCTCCCTGTGCTGTAACCTCTCTTTTTAGGCACCACCTACTCGAGGAGGGGAAAAGATGCTCACGTCCCAGAAGGTTTTGTGACCCCCTCAGTCATCACACAGCGAACTGAGGCTGATCATGGAGGAGCTCAGTGCACAGGTGAGCAACCACTGAACTGCCAGGGTCCTCAGCCTGTACCAGCACAGCAGGGTCCCTGCCCTCAAACCCCAAGCCTCCATCACCTGCTCAGGGTAAGAGGAAGCTGATCTGCTCTGGGCTTCCCTTCTCTCTTGGGGAGCAAAACGTGGTATCTCAGAGCCTGTCCCCAGAGAGAGTGACAATGAATCAAATCCCTTTGCGAACATCCCTCCCTGCCCCATGTTACACTCTGGCTGCCCTCTCTGAGATGGGGTGAAATTATGGTCCTCCACCCCAGGGCGATTCATCATAAGCGAGTGGGGCTAGGGAGGGGACCTAGGCAGACAGGCTGTCCCCTCCTCTCCCGCTGGTAACAGCACCGAAGGGCAAGCTGCAGCCCCTCCAGCTACACCCCCCACTCTTGGGACTAACACAGCCCAGAGCTGGGGTGGAGGTGGCCCGGATAGTGGGTTATACATACGCACCCCCCGGATAACAAACCATGAAGATTTGACCCGTTTACCAGAGACCACCAGGCGCCCTAGGGATGGAAAGGAGCAGAGGGTCCCACAGCCGGAGCCCTCCCCCGCCCACCGTACCCCAATCTGTACGGAGTAAGGCTCCAACCCCCGACGGATGTGGGGGGCCAGAGAAAGGGTACGGGGGACTTGCAAAGTTGGTCTCTGGCTCCTCACGTCTGGGGTGCAGGCGCTGGGTGTGCTGGAAGAGTGTTGGGAAGAAGAACGATGTCTCTTGGGGTCCCCCAGGAGCCACCCCGCCATAAGCCGCCACTTACCGGAGGCGCCGGTGCCGGGGGCCGCGGGTGCGCAGTGGCCGTGGCGGCGGGGCTGCTGGCCCCCAGGGCTGCTGGCCCCCGGCCGCTCCAGCACCGCCGTGATGTCAGCGAAACGTGAATCCCCCCGCCCCTCTCCGGGCCCGCGGCCCGTCCCTGGACCGGGACAAGGGCTGTCTGGCACCCCTTCCCTGCCGGGGTCCCGCCACGCACCGCACCCTGGACCCGGGGCTCCGCCGCTCCGGCTCCCCGGCACCGGCACCTCGCTGCTGGAATCACCCCCAGTCGTGTGCGGGACCTGGGCTAATGCTCCGCCCCGTCCATGGGGCAGGAAGGGACTGGGTGCCCTCCTTTGCAGTCCAGCTTGGCAGCAGCCCTTGGGGACAAGTGAATGGGAGAGGTGGGCACGGCTAAGGAAGTGGTCAAAAGCATCTCTCAACCTATAATTTGGTTGGGAAACACAGACTGAAAATTTGAGCAGCTGCAGTAAGTGGGAGGATAACTCCCAGGGGATGTCGCACTTGCCTCACACCAGGAGCCACGTTTGAAGAAGGTATTGGGGCGTACACCACGGTGCTCCCGTGGCTGCAGTGGAGCTACTGGGAGCAATGGTGGGGCTGCTCCATGCCACAGCTGTGCAAAACCCATGTGCACAGGGCTGGGGCTCCAGACCTCCCCAGCAAGCTCCCTTGCTGTTCCCTGCCTCAGTTTCCCTCTGGAATCAGCTCTGAGGAGTGGAGGAGCCGGCATACCTTTGCAGCACAAACACACACAGTGCATTTGCATCCTGCTCCGGATGCCATGTCGGGGGGATCACACAACCTGCTCCTCTCCAGGCAAGAAATTTGCAGGATTTAGTTCCCCCATGAAGCTGAAGCAAATCAGGACCCCTCTAAGGATCTGGTTTCCTTCACCATGCTGCAAAAATCTGCTTTTGCTTTCTAACACCCTCCTGCAAATTCGTTCCGGGTTCCAGGGCTTTTGCTTGGTCACGCTGTGAATCCAGCCATGTCTAACAACGGAAAATGTGGCAGGCTTCAGCCCCCTTAAATCTGTCTCTGCCAGCCAAGCTCCCCTCTCCAGCCCCCTGCTGCAGAGTGGGTTTTTCTGCCAGCTCTGCCTTCAGCCTCACATCCCACTCCCCCTCTGTGGCCCCCAGCCCCTTGGCTCAGGGCTGCCTTCCTGCCTGGTTCCCCTTGTTCAGCCTATTGAGTTCAGTCCCCACATGCCACATGTTTTCAGGTCCAGCATCCACGAGTTGCTGAGCAGCTGTGGCTGCAGCTGTTTTGGGAGCAGGGAAAAAGTCAGGAAGGGCTGGGGTTTTCCTACATGCAGCCCCAGAGCTGGGTCAGAGCCTGAGCAGAGAGGAGACAGACTGTAGGTGCCCCAGACAGAAGTGCTGAGTCTCCTGGGCTATCCTTGCCATACCACCCTGCCCGCTTTGGGATGAAGGACCGCCTGCTTATTCAGGTATTTCTGCACCAAACACACCCTCACCTGCCCCTGCTCCACACAGGGGCAAAGCAGTGAAGCAAGCCTGGCCCCATATGCCACCTCCTGCTCAAAAAGCTCCTGGCCAGCACAGAAACAGAGCCAGCACTTAAATTCCAGGCACTGCTGAAAACAGACCATCAGTGTTTCAGGTTGCTTGTGTCTCTTGCCCTTGCAAGGGGGAGCAGGCCCCATTGCTGCTGTCCTTTCCCACAAATGGTTCCTTTTCCCATGTGCCATGGCCCAAACACTTGGTGTGTCTTATCTTCATGCGATTATCATGGCCTCTGGGTGGCTGAATTCACCTGAGCATCACTGCATCAACCACTAACAGGGCAGAAGCCCTGACCAAAGGTGAAATCCCGACAGAGATCTGAGCAGGAACAACTCCAGTTGTGGAGCAACACAACCCAGCCTCAGACAGCCAAGAGCAGCTTAGCTCAGCTCAACAAGATGGAGCTCAAACATGGCAGTTAATTAAACCTCCTGCTTAATGAGACTATTGAATGTGTTAATAAACAGTAGCAGCTATGAATGAGAGGTGGAAGATCTAACCTGTGCTTAACAAGGAGTTCTGCTCAATCACACCTGAAGTCAATCAACACAACCACGGCTGCAAATAGGGCTTGTGGCTTATGTTGCTTGACAACTTTGTGGAGAAAAGAGTGATCACTGCCCTGCATGACCTGGCACTTGGGTAAATTGCTTTCCTGGCTCCCTACCAGTGTTGGCTATTTATCTTTCCTTTTTCCTCACTATTTGTGAGCCCATTGAAGCTCCTGGAACAGGGTTTTGAAGGCTGAGCCTAAAGCACCAAAGTCTCCTACTCCCTTCCTGGTGGGTTGCTCCCCATCTCACTGTTTTTTTCATCTTGTGATGGTCCCATAGAAGCCAGGAGTCCATGGTGCTCCTGGCAGGCCCACATCCTTGGCATCCCTCCAGAGCTCTTCCATCAGAATGAAACACATCACATCCAGTCAGGGGTACCACACTGCTCCTGGTCCCACTGACCCCTCCGCAGCTTTTGGCTGATCCCCCAAACACCCCATAGCAATCTGGGGTTTATGGCAGACAAGGCCAAGGGAAAAATCCGCTCTGGAAAAAAAGTCCTAGGCCAAATGACTCAATGTACATCACGTCAGGCAGGGCTGGCAAGCAGCTTTGGGGCTGGGCTGATGGGGTTGAGAATGTCGGTTATGTCACAGCAGAAGCAAATGTCACCAGAGATCCTGGGACAGAATGCTGCCAGCACACTGCCTAGGGCCATGGGAGTCTCCTTCTGATAATAAACCAAATCTCTCTCATTTCACATCAAATACACTGTTTCCTGCTGTCTGACAGCCTGAAACAGCCCAGTTCTGGCCAGCCTGCACCAAGGCTGAGTGGTGCCCGAGGGGTCCCAGCCACATTCCAGGATTCCACTGTGGGGACAAGTCACGGGCAGCAGGCAGGACCCCCCTGCCTGCGTGCCAGGCCAGACCCGCTCTAGGAAGCAGCCAGGCTCAGGTTTCTCCAGGCTTTTCCAGACCAAATTCCTCTGAAGAACCAACCCGTCAGCAAATTCTTAGGGAAGCAGTTGCAGCTGTGCACAGGGTCAGCCTGCCCCGAGGCGCGACGGCCGGATGGAAAGGGACGCCCCGGTGCCCAGCCTGCCCAGGGTCCCCGGCAAGCGCCGCGGCTCAGCTCCATCCCAGCAGGAATCGTGCCGTTTCGTGAGGATTTCCCACCAGCCCCATCCAAGCGCCAGTCTAATAACCCGGGGGCAGGAACCAAAAAGACGGCGGGGGCTGCATTCCGGGAATGTCCCCACAGTGGCACGCTCCTGCTAACTTTGACACTCCGGTGCCGGGTGAGAGTGGGTTCCAGCGCCCCGTGACCCGCCCGGCTCCTCCCACACCCCGACCCCGCAGGGAACCGGAGCCCCGGTTTCCCCACCCGGCCCGCGGGGCTGCCCCGGCACAGGGCTGCGGTGGCGGTGCGGACCGGCGGCTGCGGCGTCTCTGCTGCCACCTCCAGGGCACTGCTGGCCTCGTCCCCGGCCCCTTGCGGTGACACTGACCCTGTACCGGGGGCGGCAGAGCCTGGACTAATGGACACCTCAGCCCCACCACCCTCATCTTCCTGTACTCTAAAAGCCCAACTGTCAGCAGAGCCTGGGAGCCCTCACCGCCATGTAGTGTCCTGAGGGGCTTGGGCACACCCTCCTGGGATGGTGGGATCCTCTGTTCAGCTGGCCCTGGTGCTCAGAGCTGCATGCCCCCCCCCGCCGGGAGGGGGTGGGTGCTCCAAAGGGTGCTGCCAGCTCAGTGGCACCGCGCACGCTGTTTTGCCACCCTCCTTTTCCCCAGCCTGCAGAAGCGCCAGCAGGGCTGGGACGCAGCCAGGGAAGGTGACCCGCTGCTAGCACCCCGGCACCCCCTGCCACTGGGGATGGGCACTGGGGAGGGGGAGCCTGCCCGCTCCTCCTTGCAAGAGGCTGCCCATTTCCAGGCGTCATTAAAGAGCAATTAGCTGGAAATTAAGCTGAGAACAAGTATTGATTAGCTCATTAAGGCTGGGGGAGCCGGCTGAGGAGTAGGAATCGCTGCTGCTCGCCCTCATTATGGGCAAGGTTAAAGCATGTGGTCGGGCAGCTCATTAAAAATGCCAGGGACCAATCGATGTCCCCAGCCCAGCGCCGCCCAGCACCCCTGGGGAGATCCAGCTGTTGTCTTTCCGGGACTGGCCCTTGACCTCTGTGATGAGCCAGTTCCGGAAGGGACTGACCATCCTTGCCCTCCTGCATCCACTGCTGCATCCTGGGCCCCTCTGCAGAGGCAGCAATGTCCCTTTTGGGCTTGTCTACCCCCAAAACTCACCGGCCAAGCGAGTTTTCTCTCCCCCAATCAGGGGAATCCACGGGGGCAGGTTCCCCCTAGCCCAGTGATGTGGCGGAGTCTGGGCTCACTGCACTGCTGCCGGCTCCAAGAGAGAACAGACACCGTTGCTGGTTTGCAAGACAGCACCCCAGACCTGCAATGCTCCAGAACTGAGTTTTCCAGGTCTCTGCCTAGTGGTGCCAGCTTGTGCAGGTGCGGGACAGACCAAAGGGGATCTCAGGGGTGGCATGAAAGCAGGTGACAGATGAAAGACACTCAGTGGCTCTGTGTGGCCGAGTACTGCCACACCACACTGCCCTGTATCCCAGCCTCACAGCTCTTGGGGGGCTCTTGAGGAGACCCTGGACTCAGGCCAGCCAGACTCATTCAGCCGGACCCAGCCACCCCGAGCAGCTGTGTCTCTGGTCCCACATCCCTCCCATTTCCATCTCTGCCTCCGGTGGCCACCAGCAGCTCAGGGCAGCTGCCAGCCAGCGCACACAAGGAGGGTGTCCCTGCAAAGCTGGATGGTGTGTGTGGGAGGAGGAAGGTGTCATCATTATTTTTGTTTTCTTTACACTGCTCTGGAAATATATTGTATTCACAGATAATCCCGTTCAATTACACCACAATAAAACACATAATAAAAACGTAATTCATTTTTCCTGAGCGCTCCATCTCCCTGTGTCTTGGCAAGCTATTAAAAATTTGTCTTCATTTTTCTGGCAAGAGCCTTGTACCTTTTCATCTTTAATTTATGAGAGCAGAATAGCTACTGACAAGCCCTTATTGCACTGCGAGGGGCTGCATTATTTATAAGCCGCCAATGGCTGGCTCAGGGGAGATATTTGCAATATTCTGGGGCCAGGAGAAGGAGGGGGACAAGATCCCTGATATGCCAGTCCCAATCCCCTCACTTTCCCACCCTGGGTGGGCACTGAGTGCAGGTGTTCTCCTGGCTGCCCCTTGAGGGGAGCACCTCGAGCCTGGCCTCTGCCAGCCCCTGCCAGCTGTGGAAGCTGTGGCAGAGGGCGGCTTTGGCCTGCCTAGCCCTGATCTCGTCACCGCTGCATGTGCCCATCTTGCCCTTTGCAGTAGTCTCACACCTCTGCCCTTCAGCATGGGGCACTGCAGAGCACGGTTGCCTCCATCCCTCCTCTCCCTGAACGGACATCCGTGGCTCCTTCTGACTGCCCTGGCCAGACAGAAAGCTGAGCGGGAGGCAGCTGCTGCCCACAGGTTTGCCAGGGTCCTGTGACAGCCGCGATGTGCTCTTCAGTGTGCTCTCTGATAGCTGTACATAGAAAGTGGGATAAAAATAGTCCTGCAGGGAAGGCACAGGAGCAGGGCTGGGACTGTCCTGTGAGCGGGCTGCAAGAGGGGGTGTGAGTGTGGGCAGAGCCAGGGTGACGCTCTGGCCTCTCCAAACCAGCAGCATCCAGGGCAGCAGCTTAGCAAAGCTCTCCGCGCAGCGGCGAGGTCCAAAGCCGACTGTACTAAAAAAAGCCCTCCTGACAGCTGGATAAGCTTAAACACACGCCAGGCCAGCCACAGCTACTGCAAAGGCAGTGGGCTGGAAAGCAGGGAGCAGAACTCGACCCCAGGGGGTGCAGAGGCACCTCAGAAGGCAGCCTGCCCCTCTCTCCTGCTCCCATCTTCACCCCAATAGCAGTCCCTTTCCACTATATAGAAACTAGCCAGCAGCACACTTCTTTTTGCTGTTGGTTTTGTATAAACAATCTGCCTTTATTATTTGGTATATATAGGTACATTACATGTATATCAAAAATATCTAAAGGAAACCACAGTGCAGTTAAAGCTATTTGAGAAGGTCCACCTGAAAGCAAGCACTCCAGGAGGGGGTAGAGTAACCCCTCAGGGGAAGCTCAGCCCTGAACGCAGATGGCATTAAAAAGAGAATAAAAACCAAGACTCTACTGGGATTAAATGTGCCATTTGCTCTGGGGATGGAAGCAGCAGAAAGCCAGATTAAATCCCCAGAGCAGCCCAAAGGAGAGCAGAAGGTGAGCTGGGAGCACACGCCTGGGCTGGGAGAGCCCCCCACTCTGAATTCAAGCCACTACGTGCAATTGATCACTCACCCCCAGCTACTTTGGGTATGGGGAGTTTTCCTCTCCAAAAGTTTCTCTGCCATCCCCAGGCACCAGCTGCTGAACTGCTGGGCACCATAGGGTGCCTGCAGAGGTATTCTACCTTCAATTCCTGATTCTCTGCTGCCTCCTAAAGCTGGGGAGCACCTTTCCTGCCTCATCCCACTTTTTTTTTTTCTTCCACCACTGCTCACAAGGTCCCTGGTGCTGCTGCCTGCACTTCCCTGTGCACTGCACAGAGCTACAGGCACATGCAGAAAGGAGGACTGCACCAGGGTGCCAGCCAGGATGTCCCCAGAGCAGGGCAGAGCCGGGAACAGGGACTGGGTTTGGTGTGGTGCTGCATGGCTGCAGGCACCCTGGGAAGCAGGGCTGAGCACCTGGGACCTATGGACACACAACAGCCAAGGGAAAGCGGCAGCAGCCCCAAGAGGATCCGAAGAGTGAAGGTCAGCAATGCGCTGGCCCGGCAGCTCTGTGGGGCACGTTGGCCACCCCAGGAACCCGTTCAGAGCCCTTTGTTGAAGTAGACGGTCTCCAGCCACGGATTTTTCTTCCGGATCTCATCTTGGACTTCAGGCTCCAGGCTGCTCACAGGCATTGAGCTGCAGAGGAAACATGGATACAGAGGATGGAGGGGGTATATCCACCAGTGGCCACAGGTCAGAAAATACCTGCTGCACCCCATAGGGATGCTGTCCCTGTGGCCCAGCAGAGACCCTTGGGTCTGCACTGCTGCCTGTGCACAGAGATGTGTGCGCACAGGTTTAAGCTTCTGACTGCTTGAAGAAGCAAAAAAATCTCTTGAGAGTCAGAGAACAGCCCTATCCCACACAGGAGCCACACACGAAGACAAAGTGCCTGTCTGTACCTTTTCTGTGGGAAGAGTGCGCAGCACAAAGGGGTGGCAAACACCAAACTGCAAGGGAAAGACATGGAAAGGTGAATCTGGACTGTATAAATCACCCACACCCACCCGTGGCCTGATCCCAGAGCAGCAATGAGGCAGCCCAGAACTGTGCGGGGTGTTCAGCCAAGAAAAGGCTACAGAGATGGCCTCTCCAAGCTCCAGACCCCACATTTGGCTAGTGAGGTGGGGCAGGCAAAGTCTGTCCCCTGATGGCCCCAGAACCTCATATTCCATCCCATCTGCCTAGGATGCTACTAGCCTGGCCAAGCTCAGGCATCCCCCCAAGAAACTCTGGAGCAGGTCTCCCCCAACACTGCCAAGCAGCGCTGTCCCATACACTTGGGCTTGGTCTGTGCCCAGGGCAGCAATGCCCATTGGAGGAGGAGGACTTACCAGAGTCCCACCAGGCCGACCTGCAGGGGAGCGTTCAGGTACGGGTACCGCTGAAAAGGACAGGGAGAGGATGTGTGTCAGTGCGATGGACACAAGGTGGGAAGCCGTCTATTCCCCAACAGGGTGCCAGCCCTGAGGGGTGTCAACGATGAGCCAAGCTTGGTGGGTGTCTCTACACCCACCCACCCATCCCAGGTTCACTGGTACCTTCAGGAAAGCTCTCTTCTCCAGCATGTTCATGATCACCGGCGGAATGGCTGAGGCAGGAAGGAAGAATATGAGTTCCCAGTGTTCACAGCCCCCTGCCAGCAGTGGGACGCCATCCCATGCCGCCAGGGACCAGCTGCAAACTCCCAACACAGGTGGAGGAGGGGACACTCACCCATAGCCGGCGCTGCCATGCCAATGCGGGACACCACTACCTGGAAAATGGCCTTCTGGGCTGCTGCTGTGGATTCGCCCAGGCGGTTCCCATTCTCATCCGTGACAGGGATCCCCAGCTTGAGCTCTCTGCAGGGACAGAGGGCATGAGGGGGCCACAGGACACAACGGTGAGAGGATCAGGACACAGGACAGGGACATGTCTCCAAGGGAGGTTGGCATCCTCCTGTACCCCATCCACTGGCCGCACAATAAATCAGAGGGGGTCTCAGCTGGACCCACATTCACATTTGGCAGCAGTCCTCAACAGGGCTGTTACACGGCCCAACAACTCCCTGGGTTGCAATCAGGTGCTTGTACCCCCAAGTCAACCCCCCACGCTAAGGATCAGCAAGGAAGTCCCTGCACTCCCCACCAGTGCCTACGAACCCTGAGGCAAGCCTGTCCCATGCCAGGGGCTCACCTCTGCCTCATCAGCGGGATGTTGATGCAGTTGGCAGCTGCCACAGCCGCAAAAGGCACGTACCGGCCGATGAGGGCTGGCAAGTGCTGGGGAGAAAAGCAGGAGAATGTCATGAAAAGGGTCAGGGGGCAGAGCTGGCTGTCCCCGGGTCTGCCTCTGTCTTCCTGCAAGACCTTGGGGTGTCCCAGCCCCACTGGGAGAAAAATGTTCCCTCCTCCCCTGCAACTCTCAGCTGGGGCAGACCAAAAAAAAAAAAAAAAAGAAAAATCTGCACAGACCAAAGGGTCTGGGGGGTCTCAGGTCCTCTGCCAGGCCTGGACAGAGGCTAAGGGGTGCAAGAAGCCTGGAGATACATCCAGAGCTAGGCTGGAGGGACAGGCCATCTGCACAGCCATCACTGGGGAGAGCAGCTGCCTTGTGTGGGCAAACTTGGCAAACCCCTTTTCTTCATTTTCTCCCCCACTCCAGGTGAATCCCTGCTCAGCTCAGAACTCAGGGAGATCCCATGGGGAGGGTCCATGTCCTCTAGTTGTGATGGCCAAGGGTCACCTTACCTTGGTGAGAGATTTGAGTCCCAGTGCTGTGACAACTGCCCCCGTGGTTGCACTCACATAGGCTGTCCCCAGCTGGCTGAAAGAGCAGAAGTGACACCTGTAAAGCCAGGCTCTCCCTATCCCAGTTGCTCCTCCAAAGAAAGGAACAGCTCACCCTCCAAGAGCACCAGGATACCTGGGTTCCTGTCTCAGCTCTACCACTAACACTGACAGCCCCAATGGTATCCATCTCTGCCTTCACCAGGCCTCCATTGTCCCATCTCACAGCTCCCTGCTATTCAAGGCACACCCCTGGTGTTTTGGGGTGTCTCGAGAACCTGGTTAGAGAGATGCTTACCTGGGGGTGATGGGTGCATCCCCACTGCGGTTGGTGTAGTTGACAATGGCATTGAAGGACTGGTTGACCCACTGCCAGAACAGCACAGCTGGTGTAGTCCTACCAGAGAGAGAAGGGTGCTGGAGACACTGGGGGATGCCACCCATGCTCCTACAGCACAAGTATGAGCAGGGTATGGGACACGTGTCCCCTCCTCACCCCAGAGCCAGGAGGATCCTCCAGGCATCCTCTTGGTCCTGGGGTGAGGAGGGGACAGATACCTGTAGAAGGTCAACATGCAACCAGTAATGGTCATGTTCATGGGGACCTGAGCAGACATGCGTCCCACAAGGATCATCTTCTCGCCCGTGTCAGGGTGGAAAGCTGAGTCATAGATGTACTTTGCCCGCCAAAGCTGGTCCTCTGTCAGCCCAGGCTGTACAGTGCCTGCCCTGCCAGGTAAGGGTAACACCTGTTGAAAGACCCTCTGCCAGCACACATGGCCCAGCTGGTCCCCCAAATTGTTTGCAGCGGCTGGGAGATGCCTTAGGGACCAGCCAGGCAGTTTTGGGGGCTTTGGCCAGGGAGGCCAGTATCACTTCTATTCCCACTCCTGGGAATGGCTCCTGCCTGGGAGCAGTGCTGAGGGTACATCCATTCCTCCCAGTGGGTACCTGTAGTCCTCCACCACCCGTCGGGCTTCCTCCAGTGTAGCCCCTGAGAGCAGCAGGTTTCGGGGGTCAGTCACCATGAAGAAGTGCTTGGCCCGGCCTTGAAAGGTGCTCTGGTCCCAGCGGGGCTCCCGGATGTTGATGGTGGCAGGCAAGGACGGCGGCATCTTCTGGCAGGGCAGGGGATGAAAGGGTTATTTGGGATGTGGTGCCTGTGTGCCCCCCCACATCCCTGCTGCAGCAGCTCTGGCGCTTCCCCAACCTGGGGGGACAAGGGGTGAACAGGGAGCCCCTTTGTAAAGGAGTTCAGTAGCGACTCCTGAGCCCACCCAGCACATGAAGCAGCTTGTGGGTGGTGCGACCTGCAGTGGGACTGCACCTTGCAAAGCTGGGACTGCACCTTGCAAAGCGGCAGAGAGAAACCCCGACCTCGCTTACACCGGCCACCAGAAGCCAGGAGACCCCCACCCCAAGCAGAGCACTCCGGCCATAGAGGAGGGGACAGGGACACACCACGTGGGGGCCACAGCTACTATCAGTATCGGGAGAGCGGAGTGAGGAAGGGCACTGGAAGGAGGAAGGTCCCTCCCGGCAAGGCACCGACACGCCCGGCAAAGCACCGACACGCCCGGCACGGCTGTATTCCCACAACCGCCCTTCCCCGCGAGAAGCGGGGTTTTGCTCCCTTCCTTCCCGCGCCGAGCATCCCTCCCGCCACGCGTGACCCCCCCCGCATAGAGACCCGGGGCACCCCCGCACTCACGGCTCCCGGGACAGCGCCCGCCTTGCCCGCGCCGCCGTCGCCGCCACCGCCCCACTCCCGCCCCCGCGCGCGCTGACGTGCTGCCTCGTCACGGGTGGGCGGCCCCGCGCCGGGCGGGGCGGGGCGGGGCGGGCCGGGGAGGGCGGCGCGCGGGGGGCGGCGGGGACCACGCGTGACCGGGGCCGGCGGCGGGGGGAGCGGTACGTGCGGAGCCACACGCGGCGCCCGTGGCCCTCCCGCGCTCGTGTGGGCGTGCCCGTGGGCGCGCACGCGCCTGCCCGTGACCGCGCGCGTGTGCTCTCACGTCGGCGCTTCCGCTCGCTCGGGTGCTCGTGTGCGTGTGTTTGCACGTGGGTGTTCACGTGCGCGGTTCCGCGCGTCCCCGCGTGTCCCCTTGTCAGCCGCGCGTGTGTCCCCGGGGTCTCGATGCCCGCGCCACTCGCGCGCGCGTGTCCGTAGCGCCGCGCTCGCACGCGCCGCGTTGGCGTCCACGCGTGTCGCGGTTGTTCCGCCGGGGCGCGCGGGGACCGCGCCCCCGCGGGAGTGGGCGCCGGCTCGTGCGTCGGGCGGTGCGTGCCGGAACACGCGTGTGTGAGCGGGGCCACGTCCACGCGTGTGCGGCGCTCCGTGGGTGTCTGTGAGTGCGCGCAAGGGCACGAACACGCATGCCGTGGACGTGTGGGTGCATGGGGTGCGTGTGCATGTGGGTGCGTGTCCCCACCCCGGCCGTGCCCCCCCAGCCCCTCACCCCGGCGTTGTCGCGGGGAGCCGCCCCGGGGCGGCCCCCCCACGCCGGCCCCCGCCCCCGCCGCCCGCCCGCAGCCCCCCCGCAGTCGCCGCGGCCGCTGCGCATCACCTGAAACCGCCGCGGTGTCGGGTTCGCGCTGGCGGCGCCGGGCCCCCGCCGGGGGGTTACCGCCGGGCCGGGGTGGAGGCGATGCCCCCCGGGATGGGGGACACGGGGGGATACCGGCTCGCATCACAGGAGTGAGCGAAGCGGGGAGACACGACACCGTCCCTCCTCTGACTGTGCCTCAGTTTCGCCTGTGTGCCCCCGGGATGCTCTGCGCTAAGGGAGGAGGTCAGGGGGGACACCGCATCCCTTGCCACACGCAGCCTCGCGGGGGGACGCGCCCCCCGACCCCCTCGCGGGGGACACCCACGGGACTGCCCCCCCCTCCCCCCCAGCTGCAAGGCCAGCCCCGGCCGCTCTCGATTGACAGCTCCCGCACCCGATGGCCTCTCCGGTCCCACAGGGAAAGCCAATCCCCGCGGCCGGGGGGGCAGGAGGCGGTGCTGCCCCCCGGCCTCGCCTTCCCCCCCGCGCTGCTGCCAGGTGTCTCTTTCGCAGGTGGCACCATGGGGACAGGTGAGGAGGGCACGGGGCGGGGGGGAGGGAAGGACGGCGGTAGGGGGTCTACTGCGTCCCTTCGGGGAGGGGGCACCCGCGTTTGATGCTGGCGGGGGGTAATGGGTGGGCGCTGTGGGGGGCTGGCAGCGGCGGGGATACCGGCGTGTCCCCGGAGCCGGGGCCATCACTTATTTATTGAGGTCAGGCTGGGGCGAGCGGGGAATGAAGTGGAGGCGGGCACCGTGGTGGCGTTTCACCCACGCCTGGAAAATCCCCGCGGGAGCTGCCTTGGGGACTGGCGCACCCGGCTCCAGCCGCATGGCGTTGGGAATTCAGAGGGGCTCCAGGGAGGATGGGGAATGGCCAGAGGGATCAGGTCCTGCTCTCTAGCATAAAGCTGATGTCCCCGTGTCCCCTCTCTGGAGCCTTTCCGGATTTACGCTGTCAGGTAAAGCCCCTTTGCATCCCCTGTTCCAGATTTACACTGCCAGGGAGAGCTGGTTTTCACCCCAGCATCCTTACCCAGGGTAGGGCAGCCTGTCCCCACACCCCCATGGTATTACCCAGGAGCTATGTGACAGTTTGATCTTTGGGACGCTCTAAGACAGAAAGGGATCAAGCTGGAGAGGGAGTCACAAAGCTCCTTGTCCTTCCAGGCTGTGCTGCTGTACCTGGGACCTGTCTTGCCAGCGGCGAGTACCCAGGCCAGCTGCCCCCAGCATTGCACTGCTAAAAAAGAGCGGTGCCCAAGCCCGGGCATGTGCTGCTGGACTATGCCATGTCCCCCGCTGGCTGACGGGCAGCCCTGGCCCTGTGAGGACACAGCCAGCCCTGAGCCAGACGCTGGGACACCGGAGTGCCCAGCACCACCATGGCCGAGGACTGGGACGCAGTGCTGTCGGGGATGACGACAGGCAGCCGGTCACGGAGCTCCAGCAGTGAAGCCAGCCTGGCTCCCCGCTACCTCCTCAGCAAGCAGAGCCGCCTGCTCAATGGGACCACCCGGAGCACCCGTGCCGCCTCCCCCATGGGCCGTGTCATCCTCATCAATGCCCCCATCGAAGGTGTGTGGGGTGTCCTGGCCCCCTGCCCACCCCCATGGCCAGCAGGGCCCCAATGGCTGAATTCCCTGTGTCTAGGGATGGGGAGGGCTGTCCTGGGCCTGGGGATGTTCACAGTAAAATAGACACCCCTTGCCATTCCTCACATGCAGCGTTGTGTGATTCATCTGCTCCCCTGTCCCCACAGCCAGCAGCAACGAGAGTGATGTCATCAATGCCATCACAGTAGAGAAGAGCGTGGACGGCAAACTGGGCTTCAGCGTCCGTGGCGGCTCTGAGCATGGGTTGGGCATCTTTGTCAGCAAAGTGGAGGAGGGGAGCACTGCTGGTAAGAGGGTCAGGGTGAGGGACACCAGTGAAGACAGGCACATGCCAACAAGACCCTCTCAAGGAGCTCACAGTGACATGGGATCACAGCGACAATGCCACTCTTCGTGGTGGACAGCCACCATTTGCTCCCTGCTGCCTTTGGCCGTGAGATTTGCAGGCTGCCCAAAGTGAAGGGCAGGACACAGGAGTAGACAGCCCTGTGCCAACGACTCTGAGCTCCATCCTCAGGCCGCAGCAAGGTGACAAGCCACTCAGTGGAATTGTCAGGCACCCCTGCCTCTGTTCCCAAGGGGTTCAGATCAGGTTGAGGAGACACTGAGGGAGGGGATGTCAAACAAGGGCATCAGTCAGGTCAGGTGCCCATATGAGCCGTGTGTCCCTTATAGAGCAGGCTGGGCTCTGTGTTGGTGACAAGATCACAGAGGTGAACAGTGTGAGTCTGGAGAACATCACGATGAGCAGCGCTGTCAAGGTCCTCACTGGCAACAACCGTCTTCGCATGGTGGTCCGGCGGATGGGCCGTGTGCCAGGAATCAAGTTCTCCAAGGAGAAGACAGCGTGGTGAGCGGGGCATTTCCCATGCCAGCACCCCAAAACCCAATCCCATGGAGCGCATGCTGGGGGAGGTTGGTGAGGGATTCTGGGCAACAGGGAGGATCCCTGGGAGACCCGCAGGATGGAGTGGCATCAGAAGTCTTTGGCAAAGGTGGGGAGAGACCAGGGTGGGATACAGGATGGGATGGGATAGGAAGGTCTGGAGCAGGTAGGGTGGGTGCAAACCCCATGCGAAACATCCCCCATCCCCATCAGTCTCCACTGGGTGCCACCAATAGTCCCATCCTGCTGGAGGACAAGAGCCAAATCCCTGAGACCACCTATACTGTACCCATGCTCCAGGGTGGACGTGGTGAATAGGCGCCTAGTAGTAGAGAAAAGCGGCTCAACACCATCGGAGAGCGGCTCTGAGGACGGGCTGCGGCGCATTGTCCACCTCTACACCACCTCTGATGACTACTGCCTGGGCTTCAACATCCGCGGTGGCAGAGAGTTCGGCCTCGGCATCTATGTCTCCAAGTACGGCTGCCCCGGGGCATGAAGAGGTTGTGACACCCCAGTCTTTGCTGTGCCCATGCTGGGGCTCGGCCCCTCCTCTCTGGCAGAGCCCCCCCATTCACAGAAGACTGTGGGTATTGCCACCATGGGTGCTGAGCCACAGGGCCACCTAAATGGAGGTGTGGGGCAGGAGCAGGACTCCAGCAAGGGCTTGGCCCCATGCTGTCCCACCTGCTTCCCTAGGGTGGACCCTGGAGGGCTGGCAGAGCAAAACGGCATTCGGGTGGGAGACCAAGTCCTTGCAGCCAATGGAGTCAAGTTTGAAGACATAAGCCATAGCAAGGCAGTGGAAGTGCTCAAGGGGCAGACCCACATCATGCTCACAATCAAGGTACCCATGGACCCTCGAGTGAGGCAGGGGTTGGCATGTCCCTTCACTGGCACTGCCCCTGCTCAGCCCAGTGCTGGGGGCTGCTGCAGCTGCTGGCTGGTTGGGTTTCAGGCGGGTGGGAGGAGGGGATGTATTATTCATGGTTGGCGCCAGATCAAGTTCGCCGGTGCAGCCAGCACTCACTGACCCCCTTGTCCTCTCCCCCTGTGCCTAGGAGACAGGCCGGTTCCCTGCCTACAAGGAGTTGGTGGCCGAGTACTGCTGGCTCAGTCGCTGTAAGGGCAGTGTGGTGCGGGTACTGGCGGGGCGCTGGGCTGGGGTATGGTGGGGCTGAGACTCCCATGCATGGGATGTCTGACCACTGTAGGGAGGGAGAAGGTCTGCATGCCATGGGGTCCCAAGGCCTTGGAGGGAGTAGGGAGCTTCCTGTGCCACTGTTAGCGTACCCACAGACCTGGTGAACTTGCAAGGTCCCACCTGTCCTCTGTCCTTGGAGGAGGCATGAAGAACCCGCTGATGTGGCCAGCAGCCTTGTGGTCCCTGTGATCCCACAGCATCCTACATGGTCACTTTCTTGCAATGGCCAGCAGCCCACTAGTCCCCATGGCCCTGTGGGTTCCCCACACGTCTGCTGTCTTTGGGAGGCATGGAGATCTAGGTAGCCCACAATGTGTCACTGTGTGTCTCTGCTGTGCCTTTGCAGTGACCAACGGGCAGCTGCAACAGCTGGCTCAGACCTCGGAAACCAGCTCCTCCATCTCCTCCTACTCCTCGGGACCAGCACCAGGGGCAGTAAATGGGCTGGGGGCAGCTTCCCCAGTGTCCCCAGCCCGCACCGTGGATGTGGCCATCTCCACGGAGGACGGGCCACGGCGGGGCTGGGTGCGGGAACGCGCCGAGCGGGCCATGCAGACCGAGCCAGCCGCCGAGGGGCTGCCAGAGACACGGCGCACAGTGCGGCCCCCCGAGCTGCTGCGGGACACGGCCATCCGGGGCCAGGGCACCCGCGAGACCCCCAGCACCCACCCGCGCCGGAGCTTCACCCACTCGCCCAAAACGGCGCTTCTGCTGGCACTGAGCCGGCCACGGCAGCCCATTACACGCTCCCAGAGTGACCTCACTGTCGCTGGTAGGCACTGGGGCACAGCCCCACACATGGGACTCAACCCTGGCTGAAGTGCCCTTCTAACCCTGCATGCCCAGCCTGGGGAGTCCCACATCTCAGGCCCTGCCCCATGTGGAGAGCCTGTCCCCCACTCAAGCATCCTATAGCCCGACACACATGGATACCCCCTGGGCCCCACTCATGGGCTTCCTATAGCGAACATCTTGGTCCCTACCTTGGCACCCTATAGCCCATATGGCCCCTGGCCATCAGTCCTGGGTATCCTGTAACCCCACAGGGCCCCAAGTCTGTCCCTGGGGTTTGCCAGACACCTCAAAGCCCAGCCCCATGGCCCCTGGTGATCCACTGCACCCCACAGAAGGACTCTTTTCCAGTCAGTGTCTCCCAGTAGCCCCTCCAATCCCCCAAAGTTCCCTGCCTCCAGACAAGATTTGAGTGGCATCCCCTCACCTCTCCACTCCAACACCCCTTTCTCTCTGTCCACAGAGGAGAAGCGGAAGAAAGAGAAGCCAGAGGGACAAGGGGCACGGGGGGCTCCCCCAGGATTGCACCGCTCCAAGACCCTTGTCAACCTCTTTTTCAAGGGAGGCCGTGCCACCAGCCAGAGCTGGGCCCCTCCCAGCCAGGAGGCCCCTGGCTCTGATCGCCGGGCACGCGCCAAGTCCCCAGGGCGCTCTGACGGGGACAGAGGTATCAGCCTGGGTGACAGGGCAGAGAGGGACTCGACCTGGGACTGTTCACCCTTCTATGGGCCTGTTGTGGCATCCCTGGCATGAAAGGGGCACAGGGAGGGGTTCCCCAAGCATGCAGTTTTGACAATGGGCAGTGATGCTGCTGTTTGCCGAGATGGCACTCACCACTCTCCATCTCCCTTGCAGTAGGTGCTGTGCAGAAGTTTGTCATCCGGAGCCTGAAGCGGGGTAACAGGAGTGCCTGTGTGCCTGGGGGGGAGTGTGGGGCAGGCTCTGCATGCACCTGGCCCTATGCTGCTTGTGTCTGTCCCGCTCTGGTGTGGAGTGAGCTGCTGGGTTAGGGGGATGGGCAACTCTCTGGGCTGGCTGGGGCAGTCCTTGCCCCACTGGCCACCCTTGCTTGTTGTGCCTCCCCAGAGAAAAGCCGGCGTGCCAGCATCCTGGGCCCCATGGGCATTGCCACCCTGCAGCCCAATGGCAGCGACCCTGAAGCCCGGCTCCCGCACATCCAGGACACTGCTGCACATCTCCTCAGCCCCGACGAGGTGACGGCCGTGCTCCGCCACTGCTCCCGGGTACGCACCAAAGGCAGGGTGCAGGCAGGGCACAGGCCTTCCCTGGGTTTGTCCCTGGAAAGCTCCTGTATCCTAGGGCCATGGTCAGCGCTCTGTGCCCATGCTTAACTCTGGGAGGTAAACCAAGGAATGGGAGGGGGCATCCATCCACTGATCCCCCTCCTGTGCCTGCAGTACCTGCACGAGGGCAGCGTGGAGGATCTGGTGCGGCCACTGCTGGCCATCCTGGACCGGCCCGAGAAGGTCCTGCTGCTGCGGGACGTGAGGTGAGTGCTGCTAAGAAATATCTGGGAACCCCAATATTGTCTATCCTGCTGTGATTGAAGTGAAGCCCCACGCATGCTCCTCAGCCCTGTTCACACTCCACCCCAGAGGCTGCTACAACCTGTCCCCACCTTTTTCCTTTGGCAGGAGTGTGGTGGCCCCCACAGACCTGGGCAGGTTTGACAGCATGGTGATGCCCCTGGAGCTGGAAGCCTTTGATGCCCTAAAGAGCCGCTCAGGTAGATTCCAGCCCCCCAGGGACCTTGACTGGGGGCAGGTAGTGCTCAAGGGTGGGTGCAGCTCAGGGGGTGACTGAGGGTTCTCCCTGACTGCAGTGCGCTCACCTGCCCTCCGCCCGGCCCACCACGATGCCCCCCCCAAGAGACACCTCATCACACCAGTGCCTGGTAAGTGCCACCTGTAGGGTCTGCCTGGATACCAAACTGCCCAGTGGGGACAGGGTGGAGGGAGTTTGGGGGAGGAGAAAGGGAGCTGGGATACCTGAGTGCAGGGGCTCCCAGGCAAGAAGGCATTGGGCGTCCCTGAGTGTTGGGAAGACAGGAGCAGCACAATCTGTGGATCTGGGGTTCTTGGGGAGAAGGACATGGAGTGCTTGCAGAGAACTGGGTGTCTAGAGTCCCTAGATGAGGAAGATCTGGAGGCCTAGGTGGCAAAGGACCCAGGGCTTTGGGGTACTCATGGGAGGCCTGCGTGGCAGGGGTCCCAGGGAGCAGGGCTGTAGGTCCCTGGGGAGACCCCTGAGCCCCTCTCATTGCAGACTATCGGGGCGGATTCCTGCTGAAGCCAGCAGGGACCCCAGAGCCGGAGGAAGCTGGGGAGCAGCAAGCAAGCCCAGCCCGTCCAAGAGCGTCCCCCAGCCCCCGCCGGTCTCACCCCCGCACCTACACCCCACTCCCTGACGTGCCAGTGGATGCCTATGCCTCCGTCAGCCGGCCCCTGCCCACCCTTGGCCCTCAGCCCCCCAACTGGCTGCTGGCTGAGCCCCCTCCTGGCAAGGGGCATGGGCACTCTCGCAGCCCCCGGGCCACCTGGCGCAAGGAGCCCTCCAGGACAGCACCCAACAGAGAAGCCGAAGTGCTGGGGAAGCCTCATTGGGCAAGGCCCCCTCTTGCCCCTCTCTTTGGGGGGCCAGGGGGTGAGGGGAGGGCTGGGGCAGCCACCAATGGCCCTGAAGATGCTGGCAGGGAGGAAGAGGAGGAGGAAGAGTATCATCTGCTCACCGTCACCCTCTCCAAGCTGAAGCACTCACTCGGTGGGTGGCACATGGAAGGGTGGCACAAGGGTGGGACTCCAAGGGTGGGGTGAGGACTCTTCTGGCACCAGCATCAGTGGGATGGGTGGCACCCCCTTGGCAAGGGGCAAACCCCAGAGCATTCTTCAAAAATGAGAATGGGGTGGAAGAGCTGTCCCTGCCCTGGTCCCTCATCTCTGTAGGACCTACCAAAATAGGGCAAGACAGAGATGCAGCTCCCCAGAGAAAGGTGGTACCATGCTTGGGAGTGGGTGGGTGGGAGTCCCAGCCTACCCAGGTGTGAGGGGTCTCATGGCTCCCTTACAGGGATCAGCATCTCTGGTGGTATTGAGTCAAGGGCGCAGCCAGTGGTGAAGATTGAGAAGATCTTCCCTGGTGGAGCTGCCTTCCTCAGTGGCATCCTCAAGGTATGGGGGTACCAGCACATGCCAGGGGGTGGGCAGACATCCACTCCCCATCCCTTGGTGCCACTGGGTTGCTGGCAGTCTCCTTGCAGCCCAAAAGTAGCTGCACTTCACACTGTGGCCTTCTGGGACCCAGGCTGGACAGGAGCTGGTGTCTGTGGATGGGGAGAGCCTGCAGAATGTCACGCACCAGAGGGCTGTGGACATCATCCGCCAGGCCTACCGCAACAAAGCCAAGGAGCCCATGGAGTTGGTGGTGCGGGTGCCTGGGCCACCACCAGAGTGATGCTGCACCCCCTGTTCGAGGAGTCATGCTGTGTTCCAGAGGAGCCAGATGGATCACTCCTGCACTGAGCTATGGCTGGTCTCAGTGCAGCCAGAGGGTGTGAGTGCTAGACCTGCCCCAGGGGCATGGAGCAGCTGCCCACTACAGGACCCAAGGGAGGGCAGCACTGGCAACACAGGGGAAGCACAGATGCTCCCTGACCCTGCTCTGGACACACAGAGTCTTGAAAAAAAACACAGCCAGGGGCTTGTTTTTAATCGCCGTTTCCAGGTGGTACACCGATGAGCCAGGCTCTGGAACATAACTGAAATAAAGTACAAAAATCCCCCCCTGGAGCCAGGGGTGACCAAGCCACAGCTGGGCACAGCCAGACTTTTCCTTTGGTTTGACGCCCCTGGGTGCCCAGCAGGGCCCCCCCATCTCTGCCCATCCCCAGGGGTGTCCCCAGGGTGGCCCCAGCTGGCACATGGAGCACCACGCCCCTCTCCCCTGGCAGGCTGGGCATCACAGAGGCATGGGCTTTTTGGGGGGGGAAACAAAGGGATGCTGGGGGCAAGAGCGTGGGAAAGGCACTGAGGGCAGGCTGCCCCGTGGCAGGGGTGAAGGGGCACAGACTGGTGAGGTGTGAGCTGGGAGAGGGTGATATGTTTCGATAGGTCCTATAAAAATAGAGTTATTTAAAATGGCACAGAAACGAATTCCCTGACAAACACACAAAGGGGCATGAGGGAGGCTGGCATGGGCAGAGACAGGGCACACACCAAGTGACTGGGTGACAGTGCCAGCAGGGATGAGAGGGAGGGGACAAGTCAGCCCTCCCCCTGCCCAAGGTGACCCTGGCTGAAGCCAGTGCTGCTAATCCCCAGGAGCTAAGAGGATCAGCAGAAACCAGTTCCGGGCGGCCCCAAGGCCAGGACTCAGCACCCACCTGACCCCACATCTCACAGGCACTCCTCACTGTGGGCACCGATACACCTTCACCCCAAGACCTCAAGGCTGGGGAGGGGGCAGTGCCTGTTGTCTCCCCTGCCCCTTCACAGTGGCAGCAGTTTGCAGAGCTGGGGAAGAGCAAGGCCCCCACCCAGCCCCACAGCTCCCAACATCACAGGAGCTGGAGGCCCCTTCAGCCCTCCAAGCATGGGGCAAGGGCAGGCAGCATCTCAGATTTCGGTGGCTGTTATCTCCTCAAAGGGTTGGTCAGGTGGGTCACATGGTTCGGGCAGGGGGTCTTCGCCCTGAAGCCGGAGATGCTGGAGCCGCTGCTCGAGCCGCCGGTTGCGCCGGTACATCTGGATGTAGCTGTACTGCAGCTGCTTCTGGTAGCGGATGACCCGCTCCTTCTCGCCCTGCCATGTGCCACGTTCCTGCTCGAAGGCATCTCGCTGCTCCTGCCCGCGCCGCCGCTCCAAGGCCACCTCCGCACGCAGCCGCTCCAGCTGCCGCCGCAGGCCCACACTGCCCCGGGGCTCCTCGCTGGCTGGGGGGCATCCTTCACCAGGTGGGGGACATCCTTCACCAGTGCCTGGTGGGCATCGCCCGCGGGCAGCTTCCCGCAGCCCCACCACCTCCTGCTCGAGCCGGCCGGCTTTGGCACGGAAGAGGTCAGCCTCGCTCTTGCGGCGCTGCAGTTCGTTGGCACAGACCTCCAGCTCCAGCGCCTTGAGGCGGGCGGCCTCCTGCAGCCCTTGCACCCGCCGCTCACCCGCCTGCAGCTGTACCCGTGCCTCCCGCAGCTGAGCCCGCAGCCCCAGCAGCTCGGCCCCCCGCTGCGCCAGCTCTGCCTGTGCTTCCTTCAGCTGCTGCTTCAGCAGAGAGATCTCCCCTGACTTCTGGCACACCTGTGGGGACGATGGGGTTCAGGTGCTGGCAGGACCCCCTAGCCAGGGCCTTTGCCCCCTGACATGCGCTGCTGGGTAACTTACCTCCCACTTGGTCTCCTCCAGCCGGGGTGCCAGCTCAGTGCGCTCCCGCTGGAAGGAGGCACAGCGACGCTCCAGCAGTTCACGCTCCTGCAGCAGCTGGGTCAAGTCCTCCTGCAGCTGCTTCTTCTCCTGCTGCAGCTGCAGCACCTGGAGCTGCAGGACCTGCTGCCCCCGATGAGCTGCATGGGCCGCCTGCCGCGCCTGGGCCGCACAGCGCTGCCGCAGCCCCTCCAGCTCCTGCTCACACCGACGCTGCTTCTCCTCAAACACCTGTGCCAGGGGATGCACAGGTGCTGGGAGGGCAGCACTGCACCCTCCCACTTCACCTGCCATCTCCAAGATCAGCAAAACAGGGAGGGGACAGCACATCTCCCCCAAATGAAGGAAGGGTCTGGGAAGAGTGTGATGTGGTGGTACACACCTCCTTGTGCTCCCCTATTCTTCTGCATGATGGACTCCCCATGTTAGCACCCCCAGAGCCTACAGGGCTCCTCCAACTCCATCGCAAGCAGGGAGAAGCCACAGGTCCCAGGCTCATTCATAAAAGGGCGCCCCAAGATAAGGCACCCCAGTCTGTACAACTGGTCCCATGGGCTATACAGGGCTCCCCCACAGACTACATAGGACCACCCAACTGGTGGGAAAAACCCACATACCCAGACCCACAGGAAAAAGTATCCCCTTGCAAGGGTCTGTAACAGGTCCCTACCCCCAAACCAGGGGGTATGTCCACACCCTCCTCTCCAGGAAGGGAGACAGGTACAGGACAGGCGGACACCAGGGACATACCTGGCAGATGGCCACCTCGTTTTCATCCAGGCTGTCACGCAGGAGCCGCAGCTCGGCCTCCCTCTCCCGCAGCTTGTCCTCCAGCTCCCGCACCAGCATGGCCTCCTCGCCAGGCAGCGGAGAGCGCCCACAGGAGCCGCTCTCCGAGGAGGGCCGACCCCGACCACTCAGCGAGCCCGTGCTCTTGCTTGAGGATGAGCGCCCACTGTCCGAGTTGGAGGGGCGGCAGCCCCCCGGAGGGTCGAGGGGTCCGTGGGGGGTGGTCGGCAGGGCACCCACCTCTGGGTGCTGGCTGCAGCCCGTGCTGTATGTGGGCAGGCTGGAGAGGGAGTTGCGACCCGAGTCCGAGAGGGTGCTGGCACGGCAGCTCAGAGAGCCAGGCTTCTCAGCACCCAGCAAGTGGGTGAGGCTCACCTGGCTCTCCGAGAGCCCCAGGCGCGTGCCTGGCTGGGCATTCCGAAGCTTGGATACCACTGGCTTGAAGGCCATGGGGCGGATCAGGGTCTTCTCCACATTCTGCCAGGAAAAGAGGGGAGAGTGAGGGGTTGGGGAAGAAGCCCCATTAGCCCCAGGAAGGGCTGCCTAGGAAGGTTACAGTGAATGCCCCCAGCCCTGATGTCTTCACACCCCAAAGGAGACAGAGGCCAGTCACCACCCACTTCATCGCCTTTCCATGGGTGTCCAGGCGAGCTCCCCAAACACCCCTGGCATGATGGAGGGGACATTAAGAGCATAGGGATTGCCACCTCCCCAGGGACACCAGAAGTGTGGCCATATGACCCCATTTCACACATCTGAGCCAACAGTCCCAGTGTGGCAGAGGGTGTAAAGTCTAGACCGCAGCACACACCCACCCACCCTGCTGCTCTACCCCCCCACCTCTTCCAGCTTGCCAGAGACAGGTACAAGCTTGGGGGGCGGCCCCCGAAGGTGATCACTTGGTGCTTGGTCATCACGGAGATCATCTGAGTCACTACAGGGGCTGGCAGGAGAGGAGGCATCAAGCCAGTCACCACAGAAGCCCCCATTGGCGTAGGAGTGGGTGACGCCGGGCACAGACACACGGGGCTCCTCAGGGGTGGCCCAGAGTAGCCCCTCCTGTTTGCAGAAGGAGGCAGTGGAGGGGTCTCCATCACTTGCGCAGTCGTGGCGAGGCCGGGCAGGCAGGAGGCTGCCCACACTGCCCATGGCGGCAGGGGGTGAGCAGGCGGCGGCGCGGAGCTGTGTGGCCCCCTCAGCAACGGCCTCAAGGGGCACTGGCAGCGTCTGCACGATGGCCATGGCGGGGGGGCCCCTGGCAGGCAGGGGCACGTGGGCAGCCTGCAGGGAAGGGAGACAGGGCATCAGAGCCATGGGCACTGAAAACAGTGCCCCACCACTCACCCAGGTGGGCACGGGGGCATCCCCAAGCCCCCAGTCACCATCCCCAATCTTATAGGCGAAGGTTGTCTCAAGGGCAGAAGGAGATGCCAAATGAACCAGAACAAAACCAGGATTAGTTGGGGGGAGTGGTACCAGCAACCCCCAAGTTGGCCTCAGCACCCCAATGGACTAGCCTGGGGCTGCCAGGGTCTGTGGGGTGCTGGTGGCACTGTAGGGCAGTGGCGATGCAGTCCTGCCTCATGCCGTGCCCTGGCGTGACCCTGCCACGGGAAGCGTGCCAGGACTGGAGGCGAATCCCGAGAGGCCTGCAGAGAGCCGGCTTACAGGCAGCCTGCCCGCCTGTCTGCCCCATGGGCACCTACCAGTGCGGCCTCACAGAGCAGGGAACAGCCCCCCACACCAGGGTCAGCCACCTCCTTTGCCCCACAGCCCCCACCTCTCACCAATGACCCCATAGAGCCGGCTTTCCACCTCAAACCATCCTCAGTGGGGCACAGGGCTCCCTGGAGAGGGCCACCAAGGGGGAAGCTGCCAGGTGGGCACCAGGCTCTTTCCCAGTCCCAACACACGGAGGCCTATTCCCGCCCCCTCCAGCCGGGGGGGCTCTGCCGGTCTCTGCAGTGACTCCCCCTGCCCCAATCCACGCCATACGCCCGCGTGACGGGAGCCGGCCGACGGGCCGGATCCATCCCCTGCTGCCTCATCGCATCTCGCACATGGCTGCGGCTGGCACAGGGCGCGGGCGGGGGGGGGGGCGCTGCCCGCACGGTCTCGCCCGCCGAGCTGTCACCTGAAATCAATCCGCCTGCCAGCGCCCGGGGAGGGGCGAGCAGGGGAGAGATGCCGGCGAGCCAACCCCCCCGCCACCGTCACCCCCACCGGCACGTGCCATCCCCAGGCACCGTGACCCCACACCGTGCTCGTGATACCCTTGGGTGGGCAGGTGGGTGACCCCCTCCCCCCCCCCAACAGCTCCGCTCACCTCGCCAGCCGCTGCCCATCCGTCCGGTCCTCTCGGGCCCCCGCACCGTGAACACGGCTCCGTCGGCCCCTGAGGAGGGGAGGAGGAAGAGGAGGGGGTCAGGGGGCTGAACGGCAGCAGGGTCCCCCGTGCTCCCCGCTGCGCTCTCTCCCCACAAGTCCCCTAGCTGGCAGGGCCAAGGCAGGTGATGCCAGCGTGGCACTGAGGGTGGCAGGGGAGCCCGGCGGCGGGTGCGCTGCTCCTGGCACCCAGGGTGGGCTGTGGTCACGCCAGGAAGTGTGGTGGGGACAAGAGCCCACCATTGGGGACCTGCTGCTGCCAGAGGAACACCAAAGGGACATCTAACGGCCTCCCAGCCCAGCCAGACAAGGCATTGTACCCCACCCCAGCGAAACTCCCCCGGGATGTGCAGGTCAAGGGGATGGACAGCACTGGGGACAGTGGGTCCCTGCACAGCCTGGAGAGGACACGGTCACTACTTGGGGCCCCGCTAGGCAGGCGGTGGGAACAGACTCCATCTTCTCCCTCCCCCGAGCCCCCCGGCCTGCCGAGAGGGTCCTACCGCCGCCCGCGGAGGGAGAGTGCCCAGCCCGGCCTCCAGCAACCCAGTAAAACCAGTCACCATCTGGGGTGGCGTCACCTCCAGCCACTCCGGCCGGAGCACAGCGTTGCCGGATCCCACCCTTCCGACCTCGAAATGGCATGGGAACACTCGGTCCCTGCTCGGCCAGACCCCCACCCCGAGCTGCTCTAGGGATTTCGGGCCCCCGGGGACCCCCGTGCCTCGACGGCATCTCAGGGCCACCCCAGGACAGGGGGAATCAGGGTCAGCCCCCGTCCCTCCCCACATACCCAGCACATGTGGGACCGACACCATCCATGCCCGGCTGTGCCCCTCTCCAGGCCCCCGGCACTCTGAGGTTCCCCCGATGATGCTGCCCCCCTTGCCCGCCCAACGCCCCCCCCCGCCCTCCCACCCACCTTCCGCTGCCCCACTGAGCCCCAGAGCGCCAAGCCTGTCCCACGGTGCTTCCACCCATCCCAACCCCACAGCACCCATCCCAACCCCACAGCACCCTGAATTACCCCATGGCGCCCGGGGGCCCCACTGCCCTACAGCTCCCCCACACTGCCTTAAACCAATCCCCAAAGTTCCCCACGACACCCCCAAAATGCTCCTGGGCCTCTGCTGCACCACACCGCCCCGAAAGTGCTCCTAAAGCATCCCCAAAGTGCTCCAAAACACCCCCAAATGCCCCACAGCGCGCCTAGGCCTGCACTGCCCCATAGCTCGCCCCTGAATCACCCCAAAAGTGCCCCGCGACCCCCTCAACTACCCCATTCAGCCCCTGAGCCTCTGTATTGGCAGGACCGTCCCGAAGTGCCCCTGAAACATCCCCAAAGCACCGCACGGAGCTCCAGGGCCGCCGCTGCCCCCCCCAGCCCCCGGACTCCCCCAAATCGGCCCCGGGGGGCCCGGCCCCACAACACCCCAAGCACCAGCAGCTCCCTCCGAAGCACCCTGCCACCCAACTCCCCGGAGCGCCCCCGCATCCCGCCGGCCCCGCGGGACCCCCGGGCGCCCCGGGCCCGGCCCCCGCACTCACCGCGGCCCCGCCGCCGCCTCCCGCGCCGCGCCGCGCCCCGGCCCCGCCCCGGCCCCGCCCCCTCACAGCCACGCCCCCACGGCTCCGCCCCCGCACGGGGCCACGCCCCACGCGGACGGGGCCGGGACGCGGCGACACGGCGACACGGGGACACGGGGACACGGGGGGGGGGGGCGGGGGGGGCGTGGGGCACCCTCGCCCGGTACATTCCCAGTCACGTCCGTTCCGGGGATTCCCGAGGCTCATCCCCTTTTCTCCCCCAGCTAAGCCCCCCGTCTCAGGGCTCTGCACCTCCAAAGTATCCCCAGGCCTCTGGGATGAAAAACCCTCTTGGTTATGCCCCCTCCGCAATTATCTGGTAAGCCCAGCACTCTGCTAAGGGGCCTGGGGGCCTCTACCCCGCTTGACATCACATCGTCCCTCCCCATGACTTGTTACGGCTATTGCCACCCTCCAGCCTTTTGTGGAGACCCAAACTGGGGGCAAAAGGAGAATAAAATAAACCCTCAAGAAACCACCTGCCCCCCAGGGTCTGGGATCAGCCAAGATCCCCCCACGAGCTCAGCTTCTTTACCCCCTCTGGGGACCATGGCGGGATAGGTGGGAGATGGGGCCCTGGGCTATCCCACTGCCTTACTTCCACTCTAGAGTCCCATGACAGCACCTCACCTGAACTAGACTGGGTCAAATGGAAGCCAGTCTAACTGAATGGAAGGGACCCTTGGGCTGAGGGGGGAAACCCGTAGCCCCCACCCACACCACCATGTGAACCCAGACCCAGCTCCACTCCCTCCTGCTTTACCTCTGCTTCCCCAGGACAGTCCTCTGCCACCACCCTCATCCTGCCTGTGGGTGCTCACACCTGCACTGACAGCACCCAAGGGTGCTCTCCAGGCAAGCTGGTGCACCCCGGAAACCTGGGGCTGGGTGTGTGCCACCCGCCTGCTCTGGGCCCTCATTATGGCTCAGGTTAAAACTATTCCCAGCACGGAGGTCGGTAATAATCCAGTGTGCCAGGGCTGAGGCAGGATGCTCACCACAAGCAGGGACATCATCAGGGGGCCACCTCCTCCCTGGCCAGGGTACCCTCCCCAGACCCAGGGTACTCCAGTCACAGAGACAGAAAAGGCACTCATATTTATGCTTTAATAAAACTAGAAAGAGGAAAAAAAATCAAAGGGATTAGACCAAGATCCAGCCATGGACACTCCCTACCATGGCAAGGACTAGTCAGGTCACAGTATTTGATACCCACCGCCCTGAGGGCAGATCCCCCAAACCCAGCAGAGCAAGGCAGGACTGTTTCCGACATGGTTTTATTGCTGGTGATGCCCCCCCAGAGAAAGGGGCTTGGGAGACCCTGAGCAAAGTGGGACAGGTCAGGCACCAGCTGAGCAGCTAGAACTGGCAAGTTCCATGTAACACCTGCTCCCACCCTGGAGCATGAGCCACCCACAATCTCCCACATTTTCCTTCACCATCTTTCCTTTGTTGCCTCCATTCCACACAGGATTGAGCCCACAGACCTTATTTATGAGAGGGGGGGTTTCTACTACGTCCCTCTGCATAGTTGCCCCCCACAATCCCTCTCACTTAGTGACAGCTCAGGATTTCAGCTTCATTTTAGACATAATTTAACAACCTGCCCCAGGTCCAGGTTTACCCAAGTCCCAGACCTGCAGAACATCCCCACCGCCATCCAGCTTATTCTGCCTCCACTCTCCCCATGCTGCCTGCACTCAGCACCAACACAGAGCAGCCAGTGTTTGTCAAAGCACCGTCCCCAGCCACTCTTCGCTAGGATGAGACCACTCCTCCTCTCATGGTGGACCCCCATCTCAGACACTGTGCTGATGGTCAAGAGGTTTGTTCATGCAGGAGAAAGGGCCATAGAGGTGCGTGACAGATGCTCCCAGGGAAGAGGAGCCGGCATATTCCAGCCTTGGGCTGCCAGAACCAGTCTCTGTTCCTCCAGACGAACTGAGAAAGAGACCTGCTGGGCTCACGGCTTCTTGGAGGCTCCTGAGCCTCCCTCCACGATTTTGTTGGCTAAAATCTCCTTCTCCTCCTTCATCTTCTTCAGCCTGACCTTGCTTTTGGAAGATGAGAAGGAGAGCGAGGCCTTGCTGAACTCCAGCGGGAAGATACCCACGTCCCCGTCAAAGCGATTCTTGGACACCTGCAGGTAGCGCTTCCCTGGCCCTGTCACCAGCTTACGGTCCTGCAGGATGAGCACGTTGTCAGCCTCCTGGCTAGCCTGGGGAAAGGAAAACGTCTCCAGGAGGGTGTCAAGAATGCTGCCAGAGTGACAGGCTACAGAGATGCTCACAAACACTTGCCCAGCTCCTTTAAACCCTTTTACAGAGCACCCCAGGCCACAGCAACTCCAGCATTTCCCCAACACCAACCCCTTGTGTTCCCCTGGAACATCCAGTGACTCACCAGGGCCATCCTGCACCACAGCCCACCCTGAGGAAATGGGATCAAGGTTGTGTACAGAGAGCACCTCCTGCCCACTACTGCAGGGTTGGTCAGCATCACGGAAGAGACCGGAGTACTCAGAGAGTCCATCCCCGCACCCTCCCTCTTTAATTATCTCCTGCAACATTCCACTCACAGTCAGTATTAATTAACTGCACCTAAAACCCCAACAGAGCTTTAGCTGACAATGGGTATGCCCTCTGCCTCCATCAGGACTCTGAGAGACATCCCACACCTTTTAAGGCCCCAGCGATGATCCAGGGTGCTGATGGCAGCTGAGGATGACCACCCAACATATACTAGCCCCTTCCTGGGAATACACTGTGCCCAAGGGACAGGAAGGGCCATCCTGGCCCAGCTCACCTTGGCAGAGCCAAAGATGGAGGCTGTCTGCAGCTCCTTCTCATCATCCTCCTTGCGAGGATGGATGATCAGGGTGATGTGGCATGTGTTGTCTGTGGCAAACTTGCGGAAGGCACCAACGATGTAGTCCTGGGCAGCGAGCCTGCCACAGCAGCAAGAACGGGGTCAGGGACTGGCATTGCTTGGTGGCTGGGGGCAGCAAGGTGCTGATCCCCACAGCAGAAACCACCCAGGAACCTGAGGCAAACAAGCCCACACAGGAAGAGGGATGTGGTATGGCTGGCAACCTGCTCACCCCTTCCCACATCTTCCTCCCAAGGGCACAGGTTGCACTTTAATGAAACACGGTGGCCAGACAGAAGGTGACACCCTGTGTGGGTCCCCAGCCCCTGGTGCAACACCTCACAGGGACAGCTCCAGCAGTGAGGGTGGCAGAGAAAGGAAGTGTCAGACTGGAGAAGGGCTACCTGTCCGCAGAGATGTGCTCGTGTCCCATCATGAACTGTAGATTGTCAACGACCACATGGGTGATGTCATACATGTAGACTGCATGCTGCATGGTGTCAATCACTGTCCTGAGCAGGGGAGACCAGGATCAGCCCCAGCAATTAGAGAAGGTTGGGATGAGAATTCTGACCCAGGCAAAGGGATGGAGAGAAAGAGCTGGAAGGTACCAGGCTGGGTCCTGATGGGATCTGGGCACATCCCACCTCTGCATCTTCCCCACTGTACAGCACGTGCAGCCCCATCCCCCAAGTAAAGGTAGTTGGGATCAGAAGGACCCAGGTGCCCACACAGCCCCTGCCTACTGCCCTGCAATGCCTCCAGCCCACCGGGATCCTCAGAGCATATAGGGATGCGTGCAGGTGCCACAGTGCCTGATGAATAAAAGGAGTTGGAGGTGCCTGTCCTCCCTCTTCAGCGAACAACAGCACTGCAGGTAAGCAGGGTGTGAGGGGACATGTCCTGCCATGGGCACAGGCTGGCTTCAGAGCAACCACCTAGCACAGGGTCAAGTCCCCTCCTTCAGGCCCACCCCAGAGACAGGCTGTGAGAGCACCCATGAAAGGAGGAACACAGGTGGTTGGCCACACAGTCCCCACACACCACCCCTGGGACTTGAATAGTCCCAGTGTGTCTCCTGCCAGCCCTAAATCTGTGACTCACTGCGGGGGGAAGAGCCCCAGCTCCCCAAGGCCCTGCAGCACATGCCATGAGGGGTAAATGCCACTGGGAAGGGAGGTGCAGGACCATACTTGATGTTCTGCTGGCCATGGAAGGTCATGAAGTAGAGCGGGAGCTCCTCGAAGCGATCAGCCCACTCATCGTACAGTTCTAGCTGGTCCTCCAGGCGCCGGCCAGCAAACTGCGTCAGCATGATTTTGGCCAGGCGGACGTTGTTGATCTCGAAGCTGCCCCACAGCGTGCACACGCCCTGCATGCACAGGTCCAGTGCATACTCACTGATAAACGTGGTCTTCCCACTGCCCGTTGGGCCTGGTACAAGGACAACAACAGGAGAATTACCAGGGGGAAATGATCTGACCCATCCTCACCATTGGTGTTGGGGGTTTGGTTAGAGGTGGAAGCACCAGGGAGCGGGGTAAGAGAAGCCCATCTGCAGCACTCACACCACAAACAAATTCTCGTGCCACACTACACACCTGGGTGCTTGGGCATGGCCTCCCACAGTTATGCGTCCCCACAGGTCACTGTGAAGGGCTGGGCAGCCAGTGGGGTGAGCGCAGGGAGGGCCCGGGGTGGCAGGTGGGAGCAGGGGTAAGGAACAGCTCAGGACTTCCTGCACTGCCCCAGGCAAGGAGCCCTTCACCACATTGGCATGCACGGTCCCACCGAACTGAGGAATGCACGCCAGCCTCTCACATACCCGCAAGACAGGCTCAGCGAAAGCCTTGAGCAGGAAGAGACCTGCAAGGCTCATGAAGCACCACCCCCAGGAGGGTGAAGCCACCAAAGACCCCTCTGCTCACTCTGTCCACTAGTCACTGTGCCCGTTACCTGTGAAGATGGTGAGCTCTCCTCTGCGATGCCCTTTGAGGAGCTTGTTAAGCTCGGGGAAACGTGTCCACTTGACGCCAGACACCTGCTCGGTGTTGACCAGCTCCCCGAACACCTCCTCACGCAGCTGTCGGAAGGAGACGATGGATTTGTGGCTGGCAAGCAGGGCAGAACGCAGGATTTTGGTGACGTTCAGGCCCTGGTTCAGAGCTTCCAAAGGCCGGGGCTGCAGGTTGCCAGGGCGCACCAGAGAGCAGCGCTTGAGGCTCAGCTTGCGAGCAAAGAGCTTGGCAGCTTCCCAGGAGCGCAAGTCCTCGCCGAGCCACAGCGTGATGCGCTTGAACTGCTCCAGGTAGGGGAGAAGGGTGGGAGGCAGGTAGCTGGTCCCCCGTGGCAGGGCTAGGCTGGCCACTCCTGCAGCTTGGTGCAGGGCCAGGGCATCCAGCTCCCACCCAGTTAAGACCAGCTCCGTGTCTCGGCGGCCAATCAGGGGCAGCCCAAAAAGATTGCGGTAGGCATCGAAGCGGGGTAGAGTCTCTTCCACGTAAGTTATCGTGCCCCCATTTTTCTCCACCCTCACGAGCTTCAGGCCCTTCAGGGTCGCATCTTGAGGGCTGAACCAGGGGAAGACGAGAGACCTGGCAGTCCTCAGATAACGCACACCGAAGCGTTTCAAGGTGGCATTTGTCACCTGGGAGATACCAAACAAAGCCTTGGTCTCCTTGGTCTCCTTCTCATCTAGCAGCTCCCAGAGCGGCAGAGCCCGTTCCCAGATGCAGCGGGCATCCTCGCGAGCCTGCCGCATTTCCTCCTCCATCTCCTCCGACCTGGCAGGGGGAATGGGGGAAATGCCACGGAGCCGCATTTCCACGTTAGCCTGGAAGTCCTGCCAGGTGCCCTCGGCCAGGGTGGCTGTGCACAGGAAGCTGCCCGTGGTCTTGTCAATGAAAAGCGTGAACGGGGCATTGGCCGACAGCGGCTGGTCCCCGCGGTCGCCGACGAAGAGGCTGGGGGTGTGCAGGCAGCTGTACCCATCGTGGAAGGGGATCTCCTGCGCCCGCAGGTACTGCCGGATCTCGGTGACGGAGACGGAGGGCGCGGGCCCGTCGGGGGAGGGCAGCACGTCCTTCTTGTAGCGCCGCTGGCCGAGGCGGCCCGGCGCCCCGGGGCTCAGCGAGGCTCCCTTGCTCCTGGCCCCGCCGCACAGCAGCGGCAGGAGGCGGCTGGCGGCTCTGCCGGGCCGCAGGGGCGCCAGCGCCATCCTGACCGCCCTGGCACCCGCCCGCCCCGCCGCCGCTCCGCATGGGCGGCTGCCCCGCGGCCCCCGGCCCCGCAGAGCCGCTCAGGGCGCAGCCCCCACGTGGGTCCGCACGGACACCGCCATGGCCGGTCCCGCTCCCGGCGCGTCACTTCCCGGCGGGGCCGGCGCTGCCCCGTCCCGCCCTCCCGCCGGTTCCGGCTCCGGGTGAGCGCGGAGCCATGACGGGCCGCGGGTCGCCCAGCCGGTTCCTGACCGCCGTGCTGCACAACGGCGTGGGCCGCTACGTGCGGCAGCTCCAGCGCCTGCAGCTCCTCTTCAGCCCCACCGCGGCCGACGCCCGCGGCGCCAGGTACCGCCGGAGGCACCTCCCGACTGCCGGGGATGGGGCGGGGGGAGCCTGGTGACTCCTTGACTGGCCGGACGGGTCTTCCCCTGGGCCTGTCAGCGTGGGGAAGGGACAGTGCTGCTGCCCCTGATCACCCGGCAGCGGCGGGGTGGGACCCCCAACCCCCTGCGAGACGGGGCAGGAGCCGGAAGGCGGCTCCGGGGGCATCACCCCAAGTTCTGCGCCGTGACCCCTCCCGTGGGCCCGGCACGGGCGGACGGTGACCCTCGTCTGGCGGCTATGGCGATTCGTCCCTTCTGTGGCCCGGCTGGGGCTGAGGGTCCCCTCTGGCCCCCAGGCAGTTCGTGGAGGAGGAGGCACAGGACTTCGCCCGGCAACACCCCGATGTCGTTCTCTACGTGAGCCCCCGCTCGGGCCCGGGCCCGGCCCCGGTGCTGCGGGCCGAGTACTGTGAGTGCTGGGGGGTTTGGGGAGGGGATGGGGACGCGGGTCTCCCTGCCCTGCCCTGCACTCTCTCTGCCCGGTGCACATGGTGCCGGGGCAGCCGCTGCGGGATGGGGGAGCAGCAGCTGCCCCCCGGAGGTTGAGGGTGGGGGGATCCCGGCCTGACCCCCTCGCTCTGCTGCAGTGAACGGGACGGTGCGGGAGGAGCTCATTGCCAGCAAGACAAGTGAGGAGATCGTGCAGCTGGCCACCAAGCTGGCCAACCAGTCGGGCCTGGACATCATCCGCATCCGCAAGCCCTTCCACACTGACAACCCCAGTGTCCAGGGCCAGTGGCACCCCCTCACCAACAAACCCTCCATCCTCACCATCCAGGGCCCACGCCCGCAGCCTCAATAAAGCCTCCTCCACCCCCACGTCTCTGCATCCATTTCTCCAGCCTTTAGAGGGACGCTGCTACACTGTGTCCAGACAGAGCCATTTTTATTGCTGGGGGAATGTGGAGCTGTGCCTGAGGAGTGCCAGACACAGAGTGATGCCCCTCCTTGGGGGGTTGGGGGTAGTCCTTGGGGGTGGCTCACCCCCCCTTCTTGCAGCAAAAACAAGGGCTGAGGCAGGGTGGCAGAGTGTGCAACTCTTGCCTTTTCCTGCTAAGCCTCACTCTCCGGGAATAAGAGGCCTGAGCTGTAGCTCATGAGGGACCCTGGGGGTTGTCACCCATTCCTGTTTCCCATGCAGGGCTAAGCCCTTGGCAATGTCCTGATCGTGGAGGTACGAGCAAGGAACATGGGGGAGGACATGGACCCCCGCAGGTCCCTCTGTCCCTCCCCAGCTTCTCCAGTGTCAACACACTGTCCCTGGAGCATGAGATGCTTTTGTCAGCCCCGTCTCTCAGGTTCACCCAGGAGGTGGCAGAAGCAGAAACGGGAGGATTTAAGGACCATGGCTGCTTCTGGAAAGTGCCATGATGAGGAGAAGGCTCCAGAGGGAGGCAGGCCCTTATCCAAAGTTCTTCTTCCTCATTATGCAAGGACATTTCCCTGCCCACGTGTTCTCCCACGGGTGACAGGGCTGTGCCTGAACCCCAGTTCACCAACAGCACTGCACAGGAGGGCAGAAACACATTGTGCTTGGAGCCACAGCGGCACTGCAGACATCAGGGGCACGTGGATGGTGTGCTGGTCCCTTGTCACGCTGTAGGACAGGGTGGTGGCTGCCAGTCCTGCTGCAGTGCATCTTGCTGCCTGTTGCCGCATCCAGCGCCCTGGGAAAAGGGAGCAGAGCCCTGTCAAGGTTGGAGGCCCTGGGAGTGCCACTTCCCCAGGGCATCCAGCCCCATATTTCACCTGTGGCTTCTTTGCAGTGGGCAAATGCCCCTTTCACCAGCTGCTCCAGTGTATTCAGGACGTCAGCTCCTTAACCTATCTCTTGTCCTTCGTCAAACCATCCTCTCCCAGAGAGGAAATCCTGAGGGGGCAGATGTGGGACAGCAGGAAGGGGCTGGAAGCCACCGAGATCACCCCTCACAATGTGAGATGTGTCCAGGGCCCCTCTCCTGCCTGAGGCCTGGCAGCTGGGGAAACATGGCCAGCCCTACATGGGGAAGGGATCCTGTGAGAGGCACAGGCACAGTATGTCAGCCCTCAGCCCCCCTCCACGCTCTTCACCCACCTCTCAGCAGCTATCCAGCTCCTGTGTGCCAAGGGACGCCCAGCAGGGCTGGCCAAGTCCACACATCCACAACAGCATCTGTCTCACGTTGGATGAACAGACTAAACCTCTCCCTCCCCATGGTGTCCACTTTCAGCCGGGTGCCAGCTCCTGTCTCCAGCTCATGGCCACCGTCAGTGAGTTTTTATACATAAATAGAGCTCCAAATTTAAATAGATACTTTCTCCTTTGCTTTTTTTTCTGTACAGCAAGTCTCAAAAGTGAGTGAAAAGCTGAAAGAATGGCCAAGCCTGGGCACGACCCAGCTCTGCCATCCAGGAGGTAGTTTTGCCTGAATCTTGTAACACTGCTGGCAAAGGGTGGGAGAAGGGGCTGGAGGGGAGGAGGGTCCCACTGGCAGGACCCCCCTCCCCAGCCCCTACACGGAGCTCTCGTCCAGCTTTTCCACCAGTTGTGTGTGTTTTCGCTTCTCCAGAATTTTGCTGAGCTCCTCGGTGAAGGATGCACTGTAGAGTGGGGAGGTCAGTGGCTCCTCCTGCTGCTGCAACAACATGTAGCTGTTGCCATTCATCTTGCGGAGGACATTGGGCAGAGCCCCCACACCATTGGTGAGCTCGGCTGGCAGCGGGGGTGGCAGTGGGGGCACGGCAGCCGGCAGCTCCTTGACTGGGGACGTGGCAGCTGTGGGTGCTTCGCCCGGGATGATCCGCAGGCAGCCATCGGGGTAGGTGAGCTCTTCCTCCTCCTCCTCCCGGTGGCCCTTGCGCAGGCAGTTGGCCGAGACAGTCTGCAGCTCCACGCTGGCTGGCCGCGGCTCCCCTAGCACATACTTGCCCTTGCGCTTCTCCAGGCAGGACATGTAGAGGAGGATGATGCTGAGCACGGTGCAGAGCACCACCAAGGTGACAATGGCGGAAATGTAAGCCACCTTCATGTCGTTGGTCGCCTGGCTGGCGGCATGGGGTGATGGGGCAGCTGTAGGGCTGCGGGGCAGCTCGGGCAGCACGGTGAGGCTGTAGGCAGCCAGCAGTGTCCGGAGACCCTGCTCCTCCCCATAGCAGCGGTACTCGCCGCTGTGCTGGGGCAGCGTGTCCGTCACCAGCAGCCCATCCACCCCCACGCGCAGCCGGTCCTGCCCCGTGCCCGGCACTTCGCTGCCGTTCAGCAGCCACACGGCTCGGGCCAGGTTGGAGCGCTGGTCGCAGGGCAGCAGCACATCGTCCCCCTGCAGCACCGTCCGGTTCTTCCACAGCAGGGAGCCTGTGGGGACACGCACTGCCTTGCACCTCTCCCAGCCATTCTAAGCGATGCTGGACACCAGCATCCCCGTGGTCCCGAGAGGCAGCAGAGACTCACCCCGTCCAGAGCTGCTCCGGCATCCCTTGTTGCCACTTTGAATGTCCTGCACCAGCCCTGTGCTGCAAGGCATAGGGGGCTCAGCCATACAGCCTCAGCTGAGCCCACCCTCATGGGGGTCACGGCCACCGGGAGACCCCTGTCAGATGCCAGACCTTTGGGCTTGGCTCTGGGGTGACTGTGCCATGGAGTGACGTGAAACAGCATGGGATGGGGCAAGTGGAAGGTTCATGGGGGCCTGTCCAGGGACATGCAACCCATCCCTACCTGTCTTTGGTGGTGATGGCGCGGCATGCCCTGCCATCCCAGGCACAGTAGGGGTCCCGGGCGAGGATGCAGTCATAGCAGGAGGTGTACCTGGCACAGGAGGCCAGGGGCACCTGCACGATCCCACTGGCTGCCCCCACGTACAGCGTCCTCTGAGGGGGAAAGGGCTGGCTCAGTATGGATCTGACATGGTGCTGCTGGGCTGTGGAGTGCCCCATGATGCCCAGAGATCTGCCCCCAGCCCCACACCACAGCTCTTCCTTCATGGGTGTGCACGAGAAGGGCCCCCAGCTCCCAGTCAGTGCTGATGGCCAGGCTGGTCCATTTCCCCAGGCTACCCTCCTGGGCTCCAGCACATATCCTGAGCTGGGGTGACTCAGTAGTCATATCCCCCCCAACCCTCCAAACAGCGCAATGGCAGCTTCACAGCACAAGCATGCCACCTGTGTGTGGTGTCCCCCTACTTGTTCCACCCCTCACCTGGATGTGGGAGATCACCAGGCTCTCCACAGGCTGCTGGTCCCTGAACACCTGCACCTCCTCCACAATGTGGATGCCAGAGTTCACCACCACAGCCTTGTGGATCCAGCCATCCCCTGGAGAGCAGAGCAGAGGATTCGGGAGGGAATGTGAGGTGTGCTCTTTGCCCAGCAGAGGCCTGTCAAACTCATCTCACACTCACCCGTCCCCATGAAGAGCACATCATAGGAGCGGCCATCCAGAGCCTGCATCCTGTCTACAGCCAGCTGGCTGTATGCCACGTTCTTCTTCACCAGGAGTGGCTCCCCACCGGCTGGCTTCACCTCCTCAAACATGAGCGGGTGCAGCTTCACAAAGTCCAGGACACTGTTAGGCAGGTCCTGTGAGGAGTTGTAGCCCTTCCTGCGGGAGTGGTCCGTGATGCACTGCCCAGGGGAAACAGGGGTCAGAGAGGAAGGTGGCTGCCCCATGCCCCCCTGCTCTACACTCCTAGGCACTCACGGAGCCGGGCCGGGGCTCAGGCACTGCACCATCATAGCGGGACCATTTGCGAGCCCAGTCCTGGTACTCCATGTAGGGGCCCTCGAAGGCACGTTGCAACGCCGAGATGTTGTAGCGGCACACAGCCGAGGCTTCCATGGTCCTCCTGAGGAGCAGAACCTCACCTAAGCCTCGGCAGATACCTGGGTGCTCCCAACCAGTGCACCCCCACATGCTCAGCCCCTGCCTGCACATCCCCTCAAGCATCTCTAGCTCCCCTGGTGCTGCAGGCTTTTAGTCCCAGTCATTTTTGCTGCTGCCCCACTCACCACTGTGCTGAGAGTGTGAAGGCAGCATAGAAGACAGTGCTGGCCCAGCCGCCCCCATCCAGGCTGCAGACGCTGCGCAGCACCTCATAGTAGGGGATGTAGCAGACCAGGCGTGCCTTCATGAAGGATGTCCACTTGCGCTGCAGAATCTTCTTGCCCCCCACATCACTCTGGGAGGGTGCAGAGAGCACTTCTGCACAGGCTGGATGGGTGTTCATTCCCCTCTGCCTGTGCCTCAGTCTTCCCACAGGTGGAGGCATGCTGCCCCTGCACCAACAGGAGCACTGCTTGGCTCCCTGTGGCTGGGGACATGCCTACCTTGCAGACACGGGCCACCCGGGCCACTCGGGCCGCCTGACTCTTGTCAAAGAAGGATGTGGTCTCCTCTCCTGCCCGCTCCATGAAGAAGTAGTAGATTTTGTCATCGTCACCCACAGGGCTGTCCTTGCTCTCCCGGACCAGCACAGAGGTCACAAACTCAGCATCTGGGGACACAGCGCAAGAGGTGGTGATTGGAGACCAACACAGAATGGGGAATCCCTCCCTGCCTCAGTTCCTTCTCATAGCAAACCACACAGGACTCCAGAGCCAGCCTCCACATCTGCTCCACACTCTCCAGGGCAATGCACAGTATCCCACAGCCCATGATGCCAGCTACAAGATGGGGGGAACAGGGACATCTCACCATTCAGCCAGTGCAGCGGAGACTCCTCTGTTTTCAGTGGCCGCTGGTGTAGGTTCCTCCTAATGTCAGGGAGGCTCCGAAACTCGTAGCGTGTTGCTGTGTACAAGCCTCCATCTGTGCAGGGCAGGTGCCCATCAGCATGGCCTTGCAGCCTGAGGACAGCCCCACAGACCACCAGCATCCCCATGCCCCATGCAGAAGAGTGGGAGGAGGAGGAAGTCCTGATTTGCTAAGGCCTCTGCACGTGGAGCTCCCTGGAGGGGTGTTGGGGATGGTCAGTGGCATCCCACTTGTGCCCACCAGCCCTGGAAAGGTGCTGCTTACCCACAATGAGGCCAGTGTAGCCACGGGCAGGGTCATATGGGCACTTCTCCTTGCCTTCCTCAAAGTGAGACGGCAACACGAACCTGTTGGCATCCTTGAGGGGGACAGGAAATCAGCTTAGACAGGAGGGGACAGACCCACCTCACCTGCCAGCCTCAGGCTCTCTGCAGAGGCTGCTAGCAGGGACAAAGTGATGCCCACAGCCATGCCCTTGTCCAAGTAAGACAGAGCCCCCTGGCACCCTCTAGCTGGTCAGAAACCACACAGCTAGCCACAGCCCCCAGCCAAGAGTGGGTAGAGGGCTCTGGGAGGAAGGGGAGCCCAGCTGGGCATTACATGGGTACTGGGCAGGAGCCAACCAGTGCAGCCAATATTCCCAGACAGTGTCTGGTTGGCAGATGTTGCTTATCCAGCCTGGGGTCGCCCCAGGTGCCGTCCATGTCATGGCAGGAGTTACTTTCTTTGGGGTTTGCAGTTCAAAGCATGTCAAATAATGATGGGGCCTTTCCAGCTTGGCAGCTCCTCCGCCCCTTTTCCAGTGCGTGCGATGGCCAAACCGGACCAGCAGCACAGCCATGGGAACGGGCACAGCCTCTCCAGGGCTCCCTGGCCACACTACAGATATTGTCCTGGGGCCTCTTTGCCCCCCACCTCAGGGAGGGAGGTGGGCAAATGGAAATTGAGTTTCCATTGACTCAATGAGCTAGAATGAAATTGGGTCAAAGTCCCACTATGAGTATAACAAGGCTGCTCTTGGACACTGCCATGAGTCACATCCATGTGGGGACTCTCATACTGGCACAGGAAATTCCTGGGGAGGGGCTGCTGAGTCAGTCCTGCCCCTGTCACCCTTCTGTGGGCATGCATACCACCTGCCATCAGCCACTGCAGCCTCTCCTCTGGGAGGGGATTCTGCAACAGCAGGCAAAGGAGACCAGGTCCAGGACTGGTGCATCCCATCCTGCTGAGCCCACATGTGTCCCCCATGGCACTGATCCATCCCCAGCACTCTCGCTTGGGGTCAGAGTCCAACCCCAGTCATAGGGTGGGGACTTATGGCATCTACATCATGGTGGCCACATCCTCAAACCTACTCACCCCAACCTGGGAGTCACTCACCCCCACCATGAGCCAGGGAGGGGCAGGGACAGCTGTAGAAAGGGAGTGGAGCTGTGGGTTGAGATGGTGGAAGAGGACAGGGGCTGCACCCCTCCGGGGTGACAGAGTGGCAGGGGACAGGTGGCAGCTGTGGGTGAGCGGTACTCACGATGGCGGCACAGAGCGGGTGGAAGGCGTAGGTCCCACAGGCATAGAGGTGGGTGCTGTTCAGCCGCTGCAGGAACCGCACGTGGTTGAAGCACTCAGTCTGTGGAGGGCAAGCACAGGTGTTACAAGACGGGAAAGGGTGGGAAGTCCCTCCCTGGCACCCACCCAGCAGCTCTACCTTGTTGTTTTTGCCCTTCTGCAGGCAGTCCATCTGCTTCTCCGGGGAGGCTTCCCAGTGGATCTACAAGGGGAAGAGAGACTGCTACTGCATGACTCCCATTGCTGCATGGTCCCCCTGTCACTGCAAGCTCCAGTTTTCATCAGAGTCATCAGAGATGATAAAATCCTTATTTATTTAGGGAGAGATGGTTGCTCAGAGCACAAGATGGCACCCTGCACACATCCCACCAGCCTGGGGCAAAAGTGGTCCCACACCCCAACCAGTGGGCAGACATCCCAGAGAACTGCAGGAGTCTGGAGGATTTTGGGATATCCTTTACTGGGGGAGCAAAAGAGTGTGATTCCCTCCCTGCCCCTCATTCTGCTGGGGAATCCGTGAAGCAGGCAGCTCTGAGCTTGGGGATGTCTCCCACCGCCGTCCCCATGCTGTCTGGCTGGAGAGAAGAACCAGGTGTCCACAGGGGACCTGGGGACAGACTTGGAGACATCACCTCCAGGCAAGACCTGAGACGGCGAGGGGCAGGTGGAGCAGGGATAGAGTGGCCACTGTTTGGATGGGGATTGGGCAGCGTGGGACAGGAGAGGACAACCAGCCAGCAGCAGGCAGAGGCCGGGCTCACCGTGTGGTGGGAGCCGTCGGCCACGTCACTGGAGTTGAGGGCGAAGATGGCTCCCCTGGCGCCCACGTAGAGGATGCCCCGGTCGTCCTCCAGCAGCAGGGTGCTGTAGTTGAGGGTGTGCGCGTTGAAGCGCCGGACTCCTGACAGCTCTGCAAAGGGAACAGGGGGCTGAGGGGGACCCTGGGGCAGGCACAGCGCGAGCCACTGGGAAGAGACAAGAGAACGGAGCTGGAAGTGGGTGGGATGGCACTTACTGAGGTTATCAGGCAGACAGTGCTGGGTGACAGCAGTTACAGCAGGAGGAAAGGAAGGGAGGAGGTTTGGTAAAAGGCAAAAGGCACTAATTCAGCTCAGGCTCACAGGGGAAATTTCTCTCTGTTAATTAAAGCACAGCTCAGGGGTGGGAGCTGCAATGTCTGTGCTGGGTACGGACCTGCCATGTTGTTTGGGAAACTGCTGAAGAAAGCAGAAACATGCCAGCAGTGACCCTGGCTCTGAACTGAGCCCAACCAGCACAAAGGGAAAGATGAAAAAACCTGAACCAAAACTGTCATACAAGGGGAGTGATTCTGCAGTAACGCTGAGTGCTCCTGCCCACCAAGCCAATGAAACCTTCCAGTCTGGGGTGCTGAGAAGTGTGAGGTAGGACTCAGCCCTGGCCAGAGTGACCAGCAGGAAGTGAAAATTCTATGAGGCTTGGGTCCCTGTAGACAGCTGGAAAAGGAATGATTCCCTGCCTTTCCCAAAAAAGAGTCATTGCCTGGAAAAAAAAAGGCACCCTAGCTGCTAATGAAACTCTCCTACCATCAATTGCTATGTTGAGCCTCACTAATGAGGTCAATGATGCCATAGGGATCTCCAAGGGACGATGACACTGCTGGGCTCATTAACACCACAGAGGCTGGAGGTCAAGAGCCCTGTGGCAATTAGAGAAAATCATGGAAAAGAGTTTCCTGCTGACTATTTGGGCCATGAGATCCCAGCCCAGGTGTGATGCCCAGCTCAGGACACCCTCCAAGGCCTTCTGGGCAGGGCCAGAGGTTGGTCAGGGCTGGTTCCCTGTACATCCTTGTCCCACTCTGGCTTTTGGGGTGATGATTTTGCCACGGTCACTTATTTGGGGCACCCAGTACCAGACAGCCATGTGGGCTCTGATTTCTGGAGCCCAGGGGATCAGAGGCCCCCATGTAGCCATCCTCCCATGCTGAGCGCCCTGCTCCAGGGGGGCAGCAAAGACCGGATGAAGTCACAATGCACCAAGGCCAGCAAAATCCCAAACCTCACTGCCACCACCAGGACCCGCACCCCCTTACCATCAAAGGTGACTGTTGTCCTGGGGGTGGCATCCAGGTCAGAGGCGTGATGGTAGCCCATGGCTGCCGCTGCCATGAAGAGAGTTGTCAGGAGATGTGCCGGACCTCTGCTCATCTTCCTGCTCTCTCAGCAAGGGCAGCCGCCTCAGCCGCTGCCACTGGGCCGGCACAGCCGATCCTCGGCACGGGCTCTCCAGTTCTCTGGGACAGGGCTGGCCACCAAACCCTCCTGAAACACAGAGCACTGGGTCAGACGCTCCTGCTGTCCCAGCAGCTCACAAGCAAGCAGGCTTGGGAAGGAGCCAGCTGCATACACGCATGGATGCTTGACCCGGCACAGCCTCAGACCAGGGATGGCTTCAGGGAAAAACAAACCCTCGTTTGCTAAAGGGGAAACTAAGGCATAGCACAAGGCATGGAGCCTGCAGCCATCACGGAGCATGGAGGGAAGTTTGAGCACAGTGACCTTCTGCAGCATCCCCCTGGGTCAGCAACCATTCAGTCAGAGCAGGGAGTTGCTTGCTGAGCACTAGGGTCAGCTGCTTGGAGGTACATTTTCCTCCAAGTCTTCTCTGGATTCATCCCTCATTCACTCCCAGCCTTTTGCTCCAGCAGATCCCCCTGACTGAAGGGCATGTTTCAAAAGAGCCAGCTGATCCCCCCCAGCATTTCACACCCAAAAAGCAGACACATTTTTCCCTCAAAAGCAGAGAAAGGGGCTCAGGGCCAAGCCCCTCTGTGGGTCTCTTGGCACATTAGGGTACCCCAAGACCCACTCCCAGAGTGGCTGCAGCAGGAATGGCAACAGTGAGGGTCCTGGGGAGCCCAGGGTCTCCTCTTCTTCCCAAAAGCTCAGCTGACCATGTCCTGCTGTGCAAGATACTTGCTCCCAGTTTTGCCCCCCCTGAAATTATGAGACTCCAGAGGACTGAGGCATTGGGAAGGATGCTTCAGACATGCAGGGACGTAAGGTGAAGGAAAATCCATACAGGAAACTGCTTGGAATCTTCGGCAAGTCTTTTCAAGCGGAAACAATCTTTCCCCCCAGTGTTTTTCCACCAGATTTCAGTTTCTCTTTCATCCCAAGTTGCCTTGAAGCTCCACATCTACTTTCATGCATTCGATCCCCCACAAATAACCCCCGCCTCTCCTAGTTGCACTGAGCAAAGCCACTAGATCATCTTGCAGGCATTAAGGAGGAAAAAGACAACTGGGTATCTCTGAGCCAGAGAGCACCCTGGAAGTAAGCAGCACCTATGTCTTTGCTAACAGATTTATAAATATATATATATATATATATTAATATTAAAAAATACCTGACCCTGTAGAAAAGCTGCTCAAACACGCTCACTGCAGATGATTTCCCTGAAGCAATTAGTTCTAGGAAGAGGGGAGGTAAAACCAAAGTGAAAAGGGCTTTGAGGCTGAAAAGGGGAAGTGAGAGACTGGATGTGGAATCAGCCACAATGCTGAAGCTTGCGTCAAAGTGCTGGTTCCTTCAAGGGCTTTCAGACACAAACCTCCCACCTGCACTGGCTGCTGCCCCAGAATATTCCAGGAATGAGGCAGATGGGAAATGTTTCTCCCCTCTGTCCCACTGTCCTCCAGGCTCCAGACCAGCACAGAGCACCTAATCCTGGGTGCAGGCAGGCTGCTGCATGCAGGGCTAAGCTCCTTGGGGAGCAGATCCCAGAGCAGGCTCACTCCATGTTACTCCTGTTTCCAGGACAAGCCCTGTGCAGACAGAGGGTCTGCCCATGAATGACAGCACAGCAATGCAAGGCAGGTGAGTGCAGATGGACATCAAGGAGAAAGAATTTGATTTGGTGGTGCCATGCCCAGCACGAGCCAAGCCCACCAAGCTTTGGGCAAAGCAAGTGATGGAGTCACACCTGGAACACCAAAGCACCATGGCCAGCCCTATGCTAACAGCTCTCCATTCCACCAGTGGAACCAGGGCCACTCTGAAAGTTACAGGGACCCTTCCCCAAGCCTCCACATGGGGACACAAGTCTGGAATCATGCACAAGACACAAGAGCTGCTGCGCCTGGGATGTGAAAGCAGAGTGGAGGAAAAACCTCCTTACGACAAGGCAAACAAAGATCTCTCATAAATGAGTAACAACCCTGCATGCTGCTGGGCGTCCTCACCTTATCTCTTCTGCACAAACAAGTCCTGAACTTTGCCTACTGCTTGGCTCCCGACGTTCCGGGGACCAGAGCTGGGCAGGGCAGCAGGGATGGTGTTTATCAGAGCGCCGGCGCAGTGCTGTGAGCCAGCCCCAGCTAACATTTAACCATCATACGCACCGAGCCAGTACAGGGGGAAAACAAAAATAGATTAAACTGGGAGGTTGCTCAGGGTTCCTGGCTGGGCAGGGGGGAGCAGCCTCCCATGCTGTCAGGGTTGGGCTCTTCTGCTTTTTCCAGGGAAGCAGTGACACCCATTTCCAAAGGCTCCTTTGCCCGAGATCAGATGTAACTTTGTCCTAAAGAACATTTAATCAGTCACGCCGTAAGAACCAGTTAATATTTTACTCAAAGATCAGGGCTGTTCCAAGTTCCTTATTTTTTTTATTCTCTAGTTTTTATTTTTCATACCTAAGGTGGGGGAGAAAAAGCAAGAAGGAACTGAAACAATCCTTGGCTCCCCTCAGGTCAATACCCCGGTTTGCAGCTACACCAAACACCCCCAAACCCATCACTTCCCCCTTGTCAGGGTGCAAGTTCTAAGCTCAGGGTGAAGCCGAGGGCTGAGGCAAGAAGCAGAGGAGGTCTTGTTCTGTGGGACCCACCACTAAGTCTGGGGGCAGGTAGATTACACAAGTTCGGAACTTCAACAAGAAATGGAAAAAAGCTGGCAATGAAAATGCTGCAGAGTTTTCTCTGGGGGAAGGAAACAAAAAGGGGAGGAAAGGCTGAAAAGCAGCAGTAGCTCCAATAAAACTAGGAGTTCAAGAGAAACACTACCCAGAAAAGCCCACCCCATCCCCAGGAGTGAGCTCCCAAGTCCCTTGGCACCTCACCTACTTCCCAGCACAGAGGGGGCCGACATAGGACCTGATAATCCAGCCTCAGCTCCCACGCTGGCCGGCAACGCTGAAGAAGCAGGTGGTGGATGCAGGGCCCAGCCACAGGGCTGACGGACACCTTGAGAGGGGCAAAGTCAGGAACCAGCTGCTCTACTCACAACGTTTAACATCCGCACAGGCAAAAGACTACCCTCCTACCACTGGTTATCAGTGCTCCTACGTGCTTCAGCCACAGCTCCCAGCATGGAGCCAGACCCAGGCACCGTCTCTCACTAGTGGGATGTGTTTGCTGGTCCCTGGGGAAGGAGGAAAGCAGTGGGGCAGCAGAGGCGTGCAGATGTGGGTGAGCCGCAGGGGAGCGAGCGAGCCCTGGTCAGGTCTGACTGGGTTTACTGGGTCACGACGGAAGCTGTGTGAGCATGACTGTGCCGGCCTCAGCCTCCCACCAGCAGCCAGCCGGCACAGCACAGCACACCCAAACGGGCTGGCCCAGACGGCACCTCCTTAAAATCCCCATGACCAGCGTCTCTGGAGGAGCAAAAAGCCTTTTGATGAGTGCATTTCACAGTCTCAACAACCTGGATCTGGCCAAAGGAAGGAGCCAAAGCTGCCACACACCTCAACTGCCACTGCAGCAGGACATTCTGTGGGTACAGGAGCCCCTTCCCACTGCCCCATGGTCCTCAAAGTCACAAGGCAGCAAAACCTGGGAGCACAAGCTGTGTGCAAGCTGCAGTGCAGGGAAGCTGTGCTGTCTGTGGGGATGGCAAACATGAAGACACCACAGACAGGGTCTTACAGGCCCCCCATGGATGTTTCCTCATCAGCATAGCTAAAAATTATGCCAGTTTTTTTTATTTCAAAGGAACTCAGGAGAAAGAATGGAAGCAGTGGGTGGGAGCAGCACTTCTCCAGCTTACCCTCAGGATCCATTCTGGATGGCAGGACAGATTTGCAAAGCAGGATAAGACACTTCCCCATCCCACTCCTCCCTAGACAGCTCGTAGTTGTTCCACCAGGATCTAGTAAAGCCCAAGCAGGCTCCCAGAGTGGCTGCTGGACATTTCTCCTCTCTCATAGGCTGTTCCTCTTGGCATCACAGACTACTACAAGCAAGCACTGCCAGTTTCCCAGTGGGGGACAGGGATTTCCAGTGGGTCTTCCCTGGGTTATGGAGGTGCAAAACAGCCTTAACAGAATCCCCATCAGGGGTTGCACCAGAAGACACCAACTGCACTTTGCTTTTTTATGGCAGCCCAGCCTGGGCTCTTCAAACCCCTTGCAGCCAATTCCACTCTACTCACTGGGGCCAAGCCTGGCACATCCCCCTGCAGCCACTCGCATTCCCACTGTCACTGAACTGTTCTACCCTCCAGGAGACCCGCTCAAGTTGCCCTCAGGTTCAGCTGAAACAGCTCAAACCGTTCCAGGCGCGGGCTGGGGGAAAGGCACCTGCCTCAGGGGATGAGGTGGGGAGAGGCTCCCAGGCGTGGGAACAGCCAGTAAGTTATGGGAAAGGAGCCATCCAGGGATGGGAGACAAGCCTAGCCCCAGCCTGGATGCGAGTGCAATGCATTCTGGGCCCCCTTCCCTGGAGGCGGCAGACCTTGGGTGGGAAATCCTGCGAGATGTGGGAAGAGGAGCTGGGATGGAGGTTGCCAGGCAACTTTAATTCAGTCCTTGACGAACTTCCAGCACTTGGCTTCTGCTGCACAGCCCAACCAGCAAATGATAAAACATCAGATCCACCCCAAGCCCACAGTGTCCATCTGTCCATTTGTTGGAGGAGTTTGCTTCTGGCCTCGTGCCCAGGTTGCCCTGCAAGGACGTGGGTCCCCTGTGGCAGCACCCCCAAAGGCCACCCCAAAAAAAGCCACCACTCCCGGCACAGATTTGCAGGGGCAAGATTTGACCCGTGGGACTGGGCTGGCGCTGCTGCACAGATATTTCTCAACCAGACAGAATTTTTGTCAACAACACAAGAAAAAAAAAAAAAAAGCAAACTTGCCAAATGCCCTCCAGGAAGAGGGGACCCGTGCTGGGTCATGGAGAGAAGGAGCACAGTGACCTCCTGGGAGCCCCTCCCTGGGTTTATTTTAGTTGCTTTCTTTAAACAAAACCATGCTTGACCCTGAGGTGCTTCAGCAGACACACACTAGATCTTCTGCCATTCAGGAAGCAGATGTACTTCTCCTTTACCCAAATTTGGGATTTGGGCACTGAGAAGGGGAGGAAGAGCTGCAACATCAGCTCCTCTCACAGAGTATACTTTCCTGCTCCCGATGCAAAGCCCCCACGCAGAGCACAGCCATCATGGAGCCAGGGAGGCGGCTGGCAGGCTCCTGCAGGCCATGGGAACAGGCTCTGAATTCTCACAGCACAGTCCCCACCAGCCACCAGCAGAGCCCAGCACATCCAGCAGAGGAGAGCACCCACCTCTGATCCCAGAAATGTCACGGCAGGGAGGAGACATGTGAAGTAGCAAAGTGATGGGTGGGAGAGCAAGTAGGGACAGTCAGGGATGTGGGCCAGTTTAAGGGGAACCAGTGCTGGAGGGAGCCAAACATCCCTGGAAAGACAAGCTGAGCAGTCTGCAATAAAACTAGTAACAGCCCAGTTTCCAACAGATTTGACCCCCCAGCACCACATTTTAATCACCATCCCCCTGCTGCATTCCTGTGGGGGATGTTGCCCACCCCACAAGGGGCAGGGATACATGATGTCCCCCCGGTGCGGCTGCAGGGATCAGGGTGTGTTAGCTTCTCCCAAGCTCCCTGTTTTCACTAATCTCACAAGAACTCGTTCCTCTCCTCCATCAGGTCGGGTCTGATGTGGAGCAGTAGGTTCAAAGGGGCTGCCAGGCAGCAACAGAGCTCAGTGTCAGGTCCCCATGAGAACTCTCCAGCCATTCTCCTCCAAACCTACCCAAAAAAATTCTGAGTGAGAAAATAAGGGAAGCTGCTCTTCCCTGTGCCATGGCTGCCAGGCACAGGCACAGCTCTGCTCCAGTTGGTCCTGATGTGACACAAGCAGACAGCAAGAGCACAGTGCCCAGGACAGCAGAACAGATCACTCCTCCACTGTCCACCCTAATGGAAAACCCAACAACACTGTCAGTTGAAACAGCTCCTTGCCTGGATCCAGAGGCATGATGGCCAGGAGATGACCCGGAAGGGTGCAGGGATCAAAGGCTGAAGGGCAAACCCTTGCCGCTCAGAAGTTGGACCAAGAGCACCAAGGAATGCCACAGCCAGCTCAGATCCAGAACCCCTGGACAGAGCAGCAAAACTCCCCTCACAGGAGCAATTCCTCACATGCTGGAGGCCATCAGCTCTTCCAGGACAGCAGTGAGGACACAGTTCCTATGGCTCTTCCCTCTCACACATCACATATCTCCCCTTTGGAGACACCACAGCAGGAGCTCTGGGTTGACCCCACAGCCTGGGAGCGCCTGAGTGTACAGCAGGGAGTCGTGCAACAACCGGGAAGTGAAACCGGATCATGCCGAGACGAGACTTGGTGCCTCGCTCTGACTTCAGCCACACGCCTGCAATCCAGGATAAGGGGGAGGCAGAGTGCAGCCATTGAGCCCTGGGGTATGGGACGCAGATCTCTGGGGCTCCCACCTCCTCCATCATTAGGAAGAAGCAAGCTTGGTGCTAGCAACATCACCTCCAAACTCCAGCATGTTCCATCCTTTTTTTCATTTGCAGCATGACAAGCTTCACGGCTGGCCGGCAGCCCCTCGGCAGCCCGGACAAACGAACAGACAGACAGCCCTCCACATCACAGCAAATTCTCCCAGCAAGGGGGCGTCTGCATCCAAGTGGCTCAGCACTGGATGTGATCTGCAATTCAGCCTTCAAAGGCTTTGTGGCTGAAGCACATTGTCTCCTCAGCAGAAGCAGCAAAATAATTGTAGAATTAAATTCCCAGGAACAATTAGAAAGAAAACAAGAAAAAAATCCCAACCCTAAATGTAAAAGGACGTCTCAAAGCCAGCAGATTTCAGGGCTTTTTAAAGCATCGGAATCCATTAGCCCGTCCCTGCGGCTGCACTGTGTTTCATTTCACTGGGCTCATACAATGCAAGACACGGAATTAACTTGGGTGTTTGTTTAGAGCCGGTTTGTCTTCCAGTTAGTTTCCAAAGCCAGGTTTGAGTTTCAAAGATGTTTCTTGGCAATGCCTGGGGTTCCCACCGTCAGGACGGTGCGGGGCTTTCCCAAGGGGAAACAGAGGCTCAGAAATCACACGCAACCTGGGGTCCCTCAGAAGTGGGGGCAAGAGGTGGAGCAAAACCCAACTTGCCTGCAGTGAACATGCTGCAAGCCTGTTCCTCTCCCTTTTATTTATTCCAAAGATAAACTGTTTTCTTTTCCAAAGTCCAGCAAAACCAGATGATGGGAGCGGTTTTAGGGCTTCCAGTTTCAACAGTATCTTCTTGTTTCCTTTGCTTTCCCTCCAACAAAGCTTCAGTTTGGGGTCAAACCCGATTTTGATATTCCACTTTGCATTCAAAACTGCATAGCACAAAGCAGTAACATCTGGCTTTTCCCACAGTTGTTTGCATACCACCAGCTTTGCTGCCCCAAAATCAGATCCCCGCATTATTTACATGGGCTGGGCTTCGCAACAGGCAAACAGTCACCCTCCATCAGGTATCAGAGGTGGGATTGTACCTGGAGGGATCTTTTAAACAACAGGAAAAGCAGAACCCAGAGCACACCCTGAATTACGAAGCTGCATCCCGGCCCCCACACCGCTCGGTTACCTGGTGCCTGAAACCCTTGGCCTCCTTCATCTCTGAACAGCAGAGCTCAGGCCCCAGGAGGAAGGAGGCTTTGGTGATGACCTTGCTGTGGCAGAGCCTTCATGCTTGTAAATCATGAGGAGCTGGTGGCACAGCCAGCCAGGGAGGAATGGAGATGGCAGGATTTCCTCCTAAAGCACCAGCCAGGAAGGGAGCTCTCACCTTTCAAAAGGAACAGGCACCCATCCAGCACCACTGTCAGGGGGGTACATAAAAAACCTGGGGGCATCACCTCTCCCCTCTGAGAGGCAGCAGGCCCCCAGGACAGGCCCCCTCTCACAAAACCACCCATCACATGAGCTGCTTCCCAACAAATTGCATCAAGATGCCAAGCAGAGCCGGCGGGCAAGTGCAGGGAAATTCCCCACACGCGGCCAGGCAAGGCTGGCACCACAACTCCATTGCCCTCCTGCACGGGGTGCCGGCAGAGACCCCCCTCACCAGTCTTCCTAAGCACACCTGGATGCTTTTTCCTGGCACATGACCTGCCAGATTTGCTGAATAAACCTCCCAGCTCCAACAAACCCACTGCATTCCTGGTGGGTAAAGTGGTGAAATGTTCAAATAGATGTTGGAAAAGGCAGGGGGAATGCGGGGGGGCTGGAGAACAAAGCCTCATCTGCAGGAGCTGAAAGGGTGGTTGGGATTTGGGGGTTTTTTTTCCCCCTCAGGTTGCAACACAAAAACAAAGTCCTGATAGGGATCTCTCCGGCTGCATCCCTTTGGGCAGAGCAAGCCTGGCCAAACCAAGATGAAGCACAGACCTGTCCTGCAGGGCACACACGCAGCATCTGTGGCTGCCATGGTCACCCTGCCCAGGTTTGGGGTTCAGGTGGGGGGGCCCCAACCAGCACCTGCCGCAGAGGGAAGGAAAGCTGCCGGAGCCCGCAGTGGCAGGCCAACTAGCACCAAAAATGCCGCTGTTGTTATTAATAATTTCCCTGCATCTGAGCAGAGCTGCACTCCTCATCCATTTTGGGAAGCCTCTTTGTCTTAGGAAACTGGGTGTTTTTGGCACCCGAAGAGCCTTTTCGTGGTTCCCGTTCCCACTTCACACCCTTGTTTAAAAGGCCAGGCACAAGTCACCAGCCCACCTGAGCACTGATGGAGAGAGCAAAGAGAGCCCCAAATTCCAGTGCTGCAGGTACTTTCTACCTTTGGATTGGCACAAAGATACAGAGATGCCCAGCACAGGCTGGTCTGCTTTGTCTGGGGGCCATCTGCAGCCCCCACAGCAATACATCCCAAGGAGATGAATCCGGACGAGTCAAGGCTCAGACAAGCCACATTCCATGACCACCCCCTGATTTCCAAAGGAAAGAAGAGGGGGGCAGGGATTGCACTGCACCACCTGCATCGGTTTAAGTACCTCATCCCAGCCATCTGAAACATCAGCTGACCCCAGGCAATGCTCAGCCTTCCCAAACACCCCCAGTAGTTCTCATCCCTACTGACCCCTGATCCCCACAGCCTGCTGGGGAAGGAAAGGGCTGTATCCAGCCCTCCCTGACCAGAGCTGGTGCCCTGTCTGTCCGCAACTCCTATCGTCGTGTTCCTTCCCCCTCCCACACCCCCAGCATGGTCCCTCGTCACTCCTAGCCGGGTCCCCCAGACCCACCTCACCCCACAGCCCAAACCTGTCCCCAAAGAAAGCTCCTGCACTGTCACCAGATCCAACATATCCCACCTCCCCTCCTGCTCATCATCCCCAAATCCTCACCCACATCAGACCTAGCCTGAACCCCACTCCATGCTGCTTCCCTCTTGTTTCCCCCAACGCATTTTTTTTCAACCACAGGAGGTCAGAGCCCTGCTCCTCTTTCTCTGGACCCTTCCTGTGAGCAGCACCCACAACAAGCACCCCAGATCCTGCCTGTAGACTCAGCACCCGGATCCAGCACCCGAGCAGACAGAACCAGCATTCCAAATCCTGCTTGTGGACCCGGACCAAGACCCGGTACTCCAGATCCAACAACCCAACCCTGCCTGTGAATTCAGCCCTCCTAATCCTGCCTGCGGACTCAGCAGATGAGATCCAGAACCCCAAACCCTGCCTGCAGACCCAGACCCGACCCTGAGCCAGCACCCCAAGACCCACCAAGCGATTCAACCCCCGCACCCAGCGCACCACTCTAAATCCTGCCCGTGGGCTGAGCACCCAGCCCCAGCCGTCTGCACGCAGTACCCGCACCCAGCCGCACGACGCAGCTTCCCGCATGCTGCCCGCGTTCGCGGCGCCCAAACCCGGCACCCCCCCGGCCTGCGGACCCGCACCCGCCCTGGCCGGCAGCTCGGCTGGCGCCGCTCGCGTCCCCTCGGTACTTGCCTGGTGCGGTGCGGTGGCGCAGCGGGTGCGGGCCGTGCGGGCGGCACGGCCGGGCAGGGTAGGGCAGGGCAGGGTCCGGCTCGGTACGGCGGTCGGGCTCGGCTCGACTCGGCTCGGCAGCGCAGCCCGGCTGTGCGCGGCCCCGCCGTGCCGGGCCCCGCACCGCCCCCTGCCGGCAGCGCGGTGCGCGGGGCCGCCAGCACGGCCCCCAGCCAGCGGCCGCCGGTGTGGGGCCGCCAGGAGGAGGAGGAGGAGGAGGAGGAGGAGGGGAGCGGAGCAGGGCCGCCCCTGCCTACGTTGCGTGGGAGCAGGTGGCAGCATGTCCCTCGGCAGAGTCGCGGCAGGCAGGGACAGGATGCTGCCGTGCAGCCCCTGGTCGGCCCCAAACATGTAGGGTGATGGGCTGAGGGTTCACTCAGCACAGGAGGCTTGGGTGATGCAGTCCCCAAAAGGCCCTCGTGAATGCCCTTTGCAAAGTCAGGGAGGCAAAGGACTGGTATTGTGGACTTGACACTATGGAAAAGCGTGACTGAACACGGATAAGCATCATCCTATTCCTCCAGCACAGCAAGCACATGCTACCAGTACCGTCATGACACAGTCCTCAGTCAGAGCCACCAGTGTCAGCACAGCACAGCCCTCCGCCAGTGCCATAGTGCTCACTAAGGTTTCTTGCCCCTCAAAGTCACCCCAGCATCCTGCACTGCATGCCTGAGTCAGGCACTGTGCCCCATCTTCTCTCTGCTCTCAGCACGTCTCGCCATTCACGCATGGCGGAAGGTTGTTTGGAAACACAGGTTTCTCTGGGGCCCTGTGTGGAGCCTTTTTATCCTGGGTGGCTTCTGCAGCTCCTCCCCATGTGGAGGAGCTGCCAGGTCCAGGCTTGTGTTTGCTTTCCTTTCGTAAGCTTCCAGCACCTGGCCAACCCTCCCTCCTCACCCCTCACAGCAGCAGCAGGCCTCCTGAAAGCAAAACTCTGAGCCAACACTGTGTGTAATCAGCAGGTTGGATCTAGGGCAGTTGGAAATCAGCTGGAGCAGGGGGTGGGGAAATGCTGTACCTGTGTACGCTGGATTACAGCTCTCTCAGAGCTGGCAGGGTGGCCAGGTTATGCCAGCCTATGGTTACAAAGCCATGTGGTGTCCAGTCAAAGCACCGTTGCCTCTAGATGCCAGTTCATCTCCTCCACTCCACACCAACCTCTTCCAGGGGTGGGGTCTCCAGGAGGGGAACAAAGGCCACCCCAACTCCACACCCTGCAGACCTGGAGCCAGACCCACAGCAGGGCATAAGATTGAGCAGGTTGTGCTACAGCTGCTGAGCATTGTCTGGGGATGAGGGTCAGCTCTAGTTGAGATTCCACCACCTTCTGGACCTTTAGTGTCAGTAAAGACAGCAAGGCCAGGGTGTTCCTGTGGAGAGCCTGACTAGCATGCCATTCTCAAGGCCTCTGACTGCCAAGATCCTACCTCCTACAAATGCTGTAAGTGGGAGGGAGGGTAACAGAGGTTTGAATGCCCCCAGTCCTCACCCACCAATGAGTCTCAGCTGAAGGGGGGACTCATCTGAGTGCTCTTGATGACAGGTGGCTCTGTCACCCTTGCACACACTCCTCAAGCAGCCACCACCCCCTCTCCCAGCATGATATCCCAGGACCCGTTCCTTGTCCCCACTCTCAGAGCAGACGCCACCCACCTCCTCAAGCACTCCCTACTTTCCCACCCTCACCTCCTGTGTGCTCCAGAGGCTAATTACCATTTCCTCCTGTCCTTAGGCAAAACCTAGCGTCTCCTCCATGCCTCACTTTGCCTTGCCCCTCTGTGTACCCTGTGGAAGTGGGAGGCCCACGTACTGGGAAGCAGGCAGGGATGTTCTTGGCCAGCCTGTCTTACCTAGGTATGGGGTGTTCAGGTGCTGCAACGCAGCTGGTCCTCCACAGCCTCTCCAAACCCCATTCCCTACCTTAGCAGAGGCACAGCTTGAGGCTGTGGGGCCAGTTATGGGGAGGACTGGTCCATGAGCACTGGGGAAGGAGGTGCTAAGGCTGGGACAGGGCTGCCCAAAACTCCCCCTTATCCAAGGCACTGTGCCCATCCCATCCTGCAACAGCATTCCCTGCCTCCCACATGGCTGGAAGCCGAACCCAGCATCATTTGGAGCTTCGTTAGCTGCTGGCCTTGCAGTAAGATAATTAGTGTGTGAGTGCAGAGCAAGCCGAGCCTGGCGCGACCAGCACTGCACTTTTACAGGCCCGAGCTTGCAAGGCTTTAATTAATTAACACGAGTCATTGGCAGCTGGAAACAGATCTATTTTCAGAGCTTTGCCTACTCTGCTGCCCCCATGAGATTACCTGAAGAAATTTAGGGCTCCATGTGGTTGAAGGCCAGGGCCTTCCTCTTCTTTGCATGGCTTTCCCAAGAGTCAGAGTGGGCTCCAGGCAGCAGGAGCCCAAACAGACCCAACCCTCTCCTATACTTGCATCTCTCATATCCACAGATTGGTTCTGCCAAGCAGGGAGGTCTGGCTCCTGCTTCAACCCTAGCTCAGAGCCAGAAAGGTGCTGGAAGGGGAATTTCCTATTGGGGCAGCTCTAGAATCATAGAATCATTAAGGTTGGAAGTGATCTCCAAGATCATTGAGTCCAACCTTTGACCAAACAACACGTGGTCAACAAAACCACAGCACTAAGTGACATGTCCAGTCGATTCTTGAACATCTTCAGGGATGGTGACCCTACCACTTCCCTGGGCAGTCCATTCCAATACTTTAACATATTTACAGAGAATAAATTCTTCATGATGTCCAATTTGAACCTCTGCTGGTGCAGCTTGAGGCCATTTCCTCTTGTCCTATGACTTGTTACTTGGGAGAAGAGACTGACCCTCACCTTGCTACAGCCTCCTCTCAGGCAACTGCAGAGAGTAACAGTCTCCCCAAAACATCCTTTTCTCCAGGTAAAACAACCCCAGCTCCATCAACTTCTCTTCATAGGATTTACAGCCCTACAGCTCCTATCCCAGCCCAGGGCCAGCCCAAAGCAGAGGACCCTTTGGTGCCTTGGGAAACCCCTCTCCCCTAAACCATACCCGATTTTGTCAGTCATGCTCTCTCCCTGTTACTCCAAACAGCCTTTAGGAAAAAGAAATGCTTTTGTGCCCTCATCACCAGCCCAGAGACTGGTTACTGTTTAATTTCTTCTTGTTGTCACTTAAACACTGTGTCCCACAGAGAGAGGACTGTGTAGAGCAGGCTCTGCCATGTCACAGCCCCATCTGTACATGGGCCAGCTGCCCAGCACAGCACAGCCCCACCACTCCTGCACATGGCAAAACCAGGCAGATGCCAAGAGCCAGCATTTTTGGGTTCACCTGTTTCTGCCACAAAACTCTACCCGTGGCAGCGAGTAGAAAAGCTCCCAAACAGCCTCTTTCACCCCTCAGATGCCCAGGGAGACAGGGCAAAGTCATGGCAGCTCTCATGTTTCACTTGGCACCACACCCCCATGCCAGCCGGCATCCCAAATGATGCGAAGAATTATAACAGGGCCACGACACCGTGAAATATTGATGGGATTAGCGCGGATCAGCTCTCCCAGCACACACGCTGGCTCACCCCGAGCCTGGGAGACGGCGACCTGCACGCACTCAGGTTGCAGCTCAGCGCCCGGGGCGGCAGCGCTGCCGGGCGCTCCCTGCCAGACACACTTCCCCAGCCACCGCCAGCCGGCAGCCTTCCTGGAGGGACACGCGGACCCCCTCAGAGCACACAAGGACGTGATTTAAGGTGCTTTTTGCATGACACTGCTCTGCCTCAAGTGCCTCAAGGTCTGCTGGGGATGAACCATTGTCTGGGGTGGTTGTAGCTCGGCACCAATTGTCACCCTGGGCCCCGAGGGACCCTCACCCTGCCTGCAGTCCCAAAACATGCACAGATGCATGCCAGCCCTGTTGTCCCAAGACCTTAGTGGATGTCCCACACACAGGGGTGTCCAGGGTGATTGTCAGAAGACCCCCACACTCCCCACTGCTGCGTGTCCCCACTCCCACTACTGGGAACCAGGTTTGGTCAGACAGAGGATTTCATAATGGATCACAGAGGGGTAAATACAAACAACTTAGCAGTATCAAATAGCAGCCAGGATTAACTTAGAAATACACTGGCAGGGTGCACACCATGGGAGCAGCATGTCACAAAGGGCTCTGTCCTGGAATTGCTGCAGTAACAGGGCATTAGTGCCTCTCAAACCCATGGGGTTGACCAGGATCCTCAGCCTTTGGTAGGAAACTACTTCCTAAGGCAGGCCTGGCTTCTGCTCAGCAATACCTGCAGCCTGTCTTTCCCTTGCCCCAGGTATGAAAAGTAAGATAAAACTCCAGATCTGGGATTTGGTTTGCCTGCCTCTGTAGTCCGAAAGGCAGCAGGCATCCAACCATTCCAAGCTCCTCTCCAGACTGGTTTCAAAGCCAGCTGGGAGTTACAAAATCACGGTGCTCCAGCTACTGGGGCTTTACAAAACCCACAAAAGAATTGTGAAACCCAGGCTAAGGCCATGCCAGCCCACACCGCAGCGAGAGGCTTGTTATAAAGTCAAAACCACCAGCGGAAAAACGGGTACTTTCCCCTTCTGACATGAGAAAGTAACAAGCAAAACAGCCTTTCTCCAGGCCCCTCTATCCCTCAGCTATGCTGTGAGACCTGCACTGCTGCTTTACCTGCCTCCATGGAAAAAAAGCCCAATGGGGAACCCACCAGTCCCAAACCACAGGGGAGTCTCCAGCACCCACCACCTCATCAGTGTCTTTTGCCCACCACAGGAGCATCCCACCCAGATTCCAGGCCGGCAGATCTGTGGGAAGCAGAGGAACAGAAAAGACCCCACGGTGTTGCCTGGACTCTGACAGCAGCACTTGGGGCTTCCCAGCAGCTGAGTACAAATTCACCAGGCTTGGCTTTGTTTCTTGAGAGCGTCATGGACTTGTCAAGCCAAGCATGATGCTCCATAGATTAGCCCCAGGAAAAAAAATATTCCAGTGGGCACAGAGCATGAAAGGCTTGGGAGCCTCTTCCCTTCAAGTCATTGAGCAAACTTTCCAAACCACTGTTTCTTCAGGCTGAGAGCCAGCAGGGAAAATTACAATTGCAGAAAAATTTGTCTGAGAAAGTTATAAGGAGATGGAAAAAGGCAGGGGCAGACCAGAAGAGCCAGCCTGTGCTGCAGCCCCTCCAGCCCAAGGCTCAGCTTCAGGGAGGGATGGGACTTTTCCCCCCAGCTCAGTATAGCACAGAGTTGCTGCCTCGACTTCCTGCAAGATCACATGCTGCATTTCTCCTCCCATAAACGCTTGGCAGTGGAAATTGGGATGTTCTGCCCAAGGCCATTTGTTGATGAAGGCTGCCAGGTGCCGGTAGCCCCAGCCGCAGAGCCAAGCACCGTGCCAGGGCAGATCTTCTCAAGGGAGAAGCAGCTGAGTCACAGCAGCCTCCGATCCGTTCCCACAAGCCCGGCTGCAAGAGACGCACGGGAGTTCACGGAGGACAGGCGCTCACACAGGGAGCTGGCAGGGTTTGGTTTGCTTGTCTGCAAACCTCTCTAAGCCAGCGGAAAGCATCTCCCTGGCTCAGGATCTGTCGGCAGCGTGCCCTCAGGGAAGGGCTGGTGAGACTGCGGGAGGGCAGGGTCCTGACCTGCCTTTCAACCAGGCAGAGCTCCTTTGGGATCCTCCTGCACCGTGGGGGGGGAAACGCCTGCAGGCACTGGGACTTCCATTTTAAAAAATAGTTTTGAACCTCATCGTGGGGTCTTGTCCCAGGTCTGGGGCAGGAGGAGGACAGAGGTGGCTGCAGGCAGGGAAGAGACAGAGGCACAGCTCCAGGAGAAGTGACTTGCTGAGCTGGTCGATGACAACCCCTCTGCCCCTAATCCCAGCTGCTCCCAGTAAAAGCAAGCAAGCTCCAGCCTGGCCAGAGAGCACAGGGGTGTCTCTCTCTGTTTCTGCAGTGGAGCACAGATCCCTATGTTTTCCCCTGCATGGCAGGTCAGGTTCCTGGCACACGCTGCCTGGAGCAGTAACACAAATACCTGGGCTTGCATGAGGGATGGGATAAGACTGGTGTCTATTAAAACTGCCCTTCTGGGTGAGCCAACCTGCATGCCCCCAGAGCTAAAGCCAGGAAGGTGCAGGTTGGCCCCCAGCATCCACCCTCTGGGCCAATCCACCAGACTGGATCCATGTCCCCATGGCTTCGCCTTTTTGCTCTCTATGTCACTGTGCCAAGCAACCTCTCTCCCAGCCCTGCCTCCTCCAGCCAATAGCTTGGATGACCCATGGGCATCCTACCCCTCCTCCCCAGGCACCAAATCTCTAACTGCTGTCTCTGCCACCAAAGAAGAAACAACCCCAGCAGCGCAGTAAATAACACCCCCCACACACAGCAGAGCACTGGCAAGCAGAGACGGGCACATCCATCACTCTCGCAGTTTTTCTTCAGCTCTGACACTTTGATAGGGGCGAGGGGGTGGGGAAGGAAAGTAGCTTCCAAAATTTATGAGCTAGGATTTAAAAATATAGTCTCCCAGAAGCACTGCAAAACCCAGAGATGGTGAAGGCAACTCACTTAGAAGTTGCCTTTAGAAACGAATGCAAAAGCTGTGCCTGCCTTGGAAAGAGGGGTTTGAGAGACCTACAAGGCTGATGTCACAAACCACGTCCCTGGTGGGATCATTTTGCAAGTCACAGCTCTCCGTGCCATGCATCACAAGTAAAGTGAAAGGCAGAGGTAACAAATGATGGGTTAAAATCCCTCCAGCCCAATGGTAATGTCACCTTCAGTGCAGACAGGATTTGGACTGTCACCTTCAGTCTCCCAGAGTTTCGCCTCTACATCCCTTACCTTCCACTTGTACATGCATAGCCAGCCTTCCAGTCCTTTTGGAAACAGATCCCCTTTACGCAAAGAAAAGAGCTTGTAGCTGTAAATTTAGCTGAAAACATCTCTGCCACAGGGAATCACGTATCAAATAATAAAGCCAAATGAATGTCAGGAAGAGCAACCACAATATTGGAGTCCTTGGTCTTTACAGATGGACTATCCCTCAGCAGGGTGCTGCAGCATGAACAGCTGAAAAATGTTACCCCGTCATTAAAAACATCTAAAAGTAATTTAGCCTGAGTGACAATGATGCTCAAAGCAAGTTGTTTGTCTGCAGAGATAAAACGAGCTCTTTCAAGCTTGCTTTTTGTTATAGTTTTCTGTTAAAGTCAGAAAGGACTGAAAAATGCTGAGCTGACAGCCTTGCCAGCAGAGCCCTGGTGCTGTGGCCGTGCTGTGGGGAGCATCACCATGAGTTGCTCTGATGCCCCCTGCCATCACTCTCCCATATTCCCTGGAAGGATGCTCAGAATGGTGCAGGAAGATGGTCCCCGGGGCCACCACAGCATCTCTACTGCATTACAGTGCCATTTAAGATGATGGTTTTGCTATGGAAACATCTCCCTCCTAACAACAGATCTGTCAGCACGTGTCCCGAAAGCAGGCCAGCATTCATTACAGGATAATTTTTACTTCCCTGTGATGAAGGCCAGGAACTTATCCTTCCCATGCTTTTCTTAAAAAAAAAAAAAAAAAAAAAAAAAACAAAACAAAAAAAACAAACACACACCCCCCCCGCCCCACAACCCAACAAAACCAAACAACCCGAATATCTGCGTTCACCCATCAACAGCACGGCATGAACCCAGGGTTCCTCTAAAATCTCCTCGGTGAGCATATTGTTGGTGGGCTCTTTGGACACACAGAGCATTTCAAATGTCCAGTGTTAAATATTTCAGGTGAAACATAACCCTTCTAAGTGCTGCCAGCCTTACTCTGAAGCTCCAATTCAGGGAAATTTCCCAGCAGCCTTCAGGAATTGATTTGCTTCTTGCTGGTACCTTCTCTCTGTGCTGTTCAACTGAGTTAATGTATTCCAAAACCTGTTTTTTTTTCCCTCCCCCTACATAATCAGATTTTTGGAGGCTGCAGTGTGATGCCTTACAAGCAGTTTTGTCCTTAGGTGCTTTCTGAGCGGGCTGCATCCATCACATCCTGGTGCTTTAGCACATCTCTGTACGAACGGTTCATTTGAGAGTCAGCTGAACTCCTTTGATTCATGTTCCTGCATATCCATACAGCTAATTTACCTTTATTTAGAAAAAAAAAAAAAAAAAAAAAAAAAAAAAAAAAAAAAAAGGAAAAAAAAGGAAAGGAGAGGAGCTATTAAGAATATTAAGAAGGACAGTGTCAAGGCCAGCAGAGAAAGTGCCAGAGGGCTGGGTTAATGAGCTGTGTGGTTGCTGCTGTCCAAGTGCCCAGGCTGGCTGGAGCCAGGATCTGCTGCCCAAGCAGGGCTGACTCAGTCCTTCACTGGGCAGACAGTGCAGTCTACAGTGCCCTACACCCCCCCTTTGGAGTAGTCCCTATGCTTTGGTGTCCATAGTTAACCTCTCTTGCTCCAGCTTCCTCCTTGGTATTTTCCAGAGGAGGGGCGGTGCACTTGTTCAGTTTGAGCCAAGTCCCCTACCCAGCCTAAACTGCAATCCTGTGCTTTAGGGAGAAGGTGAAACACGAATATGGATAAATGGATATGCCCTCACATCTCACAGGAACTCCACTCTGTTCAGTCCTGTGGGCTGGACAAGGACACTGCCTGACCTGCTGCCTGTGCCTGCAAGGTCACTGAGCTGTGCCCTGGCAAGGACACTTCCAAGGAGAGGGAGCAGGGATTTGCAAGATGCTCGTCATGATCATTTATTCTTGTCATTTCTGACCCTCAGGGTAGGAAGAACATCAGAGCACTGCAGGCACAAAACAACAAGCTTTGTAGGTCATATCAGTGTGTAAATTACCATTAGGAACCACAGCACGAAGCATGAATAATACTTCCTTTATTCCATCATATACCTCAACGCCCTTTAAATAAATGCAAATGGTTTTTTGTGGACGAGGTTTGTACAAGATGCCTGCTCGGGGACTCAGGGCTGAAATGGAGCTGGAGCAGTAATTTTGCTCTCTCCCCTGACAAGCCAGAGTGTCCGCAGAACTATCTGATAGGCTAAGTGACAGTCCAAGCCAAACCAGGCAAAAGAGCCAGGAGAACACTGTAAATCTTCCTCGCTGAGATTTATGCTCTGCCCATTAAACCAGAACCACAAAACACATGTCCTTCCGTGCTACCCTCCTCTCTCTGAAGGACACCAAGGCAGGAAAAAACTTTGAAGAACTCTAGGCCTGGAAAGGGACCTTCAAGAGCCAATTGCATCGTTTCTGAAAAGCCACCAACAGTCAGCCTCGATGGCTTAAATCCTAAAATCCTTTCAGCAAATTATGACCTCGATTGCTAAAAATTATCAGATAACGCAAAGGCAGAGAGAGATGCGCAGTGAGTCATCGCCCCCAAGCACTTGAACTCCCTTTGGTCTCAGACGGAGTGGGGTGAGGTTGCCCCCAAGAGGCAAATCTGACACAGCAAGTAGAGAGAGAAAATGCTGAACTGTGCTCTAAAGGTACCACATAGGAAGGATTAAAAAAAAAAAAAAATCTCCTCGTCTGCTCTTATTTGTACTTCTCCCTAGCTGCAAACATCTATGGATGGGGTGGGACGGGAGAGGAAGGAGGTCAGCTCTGGCATGTGGTTGGCTGTGTTCTGCTGGAGCTCCTGAACCACACAACTTGTTTTCCTAGTCTCACTCACAGGGTCATTAGAAAGATCAAAAAATATCACTGAGTTTTCTTCAGCCAAATGAAACATTTGATCCCATACCCTTCACTAGGCTCCTTCAGAGCAAGGGCTGGCACCACCTTCAACAGCAACTTCTGTCTCAGGAGTGGATGGAGAGACACAGTGGTGGACACCACGGACAGTTTGGAAACTGACATGACATGAAATCTCTCAGCTGTTCACGTAAAGCATACAGGCAGTAACACCACACTGGACCAAATCCTAGCACCTTGCAGGGGGTGAAGGAACAGGACAGACATCTGTGATATCTCCCCAGCACATGCTCCACCCTCCAGGGATCAGCAGGCTGGAGCTTTCTCAGCCAGGGAGAACCGCTTTCATTTCACAGACCCTCACTGCATTTTTCTGCCATAAAATGCTCTTTGAACCTCTAAGCTTTTAGCATCCACAACATCCTGAGGCAAGCAGAACCCCAGCTCCTGTCTCCTTTTGTTTGCTTTGAGCTTTCCTGCTAATAAAAGAACTATGGAGTCTGAAGCCGTATTACAGAGCGCCATAGAATGGCTTCTCCTTATTTGCCTTTTTTCTGGCCATTTGATTGTTGAGCTCTCCATCTTACTTTCCAACGTTGTAACTATTTCAGAGAGATGCAGGCGACTTAGGGCCACTGCAATTTATTCCTGTCCTTTACACACAGAGACTCACTCGCTCACAAAGGGCTAAACCTGTGATGTAACCACAGATTTAACTATTCCTGCAGCTGTTTTTCCAGAGGACACAGTTTAAACACCCAAGCTGAGATGCACCCAGGGTACTCACTGCTCCTGCACCAGGCTCCTCGTGGGTCCCCCTGTCCTGCTCAGCCGGAGAACATTCCCGCATCCCCAGCACGAGCCCCTGCCGCAGCACCTCAGCTTACTGTCAGCTCCAAACTGGAAGCGTCATCTCCAAAATTACTGTTGCGCTGGCTCCTGCCAGACTCTTAATTAGAGGAAGGCTGACACAGTTTCTCAGCAAACGGCGTTCGCATACTGCGGGAAAAAACAGAATGAGGGCAAGAGGAAAAATGAGCTAATCAGGGAAAATCAACTGGAGGGAAAAACACATTGTGTTGCGCAAACCTTACCATAACAATGCTGGGGCACAAAATACTGGGGGGGGTGGGGGAATGGGTTAGTACACAGGGGAGGCTGGCAGCACTTCACAGAGGTGGAGGAGAGCTGATATACAGCGCAGCACCTCAGCATCCTCACCTGGCAGGCCTCTCCTCACAGCCTGGTTAGGGCAAAAGGGACACGTTCAGTTTCCAGCACGAGGATCAACGTGTCTGAGAGCCTGAATGATGCCGTCTCCGGAGCCCATGGCTGCTCTGCCTGATTTACACTGCCTTTATAAAAGCCTGCAGTATGAATAAAGCACGAAACTGAGTCCTTTGCCCCCCTCTCCCCACCACTGCCCCAAGCAGCTTGAAGCTATTGTTTTTATTCCAGCTGCAGCCTGGTGGTCGGTCCAGAGAGCAAAGGGACCCTCTGCTCCTGTATCTGCTCCAAGAGACAGGAGTTTCATCCAGCCTCGAGAGAAGGGAGCCTGCATCCAAGCCTCAGCTCACAGCACTCACTGCTCAGGTGAAGGATTCGCCCCGTAGCACAAAAGCAGCACAAATCCATTTACCCTTTCTGCTTCTCTCGGCGAGAGGGAAGGAGCATCGCCTGCCCGGCTTCAGGCAGCTTCAGCTGCAAATGCAAACCCAAAGGGAAGCACTGGGACAAGGGTGTGGGAAGATGGCCCCTTTATCCACCCCTACACACCATACGGGCCTAACCTGCCTTGAAAAGCTTTAGGCTGATGGCAAAGGCTTTGATGACCACGAAGGGAACAATTCCAGCGGAGTTTCCATCCCCTCCCCTGTGGCCTCCCTACAGGGAACTGGGAGGTGGCAGGAAAGCTGAAGGAGGTGAAACAGTAGCAGCAGCTCAACCACGCAGAGACAAGGGAGGCATTCAAAAAAGTACTACGTATCCGAACGCCACTTAAAAGCAGCCTGAAAGTATAGGACTGGCTTTCTCCAAACCGATACAAAACATCAAGATGGGAAGATACGAACGTTTTTCTTCTCTCACCACCCAGCCTTGCTTTTGATACCAGATAAAATACTCCCTTTCAAATTCCTGACTGCAAAGGCGAGGAAGCGCGGGCTGAAAAAAGCATCAGTCAGGCAAAACTAAAAGCCTCTCCGCGAAGAGAAGCCCTTCGAGGAATTTACTTTTCCTAGGATCCTTCCCACCAGCAGCCCACGCCATTCCCCAGCACTGAAAGCCCTTTTCAACACGTGATGAGAAGGGGCCCTGCCGGTAAAGCTGGCAAAACATCCACAAGGCAAAACACGAAGGTATTTCACAGCCTGGGGGGGAAACAGCAATTAAAGGAATTCTGATAAGTTAAACCACAAGGAATAAGCTAAATCCACTAATGATTGTCCGACCTCTCCGGGTAGCTCCTTTGGAGCTCCCCAGCAGCTGCTTAGGCTCCTACAAGCACACCAAACCTCTTCCCTGTTCAAAGTCAGCCAGTCCTAAGAGCCTTTTCTCTCTTTCTGGATGCAGAAAGAAGCACTAATATGCCAGTGGAAACAGCTGCCCCTCTGGCAGAGGGCAGTGTTTCCCACGGGGGAACCTCAGGCAAGAAGCAGTTTTCCAAAAGCCCACAAAGTCAAAGAACAAGACTCCAGAAAAATTAGGAGGGTCATCTCCAGCAGCAATCTGTCTGATTTGCCCTTCTGAGTAAAACAAAAAGTCACACAACCACCACAAAGCAGTGGAAGATGAAGCAACAAAAAAAACAAAAACACAAACCCCAAGCCAGGGATCCTGTGTTATACATACAGTTCTCCTGGGAAAAGAAACAAACAGAAGACCAGCATTAGTACTGAAGCTCCAGTATTCCTGCTAGTGACAAGATGAGCAGAGGAACCCAACTACCTGGAAGTACTTGCCTGAATCTCCACAGCAAGCCCCAGGCACCCAGGACTGATACTGGACAGTGCTGAGCACAGACACCTCTAATGGAGACAGATCCGGCTGTGCTCAGAAAACCAGCACTGCAGCATCCATCCCTCAATATTAAAAGTCTTTTTTCCACAGTGAAATCCTGCCTCTCAAATGCCTTTGCAGCAATCTAACCATATGTTCCACCAATAACACACTTAAGGTGTTCCAGTCACCTGCTTTTCCCAAAGACACTCTCAACTAAATCATCAGCTTTGGGGACTTTGGAGAGTTCCTGCAGCTGCTACATCAATGAAGTGTCCTACTGACCTTCAGCCAGACCTACCTGCAAGTCATTAATCACTTCTGAAATCCCCATCCATTACCAAGTTCCACAACAGGAACAGTGAGAATATGAGATGCACAATTAATTTCCCTGCCAGGTTTCTTCAACTTCAAAGCCAGAACTATTTGGGTTATTTTAAGCCATAGAGAGGCTTGTTACAAAATAAAACAAAACAAAACAAAACAAAACGGGCAGAAAAAGCAGCAAGGAGCTACAAACATTTTTTAACCAGACTTTAATTTTTTTCTGTTATTACTGCAATAAAGTGCACCTACTTCCACATGATGTGTGATAATCAGGCTCTTAATATAGCCAACATACTATCAAAAGATAGACCTCAGTGCAAAATGCTTATCTGACGACATCCAAAGCAGTTAAGACCTTTTGTGTACAAACAACCTTTTCCAGTGGATGTAAATCCTGGCTGAGGGACAGCAAATGAGTCGCCAAAACACAAGGGCAGCAGGTTTGCTATTTCACTGCCAGGAGCCCCTTGTAAAGACCCTGTAGTGATGCTTGGGAATCAGCTCTGTAAGAATTCTGATGAGCACAATTTAACCCACATCTAGACTTCAGCATTTGAGGAATTACTCCTCAGCTACAAAACAGATGGAAAAGAAGTCCAGATCAAGGAGGAGTGGGGGAAAGAGGGAAAATGCTAGAACAGGCATTGAGCATGAATACAGAGGAGTGGCTGAGCTGAGAATGATTTCAAGACTGTCTCCATCTATAGTAAGCTAATCAGCTGTGAACCCAAGAATTGTAATGTGCCATAAGAATAAAATAGGATCTACAATTTTTTTTGGTTGGTGTTTTTTGTTTTGTTTCGGGTTTTTTTTTGTTTGTTTTTTTTGTTTGTTTGTTTTTTGGTTTTTTTTGTGAAACAGATCCCATTCTGTCCATGGACATTTAACTAGAAAGGAGTGTCTGGTTTTATTTTTTCATTGTTCTGTTAAATGAAAGTAAATATCAAAGTGGTTATTTTGTGTGGAAAAACCCTGAGCAGTTTCAACATGCTTTGAACTGCAGTACAAAAGCTGTTCATCTAAACCCCTCCCCTTTTCTTCTTCAAAATATACAGGCCAGCAATGTCAACTTTACACAGTAAGAAAATATATACACATTAAATACAGTAAACATTCCGCATTTTTTACCTTTATACAATATTAGTGAAAAAAAATAAAAACATTAATAAAATTACATACAGTATATTCAATAGAGTAAGCAACTGTTACAAGAGGGAAGGCAGATGAGCTATCAAAGGGCAAAAGATGGCATTGACAAAACAATGTAATACTTGAAAAAAAAACATTTAGTACGAATTTACAAATCTAACAGATTTCATCTTCTAAGATGTATCCATTCTACAGCAGTTTATATGTAATACACATATTTAAATTTGAAGGGTTTGTAGTTGGCAGGTTTTTGAAGCCTTATTTTACATTCTTATAATAGAGAATTTATCATACAAGACAGGGTAATCTACAAGAATTAAAACAGTATTATAAAACACATATGTTGATGTTATTAAAAATCTCACTTATTATGGGAATCCCCATTGGTGCTTCTACCCAATACCTTAACTTCTTCTCTCTATATACACTCATCCTATAGACAAACCACAGTGTAAGATTTAAGTGATAGTATTTGTACAGAGAGCACAAAAGGAGATCACACCTTCCTCTGATTATTCCATAAACAGCTCCTGGAGCTTTGAGGACATATTGTATGTGCAGCAGGACTTCACACCAAGGAATTCAGTCATCATATGGCTTTAACAATCTTTGCAAAAGTGAGCCAAATGCTGTTCTCTAATCTCCACTGAAATGATATTTCATTCTCCATTTTAAAAAGGTGCAACTGCTGTATTTTGTATTTTTAAGAGACACTGGATGTTCATACCAATTCTGCTTTGCAGATTACCATGATTCAGCCCACACCTGAACCACTTCCTCACCTGCTCACAACAGGGGAGGTCTAACACTCCCTTTGAACTCGCATTTCATGTCACAGGGCAGTTCTTTCCCAGCCAACCTAAAACAATGCTTGCAGGTATGTGCTGGCAAGAAAATAAATACATACTGTTTTCAAATATGTCTTGTGATTAACAAGGGAAACAAGAAAACGTTCTGCAGCTTTCAGTACAGTAAAATATTTCTAGCTAGTTCTGATAGGGCTGTAGGACTGGTTGAGTTTTTTCATTTTATCCACTTCAATTTTTCAGAAGTAGAGCGCTTGTAGTAAAAAACAATGTTAGTCAAATCAGATTCTCATGTGTCTAGTGCTTGTGTCTGAATCAAGCTCAAGTTCTAACTCAGGTGACTGATTTCTTCTGTAAGTTCCAAACAAGGTGAAGCTCCACTCATTCTACATCCTTCTTGATTTCAGTTTCTGTTATTTTTCCCTTAACTAGGGAAGAGTTCATGAATCTGGCTCCCAGAAGTCATGCAGTTTTCCCTAAAGAGTAAAAACAAATTAGTATACAAGTCAAAAATCCAGTGTCAAAGAAATGAGTAGAGTAGACAAGTGCTTAGTTTGGGAGCGCCACTGTGCTGGAAGAAGTCCCTGGAATTTTATTCTGAAACACTTGCCAGTTTCCTATATGTGAATCAACCCCAAACATCTCCAAAGAAACAACACTGAAAGAGCCATCTTGCTATCAACTTTCATTAATTGTTAAGTAGATTCTGCAGCCATGTGTTACATGTGTCACTCCTTGCTCTAGAACATGAAATATCACACACTATACACACAACTTTTTCTTTTTTTTTGCATTGTTGGAAGCAATTAATAGTCCTTTAAATGGTTAATTTCACAGTTTTTAACTGTGATCAATACTAGGCATATATGTATAATTTAATTTTTATGTAAATGATACTCTGCATTACTGGAAAGCTAAGCTTTTCCAAGAGAGATAGCTTTATGTTCCAAGACAGGACTCAAAGTTGGTCTGATCACGTTACAACAGAAATTTTACAAGACAAGGCTGGAAGAAAGAGCTCTGAACTTTTTGTATCAGTAGAAATTATCCACCTATTCTACCAAGGGCATCTAGGCGTCACAAAGGCAAATATTTCTGAGACTTATCATGGCATTATTTACTACTTTTACAAACATGAGAGACTTTGCCTAACCCTGGTTTGAAATTTGACACATTCAAAGCGGGAGGAGTTGTTGAGAGCCCTTAAACACATGTGAATAAAGCCCTGGACCCAAGAAGACTCAAAGCCACGAGGTGCCAGACCACAGCAGGATGTGCCTCACTGCATTCCTGCCCCAACGTCCTTTAGGAAGCATCTGCTAATAGCTGTAATCAGAGACAGGCTCTGTGACTCAACTCAGGACTGGGACTTCACACCTTTACAAAAACAAGTGCTTTTAACGATGGAGAGGAGACACTGCTTTTATTGAAGCCAGCAAAGTAAGAATTTTAATTAAAATCTATTCTAATACATCTAACTGTATTTCACAGCCATGCCATTTATGTAGAAAATCTCTTGAAAAGAATAAGCCATTTTCAACTGCTAAAAAACTACTTAAATGCACCCCACAATGTGGGAAGAGAGAAAACTGCCTCATTACAGTACCTGAGTAAGCCGAGTGGTTTGTATCACGTCCTGCCATTTCCCATATATCCTAGCAGCCAAGCCTTTTACCTGCAAATTCACACTGATTAATTTAGCCATTTATGTTTAAAAAGACAAAACCGTACCCTTTGCTCCCCCTCACAGCTTCAAACTCAAAAAAACCCCGGATAACCCAACAACCAAGGTTTACTGGAAATGAACAATTTTATTGTCACAAAGTATCATCACCTCAACTTCAGATCCCTGTAACTCGTGACTCTGAATTTAAAGCATGCACTCCACGAACACATTAGAGGCACATGACTCCTCAGCTTAAATGTTTGGAATCACCATGCAAACAAAGCTCTGGCCTCCAAACACCACCTCATCCCTGGGAAATGAGGTTTGTCACACAAGTCTGATTGCACCTAGAACAGGTGCAACTGCGGCCACAAAAGCCAACAACGCAGCACTGGCTGCTTCTGAAACAAAATCCTTGTACGTAAAACTGTGCTTTTTCATACCCAATCCCAAGCAGGTGTTTAATCCAATCCATTCACACTGAGATTTGCTTCAAATGCTGTGTTAAAACCCAGCACAGTGGCATCCACTAGAAGTTACCGCAGTATTGCACAAACGAAGCAGTGGAGGAAACCAGAGTAAGATTTTCGCTTCTCAGTGCAAAGGCAAATAGAAACAGAAGCGAAAGCAACCAGAGATACAACACTCCAAGGCAAGAGTAATTAACTTGTTAAAAGTATCCATGATCCACTAATCTGTCTGAGTATGAAAAAAAATAATGTTTTTGAGAGGTAAGAAAGCACACAACTGCAAATGTCTGATTTAAAGCTGAAGAAGCCAAGGCTTTTCAAAGCTGGGGCTGGTCCCTTTCTCACTGAGTTGACTTGGTTTGTTACAACAGCATGCAAGGCATGAAGGTCACAAAATTAGAACTACCAGCAGTAAGGTTCACACAACAAAGCAAACAAAAGGCAGTTGTCCAAGCTGGGTGCTACATCACATATGCAGTTGGCTTAAATCCAAAGCATTTTTAATCAACTCATTCATGTGAAAAATAAAATGGAGACTCATGCAAGACAGGAAACTTTCTCAGTCCTCTGTATTCTGCCCTGCAGGTAGGCCCTGCTCTTACAACTGGAGTCAGCTACCACTGACTGCCACAAAGAGAAACAGTAAATCTGTGGGCCTAAACGTGGAGATGCCTGGCTAAAGGGAAGATCACTCACATTTTAGAGCTGTTGAGAGTCCCATTGTTAACATAAAGAGAATTTTCAGTGAATTAAAATGGGCATGTACTTATCCCCATGCAAAGACATGACGCAGACAGAAAAAACAGGAAAAAAAAAACCCAAGCCCATGAAGAACTCCTAGAATTTCCAGGGCTGAGATGAGAGAACAACATGCATCACAAACACCAAAAACCACCCCAAAATCAAAACAAAACAGAAAAACCAAGTTTTGTACCTTACCTTAGACCGATAAAACATTCTTGCATCTTCCCTAATATCACCTTTTACGTGCTTATCTAAGGCACGACAAAGCTTCAGTAGGTGTTGCTAAATAAAGACAAAAGTGTACAGCTATTAAATCCTCCATGTCAAAACTACAGGCTTTCTACAAATATTATATCAATTTAAAAATTACATGCTTCAGTTTGAATTTTTGTCAGAAATACACAGTTAAGAAAGAGAAAAGAATGAAAACAAGATCACATCACAAGATCCTCTACCTGCTGCTGGCATGTTCCTGGTAAATCAGGTCTAAGATTTTTTAAAAGCAGCTTCAAAGAACAGCAGAGCTATACAACACAAATTCTGAAGTTCCTACTAATTAATTCGCAAATCCTTTCTGCCCCAAAACAGCAAACATGGTGCAGCACCATTCATATCTTTCATCAGCAAAAAAAGTTCTGAAGTTACAATAGCTGAAAATAACCTTTTCAGCAATGATGACTCAGGTAATTTCTTTAGTAGGAATTGGCTGAGCAGGTAAAATATATCCAAGGTTTTATGCGCTGATCTTTTATTCTCTCTAAATTTCTGATTACTTTAATAAAGCAGTTTTGCACTTCATGATCTCCTGATAATGACTCCCAAGGTCTTTCACATTCTTTTAATTTCTTCATAAAATTCCTGTTTTCTATCTCACTGAACAGCTGCCAAGAGGCCCCGCTCTGCAGAACAGGTGAAACATGCTGAAATTTTATTCATAAACATTTGCTGATGTCTCAAGGCCACCACAATTTATCCCCTCTAATTGGAAGAGGGGCAGAAATGAGAGAGTTAACATTGATTCTACATAAGTCTAGTCTGCACAATATTCAGCCACACCCCTCTTGCCACTTGATGGCTAACAGGTCAGTGAATAATAAAACCTTTGTTAAGAAATTGAGACATTAAAAAAAAACAATTGAAAATATCAAGTTCTCCACAAATCTAAGTAATATACTGAGACACTTGAGCATCCAAATTTAGCCAAACATTACTGGTTTATGTCTCTCAAACAGTTCCTATGACAGATTTCTTAAAAGCCAAGAGTGATTGATTTCACAAGGCAGGTTTACACACACACCTTGCAGCAAGCAACTCCCAGCAAATGATCACAGAAATCTCAACAGAAATACTGAAAGGCTAAGCAGAAAGTATTACTTAGCAGATGTTCACATCACATGGCACAAAGGAACTAGCACTACACAGAGAAGAGCTACAGTCTTTGCTTTCACTTGCTGCATTCCAGCACAGGAAACTGACACGTGCTCAAAAATATTTTACTGGATATTTTTAAAGTGGTTTTCTCCTAGACAGAAAAATTTCAATCCTACTTCCAAAGTTGATAGAACTATTTAACTTAGAACTTCTGTGTTAAGCTTATCTCTGATACTTTCTGAGAAAAATTGACACAACAAATGCCTGCTCTTTCACAGCTTTATGTTTTGAGGTAGCTCCATCCACAGAAACACAGAAGAGACTTTCCCATCTCTGCAGTAAACACATGGAAGTTCTGCATTTGCCTTGTACAGAACAAAATTTTCCCCCAGTGTTATTATGCAACGGTGTCCTTCCATCACATGATAGCTCTTACCAAAGCAGACTAAACATGCATGATAAACAGTATTTTAAAATCTAAAGGTCTAGCCCCGGAAGTTACTTACCCTTTGACTCGAATTTACAACATCAAGGAAACTGGCTTCACTGACTAGATGAAGGAGGACGTAAATTAGGTAGTAGACCTGGGGAGAAATCAAAAGAGCTTTAGCAGTCAAAGCACCACTATAACTCTTCACATCTAGAAACTGAACCATCTCTGCTTTCTGGAATGAACCCTCCAACAGTCAGGCCAATGGACAAGTATATCAACACATCTGCCTCAGTAACTCATTTGAAACAGTATATTCACATATTAGAAACATTTTAAACCAGTATTATACTGTTTTAAATAACCTAAGTAACCCATAAAAATATGTTTTTAATAACTGAAAATTAAATTCAGCAGTTGGCTTTATATTCCCATCATCTACCCCCTGATCAAAACACTTGTTGAGAGATTCCATGATAATCACTCAAATAACCAAACCAATATTCAATTTTTGGATGGATGGAAATACTAAATCTTTCTAACACTTGTTTGGGAGAAGAGATTCATAAAAGATTCATAAGTCTTTTTCTGAAGCTTGCAGGTGAAGGCTTGGCTCAGCACCAAACAGTTTTCACTGATTACATCATTACATTCTCTGATTACAGAAGTAGAGGCTCAAGACACCCCCGTGACTCAGAAAATCTGACCATTTCCCTCTTTGTAAAACAACCCAATACAGATTCCTCCATCACATGCTCCTTTCCTTCCTCCATGACTATAACCAAAATTAATAATATTTTAAAGAGGAACAATAGCCAAACAGTGTATTTTTAGTTCCACATACAGAACTGTTAAAAAGTAAAAGAAACATTCCCCAAATTGTATAACAAATATTATACATAAAATATTAAAAATATGCACTAAAAAGCAAAAAAGCACAATTGACTATATACCTCGTGTTCTAGTTCTGCATGAACTTCATCACCTGCATGCTCCTGTTCTTTTCTCATCTCTCTCATCTTCTTCAGTAGATAAGAAGGTTTCATACACACCAGAAAGTGATGCAGAAGAGACAGCTACAGATACAATTATTAACAAATTGAACTGATTTACTAACAACAGAAAATTGGAGCTGAGTGCCACTACAATATTAGCTGTCCATTAAGACAAGGACAAAAAAAGGGATTTTTAATTTAAAAAGAAGTTTTCATGCTTTGAGCAATTTTTGACTATTCACACACTTCAGTGTTTGTACACTTCCTCAATAAAAGATCAAACCTATAAAAACATTGTGTCTCCACATGACTAGAAAAGGAAGACTCAAAAGTGTAGACCTCTTTCCAATATCTAAAATTAATGTTTAGGCATATAAACAAGCACAAGCTGCAGAACATGCAGGTTACACACATGTGAAAATACACTAATCTAAACAGAAAATTATTAATTGGTTATTTGGCAAGGTTCTTGAAAACAGGCTTACAATACTAAAACATAAAACACAAGCATGCAATATATATGTTTTCTAAACTTGCAAATTCTACAAAGACAACACATGTAAGCAGTACCTGCTCGTCACTGTCATCAGGTATTTCTAGATGCTTTTTATGAAGAAATTTTGCAATTATCACTAGGCTAAGACGTCTTCTTACTTCCCTGAAAAACAATTAAAAATTATTTCCCTTAGAATTTTTTTAACCCACAGTTTCTACAAAGTATGTGAGGCTATGCCTATCTTCCCGATACATAAACTTGCTTTCAACTATTAAACTGGATTTTCTGAATATAGGTGCTGTATAAACCAGTAAATAGGCTAGTAAAACCAAAGTACCCTTAAATCTCATTGCAACTCAGCTTCCGCACAAGTAAACAATGCCAGATACTTGTCTACAAGCCTGAAGTTAATGACCCAACTAATCCTGCTTACTCAGTTACATTATAATTTACTAATTTCAAACACACAGAACTTAGAATGATGCTTAGAAGCAGACATGAATCACCCAAAGAGAATTTAAATTTTGGTCACTCAGACAAGAATTAGAGTGATGGATGTCAGAACCTGAAGCTAAGCCTTTCTTTGCTACAGGGTGCTAAGAATCCACAGCCCAGAGACTACATAAAAGTTTTAACAACTCTTTTTCACAGCAGAGGTGATCAGGAAGCTCTACATGCACACCAAGAATTGCACACACACGAGAAAACAAATTTTTTTTTTTTTTAAGTATCATGTAATAAAATACTGCATTTTTCAGACCATGAGCTTATACAAATAAACCACTGCTAATGATCCTACATATTTCTGACTTTACAGTGTCATTACCGTCCCCGCACGATCCAGCTGGGCATGAGCTGAACGAGCCACAGGAGGTTGTGGTGACTGCCGGAGAGTTCACTCACTGCCAGGCACAGCTCAGGCACCTTTAAAAGAGCAACAAGGCATCCTGAAACTGAAGAATGGCTGTTTGCTTTGTTTACAAAGGAGCACACATCTACTCCCTAGAAACACAGGCAGCATAAGTGATAAAAGGAACTGATCTAACAAGGGATGACGTAGATAAAAAAATTTTCTGCACTGCACCAGGAGGTGAGCCTGCTAAATACAATTTAAAGTAGGGTAGTTGAGATGAGAATCTTTTTAGTGACATCTTACCAGCATAGCGCAATAATGTCTTCATTCTTTCAGACTGCCATTTTAAACTACAGCTATTTTACCACACATAGTCTTAAGATAAACAAACTCTTGTAGAAGAGGACAGGCAACTCAATGTCATGCAACAAAAACCCTCTCAGTATAGCCACCCACTTCTTAAATCTCACACAAACACAAAGCTTTGAATTTTTCATATTATTATATGTACTATTATTGAAAATTCTGTATTACATTTTCAGCCCATACTTAAGAGAAAAAAAAAAAGAAAACTTGAAAACGTAAGTTGCAGTTTCACAAATCCACAAATCTAGTAGAACATATTTAAATCTAGTAGAATAAATTTATGAAGTTACCTTTGTATCCCAGTCTTTTATATTCATCAGAAGCTTTACAAAAAGGCACTGAAAATCTATCAGAAAATGGTTTCTTAACTGTTTTTCCAAGCTTATTTTAAATAGCAATATAAGCAGCAGCCATATTTCTTGGTCAGTATATCCATCGTGAATTACTGATGTACAGAAAACTAGAAACTTTAAAAGAAATACAAAGCATTAAAATATGGAATTGCTTTAGCTTATTTTGAAGCATGATGAGAACTCAAGTTTTCCACACTCACATTAAAATGTGCCTCAAACGATGTACTGTTTTGGCAACATTCATGTACTAACATATCCCCATCCTTCAGTAACAGCAACCTTCTTTTTTAATATCTGTTGGATATTATATAATATTCCCATTTTGAGCAATGGCAATATTCCTCAGACACTACTGGAGCAGGAAAGATCTTTCTTTACTATATAGATAATCCTCCTTTAATTGAAGGAAAGGCCAAAAAGATTTTCTAAACATCCCAGTAATACTGAAAACTGAAATCAGTGGATAGTTTCTTCTACGAGTGGGAGCCAAGATGTCCTATAAAGTGCCACAGCTGTAAAAGGGAGTCAGCAAAACTCGACAGTTGTGAGTGAAGCCAATGGAAATCAAGAAACTGAAGTTTGCAAAATGCCTGCAATAAACTGCTGAATGTGAAGCTGAAGTCTCAGGATAGTATCTACTCAAACACGTGCTCAGGACTAGACTGAAAACCCTATTTTCCCTCCCAGGAAAAAACACACACAAAAAAAGAAACCCAACCCACAAAAACCTTGGAGTTCTCACCTTAATCACATTAATTAAATTGTTTTTAAGTAGATTGGGGAATGCTGGACTGGCAAGGGCTACATCTTCTCTTGGCTGTTGTTGACTCACTGTTTCTTGCACCTGACCTCTAATAGAAGAAACACAATCTGAGCAAAAAATGAACAGCTCAAAAGCCCACAAAGGCTTATTGACATCAAATTGAAGAAAAAAAATCCTGCATGCATCAAAATGCCTTCAAATCAAAATAATCCTCAGCTACAGGGCATCTAACACACACAACTAACTCAACTTGTAGCCAACTACTTTGCCCAGCTATTTAGCTAGCATTCCTGCAAACCTTCATTAGGAAGATGCAGGACAAAGGACAATGTTCTGGTTTGCTGAATCTTGACCTAGAAGGCATTGTTTGAATTCCAGAGTTATTTATTCTGAGACCTGAGCCAAGAACTTATAGAGTATGGGAAAGAAAATAAAGAACCTTCTGATTCTACATTCTAAGCACAACACTTGCTTTCACAGGATCTAGGCAAAAAATATCAAAAGGAAAACACTTACAAAATGTCATGCTCGTTGAAGGGGGGTTGAAGATGTTGCAATGGAAAGAGAGATCTGAACCCAATACCCATATTGACAAAAACAGTTGATATATCAGCTATTGAAGGAATCCATGGTTTATACTGTTCATCACTGATGGAAGCTAGAAATAAAAGACATGGAATGGATTAGTTTAAATTTAGTTCTTAGCATTAGTTCCTTTTAAGGGAAACAAATAAGCTTAGCAGTTTGCATCAATTCTAGCAGCTCTCATCTCAGAGGCATCAGCACATTAAACAGTAAGCTTATTTTCAGAACAAGGAGGGAGGAAAAAAAGTCTAATACAGTATTTTACACTAGGGAAACATCTCGCCTACACAACAGGTTGATTTACTTTCAAGTTCCACCCATTTTCTGTCATGGTTCTCTCTTTCATCGCAAACAGCAGAACAAGCAACAAGGCAATATTTTTGTCTAAGAACACAAATTACTGCCTGTGTAGGTAAAGGTAAGAGGGTGTTATCACAGTGGGACTGGAAGAGAAGCTAAGCAAGATTTGAAAACAGGCACGGTTTCTGGAACAGAAGTGGTAAACAAGGAGCTCACAGCCTTAATTGTTTGAATGCTCATTCATTACCTCAGACTGTTCATTCATGCCAGCAAGGCACAAAATAAAGGAAGCTACATTCCCTCTGAGATCAGCTCTGATTTCAAACAAGAATTAAAATATGGGGTACAATTTGGACAGATCTGTGCAAATACTTACAGAGAACCACATTAACAACGTTAACTGGTAGTCTTAAATGAATGTCACTTTTGACAGATCTGAATGAAGACATGGGGAACATACAAAGGAACTTGTAGTGGAGAAATATTTGAGTACAGACAAAGGAAGAAGACAAAACACAGAAGACATTAGCAGCACTGTGGGCTGAAACAGATCCTTCAAAGTGTTTCTGTGCAGATGTATGATTCACTTCACTTCTGTCATTTATCTGGAAAGTAAATTATGAACTGCCACATACTGGGTATGACAATGTGAAAAACACCTTGTAGCCTTTAAGTTACAAACGTCCACATCATCCAAAGTAAAAGACAGAAAGGAGGGCAAACTTTTGAGCAGACTGAGCTTCTCTTCAGGTCAATTCTATTTGTGAAACACCAGGAATGAATTTAAAAGGCTCTGCACAAGAAGCACTACTTTGGAGGTATGTGCCAGGACCACATACTGTGATACAGGTTGCACACACTCAGTAAAGGTCAGCCCTCAGTATTTCTGCATTACATTAGTAAAAACAGAGCCTAAATTCAAGCCAAAATCACCCAACAGAACCAGCGTCTTTTACTTCCTCACTAACACTTTCCTAAACTGAAGAGTAAAGTGCTTTCACTGAGGTGGTCAGTTTTCCATCCTTCAAATACTTACAGTTTTTTAGTGTTAGCTCCATCAATCTTTCTAAGATCTTGGTGGAAACACAATGGTCAAGATGAATAGACATCATCTGTGAAGAGAGAAGAAGCTACACATCAAAAACCTACCTGCATGACATCACCAGTTTTCTTTTAATTAGGGAAAAAACCCCCACATAAAACCAGAACAAAAACACCACCAAACTTCCCAGCAGAGTAAAATGAGTAACAGATTAAAAAAAACCAAGAAAATCTAACTCCAAAGCCTCTAAAGCAAGATACACCAATGAGAACAGAATACCGTGAATATTGATTATTTCAAGCAGTGCAAAGATGATATGAATACTTTAAAATTAATTATTTACAGTACCAGAATGCTGTAACCCCATGTTGCTTTATAAACAAGTTCTGAGGGTTAAGAGAATAGAAATGATGACGTACCCCTTTGGAACCCATTTGCATCTGTGATCAAATTGAGCTCCCTGAGCAGGAGTGGAGGCAACAGAGTTAACTACACCCTTTTCCAGTCACAGACAAGTTGGACATATGCAATATTAAACCCAAACAATGAATTCTTAGTTTTTCCCATAACTCTTAACTATAAAAACATGACTATGAAGTACAGTTCAGGTTTCTTGGAGCACACCACTGGCCCAACAAAAACTACTTTTTCTCCCCTAAGTGCTGGATAGCTTCCTGCTCTGTAAGTGATATCAATTGGCTCACACTTCTTCCTTATTAGAGGAACACGAGAACTCACAGAAAGGGAGAAGGCAATTTTTAACCAGCTGGAGGGAAGAGCAAAATGTTTAGCTTTTGGCAAATGTAGAAAGCCAGTCAACAGACTGAAGCTGCAATTTCCCAGGTCGTCCAGATTTCTCTTTTGTTTCAAGTGCCATTAGAATGTGGCAATTAATAACAGAATGGAGACTGGAGGGGGGCATTTTTGTGAGTAACAGCACTGTATAAATTCCTGGTGATTCAGACACTGATACAGTATCTCGAAAGGAGAGTCATCACTCTTCCTTTGAGAATGACTCCAGGGTTCTTCCTGAGTCATAAGGTACCTTTTCCAAATGAAAAATTATCTGATAATGCTGGTATCACTGATGATTTGGAAGATTATATATGTAGAAAATGGTACTTTTGCATACTGCAGCATGTATTGTTTTTCTAACAGTGAAAGGAAATAAGATTAGCATTTGCTCATGATTTTGCCCAAACAACCTCTCCTCACCTACTGTGTCATTTCCCAATGCAGTAGCATATATGAATATGGACAGGGACATGCAGCTTTGCATTCACTTCAAGTGTGGAGAAAAGGTTCTTCATTCTTTTACCCCAGTGACAATCAAAGTATTTCAGACCGGAGAACAAATCAGTACCCAGGAGAAAAAAAAAATATCTGATTTAAAAGTTGTTAATGGAACAGAATCACAAACTTCTTCAACTGGCTTCCAGGAAAAATATTACACACACAGAATTATTATAATGCACAACTAGCACAGACTTACCTGGAAAAGCCACTTTAGAATTGGTACAGAACACAATGTATCATGGTAAGCAGAACTTAGAACACCATTAACAACTAAGAAAACCTGCTGTGTTACACTAGAACTGTAAGAGAAAAATGGGGGCAAGGAAAAAGGACAAAAATCAATTAGCGGTTGCATCATCATTTTCGCAAAAACATAAGAACTTCCTCACCCCTCATATCATCATCAACAGCAAAGAAAGAACTGAATATTCAAAACAGATGTCATACCCATATGTCATAGTAATCAAACCTTTATTTTTAATAGCAATCAAATTTACAAATGTAATTTAGAACATCTTTCTCTATATAAATCCATAGTATACAGTCTGGAAACACCTGTATTATTGGGGAGTAACAGTTTCAAACAGACATTGATTTACACCATTGTACTATGAACCACCATGCCTGACTACACAGACAGCCTGCTATGCTCAATGAGACTATTAAATAAGATTTTTAACTGTTCAGTGACTTTTGCTAACACTTTCTGAATAGGAGTGAGAAAACATTGTTTTCAAAGTTTTTAAAATTCCCTTTTAAATAAAGGGTCTGGAGGAAAACTAATGCAATTAAAGTCCCACAGTCTAATCTCACTGGGCAAATTTGTGGGGTGCAAACAGTAGCTGTAGGAAGAACAGAAAGTGTGCCATTGCTATTACTGAATCATTGCAGCTTTGGTCACTGGGATGAGGTCAGCTGGTCAGAGCAGGGTGCTGATAACACCAACTTGATGGGTTCAAATCCCATATGGACCACACACTTAAAAGTTGGACTTGATCATCCTTGTGGGTCTCTACGAACTCGGATATTCTATGAGTGTTCTTTAGAAAGTTAGGGACGTCACAAGCAGCTGAATTAAAGATATCCAGCTTCCCACATAGCCTTCTTTAGTCTCCTCTCTATCTCTTAAATCAGGTAACTCTGTTGAGATACCTATGTCCTAACTCCTACATATCCCTCTACCTGCCTGACTGGTGAGACCTTCATTTGCCAACTGGGCAGCCAGTATGTGCCAGCTGTGCCAACTGGGGTGAATGCATAAGCAATTAAATCATAATTGCCTTCTGCAGGGGATAATCCATTTAATTCTCATTCCTCCAGTCACTGATTTACAAGATGCTTTTGAAGCTCATACCCTTGTGATCTCCAAAACATATTAATAGAAAAGCCTGAAGCCAAGGGAGTGTATCACAAACACTACTTCCTCAAGAGACGGAAAGTTACTCTTCCTCCTCTTCACACCCAGAACTGCACATACACATGTACATAAAATCCTTTAAGAATAATTCTTTAACTGAATTCTCTCAGTTCCTCTGATGCATGTTTGGCACAAAATACCAAATGAAATAGCCAGGATTTTTCAGGATTTATACTCGTGGCATTAGGCAAGTACTTGCCCAGCTATCTGTAGTGAGACAACCTCGTACATGCAGAGCAGAAATGCCTGTGGGTTACAGAGCAGTTGTTTATGTACACACAGACATGCTGGGGGCTCAGTGACTGAAACTAACAGATGTCAGAGATCCTGACTCTCTGCAATCCTCATTAGATGGAGCCTCAAGTGCCAGGCCCATCCAGGAAGGAAGCACCAAAAGTCTTTCAGCAGACAATGTAACACTAGAAGGTCACAAATAGATAACCACAAAGGTCGTTCAGCCTGCAGATAGTTAAGCTTGTGTTCATCAGAACGTTTCGCTTCTGCATTTGTCTCCCACAAACTGGTGAGGTTATCACAATGGTAGAAATACGGAAGAGGCCAGAACAGCTGTTTTTCCTCATGTCTCATTTAAGAGGCTTTTCAAGAATTCCAGGGGAGGAAAGAAGGAAGCTTCAAATTACAATTTACTGTTCTGTAAAGCTAACCCGAAAAAGAAAATTCCTGGGAAAGGAAGTCAATCTTGCCTATTTACTAAGAGCTCATCTAGATGCAAAGATTAAACAGTACCTTAAAACTGCTAAAAATAAAAATTGTACAAGTAAACACAGCAAAGTGAAGCACATATTCTTACTTAAGAAGCAGATATTCTATACGATTTTGAGGGATGAAGTGAAAATTCCTCAAGTCAAGGTTATGTTGAGTGAAGATTTTCCCAGCAGCTGATAAATCAAATAAATCTTCTCCAGGGTGTTTGTCAGGTATGACATAAGTTACTACTGAATATCTCTTTATAAATGCCCTGTAAAAATCAAAAGAGCTTTTATCAATTCAAACACTGAAAAGCTATTTGCTGCTTGAGAATGTTATTTGCAGGTGATGAACACATCAGTCTTATGTGAAAGCTGAATTGTTAGAATACAGTAGCACCCAAGGAAATCCACTCAATCCCAGATGATTTTAAAATGGTTCTCATTAAACATATTAACAATTGTTGGAAACAGCGAGAGGTTAGGGGAAAACAAAGGCTAGAAAAGCAGAGATCAAGATATAATTGGTTTTGGAGCTGCAAGGACCTGTTTTCTTCTGAGAGATCATCTCCACTGGCATTGTCCTCATTTTCTCCATCTGAAGCATTGTTCTCTCTTTCTATGTCTTCCTGTAACTGTTTCTCTATTTCCTCTAACCTGAAATAACAGCAGCAGTAGAGCATATCATCACCATTTAATATTTACAACAAAATCAACAAAATCAAAGCTCTGAATGTGAACCCTGGAGTCAGGAGCCAGTTACACATGGCAAAACCATGTGAGCCATTGCATCTGTGTAAAACCCAAGGATCTTGCTATTCCAAGACGTAAAGTGAATGTTTCTCAAAACCTAATGAATTTCCAACAGCACAATCAATCACTGGTTTATCAGACACAAATACTCAACCAATTTCTGATAAAGTTTTTGTAATTGTACAAAACTTTCAATCTTGTGGCTGAAGATTTTTCTTTTTTCTAAGCACCAAACATCTGTTAAAACACTATTAGTTACAGGAATACCTGCTACTCCATGAGCAGTCAGCTCATAGTTACCAGGGTCAAATTCTTTAATTAAAACAGTTAATCACTTAAGCAGTTAAACACATATACCCATCACCACTACTTGCTATTAACTCATAAACCACATTTCACTTACTACCCAAAAGATCTCTTGTAAGAATACTCATTAGCTCTGCTCACTGACCTGTGTAACTACTCAGACACCAATAGCCTGCAAAATTTGGCAACCAATACTGAACAACAAATACCTTTGAAAAAACTAGTATAGTCAGTCTATGTAAATATTTCTATTTCATGCCTGACCAGCAGCTGCTAGCTGGCTCAGTGACCTAAAACAAAGGCATTAGTAAATTTAGCCTGGCTCTTAAGGGGTAAACAGACGCATCACAAGTCATTCTTTGTTGCTTGGAAGGAGCATGTCATTCAGCTTTTAACATTTAAGCAACACTTGTACGTCCTGTCAGTTCAGTCGTATGTTGGTGGCATCAGCAGGCAAAGCTTACCTTGCTGCTAATCAAACCTTATCAGTTCTGGGGAGAAAAGGCAAATCCAAGCTTCTACAACACCATTCCACATTTTTCAAACCAGCTTTAAGAAACAAACCTTCCAGATTCTTCTTTCTCCTTCAAGAGATGATCCAAGCTGTTCACATATGACACCTTGCTTAAAACAGGAGTCTTAGAAAGCTGTAAATGAAATAGTAAGACATTTAAAAAATACCAAAAGCCATCAATTCATTATTAGACAATAATCAAAATAGAAACCTTTTCCAATTTTAATGATATTTTACATGCAGATATAAACCTAAAGAAGACCCTGCAAAACAGGATGATTTTTAGTTTAGGTTTCTCAGTCCCTTGACAACTTTACATAATGGTCAAATCTCTCTCAATGACTAAGTTAGAAATAACTGCTTCACAGTGGATCTGAACAGTGAAGCAAGTCTCTACATGTCTGGGGCTGACCTACAGCTAGCCTTCACAGAGAGCATTACCATCAGAAGCCTTTTACCTCACAACTTTACTACTGTTATCATCCACTGAGACCCCAGGAAACCCCATTCTTGTGCAAGAGACGAGAACCTCCAAAAATTTCTCAGTTTTTTTTACTTTCAGAGTCCCTAGAGAACAAAATTCCAGTGTCTGCTAAATCACCTTCAAATTAATCAAACAAAACAAAACTTCTGATCAAAATCCAAGACAAAACCAAATTAAGAAGATAATAAACAGAACAACACACAAAGTTTTAACAACTTTTGCTAGTGGCTTGTTTTTCAGTAGCCAGTCTTTTATTCAGCTTGTAGCAGACAACAGATTTGAAAGCTTTTATGGCCATGATTCCATTCTTTGGGCAAGCACAGTTCTTCTGACACCACCCTGGTATTCAGTCACCTTCTAAATGTAACAAGCAGCATGTCTTTGTGGGGGAAATCTTGTAGGAAAGCTGGACACTTTCTAGCTTATTTTATACTTGGTTAATATGTGTCAAGTAACTGTTGAACAACCGAGGAATCAAAACTTTATTCCAATGTACATGTATGCCCTTTGCTACAAGAGAAGAATGTGAGTATATGCAAAAATCATGGCCATGGAAATGTTAGGACAGTTCTTAACTGTTTTGTCGTACTTGGCCATTAATTATATCAGGAACAGGTCAGCCAAACGTGGTCGCACACATGTCCCACAAGAATTTGATCTAGGCTGTGTGTGTTTATATGGCTTAACCATTAATGAGGTAGTCATGTTGGCTGAGATTGTGAAATACATATGAAACTACACAAGCCTGATCTGTAACACTCTTGACTACATAATTTTAAGAACAGATTAAATAATTATAGTTGCTCAACATCTGCCCATGGAGATAGTAACTCAGTCAACAAATAAACCCTATCAGAGATTGAAAAGCATGAGGAGAAGGGGAGGCAGAAGAGAGAATCCATACAGGTATTCTGCTGTTTGTTTTCCACTTCAGAAACTAGTGACAGGCTGACCCCAGCCAGCAGCTAAGCACCACACAGCTTGGTCATTTCCCCAGCCAGTGGTGAAAAGCAGTGAAAAGAAAAGCAAGAAAAGCAAAGACAAGAGAATTCATGGGTTGAGATAACAAGGGGTTTATAGGGGAAAAGGTATAAACAAGAAAAGAAAAAGCAATTCAAAGGCAGTCACTCAGCACCTCTGAGAAGCAGAAGGATGCCCAGCTACACTCTGAGAAATGGTGACATGCCAGACCAACCCCCCCACTTGGTTTTTTGATTGCTGAGCATGACATGTGGCATGGAATATATCCCTTTCCTCATCCAGGGTCTGCTTTCCAGGCTCTGTTCCCCTCCAGCTTTTTGTCTGCACTATGGGGGCAGCATGAGGAGAAGAAAAAGCCTTGATGCTGTGCAAGTACTGCTCCACAATAGGTGGAAGACTGGTCTATTATCAACATTGGTTTTGTCTGAAACACACAGCACCAAACAGCTGTTCTAAAGAAAATGAATTCCAACCCAGCCAGGCTCAGTATGAAATCTCTTTGTTTAAATACAGCCATTTCCAACCTGTACCAATCGTCAGGAATGTCACACTAATGCAGGACCTTCCCTATTAGAACATTATTTTACAATAAAACTTCAAAGTCACTACTTATTTGACAAGCTCTTATTGAACAAACGAGCTGATTTTTAAAAACACAGACTAATTCATCACCATAATATCCTGTACACAGGGATTCAAAGAAGTAATCTATCCCTTGTGATCAGAATTCATTCAGCTTTTTGAAATCCTAAAATACTTCCAATTTCCATGAAATACAACCTCAAAGAAAACACCACACTTACTCATATGCAGATCTCTGACAATCACAGACTGTGTCAGGGATATATGACTGGAGTCTAGCACACAGATCTCTGAATGTCTACATCGATTTCCTCCAGTTAAATTCGGCTCATAAAAATCTTACCTGACTAGGAAAACAAAAACATTAGACTACACACATCTTCTAAATGTAACCTCCTAACTTTAGGGGGGAAAAAGCTATAACAGAACTAAAAACAACCAGAAGGCATACAGCTAAATCAATCTGGCTGCATAAACCATCTTTCATTCATTTCCAGGACAAGCACAGTAACAAGCACATCCCTGCTCTAACTACACTAACTGTACAGCAGCACAGGACCCTTAAGCCAAATAAGCAGTTTTGCAGGCAAATAATTCTGAATTATCATGCATTATGAATAAGGGAGAAAATCATATAAAAATACAACATTACAAAGCTGATTATCTGCTATCTCATTACGCTCTGCTGTAGCTTTAGTGGGTGTAATGAGAATCAGCAAGAGGTGGCTGAGTGTCGGTGCAGAATACATTCTTGAGTAATATTAATGTAAAGTAACTATTACCAATCAGTCACACACATCCTGACTGCTGTTAGCAAGAGTTCTACTGGCACCACTTAGACCAAAATTTGACTGAATCTACAAGTCCACTGAGTCTTTTGTAGAAAACACGGTCATGGTTTGTGCCCTGCATGGTAGTGAAATATGTACTGGAAGACTACTGAACATCTCAGCTGCTGGAGCAGCTAGTTATTTAAAACTGAGCCAAAGAGCAGAAATTAGTTCTCCAGCACACCTGAACAAGTTGCTGTCTGTATGTGCCAGATGGAACAGGTGAGGTTGCAGGCAATTTGATTTTTGCGATGAGATGTCTCCATTCACCTGGGCCTCTGTTTGTGTTTTGGTGGTATATACCTACTATGGAAAATTTCACTCTCCTAAAATTTGAAATATAGGGTAATAACTTAGCACTATCTGGGCCGTGCACTGTGCTAAAAATCTATATTACTTTTCTTGCAAATAATATCCATAAAAGAATACTTGAAAGAATGTGCTTTTTTGTTTTTAGCCTACTTACATGAAGCTTCAGTAATGGAGTTACAGTGTCCTGAGAAATGCTGTCAAAAGAGTCTTCCGGAGTTCTTGCCTGTGGTTTGACACTTGAACTGAGCATTTTTTGCAGTGGCATTAATACTTCTTCATCATCATCATCATCTAGAATGGATTCCAAAACATCATCTTCACTCTCAGAGCCGCTTTGCCATTTTCTGTTCAGCTCGGACTTGTGTGTAAAGTTCCTTTTAACTTCTAGTTCTCCTGAGGATTGTGAAGACTCCTGGCAGCTGTCCATGAAAGACTCTTTCAAAGGCAGTGAAGGGGGAACACTTTTACCAGCCTCTGGGGACAGTCCAAGTCTTCCAGAGATTTCCATTCTACAAGAATCAGGAGTACTTTCAGAAATCTCGTGGACTGTATTTGAAAAACTGTTGCTGGATTGAATACTGTATCCTTTATTCCACTCATGTCTTTCTGGTCTTTTATCTTGCTCTTTCCTAACATCCAATACCTGAGATAAGCCAGCAACCTGGAGAGGGGATTTCATGCCTTTTGTTTGTGTTAAGTGGTGGGGAGAAGGCAACACAGTACTTTTTTCCTGAGAAAAAGGGTGGGACTTTTCCAAGAGAAAGCATGAGTTAGCCAGCTGCAATTGATTCTCTTTGGTATCCACAACAGAGATGTGGTTATTTTTAGCAGGACTGTGTGCAGAATATGAAGATGACAAACCTACAGTGGAGTAGTTATTTTTCTCCTTTTCATTGCTTGAGTTGAGGAATTCCTCTGAAAGAGTCAAATCATGTCTAGACAGGGCAGCAGGCTCCTTGAGTTGAAGAACATCATCATGAGGAGATTTTAAAAAGAGATTTTTTACAAACTCACATCTCCTATATTTGCATTTTGAAGATGATCTACTAAAAGCAGGGTCATTCACTTCAGATTGGTCTGAACGATCTACATCCACACTCACTGCGGAGTGTTTTCTTTTCCCAGTAGAGTCTCTTGGTTTGGACAGCCCAAAGGGCAACTTAAGGAAGTGTGAAGAAACAGCTGGGCTCTTTGGTGCACCAGAGGCCATCTCAGATGATGTTCTAAAAGGAGATGTCTCATGTTCTAAAACCTGCATTAGCCTTGGCTGAGATGGGTCATCTGTGAAGTGATGGAGAAAAAAATACAACACAGTCACCATGTTTAAAAAAATCAAAAGAGTAACAATCACAGCTTTAAAAAAACCAAACACATAACAGCTTTCCGTTTAAAAACTAACTCCTGTTTTTAAGTCAACTAGGACTACAGAAGCAAGTAATCTGATGGGTTTCCACAGCCATAGACCCCTTTTTTTTCCTTTTTAAAGTTTATCTTCCTACAGACCTACCTCAAGCTTTTTAGATTCCATTCTACCACCCATAGAGCAAAATTATGTGGTTACAAAGGTCAAAAAGCAACAAAAATACCAGCTCAACTTTAGTGGTTGGGTCAACAAGAATATTCTTTCTGGATTAAGCTGAAAGGCACAATTTATTAACCACCACAGAAAATGTGGATTACCCAAAGCTCAAGAGAAACCATAAAAATAATCTGGGATCGAGGTTTTAAGACAACGAAATAACAGAAATTATAATTAAGTTACAATCACTGTGTTTTACACTAAAATCCTAAATTACTTTTAAAACTCTTCAAACTTGCTATGTATTAGAAGTAACAGACTTTTCAGCAGCAATTATTGTTTTAGTAAAAGAACACAGAAAACAATTTCAAGAAATAAAGCCATTAAAAAGAGATATGAAGTGATGAATTTGATTAATCAAATTCTATATTAACAGCAATGTTCATACCTGAGGCAACCTCCCTTGAACCAAAAGGGAGTATTTTTCTTATAGGACATCCATTTCCCTAAAAATAAAGACAGAGAGACAAAAAAAAAGTCAATCGTATACTTTTTAAAACCAGTGTTGAATCCAGCACAGACTTAGTTCCACACACCCCCAGAAATATGTTAATAGACCTCATTTCAAGACAAATTTAAAACACAGCTGCAAAGATCTCTCCAGAACCCAAATTATATATTTGTTTCTTCAGATTAAAAGTGACTTGTAATTAAATACTACATTTTAAATAGGACCACTCCCATCTCTATCTAAATACTACGGCTTAAAGGCATCTATCTGAACTGCTATTAACTGCAACTCCTAAATAGCAAAAATTTGCCAATCTGCTCACTAAGCCACATTGTAAGAAAACACAAGATTATAAGGCATTTAAGATAAAGGCATCTTTTTCTACAAAATACAGTTTCCAGTTACAATTTCTACTGCATTTCCATGCTTGCATGTAGCCCAGAATATCTCCCCTTCTTTTAAAACAGGATTTTTCACTGTTTGTAAAATTAATAAGAACCAGCTTACCCAAGCATGACCTAAAACGTACAAAGGAATAGCAAAAGAACATAAACTTCTGTTACATTTGAAAAAGGCAGCACCAAGAATCTAATCCTATCATATAAAAATTTTTAAAAAATCTAAAATTTTAAAAATTCATATGCACAATGGGTCAATGATTTCCACCTTCATTAACTCTTCTAAAAACACCTGATGCAAAACACTTGTTCCTTAGAATGGCTTTACAGGATGTGGCTTAGATTGTTTCAATTTCTGCTTTTCCCATTCCCTTTCTCTGTAGAGAGCTTCCAGTGACAACCTAAAAGCAGAATCAGTAGGAGAGCAGGGCAGTGGGGAAGTGTGAGCTCAGGGATGTGGCACTCACAGTGCCGTCATTTCCAGCCCCAGCTTTTCAAATATCAGCTTCTGGAGGTGACACCCCTTTGTCAGAGTCTGAGCTGGAATCTGTGAGATCCACACAGTCATTCTTCTCTTCCCAACTATTTCCATAAGACAATGGTGCTCTCCTTACATCGAGACACTTCTCATCTCTTCCCTGTTCTGGCTAGGCAGTCTTTTCCTTTTTGCTCAAGGAAAGCATCTGGGACCCTGCAGTAACGAGGAGTTTCTGAATCACAGCTTTTGGGTATGAACAACAAACCCAGGGCCCTGCACACTCTGCAATCCTCTGAAATGTTTGCACTGTCCTTTTCCTCAATTCTTTTCCAAAAGACACCTATTACAGGACTTATTTGGTGTTTGGTCTGGCATCTCTTTCTTCTGACCTTCTTTGGAGAAGAGGAATTCCTTTCAAAACCTTCAGTGCATAAAACTGACAGTCCCATTCCTTCATCTTTTACATTTCCTTTGTCTGGTGAGGACAGCACAGGTCTGTCTTTATGGCCATGGTCTAGAAGAGAAAAGACCAACTATACACAAAAACGATATTGGAAGAAAAAAACCCCAAACAACAAACCTTGTTATAGTGTATTACTTGGTATTCTCTCTCTCACATGCAATCCAAAATTAATTAACTTAACCATCCAGTTTTGCTACTGCCATGCAAAGAATCACATGACCTATGATGCAGCTTCAGTTGTTATAAACAATCTGGCTTAAGCATGAGACATAATTTGAAATAATAATTGCATCTCTATTTAAAGAAATTAATTTAAACAGGAAATTGATATTCTCAGTTACATTATTAGAAAAAATTTATGTGCTCATTTTGACATATTTGGTAAGCTATACTCATTATGTTGCACTCCAATACAGAATGAGATTGGACTATCATTCTGCACACTTACATAATTAAAATCCATATAAATGTCTTCCACTTAAAAAAAAACCATATTTACCTTGACTTAAAACTGGTTTGAAGAACTCTGTAATCATCTGGTTTCTGAAAAGAAAACATAACTTTATCTTTTTAAAAGAACAGTACCTAAATGCCCATTCAGTGAATGTTATAGATTTAAAGTACTGTCAATTATTTCTACAGATTTCCTTTAATGCCAGCAGCTTTTATTTCTGACGAATCAGAAAAAGCATCATCATCCTCTTCACCTTCTAGCCTTCACTCTGCTTGGCTAATGAAGTTAACCTCTCAGTTTCCTCACTCAAACTGTTTTCTTTATAATCCCAGTAAATCATAACCACCCTTCCACCTTAAACTAAGTTTTCCTGAATGAGACTGACCTCACCTGCATCCAGTATTCTAGGTTAAAAAAAAAAAAACAAAAAAAAAACCAACATAAGGCTGATTATCTGCTATCTCATTACACTCTGCTGTAGCTTTAGTGGGTGTAATGAGAATCAGCAGACCACTAAAAATCCAAAAGAAAACACAACACCCATAAATACATGCTCTCCCGCAAGAAAAGAAAAAAGCTGCACAGCCAGGAGATGAACCTAACAGACCTTCCAAAACTAAGGACACAACCTGCATGGAAGAAGGAAGGAGGAAATACTTTCACTTGTCTTAAAAAACAACCCCCTGAGCATTTGGTAAAAGCAGTCTGTGTTTACAGCCCTACTCCAGGTTACCTCTGGCTGGATACAAACTTTTAAAAGCTGAATTGGAAACACAAGCAATAGCTTCCAAAATAGCAAATTCAAGTAACATAGGAATAAACTACAAAAAGCTACTACAGCTTTAATGAGATAGAGCATCTCGAAAAGCTCTATAGAAAGGGAAAAACAAAACAAAACAAACAAAAAAAGAAACCACCAGAATAAAACCAGCCAAAACAGAAACTCACATAGAAAAACTCAGCCTTCTAGACAAGTGCAACAAAACCGAAATTGCAGTTTCGTTTCACTTTCTTGGGCAAAAAGTAAGATTGAAAAAGTGAACTTTTACCCTGTCCCCTTCGTTTAAATAACAGTGCTATCAAAACAGAAGATCTGAATAAAATAAGGCGCCGCTAATAGCATAAGAAAACTTTATGACTCGTCTCATTCTGCAAGAAACAACTCGGCAGCCTCTGAAAAACCCCAAGCTCTTGGCAGGTTTTGAATTTCTAGTTAGGAGACAAGCGTGTCAAGTCTAAAGACACTATCACTGCCAGCCAGAGTCTTCCCTGGGCAGCGTCCTCCAGCACCGTTAGCGGCGCAGGTCCCGGAGCCGAACCGACACCCGAGTTCTCGGTTGGGGCCGAACCGCTGAAGCCGCTCAGCTCCACAGGTGACCTGGGAGGGCCCACGTGGGACCACGCCGGGATTTTGAGGGATATGCTGGAAATGCCAGCCAGAACTCAGCTGGACACTCCCTTCAAACTCCCGGACGCTGCCAGACCTCTTGGCCAAGGAACACCAGCACCGGTTCCGATGGGGAGGCCCCGGCCGGGCCCCTCGGCGGCTGGAACACCGGGGCAGGCTCCCGGTGATACTGCCGGTAACCCCCACCGAGCCGCCCCCCGCCCCCCGCTCTGGGCAGCGGGCGCACGCCGCAAGCCGAAGCGTCCCGCTAGGCGTGCTCGCTGCCCGGCGACAACCGCGGCCGCTCCTCTCCCGCGCCCCGCCGGTACCTGCAGCTCTGGGCCGCCTCTCTGCCCGCGGCCGCCGGCGTAACATGGCGGCGGGACATGGCGAAGGGAGGGACCGGAGACGGCAGCCCCTCGCCGAGCGGTCGGGTCATGGCAGGAGCGGCGCAGCGGGCCCCGAGCGGCCGAGGGGAGCGGCCGACCCCGGCAGCATCGCCAGGAGAGCGGCTCGAACGCCCCACACGGCCGGAACGCCCAGGGCGGCCGCAGGTCACGGGTGGGAACTAACGGGCTCCGCTCTTCCTTTTTTTCAATGGACTTAGACGCTGATTGGCCGAGCTGCTGCAGCAGGTGCGCCTCCCATTGGTTTCTTTCCGCCGGGGGCGGGACGGGCAACGGAATTACGGCTGTGATTGGCTGTTGGGGAGCGGAAGGCGGGTGCGCCATTCCGCGTCCGAGGGAGGAAGGGTTGTTTGGCGCCTTGGTCTCGTGCCTGTGCCCCGCCCGCGCTGCCGCTCTCTGATTGGTGCGCTCGGGGCGGGCCCCGCCCCCCGCGAGGCCCCACCCCCGGGGCGCTCCCGGTGTCGCGGGCGGGGACGCTCCGGGGACACGCTGGGGACACTCACCGGGCGGCTCGTCCACGAGCAGAAGGGTCCTGTGAGGAGAGCGGCCACGGACCGCCACGGGGCTGCAGGCCGTGAGGCTTGCACTGCGCCTGGGAGGAGATCCAGGCTGCGCATCCTTCTCCAGAGCCGCGAGACAAGGCGGGGAGGCTAAAAAGTTGCAATGGGAGTAACTTTTTCAAAATCTGCGCTAAACCCTGTGCCTTCCCGTCCTCAGCCTGCTCTGCAAGATACCCTCTGTGCCTGGACTTCCCCCAGAAAAGGCATTCTGAGTGGAATCCCGTGTCCTGCACCATCACCTGGCAAACATTTTGGACAAAACCTTGGACTAGGCAGCCTGAAGAACCAGACCTGCCAGCTTAGAGAATGCCAGTACTGCTATCTGTAAAATTCTGTGTGAATTCACATAATTAGTTTGTAAAAAATAGCAATATGAAAAAGTTACTTTAGCAGTTCAAAGCAGGCACTGCACAGATACAAGATATTCTCTATATGTATGTATTGGGGTTTTTATTGGAGGTTTTGTTTAGCATTTTGCCTAAGAGTGGAGGTGACCAAAGCCACTGTTTCCCTGATTTTTTTTTTTTTTTTTTTTTTAATTCAGAAACACCAGGAGACCAGGAGAAAACTGACTCAAATGAAAAGGTGTGACCCACCCCACCTCTCTTCTCACACCCTACCTTAGGCTGGCCTAGGGAAACAGAAACAGAAAGTAACAGTAACACAGAACTGGAAGCACAGGACAAAATAAGAAAGTTGTTTTTGAACACCTGAATATCTCAGTCACTCCCTTTCATCATGCCCATCCCTCAGTCTCTTTTTCAAAAGCTTTGAGCTATGTGATTTCTGATCTCTTAAACTCGGCCTTAAAAGCATAAAACACTGGCTGCCATCACAAAATTTCTGAAGTGGCAGAGGACTGTGAAACTCTCCTATAACTGTAAGTACAAGAATAAAAGCAAACACAAGCAGTGATGCTGCTCACTGAAAAGGAAGATTTTGCCAAGGAACCACAGGGAGTGGCAGGTAGGAGGAAGACTGGTATAAGTTACCCCCTTGAGATTAAGTGTTGTAAATTGCTTTCTCCCCAGTATAGAACCAAGTCTGTGTGGAAACAGATCAACCAATATCTATTAGCATACCTTTTATTAAGTTCTTGTAGTCAACTTAGTAATAGCAGATCATTATCCAGACAGTAAATTCAGTTGTTCTATCAAGATTCACACACATCCCACCACTCATCATTACCCAGTAGGGAAGGAAAAGCTGACCACTGTGGTTTTCTCAGATAGACACTGATGTGCCACTGGCTTCAAGGTCAATGCTCAGAAAGAGAAAGGAAATGCTTAAAGATTTTCATTGTTTTTCCTGGGAGAACACAGATTCTGAAAAAAAGTTGTGGAACTGATGGAAGGGATAAAGCCCAGTCTCACGTGGAAGTGTTCTGTTACAGGCAGCCATTGTTCTTTGTGCTGCACATGTAAAGGGGTCTGTTGAGCGCTATGCAGGCTGGGGGTTTTGAAGTAGAAAAACACTTATTTTGAAACCAGAATAATAACGTTTTCTTTAGACTTAGGCTGGTTTCCTCTGTCTGAATCGTATACCTGAGCTCAAAGCCAGAAGCATGGCAGCACCTCACATGAATATGTCTGAGCCAAGCCTGTGTTAACTCATCAGGCTGATTTACTCTTCAAGGCACTTGCACACTCAGATTCCTGGCTGGGGTTGCCTCAGCTGCTCTTTATTCCCTTGGTCACCAATTTGCCATGTGGTTTCGGCACAGCCACAAATTACAGTAGAGCTAAGATACAGACATTTATTGGCATTCCTGGTTTCCTTTCCTTCCAACTTTCTGAAGAATCTCTCCCTTTCTCACTAATTCCCAGATGTTATCAGATCAGATACTCCCTGCTGTGCGTTGCAGGAAGCAATTTACACCTCCTTTACCAAGCAGACACTGATACCTTGACATACAGCTCATGGAGCAGAAGACTAAACTTTCCTTTAGGTAAACATCTGGAGAGGATATTTATGGTACCACTTCCAATTGCAATTAACAGTTTAATCAGTGGAGAGGGTTTTTATCTCAAGGTTGTGAAGTATTTGTGCTTTTCAGAGCCTGCTTTACCCAGGGAACTGTAATGTCGAACTCAACTAACACACCAGTTCCTTTTTTTTGACTGGACAAAAAGCTGGCAGCACTGCACTGATATGTCAAGGGGACACAGCGTGTAGAAAATATCTGTCTGTACATAATAATTCCACTACATTAATATACATTTACTAATCAGTACATAGTTTGCTCACTTTAACTATCACTAATGATTCTCCTGGCATGCATACCCATTCCTACAACCATTTTCATTAAAAACTTCCAATCAGCCTGGTCAGTTAAATTCCATCTATTCTATTCCCTACCTTTTATTTATGCAAGTATTACTAAGTTGTGTGTTCCAGGTCTCTCAATACTTAAAGGTTCATTGGCAATAGCCATGTAACCACACACAAAATTCCTTTGTCATGACTACAAGGAAATTCTCGTTTATAGCTTAAGTAAATTAAAAATGGAAATGGCCTTCACCTGTGGCTTCTTCAGTAGACATCCATGATGTTAACATTCAGCAAAGCTAATTCCTGTCCTTGATGCTCCCTTTCTATGGAGGCTGTCTCTGGGTAAACTTCCTGTTAATAGCTGATTGCTTCTGTAAAGATTAATCATTCTTGACACGAAGGTCAAACACAAAAAGAAAAGATGAGGGACAACCCACTGCTAGCAGGCAATGAAAAAGGCTTTCCTTCAGCAGCTTATCACTGTTTCTCTGGCTTTTTGTCCATAACATAAATATGTTGATTTTTGCATGAAAAGCAACAAAAATTTTAGTTGGTAGGTTCAGTTAGCTAATCAAGTTGCCAGACCTCTCTCATCTTCCATTTACATGTTATGCTGTGACCAAGCTCTTTCAAAGATATTTCTTTTGCAAAGATTGAGGGAATTCCTGAATCAGCCTTAAAAACTGTAATTCTTTCACAATGAGGGTTCTGATGAAGCTAGAGACTGTTCAGCCTTCAGAATAATTAACAAGGAAATGCCTGCTGGGACAGGGAAATAAGTGTCACAGCCTCCATCAGACAAGACATGTGACATCTGGCCAAAATGAGGAAACACTGTTATATTTCAAAAGCTAGACATGTAATCACTCAGTAAAACCCCTTACACTGACTTTCTACTATTTTTAATCTAAGTTCCATGTCTGTGAGTGAACAAATGGAAGACTATACATCAAAAAATGGCATGCACTACCAAATCTCCTTTAAAGGTTTGGGGGTTTTTTAGTAACCAGGTAAGTCTGCAGGACCAGCCAATTCACCTAGAAGCCAGGGAGCCACACAGCTGTCACTTCAGTGAGGAAAAGGCATCATCACAGCTTGGTGAGAGGGGAACAGGCTTTGTAAAAGCAGAAGAGAGTTAGATGTTAATAGGAAAACTTGTTGCCACCTTGTCCAAGACTTATGGAGGAAGAAGCAAGATTCTTAGGGAGACAAATTCACTGCAATAACTTGGACTTCTTAAGTAAATTACATTCTAAAAATTGGTTCAAACCAGTTCAAAAACTAGATCTAGCATCATCAAGAGGAACTCAAAATATGGAACAAGGGTTTGAAAGCCAGCATCACGTCCTTAGTGTTATGCAAGCAGTCCTCGTGGATTTTGACATGTGTCTTGGAATCCACAAGCACGAGGGTGTGAAAACGTGAATAAAACATACGACAGTGAGTGAAGAAAATAAGTTCTCTTTAAACTAAACTGCCCTTTTCATTAAGATCCACGTTGCATCTTGTTGCATTAATTTTTTTACAGCAGCAAATGCAGCACATCTCATCTTCCCAGAGACTTGAATGCTTTAGTATACCCTCCCAGTCTCGCACTCCAGCCGGCTCCCCACCCTGGCCGATATCAGAGAGCAGGGATGGGTTGTAGGCTCTTCCTTGGATATCTAAAGCCAAATCACTGCTAGAAATGCACAAAACTGGAAAGCACTGGGTGTTGGCCAGAACCATTTCCACTTTAAAAAGATCAAGTATTGCTACAGCACACCACTAATTGCTCTCCTCTGAATTCCCTCGAGAAATTCACAGCTTTCCCAAAGAACAAAGTGCATACTCCCACAGGAGCCCCACTACAGCAGAAATATCTATCCCCATACCCACAGGATAAACTCGTGCTCACACAGGAGGACGAGGGGGTTCCTCCCTCACATACAGTTCTGATTTGATGTGACCTGCAGATCATTTCTGTCAGAGCTGTTGCTGAACAGTCACTCTCCATCTGACAGTCTTACAGTGCATTGTGTTAACTCACTGCAATTCTTTGTGCCATTCGTCAATGCATTCCTGAGACTATTCCTCAAGACAACTTTTAACCCTGACTCTGTTTTCCAGCACTCACCATCCCTCCCAAATTCACAACAGTTCAACAAACATACTCCAGAAATGTCATTTTAGGAAACTGTGTGGACTCTGGATGAAACATTTGAATGCCCTCGAACACTGGACAGGCTCCTGGAAAAAAATAGGCAATACATCCTGCTCTTCTGGCAACACACCCTCAGTAACACACCTTAAGTACAAGTGAGCACAGGAGAGGTAGAAATGGCCAGGAACTGGTGCAATTTAGGTGCAAAATTGTCTCACATCAATTTTGCATGCTACAAGACAGGCACCTAAACACGCATGGCATATACACAAATAGGCAAATATACCTCGCCAAATTCTGGTCCACCGGGCCACACTGTTAGGGATTTCTGAGTCTGTAGCTTGAAAGTGGTTTCAGGTGTACTTAGGCCAGTTGGTGTCGCACTTCATAGTGATTATGTGTAAATGCACTGTAGTGACCAAGTCACAGGGTAACCAGGCAGCAAAAAGCAGCTCAGCATTCAAAGAAATAAACCTGCTTTTTGCAAATGTTGGATTAGCAGGGCATAGTGACAACTAAGTTAAATTGTTAAATCAAAAAGTAGAAGAACAAAAGCATACTTAAATCTCAAGTGACACCTGTCGGAGAGAAAACTGAGAAGAAATATGGAGGCAAAATTCTTTATGCCAATAACTCTCCCACTATTGAACATTATCACTAGATGTATCTACATCCAGTATCCCCAGCTTGGCTAAAAAGGAGAGATGATTCCCCCCATGCTCTACTTCATGTTTTCATCACTCTGAGCATTGCTAAAACAGGCTCTCTCCACTACAGCTTCCTGCTTCCAACCAAACTTTCCAGAGCCACACTGCCGAGCAACCCTGGGACACCCTTAGGCCTTTTTCTCAGTGTCTTACTTGTCACTTAATGATGAACTGTTGACTCTGGCATCTACATAAACATCGTGTGATGATCTAGAGGTCAAACCCTGAGCTAAGACAAACTGGCACACTTTTAAAATAAGCACTGGGAAATATGAGTGACCTTCCAAAACACCCATCGGCATTTTAATCCTTAGAAACTTCATTTGTAGGTACAAGGTCAGTATTTGCAACAGGTTAGCTGAGTTTGATTATCTGAATATCATCTCTGATAAAGAAATGGTTTGGAGCTCAGCTATGCCTTTAATTTTATACTGTGTGACACCCAGAGTTTATAATTAACTTGTAATTATTAACATTCATTTATTCTGTTTATTAAAAAAAAACCTCTTTAAAATCTGTTTTCACGTAATAGCCTAGAGGAAATTGAGAATTTTTTTAAATACACAAAACACGATGCAGCATGAACTCATCTAGAAAGCATTTCTTCTGTTAAAACTATTAAATGGTAGACTTGAGTCACACAAAGCCTGAATCATTTACAGCTTCATTAAATGGGCCACAAAAATGTAAAGGTTATTACTTGGCAGGTATTCCTACACTTCCCTCAACTGTGCCAAAGGAATTTCCTTTAATTCCTTCTTAAGGAAGAGTTTAACTTGTAACAAGAAGACTATAATCAATCCAGTCAATTAGTTCATCCATGTTCCTTATCAGTCAGAGCTTTGCAAGACAGCTCATTCCTCTCTGCCCTCTGCTAAAGGTCACTGCTTCCTCAGCTCTCCTTCCTGGTACTGTAAGCACACCTTCCACATTTCAATCAAAGTAGTTTTTCCTGGTTTATTAAATAGTTTTGGGGTTTTTGTTTGTTTGTTTTGGGGTTTTTTTTGTTTGGTTGGTTTGGTGGTTTTTTTGCTAATCCAGATGGTTTTGACTGAAATGAATGTGTGTGGGTAGGAAAAAAACCTTCCTGCATTTTCCCACCAATAGCTCCAGCTCATATGTGCTTTCAATTAACAGAGTTTCTGTAAGTTAATTCACCTTTGCCTTAGCTGGGTTGATCCTGCAAGAAACATTTATCTCCAATGGTCTGTCCATGTTCCCTCTTCCCATCAGCCAAACCCTTCAAGAGGATCAGGGTGTACATTTGCAGTACATTCTTGCTCTTCCTATATTTCTGCCCTCAGAGTGAGCATCTGTGGCTTTTCAAAGGGAAGGAAACAAAACCATCTTCTTGACAAGCAAGGAAAGCATTTTTCAATTTTTTACACTCAAAAAAGCTTGATTGCTTCATTATCATCTGTAACTGCTCTGTTATTGTTTCTTACAGCAGTCCTGCACATAAGGCTGGTAGTGCTTGGCACTGGTCAAACACAGTGGCCTTTTGCTTTTAAGTTGGGGACTGGAAAAGCCTCCCTGAGCAAAAGTCTTTGGTGGCAGTTTGGTCCCTGAAAGTGGGCTCTGCTGCAAAAACATCCCACCTGGAAATCTTTCAGCCTCCTCTTCACCTTTCTGGGCTTAGCACCACACCACCAGACATCTTCACAGCCCTGTGGTGAGCAGACTGAAAACTCCAAATAACCTCAAGGCAACAAAAGGTTTATGTGTTTCAAGAGAACCAGTTCCCTGCTGCATTACAGGGTGTGAGGCAGAAGGCATGAAACAGCTAGGAGGGAAGGATGGGATTTAATTTTTCTGCAGCAGCAATAGCACTAAACCCCAGCCTTCTGCAAAACCAAGACAAATTGAGGAGAATTAATTACCATATCCCTCATCCCAAAAAGAAAGCAGGTACTGTTCTAGAGGGCGTTTTGATTTATTCCTGATATCTATAACAGGAACTAATGTTTAGCCTCAGAAACCAGCCTGACTGAAATGAAAAATAAGAAACAGGAAAAGAGTGGCAGTGGTTAACTAGTAGAACAAATTATCAGGGGAAATGTTGGTTTTCTCATTTCCCAATGTCTTCAGATCTGTCTTTTTTGGAAAAAATATGTACTTTAGTTCAGCATAAATCAGTGGGCTGATGTCAAGAGAAACAGGAAGAAATTGCAAGGCCTGTGAAAGATGGGAGGTCACTCAATGGGGTCTAATGGTCTCTGCCTGTTCTGCAGAGCTGAACTCCAGAACAGGAAATAGAGGATTGCTTTTGCATCCACATGCACACACATCCTGCACCCGCAGGGTTCCCACAGGCAGCTGGTATTTAGTCCCACACGGGTTGTTCCCCTGCTGATCACTGCACCCACACTGCTGCTTGTTCAGAGCCAAATGCCAGCTCCTGTCACATGCAATTCCCAGCCCTTCTGTTTTTCTCATTCCAGGCCGAGAAACAAATTCAAGTTCTCCTCCCTTCTGCTCCACTCAAGCAAACATTATAGACAAAACAGATCCCGGGTGTCCTACACACATTATCTGTCTTTACTATCCCATTATCCCTTCAAGGACAATACAAGTTTTATGTAATTTCTTCTATACTTTGACAGTGAGATTAGACAAGGAACCCACAAGAACCTGTCACTTTTTGGGGCCCCACTTAGATCGCCACACCAAGAATGTTTTATTCAGCAGAAAAAAGACTGTCTTTGCTTCTTGTTTCCCACTAGAATCAGTAAGGTGCTTTTACAAAACAAATCCTGACTAGTAACTCCCACACCCCTCTGGCTATTCTCTGATCACTCAGCTGCTGGGACAAGGTAACCAACAGGCAGCACATCACACAGAGGCAACTTGGCCAAGGTCTGAACAGCCTTTTGACAAATCTGTGTTTTGTTTCCTGAATTCCAGCGTGCCTGATATCCACATTCCTCTACAGCCCCACGAAGTGATCTTTCCAGCTCTGTTAAGCTTCCATTATACTCGATTGTTATCAGTCTCTGGGATCACAGTATTTTTCAAGATGTCTTAGCAAACACTCTCATCACAAAAATTGCTAGAACTTCATCCACTTCAATTATTGCATAAAAATTTAGGCAATAAATCTGAGCTTTTACCTAGAAAAACAATCAAATGCCTTCTGTACTGAAGGATAATTGTGTCTCATGTAATTCCTATTACCTTTATATCTGCTAGCCCATCTCCCAGAAAGTTTGGGATTGGGAAGAGGTTTGTGTTTTCAGAATCTCTGCACACCTTCTGCCCACCAACATCAGTATTGCCAAGTAAATATGGTCACCATGTCATAGGAAAACAGAGGTCAAGTACTTCTATAAAGCCACATCACAATTCATCTACCAAGCAGTAAAGAAATACCAGTCTTAAATATTTCCCACCTGACCCAGCTATGTTCTATCTGGACTCTCCCAGCAGGAGCAACTGGAGCAGGTTGATTTTTACCTAATCTCCCAAGCAAGTGCTGACTTTTTCCTTCCTTATTTTTACACTTTATCAGTGCCCTGAGCAATGCCTGTAGACATTCCCTCATCCCCACATATTCCTGCAGCTCTTTCTTCACACTCCATTTATATCAGACTTCTGGGGACAAAAGCAGTGATTTTTTTTTTTTTTTTTTTTTTTGCTTTCCCTCCCAACTTGGTGGTTATTACAAAGTAGGATGAGGCAGGTCTCAACCTGATGAGCTCATATGGAGACCATCTCTGACAAATGCCTTCCTTCTACACAATTTTCACCTTTGAGGATGGGTTTTACTTTATCCACCTCTGTCAGTGTACAAACACCTGCAGAGTGCATCAGTTCATGCTGTCCCTGCTGTATCCTTGAGGTTAGCCCTTGTCTCTCACAAGGGACCTGAATATTTACTCTCGTGCTATTTACAAAACACATAAATTATACATGTTCCTTTTCCGGATTAAGTATATGTGGCCCATTCACTTTATCAAAACCAGTGGTTTGTGCCTCAAATTCATGTAGCAGGTGTCACACCATGTTTAAGAGCCCCTTAGCATCCCTACATCCCACCAGCCCCTAATGGAAACTGGTTTGTGATGGCCAGTGCACCTGGAGCACGGCATTTAACACAACAACGGGGCAGGACATCTCTAGCTAACCCACAGTTCACAATATATTTCAAATATTAAATAGAAGGTGTTACAATAAAAATACTAAACAGGAGCTGGATGTTACAGTGCTACGCAACTTGATAGCAACTGCATGCGATCATTCTCTCAAAGGTCCTGTGAGGCACAGGCAGCTTTACAGGGGGTAACCAGTCCACAACAACTCTTCCATAGTGGGATTTCAAGTCCCCTTCTCCATGCAATTCAATGGCAGCAACATGTTTCCCATTCCAGGTCCCTCCTCTTCTTTTTCACTGGGCTCTTATATAATACTCTTTTTTTGCCATTTATCTGTTTCATGGTTTTTTATGGAATATATTCCCCAACCAACTTGTTTTCTCCCCTCATACTGTTCATCCAAATTTTCCTCCTTGGTCCAGTATTGCCAACATGCCCCTTGTGCAGATCTTTATTTGGGGTGGAAGGCAGAGATCCACTCAATATTCCTGACAACTGGGTGGGCCAGCTTTTTGGGTTGTTCCAGGCTGATTTTAATTTTGAATCCTTTTCCACATACCTCACAAATCCATCCTTCAGCAGGAATCCTTTCTGAATCCCATTGTGCCATGGGACATGTCAGGCAATACTGTCGATGTTTTACCTTTGTCTTTCCACATTTGGCACACAAACACAAACTTTCTGTTCCCATGCTAACTCTTGAGATGTTCAGTCAGTCCCAGGATCCACCCTGTCTGCTTCCCACAACGAGGATATGATAGATTTTTGTCCAGGACCTTTACCACCAGTGTGTCCTCCGGTGGAAGGTCAGTGGTGTCACACAAGGTAGGTGACACAGGCAGTGAAGGAATGAGCACCATGGCCCCCAGAGTCAAGAGCCTCTTATCATCACTTCCTCTCTCTTTTCCGGGCTGATGCTGATGCCCCTGATAACTCTGGAGTTAGGTATCTGGTATACCTGTGGATACCTGGCCAAAGCTTCCCATCAGGGGGAAGGATGGTAACGATCTCTGTCTACCACCATGCTGGGTGGAGGGGGCCACAACTGGCCCCAAAGCAGCAGGGATTTCCTGCAGGGCAACAAAACAGCCAGAAACAGGTAAGAAAAATAACGAAGGGGACAAAAGGGGTCACAAAAACACTGCTCCAAAATTATTTTAGATTACTCAGAGTAAGACTACCTTCATTTTACACCTTTCCAGTTCTGCCAGGTTCCCTAGAAATCCATGCTAGGAGGGAACCCAGTGGATCACCCAGACCTGAGGCAGGATCAGCCATGCCTGCACCATACCCAGCCACTCCTTACCTACACTAAACCCGAGGCGCCCACTGCTTCTGCAAAGGACACAGCGTTCCTGGGAATAAGGGCTGTGCTGGAGACACTTTTCGGGGCTAAGAGAACTGGACAAGCTCATCACACACCCCCCAGCGTCAAGTCCATGCACTACTTCTTTTCACCTTGCAAGTTTGCCCTGGCAGCAGCAGAGCTTGCGGAAAGCACAACTGAAATGAAGAAAAACCACTACCTTGGCCACGCAGTGGCGAACTGCCGTTTTTCAAAGTTATTTTCATCTCTCCCGGGTCACTGAGGCTGTCAGAAGTTAATCAGCATTTCCAGAGCAGGCTGTGCAGTGCGAGAGACACCTCCGGCAGCAAGGACGGGAGTGTGCAGCCCTCTAGTGCCCACTGCCAGCCACGGTACTGCCACAGTGGCCGTGTCCCCGCAGAGCTGCACAGCTTTCCACCTCTGCCGTGAGCACCTGTCATTCCTGAATCCGCTCCTGACAGGCTTTGCACCCTGAGGCCCAGGGCACTTTTTAAATTTTTTTTTAAAATCCAACTTTTTGGCTTTCAGCTGCCTTCAAGTACAGGGTCAGCCCAGAAGCCGTCTCCTGTACCTTCTGCTGTTCCAGCTCCTTCCAGCCACAAGCCTTCCCTCAGCATGCAGGGCTGGCACATCTGCATTTGTACTGAAGGGTAACATTCCCATCAGGCCACATTTTTTCCTATCACCTTAACTTATCCATGACTGCAAAACATTTCCCCTTGGGCTGGAGCATCAGCTCTGACTTGGGATGCAAACCCACACTTCCTCGGTGTCTCTGTTACGATGTCACAGCCACTGCACTTGAACACTTTGCACATGATCCCGCTGCCCTGTCCCCTCTGGCACTAGCTCTTCACTAACCCCAGAGGGGCCCAAAGCTGGGCTGGCAGCCGAGGTGGCATCAGGGCTGCAGCCCCTGTGCCAGGTCAGCCTTTCTCCACCCACATGGAAGCTGTCTCCACCCCTCCTTAGGGTCCCTGCTGGCTTTTAGGGGTCTTCTCCTCTTGCATACCGCTTACCTCTACCTTCTGTGCCTGGCAACTGTCTGAAGACCCCAGAGTACACCTCTGAGAGACACTCAGCTACTCCCTAGAACCACACCAAGCTGCTGGGTTTGCCTGCCGTGACCTTTATTTGCTGGCAGTTCCCCTCAGTCTGCTCTTACCCAGTGCGGGGTCCTAATGATGCCAAGACCCCATCCCAAAAGCTCTCCTGGTGCTAATTGACTCCACCTTCCCTTTCTGCTGTAGACCTGGGGCCACAGCACTGGGCAGCTTGGCTTAAAGGCCACATTCCTGGGGAAAGTGGTTGCTCTGGCTGCCACAGATGGAAGATAACGCAGCTCTTGGCAGACACAAAGACCTTTTCTCACCTCATTTATTTCACATAAAAGTAACGTTTTTTGCAGTTTTTGCGTGTGTGATGCCGAGGGCTTAGTTTAGCTACCTGAGCATCTGCCGACTGCCAGAGGACACCTGAGACAACCCAGGGGGTTGGCAGAAATAACAGAGGACCCCAGCAGGCCTGTGTCCTGCAAGTCAGGTGGAGCACCCCAGGCCATCTCCAAGGGCTCTGGTCCCTTTGTTCAGGCAGATGTAGTAACTCCATCCTTGCTATAACAAACCCATTTCCAGATCGATGCTTTCCTACTTTCATGTCTAGAGAAAAGCATTTGCTTTCAAGTCCCCACCAGGCAGGACATCTCCCTGGAAAATTCACTTTAGAGTCCCCTTGGACTGGCCCGTGGGGTGGGGGGCAGAACACAGCTGCTGCCAGCTATGATGGGTTTAGCCACCCATATTTAATAGGCTGGGGGAGAAACAGGTGCCCTGTCCCAGGATCCGGATCCCTCCAGAGACAGCCCTAGCATCTATTCCCAGGACACCCAGTCTGCTCCTGGTCAGGTGCTCTCCCAGCAGCTTTCACTTGCCCGGAAAGCTTAAAAAGGCCCAAGTTTGTTGTGTTTTTCTTCCCCGCACAGATGATTCACTGCACTCTTCTCTGTAAACAGTGGGTGGATCCCGGCTGGATTTCCGGGAGCAACACAGCCCCGATTCCGGGCTCAGGGAGCAGCAGCAGCTCCACACCTCCTTCTCGACATCGTCTCTATCCGTGCTGCAGCAAAGCACAAGTGCAGGAGCAAACCTCTGGTTCACGCACACCTGCAGAACGCTTATGGAGTGTGGAGGGGAAAGGGAGCTCCAGCGTGCCCTGAGCCGGGTCACTGGATGCGGGCGAGCTGCCGGGCACCCCTCGCAGCCCACTCAGCCTCTGCAGGCTCCTTTCCCCGCGAGCAGGAGCGCAGCCCCGCGGGCAGTCTCATCACAGCCGCCTCGGGCTGCCTGAGGAAAGCTTGGTGCTAAGGGTTAACTGGCTCCCGCCTCCCACTGTGCCCTAGTTACGAGGCGAGACCAGCGTTCGCAAAGAGAAGTGCTGGCAAAGCTCAAAATCTTTATTTATTTTTTTTTTCCAAGGGACTAATTGCAAGGCTAGCTGAAAGGAATTAGGGAAGAGCTGACATTTCCCTTGGTATTCCTCATTGCGCATCTGTGTGTATGGAGCAGTGTGGGAACCAGCATAATGCTTGAAAGCTTGCCTTCACACGTAACGCCGTCCGTAATCCAAAAACCCCCTGCAAAACTCCATCTCCTCTCAGATGAGACCTGGGGCAGGCAGGTGCAGCCCTGCCAGGAGGGCTGGTAGGGACTGGGACCACGTCCCCGTTGTCCCAGCACAGGGGAAACCCCCTGACTCCCTGTGCCGCAGCCCCGGGTGCTGCCGGGGGCTCTGGGAGCCCCGGGAAATGTCGGGATTTTAACCACTAGAGGGAGGAAAGGGAGCTGGACATCACCGAGATGGTGAACAGAGCTCCAGCACTGTGCAATGAATCTCAGATCCGGACACAGACACTGAGATCTCGCTCTGAGGTACCTCCTTGAGCTGGGACCCATCCCAGGACCCATCCTGCTCTAGACACACACAGCACTTGCCCCTGGCAAAGGTGTTTTCAAGCAGGAACATGACTTTGCACATCAGGAGAATTTAAACCTGAGAAAATATCAATCTGGGTGCAGAGCATAGGGAGAAGCTCCCTCAAGATGATCCTAAAGGGAAATAGACACATTTTAGACGTTCTTAGACACATTTTTTTGGGCCTTTCTTTCCTGAAGAAGCTTTTTTCCACTCTGTGACCCGGATGAATCCTCTGCCCCTGCCAGTTCCCACTGCCAGTGGGTAACTCCAGCCCTGCAACCTTTCCCTCAGCCCCTCTTTCATCCCTGCCAAAAATTCGAGCTTCTGCAGGTGCTGGGTCAGCATTTGGGATGCTCCAAATTCTCCATCCTTCTTGCATGCTGCTCCTCTCCTAGTCTAAATCCCTGGAGCAGACTGTCATCCCCAATCCTGACAATTTTCTAATTAATGAAAAGCTTGGATGGGGGACCAGCCCCAGTCTGACTCTTTCAGGAGTTGCTGAAAGGCAACACTCCACTTTGCCGTTTCTGGGAAGAGGCTCAGCTTCCCCACACCCTCACTTGCCTTCACTCTCGCTTCTGCTTCACCAGCAGAGCTTTTCCCCCGCGGGGAAGCCTTCCTGCCTTCTGATGGAAACCTGCCAAAGTCGGCAGTGGATGCTGCCCGGTTTCTGACTGTGTGTGACTGGTCGGGGAGGCTCCATCCCAGGGGGAAAGGATGTGGCCATTCCTGTAAGCCACTCCTGACACCCCACACAGAGATAGTGGGAAGGGGATTTGGCTGGAATTTGTTCAGATACAAATGCCTTCCTAGGAGTGACTCAGCCCTGTGGTTTTCCTCCCTTCCTTGCCAGCAGATTTGATTCCCAAATTGCTTCAGGGCTGCTGAAAGGCAGGACTGCTGTGCTAGCAGCAGGTCAGGGGGGCACCCCTGCTTCCCCATGCCCTCCCCTCCTCAGCTTTCCTCCATCTCCCAGATTTCTTCAGCCCCAGCCTCTCATTTTGCTACATGGAAAAGGGGAAGGCTGCCATGGGCGAGGGCTGGAGGGGAAACAGGAACCTTGAGGGGAAAAACATCCCAAGAAACTCCCTTTCCCCCTGGCCATGCTTCCGCTGGGGCTGCCAGCACTGAGGGGCCTGGTTTATGCTGGCAGATCACACTTAGCAGGGAGCTGCATGGGGTATGTGCTGCTTTCAGCGTCTCTTTGGGGGCAGAAGGAGTTGCTCCAGAGAGGTAAATGCCATCTCTGGTGGTCACACCAGCTGAACTTCTGTACATTTCCCCTGTTCATTTCCATTCCATCTCACAAGATTTCTATCCAGGTGGCCAGATGGCAGAAGGTCTCAAAGGATGCAAAAATATTACATAGGCTAAAAAAAGGAAGGCAGGTGGAGGGGGAGCCCGAGCTCAGAGCAACACAGCCTGAGCAAAACCCTGGCTGTGTGCAAAAATCCCTGCTGGGGAGAGAGGCAGAGCAAGTCCCCTTGGCAGGAAAATACCAACTGCTGATCAGGCCTTTGTACAGTTTCTTGCAGAGCATCATTGATGCTTATAACCATTCCTGAGCTCCTCTTCAGCCATGCAAATGCTCGGTGCAGGGTGTGGAAGTAAGGAGTCCACACCAGCATCCCCCAGGCTGTGAGGTCCGAGTGCATCTGTAAGCACTGCAGGAGCAGCCCATCCCACAGGACACTTGGTGTGATGGAGGCTCCGTGTGCAGTCGGGGCTGGCATCACAAAGAGGCTGAGAGTAGGCTGAGCACCAGCCAAGCTGCCTGTCCTGCCACCCCAGCTCTGAGGCCACTGGTGTGGCCTCTCAAACCTGGTTTTGAGGATCAGGCTCTGTGGACAAACCAAGGCTGCTCAGCTCTTTCAGCGAGGGCATCTCTGTCTTCGTGCTGTCAGGAGAAAAAGCACCTGCTGAGCCCAAGCTGTCCCTTAACACCACATCCTTCATCCCAAGGGCAAGGCTAAAAAGATGTGGTTTCCCTCATGTATGACATTTCTCAGAGGAGGAACAGGGGCTTGCAGGCAGTTTGCTGGCTTAGGGGAGAGGGAAAAGGAAAGACACACAAGGGCCCCAAAACCTCACAAAGCCTGATGCTTCTAGGTTCAAGTCTGGAAATGGACTGAGCCTCAGCTAAGGCTGAAGTGTGGGATTAGCTCTGTTAGATATCTGTGAGTCTACACCTGAGAGAAACTGCCTGGGGAGGGGCAGCAGGTGCTGGCTGGGCATGATCCTGGATCTGGGCACTACTGCGGGCTTCTCTGCTAAAGGGCCAAACAGTCTCTGTTGCCCCCCAGCTCCTCCAGCCGCAGCCTTCTTGCTGTGCACAGCCTGGGGCTGCAGCCTAGAGCTGCCTCCCCGAAGAGATTGAATCTCCCAGCAGGAGACCACCTCAGATGGCCATGAAAGCCCTTGTCCCACTCCAGCCCCAGAGGCAGTGGCTGCAGACGTTTCACTGCTCCTCCTTCCAGTGTCCTCCCCCGGGGCAAGGAGCAGCTGCATCTGCTTTCATCCAAAAGCCCCCAGTGCTGTGGGGCTCAGGCACTCGGAAAACAGACATCAGCCCTTCCCTAAGGCTACTTTCTGCTTTCAGCAGTAACACTGTGAGGTATTCTAATTGCTGGCTTATTTCTGTGCACTAAACCACACCCTGGTCCTGCTGCCTGGCTTTCTCTGCAGTCACAGGAGATCAAAGGTGGGGGATTTAAGCCTAATTTCTTTGGATGAGTAGGAAAAGCCAGCTGCTCTCTCTTCCTTTGTCCTCTCCCCAGAGCTGAAAGGTGGATTTTCTCCCCCTGGGGTGAAGTCTCAGCCTTACAGGGGCAGTTCCCCTGCCTCTTCGCCCACAGGGCCACACCAACAAGGGCAAACCCCTCGTGCCTAGCCGTGCTCCCAGCACAGTGAGGCTGCAGGAGGCTCTCCCTTCCCCCCGATATATGCCAAGCCACTGTCCTTCTACAGGGGGCTGGGCCAAGCTGCTCCTCACTCACAGCTGCTGCCTTTGGCTGAAGGAGACCAGGGGAATCTGGAGCAATGGGGACTAGGGACAGCATCAGGTCTCAGCTGAGCTGGTGGCACGGGGAAGGGATGGGTGCTGCAGTGTGACCCCAGATACTTCTGCTCGCTCACCTCTGCCCACCAGACCTATAAAAACTGGGATTCAGACAGTCGCTCCAACTCCAAGCACGCTCTTCCTCCTCTTCCTCCCACAACCTGCATCGTGAGAGCTGGCAAAGTTGTTCACCAGCAAAGCTGTGCATTCCCTTCCTCCCACCCATGCAGGGTCTGAGCTGCCCTGATGCCCATCTCCCTGGCATGAGGCCTGCAGTGACTTCCCTGTTTGCCCTACTTGTGCCTCTCTCTTGCCTGCTTCTTCCCCTGCTCCCCAGTGGTTTTCCAACTCAGGAGGTCACCAGACCCTTCCCAGCAGGCATGCACATATAGGGCATGTGGGGGACCCATGAATCAAGGAGAGGGGTGCAAAGAAGTGACCGAGACAGCCATGGTACTGGGAAGAGGGATAACCCTTCTGGGGGCAAGATTTGGCCCCAGAAGATATCAGGAGCAGTAGTCAGAGGGATGTCCAAGGTCTGACCCCAGCAAGGACAAGCAATGCAGCCAGTGCTAGAGAGGCATTTGGCCAGGCCCCATCCCCAATGGGGACATCAGTGTCACAGCCCTGATGCTGCAGTGCTGCCTTGAAGAGCTGAGCAGGCAGCAAGGAAGGAGCAGGGAGATCTCCAGTCCTCCAGTGTGGCACTGAGAGCTGCCAAAAGTGATGGCTGTGGGGGGGGAGTGCTGGTTGCTCCTAAGCTGTGTCATGTATGGGTGGGACTGTGGCAGGTGAGCAGGAGGGCAGCCCTGCCTTGAGAAATCAGAAATATTTCAGGTCACAGATGCACATGCCAAAGTTCCTGTCCAGCCCCTTGATGGAGCTAAGGGGCAGAGAGTGGCAGTCATGCAAAGTTGAGGTGTGCAGCCAAACTACACCTGACCACCTGAAAATACACTGGCTTGCTGATGTTGCCTGCTTTGGGGGCTTGCACTGAAAAAACTGTGGCTCCAGCTTGGTCACCTCTATGACAGAGCCTTCCAGGTGCTTCTCACTCCAGAAACACCATGGCAGCTTCCAAAAGACAAAACCACTCTGTAAATTTTATCTGAACCTGTGGGGAAGCTGTTGAGCCCAGGCAGGGTGGTGCAGGCAGCCAGGCATGTCAGGCATCTCGACATCCCCCATCAATTGATTTGCCAGTTTATTTCTGGGTTTGTTCACCGCGGCACAGAAAGAGCAGTGGTGCTCACCCCACCATCAGCTCAGTGCCACAGCCAGTGCTGGGGCCCCAGATTCTCATTTCCAGACTGCTGGCAGAGGGGAACCCCGGGGGACCTGACATCACTTCTGAGCAAAGACAATGGTTGTCCTTTTGGTGGCACTGACAGAATGCTGGAGAATGGGACTTTAAGGAAAAGGAGTCCCACCAGACGTGTACTCACTCACCAGAGCTGGCAACAGCCAGCTGGGGCTACCTGCTAAGCCATAATGTCCCAGGGAACATCATCTATCAATCAATGTCCCCAGGGAGGGCAGCCAGCTCCCTGTGGTGCCAATGGGCATGCCACTGGATGAAACACTGGCTGCCAAACAGAATGCTGGCTGGCACATTCCCTGTCCTTGGCAACACCTGCTCCTGGCAGGGCTCTGTGGGCTGAGGATGGACACAGCTCATCACAGGTGTCAGTGATGTGTATGTGACCCCAACTCTGGCACTGTCCCCACTTGCAGAGGCACTACATTAAAGGAGGAACTGAATGGGCTTTGGTGAGGTGAGGCCAAGGTATATCTGAGTCCCTGGGGTATTTTCACCCCCAAAGGAGGAGGCCGAGCTGGTGAGGCAGCCACCCTTGAGCTTGTGCCAGGCACGCAGCACTCAGGTGCCCCCTCCACTCGGCTGGGGAGGAAATTCTGCCAAACCCGAGAGGGTCGTGGAGTGCTGGGCCATGAGAACAAGGCGCTGCCAGCCACGCCGCAGTTTCCAGGGAAAGCGGTCCCCTCTGGCATCCGCCCCTTCCCGGGAAGGAGAGGCTGCTGGGGGCCGTGGCCCTGGCACGGGGATGCCGGTTGCTCCCTCCCACGGCTTCCCCTTTTCTCAGAAAGCCTGGAAACCAAAGGTGAAAGAAGTGGGTGGAAACTCTGCGCTGCCGTCCAGGAAGAGAAGTGAGTAAGTCGGCTGCAATATTTAACTGTGCCTCCGGCCCCGCCGCCCGCAGAGCCGCCTCGACGGGAGCCGGAGCTGCCGGGTGAGTGCCGGGGTCAAGGGAGGGTCTGCGCCGGAGCGGGAGGACCGGTGTGGCTGCAATGAGGGGATTTCTTGGCTGCTGCTCTCGCCAAGGAGCCGCAGCCCGGGCGCTGCAGAGGGCGGCTCTGCCCGTGCCGAGCAGGGGGGACGCGGTGACGTCTCTGGGTTGATGGCAGCGCACCCGCTCCCGGCTGCGGGAAGCGGGACGGGAGCTGTCAGACACCCTGGGTTCACGAGCATCTTCACTTCTGTCCGTGGCATTTTTGGTAACCTGCAGAACAGGACTCGTGCTTCTCATACTTTAAACGGCGGGAGGGACGTGTTCCTGCAAACTTCCCGGGAAGACGAAGTGAAACTCCCTGGAATAATGCTCCAGCCACCATGTCAGCGCGGTGCCGGTGGCTGTGCAGCACCCACAGGACTCGGCTGCTTGGGCCTAGGCACGTCCTAGCTAATCAGTAACTCCCGGGATAATTAGGTGAAAATGCCAAAAGGAGTGCGCTGCTGCTTTTTTTAAGACATAAAGCAATAAATCATTAACCTCTGAGCGCTGGAGCTGCCTGGGAGTCACGTCCCCTCTGCAGCAGTGACTTGTGCTTTGTCTCCCCCAGGAGCGAGGGAGAGGGCAGCGCTCCAGCCCGTCCCGTGTACCACCCACAGGAGGGAGGGAGTGGAGAGCGAAAGCCAGAAAGAGCTTAATGCCTCTGGCAGCTCAGGGCTGAGCTGGTGCGGCGCAGCTCTCCAGTAGCAGGGCTGGTCATGAGTGAGCTTCTGCTTCTCTGTGTCCTCCCGTCGCCTCCAGCGGGGCTTGCCATGGAGAAATCTGCTCATGTGGCCGTTTCTGCTGTGCTCCACAGCATCCTCCTGGGCACCTGATTGTCTGCAGTGTCTCTGGACTCACCATCATTTTGGGCTGAGGTCAGGAGCTTTGAGGAGCTCTCAACCTTTCTGCCAAGGGCTCCTGCTCCAGGGTCAGGGGAGGCATGTTGCAGTGGGGCTATGAAACCCCCACCCACAAACGTTGCAGCTGGCCTGATGCAATTCCCCCCCGGGGCTGAGCTGTGGCAATGATCACCCCACGGTGCAGTGCTGCGGCCTGACCCTGACACTGCCTCCAGAAAATACGGGGTCAGGCCAGGGCAGGGCACCTTCGCACCAGCAAAATACCCATCACTGAGGTGGCTCCCACATCTCCATTCATCCCTGCCCTCCCAGGTATTACCTGGCACGCCACTCCAGTGCAGACTCCCTAGGAGCAAAGGATAATCCCAAAATACACAGGACCAAATCCAGCCCTGGCCACACCTGGGTGAAGGAGCACAGGACAAAACTGGGTCAGGAAAACCAAGGAGCAAAGGCAGACCATCTAGAGTGCTGTGGATGTCATGCTGTGGGGACATTGCTTGCAGGAGCAGTCAGAAATGAAATCAGAATTAGAGCTTGTCTGAGTTTGCGTTTGAATAGTTTCTTTCCCAGCTCATCCCCCATGGGCTTTCCATTGCACTTGGATCAAACTGTTTCTGGTGCATTTTGGCAATGGGGTGCCCCAGTCCCAGCGCCCCCAGGTGGGATGCCAAAAGTATCATGCTGGAACTGTCCCTGCTGCCTCACCTTGGGGAGGGTGGGGCACAGGGCATGGGGAAATTCATGCCAGATGGTTGCTGGGGCTGTCCCATTCAGTCCCAGCACCCACATCACCTCCCTGGGCCATGGAACAAGGGAAGGAAGACCATCAGGGAAGGCTTGTTGCTGTTGACCCTCATCCTGCTCACCTGCCTGTCTGCTTGAAATCCTTCCCCTTTCTTTGCAAATCAGCCCATGGAGAAAGATGAGGAGAAAGGCTTTTCCTTGGACTGCACCTCTCAGTTTCTGAAAGCAGTGGTTGCTTAGAGCAGCAGAGGGATGAAGGCAGATGGATGGCACTTTAAACAGCAAAATCCATCAATAATGTGAGGTAAATGCCTCAGAGGAGAGTTTTATGACTTAAAAAAATTAAATACAAAGGCATTCCATGCACTCAAATAGCCAGTGACTGCAGGGTAACCACCCCATGGGTATGAGGTGGACAACAAGCAGCCCCAAAGCATCCCAACCCTACCAACTATTTCAGGCTGGCAGGTGCTTCCATGTGGCTGCAATGTCTCTGGCAGGCTGCCTTCCTGCCCACTCAATTGCACAGGTGGCTGTCTGCAGAGCAGTGGGAGGAGGAGGAGGGAGATCAGAGTTTGAGGAACTCAGAGCTATTGAACACTCCCTGCCAAGTCAAAGGGGTCTGAAAAGCAGCACAGTGCACAGCTGGGTCCCTGAGCTGCCTCTCTGACCCTGACCACCTTCTGCAGGGTGGGGACCCTGGTTGTAAGCTCTGCTTCACCCCATCTCCCTCCACTGGTGCCCTCCAGGCCGCCCCTGTGGTACTGCTGCACGTGGTCCCTGGGATACACCAGGGCTGGCACTTTCAGCCTGGGATTCCTCAGCTTTTGCAACAGGGTTTGGCTCCTTTGCTACGTGCATCAGGATGGTGAGTTCATGCTGCCCTAATTGAACTGTAATTCCCAGAGGAGAGATTAAAATAGAGCCCCGGGCCAGCAGTTGAGCAATCGTGGAGTTCACTGCTCGTGCGACAGTTGCTCCCCCGTTGAAATCTTTGCTCGTGCTCCAAAGTGGTGTGTGTCATTTCCCGTCTCTTCTGCTGACCCGAGGGCAGCTTTTCTGCACTGCTGGCATACAGGCAAAGGGCTGGAATCCTCTCCCAGTGCTTACTCCTGCCTGAGCCACTGTCATCACAACTGTGCCAAACTATTGCTGAGCCAAGGAAAAGCTTTTCAGCCATTAGCTCAGTCCCCAGGTTTGAAAGTGAACATCTACTGAGAGGTGAGGCTGCCCAAAGCTGCAAGCAGCATCAGCACCTCTGTGGGTGCTCAGGGGGATCCCCCACGTGTCCCTCAAGTCTGCCCCTCCATGAATGTGAGCTTTGTAGCCCAAACCAGAGGGTGGAGGCAGTGGGCAGCAAAGGGCATGTGCAGTTGTGGGATGCATCCCAGATGAAGACCAGTCCCTCCCTGAATCTACTCTCTGAGCTATCTGGAAAAGGCCTTTCACTCTTCATTTTATACAGAATTACCCTGTGTCCTTTCCAACTTCCAAATGGGCAGAAAGCCCCTGCACCTTATGGTCCACCCATGGTAGCACCTGCTGCACAAACCATTCCCCTCAGCTGGCACCGCCCACTGCAAGGGATTCCCATGGGCATTGGTTTCAGTATGAATGGAGCAGAACATCAGTGCCTGGAGTGCTGGGCTGCTCCTGCAGGACTGAGCATCCCCCTGGCACAGCTTGCCCCTTTTCAGTGCCCCTTCACACACACTGAAGAAAAGTTTAGACCTAGGGATGTGTGACACCTGCACACAGAGCAAATACATAGGGGTATTCTCAACACACCTGCCAACACCAGCCCCAGGTGGCAGAAAATGGTGTTTCTCTTACAGCTCTAAGCAGGTTGGCAGAGCTCAGGGCTGACCTGAAGCTTTGCAGTAACCCCAAACCACAGGATACATTGAAGCAATGGGGGGGGGGGGGGGGGGGAAGCGCCAGTCAACTTGAGCAAAACTCCCAAAGAAGGCTGCGTCTGTCTGTGCCGCTTCTGGGGTGAGAGGTGCCAGAGTCTTCTCCTTGTGGCAGCTCCCAGTCACAAAAATCTGTGTCAGCTCAGTGCCTGCCCCGTGTCAAAGACATGATGAGCTTTTTGCTATTTTTTCCCCCCTGCAGATGGAGACACAGCTGGCTGGAGCCAGGGGAAGCTGACTCGTACTGGCTGCTTGGCTCTGAGAACTGAATTCCATAGGCGTTAAAGGGTCCAAAATGCCCTATGGATTCAGTTCTGCAGCTGGGCAGCAACTGAGCCTCAAACCTCCAGGAAGAGAAGGCAACTGTGAGCTCTTCTTACAAGGAAAATGTAAATCTTTTCTCCTGCACAGAGATCAGATTAGGGATGGAGGAGAGTTACAGCCACCACAGAAATATCTGCTATCAGAGAGCTACTAGAGGTTTGTGGCACATCTTCCCCCAAGGAAAAAAACCCCCACCCAACTATGGAATGTTTTCTTCCCTCTGGAAGTGAAATGGCATTTGAGAAAATAAATACATTGCTACCTCCTGATGTACTGCAAGCAATTGTGAGCTTCTGCTAAAAATACACATTGTCAGAACAACAGCCTGGGTGTGCCCAGCAATCTCCTGTTCAGAGTCCAGGCAGCAAAACCAAACAAAACTTTGGAGAAGATAAACAGGACAGGATGGGTAAAGTTTAGGGTTATGCCCTCTGTCTCCCTGTGGGCCCTGGAGATGACCCTAGCAGAGGCACTTGTTTAGAGAAAGTACTTGTGTAGGCAACAGGCTCTGTTTTCACCCATCCATCACATATCTCTGGGAGAGCCTGCTTGTGCCCCTTGAGTTTTGGAGATATTTCCACTATAACACTGTGTCATGCTGCCACCAAGAACCTAAAGGCTGGAGGAATGGTATTTAGGATAAGTCATTATGCAAGTCCTTGTAATTTATGTAGCATTTCAACATCACTGTATGGCAAACCCTATGCTCCTTCTCACTTTGCCTAGAAGAGCTGGTTTGCACCTCCCCCAGGATCCCACCTAAAGCATCCCCTGCCCATAGCAGGCAGCATCCAGCTCAGCTGTGTCCCACAACAGCTCCAGGGGATGGGGAAGAAACTCCCTCCCACACCCCACTGAGGTGCTGCAGCACTGCACAAGGATCCAATGCATGAACTTTGGGTTCACGGCTCAAAGGAGCTGCTGCTGCTGGAAGGAAGGGGAATGCACCACCAATGCAAGGCTACTGCAGGCATTTAACTGCACATCCCTAACTGGACAGGAGAGCCTGCTCAGTCAAGGAAGAGGTTAAAAATACCTCAACAAACAACCAACCCAGCAGGAACTGCCGCCTTTTTCCAATACTATATAACCAAAGGCATAACTGATTAGCCAGCAGGTGTTAATGGAGGCCTTCTTTAGCCAATTCAGCAAGTCCCACTGCCACTGTTTGCAACACAGCCAAGAAGCATCAGTTTGGTCCAAGGTTTCTACAGCAGCTTTTCTGGTTCAGCGCTCTTGCAGGTTTGTCTGGCAGCAGAGTTAACACATTTCTGAGAAGCTAAATGAGGAATGGGGAAGGGGAAATGCAGAGATTTGCCAGGACATTTTGGCAATTGGTTAAACAAAACCTGTCGTGCTTACTAAAAAAAAAAAAAAAATCCACTTGCTTTCACTTTATAGCAATTCAGAACAACCAAGGGCCTCCAAGTTGACCCTCACAGTCTTTCCTTTGCTATGCAGATGTGTAACACCCCATTCTCTCCCATGTGGAAGGTCAGGGAGAGACTAGGAGACTACAGGGGGACAGAGAAGGTCCCCTATTTCTCCTGCATGCTTATAAAGTTCCTGCTGGTCCCTAGAGAAGCTGACAGAAAACAAACTAGAGCAAGGCAGGGTATTGGCCAAGCAGGACAAGCCACCAGGGCTGGGCATGAACCATGGCAGAAGCCATCCCTAACTTCAAAAAAGGTGCCAGATTTGATTGCAAGCTGTTCACAAAAGAGGCTGATATTAGGTAGTTAAGACCCAGAAATAAAAGCATTTGCATTTGGGGTTTTTTATTGTTTATAGTTATTTAAAAGGTACAGGAGGTTTGGAAGTAAGTCAGACCCAGCCCCTCGCAGCCCTCCAGGCTTCCAACACAACTATTCCAGTCCAACCACCAGCTATGGACGTGCTTCACACAACTCCAGTAACCTCAGTGGAGAGCCAGCACCTCCAACCAGAGTCAAGTCAGACCCAGAGCAGGGCCTCAACAGCAGTTTCAGTAAGGATATGTAGCCAGGAGTACTGAGCACCACATTATCGTGTGTAAGAGGATGGGGACACCAGAGTGTAGGGAAGTGCTTCATACAGGCCTCATGTGGTGATAAAGCACAAGGATATGGTCATAACAGCTGTGACAAGAAATGCAGACAATTGCTCTTTAAGTGTTAAAGACCCCTGTGTCCTCTGGGAACTGCACTGCCCTCAGCCGGAAGGAAATAGAGCTTTTATCCCTCCAGGAAGAAAACTAGCTTACAGGCCCTTCCCCTGGACAAGGTAGGAAGAGACCCATCTTCTCTGATCAAGGGTTGCAGTTTGGAGAACCCCCACCAGCCTGTAACCAGTCCACCAAACGCTCATTTCAAAACCAGAACCAAAGAGCTGATCTAACACTCAAGTGTCATGTGGTTTCTTCACAGGATGAGCATTGTGCATCAAAAAGGGTAAATTTGCCATAAGATTGTGGAGAATGGGGAGCATTTAAAAGAAATCAACAGGAATGGTGGCATCCATTGCTTGTGTTACTTGCCAACCACACCAAAAATAGCTGCCAACTGGCTCCCATGAGGGTAATGGAGCATCAGTCCATTGGGTATCTGACTACTTCAATGTCTCAGTTTCTTTTTCTTCTTACGGTTCCGGTCCTCACTGCTGTCATCTGCCTCACTGGCACTGGGGGTCACAGCCCGCTGGGTGACCTTTTTCTCCACTGCATATTCCTGGTCTTCTACCTTGGGGTCTCCCTTGACCAAGAACTCTCCTTTCCGGTAGGATATGGAAACATTGGTCCGGGGGTAGGTGCCATATACCCTCCGGAGGTCATCCTTCACGAATTCTGGGAGGTCTTTCCTTGGCCCAAACACCTTTCCAAGCTTCCCCCATTGAAGCTCTCCTCTCATTGTGAAGCCCTCCGGCCACGTGTCTCGATACTGATCTGACCTCTGGCAGGCATCATAGGGATGGTAGTTTGCATAGGGATTGTAGAGAGGGATAGGGACCATGGGAGGGAGGTGCCAGGTGTGGTATGGATGGATATAGGGATTGGAGGCACTATAGAGATGATGATACTCCACATGACCTCCTGCATAGTCAGGGTAGCCGTTCCTGTCCACCACAAAGGTGATGGGTCGACTGTAGAAGCTGTGCATGTGGATGGGAGGGAACATCACCGAGCTGGACACGTCTTCTGCTCTCCCAGGCCGCAGCAGTGGGTAGGTGTAGGCAGAAGGTGGGATCATGGCTGGGTAATATTCCCGTGGCACAAAGCTGGACTGGTACATTGTACAGGAGACTGGGGTTTTACACAAGGGGACACTTCTCTGGAGCAGTTGCTGAGTCTCAAAAGCTGTGAGGACAGTAGGGGAAGAGAAAATTTTCATTGGTTATATACATTTTAGGCTAAGAAGATATACTTAGCACTGTAAGCATACCAGCTAATTAATAATTAATACAAGGAGCTCCCCAGAGCTTGCAGGAGCAGTAACCTATCAAGAACAAGTGAGCCATATGGCCTGTTAGCTGCTCTGCAAGAAATCATTTAACCCACACATCTCAGAATTGGAAGGATGAGAACAAGCTGACATAAAGACCATTGAGGGCAGAAGATTCAACCTCATATCCTCATGACTTGTGTCTGCAGTGCTGGGAGGCAAAAAGACACTGCAAGAAGCTGAAGGCCCTTGAGCAGGCATGAAAATGGGAAAGACAGGCACAAGGGAAAGAAACAAAGCAAGCAGGCAAAGAAAGGAAAGAGGCAACAGCCCAAGCCTGCTGCAGTCATGTCAACTGCTGTCCTGCCCAGACAAGGAAATATTAAATAAAAAGATCAACTGTCCCTGACTCTCTCCCTATCCTCCCAAGGCCCCACTTTTGCTCTGATAAGCAAACAAGAGCTTACTGTTTATTTCTAGAGCAAAATCCAGGCAAATGTACATTTCCCCTGAGAAGTTGTCATGTACAGGTTTCTCTTTCTGGTCTCACTAATTACCATTCACATTTAAGTGTGCATTTACCTTGAGCAACTCTGACCTACAGCTGAATTTGCTCCTAGCCTGCCCTTGCCAGATATCCAAGCACCCTCCAGGGCATGAAGCAATGTCCTCCCAGGACTCATTATCCTCTCCCCAGGGCAGGAAAGGAAGCTGTATATAGTATAGGGTTGCTTTTTTTAAAAAAAGTTTAGCTATCAGAGACAGGAAAAGACCATGCACAGGTCTTGCAACTAAAGGCAGCAAACTGGATTTTTTTTCATGGAGTTCGGATCCTGTGAGATTTTCTTGTTTCAGCCTTAACTGGAGTTGCCTCTCTCACAGGCGTTGACCAAGAAAGAGATGAAAATTCAGCTGACCCTTAAGAGCTGCCTGACACAAACAGTGCTGGGTACTGCAAAATGGAAGTTTTTCTTTTTAAATGGCACAAGTTCCTCCTATTCCTAAAGGTTCATAATGCACATTAACTGTCTCAAGCCTACTTTTGCCATAGGTTCAGGGCTAGAAGCCTTCACCCTACATAGGGAACAGTAGAACAGCACTGCAGTATTCAGTAAAGGCCAGGCAGCACCCTAAAACAAGACTTGCAACCTTGGATACAAAGCCCATCATAATCATCACCCTCACAGATAGGAGGAAATGAAACAAAGTTCACAACCTACTTGCCTAACTTGCTCAGAACCACCACAAAAATCCAAACGGGTGTTGTATGTCAATGCCAGCATGAGGTGGGCACGTGGAATAAATGGTCTCATCTTGAAAACCAGTCTCAGCACCTCTTTAAATAGCTCATCCATGCATCCCTATTGAGATCCACACTTCTGTGAAGTACTTGTATTTCAGAACAAGTGGTCTGCACAGAGAGTGTGCAGCTATTGCATCCATTGTATGAAACAAAGCAAACCCAGTTTACACCCCTTCTGCTAGTCAGTGTGCTGCTCCATGCCAGTTAAGGACAACCCTGGAGAATCTGTTTGCATCTAGTTGATGACAGCTCTTGCTCAAAAGCTTCTGTAGCACCCTGCATTTTTGCTGTCAACATCATTGCTCCCAGGTCTTCCTTGCAGCTGCAAGGAGAAGGACTGACAGGCCATCTAAATCACTGGGGGTTTATCACAAGGCAGCCTTAGCACAGCTACTAATTGCTTTGATTTTACACTGAAGGAAGCTAAGGGGAACAAGCTGGTGGCTCAGCCTGGCAGGATGACCCACAAGAGGAAGCAAATTGAAGAGATAAGAAGGGGGAACAAGATGAGGATTAAGCAGGACTAGAAGCCCTTCAGGACAGCATTGTCACATGCCCCACCACAGAAGCAAATACATTTCCCTGGAAGCAGATCACTTGGGAGGAGTGTGTTGGCATCCTACACAAGACTTCACAGCCCCAGAGGAAGTTTACAAACCCACCAGGGCAAGCCTTGACTGGGTGACCTCTGCCAGGCTCCGCTGCACAACTGCCTGGTGCTGCCCTGTCCCTGCCTGCTCCCGAGCATAGAGCTCTCACACTGCCCAGACACAGCCTTACCTGCACAGGCACAAGGCACTGAACACCAGCTCCCAGCTTGCAGGGCCCAGCACTGCTCTGAATGCTCAGGTGTGTTGCAACAAGGCTTTGGTATGCAGGAGGCACAATGCTCCTGCCCTGCCCCTGCAGAGCTGCACCCTGGTGCTCCCAGGGGCTGACAATGCAGTTTACCCCACCATTACACAATTGTGTGTTGTTCATCGTGACCTTCAGGCTGAGCTACAGCATGACATATCCATGTGTACAGGAAAAGAGGGCTTTGAAAACACCAGTACAGCTTGCCTGATCCTGTCCTACTTTACTTACCAGGAAGTAAAAGCAGACACTATTTCAGGAAAAACAGTGTTTGCCCAGAAGTTGATCATTTGTCAGGCCATCTGATGGCTGGAAGGCATCAAAAGCCAGATGCTTAAGAAAACCAACTCCAAACACCAATATCAAGTGGTACCACTTGAGGAAGGAGTCCAATCCCCAGTTTCTTCTCCCCTTCCTCTTCTCAAGGAGACCTTAAAGCACCTTCCAGTACCTAAAGAGGGTCTCCAAGAAGGTTGGCACGGGAATTTTCACATGGGCAAGGGCATAGTTGATAAGGGGGAATGGTTTTAAGCTGATGGAGAGTGAATTCTAATTGAATATTAGAAACTAAAATTCTTTACTGTGAGAGTGGTAAGGCACTGGAGCAGGCTGCCCAGAGAAGCTGTGGATGCCCCATCCTGGAAGGATTCCAGATGAGGCTTGATGGGGCTCTGAGAACTCTGGTCTAGTGGAAGGTGCCTCTGCCCATGGCAGAGAAGTTGGAACTGGATGATCTTTAAGTCCCTTCCAACTAAAACCATACTATGACCCACCTGCTCCTACTTCTTTTCTCCAGTACCAGCAGCCAGAGGCTGGCCTGGTCTTGAAAGTAAATATCTGACAGCCTCCAACTCTTCAGGAGCAACTACAGGACCAGAAAGGGAGAGGAGATCCTAGCTGTCCTGTCTCTTCAGACTACCATCCTTCTTTGCTCCACTTTCAAGGTCTGTTACACCTGGGGGGGACAAACAAACTACCAAAAAACCCACACAACCCACCACATCTGTTGCCCAGCACTTGAATGTCCTGAGCTGGAGCAGTCCAAGCAGTCCTTAAAGCCTGAACTGAAATCCGCTAAATGCTTGCCTGCTTCTGAGAGCCACTGACACCCATCAATACATGCCAGGTATTGGTGTCACAGATGAAAAGCCTGGAAGGGCAGACAACAGGCTGTGCCTGGGAGCCAAGCCTTCCCAAGCCAGGGCACTGGGAGCAGTGGCAGGGAACAACAAGGGACCAATACAGTAAGAAAGGCCACAGCAAGAGACAAGGCAGCCTCTCCTTTTAAGCCTTTCCAGCAGTTTTGACCTTGCTGGAAAAGGGTTGAAATCCCACTTGGCTGGAGCTGAATGAGACACCAGGCACAATAAAAAAGGAGCGAAATTTCCAAAGACGGTCACAGAAAACTAACATAAGATCGTCATCTCTGCTTGGTGAGAACATGATACTGCAGATTATCTACCCAGGCTTGCCAGAGCTGACTCCAGCAATTCCCTTACCCATTGCCCCAGTCATCTGGCAGGGCCTTTCCCTCCTCAAACATCTTGGTGCAGGTCAAGGGGACTGACACCACAATTCCCAAAAAAGGCCTGCCAAGCAAAGTGTGCTTCACACCAGCTGCCCCACACTGAGTTGCTATGGAGCAACCAAGCAATGTTTGCAATACAAAACTAGAGAGGACATTTGATAAGAGAAGCTTTTGTTTCAGGCCTCTCAGTTACTACAGGTGATGAATCGACCAATACTTAAAACAGAAATGCCCAAGTCTGGTAGGGCTTTCCTAGCATCTAAAGCAGCAGAAATCACCTGCTAAAAATACAGAAGACCATGGTTATTCTGAACCTCTCAGGGCAGTAGAGCTTTATTATCACTTAGGCTAGCTTTGAATTTGGTGAGCTTCCTTTTTAGGTATTTGTGGAACACATAAGACCACTGTGAGCTACAGAAAACAGAGGACAGAGTAAATATTCAATTCCAAGTCAGACTACACATTCTGTAAGAGAGATATTAAAGTGAGCCTGACTGTATCATGGGCAGTACCAACATACAGGTGTGCCACGATACCCAACATGTGAAACTGCATACAAGTATCTCGCATGTATGGAGAGGCCAGTTTCACAAAGTCTTCTGTCCAGCTGAAGCAGGGTCACCAGATCAGGCTGGCAGTTTGGATGGGTTTAGATACTCCCTCAGGGAACACGCTGCTAGCCACAGCACAACTGTGGAAACGCTGGGCCCATGGGAGGGGACATGGCATCTAATTTACTGTAATTCTCAACTGAAACTATTCTTGCTCATTCCATAGCCCTGTGATCAGCTCACAAATGAAGATCCCATTAAGTTACACTTCCCTTTCCTCTGTTCCAGCACTCAAGCTTTCAGACTGTTCTTTCTAGCTTTTTCCTGACCTTTCTCTCCCCACTCCACAAAAAACCACAGATCTCCTGCCATTGCTCTGTAACAACACCCAAGGGTACAGGGATGAATACTGCAAAAGCACCAATTTCCCCCAGCCAAGAGGATGAAGAAGTAATGAGTTATTTCCAGTTAGTCCCTCCATTTTGAGCAGAGTCTGCAAAACTGTTGCCACCTGACAAAGCTTTGGCAAAGATTTTTTTTTTTAACCCCAAAACTTCAAGGACTGCTTAAAGAGAGATGTTAAAACTGAATGTTTTTATTCAGCCAAGGTTTGTCTTCCATCACTCTGGTGTCAGTCCCACGCACTTACCCAGCATCCTGGTAGCAGGAGATAGTGCGTGGGAGATGATCATGACAAAGCAGTCTCATATTTTTCCTTGTCACTTATTGCCAACTTAAGGTCATGGTTTGAAGTCTTCTCAGTGAAACTCATCCAGGAGAAGATTCCCAAGTACTTCTTGGGGAGGTGGGAGAGCAGTACGAAAAGCCACACAACACAACAACTTTGATCCCCCACCACACCGGTACTGATCCTTAGGATGCAGACACTTGGCTGCCTTCCCAAACAGGATGCTTTCTCTTTGCCAGACATGCCTGGCAGCAACACAGGAATTCAAGGAAAATGCAATAGCTCGTTAATAGCTGGGCCTTTTCAGGCCTTAGTTTTTATCTAGAGGATCAGATTCCCATGCTAGTGCTGCTTAATAATGGAAAAATTTGAATTTTGAACACAAATCCACTCACCCCCCCAAACACAGAATAGCACCACATTTTGCTACACTCTCCCAGAAAAAAACAACCCATACTGCCCCAGCAAAGTACTCCAAGAAGTGTTAAATACTTGCACAAGGGGTTACTGCATCATGCCTAATTCAAGATACTAGCACACAGTGGTGATTAACAGCAGTACAAATAGATGCTGTAGAGAACAGGCCTGCCCACATCACTAACCCAGTCTGAGGAATTCCCCCAGCAATTCTAGGGCTCTGATCCTGTTTCCCCTCACCCCACAAGAGGCACCTTTCTAGCAGGAATTACTTCACTGCCCAAATTCTTAGAGCAGCCCAAGCCAACTGGAAAGATACTACACACACAGCTGATATAAGAGGTCCATGAACAATCCATTCAGCTCAGCCAAAGGAGAGAATTTAACTTCTGAAGCCAGAAGACACCAGTCTCACCCTGCTGTTACTAGTGCACCACGAAGAAAAGAGCTCCAGCTGACACTGGTAACAGTGGAAATAGCAGCTAATGCATATTACAGTCAGTCACCCCTTATAGAGGCCCTTTGAAGGGGGAGTAGATCCATTTCAGCTATTCAAAATAACATTCCCAGAAAGCACTGAAGTCTAGCGTGGGTCTGGCATTTGTTTCTGAGGTCTGTGCAAACCCCAGACTCCATATGAAATCAAAGCACCAGGAAAAGGCCAAGTCATTGCAGAGCAAGTCTTTACTTGACAGCAGTTATCCAGAAACCCCCCCCCCCCCCCCCCCCATAACTCTGTTCAAATAGCAGTCAAAAGGCACCTCGCTGGTGACAGAGAGGTTTGGAGCAGCCACTCCTATTCTGACTGCAGCTGCTGGATAACACAGCAGCTCTGGAACAGCTGTGCCACCAGGAATAAACATGATGAGTGTTACCATAGGGTGACTGCATCAGCAGGCAAGGCTCTAGAAAACATCCCTGCCTGCTGCCAAGGTGATCCCAACACCGTCACCTATTCAGCCTCTCCCTGGGCACATGTCTGCTGCACCAGAGTATACGTTTTAGACATACACCACAGTTTCTCTTTTTCTGACATGTTCTCCTTTCAGCTTAGCCTAACTTTGTGTTATTAAAGCTTCCACCACCACCATTCTCATCTTCCCAGTAACCACTGCAGGCACACTTTGCATCAGATGTCTTCCTCACCGGAGGTTCAAATCTGTGTCCCATGTCTCAGTATCCCAGCCATCATGTTTTTTCTCATTTAAACCCTTTCCCTGACGCAACTCTTTTGTCTTTAGTTGAGCGTATTTTAATGTGTGTTTCATTGTGCTCAGTCCTAAGGATTCCCTCCATGTTAAAACACAGCCTGCACAGACCTGCTCCTCCTCTCACTCAAGAATTCATCTGATATCCATTATCTCCATCCACACATGCTCTTCTTCAAAGAAAATATCTCAGTATCAGCTAGCTCAAGCTTCCAAATTAGGAGGCCCTGGATGAGTCCCCAGCTGTGACTTCTGTCCAGCTACTCCCCTTCACTTTACAGTGTTGAGAGAACAGACTCAGGGCACTAGCTTATATCAAGCACACCAATAAGTCAACTAAATGACCAATAACCTCATTAATGCACCAGTGGCATCTCATAGCTATTTATATCACTTTGCACACAGCTATGAAACAACTAATCAAGTCTTATGAACCACACATGATGCTATTGAGTCACCCTTCCCTCCCACACCACTTAGCACTAGGATGCACATCTATTCCACTTTGCTCTGCCCTCCCAAAACAATTCTTTCCAACATAGACCTGATGTAGAGTCCAGCAGGTTGTTCAAGGAGCATCACTTCAGCATTCCTGCAGGCTTGGGTTCTCAGGCTTCACTATCATCCACAGACACCTGCAGTCCTTCAGTCAGCTGATCTCACCTTTGCCTCATTTTATATATTTTTCTCTTATTTCAGGATACGCTTTTCCTGCCACATTTATGCTTCCCTTACCCCAGTCTCCTCCCAAGCAGCCAATCCACTCAGATTTTTTCTTCCTCAGTTTGTCACATTCATAATTAAGCCTGACAATTCCGATATTGTTACCTTGGCAATCTAAGCCTTACACGGTATTACTGATATGGTGCAGGTGGCCTTGGAAGATTTTACCCTGTAAAAGCTGCTTCAGACATTCCACAATTATCTGGTTCCTCCTGGTTATACATTGTTTACTTTACACACTCCAAGACAAATAATTCAGTTCCAGCCTTAATTCCCATGCACAGCTCCAGTTACCTACCAGCACTTTCTTATCTTACGCACAGTTTGCATAGCAGAGCAACATGTTTTGTACTTCCACAGCATCCTGGTCTCTCAGCTGCTTGATAACAAGTCTTTGTCCTTGAAGTACTCTTGGGAGAGTCTCCTGATATGCTGCAAAGGAGTTAACCGATCAAACAGCCTGGTTCTCCAGAAGGAGTTTGTGGCCACAGAGGCTTTCCTCTGTAGACAAACACCAGTGTCAAAGAAAGCTATTTGCATTTTAACTCTTTATTCTTTAAGTACACTTAGATCCCATTCCCACATATCCTGCATCAAGGATGGATATGCCAAAGTATGGAAGGCATAATCTTATGCACTTGCACTCAGTCTTCCCAGGGGATCAACACTCTGCAGAGTAGGACAGGGCAGGAAAGATTATCCAGTCTTTGGGGTTGTATTACATACAGCATACCCCTCTGGTATATAAGGGGGTTTTCTGTTACAACAGCAACACACACTGCATTTCTAGTGCAAGTTCAAATACCTGAGCTAGAATTACCCACTGGAATACTACTCTTATCGCAGCCCCAAGGCAGACAACAGCAGCATCTGCTCATCTACAACTTTGTTGTAACTTAAAAAACAAAACAAAACAAACCAAAAACAAACAAACAAACAAACAAAACCAAACCAAAAGAACCCAAATTCCTTTCTGTTACAGTCTTTGGACAATACAGAATGATGCTCACAAATAACACTATTGATTTTTTAAAATGGGAATCAAAAGAAAATCTTGTGTTTCCAGGAATACAATCACTCAAAGGCCTTTCTATGTCCTTTTTTCCAAATTAAGTTGTCTAAAGCTTCTCATCACACAACAATAACAATTTACATTAGAATCTTTCACAAGCAGGTGGTGGTAGGAATATTACAGCGTGGAGCACTAGCATAAATCAATACTACAACCAAGTTATGCTAGTGTACATGGACTTGCACCCACATGATCAAACAGCAGATGTGAAAGGGAAGCCACCTCAAGAGATCTGTATTTTTAAAAAGCCAGGCAAAATACAGAACATCTCAGTTGTACGCTTCTCTGCTACTGCAAACATTTAAGGTAGCATATAACTGCAGAAAAATTACAAAATAGCCCAGTCTATGAGTGCAGAACACAGACATTTGCTTAGTATACGCGTACTCACATGCAGAGGAAAGACAACCAAGAGAATGCCTTCACTTAACCAAGGAACAGTAGGACACACAACCAGATCTTAAGAAAGCAGGCTACTTTCTACAGGCTCTTTTTCACTCAAGTGTCTTAAGGATACACAGGGAGTAAGGAGATGCCCTAAGATACCACATTACACCTTATGGAAGTTTTTCCTGAGGTAACCAGGACTGCAAAACTTGCCTGAACGTGCCCTTATACTTAGAGACAGTAACAGGAAGCTCATTCCTCCAGCAATTACATTACATGTTCAGACACGACATAAGTAATGAAGCAGCTAAAATCAGCACATAAAGGCAGCATAGAAAAACCTCAAAAGCACTCACCAAAACTTCAGGGTCTTTCTCAAGTCAGCAAAACGCTATTAGCAAAATTTAAAGAACGGTAACCTTTAAAGCAACAGACTAACTAACAAAGAAAAGAACCCCCTCACCCCCATCAAATACCACAGAAATAAAGCCTGCTGTCTTCTCTTAGTTTTACTTCCCCCAAGCTTTTTACTCACACTCAACTACAACTAAGCTTCTATTTGTACTCAAGGCTCATCCAGATTGTAATTAAGTAAGAAGCCGTATCAGTGGCTCCCATCAGCACTACCTTATTGTAAGCACCTGCACTGTGGTGGACCTTTACAGACAGAAATCTCCACAGGAGTTTTAAGAGTTTTAAACGGGTGGTTCTGTCTGCAAGGTCAGCTTATCATCACCGAGCACAACAGCAGCAGCAGTGCAGCTCCTTTGGGATGCTTTGTGATTCCATGAACTTAGAGGTCTTTTCCAAACTAAATGATTCTTTGATTAGTGCCTTATGCCTTGCTCTGCTGCAGGTGATCTCAATAGCTGAAGCTAAATAGCTACAAATCACTCTTTAATTACAAACCATGTTTATTACAGTTAGTTGTCTGGCTTCTAGGAATTTATAAAAATGACCTGCTTAAAAGCTACTAGTCAGTCTAATGTGCAAAAACATTGGAAAGTAATAGGGTGCAATAATACCTTTCTGTACATAGCAATTGACTTTTGCCTCAATTTCTCGTGGTGAAATTTCCCCTGGTGAAATTTGAGAACAGCTGAATGGAAGCAACTGTTGCAGTGAGAGGCAGAAGGTGATGCACATGCCGAACATAGGAATTGTTTCTTTGAGAGAAAGAGTCACAGAGAGATCTTAAATGATAATAGACAATGATAGTCCCTATTTTCTGAAATACACAGGATGAATAGAAATTAATCATGGGAGAGAAATGTAAGTTGCTGATTACTAAGACCAGAGACAGGATATTTGCTGGATTACTGCCCCACCTGCCCAAGCAGCCACATATATATTTTTGTTTCCACTGTGTCATTCTGCAGCTTGGCACACGCTCTTTGGAGAAGAGGAGGCTCAGAGGGGATGTCATCGCTCTTTACAAACCCTGACAGGAGACTGTGATGAGACAGAAGCCGGTCTCTTCTACGGCACCTACAGTGAGAGGGCCAGAGGAAATGGCCTCAGGCTGGGACAGTGGACATTTAGATTAACTATCAGATTTTTTTTTTTTCACTGTTCAAATTATCAGGCATTGGAATCGGTTGCCCAGGTGGTGGTGTTGCCATCGCTGGAGGTTTTCAAGTGGCCTCTAGATCTGACACTGGGTGATATGGTTTAGTAACTTAGGGGTAACAGTGGTGGCGCTGGGCTGGCGGGTGGGCTGAATAAACTTGAAGATCTCGTGAGATTTTGATGATTCCACGATCCCCTGACTCCAAGCGCCGGCGTCCCTGGCCAGGCCGCGTTTCCATGGCGACGGGCGGACGGACCATAGAGGTGGCGCCGGACCAGAGAGGCTCGTGCGGCTGGGGGCGGGGATATGCAAATAAGGGAGCCGAGTGACCTCACACCCGATGGCTGCCGGGAGGTGCCGATGGCTTCACTTGCCAGGACGCAAAATGGCCGTGGGGGCGGGGTTAGGGGGGCGCGCATTCGCGGCCGCGCCGTGCGACGGCGGAGCGGCGGGGGAGCGCCGGTACCGGACGGAGGTAGGAGGCGCCGAGGCGGCAGGCGGGCATTTCTCTCGTCTTATCGCTGGCCCCGGTTTGTCTCCCTGCCTGTAGTGTGGTAGGGTGATGGACCCCTCGTCCTCTCAGTAAGGCCCTTCGGGTAGGGTGGGAGAGACGCTACTCCCCACTGGGGGCGCCTTTGCGTGTAGGGGGTTCCCCCTTCTCTGCAGTGGTAGAGCCCTGGCAGATCCCTCCCTCTATTACCGTGGATGATCCTAGTTTGGGCCGGGGGGTGCCGTCGCCCCCTGGTGTCACCGCTGTGCCTGTGGGCCGGGGGTTCAGTCCTGGAGCCGGTGGGCATCTGCCTGCCGGCAAGGAGAGGCGGCTCTGGCATTGCCCTCTTCTCTCGGAGCGTGCCGCGGGTCTCCGGTGTCCCTGTTACCCCTTCTGCTCACCTGGCAGGCTTCGACCCACTGCCATGGAGCCCGCGGGAGAGCCCACCAGGGAAGGATGGCAATGCCTCTGGAGAACCCGTTAGGGAAAGATAGCGATGCCTCCGGCCTCCCCTTCCTCTGCCAGGCCTCTCCTCAGCGTGGAGGGTCCCTGCAGGTGGGCACAGGGGATGGCAGCGCTACCTGGGCATGTCCAAAGTGGTGATGTCCCCATCTCCAGCCTGACTCCGCGGGCATCGCCCGGCTCCCTGTGCTCCTGTCCTGCACGTGGGACGTCAGCAGCTGCGGCTGGTGACCCGGTCAGTGGCGTGTGGCCTTGTGGCTGTAGCTGGGGCCCTGCCAGAGGGACGATGGCTTTGGGAGGTTTGCATAGGTGAAGAGACTCCCTGCTCCCGGGAAGACGTGTAGCAGAAACTCCTGGTGGCTGCACTTGGCAGAGTGGCAAAAGTTGCTTCTCACCTGGAGCTTCCTGTTGAGTCTTAACAAAGAACAGGCAGGATTCATGCAGTAATCCCTTCTTGTAGCTCCTTTGAACCAACTCTTGGGGCTTGTTTCCAGTGATGATTTCAAATTTACTTGTAGTTTTGTAATTTGAGGCCAGAGTTACCTGGCAATGGTTCCCGTCCTAGTGCTGTGAGGTCCACTACAGGATTAGCGCTTATATTGTCAGCAAATGATCAGGAGCAAGTTTTTTAGTACATCTAACACACTTTCTTTACACTGTAAAACAATGAGTTCTTTAGACACGGGACGTTGTGTTTTGTTAAGGTAAAAGCCATGCCACGCTCTAAGGCTATGAGATCGAGAGATAGTTATCTCTGTATTGACAAACCTTGTGTGCTTGTTAGGGAATGAGATCTGATTGAACAAGATTGCTCAGCTGGAGCACAGCTCCATGGAAGCTACCAGCTGGTTCAAGGTGTTAATTGTCTGTGTGGCAGTTGCGTTTGCCTGTATGAACTCAGCAGGAGTGATGGAAGCACATGATTGATTGCTTGTAATAAGAAGGGTATTACTTAACCTCATGATGCACAGCCGTCAGTGATTGTTGAATTGGTAAATAGTTCTGAGAAACGCCCTTATAACTTCTTCCAGCCATGTTTCCATACCTGATCCGGGTGGTTTAATGGCTTCACCCATCAGATACCAGGCTTCTGGGAGCCTGTTGTTGGGGTGTTCTCTCCTGTTTCACACAGGACTATGTTTAGCCTTCCCTCAAAAGTCCTTGGTACTAAGGGATTATCCAAGGGTGTTAGGAGGGTTTCAGGAGAAGTATGGAGTGGAGAAACTGGGAGCCTTGGAGCTATATTCATCACTAAAAGGGTACACAAGATCAAAGTTTAGTCAGAGGAGCCTAAATTTTGTGAAGTGTATATCTAGGAAGGAGCTTTCCTGGGATAGAAATAGGATTTTGAGAGGGGTTTTTTTGTTTGTTTAAATGGGGGCTCTTTTGGTTTCATTCATTCAGATAGCTCTGTGGAAGGATTTCTCATTTTACTGACACAGTTCTGCCAGAATCCAGGTAGCATTGCGGGGTGAGGACCCTCTGAGATGTGTTGTGGAGGTGTCCTGGGGTACCATGTGTGGGAAGGAAGGTGTGTGCAGAACCTGGTCTGTGCTCCCAGAATGGGCTCATCACTGACACATAACTCTGACCAGACAAAGATGTCCATGACTGTCACTTGCAGGCTCTGGGAGGAATTGATGTGTCCAGCACGAGGCATTTTGCTGGGACAGGTCACAGGGCATCAGCTCTTTCACAGGTGCAGCTCCAGCTCAGCTTCCCTGTGAATGGGGCTGGACCGCCAGCAGCCCAGTCTTGTCTGGCTGTGACAAATGTCTATAAATAGGGTTTCTTCTCAAGTGATTTTTCCAGCTGCTGGGTGGATTTATTGTGTAGCCGTTGTAGAGATACAGAGCTGGTGTATTTGACCTTCTGTTAGTAAGCCCCTCAAAATCTAGAATACACAGCAGAGGCAGTGTAGTGGGAGCTCAAGCAAGCACAGTCATATCCTGAAATATTATTTGGGATATTGCAGCCCGCATTACCCACACAGGGGAGAATGAATACAAGGGTTATTCTGATACTGCACTCAGGTCTGCAGATGGCTGTTTCAGTTGCTGAGTGGCAACTTCAGCACATAAAAATCATCTGGCCCTGCTTAAAAGGCTGGCTTGAGCCAAGATTCACATGTATGGCTCTGCTGCTGGCTCAGTACAAGTGGCTTCAGCTGTGGAAGGCTGGAGCTCAGCCTTGTTGGAAGGCCAGAGCATTGCCGAATCACCATGGGACACGAGGACTCATGAATCCAGCTGTGAGCTGGCTAGGAATGAGAGCACATGTGTGAGCCCCAAGCTGTGGTGTGTTCCAGACACAGCTGCATGCCAGCACTCTCAAACAAAAGCAGTGCTTTCCGGGTAGCCGGTATTCCAACATCCTCCTCAGGAAGATAAGATCTGTGGACGTCACTGGCAGGAGCCAGATGTCAAATGCGAAGGAGGAAGTTCCTCAAATAAAGACTCATTGCTTTTTAATTTATGAGCTTGTTGCTTTATGATTGTGTTAAAGGTTCAGCGTGGATGAATGATAGCTATTCCCTCCTGCAGCTCCTTTTCCCATCACTTCTTACAGCCTCATGTTGAAAAGTTCTGACATACTCCATGAGTAATTCTCCATCCCAAGGAAAAGGTTATGAAAATACCACTGTGGCAATAACACAGTGATTTGGGTGTAGAAGTAAAATCTGCTTTTTACAGACAACTGTGATTTGTTTCTTTTTAACTGCACATTTGCAGATGGGGAGGGAAAAAATATCTATCAAATGACCTCATGGCTATCCTAGCAAAAGTGACATCACTTGCAAATATCAGCTGGCTGGAGAGGTTGCACATCTGTGAGGGAGTGATGAGGGAGCAAAAAGAAAGGAAGTGGAACTTTACCCTCTTTGAACAGAGCTGTAGCATTTATGTGACAAAATGAGGTGTCTCTGGAAACTTCAACAGCTGTGGTTTGTGCAACGTGCTCAGTGAAGCACTTTTTGGATGGGGACAGCATGAAGTGCAGCACTAAGACCAAGGCTTGAGTGGACTCTGCTTTCACACAGGTTTTGGATAGCAAGGGCAAGCCCAGGGTAAGAATCACCCTAGTGAGTCACACTGTTGGTCTGTCTCTCCCCATGTCCTGCCCCACAGTGGCAGCAGGAGATGCTGTTTAGGGGGAGAGTACATGAGTCTGGGCACCATTTGTGGCCTTTCCACTTGTCCACCTCCAGCCTGCACAGCTGGCTTGGGGCAGCTAGAGGGGATTTTCCTGCCTTGTTCCCTTTAGTAGTTGTTTGTGTACAGCCGTTTTCTATGAATTTATCTAATCCTTTGAACCTGCTGCCCAGCTCTCCAATATCCTTTGGTAGTGAATATCAGGTGTTTACTACCTGCCAAGTAAAGAAATATTTTTGTGTGCTTTAAGCTGACTTCCTCCTTGTTACAGTGAGTGTTCCCAGTTCTTGTGTCCTGACAGTTCCATGAGGGGGCCCAGCACTCTGGTGTCTTCATCTGCTCTTCAATAAGCCTTCCACAAAGGCTTTTGGTGAGACACAGAGGACTTACCTCTGTGACAATTGTCTTAACTCTCCCTTCTTCTTAACCTTTGTCTTTGTGCATTGTGATTCCTTTCCAATTCTTGACCATACAAAATGAAATTTCCCCATGAAGCTTGTCTGTCTTTAATTATGTCTATAAAGGTTCATTGTCTGGCTGAATTCCCTTCCAAGCAGTGTCTTCTTTTTTTCTGGCCATGGATTCTGGCCTGGCAGGGATGCAGAATGGTGTCTGAGCTCCACAAGGGCTCTGCAGTTGGATCCAGTTGAAGTTTAGTGCTTTGGCTGGGAGTGGAACCGAGATGCAGTTTCAATCTAGTGATGTAATTGATTGGAACAAATGCTGTTCCTGCTTCTTCTGAACTAGTTATGAGGAATTCCTTGGCCTAGGCAGAGCAGATGGTTATTTTTGCTTTTTGCTTTTCTAATCTTGCCTAGAAGTGGTCAGACTCATGGCTTCAGGGAAATGCTGAATGGGACCGGCATTTCATCAGGTTTCATACCCAGACATTTATTCTTCTTCTTGATTTCCTGCTTGGCCTTGCTGCAGCTGCTGTTGCAAGCCCAAGAGGCTGGTGTGGTGCACAGATTCCTATTTCCTATGTGTTCAATCTTATCCCATGTTGCAAAGCCTCCATGATATGTCTGAGTTTGGTGAGTGCAGACCCTGGAGGGCTGAAACAGGAGTGACACACAGCCCTTTATCTTACTTTTGACAGTCCCATGATAACAACCTTGTGGTCACCCTTCTTGTGTGTGTGCTGTGAACAGGGCTTCTCATGGTGGCATGGGCTGGAGGAGCTGACTTACTGATTTAAGAAACCTTTATGTCTTGTGTTTTGCCTTGGATCTGTAGCAACATTAGTGTGAGAGAGAGCTCAGCCTGAAAAGCACAAGAGAACATTTCTGGCCCCACCTCCTGGCCATGAGCTCCCTCAGTGCAGGTGTGAGGAGTCCTCCTCTCACACTCAGCCCCTTGTGAACATACAGTGGCTTGTTCTGGTCTAAGGTTGCTGTGTCCACATGTTTTATTTCTGTGTATATTGCTGTCCAGCCAAAGCATCTTTATTTCAGACTATGATCCTAAGATTTAGGCCATTCCAAGAAAAGTTGGACAACTGCTAAGGGACTTCTGGTCACTTCTTTGCATGATGGCAGCATTCCTGCTGCAGTCTTGTTCTGGTCGTGTCTCTTCATGCCACAAAGCAGCAGCACTGCTCGCCGTAAATAACTCCTGTCTGAGCCAGCCCAGGTGCTGTCAGCTGTGTCTGCCTGGGGAAAGCATTGTGCACATGTGAGATTACATCACAGCTGTTGTCATTTTTATTTGGGTAAAAATTTACATTAGTACCTAAACATACCAGTGACTAGGTGTGTTTTCTGAAGGATGCTTTGTTGTCTGCAGTTATCTAGCTTGATTCCTTCTGTGACCTTGCCTTTAAAGAGCTGGATTAATTGTCTACTTGCTGGATAACAGAGAACATTACAGGGTAAAGGACAGGGCAGGCTGATCAGGATGAGACAGTTGTACCCCAGGAGCCCACAGCCTGGCTTCAGCTTAATGAAACAGCTTTAGTGCAGCAGACAGCTTCTAGTCTCTTAAATCCCCTCCAATCCACTTTGTAGCAGCTCTTCGAAACAATATGAATTCTGATCTCTGCAGACAAAGATTTACCAATTAACTTGACTCACCTTTTACTTCATTTAGGAAAATGAATCTGTTTTCATTCTATTTTTTTTTCTCTCCTGCAGGAGCAATAATGGATTGGCCCCAACAAAGATGTAGTAGGTGTTGGGAGGAGACCTCTCACCTGAAATGGAGGTGATCAAAGGAGCTGAACACTGACTGCACCAACATGGGGCTGCGACTGCTGGCTTGTCTTTTCCATTTGCCCACTGCAGTGATCTACGGGTCTCTGTCACTCTTTGTTTCCATTTTGCACAACGTGTTCCTCCTGTACTATGTGGACACCTTCGTCTCTGTTTACAAGATTGATAAACTGTCCTTTTGGATAGGAGAGGTTAGTTTTTTTTTCCATCAGCTGCTGTGCTCTTTAAGTAGGAAACTCTGAAACCGAGACTGCTCCTTGCTATACATGTGAAAACTGTTAATTATAACAGCAGTGTTCCCTTTAGGAGAGGGAGCAAGGGAGCCTTCCAAGTGCTAACTTAGGCTTTTCAGCTTTTCCCACTTACATAAAAATAGAACAAGCTGGGACAGAAAATGCAGAGACTTAGTTCTTACGACTTCCTTTCCTCTGGGGACATTGGGGTGTTTCACAGGCAGTGAAAACCACTGGCCTTACTGCCAGTTGCCCCAAATAGGGGCATCATGCAGCAGTGATGGGGCAGGGGAGGTGTGCTGGGACAGCTCCTGCTGGTGGCTCATCATGCCAGCTCACCGCTGCTTGCTTTGATGACAGAACGGAGCTGACGTGTGGTTTGTTTCACTGTCCTGTTTTCTTTCCTAGACAGTGTTTCTGATCTGGAACAGCCTCAATGACCCTCTGTTTGGCTGGCTGAGTGACCGAGTGTTCCTTAGCACACAGCAGTAAGTGAAGTTCTGATTCCAGAAGAGTCTGGCAAGTTGTTTAGTCTCTGGGGAAGATGATGCTGAATTGGCAGTTTTAAAATGATGGCATGGGAATGGCTGATTGGGCATGGAACTCTTAAATACGTCCTTTTCATGGCATCTTTGAAGTTCAGTGCTCATAAATCTTGTTTGAGTACTTGACTGTATAGAGAAAGTCACACACACCTATTGGGTGGATGTGACCCTAACCCTAACAGTCGTGAGTGATGCAGGACCTAAAATATGGGCATCTAAAATCTCAAGCCCCTGCTCTACGAGCAAGCCTCTTAATGGGGTGTTAGAGAGTGTCTGTACATGGTTTGGGAGGCACAAGGGGGAAAAGTACAGTTATTTCCACATGGAATGCCTTAGACCAGTTGTTCCCAAACTCTATAGGATGGGAGCTGAGGCAAGACAGCTCTGTATTGTTCACCATTAGCATTTCTCGTGTATTTACGTCAGCATTTTAATGGAAATCATTGTTTGGCTTCCTGCAACTAGTAAAAACTCATGAAAATCATTTACATTGTGCAAAGTGCAGATAGTACAGCACTGTCAGGGAGGGAAATGCTCTAGAGAAAAAAACATCCCTTTTCTTTTTGGCCTTCTTTAAACCCATATTGTCAATGTATTTACTATTAGCTGAGACAGTATCTGATATGGGTCATTGTTACTTCAGCAAAAGCTGTATTTGTGTCTATGCCACTTACATGACTTCCTTACAGAGGAAGTATATGTGATCACACAGGGTTTTGTCCAGGTACCTAATTTTTTTTTTTTTTCTTCTGTTGCAGAGCAGGAGCAGAGATTTCCTCCCCTGAAGTAGTTCTGAAGAGGCTCAGAGCGCTAAGCCACAATGGCCCCCTCTTTGCCATTTCCTTCCTGGCTTTCTGGGTTTCTTGGGCTCATCCTGGTTTGCAGTTCCTCCTTTGCCTTTGCATGTACGACAGCTTTCTCACCATGGTTGACCTCCATCACAATGCCTTGCTTGCAGACCTGGCTGTTTCAGCAAAAGACAGAACTAGCCTCAACTTCTACTGCTCCCTCTTCAGTGCCATAGGCTCCCTGTCTGTCTTCATGTCCTATGCAGTGTGGAACAAGGAGGACTTTTTTTCCTTTCGCATATTTTGCGTCCTGCTGGCCCTTTGCTCCGTTGTTGGTTTCACCCTGTCCACACAGCTGCTCCGCCAGCGGTTTCAGGCTGATGGGAAAGCGAAATGGGACCAGGAATCAACCCTGAAAGAGTAAGGGTCATGAATTCTCAGCAGGGACAAAGGCCTGGCATAGATGTGCAGCAAACTAAATGTGTGAAAAGATCCCAGATGAGGCAAAATTTGTTAATTATCTCTGGTTCTTGTCTGTTGATACAGTTTTCAGGATCAGCTAGCACTGTGGCTCCACTGAAAATAGATCAAAATTGTCTTATGTCAGCCCTAGTCCAAACTGGAGGCAGAGGCCTAACCTGCTATATGGCCATCCAGTGTTTGGAACATGAAATGAGTTCAGTCTAGAGCACCCAGTGAGGCCTGTGAATGGTAAAATGTCAGAAGCAGCTTACGAAAGCATTCCTGCTTGAGCGTGAGACCACATTGCTGCCCATGCCCTACAGAGTTGCACAAGTGAATGTCTCTCCCTGTTACTCACTTCAGCTGCCTGACAGTGGCTGGGCTGTTGGTAGGGCACACCAAGCTGATTTTCCCTGTTCAGCTCCTTCCTCAGGCTGCCTCACTTGTCATCCCATGTTACAAGCTGCCAGCATTATGCTGTAGTAGCAGCAGATCCCGATGAGATCTGCCAGGTGAGCTAACTGCAGGGACCTGGAAGACAAACGTATGTATAGTGGAATGGCTGATAAGAGGAGATTGCATTTCTGGACAGAAATGTGAATTTTGCCGTAAGACAATACATATTCTTTGGGAGACCTGTTGCCTGTGCTTCTTACTAGCAATAGGCAATCATTGTTGTAGACGCCACTGTTCTAATTGGTCCAGGAGGACAAAAGGTTGGAATGGGAGCTGAGAGACAGCTCTGCGCGTACACGGGGAGAGCTGGGGACTCTGTCTTGGTGTGAGGGATTTATGGTTGCTTTTTATCCCTCCTTTTCCTACAGGCTGTACATTGAGAAACTCTCCGTCCCCCAGGAGAAGAGGATCACCCTGGCAGAGTATCTCCAGCAGCTCTCCCGGCATCGCAACTTCCTCTGGTTTGTCTGCATGAATCTCATCCAGGTAGGCACAGAAGTGACATGCTGCGATTTGGAGCTGGCTCTGGCTGTTTGAGATGGGTGATTCAGCAGTATGTGAGTTCCCCAGGAAGGGTAGAGATGTTTCCAGCACCCACGTGCTCTTGGAGCCTCCTGCACATGCTGGCTGATTCAGCAGCTGGTAGCCACTCTCCCTGCTTGCGACTAAGGATACTTCCTGAGCAAGCTGTGGGGTGCTCCTTCCTCTCTTTGCAGCATATGCTGGGTTATGGGGACTGACTGAGATCTGTGCAGCCCATATGGGGTGCAGAAGCATAGGGCCTGGCCCACAGAGGGGATGAGTTCACGAGTGCTGTTTGCTGGCATGGCTGTCAGCACAGTCTCCTTTCCCTTTCCATTTTCCTGAGGCTCACATCACTGTTCTCGCAGTCCAGCTGGATCCATCTCCCAGCTGGCTTTTACCACTTCTGTTCTTCATCCTCTTCAGTGATGACTACCAAATGCCGGCAGCCTGCCCAGCTTTGTGTGCTGCAGTCATGGCTCCCTGGGGATTCCTCGGTTCCCCTCAGGCAGGCTCTTGATTCTGGTCTGCATCTTTGTGTTCAAGCCTCACTGCCTTACCAATGTCCTCCTGCCCGCTGCCTCCTCCCTCCTGCCATGCCACTGTCTCCCCCAAAGCCTCTTGGTTACTGCTGTCACCTGCTGGCCCTGTCTTCCCTAGCAGCACTGTGTTGTACAGCCAGGCAGTGGGGCTGACTTTGGGCACACAGTGGGCATGGCTGATGGCATTGCAGCTCTGCAATCTCAGCCAGCAGTGTTGGAAATGCCACAGCCAAGGTCTTGCTCTGCTGAAGTACTCCAGGCCTATCTTGCATGTTCCTTTGGCATGGGGCTCCTAGGACAACAGACCTCAGAGAGCTGTTAGCTTTTTCTGTTCTTTCTCACTGCTGTTCCTGCTGACCAGCTTGTCTGCATGCTGCCTTCACAGGTTTTTCACTGCCATTTTAACAGCAACTTCTTCCCTCTGTTCCTGGAGCACCTGCTGTCAGACCAGATCTCTGTCTCTACTGGATCCTTCCTGCTTGGTGAGTTTCAGGTGGGACTGGAGGGAGCAGCCAAGTTGCATAGGACCTGGTCCAAGTCTGGGTTTGCTCTTCCCAAACTCCATCTGGGGAGAGGTATGCTCACATGCAGGACTCTGGGCTGTAAGATTCACACATGCATGCACCCCACATGTTTCCCAGGGACCTCTGAGTTGACCTTCCTGGGCACAGAAGTAACTTGGAGCCTTTTCTAGTAAGGACAAGCCTGGTGTGTTGGACACCAGACTCCAAAGAGGTATTGCTCTGAGCACTAGAGGCTGTGCTAGGATGCTCTGAGCACTAGGATGCAGCAGAGAACACAGCCATGAATTTTGTTCCTTTCCTTCTGCAGCATATGGACTATTTCCATGCTACCACAGATATGTGGGCATTGGTCCTAGAGTTACCCTGGGAGGGTTCTGTGCAGGCCGGGTCTGGTCAGGCAGTCCTGTCTCTCATTTCTGCTCCAGGGCTGAGTTGCAGCCTCTGCATGACGCTGGGCAAGTCTTTTCTTCCTTCGTGTCCATGAGGTTGATGGAAGAAGGTCTCCCTCTGCAGGAAAGTGTGCGCTGTGCCACAAAGCCGTGGAATAAATCTGCTGCAGCCTTCTGTATATGCAGGGGGGCTACTCTGTATTGTCCTGCTGGCAATAGCCAACCTTGCTGTCTCTCTCAGTATCATGTCTGATCTATCACCAGGAAATGGTGGAAAGTGAAACTCCATCAAGCTCTCTGTGCCTCTGTCTCTGCTCAGGTGTTTCCTACATTGCCCCCCATCTCAACAACCTCTACTTCCTGTCACTCTGCCGTCGCTGTGGGGTTTACGCTGTGGTGCGAGGACTCTTCTTCCTGAAGCTGGCTCTGAGTGTTGTCATGCTCCTGGCAGGACCTGATCAGGTGTATCTGCTCTGCATCTTCATTGCCAGGTAGGTAAGCAGCAGTCATTTCCCCTGCCCTCTGCCTCCTGGCAAACAAAATGAATTGTCCCTGTTTTAAGAAGAGGAGTGGAAGGCAGGGAACAGGGGGCAGGATCATACATAAGCCATGTGGTTTCCAGCTCTGACAGCACATGGGACAGGTCACTGCAGAATCCACAGACTGTCTTGCTGCGGAGTGAGGGAGGCAGCGATGTTCAAGTCACAGACCAGCAGGACTGGCGGCACCCTGCACCTGCCTTTGCCAGCTGCTGTGAGCTTCTCTCCTCCTCCACAGCCCTCGGTGTGTGCTGCAGGTGCCTGTGAGCTGCAGGCCTGGTGTGTCCTGTCCCTAGGCCTGTCTGTGTGGCAGGTCAGGACTGATCTGAGGTGTCACTGCGTGGTACAAAGTCTTATTGATAGTTGTGTTCCTCTCCTGTAACCAGGGCTTCTGAAATTCTTACTTCAAGTGTGGGGAAACCTTTTTCACCCTTGCCATTTTTTCTGATTTGTCACATTTTCCTGTCATTTCTTGATAGCCCTATTCAGTGCTTTGCCTGTTGTTCTGCAGCAACCGTGTGTTCACAGAAGGGACCTGTAAGTTACTCAACCTGGTGGTCACTGACTTGGTGGATGAGGACCTAGTCCTGAACCGTAGGAAGCAGGCAGCCTCAGCCCTGCTCTTCGGGATGGTGGCTCTGGTCACCAAGCCGGGCCAGACCTTCGCCCCTCTGATCGGCACCTGGCTGCTGTGTGCGTACACAGGTAAGGATGCTCCTGGGGAAAGCACTGGAGCAGGACAGGGCGGCAGACCTGTGAGTTCAGTATCTGGCACCTTGTGCTGTGCCCTGGGTGGGTGCAGAGGGCTCTTCAGTTGCTAACCTGTGCCTGGTCTCTGCATCTCCATGGCTGGTCACTCAAAGAGAATGGACAAAGGCCCATCCCCACTGCCCCATTCTCACAAGCTCTTCTCTGACACCAGGCTATGACATCTTCCAGCGCAATCCCCTGAACAATGTGGTGAGTGCCCAGCCGAAGCTGGAGTCTGCTGTGGCCTTGGAGCCAACTCTTCGCCAGGGCTGCTTTTACCTCCTCGTCTTTGTGCCCATCACATGCGCCCTGCTGCAGCTCTTCAGCTGGTCACAGTTCAGCCTGCATGGGAAGCGGCTGCAGATGGTGAAGGCTCAGCGGCAGAGCCTGACACAAGGCCAAGCAGCAGAGGTCAAAACAATCTAAGGGTCCCTGAGTCTCCAGGATGCTGCTGGTTCCAAGCTGGTGCTGGAGGGCAGGCAAAGCAAAGGGCAGGGATGGTGGGCTGAGAGAGCCTGATGCTCACGGTTCAGCTGTGAAACGCTGCAATGCCAATGATTACTCATTCCAGGTGGTGGTCACTGGGGAAGGCAGAGAGGTTCAGCATGTGAGGGGCCTGAGATCGCTTCATCTCAGGAGCAAGAACATTTTACCCCAGCCTGTCCCAGGGAGCAGAGAGCTGCTCATTCCAACAGAGATGCTGGGTTGCAGGTATTTGAAACAAACACATCCCCAGTGTGCTTGTCTGTGCTGGGCATGGCTCTGGGGAGCCACAGCCTATCCAGCTGTGCAGGAGGAGACTGCACAGGGAATCCTTCCTCACTAGAGCCTTGCAGTCTAGGAGAGTGGAGTGGGAAGCTCCTGAGGGACCAAATGACCAAGGGAATGATTGCCAAACAGGAGCAGGGATGAGAGGACCTTGAAGGCCTTTCCCAGTAACTGGTACAACTCTCCCACTTGCACTGCTGTGGTTCTTGGACCAAATCCACTCTTAAGCATTTGTTGTTCCCAGGACAATATCCTGCACAGCCAGGATCTGCTGGGTGTGCTGTTTTATGCTGGGGTTCCCTCCTCTGTGGCCTTGTAGAGGGAGTTGTTGTTGGCCTGGGAAGGGTGTTGGGCTTGACTTGAGTTCAGAGCCTTGAGCTGTATCATTTCACTGGGCATTTCATTGCATGTGTTTATCCCTCCTCTCCACAGCCCCTTCTACTCAGTTCTGTCACACAGCTGTACCATGAGCCCCCTCCCATTCTGGGCAAGGCCAGGGAACCAACCCCTAATCCAGACACTGGAAGTGCCTCCCTGCCCATGGCAATCCCAGGTGACCCAGTGAGGCAGCCTGGCACCCTCCCTTCTTGCAGGAGAGCACAGCCTGGAGGAGACACCAGGTCTTGCTTTTGTGCCTTCATTTTCTCTTTGGAGTCTGACACAGGACTGGGAGTCGCAGGGTTGGGATTTTACCCCTGTGGGGAGGAGCAGACACCTCAGCTCCTCTGCATTTGAAACAGTGCCCGAGTTAGATCATTTCACTTGGCTGCTGAGCCAGGGATCCAAGGAGAGCAGGTGCTTTGGTCTCCCTGTTTTTGGCTGGGAGTAGATGGACAGGTAGTCACCAAAGGGGTCCCTGAGGCAAGGGAGTGACTCCTCAATCCCTGTGATGTGTTTGGGGGCAGGCAGAAGGGATGTGCCAAAGCCTGTGCCTGCCTGCTGCAGGAGGGGGCTTGGCAGGCAGTGTTTGGAAGCTGTTGCACGTTGAGGGATGTTCTTTGTTTAGTGCCAGGTTCCCTCTGGGGTCTCAGCCCACCAACCTGCCATCTTGCCTCAGGACATGGCTGCCTTCTGTCTTGGACCAAGACATTCCTTGCCATGAGGCTGCTGTAGTTCTTAATAGTTTGATCATAAGTTATTTGTGGAACTTCTAACAAAGTTTGAGAATGATTTGCCATTTCATAAATTAAAGATGATCTTTTTCTGAATTGCTTGATGATTTTCTTCTAGCCAGTAGCTCCAACCTGGCCAGATAGATGTTGTGCTGTGGGGACACAGCTGTGGCTGGGTGGAGACAAGGGGACAACAGCTGCTTCTCCACAAACCTGCACTGAGGCTTGGCTGTTTCTGCAGGGGGCAGAGGGGATCACCTGCCTTTGAAGAGAGGTGTCACTAACTCCTGCTGCTTTGGAAGGCCTCAGTTAGTTGTGTCCTGTTCCTACACCAGTGGCTGCTGGGGACAATCATAAGAACAGTGATAACACTGGGCACTGTGCCACCTTCCCAGGGCCCACTTGGTGAGCACAGCTGTACTCACTGCTCTCCCTGCAAACACCTGGGCTGGCACCAGCTCTTCTCACAAGAGCAGTGGCATCACCCTTGCTCAGTCCAGGCTACCCTGTTCCAGCCTTTCATCTGTCTGCAGTGACAGAAGTCTCAGGGATAACGCATATAAAGGAGAGTACATTTGGACACCATGGCTGCAGCCCAAGAATCTCCTCCCACAAAAGCAAGGCCAGGAATGCAATCCTGGACCAAAGACCGTGTCTCCTTGCAGAGTCTGCCGAGCAACAATTCTGCACAGGGAAGACAACACAAGTTACCTCCTTAAACTTGCAGATGTGGGAAGAGGAGGCCAGGAGGCTTGAGTGTTGTATATGAATGACTTTATTTAAGTATGCTGGGCACCACCAGGCAACATGGTTTGGACAGTGTGCGAGGGAACAGTCAGGCAGACCAAACAAACGCTAGATTGGAGACAGCACCATCCTGCCCAGTCACTGCAGGTTACAAAATAGAGCACTGCTGCTGCAAGGCCAGTGGAGGGGCTGGGGGGATGGAGAGCACTACCTGGGGCACGCAGTAATGGAACCAAGAGGAATTTGCTGGAATTCCCCTCTTGCAGCAAACCAGTAAGAACAGAACCAGTTTCCCAGCAGAAGGCTGAGCATTGATGGCTCTTTTCTGACAGGTTCTTGCTTAAATAACAGTCTGCTCTGATGGGGGGGAGGGGAACAAGCAGCCTGGCCTCAGCTGGGAGAGACCACCCCACCCATCTGCCTAAAGTCTCTCCAAACCCATGGGCGAGCCCCAAGAACATGGTTCCTGCAGTGGCAACCGGCTGCTGCTTACATTCATCTCAGCTGGGGCAGTGCACTGGCCTTTCCCTCACCTCTGGTGATCCTCCAGCTCTTACCCCATCTCTGCACCTGAGAGTGACCCCTAGGTGATGTGTGGCAACAAACAGAAAGGAGAGAAACGGGGAGGAACTGCCACCAAGCAACTCCAGCTCCATTCCTACTGCCATGTTCTGCAGAAAACTAATGGGAAAAAAGAGAGCACCGAATAATGCACAAGTAAAATCAGAACAGTGGCATGCCCCAACACAAGCAGGTCTGCAGGCTGCCCAGGGCTGTTAGAGCAGTACAAGCAAAGCAGCTGCCAGGTGAGCAGAAAGGCACCATAGTGCAGCAGAACACAGCCAGCAGGACAGCCTTCCTGCTCACAAACCCGCCACTCACACGGACCTCCTGGTCTGCTTTACTGTCCTCTCTCCTGGTGCATTCCTAGCGACCAGCAGGGCCCCGCAGAGCAGTGACAGGGTGGTGCTGCAGGGCTGGCCTTTCCGCTAAGCATGGGTGCTGTGCGCAGTGCAAACATTGAGCAGCGGGCAGCTGGGCAACAGATGTTCAAAGAAGACCCAAAGCGTAATTCCCAGGTGCTGTGGTCAGTATTTGAGAGATCCTCAGACATTTCAATAAATAAAACAATTCTTACATTACAATGCACCTTCCCAATTATTATTTTGCCCCAGAATGGATAAAGTACACAAGAGTTACGCCTGGCTGTGAATACATGCTACCTTTGCCCTGACATGGCAGGAAGGAGGGAAACAGCCTCGACTCTTACAAAGAACACGAGAAGTCAGCACTGTAAATCTTGGCAGGTTGAGGGGGAACACACAAGTGCCTTCACGCCCATTCCGGGGTACTTGCTTCCAGAGGAGAAAAGGTATTTAAAACAAGGTACGAGAGAATAACCGTCTAGTACAATGATAGCTGATTAGATTTGCTTTGTTCTACTCCATGCAATACAAACTAAGTCTTATCACCAACTTCTCCAGCTGTGGTGCAGACCCCACATCAGGCTAAGAAGTTACACACTCATACACACACTCATACACCAAAACAGTGGGGGAAAATGGACTTAACGGTTGAGAATGTGCTTTCTCTTAATAAAAAATATATTAAAAACAACTTCAAAAACCTACTGATGGTGAAGACACTGCTGAAGAAGGAAGTAGCTATGGGGCCTCAGCTTTGTGTTTCCAGACAATCCAGGCATTGCAGTCAGGCTGAGTAAAGCCTGCACGAGCAGTCTGCAGTGGTTGGCTCCCTTCTGGCTTGCCAGGCAGTTTCTATGAGCTGTTCCCTTTGTTTTTGCTTATTTGTTTTACAATGACAGATGTGACTGTGATACAGAAAATAAGGGACTGCAATGAAAAAGGAATGGGCCGTTCTGGAGAAATTTAGATTGGTATTTTCTCCTTTCCATTAAAAAAAAACCAAATGAAAACAAAAAGAAGTTAGTAGTACTAATACAACCCTCCTGCTGCTGTCGTCTTTGCTCAGTGACATTGGGGCATGCTGGCGCACACACACACACACAGGCAGCTCTCAGACACTCGGACTCAGAAAAGCGAGTTTAAGTGAGTCTTCGGAGGAGACTGAGGACAGGTCCCAGGGCTAGAAGGTTTTTCGGTGGATGGCACGAGCTCCATCTTCTTCATATTCCTTTTTCGAAACCCACATTTTCTTGAAGGTGTCCAGAGAGGCCAGGATAGAGCCACTACGGAGAGACAGGCACGTTATGGGTTAAAGGACTGTTTCTGTCCTGACACTTCCCCATGACAGAAAGCTGCCTAGGCTCAGTTACCCATGACAGACACACTCTCTGGACAGCCACTCCCTCTCCCACTATCCTCAAATGTGCCAGTGTTACAGAGCCTGGCACCACCTGCCCCCTCCCACATGACCTGGTGACTGCTGCTTCAAGAACAGGCCAAGCATTGCCCAGCTGAGCAACACAACCCCCAACACACAGCACAACATGAGAGCTGCCAGGCTGTGCCTCTCCAGCCCAGTCCCACAGCAAAACGTGTTGCTGTGCAGTACATACCCAATCCACGTGGAATACAATCTCTCCTGAGGAGCCGATATCTGGGATAAAGAGAGAATCAGTCAGTACCTTTCCAAGCTCCAGTCTGCTTCTCCTAGCACACTGCACACACTTTACTCCAGCTAACACCTGACAAACACATGTGATCTCTCCCAAGAGAAAGACACCTGGCAATCCCCACAAAACAGTCACTCTGGTCCAGAATCCTGGACACGGGTCATGTCAGAGGAGCCACATTCTCAGTAATGAAACCAAACTGATTTTCATCACAACAGCAAATGCTGTTGGGCATGTGAGTGTCTCAGGAAAGGCATTTCTGATTTGAAGTAAAAGGCAGCTGCAGTCTGAGCAAGGTTCTTTCAAGGTCACAGAACAACACACTTGGTAAGTGACAAATCCAAGAGATGGCTCCTACCCTTATTTTGACGTCCTTCGGAGCTAGTTTCTTCACTTCGCTCAACAGCCTGTCACCAAAGCCTACACAAGACAGAAAATGTGTGCAGTCAGCACCTCAGCAAAGTCCCAAGTTCCCTCCACTAACAGTATGGACATGTCCTATGTAGTCCTATTCAAATACCCCATTCCACATCTTACAGAGAGTCCAGTCTGGGGAGGCACAGAACACAGACAGTGACATAACAGGATTTTGTCTCACTGAGACCTCAAACACTGGCACAATGGGCTCTATTCCTCAGCAGCAACCTGAGTTAAGCAAACAAGGTTTTTAGCTAGGACCTCCTCCTTCCCTAGTCATTCCTCTTGTGTCCAGCCCATTTGTACAGGGGGTTGAATGGGAAGACCAGGATCTATTTGGAGATGTCAACCAGTGGATAACAGACTAGTGGCTTCTGGCAGAGGGTATCTTTAGGTCAATGGGTACCAACTGAGCCCTGAGGGGATGGGCTGAAATCTTTCTGCACACACATAGCTGATACTCACGCAGGACTAGGACCACTGAACTCTCACATATCACAGACCTAAAGAAACTTGAGAAGATAGAAGAGTCCTTTTTGGTATCTAGTCTCAGATATTGTGAGATACAGCAGCAGGAATGAACACAGCTATTATTTAGTCCTTCCACAGGCACTGATTGGAGGAAAACAGTAAAAACCCTCCAAGCCCAGAAAGTGGTGCATGAGAGCAGGTGTCTTGCATACCCAGCAGGATATGACTAGGACTCAGAAAATTAGGAAGCAAATACCCTGAGAGAGCAGAATTTACACAGCCCTCACCCCAGAGGACAAGTTGGGTGATCTGGGTTATCTTCCCAGTTTCACATGAGAAAGAAGCAAGAGATCAGGTATGTCACAGCACACTGAAAGAGGAGAGGCAGGAACCTTTGAAAAGCGTGGAGCCTCCAGACAGCACAATGTTGGAGAACAGCGTTCGCCTCAGATCCATGTCTGACTTTTGAATGGCAAAAACGAGCACTTCATGAAGTCCTTCACATTCCTCCCCTATGAGGTCTGGCCGGAACAGGAGCTCTGGGGCTCGGAAACGGGCAGGGCCAATCTGCAAGAGCAGAAGTCAGGACAGAGGGAAGAGAACAATGTGGCTTTGTTCACTACCTACAGATGGGCCTGCATTTCTAAGGTGAAGCTTCAGAGTAATGAAGCTTCCTGGACATTCGTGCTCATCACCAGATCCCAAGTGAATGCCAGTTTGGACTACAGCTCCTACAAAGGGCCCCATTTCCAATTTGCAAATGAAAGAGATGAAGAAACTTGCTCAGCCCCATACAGCAGGTCTGGCATCAAGGGAGCAAATCCAGCCCTGGTACTGGAGGTAAAAACTTGTATTTCCTCTCTTTCAACCATTCTATAGTGGGCTCAGTCTTCTAAGGAGTATTCCTAACTCTTCAAATCAACTGTTAATGCACAGGAGACAATTCTAGGCAGGACAAAAAGCCCATATAAAACCACTGATGGATTTAGTGAGCTGACACCTACCCACACTCCATACTTGATCTGCCTAAAGTTTGTTAGATCAGAGCCTGCTCTCAAACAGCCCAGAGTTCCCATTGGCATGCTGCATCCTTACCCAGGACTTCTAGCAGAAATTGTGAGGTTTCTAGTAAAGTTTTCTTTCCTTAAAAACTCTAGTGCCCAGTCAACAGCCTAGGATGAGTTATGGACTTTTAAAATTATCCCCTCCTATCTAACACCACATGAAATTTCCTGTCACTGAGGACTTTTCTGAAAACCCTGTGCCCCACATGAGGAGTTCTCTGAGGGTAGTCCTTACAAACCTCAATAGTGCTTCCATCTGGCAGGTAGTACTGAGCCTTCTCAGTCTCCAGAGTCTCATCCTTCTGGGGGTTTATTGACAGGTAGCAGGCACGCTGGAGAGGAAACAGTCAGGGAGAGGGAGATGAGAAGGGTAAACCCAAATGCCTCTGATAAAATGTTTTTCTCACTAATGATCAAAATCCATGTATCCCTTTTGGGAGACTGATTTCAACAGTATTATGTGCTGGAGAAAAAACCTTTAAGGCTCACAGCAGGTAAACTACCTTGCAATATCCCACTTGTGATCCCTAGCTGCCATGGATTTTATTCCAGAAAGGGTAAACAAACACTAGTGAAAAGTATCATCAGACCCTGAAAAACTGCAGCACAGGTAAATGCAAAACCAATTCCGAACCGCCAGCCCATCTTCACCACCATGTTAACAGCCTCTCAAGAGGGATTATTGTGATTTTGACTATAACGCTCCCAGAATATTGGACAGCTGAGGTTGCAAATGACCTCTGGAGGTCATCTTGTCCACACAGGGTCCTCTAAAGCAAGCTGTCCAGGACTACATCCAGATGATATTACCAAGGGTGGAGACTCCACAACCCTCTAGACAAACTGTACCAGCACTTGGTCACCCTCACACTAAAGAAAGTTTATGTTCAGACAGAGCCTCCTGTGCTTCAGTTTGTGCATCTTGTCCTGTCACTGGACATTACTGAAATGAGTCTGGCTCTGTTTACTCCGCACCTTCCCTTCAGACATTTATATACATCAATGGACTCTCCCCAAACATTTCTTGTGGCTCAACAGTCCAAGCTCTCCCTGCCTTTCCACATATGAGAGTCCTTTATTCATCTTAGTGGCCCCTAGACTCCTTCACATAGAGAATGGATTTAGGTGCAGAGCTAAGTAGGCTGGAACTTCCCACCAGATTTCACAAGCCACAACTTCACTTGAGAAGAAACCCCCTCTTAGACAAACACAGAAACAAGACAAGGCATCACCTCCTTGATGGTCTTGACAATCTCAAACTCAGAGGTTGTGTGGAAGTCGTAGCCTTCCTTCCGGAGATAGAGACGCAGGAAGCGGGAGACATCCCGGCCAGCGATGTCAATCCGCATGATGGAGTGAGGCATGGCAAAGCCTTCATAGATGGGAACCGCATGGGTGACGCCATCCCCAGAGTCCAGCACCACTCCCGTGGTCCTGCCGGTCGCGTAGCTACCAAAGGGACAAAGGCTCAAGTCAGAACAAGCACCTCAAAGTGAGCCCAGGCAAGCAGCACATCCATGCTTAACTCGGGACACAGAGATTTCACACAAACAGGGCCTAGCAAGTTCTGTCTGCAGTTCAGCAAATTTCCTGTAAACTCTTTATTACACAAATTGTGTTTCAGTTCTTGCATGAAAAGGGGGTAAGTCAGACATCAGTGAGGTCTTTCACAACATTCCACAAACACAAATCAAAGACAAAAGACACTTACAGGCTAAGCACAGCTTGCATGGAGATGAATAGTGCTGGTACATTGAAGGTCTCAAAAAACACCTCAGCAGCACGCTCTCTGTTCTTGCGCGGGTTTAGGGGTGCTTCTGTCAGCAGCACAGGATGCTGGGAAAGAGAAGAAGGAGCTGTGCTGCAGTGACCAGGAGGCAGCGGGGGGGTGTTCCTGAAAGTTTCTGCTTATTTATTCACTTTAGGAACCACTGGTGCAAGAGGACAGGTATAAAGGAGTAATTTCACCTGAGCTGTATGAGATGCGAATAATCTCTATTAAGTTGGACGACCAGCAGGGTTCTGGTCTAGTTATGAAGAAGTGTTAGGAAATGTACTCTGTGAGTAACTGACCCATGAAGGACAAGTAGGATGACTCTCAGTGACAAAAAATCAGCCAGATTAGCCAAAATACACAGACCCCAAGAAAGGGTGAAGGCATATGGTCTTAGCACAAGCAGACAGAAATATTCCTACTCCACAACTTAGATTGCTCTCAGACATTCAGTATTTTTTTGGTCAGATTCTTCCAGACCACAGGACTGTGGTTTTCTCCTTCCTCACTTCAAATTATGTCATTGCTAAGTGGAAATGCCTGATATGCAGGCAGAACAGGAAAAGTCAGAAACACTTGGCCTAGAGTAGCATCATTAGAGAAAGTGTGAATAGCAAATGTGAAAGGCAGATTTTCACACAGGCCAGACCATCAGATCTGGAGAGAAATTCTGCTTGGATGCTTGTGCAGTGTCTCCTGAGAGTTGAAAGAACCTAATTTAGCAACAGACACACATTCAGAAAGAAGGGCAAAGGAAAAGTCCCAAATCTTTCCCAGAGTTCCAAGGCTCCTGGTGTTACACACGCACTGAATGACGCCTGTGCCTTTACATAACGTGGTCTCTCACCTCTTCTGAGAATGTTTGGAGCTGGTCTTTAGAATACACGTACTGCCAGATGCGCTCCATGTCGTTCCAGTCCTTCACTATGCCATGCTCCATCGGGTATCGGATCGCAAGAAGACCTCTGTGCTCCTGAGCAAACAGGAAGAACAAGAGAGCAACAGCAATCACACTTCTGAGCACTGTTACTGTGGCTTACTGTCAGACTCAATTTGAGTTTTGATTCCACTAAAATATAACTTATTTATAGCATACATGGCAAAACCTGAACACTCATCACAAACATCACTTCCAGAGAAGCCAAGACTAGATAAGGCCTTTTCATGCCAAGTAGGAATGTCTATGTCTGACGTTTGCAGAGCATATTCCATCCTAACACTTTTAAAGTCAACACACAGACATCGATCGTACGATATCTTTGTACTACCAGCTCAGTCAAGATATAAAATATAATAGGATGTTACTGGGGAATGCAGTTTGAAGGGCTCACAAGAAATGTCACCACACAACATGCTGACAAAAGCAGGACTGTGGAGAGAAGCTTCCTGCCCATGGCAGGGAGATATACAGCAATTGAGCAGGGTCCTTTTCTAAAGTTCCCAGTCAAAAGTATGTAACCATATGGAGATAGAAGTAGCCTAAAAAGAAAAGAGAGATATCAAAGGCCTTGGGAAATACGTCTGTGGTCGGCAGATTCGCACAAGATTTTCATGAAGCTTCCCACTCCACCTTGGACACACACACAAGTGACAATCTGTTCTGCTCTTCAAACGTACATGGTACCAAAGAACCACAGTCCAGCTGCCACATCCCCCTCTTACAGCAGCACACTAAGATATATAGACAAGTGCAGTGTACTGGTGTTCTTACCTCTGCCTTTGGACCAATGAAAATGTCCCCTTCTAAAGCACCAGCCATAACACGAACGTGCTTTGGTCTGCCCACACTAGAACAGAGACGAGAGTAAATGCTTCTACAAAGAGCTCAGATGCACCCAAGGATTGCCTACTTAGTGCTTCTCTCTGTCCTAACCACAACTTTCTCAATGGGTGAGTCTGGGGGTGCTACCAGGTGCAGACAGACCCAGGTTTACTCTGAGCTAATCCCAGAAATCAGAGGTGAAGGAGACAGATTGTAGATAGTTCTGAACTGGCTGGACATAAAGCAGCTGAGTCTGGACATATTTTCACTGATTATTCAGGACTCACCTGTTTCAACAGTGCCTGGGATGAACATGGCTAGACTGAGGAATTGTCTGAGGTGCTGGATCCACATGTGCTGCCTTGACCTCAGGCAGACTTCTCAGATTAGACACTTGTGTCCCATACCCCACTGTCCCATACAGAACACATTGCTCAGAACACAAACCTACTCACAAAAAACCCATCACATTGAAAATAAAGACCAGTGACTATTCAGAGTTCCTGTTCCTGGCAAAACTCTAAGAAAACTTACAAAGAAATCTGGCAGGAATCAAGACATCATACCACACACCAAAAAAATACAGAGGTGTCACACTTCTTACACCAAATTTTACTTTATCCGGGTCCTTTTCCTTATGTATGCATATTAAAGGATCCTACAGCTTTGGTTGTGTGTTGAGCCTGACAAAGTGATGTAATCTTTTATGATGTGTGTGTCCCCAAAAATCTCAAAATATTTAACAGCAGAGCTCTTATCTCCCTGATGCTTCTTTGCAGCAGGCAGAAAAGAGTAACTCATTTTTCCATTCATAAAACCGGGGAATTCTTCCCCTCTATGCATTAAAGAATTGGTACACAGTACTAAGAAGTTACCAAGACCAGCAGAATACTTACTAGTTAGGAAAGCAGTATTTTGGTATTTGATCACCCGCAAAACCTGCTTTAATCACACCCGAGCCCTGTGGAAACAACAGACAAATACGTGAGCTTATCACTCATTCCATCATCTTCACAAGTTTTACAGGAGTAGCAAAGTACATCAGCACTGCCAGATCCTCTCCTTTCTACTAAGAATAAAGCACCCAAGGGACTGACTCTCCAGGCTGGTTGGGAATGGGAAGTGCCAGTTTGGCTACTGGCAGGCGTGACTGGCACTCTCTCTGGCAGTGACACATTTCACAGGGCACAACCATCCCGCACACCCTGGTACTGCTCTGTACACACCCAAACACTGCCCTGTACCAACGAGGATTTTTCTAGGCAGGGCTACAGTGAGGGGTGCAGGAGGCTAAATCCACACTGCACAGGTGTCCATCGATATTAGTTAACCTCTGGGGGGAACAGAACACTCCAGAAAGCCCAGCAAGAGCAACTGAACTCTGCCAGCTTCAGGAGGCACTAGAAGAATGAAGGCTACAAGGCCTCTCACAAGGAGATTTGGAAAGGATGGTGGGAGGGCGGATAAAATCAGAGAAGGAAGCAGCAAAGAATTGTGGGAAACAGACTGGAGAAGAAACTAGGGAAAATATGATCAAGTGGTGGATGAACTAGCTAATGCTAAGGAGGCAGAAGTGTGGAGAGAAAAGACACTGGAAACCAACCCAGACTGTGGTCTGGAAAGGACAAATGTGCTGGTTACACGGCAAGAGACAAAGAGGAGATGAGAGATGGCAGTCAGGAAGGCACAGATCCAAAGAGCCTTCTGCAACATTCAAAGCAGCAAACACAGAGCGGGTAAAACCAGCCACAGCAAGGCCCTGGCAGGGAGTCAGTGCCAGGCATCTGGCCCCACAGCTCTCATCCCTGTCCGGAAGCATCCTGGGAACACCATCAACTTGGATCTGTGCTGACTCCTTCCCCTCCTCCATTTCCTCTCCCTGCAAAAGGGAATGACATCTTGAAACAATGAGCAGCTTGCAGGAACACCCAAGTTTTGCTAAGGAGCGGATTTTCATAGGATCTCCTCAGATAAGCCGTTTCACTGGTAATCCCAGACTACCATGGGCACAAGCCCTTCTGCAGAAAGAGGAGTGGTTCTGCTTAGCCCACAGTGGGAGCAAAGTGTGTGTGAGGTTGCACTGAAAGCTATGACCTGTGAAATGCCTGTTCATTCTCAAGGGCTCTGCAGTAGGAATGCTCTAGTTTTGAGGCCAAAAAGACATTTTGGTTACCCCACAGCATTTTAAAATGAGTAGCAACACAGCTCCTCCATAGCTTTCCACTTCTCACCACCTCTGCATGGGTCAGCATCACCACTTTCACTTTGCTGCTGGGGCCAGATGAGTTGCTCAGGGCTCTGCCAGGCAAGCCCTGGCTGCAGTGGTTTCTGATGCTGCCTTCCCAGTGCCAGAGGTTACCAGCCAGAGCAAGCTCAGTAGAAAGGAATGTGGGGTGGCCCCAGCCTCTCCCGTTCACAGTCCAGCGCTTTACTGCCAAGCTACTTCCATCAGCAGTTTCAGCTGGGATGTCAGGCTCTGCACAGAACGTGTGTGTATCACCAGAGCTGGGATACTCCTGCCTCTAAACCATCAGAGTCAGATTTGCCAGGACACATCTGTAGGAGATGAGTGTCAGGAATACTCTGCAAACCAGACGTTGCTATTTATAAAGCATATGAAAGGTAGATTGCTTGAATCCTTGCCTCCTGATAAACACCTGCAGCCAGGCTGGCTCCAGGAGCACACCCAAGCTGTCAACTGGGCAGGACTAACTACTTCCTTTCTGCACAAGAGACTCAGCTCCAGTTGCAGCCCAAGGTCTGCACTAACTGATATCAATGTGACAAAGTGGCCTGTGAGGTGTTAAAAAGACTTCCCTTGAGACAGACTCTCTTCTGGCTATTCCCTTCAAAGTGAAACAGGCACTAAACCAAAATCACTATTTTGATTCTTCTTATCACAGCTTATAAACAACACTCTGCCTGGGAAAGAATACCATCCTGTAGCAAGTCTTGCAGAAAAATAATTGGATGAAATGCAGTAACATAATGTAACCACAACTGAATATTGCACTTAGTGAATATTTTGTTCAGGACTGATCTTGTTGCTAGCACATTCTGCTGTGGGGAACTGGTTTCAGGAGAACAATGATACTCCTATTCTAACTTAGAGATTGAAACTTCCTTATGTCAGGCCAAAAATTACCCAGTGTGTCCTGGTGAGATTCCCAGCAAGTTATGCATTTTCAGATTTACATACTGCAGTTCAAAGTTAACCAAATCTGTTGGGAGTTCAGAACTCCAACTTGGAGTCAAAGACAAATGACTGCTTTGAATGTGCTGGTGGGATGGGGCTTCAACAGAGTCGTGTTTCCAAGTGCATGGGAATAAACCAGGAACAGCTGTTTGATATCTCCCCACTACAAAGACCTGACTGCACTTTCTGACCTATTCAATTTTTCTTGAAAACATTTTACTTCTTTGAAGATACGTGCACACAGAGTAGGTCTGTTTATTATAGACCAGTTTGAGATTCCAATGCAATGAGAGGAAAATGTTTACATTTTGAAATAACTCTGATTCAGAAGGTTTAAAGACCTGTTTTTTCATCTTTGTTTCAAATAAGCAAAAACACGTGCATCTTCTCTTCTGTTCCAAACTCTGATTTATTAAAACTTAAAAAAAAAACATTATATACTTCCACCAGTAACTATCCTGGCTGGGCTTTCATTCCATTTTGTTTGGCAGGGCTTTATTATTTATATTTTTATTTTAATCTGAGCAAAAGAATAAGAGAAGAAAACCTACATGTAAAATGTAAAGGTGAAGGTAGATAAATTCATTAAAAATTCTTCTGAGTGTCTTGAAGGACACAAGACACTCAGAACCTCATCCCTGAACATACCTCATCTACTGGCTCTGTAGCCAGTTGGTTATGGATTCATTCATCTTGATGCATTTAGGACTCAAATTTAAATGGAAATCACCAATCAATCTTCTGTGTAGCACTTTCTATGGAGAGTGCACATTTCACATTGTTGTAAAACTGTTTTATTTGATACAGAATTTGTAAGATCAAGAACAAACCAAAGACACAACAGCCTTTGCTGACAGCTCAGCTGCATAAAATGCCACCACTTAAGACTACAAAGCAAACAAGAGATAATTCCATGTTCCATGGAGGTCAAGGAATTTGCACTGACTTAAGCCACAGCTGGACTATTGACATGTGCATTATGTTGAGCAGGGCTCCCAAACCATTCAGAGAGCTTGATGGACTGTAGATAGGAATGTGACTCTTAAAAATTAGACAGTGAAGAGTATAAAGTTGTGCTGAGGTAAGTCTCCAACCTCCCACTGTATATTACAAAGCTCTCCCTGCTGAAAACATACAGCTAAGAGCAATGTGTGGCAAGAGAAAAAAAACCTCCCTGGTAATTTTTTAGCTACAGAACTTCATGTCCTTTTGGAACACACTGAGATATTAGAGTAGGGCTGGGACTGGGGGGGTCTGGCTCTCACCAGCTCAGTATCTCACTTCCCCCTTCCCACCTTCCCACACACAGGCACACGTGAGACAGGGTAACATTCAACCTTCCAAAGGAGCCTGCAGGTCTCTGAGGAAAGGCAGTAATGGAACAGCAGTGGGAAGAGTGGTACCTGCTCTGTGCAGCTCCACTTCCCCTTCTGCTGAACTCCAAAGAGTAGCAAAAATGCAGTGTCACCACGAGTCTCCTCGGCCCACAGCCTGCCAGTGTTCCAGGCAGATGTCACAACAACTGCTCCATTCTACTTCTTGGACAGGGAGGGGAAACGGGCAAGCTCGTTTATTGGAGAGGCAAGAACAAGAATTAGCTTCTATAAGACCAGCTGATAAAATGAAAAAAGACACAGAATCAGCTGCTGGCACATGAGCCCTTCTTCAGGTCTGAGGTAGGGGTGGCAATCATTGCACTAAATAACAAAAGGACATGCTGAAATTAAATATAGGCTGCTACTACATGAATAGCTCAACAAAGTCATCCTCGTGGTGCCAGAACACTTAGAGAGAACTTTAATATTTAGCTAATCACTCAACAATGCAGCAGGATCAGTGCTGATGCCAGTCATTCCTAAAAACAATCAACCTAGTGCATTTTTAAACATCTTCAATAAAGAAAATAAATGTTTTTCTCAACACAGTCAATTTTACTGCTTACTCTCATTTTCTGTTAGATGCTTTCCTTCAATGTCTAACCCAAATCCCTCTGCTGTAAGATTCCAGGGAAACAAACAAAGCCAAAATTGTATCAGAGAGCTCAAGGGGTAGAGGGGAATTTGGGATTCACAATAAAGAAAAAGTCAGAAGAATAACCGCATTTATCTGAGAAGACCTACAATCATTCACCTTATGCAGAGTTAAAGCAATAGGTTGAGAACTGCCAGGCTAAGAAACCCACATCACACGGCAAAAAGATTCAGCAGAAATGAAGTTTGTGGACAAAGAACGGAGCACAGTACTGACCCTTCAAAACAACAGAATCTCAATCACTGGCGATAGAGGTCAGAAGGGAGCAGCACGGGTTTGTGACTCAGTACACTGAAGGAGGCTCCTTCCAAGACATGACCTCCCACCCCTTCCTGGATGGTCCTTCCTCCTGGGAGGGCAGCATGGATGGGGCAAATCAGAACTGGACCCAGAAGTACCTCAAAGAGGCACGGAATCACTGTCATTCATCTCCCGCAGAGCTGTTACACACACACACTGAAGATCTGCTTTGTGCTAACGAGCAGCATCAGCACATTGGAGCAGCCATCTGCAACATCACACTTGCTGATGCAACCCGTGCTGGGCACAGATCCTTCAGCAGTGGCATTCCAAGGCACGGAAATCCACGCCTTGGGAATGGCACTGCCTTGTTGTGACCACTGTGCCGCACAGACTGGAGGAGGGGCAGTACAAGGGGTTAAGGATTCTCTCTCGCTGGGCCTGTGAGGGGTGCCTGGCTGGAGAGCTCCATGTCCTGCATGGGCCCAGGGAAGTGCCAGCACCCCCAGAGCTTGCTGGGGGTCCATCCACGGTCTGCCAGGAGCACGCTGGAACCCTGGCCAAGGCCTGCCCCGGAGCATGCTGGGAGTGTAGCCATGGCCTGGCCCAGCACCACCATTGTCCCCCTGGCACAAAGAGGGGTGGGGCGGGGCCGGGGGAAGCCCTGTCTGACCGACAGCGCCAGCTGCCAATGAGCGCAGGTGCGCTGGCGACAGTCCCGCCCCACTCCGGCAGGTAGCAGCGGGCCGCCCCGCTGACTGACAGCTGTCTCAGCCAATGGGGGCGCGCCGCCCCTCCCAGCCAGAGGCAGCACGGCGACCGGGGGGGGCTGCGCCCCCCAGCGCGAGGCAGCGGCCCCGCTGCGGGTGACTGCCAGTCGCCCCAACCAATCACGACTCGCCGAGGGCAGCGGCCCCGCCCCCAAGGAGGCTGTATGGCGTCGTGCGAGGACCGGAGGCGGCGGCCGGGCCGGCCGAGGTGGGGGAGGGGGGGCGGCGGCGGGCGGGGCGCGGCCGCCCCGATGACAAAGGGATTGCGGGCCCTCCCCGCTCCCGGGACGCGCGGCCGCCTGCACTCACGTTGTCTATCACGACGGGCTGGTTCGCTATCACATCGTAGGACTCCATGGCGAGGACCCGCCGCAGCCGCCCGTGAGGGAGCAACAGCCCAGCCCTCGGCGGCGCATGCGCGGAGCGGTGACGCGGCGCCGCCTGGGTGATGTATTCCCGCCGCAGTGGCGCCTGCCGGGAGTTATAGTCCGACGCTGCGCAGAGCCCAGCGGGGAGGTGCGCTGGGAGCGGTGCATGCCGGGAGCTGTAGGCTGGCTCCTGGAGCGTGCCATGCTGGGAGCTGTAGGCCGGCGCAGGAGCGGGGCGTGCTGGGAGGCGGAGTGCGGAAAAAGGGAATCCTGGAGACACATCCACGGCCGGGAAACCCGTAGATGTTGCGGTCCAGGATATAGCTGGGTATTTCCACAAGAAACGCTGCAGCGCAATTGGCTGGCTTACGCTCAACAGATTTCCTCCGGCCTAATTTTTTCTAATAGGAAAGGAGAAAAAGTGATCCCATCAACTTCAGTAGAGGGGATCTATGACTAAGGAAAGCATTTTATTGTCCTATAATTTCATGTGATCATCTTTACGAACTACTGGTCATAACACATCTGTTCCCTCCACAAAATACCAATTTCTCTCCATTCTTGAGGCATGAGAACCACGAAATGTGTCAGTATAAAGAATGCACATCGTGAGAATTTCAGTATTGGACAATAAACACATTGTCATTTTCCATTGACTAAGTATTCTAAAAGCACTTGGAATAATCAATGACTGAAATTCTGGGTCTTGAAATTAATTGAAATGGACTTCCATGCCAGTGAGCACACCTGAAGACTTGGCTCACCTGTCTTGTCCCACATCTCTCCTGCAGACATGGACTTTTCTCCTGTAGTTCCTGCCTTTAGCCCTAGTAGATATGTCTCATCCCAGATGTTTATTTTTAGCGACCTTCCCTATTCACCTAGTCTAAAAGAGGGAGTTTTTGTACAACAGGATTGAGGGGTTTAAATTAAGGCCAGTGTTGTATCACTTCAGTGAATGCCAGGAGACCCTCATTATGGGTGTATGGAGCCAACACAGCCTTCCATAGATACTCTGTAACATTCACCTTCTTACCTGACTGCAACTGATTACTCAGGCAGATGCCACAAAAAGCAGTATCACAGTTACAGGACAAGTGAAATATTTTTCACTCTGGGAAGTGAGGACACCAACTATTCACCTCTTTTATCAGGGGATCATCGCTGGGCTGTCAAATTGTCAACTTCTTGACCATGTGTGCTCTCCCAAACGGTATGGTGAATGTTTTTAGAATAAACTCTCACCTCTTTAAGTGAGAAATGCGAGCACGAGCACCCACCCTCTCCTCTGAGCACTCTATAGCTCACTTCTATTTGCAGATTAACAAGCAGGACCTTGCTCTAGGAAAAGCGTGTAGGACTACTGCGTACACACCATCCACATGTATATACCTGGCTTTGCTTGACCACAGTTGTAGTTGCAACTCGGGAATTAGACAGACGGTCCGTGTGCTTCGTGCACGAGTCACAATCCGCGATCAGAGAGCCCTCAAACTTCACCTATTGGCAGCTTCCAGCTGTCTCCAAGGGACCTACAGACACAGAGAACGCACGCGGAGAGTAAAGGTGCGTTGAGCGCCGGAGGAGGTGTAAAGGCAGCAATAACAAACCCCTCCCCTGCCCCAGGCCCGCCCAGGTGCGGGAGCTCCCGCTTCCCCCGGACCCGCTCCGCGTTCCCGCCACCGCCTCGCGCGGCCATCGCCCCGCCCATGGCGGGGCTCCGCGACACCGCTAGGGGGCGCGCCCACAACGTAACGTGGGGCGGGGGCAGAGGCGCGGCCGCCCTCCGGGCCGCGAGCTTCCATTGGTCAGACGTTCCTGTCACTCACATCGCCAGTGCAGCGGGGCCCCGCCCCCTCCTCGCCAAGCCCCGCGCAGCGTCGCCATTGGCAGAGGTGGTTTGTCATTCACGCGGCCTGGCACTAGGCCCCGCCCCTCCTCCCGCGGACCCACGCAGCCCTTGGGCCGGGCCGGGCCGGGCCAGGAGCGGCTGGCGGGAGTGGAGCGGGTTCGGCACCAACCGGGACGGGCCGGGACCAGCCGCCTCCGGGACATGGAGGGCGTGCGGCCGGGCGGGGGGCTCCCCACGAGCGGGCCGGGGTCCGGCTCGGGATCCGGGTCCTTCCCGTCGCTGTTCCCGCCGGGGCTGCACGGTATCTACGGCGAGTGCCGCCGCCTCTACCCCGACCAGCCCAACCCGCTCCAGGTCACCGCCATCCTCAAGTACTGGTGAGGCGGCCTGGATGGGGCCGGGGTCTTGCGTGGAGCAGCGGGGAGCGGTGGGGCCGGCGCCTTGTGTGGGATAGGGGAGGATTTGGGAGGAACGGTGTGGGTGGGAAAGGTTTGGGAGAAGCACTGGGGCTGGGTACGTTGCACGGGGTGAGGTGGAGGGGCTGGTGAGGGTTGTAGCACGGGGAGAGGGACTGGGGGTTTCGTCCTGAGTTAGGGGTGAGATGCACGAGTTTTGGGGATATGCAGCGGGTCTGGGGATGGAGGCATTGGGGGTGCAATTGGTTGCCTAGGGCGTGTGTTTGGAGGGGTTTCTGGGGAGACTGTGCGGCAATAGGAGGAGGGTCTAGGGAGGTGTAGACAGGTGAGTGTATTGGGGTTTCTGGGGTGATCTGGAGGGTCCCTGAGTGAGGGGTGGCTGATGAAGGCCCCGGCTGGGGTAGGTCTTATGAAAAGGGAATGCGTGTTACTCAGTGGAGGTGTTGCCACAGAGGGTGAGGGTCTGGAGTTTCCCCCTGGACAGGAGGCAGGAGCTCTTTCTTCTGGCCAGGAGCCTGGGGTTCGAGTGTGGTGGCAGTGACCGGAATGAACCCGTTGTTGCAGCCTCCTGGCCGGACACATGCCGTGTGTACCCATAAAGCCCGCGGGGCAGTGCCAGCTTCTCTTGGCCTTATGTAGCTGTGTGTTATCACAGACTGGGAATCTGCTGCTTAGTGTCTCTGCTGACACAGTGTCTGACACCAGGAGCAGCAGTTGTTTATGTGGGAGAGTGGCATGAAGGAAGTTCTTGGATGTTTAGCTATCAAGATAAGTGTCTAGCATCTAATCCCGCATGAAGAGGAGTTCCTTTTGCTATTGCTTAGCTCCTCCTCTGGGGCGAAGGAACCTGATCAAGTCACCCCCGAATGTTTGCTTTATGTGACATTGGCCAGTCCCTACCCCAGCACTTGAAAAAAAAATAGAAAATGCTCAATTTCGTTATTTACAGCTCATTTCAACCTGTATGTCTTTATCTAATTAGAGTCATGAGCAACGGCTGAATAACATCCTCCTTGTGTGCTCTGACAGTCAAAGCTATTGCCGTTGTTGTCCACAGAATTGTTTTTTAAGTGATTCTAGCAAGAAGTTTGTCTGTTAGCCCTTATTGCTTAGGGGAGTATTGTATTAAAATGACACAGTGGGCTGAGATGTTACAAATCTGAGACCTCAAAATATAAATAATTTCATAGTCATCTGTGCACATCAGTACTTTGGTGGTGGTCTGATCAGTCTGTTTTTACGCCTGTGTCTAATCTTAGATACTCATGAAGTGCTTCCAGTCACATTAGCACTTCTTTTCTATCAACAGTTTAAAACATACTGACTATATTGGTGTAAGATTTGTGGAGGTTGAGGGAAATTTAGGTCTATAGTAAAGAATGTCTAAGACCCTTGTTTGGGAAGAAACCTTGTTGCTTAAGGGATTGATTAGGGTTTCGCTATGGTTGGAACTCAAACACTAAAAGAAATGCTTCTGGCAGTGATGGCAGGTTGCAAGTAAGAAGTGATGTGAAGGCCTGTATCCTGGCATTTTCAATTTAGTGGTTCCTCCAGCTGTTAGCTCAGCCAACAGTGAGAGCTGAGAGCTTCTGTTGTAGAGGTGAGCTTCCTACTGCTGTCCTGTGCAGGAAATGCTTGTGCCAGGTAAAGCCTCCGTGGACGCCAAAAGTTCTTTCTCTTCTGCTGTTGGGTGAAACTTGGAGCTTGGTTTTATTATGTCTGGTAGAAAGACTCCTGCCACAACTCTCTCTGTTAATCTGCCCTACTCGGCCTGGGTTGCCGCCTGTTAGTTGGTTTAGATTGGAAGAGGAAATTGCTGAATGAAGTTCCCTGCCTTAGAAGAAATATTGTAACACTAATCAGCTTTTAATTATATGTATCAGTTTCTCGATGGTTAACAGCGATTTGTGTTTTTTGTTCAGGGAGCTGAAGTTGTAGTCTTTGGCTTGCAGATCAGAGCAGATCTTAACTGTGTAACGTTGGAGAATGTGCAGAACTCCATGCCTCTTACATAAAGGGGTTTAGCCATGTGGATTACTTAATGGAACTAGTTTTTAAAAATGCTATTTGCATATCTTGGGAGAGAGCTTGGGGTTCAATCAGAATCCCAACTTTTCTTGGAAGAGTTTGTTTTTGTGAAGGCCGTGCACAAAGATGGAGTTTCTCTTGATATCCAGTGTCTACTTTTATTATAAAATGTGGTAGAGTGTGTCAAATTGAAATATCTTGTTGCATAGAATTGCTGGTGAAAAAAATGAAATTTGTTCTTTTTTTTTGTGTTAGGTTTTGAAATGGACATTATTTGGGCTCGACTACTGGGTTTTTTTACCTTGTCTTAATTTCAGGCCATACTCTCAAAAACCTGTGCAGTAAGTTGTGGTCTGCAGCCTTTTGAGAATCACAGACTGCTTCTGAAGGGCTGTTGAAAGGTAACTGTGAAAAGCAGTCCCATTGTCAGCTGCTGGGAAGTGGTTACAAACAATACACTAAGGGCTTTTCAGGGTGAATGAATTAGGAGTTTTCCAATTTCTTTCCATTGCGGGTCTCTTTCCTCTCCTTGTTCTGCATTTCTCCTTCCACAGAAACTTCAGAGCGCTCTTAACATCAGTCAAAAGAAGACTCTTGGTGCAGATGCAAATACAGGGTTTCCCCTGAGGCAGCCCTTCCTGCTCCTGAATGAGCTCCATGAATAGAGAATGTAACAAATTTGTACTGTACCTCTGGCTTTGAAGTTGGGCTCTTCCTAATAAAATCCTCCAACGCTCCCAGCTCTTTGTGAGAGTGCGTGTACTGATATGTAGATTGTGATACAAGGTCGAGCCCTGCCGCGGCTGCCGTGGGCGGGAGGATGTATACCACGGCAGCGCCAGCATAGAGCAGTGAAACCTGCCACCGAAACTGGATGAATATCTGTGCTGAGTAACCTTTGGTGAGCATTATTGCCATGGCTGTGTTATTATGTGAGGCAGGTAGCTGGCTTAAAGCTCCTGCTGGATGCTCGTGCAGTTGCAGCGGTTTGGGGATAGATAGGTGTGTGGCTTGGATATGTGTTTTTCAGAATTGAATTAGTCACTGCTGCAGGCTTTTAGTTTACATCTCTTCCAAGCCTACTACATTTCTCAGCGAGTAAATATGGTGTGACTGGATCATTGAGCAACATGTGAACCAGCTGATAGTGAACTCTGGGAAGGACTGAGCTCAGCTGCTCCAGGCCACCTGGTGCCACTTTGCTGTGGCCATCTCTTGGGTAGTGCAGTGCTGTTGGTCTCCAGAGAAGTCTGGCCTTTGGAAACAAACACAGGATTGCTGGCAGGAGTGAGGGAGAGGTGTCTGGCTTGCCTGGTGCCGTCCTAGGCAGGACTTGCCATCTGCATCAGACCTGACAAGTATGTTTGAGTAGCCCTAGGGAAAAGCATGGAGCAGTCCCTGTCCTGAAAAGAGCAGTGTATAGGTTTTTCTTGTGTGTCGTCAGTGTCAGAGTGCCTGTGTCAGCAGTGTTTCAGCATTGATTGTTTGACTTCTCTTGTGTTATTAAGCCCTGTTTGGAAGCAGGTTTTCTTCATGTGGGAGACGCTGGTTGCTTAGCAGTGATCCCTTCATTGCAAAGCCCACAAACTGCTCTGACCACTGACTAATCTCTCACACTGGTCAGTGTATGAACCTGCCTCACTCCGGAGCCTTCCCAGTCCAGTAATAATTATGTATGGCTGCTGCTGTTCACTGCCACTCCTCAAGGGTAAGTGACCATCCTGGCTGGAATTGCTTCCATCTGACTGCCTCCAGCATGGATCCCTGGGGGGCTGTGCACTGGCCAGCACATTGGTGCCATGTTCTGAACAGAGCCACCTGAATGGGTGTTTCTGGTAGAGATCTCAGCCTCCATTGTGACCTGATGCCAGTGAAAGGGAACAGGTGAGGAAAGGGTGTTAGAGGGGACTTGTTTATTCCTGAGTGTTTCAAACTATTGCTAGACTTTGAAAACAGGTTTTCTCAGTTGTCTACAGTAGATCAGACTCAGCTCCATCCTGGGGTCTGACACACTCTCCCCGTGTTTGCTCATCAGTTTGCCTTTTATGCCACGAAGATGCCACTTGTCACACAAAAAGGCTGCATTGTTCTGATGTAGCCTTTGACAATGAACACCTGTGCCACTACTGGGGGCAAGCTGCCCATCCCCTCTGTCCTGCCCCAGTATCTTGGTGTGCAGCCTTCACTGACTTGCTGGAGAAACTGCAGCTGGTCTCAGTCACCATGATGGCCTTATATGACTTAAGAGGGGGAAGCTGTCCTAGGTAAAGTCTGTCATGTTGGACAGCTTCTCTGGTTTTTTGCCAGCAGCAGTAGGGGCAAGGCAGCACAGCACACCTGTGGAGAGGCCTTTTAGTACACCAAGCTGATATGCTGTTTTGTACAGACTTGATAAGGTTAGGCAACAGGAGGAGGGCAGAGGCTTTAAAATAGTGTCTCACTGTCACTAGGGCTGGATCCATCTTCCAGCCATGGAGGCTGCATATGATGATACACAAACCCCCAGGACAAGTGAAAGAAGCACAGCCATGCCCTGCAACCTGCAGATGATTTTGTCAGGGTCTAAACAGACAATAGACATGAGAGGAATTGAGGTGTAGAATCATTGATTCCAGTGAATGGGGTCTTAAGAGTTTTACTTGAAGACAGTGTGTTGTAGGCACCAAGTGGTTAAACAGCTGCTCAGCTGTGCCATAACTGCTTGTGATAGGTGTTCTATGACTGACAGGGCAAACAGCAAAACAGTCCAGCATGTTCCTTCCTTCAGCAGGGAGTTGTCCTGTCTGTGCTCAGACAGAGGTGACAGGAGTGGCAGGAGGATGTGCTGTGCTCTCCGCTGGCACACAGCCTCAATTCCCTGTGCCTTTTAGCAGGAAGGGTGGCTGCAGTCTGGTGATTGCTGCATAATGTAACCTGCCTGTGCTGCATCGACTTTTAAGTTATGTTCTTTTAAGGAAGCCATTCCAATGCTAATGCAGAGGGTTCAGTGGTGCTTTTTACTCTTTCTGGGTTAATGCAAGTGGTGTATTTTTGGAAGTTTTGCTGCTAGTTTTACTGAATCAATGTTTTTCTCCTCTGCTGTTTGAACTATTTTATCTGTGTTCAGAAGTATGGATTACTCTCCTCAAAACTTAGAAATTTCAAAATCTGCTTGAGGAATAGCATCACTATTTTTGAGGTATGTGCCTCTGGACTGAATTAAGAGCTTGCAATGCAGATACAGCCATTGCTCCTTTACTAGCAGTTTTTCAATTTTGTGTTTTGTGGAAGCTTTAATATGATTTTCCAGAGGTTTTTATGCTTTAACGTTAAAAACATTTTTGTGTTGCACACATGTACTTTGTCTTCCTGTGCTCAAAGCTTTCTGGACTTAGCCTAACCTTTCTCCTCAATCTTTTTATTTTTTTTTTTAGAGGTCATTTGAATGTTCTAATTTTTGTTTTAAACCAGGTCTTTGTACAACCTCTTCTATCACCTGGGGAGACTTACCATTTGTCTTGAGTAAAGTAACTTATGTAATAATTTTTCTGGTCTTAATGCAGGTTGGGAGGACCTGACCCTCTGGACTATGTTAGCATGTACAGAAACCTGGGAAACCCAGCGCTGAATGTTCCCGAGCACTGGCACTACGTCAGCTTTGGGTTAAGTGACTTGTATGGAGACAACCGAGTACATGAGTAAGTGTCAGTTAAGTTCTGTAGCTGGGCGTTGTGTTTTGTGTTGCATTTTGGGGGTGTGTAGGTAAAACCCTGTCCTGCTGCTCATATTATTTGAACAGCTGCTTTTCTGTTGAGAACACCCTAGTCCTGGTCTCATAAAAGATGACGTATGCCGCTTCTTGTATGTAGAAGAAATTCTGTTCCCTTCTGCAGGCTTTGAATGCAGTATGTTTCCTTTCTGTGTTGAGTGGATTTTTGTTTAAATTTCTTTTAACTGGTTGGGAAGTTTTCTTTTAACTGTCTGTCTTGTTGTGTTTTTCACACTCTGTAATCTGTTATGGTCGTACACTTAACATGCACAGGGAGGGGTCAGGATTTAAATGCCTTCCTCTGGAAAACTGCTGTAAGGGCATTTTTGCTGTTGCTGGCACAGCAGTGTTACTGTCAACAGACCGCCACCCCAGTGGCTGCTGTCTAAGGTGCCAATTTGTGAAACAGAAGCCTAAAACTCTAATTGTTTGACTCTTTTCTCCAGTAATTAAAGTACTGTCTCTAGGTTGTTGGTATGGATGGTTTCTAGCAGGAACTTTGGATTAGACCGAGCAGGCAGCATGAGCTAGCTCTATTTCGTTAATATAACCCCCTTTCGTTAGCTGACCTTACTCCTTAACTCCAGTTAAAGTGAGTAGCAGTAGCCAAGCCATCATGATTTTGGGGCTGTGAACATGACCTTTTAACCAGCCAGAAATGGCATAAGGTTTCTGCTGTCACTCTTTACTGAAACTATCTTTGTGCTGTGTTATAGTTGCAGGATAAATGTCCTTGATGAAAGGTGCAGCAAAGGCTCCAGTTTGTTCACACAAGCTTTCCTCCTTTTGTTTGTCTTGGTTAAGATTCAGTCACCAGTTTTTTTCCATCAAAGTGCTTCTCTTGCAACAGCAGCAGTTGGGCAGTTTCTTTAACTTCACTCATTCCTCAAGGCAGTTTCTCCTGGTTTTTTTTCCTCCTTGTGTTTGTGGTTACAGAGCTGTTTTTCAGAAAACAAGTCTGGAGTTTATACAGGACCCTAATGTCACAGAGATCTGCCTGGGACATTTAACCAATGCATCTACCAACAACAAACCCCAGTTGTTAGTTGTAGAGGCAGAGGAAAAGTAGGGCAAGTGAAAGAAATTAAGTTTAAGGCCTCCTTCCCTTCCTTCCACAAGAGGTCTGAGTGTGAACATGTAGGCCTTCACATGCTGCTTTTGTTTGTAAATCAGGTGTGTGTTTCTCTCTGTGTGGCTGGAACAGCATCCCCAGCTCCACAGCACTGTGTCCCTGTGTCACTCACCCTGAGATGTTCAGCTGTCTGCAGTCTGTCACCTTTAATTTGGCCTCGTTCTTGGAGCTACAAAGATTAATAGTATTTGTCCTGTCAAGTAGCTTGGTTCTACCTTATGTCCAAAAGTCTTAATATACAATTATGCATGTGGTAGAGCTGTCAAAACGTATACATCTCCTAAAGACTGAACCTGAAGTTATCAGCTGGTACATGAGCACTGTAGACTGGCTGAGAGAAGATTTTCAGAGGAGCTGAGCACTCACCAGCAGTTCTCACTCCCAAGAGCAATTGCTGTTTGCTAAAACTGCTCTTGAAATTTGATGGCTCTGGGAGCTGCACATCACCAGCCCAGCCCTGGGTGCACACTTTAGGAATGTGGTGGATTTTCCTATGTTCTCATGAGGTTCTTGTTCTCTGACAGGAAATTTAATAAAGCTTTATTTAAGAAAATATGTCTCTTTTTTGCTTGAAGGGCTTTGGGATTCTGCTGTCTGAGGTAAAGTGTGCTGTGAAATGGTTGGCAGAAGCATGGGGTAGCAGGGCAGTTATTTAAATCTTTGGTATATTTCCTTTAACACCAGTGTGGCACTGAGTTCTGCTTGATTGCCCTGGCCTCTGGAGACAGGAAAGGGTTTGTGGGGTTTTTTGGTTTCCTAGGTGTCTACAAAGAGTGCAGAGATGCGTCTGCTTGTGACAGTCAGCAAGGTTCCTACAACAGGGATGTGCTTCCATAGCCTTGCTGCCCTTCATACTTTAGAAGGGGAAAGATAGAACACTGCCAAAGGTCTTGTTAATTGCCCAGTTTGGGTAATGCATAATTTATTCCTTGTGGACCTCTCATGGTAATACAGTACAGTTTAGAACAGTTATAATGCAGTATTAAGGACTTCTTTATTTTTTTGAGTGAATGAACACTGAATTGGAGGCCCCCGTATTTTTATTTATAATGGAATAGCAAACAGATGTAGCAAATAATGTGAAAATGTTGACTTTAATTTATATTTTTAATAAGAACCTGAAAAGTCTGAAGTAGAGCTCTCTCGGTGCCTCCTTGTTGACAGATTTATTTTCAGTTAAAGCAGCACTGTTTCCTGCTCTGCTTACGTATCAGCTATGCTCTGCTTACAGAGACAGTCTGGTTTTGAGAATCTGTAGAATAAGGTGGAAGAAACCTAAGAATTTCAAACAAGGAAACCTTTTTCATTGAAAACCCCTCAGTGTTTCATGGTATAATGGCAACCATGACACCAGCTGTGCTGGGCTGATAGCTCTAAAAATCCTAAATCATGATGTCATGACAGCATTAGGGAACCACAGGCCTTTCAGTGGGATTTCATGCCAAGCTGCTTGCATGGAAATAAGTCTCTCCAGTCGAGCATGTTGCACAACTTGAGTGGCAGCAGAAATCGTTCCAGGATGTTTTTGCAAGTTACACTCCATTTTTAGCTCTTTCTATCTTCTTTCAAAACAAATGTGTAACTTCTTAAATGTCTTCAGCAGGGTTAAAGTTGGTCCTTTTTTTTTTTGACTGTTCTTGCATTCTGAAGGGTGGTGAGTGTGTGCAGCCTGCTGGCAGGAAGCATGTGGCCAGTGCAGTTGTGGGAGAGGAGATGCTGAGTCCTGCGCTCTTCTCCACCCCTTGCTGGCAGCAACTGCCTGCAGCAAGGAATGTGTGTCTGCACAAAGCCAGTGCCTCAGCTGGCTGTTGCAGGTTCATGCTCTGATGCCAATCCATCAGTGAAGTCAAGGGACAGGTGCCTGATCATACCTGCAGTTTACAAACATTATGGTGACTTCTTCCTTGGTGGAGGACAGGTGCATGAGGAAGGCAGTATCAGCAGATGTAGCTGGACTCAGACTCCATCAGTGGCAATGCCAGCTTCAGCTACTGCTGAGTGCTGCCTTTGCAGCAGCTCTCAGGAGTCTCTGACCCAGGAGGCAACAGGCAGAAACTGATGCACAGGAAGTTCTACCTGCAGATGAGGAAGAACCTAATTACTGTGTGGATGACCGTGCACTGGAACAAATTGTCCAGAGAGGCTGTGGAGATACTAGAGAACCATCTGGACACAACCCTGTCCCATTTGCTCTGGGATTACCCTGCATGATCAGGAAGGTTCGACCAGGTGACACACTATGATCCCTTTCAACTTTATGCGTTCTGTGATTGTGTTACTGTGGTGCCACAGTGCGTGCCAGCCTCAGGTTGTTCTGGCACAGGTTTGCAGGGCTGTCCAGGGACTAAAAAGGAAAATGTGTTTTTCCCAGACTGGCTTCTGTCTTCAGTTTGCTCTAAGGCCAAAGTTGAGTCTCCACTTAACTGTTCTGTAGTTCAAGTGCTCATCCTTTTTCTTAACACTTTAAAGAAGTGCAGGGGAAGCGAAACCCATGATGGGATAGAATTTCTGAACACCTTGAATAGTCTTATTTGTATTAAAATTGCAGGGCTGTAATTCAGAGCTGAAATAGAAAGTAAGGCTTAAATTATGGATAGATTGAGATAAGATTTTCATTTGTGGTCTTCCCACATCCCGCAAAGTGACGTGCCAACTGTGTTTTGATATTTACTACATCAGCTTCATACTGACAAGGGTGGTGGGGTTTGGAGGTTTTGGTTTTGTTTTTTTCCCTGGCCCCCAGCCAGGAGCCGAAGTGCAGCATCCCATTTGCATAAAACCGGAGAGATTACAGCTGCCTTCATCTCTATTACAGATGCAGGGTACCACCCGCTGAGACAACAGGTTCCAACTTGCTGTGGTCCTTTTGATTTGTGCTGCTTTCCATTTGGATCAGGAGGGAGCGGTGCATGCCGGGATAACGTGTTGTCTCTGTGGGTGGTGCCTCCCTATTAAAGGTAAGGGTAGGCATGAGCCTTTCAAGATCTTCAGTCCAGCTTGTGTTCTGCTTGCTTGTATAGATCCTCTGAATGACCTTAACTTGTAAAAGGGCAAGGATGCTTGTTAGAGCTGGGAGGAAGAAAAAGGAGCACAAAACTGGATCAGGTAACCAATGCAGGGCTTGCAGAGGGGTGGATGTTTTCTGGAAGGCTTTTTCTCAGTATAAAAGGAGTTTGAAAAGAGTATTTAGAAAATAGCCTGGAAGTTGGAACGAGTGCTCTCTTTCTTTTGAGTCCATGCTGGCTTCTCCTTTGAACCTGCATGAATGTAGGACGGAGTGGTGCTGACAGCTGTCACTTTAGTGGCCTCTTAGTTCTGTAGCCTTTCATAAATTTAAAAGCTCACTGCCCTCAGCTTGCCAGCCTTTAGCCTTAAATTTTGCTGTTTAATGGGTCCCTAAGTGCTTTATAAACCGCATGCCTAAAGCAGTGCTGAAATATTACACCAAACTCCAAGGTAACTGTGAACACTTTTTAAATAGTGGAGACTGACTCTGCCCCTCTTTGTTTTCATGATAAAACAGAGGGCCTTTTGGAAGGCGGTAAATTAGAGAGGGGTGGTGGATCCATATTTCAGATAAGATTTGTGAAGTTCAGCATGTCTACCTTGAGAGATGAAAGATTGCTGGAGGTGGAGCATCTGCCCCAGCTAAAGGGAATTACATGGAAGAGGATATCAGTGAGCATCAATTTAGGAAAGAGGTACCAGAGGTAGGACTTGGAGGGGACAGGGTCCGAGGTGAGCACCATACTCTGGACTTCCTTTTTCTTCCCAGGTCTTGTCTGCCTATCAAAGACTGACCCCAAATGTAATGCTTATTTTTTTCATTTGGTCTTCTGTCTGAGGCAAAGAGAAGAGAGGAGGGTTCATGGCAGAGTGCAAAGGGAGAGGCCATGAAATTAGGGAGTTCTGTGATTTAAAAAAAAGTGTTTTCTTTCAATGATAGTTTATTTGAGAATCTGTCAGAGTTGGAAAGAGTAGTTTAGCTGCACAGCACAATAAAATCCGTCTTTTAATGAATTTGCCTTGTGATTAGATTTTTTCATACCTATGAAGATATGAGTTGGAATGAGCTTTTCTTAAAATGAAGGTACTTGTAACAAGTCTCACCTGTGTGAATTCTCTGGCGTCTAGGAACACAGTTGTGCTTCTACTGAAACTTGCTTAATGGGAACACCTGTAGATCTTTCTCTTCTATCTGGCTGTTTGTTTTTGCATACTTTGCAGAAATGTGACTTTTTGGGGACAGCTCTTCCTCTGAAGGACTGGATTGAATTTGACCAATGAGTTCAGACATTTTAAAGGAGCATATGCACAAGTGTGATCGTGTAGGATTGAATTCTCTATTTCCTAGGAAAAAAAAAACCAAAACAACCAACAGTTAAACCAAGCATTATGCCTATTTATGTGTCCCTCTAGTGACTGCCATGCACCAGAACCCTCTAAGGCTTGTGTTTCACTGCTGGAGGCAGACCTCCCCTGAAGCTGTTGGTCACTGCAGGGAAATCTGATTTTCCCTCCTCCAAGGCAGAGTGCACTTGGCTTCCAAATGTCATTTGCTGGAGGTGGTTAGTACCCTTAGTGAAATGAAAGATGTAGGCCACCTACAGAGAGCAGCCTGCTTTGTGCTGCGGTCTATCTGTGTTTACATGCAGGGGTTGTGGGACGAGACCACTCTTGAACTGTGCTAGATTTGGAATGTTTTTGTGAGGCATGGGAGGAAATTCATTTAACATTTACAGCACGGTAGTTGAATTTACAAGAAGGACTGTTTTCAATAAAATAAAAAAAGGGAGGAAAAGATTGGAAGAAGGTTTAGTGCCGAGCATTGAAGGCAAACACCACTTCCTGTTCAGTAGTGTGTCTGCACTCCAGTGCTGCATCCTGGTAGGATGAGCCTCTTGCTGCCATGCAGGGGAAGGGGCATAGTGCTCAAGCTGGATGATTTTATGGGGGGGTTTTTTGCCAGCTTCTACATTTATGATCTTGGCACAGTGGAGGAGAGTAGATCCTGAGACATGGCTTCCTTACTCTGATCTCCAAGCTGGGTTAGTGCTGAATGATGTGGGAGAATTTGCAGGCTCTGTTCTCCCAGTGAATTCAGCCTGCCAGGAAGAGAAGCAATTGGGGATCAAAACTGGGTGTTCTAGTAAAAGATTGCTTTATGTGATAAAGGTCTGTTTATGATGTTTTAAAAATCAAGAATTAAAAAATTGTCAGCTTTTTCTTTCAATGAGACATGAAGGTAAAAGTGTTTTTGAGCAGTGCAGCCATTCCAACTGTGAGATCATTGACATTTTTTAATCCATTTGCTGCCTGGAATAGAGATACTAACAAAATAAATGTTTGAAGAAATAGATCCGAATTGTTATTCATACCTAATCCCCTTTGTTTTTTCCTCAATGCGTTTTGAATGTTGGGAACATGGCTTCTTGACTAGTACTAGAATAGTGCATGTTTCTTGATGAGGCAGCGGCTACAATTGGTAACAGCAAATTACCACTTACAATAAAGTTGCCAAATTTATGTGAAATTGGAGCTGTTGGTGTTTCTCTGTTCTAAGCTGGAAACTCCGTGGTGATGACCTAACTCAGCTGCCTCTCTACTGTCATCTCAATTTTGAATCAAGGCCCAATAGGCAGTGACACCAGGCTAACAAAAGAGGGCTGCAAATCTTGGTGGTCTCCCATTCAGATGGTATTGCCTTCCTTGGACAAAGGGGTGAGTAGGGCTCCTGAGTGCCACTCTGCCTCTAGGGATGGTAAACAAGGAACGGATCACTGGTGGGAGGCACTTTTTGATCACTTGACAAAGCTGGGTAGATGGGATACCACCTGACAAAGGGCTGAGGTTTAAAGGAAGATTTTGCAAGGGCTCTTAAGAACAAAAAGAAAAAAAATAGGCCAGAAAACTGTTTTTTTCAGGGTGTAAACAGAGTGGGCGGAGGTGAAGGGGGACTCAGCCATTCTTGGGGAGCTGTGATTTAAGCTCAGAGGATACAGACAAGGGAAGGAGGGAAGAGTGCACAGATGGCTCATTGTTTTGTCTAGCTCAGCATTCTTGCACTGCCGAAGTGAAGGGCAATTGTTTTAAAATCCTTTTTGCAAAGAGTGCTTTTTGCTTTCCAGCTATCCCTGGTCCCTGAGATGCAAACTGTAAACCAGAGGGACTGGTCTTAAATGCCCATTTGTTTTTGAGGGTCAGTCCAAGGGGCCCTGGGCAGTTGCTGGGTGGCAAGGCATTGCTTCTATAAGGGAATGGGGGGAAAAGAGTACTCCTGGGAAAAATGCACTGCAGTATTTGGGGAGGAGGCAGCAACAAAAGGATGCACACATAGGGGCTGATGCAGACCACTGTCTGGCTTGGGGGCCTTTACCAAAGCTATGAAATGTAGCAGGAAACTGGCACATACCTTACCTGCAATGATATCTGATGTACAGTATAGTTTTCGTACAGTATTTCACCTTTTTCTTTTGTAGCAAATAACTCATTAGTATAAAGAAATACTGCCATTTCTATGCTGTTATTCTTTCTACTGCTCCAGTTGCACTGGCACAGCTCCTTTCCCTCCTCCGCTGTAAATTGTTGTGGCCTTTCTGGAGCAGGGGCCTTTTTTGGCATAGTCGACAAAAATAAACCATAAAGGCAGCTGTTGTTATGAATAAGGCTCAACAGGGGAATTTTACCAGTAGAACTACAACAATGTAATTATACTGGTAGACCAGTTACAGTAAATTTCCTCATGAAGACAAGCCTTAAGTTGACATTTCCTAGCTAAGTTGAATCCATATGTATAACCTTATTACGCAAAAATAATATGTCTCTGGGCCTCGAATTCCTTTTTTATCCAGAAGAGTAACATTAAGCAGAAAAGCAAAGAATTTAGTGTTCAGAGATAGATGGGGGATTTTCTCTAAGAGAGCAGTTGTGATGAGCTGTATGCTGACCTCTGTGTTTTTTACTGGGCGGGTTATTCCTCCAAAAATGATCAGGAACACGAGGAGAGTGCTCCTGCTTACTGCACTAAGCAGTACTGAAGTATGCTGTAAGTTGACATCTCTCTCCCAACTTTCCTGCTGTTTGAAAGACAAGTTGAGCAATTTTGCAGTTCCCATAACTGAAGTGCTTTGGTTGAGAGGCAAAACTGTTTTGCCACTATTAAAAATTTTTGGGGTAAGCCTGGAGCCACTGAAAGGATGGTGAAGGAATGACACTTTCTTTCCTCCTTTGTTTGATTTTTAAGAGGCAGACTTATTTTGTCCTTTTGGACATTGTCTTACAACAAATGGAGTTCATGTAACATTGACAAGCCCTGGAAGTTTCAAAAGTTTCAAATGAAAGATAGTCTTGCAGAAGAAGCTTAACACTTACAGGCAGATTAAAAAATATATCTATAGTAGACTTTTCATTGCAGATTTCACATGTTTCCCTTTTGGGAGTCTTTCACCAGCAGTCCAGTGCTTCCTTTTCCCTGGAATTACAGCTCAAGCTCCAAGGACCTTTTGCTGCCTGTTTAATTGATTAAGATCTCTCATGGTGCTCATCTGTATATTTTTAAGTACACCCTTTGCAATGAAATGAGACTATGTAACAGTTCACCAGGGAAGGCAGAATTGTTTGGATTTCTATAGCTGATGAAGTGAAAGATCAAGGATTGAATTCCAGATCCATCAGGATTATAGAGATAGACCTGGGTTTAGGTTGGAAAGGACTGTAAAGATCTTCTAGCTCCAATCCCCACTAGACCAGCTTGCTCAAAGCCCCATCCAGCCTGGCCTGGAACACTTCCAGGAATGGGGCATCACAGCTCTGCTGGACAACCCTGTGCCAGTGTCTCACCACCCTCACAGTAAATAATTTCTTCCTAATATCTAATCTAAACCTACTCTCTGTCAGTTTAAAGGCATTCCCCCTTCTCCTGTCACTTCATGCCATTGTCAAAAGTCTTTCTCCAGCTCTCCAGCCATTTGGGTACTGGAAGGTGCTCTAAGGTCTTCCTGGAGCCTTCTCTTCTCCAGGCTGAACAGGCCCAACTCTCCCAGCCTGTCCCCAGTCCTCTGAGCATCTTCTTGGCCATCCTCAGGACTCGCTGCAACAAATCCATGTCGTTTTTAGGACAGGAGTCCCAGAGCTGGATGCAGCAGTCTGGATGGGATGTCACAAGAGCAGAGTAGAAGAGCAGAACCACTTCCCTCAACCTGCTGGCCATACCTCTGGTGGTGCAGCCCAGGACGCAGCTGACTTTCTGGGCTGCAGGTGCACCTTGCTGATTCACATTGAGCATTTTGCCAACCAGCAATACGTGAGTGCCTACAGCCTGCTTGCAAGCTGTTGGAGTTCAAGCTCCTAAAAGCTCCTGAATATCTTTTAAGCCCCGAGTTCATTTATTGCACAGCTGAAAACTTAATTGTATGAGAGTCCTAAAAATGTTCTCAAGGATATGCTAAATTTGCTTCTTGTGTGATTTTTCTTAATGTATCTTCTTTAGCCAGCAGGAAAGTGATGGAGGACCCCAGTGTTTATATTCTATGTAAAATATTGGAGTCCTGAGCCTCACCTGAGACCTTTAGGCAATGCTGAAAAATACTAACTGTAGCTGTCAGTGGCCTTGAGGTTTTTTTCATATTCTTTCCACCCTCCCCATACTGCTTTTGAAAGGCACTTTTGTTATGCAAATAGGTTCCTCCCAGCAGCTGCAGAACTTTCTGCAATAGGAGCTAGGAAGGAGCCAGCAGACACTGCAAGTAAAGTTGATGCCCTTTTCCCAGCTGCTCTCCAAGCACAGCAATACTGCTCTTCCCAGCCACACTGGCTCAAACTAGCCCTTTGCTAATGTTCTCTTCACTGGTGAGGTTGCAGCTGAACCCTTTGGTGAAGTTGTGGAAATGTATTACCATTCCCTGTCTATCAGAGCTAAGGATTCAGTTCCAATATCAAGTGGGATCCATGTGCAGATGAAAGTTTGTCTTCTCTAGTGTACTGTGTCATGCAGTGACTGTGTGCTTCGTTGGCAGAATCACTTCCAGCTGAGCCCAAATGAGAGCACTGTTCTTCTGGACCTTGTAGAAATGAGGGATGGGTAGTTCTGAAGTGCAGCATAAATAGGCAGCTTAAGTAAAATGTTACAGATCTTGATAAGTTTTCTTTTTCATTAATGCCTTGACTCTTCTTTTGTGAATGCAATAGTAAATCCTTATTGTACCCCTAGCTTTTCTTTCTAGATCCTTTCAGTGGGCATTAAGATGATGCAAGTCTGCTGCGACTTCCCAGGCTTTTGCAGTGAAGCTCTTTGCACTTTCTTTGCCAAGAAGCACAACCTCAGTTGTGGTGCTGGTTGTGGTGGTTCAGAACCTGCTCTCAACACCTCATCTGGGCTGGGACTGATTCAGCTGGCCATGAAGTGGGAAGCCAGAGTAGCTCTGTGGAGAGCTGTGTGAGCCCTTGAGCTGAAACGCATGGTTAGTAGTCCAGTTACTCGATTACACATAGATTTATTTATTTTTAATAAGTTGTTTTGGAAATCATGAAGACGAAATGGTTTGGTCTTGTCAGTTTAGTTATAATGGGAGAGTAAACCATCATCTACTGGTATAGCTACATCCATGCACCACAAAATGGAGAAAATAAAATGTGGACTGCCCTCATGTGAACATCTTTTGCTGGAGTAAGGAGTGACATATCCCATGCAACCTCCTGTTTCATATTTGCTTGTTTTAGTCATTTCCCGTGTTCCGTATTTGTCCGTGCTGTGCAGAATGTGGAGTTAATTTCCCAGCTTTTGTGACCTTGATAGATGGAGTATATAAGCATTTCCTATATGATGAGCGTGTCACATTACTCTTTGAAGCAGGGAACTATCATTATTTACATCTGAGAATCAAATTCCTAAGTAACCTGTTGAGGAGGATGAGAAGTTTGTAGCAGGCCGGGGGTTCAAACTTAGGTTACCTGGATGCTCTTTTAGCACTTTCAGCGTATTCTGTATTTTGCCAACGTAGCATTAATAACGGGGCAGATTGATCCCTTTGGCACCAATAGGGCCTTTGCAGCCTTTTGCAAGCTCTCTTCTGACAGGTGTGACTGTATGTTTGCACTCTCGAGAACGAGACAATAATGCTTCCAAAGCCTCTAGAGCTCAAAGGGATTAACCTCCAGCAGCTAAGCATGATTCTGTCCTTCTCCCAGATGCTACTGCTTTCATGGCATGGATAGCAGGGCCTCAGAGGCAACCCCTAGATTGCCTTAACTTGCAGCCCAGCACATTAAAGGGACCAGAAAACTGGTGGTGGTTTACTGTAACGCACTAGGCCTGAGAAAGCACAGTTCAGGAGCTGAGTATAGGAACCACTTCTGTCAAAACAGGCTTAACTCAAGTGTTTATGAATTGTCAGCTGTGGGTCCTGCAAGCACTGTTCTGGATACAGAGTATCAGTAGAAGTTTATACCTGTGTTCTTGTCCATGATGCTTTGTAGGATCACTTGGGTTGGAAGGGACCTTCAAAAGTTTCCTATTGATGCTTTCTCAGATGGCTGACTTCCCTGGATCACATCCCTAGTTCCTATTCCGGAGTTTGATCACTATCTAGTGACGCTATATAAAAGTTGTGTCTACACGACACAACAACAAGGATTACGAATAAGGTTGGCTTGACTCTGTAGGTTTAGAGGAAAAAACAATTTATCTGTTGTGTCAACATTTGTTATTTACAGAGACAGTTTTATAAAAACAAAATCTAAACTGTGAGTCTCCAAGTTTCAGGGACAAGATTGTAACTGGCTGAGTTTTGAAGAAGCTGAATAGTAAAATCTGTGAAATCAGTGTTGTGTATGTGTGAGTGAAACTGTACCTTGTCTCCTCTTTCCCTTCTGCCCTGTAACAGCTCTTCCCTCGTTGAATGGTAGCTCAGGGAAACACAGTTCTATTTTCATACTGGCCAGCACAAATCAATTCACAAATTTTTACCCAGATCTATCTCAGTGTAATCTTTCTAAGTGGATCCTACATGGGTATTTCAGAAAGCTGAGAAACGCCTTCAAATAACTGCAGAGTAAGTGCCTCTGCATCTGTTTGGATTTAGATGTTGGAATAAATCTCTAAAAACAATTTAACTTTCTAGAAGAGTTTTCCATTTAGTTGATGACTTATACATTTGATATGATGTACTGCAAGAGCAAGCTCTAAGCAGCAGCTGCCATAGACTGACATCTCTGAGCACCGTGTCACTCACTTTCCAACCATGATTTTACAAGAACAAAAATCTTTGAGCACATGTTCATTTTATGTTTATATTTGCCCTGCTTATCCATGGAGTTTTTTCTTAAATCAAGCTACAAAGGAGTCCAGTAAGACTGTGCGCAAGTTTGGGGTGGCAGGAGCTCATGGAATTTCCTGCTAAGCGCTCAGCAGAGATAACCATCTGACATCCAGATAACCACTCCCTGCTTCTCTCAAATGTTTTTAAGTGAATGAATACTTTTTTAAATGTCAGGAAACAATCCAGGAGAATATGTGAGTAAGCAGGTAGGTTTTGACTGAAGTAACTCTTCTGGATACTTTTAAAGCCTTTTATATAAAGGGGTTTCTGTGCCTACTTTTTAATGAAATTGCTTCACAGGAACCTCCCAGCCTGCTGTCAGGGTTCTCAGATGAGAGTTTTATTCTGTTTGACAGCTGCACTAAAAACAACTGCTTCCTGTTAGAGAAGATGCTGGAAGCACTAGGTACAGTTCCTTTTTTTTTTTCTTCTTCTTATTCTTTTTCCCTTAAGCTCTGGAATCTGAGGATCATTATCTTATTGTGGGTAGAAATTATGCAATGCACCTGCAGCGTGAATTCAGAAGACTGACTGTTCATAATCTTGTTTAAGGCACATCAGCTCTTGCCTGATGTCCTTCCCAGGAGACCGAGACACTGAAGTGTTTAGCTCACTGGCTGCTGAAGGCTTTTCCTTTGGTTTTGGACAAGAGACCACCCTTTGTGTTGCTTGTTAGTGGGCAGTAAAAGAGAAGTGATTTATGTCTCAGGTGATCAAAGTGATTCTCAGGGAGGATCTGTGAAGTCAGTCACTGAGTACCTTTTTGTGACACCAGTCCTCTCTGTGTCTAGTATTCTCTTGCTACCTAACAGAAAAATCTTCTGGGATGGGTATTACTTCTGCAGCCTTAAAACACTATTCAGAGTTGGACTCCAAAGTGCTTTAGTGTCATCAGGCAGAGTGGTGGATCCTGCTCATCACCTTGGTTTGACTATCTCCACAAACTTTGAAGAGATCCTGAGAAGCTGATCTGGAGTACTGAAAGCTATGGATTGGCAATGACTGTGTTGGGGATTTTTTTGGTGGGTGGGATGGGGATTGTGGGTACAATTAAAATTGGTACTGATGTGAATAACAGCAGCTTTTCCTGACTTCTGGTTTTGAAATGTAATGATACTATATTTCTGCAGCCTTCGAAATGGTATCAGAGTAGCTCACCAGCAGCAGAACCAGTAACTGTCTTTGTTGAAAACGTGGAAAGATGCAATTAAGGAGTTGAAGTAAAAGGCATCTTAAGTAGCTTCACAAAAGTAGTGTTGAAGCAGCTGAAAACTGAGTCTGACACAAGTCATTCCAGAGTGCTGTGACCTTGCTTCCCAGAAGAGACTCAGTTTATCTCTCTGAAGTTGTTGGGAGTGCAGCTGTGACTTCTGAAAGTGCAGTCCTTACTATCCCCAAACAGCCTGAAAGGGCTTTCTTGTTGTTCTGAGACTGAAATAATCATAGTGATTTCCCTATGTAAACTCCCTTTTCCAGGGATTGGTTCACCTAATATATTTATATGCACATACTCTTAAACTCTCAAAAAAATAAACACCTAGTACACTCTGCTCCTTGTGCAGAGCTGTGTAGCTTTCAAAAGCAGAATTGCAGAAATACTGCCATTTGCACTGCAGTGAAGCTAACCTTCCCTTCTTCCTTGCAGAAGTGAGAATGAAAATGCTTTGGCAAATAGCTTTGATTTAAACTGAAAAGCCTCTGGTTTTCAGAGCTGCTTTTAAAGCAAAGGGTTACTTTGGCTTTTGATCCTCTTAAGCTGGGTTATTTGATGTGAAAAACGCCCTGGGTACTTTGCTGCAGAGGGGAGCAGCTTTTCAGTTCTCTGTGTGTGGTTTCAGGAGAGGGCCTGGCAGAGCGTGGGGTGGTGGGGGGCTCAGGGGGGCCTGGTTGCACAGCTCTGTAAATAAAGGGGCCTCTATTTCTTTGGATTCTTTTGCTGGAACTAAATATCATGATCAGTGAAACTCTTACCTCAGTTAAAGGAACAAGCCAGGCTCCTCCAGCATATGTGCAGTGCTGCAGTGTGGTTTGTTCTGCTGAGCTGATTTGCTGAACGGATAAAGGGAGTTTTAACCTAAGAATGGCGTGTAATATATGACCTTGGCTTTTGAAAGGTTTATTTTTGCTCTTTTGACAAAATAAGGTTTTAATATTAAATATGGGGTTGGATTTGACTTGGCAGATGCCAGAGCCTTCTACTACTGCTGTAGTCATAATATAAAACTATGTGATGTGTGCCAGTGAGCATGCAGCAAGCCAAGAATTTCTCCATCAGTGTTTATTTTTCTGAAAACCTACCCGGTTGCTTTGCAGTTGGGTTGGCTAAAAAGGTGATGTGCCCTTGTGTTGGAGGGAACAAAGCAGTGGTGGGCACAATATAGTCCATGCTGATTCTTTATACTTCACATATTTAGTTTAGGGGCAAAATATGGGTTCTTCCCCTCTTCATAATGTTTTAGAAGTGTTTACTAGAAACATTCCCTCAAAACTCCAGGGTTCAGCAGAACCAAGCATAAAACAAATTATGTGAAATATTCAGATCTGTTAGTACAGAAACTTAATGCTGTACTGTAGCTTTCAGTTTGTGTAGCCAGGACCATGCAGGGATACAAAATACTACTTCTGAGGCTTTCTTCCTGCACACATTCCATCTCAGATCATCATCTTACTGTACAACTGAGATGCTTTTGGACTGCTGCACTGCAGGAGTTTGGCTGAAGAAATGACCTGTAAAGCATCTCAGTGCTGAGATGCTGAACTAAGCTCCCAAGTCCTTGTTCTAAATTGGCTGTAGTTTGAATTGGTTACTTTCAGATTTAAACCACTACCACCCTCCCCTGCCAAAAAAAAAAACCCAAAACCCCCACCAAAACCCAAAAAAAAACCAAAAAAACCAACCCCCCCTCAAAAAAACAAACAAACAAACAAAAAACTCAAAACACCAAAACCAAAAAACAAAAACACCCAACCAACCTAACCATGACCAGAAAAACCCACACCAAACCTACCCTCTCAGTCCTCACCTCCCTAGGTCTCAGAGAAACCAGCCCCAAAATGTACCAGGATCTTGTTTCTGTAGATCAAAGGCCGTAATAAATGTATGTTGCCTCTGCAGCTGGCACAGGAGTTTTGTCAGAGTGACCTGCTAGGAATGCTTTCCACTGGAAAGGGAGCAGGTTGGTGCAGATTCAGGTAGCAGAGAATGTGGGGAGGTCCATGGAAGAACTCATGGCTTCCATGTGCTTTAGCAAGATTTCTTCCATCTGTGGGTTATCATTACCCTTCCACACATTTTTTTTTTTTTTGTTGAAATGAGGCTTGTTTGGTCTTTCTCTTCTGGAAGTATTGTTAGGGTTTTTAATTTGTTCATTGACTGGGGCTGGATGAAGGCAGTTGATTCTCTAGAAGTTTTTCAGAAGTTTGGGGGAAATTTGGTACTTACAGGAAGAAGCACAAGTTTGAATGCATGCAAGCCTGCAAGGTATGGTGGGGTTTTTGTCCAGCTTCTTGTCATACTCCAAAGACAATGCTTAAGCAGGGGAGACATACTCTAAAAGGAAGAGACTGCCATGAGAACCCAGTGTTTCCACATGGACTAGAGAAGAGTCTCTGTCCTTGTGAGAGATGATAAGCCATTTGCTCTGTCTTCCACTGGCACATGTACCTGGAGATCTTGGGTTTCTAACTGGGAAAAATCATTTCCCATGCTACTTGCCTCTCCACTAGCAGACTGATGCATCCTTATCATCACGAATTTTGAAGCTGGGCCCAGTGTGAGCACTTGTAGTAAAAAGGATATCCATAAGAGAGGCTTAACTTCTCAAGCTGCATAACTTGGCTACTGGATACTTCTCTGTGATTTTCCTAGACCAAGGGTCAGAAGCATACTGGAAGGTTGTAGGTCTGTGTAGCTCCTGAAGCTCATGTCTGCCTCCATTCTCAGGTACATCCCCCAAACCTCATCCAGGAGGTCTGATCCTGGATTATGGTCCATTGTTCAGTGAGAGAAATTTCATGACAGTTGTTGAAACAGCTACATTGATCTTATCTTCAAATACACAAGACTTTTATTAAGAATAAAAGCAAAACCTTTGGCAAAAATACTAACAAAATTACTATGCTAATTACATTCTGAATATTAATATTTCTTTCTACTAAAGACCTGTCTAAATTAAGCATAAAGTATTTCCAAAGTAATCACAAGTATTCAAGGCCACATGTGTCACAATTTCCTCAAAACCAGATTACCAAGCTAAAATTAAACAGATCAAAGGCTTTTACTTTATAGACTGTTACCTCAGAACAGCTGCACAGTGTAGGTGAATTGCATGGTTTTAAATTTTCCCTGTATTTTCACCAACTTGTGACCATTAACTATTCAAAAACATTTTAACTTTAAATACAAATCTCTTACATGCAAATAAAATTCTTCTAAGATTAAACTGTTATTTTGAGAATATAAGCATTGTATGCTGCATTTTCTGAGTGTTCTTTGGAAGATACATCTTGACTCTTTGGGGATTTTTTTAAAAATCTTAAAAGGGAAGTAGCTTAATGCTTGTTTCCTTACCTCTTATTTAGTAGTTCTCTAGTTTAAGAGTCACACTACCATATGAACAAATCCATTTAAGTAATGTTGCCCCTCAGCTTTACTGCTTTGTGACTACTGGTGTGTTGCTGACCAGCAATGTAGATTTGAGGGATGTTCGCCTAAACACTTCTGTTACTCAGTAACCTTCATATGTATCAATGTAATGCATGTGTGGTCTTCTTTAAACAGTTATTTTTGGGAAGCAGAGATCCAAGAGGTTAAAAAAAAAAAAGCCCACTGAACTCCAGCTTGTTGCATATTAGGAGTAAAGCTGTGTTGTTTCAGAATATGCCTCGAAAGGAGGAAGTTCAATAGAGAGCCATCTTACTTTCCAAAAAAATTAGCTGTGAAAGATCAACTCAAAGGCTTTCTCTTAACTTTGATCTTTCTTAAAACTTTCTTATAACATTCATAATATGTTTCAGTTTCTGGTTTATGCTTTTTCCTGGAATCAGTTCTTTAAAAATATCCACTTTGAAGCATTTTCGTTTCTCCCTTTAAGACATATTTCTTTTTTCCTTTACTAACTGATATGTGAAACTAGTAAAACACTATAGGGATGCTGATTGTCCAGGGCACAACTTTGCATTTATGAGGCTGTCACTGTCCTGTATCAATCAGTTAGGCAGATCTCCATGTGTGGTTACAGAACACAGGATTCACTGCACATCCAGATTCCACTCCCTGGATGGCTGGTTCTATGAGGAGAACATCCTTTTCCCATGGTCCTAATCTTTAATCCTGCTCTTGTTACAGGAGCTGTGTCATGACTTTTTATTTTTCATTCCCTGCAGGTTTACAGGAACAGATGGACCGAGTGGTTTCGGGTTTGAGCTGACGTTCAGACTGAAGAGGGAGACGGGGGAGTCGGCACCACCCACCTGGCCAGCAGAGCTGATGCAAGGCTTGGCCAGATACGTCTTCCAGTCAGGTACCACAGGGTTAAATACACAGCCTTGCTTTTTCCTGCTCTAGTTCTGAGGGGCCACATGTGTTACAGAGTGTGACACTTGTCTCATCAGCACCCAGTCAGGTCTTGGGAATTGTCTTTGTGTGGGAATCCAAAAGAGTGTGTTCCTTCCTCCAGCCCAGCCTGCAGGGACAAAACCAGTTGTTGTTCAGGTTACTGCAAATCCTGAGTATTGAAAAGCTGAAGTTACACAACAGTCAGTAACTATAGGAAGTCTGCCCAGTGACTCTTTCCTGCATAGTTGGGTTCACAGAATCACAGAATGAACTAGATTGGAAAAGACCTCTGAGATCATCAAGTCCAACTTATGACCTAACACCTCCTCATCAACTAAACCACGGCACTGAGTGCCACGTCCAATATCTTCTCTCAGCAAGAAAAACACATTTGCTTATCCTGGATGGCTGAAGAACAACCATCTGACAAGGTCTCACTTTTCAGCAGAAGTGCCATAACTTCCAAAAACGTTGCAGCTCCATCACAGGCAAATCCCGTCCAGTGGTCCCTGCAGCCGAGCAGTAGCAATGCATATGAACATGGAGTTGTTAAGATGTGAAAATGTAAAAGTTGTAAGGAATGCTAAAGCTGGGTGGGCCAAGGAATCAACAATTTTGAATCATTGCTGTGGATGGAGTATTGCCGGAAAAGTGGGAACAAGGGTACCTACAAACCATCCTCTTGCACTGTTCTTGTATAGTTTCACTTAATTTGTATCAGTAGATTGGATGTTACTTTTTGTGTCAGCACATGAAAACCTGTGAAATGGCTGATGGCTAATGTACTTGAAAGGCACTTTCCAGCATTCCAGCATCACCAAGATTTGCATGAAAATATTTGAAGAACATTTTTAACCTAATTTGAGGTATTTTACAAGTAAAGTACCTTCTAAATCAATGATTATTGAATTTGTAGCATTTGGTACCTGCTATACTAGTTCATAAATTGCTCAGTAACTTCTGATTCTGCTGATGGTTTTCAGTCAGCTGGCTGACTCTCAAAGGGAAAATGTCTGGGTAAGAACAGGATTGCTCTGCTGACCTCTGTAAAAAATCTGAGGAAATGGCAATCTTGTGGGTATTCTTCTGAATATTGGTGGATATAGTTCAGTGTCAGCCCAGATTATTGCTTGTATTTTTGTAACCTTTGCTGCGTAGCTGTCTTCTCCTGTTGCCATCCAAAATTTGTCTCACCTTCCTATTTTGATTTTTGCAACTGTTAAGCATCTAAATCTATGTGACTATCATTATTTCTTACATTGTTTGAGATTCCCATCCTGCCTAAATTGTATTGCACAGCAGCTTTTTGATACTGACCATGCAGTGATGAATTCATACTCACATTTTCTATGCAATGATAGCAGGGTCTGAAGAAAACATCTGACTCTAAAGTCTCCCTCTTAGATACAAAGTAATATACCTGTTATGTGTTAACTTATACTAAATATCCTACATCCCATTTGGAACATTTTCAACTTCCTAGACTAGTTCTCATAGCAGTTGCTTGTTGGTCACTGTCTTTTCATGGGTGAGAGGAGGTCTGCAGAGTGAAATGAGATTTGGAAGGATACTTTAGGGCAAACCTCTTGGTGACTAAGCTGGCAGTCAGGGCAGAGACTTCCCTTGTTTGGTTCCTGCAATAATGCATCCTTTTGACCTGAAAGCCACAGAACGGTTCTTAGAACGAAAAGAATGGTTATGCCCGTGCTTATCAATTTGGCATGAACCACTTTCCAGTATTATCTTCTGCTTATCCATGCTGGTTTTTGCTTTATATCCACCATGACTCTCTAAAGGCATGCTCAATCTCATGCTGATAGATTCTAGCCTCTGGGTGTTTAGTTTTCAATTTGCCTTATGAAAAACAACAGTGTATGGATCATAAATTGACTTCTTTCTTTGACTATGAAATTGGGTGTGAGCCAGTACCACGCTTATCCTACAATGGGCGAACCACATGCTGGGTTACATTAGGAAAAGCATGAACAGCAGATAGAGGGAAGTTATTTACCTTTTTGGCATGGCACTGGGAAGGCCTTGCTTAAAATATCATGTCCTGTTTTGGGCCTTAAAGATATACTGAAAAACTGGAGAGTGTTCAAGGTGGTCAGGGTTCTAGGGCATGTGGGCCGTGAGGAGAGCTGGAGGGAGCAGGGCCAGTTTAGCCTGGGAGGAGAATGTGCAGGGTGATCTTACTGAAGCCTACAGCTGCAGGGAGGGTTAGTTACAAGATTGTGGGGTCAAGGCTAGATAGTACATCAAAGGACTACAGCTCTGAATTGCAGTATGGGAGGCCCTGGAAAAGCTTCAAGGAAAACTTGCTCACAAGGAGAGTGGCAAAGGACAGGGAATGGTTTTTAAGAGAGGTCCTGGAACTCCATTCCTGGAAAGGTTCAGGACTTAGCTCAACAAAACTAAGTTGGCCCTGTTCTAGCATTGGTGATGGCTCCACTTCAAACAGGGAGATGGACAAGAGACCTGCAAAGGCCCCTTAAAATATTACAGAAGTGTTGGATTTGGGGCATTTTTCCCATACGGCTTCATGCTCTTCAGCAAGCTGCTGTGTGTTGTCACTGACTGTTACCAACCATTCCTTGCCTTGTATAAAAGGAATCTGTATGCTGTTGCAACAATTGAACAAGCTCTAGTTTTATTCTAGCACAAATTTGATTATCACACGTCTCTTTTAGAAAATAATTTTCTCAGGCTAAAATCATTTGGTTAATAATAGACATCGTGTTAATCCTGACAAGATAATGCATTTAAAAGTAAGACTTGTAATGGGGCATACTTTATCATGTTTCTTCTCGATCTTTCAGGGCAATGCTATTTGAACACAGCTAGATGCAGTAATTTTCTAATTTAGTCAAAGATCTCTCACTCCATTGCTCTGCATAGTCCCCAGTACTTCTGTTACATCTGACGTGTCCTGCTTTGTTTTGTTGTACTCCCTTGAGCTGTCTTCTCTCAGGATGGCAGTGTCCAGAGCAGTTCCTGTGTTCTCCCTTCTGTCGTTCCTGAGTAATCAGGCACCCAGTCCTCAGCAGTGTTACTTTCTTTTCTGCCTAGTAGAGTTTCCCCCAGTTTGACGTTCTCACTCTGCAGAGCCAAGTGAGCTTCTGCTGTTGTTTTTCTTGGTTTTTTTACAGGACTTCTCTGTCCAGATGTTGAAACTCTAAAACTGAAGTTTTTGAAGGATTGGTTCTTCTGAAGCCCATTGGGCATGAAGCAGGCTGTGGCATGACAGCATTGTTTTACGTGATGAAAGGTTTCTTTCTTTCTGACTGTAGTGCTTAGAAATTTGTCAAATTAAAGTCTGATAAGTGTTGTCTAACTCTGGTGTATGTACCTTAATGTTGTCCTCTTCAGTTGTGTTAAAAAAAATAATTATGGTGTCTCTTTAATCGTCTGAAGTAGCCTTAAAAACATTTGATGAACTGAAACAAGTAAAGCTTATGAATCCACCCTGAACAAGAAGCAAGAAAAAGAATAAAATCGGCGGAGACTTTTTGGATAGGCTCCAAGCACTTTCACATGTCAGAAAACTGTTTACTCTGAAAGCTGTATTAAGAGCTAAATTCTTCTCTCTTGATAAAAACGAAATTTTTAGATATCATAGAGGTGTGCTGCTGAGTCCACTTGAAGCTGGAGGAGAGTGAGGTGTAGTTATATTCCTGCTGAGCCTGAGCATTTTCTGGTGGTGATGACTGAGCTGAATGTTCACTTAGCAGCTACTGCTGTCCTAAATATTATTCCTGTGTATTGCAATTGCAAAGCATGTCTCATTGCAAGTGATGTATTTTTCTAACAAATACTTCTAGGCTAATGAATGTTGCATTCCTTTGTTTCTCTCTCTCTCCTGCACTGTGGCAGTGCTTTAGAAAAGCAATCTTCTGCATTGAATTTCAGACCTCTTTCAGCCTTGGCTTCTCTGTTCACTGTAACAAGCACTTGGTGCTTTTGATTAAAGGGCAGTACTTACCCTGCTTCAACAAAACCAAGCTTTCAAGTCTCACAAAGTTTTATTTGTGGCTTTATCTGTTCTTAATTTTATCACTGTTTGACCATGACCACAAATTCCAACTCTGTTAGTTTTAAAAAATCCCCAAACCTTCAAATCTTGAAAATGAAACTTTGCACAATTCTGTGACCTTAGCTTGTCATGGTTCATGGGCGTGCTGCAAATATCTCATGGCAGAACAAATTTATACTTCAATTCAAATGAAAAGGAAGAAACGCTCTTCCTACAGAAAGCTTATCCAGAGCTTAGTACAAGTGTTAACTCTTTATGTACTAGAGTATTAAGACCCTTGATCACTGCAGGGGGACTATAGTTTGTGTTTTCCTGTAATTAAAATCTTCTTTTTTTTTATCCTCTCTAGAGTAAATTTATGTTGTTTTCAAGGGTCTGTCTGATAGGTGTCATGAAGGCAATATATTGATGTAGAATGGAAACAAGTACCCATGTGTATGAGCTCTTGCTGCTTCCACGTTTTTAGCCTGCAAGAAAACAGCTGTAGCTGTCAGGTACAGTTTTGGAGAAATTGTCATGAAAACTCATCATGCATAGAGCCTAAAGATAATGAATTGGCATATGTCATGGTTATATTCTCCACAATGCATAAATTGTAGTGGGGAATCAGCCAGAAGTATTAAGAGGATGTCCATGAATTAGAAGTTTGCAGGTTGGCTGAGCTTGATGACATTTACCCCAGAACATATCAGCATGAGCAGGCTGAGCCCCCACTGGTTTAGGGGAGACAGGTAGCATCACAGGAGACTGGAAAATTGGCAAATGCTGTTCTTCACATCCCCTCCAAAAAAACCTGTATCAAAACCAAAACAAACTCCCAAAATGAAGAAAAAAAAAAGTTTCTAATTGGTCAATCAGATTTCAGGCCTTAAGAAACTGCTAAGAGAAAAAAACCATCCAGAAGGCATCCACTGATTAATGGATGTTTCAGCATGGATTTATCAACAGTAAATCAGAAGAAAGTACCATAGGAAGCAATGAATGTTGGTTACCTTGATACTACTGAGACTTTTTACATTGTTCCAACAAGTATGTGAATAAGCTGAAGAAATGAGATCTTGGTAAAAGGTAAAGAAGAGGGCTGCAATACTGGTTGGATATTTAGACTCAGAGTAATTGTCTATGTGTAGTCATCAACCACAAAAGTTGAATTTTAATATTTGACCTTTGACTAGCCAGTAGTAGGAAGCTGTTTGCAGCCTGGGTACTGCAAAACAGTAATAACAAAATGTGCAGGCAAAAAAAGTACGGATGCAAGGTGCAATTTTTCAGTGGCAATTTAATGTAGATTTCTGCTGAGTACTTCAGAATTATTCCTTAGAAAACTTACTCCTTCTGAAAAGTGGATTGGACAGAACCAATTCCAGTAGGTACATGACAAGTTATACATGTTGACAACATGTCAAAACAACAACCAAACTAGCTAGGTTTGGTTTGTGGGTTTTTTCCCCACAGACACCTCTGCACTGTCATGGTGAAGATTTTTTCAGAGAAAAATATATGAAATATATCTGATAATTCTGTGACATCTGTAAGAACTTAGTATCTGTAAGCTTCTGTCCTCTGTCATGATTCAAGTCCATGAGCCAATTTCTGAAAGTTTCCCCTAGAAAGGAAGTTTATTCTGCTGCATGGAAGTGCCCATGGCAGCACAGCTGCACAAGCCTTTGGCAGCCAGGCTGAAAAGCAAGCCCAAAATGAGGTACATGTAGCTTTCCTTAGTAAATTCTGGCATGTCATACTTTCTTCAGGTAGAAATTATTTTATGACAGCTTGTCCACAGTCTAAAGAAGGACACACACACAATTCCTGCCATGTGCATAATGTCCCAGTACATCAGTCTGGGGCCACTATGCCATCTCTCTATGCTCAGTTTCACCTTTGTTTAAACAAGGGTGATTATGGAAGTTGTAAAGGCTGCAGGTGTAGATGCATTCTCCTTATTCAGCAGTTTTCACCTGAATAAAGTTAGTTTCGTCTGAGTCACGGAGGTTCTTTGTGTCTGGCAGGCACTATAACTCTTACACTGAAAGTGGGGCTCAGTGGGATTAGGGGATCTGATGGGGGTCACTGCCCTGCAGCCATTAGCCTGCAGGTACCTTGGCACCTGCTGTCCTGACATATCCACCAGGCCTGGTCTTCACATCTCCTGGGGTCCAGAAAGCTTCAGTGTAGTAGCCTCAGTGACTCTTTGCTTGCCAACATGTTTTCAAACATTCTTGACACAGGCCAATTTCTGTGTGTAAAAAGGAAAAAACCAAAACAAGCAACCAAACTCTAAACCTAAAACAAACTTCTTGCTTCCTTGAATACAAATGAAGCCTCTCTGGCTTGTTTGTAAAGCTATTTATTTCTTCCCACGAGAATGACTAAAGCCAAATAAAATCTGCCAGTAATTCATACACATTTTTCCCTGACTGTACCCTTATCTTTTTTTTTTTTTCCAACCCCAGGCCAATTTATTTTTTTCTTCTGGTTGCTATGGCTCTGTAATATATATATATATTTCTATCATCTGTTTATAATATTGACCTGTTTCCAGTGTAGAGCTGGCCCTGTCTCCTCTCTAGTATTCCAGGATTTCAGATTAAAATTGTATGGAGATTAACTGCGGTTTTTAGCTCTACAAAGAAGTATAAATCAACATCAATTTCAATTCAACAGAACCTGTTAAGCAGTGAACTCTGCTGCATGAATGCTAAAATTGTAGCACAGTAAATGGCTGTAGGTAAACAGGACTCAACCAAGTGTGCAGGGGCTGCATGCCTCTATTCTGCAAAGGGGTATGGAAACATTAAGTCACTGGTTCCAATTTAACCCAAGTTTGTCATGGCCAAAAGCTCTCATCATCTGATAGTTATTCAGCGGGTCCATGAGAAATTGGTTGGGTTTTAGCCTAATTCCTCTTACATGTTTCCCATAAAACAAGCTGTTCTGTGAGCAGCAGCTCAGATCAAGCCTGGTCCTTTGCATTTTTATGCACTGGGTCCTGCACTGCTGCAATAAATCCCCTCCTCCCCATACTGCTGCCTTTGAGCTCACCTCCCCAGTACTTTCCATCCCTCCCCCCATCTCCTAAGCCAGCCGTGTCACATCCCTTAGCTTCCAGCTGAGACATACGTGCTGTGAGTGGTACCAAATGATGTGCTGGCTGATAAAACAAACCAGTTGCTGGTGTGCAGAGTGGTTGGCTGATGAGCTGGGCACAATAGGCAGCTGTCAAGCTTCTGCTTAGGTCCCTAACCTGTAGCTGGCTTCCTCTGGAGCTGGATGCCAAGGCAAAAGATGTTGGCAATGGAATTACCGGATGTAACTCTTGTAAATTGTCTTGAAAGGCATTGCAGCAAAGTGCTGGCTGTCGATAGACCTGGCCCTTTTTACTCCCCCGTGTAGATCTGGGCTTCCTCGGTTGAATTAATGCAGATCCCCTCTGCAGGCTTGCAAAGCTTAGTATTATTTGTCAGTTTGTATAATTGTAAGTTTTGGGACCTGCAGAATCTGATGCTCTTATCCTCACTTGTGAGGCAGGGATACACCCAGCTCTCTTTCATGGGTGGTTGCTGAGGCACAGGCTTGGCAGTCCTTGGACAGCAGCTATGCAGTGGCCTTGGCCGTGGCTGAGGTTTCCCTGGCTGTGAACTAGCACGCAGCTGGTGGCCTGTCCTTCCTCTCTGTGAGTCCTCTCTTGATCAGAGTGGTTTCAGGTGTGGGTGGTAAACTGGCAGAGGGCATAGAGCAGGGACATGGCTGTGAATGCCACCACGTGTGTGGTGTGCCTGTTCTTCCTGGCAGCAGAAATGGAGTTGCATGGCCTTAGATTTTGTGTGATTACATTGACTTCACTTCTCTTCCTGTTTCCAGCAGGAAGGGTGTTGCCCCTTTGCAATACTGGAAGCACCCCAGTGCCAGGCTCAGTCCTGCCCTTTGCCTTGGAGCACTCTCATTTCCTCAGCCACTGATGGGATAAGCTGGCCATTAGTTTTCCTAATTGTTATGATTTTAGTGAATAGCATCTTTCTGGCCTTTGTTTGTGACTTGCTGGGACCTTGGGCAATACAAGAGAATCTGTTCCCCAACACATTTAATTCCACTGCAGTATAGAAAAGCCCCTGCAGCCCTTTGGCCAGGTTTGAAAAGTGCAGAATGATTTCCCAGGAACATGAGAGGAAGGGACCAGCGCCACTGTGGAGTGACATTGCCCTTTGCTTCATTAGCATGGGTGCTGTGAAGCAGGGCTGGGCATGAGACTCCTCCCAGTCAGAAGTGCAGCAGTAGGAAAGCATGACTGAAAACCCAGGAGTTTCCAAGGACACCTGTATTCCCATTTTACTTGGAGGATGAAAAGTCTATGTCTTATGTTGTCATTAAGCTAGTTATGTAACATAAATTAAAGTCTTTTTTTCTCTACCTCCCTAATCTCCCACAGTTTGGGCTTTTTTCCTCTCCTGCAGTTTGTCTGGATTAGTGGTTATTTCCTGTATCTTGCTGTGGAAGCTAGTGTTGTCTTCACAACTTCTTGTTCTTGGCTGGTAACAGGTCTCTGACCTTCTCCAGCCCCAAAGGATAGGTTCACACTAAGGCATGGAGATACTTTGCCAGGAGCAAAGGCACAGAAAGCCTTTGTTGCTTATAAAAGACTTTGTTGAAATAGAAGGAAAGCTGTCTTCCCCTAGACTGCTTTTCTGATTACATAGTATTTCCAGGCAGTAAGTGAGAGATCTCAGTGCTGCCTGAAAGAGAAGGCTTGTTTGTAGCTGCTACTGCAATTTAGATAAAGTAGGTTTAGGCCCAGTTTGAGTTGGCGAGATTTCAACTGATGCTGTCCCCTTTAATTCTGTCAGCTCATGTCCTGTTCCTGCCTGGGAACTGAACTTGGCTTGTTGTTTTTCAGCTGTTCAGTAGAGTTCGTTCAGTTGGTTTATTTAAAAAAAGAAAAAGGGAAAAAAAAAAGGGGTGGGAAAATTGTCTTCTCTCTGTTTTACATCAGTCCATGTGCTCTGATGCTGCTCCCAGAGGGTTAGGGATGGATAGAGCCCCAAGACTTGTAGCTTTGATATATGGTTATACTTAGAAATGCACAAGTTGTTTTAGCCTTCATGTTGCAGGTGGGCTGCTATTGGGAGAGGGAGGGAAGAAGCTGGCACAGAGACCTGGAGGAAGCTGCGTGACGCATCTCTGTGCAGGGCTGCAGCAGCCCAAGTGGCAGAGGGACAGCCAGCAGGCCCCATGCCCAGGGACGCCTGGATGCTGGCCCCTAGCAGGTGTTTATCCAGAGTGGCTGCAGTTCAAGATCAGGACTGATCTGGCTGATGTTTTCTGCCCAAGGCAGAGGGGAGCCGAGCTCTCTGCAGGAAACCTTTTCTTCCATCCTACCCAGAGCCTCCCCACTGCAGGAGAGTGAGGAGGAGCCCACATGTTAGAGACCAGCAACCTCTGTGAGGAAAATATCTCTTAACCCTGGGATAAAGGAAGCAGGGGAGAAGCTGCACATGGTGAGCCCGGCCTTGGATAAAGGCTCTGTCCCCTGTACTGAAGGAGGAATGCAGGACAAAGGAAACAGCACAGGGAAGGCAGAAAACTCCCCCTCCTGCTGGTGTGAGGTCCTTTGGCCTCTCATATGTGAGGTCTTTGTCCCACCCGGCCTTTCCTGGGAAACGGAAGCGGCCGCTTTAGCAGTTAAAAGCTTCTGCAGAGAACAGTATTGCCTCCTCCTATGGAGGAGCTGAAAGCAACAACACAGAGGGATTGTTCTGCAGTTGCAAGAGCATCCTCTCTCGCTGCCTGTGTGCAATTGTTTGGGATGCACAGAGGAGAGTTTGAAGGTTACACATACTGAGTAGTCTTCTGAAAAGGACTGTGTTTTCCCTTGACAGCTGCCAAGCCCATGTGAGATGAAACTGCAGAGTAGAGTAACTGCAGATGAACTGCAGAGCTGGAAGTCGGGTTCACTGTTACATATCCACCTTCTTACACATTCTATTGAAGATCTGTGCAGCAAGTGGTGCTCAAACTGTGCTTTCTGACTAACCCACTCTGCCTGTAAGAGTGACAGTGTGCAGAGCTCATTACAGACCGTCTTCTGACAGCCTCAGAGCCAAAGATCCTTTGCAACAGCCCGCTCAGCCAGGAGGCAGCAAATGGGCACAGCAGGGGAAGTGTTTTGTTCTTGGTGGGAAAGAGAAACTGGGAGAGTATATTCAGAGGTTGTGGGCAGCGCAGAACCTGAGGGAAGTGGACTCCTGTGCTTTTTGATTTAAAATTAGGAGCTTAAAGAAGTCTTCTCAGAACACTTGGGATGGTGTTTCAAAAAATGCTTCATAAACAGGCTGTTAATTTTGCATTTGAACCATAAATATAACTCTTGGAATAAGTGTTTTTCTCTTGCAGTGCTGTAATGGGTTGGTAGAGCTCAATGCAAAACTATTTTATGCAAGTATGTGTGAATGCAGAGTTTTTCTGTTTCCTGCCCTTTGGCCTCCCGCTTTGCCAAAGCAAAACAAAAGTTTGGCCTGTGCAAGCTTTAAATTCCTGAAAATTTAAGGGAAAATAATCAACCACTGAGAAAAATGACACAGTGCTCTCTTGAAGACCTCTGCCCTCTTGTCCATTACAAGTCCCAGAACAAATGCCTGAGTAATTAGAACCTTTTTCTGAAAGGGTTATGATGTGATAACTTTGTGGATGTTTTCTCACAGACCATCTCCCCTTTCTTGCTGTTTCTTAAATAATTTTGCTAAAAGAGATACCCTGGTGCAGTCTAACAGTCTCTCTGTCAGATGTCTGTGCTGTGAAGGCTATTAAAAGAAGCTGCAGGCATGTTCTTTGGGCTCTTCAGAGGCAGATACTGCCTTTGCTTCCCCTTCAAGCTCCTTGAAAACTCTTCAGCAGAAATGTCTTATAGCTGCATGTCTCGGGGAAGATCACAGGTGACTGTACAGGCTTATGGTGCTTATGGATCCATCTAAATGTCCACCCTTCTAAGTGGCCTGCATATATACAAGTATGTAGGAGGTCCAACAACAAGGAAGAAAGTTTTTCTCAGCTGCTGCAGTTCTGTTCCCTCACTGAGGACATTTAAAGGTTGCCAAGTGCTGTCTGTGGGTACCAGTCTTTGTTCTAGTTGCACCTGGCTGGGAAATATTCAGGTAACTGTAAAACATTCTGGCTTTCCTGTGCCAGAACACAGGATGAGGTTTTTAAATGACAGGCAAGTATCTTTTCAGACTGGTCATGTGGGGCACATGATCTGTAAATAAACTGTCATTAAATACCTGTTTTGAGTTGAGTCCTTATCTGACAGGAGATCCTGCTGTATAATATCCTTTCTGGCTCCTGGGCATCCACTCCATCTTGAAGCTATTCACTTTTTGAAACTCTTGAAGATTTAACTACCACCCTTTAAAGGGGTGCTGCAAAATGCATCTCTTGCAGTTGAAGGATGCAGAAAGCTGGTAGCAGTGCAACTGGGCAGAGGTGGAAGAGTCTCTTGCCTGACCTGGAGCTCAGAATTTAGCAAGCACATCACTCCCTTCTGGTTGCTGGAGCAGGAGCATGGAGAAAGTAAAAGAGAAAACTTGGGGGAGGTGAAAGAACCCCAACCCTGCAGCACCCAAGGGCGATGGGTCTGAGTGATGGGATGTAGAGGAGCAGCAAACTTCTGTGGGATTGGAAAGGAGCAACTCACATCTGTGTTCATTTTCTTTTTCTGCCATACTCAACAATGCCAACTAAGTCCTTTCATGCTGCCATGCCTTCTTCCAGCTTCCCCTTTCTGGAGGAGGGAGCCGTGCAGATAAATCTGTAGATGGGTGAGAACCGTGTTGTTGCAGAAGCAAGGCTCGAGATGCAACCTGCCCTGGACAGTGCTTACACAAAGGGGACACCAAACACGGTGAACATGCCAGCTCCTGGTTCTGCTGGTTGCAAGGGCTGCAGAAGCCTGAGGGGAACAGAGTGGAGGAGCTGAATGTAGTTGTGGGGAGGAAAGTGTGAGGAGGTGGCTGGTGGAGCAGGCTGTACAGAGTCAGGGAGAGCACAGGGGGCCCACCACCACCACTTGCAGAGGGAGTGGGAGTGTGCCCGGGGCACTGGAGTCACTTGCTGGGAGCCTGCATGAGAAATTCCCAGAGTTTGCAGTCATGGAAATTGTATACACACATAGCATGGGGCGAGGAGAAGGAGCAAGCCAGATATGCAGATCTGTAAGGGATGGAAATGTCTTGGAAAACAGAAGGGGTAAAGGAGGCTCGGAACCAAATTATTCATTGCACAATAGCATAATTTTTCTTTTTTTTTTTTTTTTTTCTTTTTTTTTTTTTTACTATAATACTGCACTCTGCAATGTTGCAGAAGGCATCTGGGTGCCTGGGATCTACTTTGTGATAACAAAAGCAGTATTTGCAACTCCGTCAGTGGAAGCTGCACTACAGTGAGATACATTTTCCATCATCCCACTGCCAATAGTAGTGATGACCCTAACTAAGCACAACATGGATAAGTGAGGAATCACCTAGCCCTGCTGATGATGTACCCTGGGAAAGCATGGGAGGCTCTTCACTGGACTTTCAGTTAAAAAAATTAAATGATTAAGTAAGTTTATATGTGTTGGCATAAATTGATTGGGCTCTTTTGAGAGGGTTGTTAATTTTCCAGACTTAACACCCTGGAGCTGTGCAGTAATCAATATTGTATATTCAACCTGCAGAGCAATTTTTAAAGAATAATCTACATCACAATTCTCTGCTTTCTGAAACTGTCTTCAAACCTCAGAGGTCAAGTAGTTCTTACAGTAGTGATAATCTGGTTTTTTTCCCTGCTATGTTTTTTAAAGAACCTTTTTCCTAGGCCCCTTGTTTCTAAAAGCCCAATTTGAATCCCTGCAGTGGAGCTATTGTTTAATTGTATTCCTGGGATTTAATTCTTCCTAAGGGATCTTCTCTATGCTGCATGTCTGCAGCAGGCAGCAGCACTGTGTGAATTTGCACCTCTTTGGAGTGCCAGGGCTGGGGCAGCTCCTGTTTCCAAGGCAGGAGATAAGGGGCAGCAAAATTGAACTGAAAAAGAAAAACAGGGAGGAAAAGCATTTTTTAAACATAGTGCAAATATCTCACAGCTTGAATTCTGCTAATTCCTTGTATAGTGTTAAAACATGTTCATCTTGACTTGAAAACAAAATTATAAACTAACTGCCAGTGGGCCCCACAGATTATATCCCAAATGTTTTTTCTCTTTACCAATCCATGTGTGCACTTCTTTGTAGGTTAGGAAACTAAGCTTGAGACTGAATTTAGCATTAATTATCCTAGTTTAACGTGGCTGGCAGATGAGTCTGAATAAAGTCTTTTTCTTTACTCTGTTTTTTAAAAAATTTCATCCATATAATGAGTTGCAATAACAGTATTACTTTGAGATACTTAGGCACAACTTTCATCTTTAGCTTTCGTATCGATTTATTATAGCTAACATCTTTGCATGCATGCTTATATTTATTATTGAGCTAGTTAGAAATGTATTAACTAGGTCTAGTGAAACATATAACTATTACATTTCAGCACTGGACTCCGCCTTTAGTTTCTCTCAATTAATTCTAGCTGTTTGGTCTGCAAAACGGTACTGAAAAACAGCATCAAATCTTACTTGTGACAGATTGCCAGATTACTTTTTTTTTAACAAAGCCAGACTGAATATTAAAAATGTGTTGGAGAAAATGCATTTATATAATAAATTATACAGACCATGCATGGGGTAATGGCAATGCAATAAATTACGTTGTTTCTGTAAGTATTGGATAAGCTGCATTCAATTTAAATGTCTGGCTGCATCACTGTCATGCTGGTCAGGAACTCACTGGGGGCCTTTTTAACATTCCTGCACCCATAAGTCATGGAGTTAAAATCCTTCTTTGCCCTCAAATACACAGTTTCTCTGAGTTATGCAGGCTGACATCTGTGACTCACTGGCTGCAGTTTAGCTGAGCTCTCTGAGTCAAAATGCAGGTTTGTAGCCCTTGGAGCAGCCGGTTTTCACACCACTGAGCACTGCGGATAATGTAGGTCTGGCTCATGTGAGGGATGTAGTCATCTTGTTTGTGTGCCAGCATCCCCAGTGCTGCAAATTTACTGGGGTGGGGGTTTTTTGTATGTTTTTATTTGGGCTTTTTTTTTGGTTGAATTTTTCTTTTATTTTTAGACCAAGGTAGCAGAGAATTGCCAAGTGTTGTGCTAGCATAGCTAAGCAACATCACTGCTCTGAGGGGGTGATCCAAGTAGCCCTGCTTTTGCAGGGGACAAGCAGGGCTGTTTCCTTCAGCATCATCTTGCACATGTCCCCAGATAAAGTGACCATGATGACCTGGCTTTCCCCAGAAACAGCAGGAACAGAACCTCTTGAAGGATATCAGTCTAGAGTGGCTGTTTTCCCAATACCAAGCATAGTTAGTAGTTAGTGTACTTAGGGCTTCCCCCACTCTGTGCTGTATCAGCTTCTAACCTGTAACACACTGTCTGGGTGGATTTACTTGGCTGATTACTCAATACAGTTTAACCCCTCTGTTACTGATTTTAACTAGCATTTGGAAGGAGGAGGTGTCTTAGAAGAGGTACAGAGGAATGGTCAGGCTGCAAATCTGTTCTTCTAATTTTAAAATTTATCTTAAGAATTATGTGGCAGGACCATGTCAGAACGGGCAAATTTCTGGCCTCTGGATGAACTCTGGGTAGGTGCAAAGTTGCCTTGCTGTCTTCTTGCTGGTGGAACAGCATCAGCTCTTTGTTTTCCTCCTTAAGTTGCCAATGCGCATGCAAAAGATGATACTAGACTCCCAAATGCCCAAAGAGCGTTCACCACCTGCTCTGGGTGCAGGGTAGCCAGCTCACTGGAGATGTTCCCTGACTCACTTTCAGCCTGGGGTTGCCTTTAGGATGGAGCTCTCTCTCAGTTCCTGGTACTCCTCTAAGTTTGCTGTCCTTTCCAATTTACTCCCTGTAGCAATTAAGGGAGTAAGGACTCCTAGCAGGATGCCATATATGGAAAGATGGCGGGTTTATAAAAGAAATTGAAAATACAGTGGGAAGTAATCTGTGTTTCTCTCTAGAGCTAGGTAATACCACTTCAATGTAGATTGCATTCATTATACTGTTCATGAAACATCCTGAGGCCAAGAAAATTACTTGGTTTTATTTCTTTAGGCATCAGCTATATTTAGTCAAATTAAAGGAGGGAGGGGGAATGCACTCCAAGAAAATACATGAGCAAAGTTAGACAAAGAAAATTTACTAGTCTACAGTGGAATGGTTCCCTCTGAGTTATTTCCCCAGTTCTCATTACAGAGCAGTCGGATAGTAAAGTTAGGAGAGGTTGTGCAGCTGAATTATGACTGTTGCTGCATGAAGGAACCTTACCTGCTTTATGTGAGCTGTAAAAGAAAATTCATAATGACATTTTAAAGACTTCAAAATATGGGTGGCTTAACAAGTGGTCTGGTATAACTGCTGCTTTTGCATAATAGAATAGTACAAGAGCTGGTCTGTGGCAGATTTAGAGACTTTTCATTTTCGTGGAGCTAGAGAGAGGCTTCATATTTGCTATTATAAATTATGAACTAAAATAGTAAGTTTGAATTGAAATGTTTTAATGATTTCCTTGTTGAGTTCTAACGAAATCAATACCTCCCTATGAAACAGTTGGATTATGTGGAATCGGCAATCCTCACCAGAAAGAAAGAAAAGTTGGTGGTTTTTGTTAAAACATAAACTTGCAGGAAAAGAGCCAGTTTCAAAATTGTGAGGATGAGTCACCTTGCTGTGTTAGGTTTCAGGCTTGTTAGTGCCCCTTCCAAGCAGGAAGGGTGCAAGAGTCCCAGAGGTACTGTGAGCAAGCCTGTGTATTTACAACACATCCCCTGCTCCCATGGTTACTGCTGAAGGATATGAATTTATCCTGGGGCAGATTGGGTACCTTAGCTCATCCTTTCATGAAGGGAACATTTAACCACCTCAGGTTTACCACGAGGCAGAAATATTCAGCAGCAGTCAGCTTGTGTGCAGTAAATCAGAGCCTTAGTTTACTCCTGAAGATTTGCTGATTTATCATCGGCTAAAATAATTTGGATTTAACTTCTTAACATATTTTCTTTTAGTTTCTTTGCTTTTAATTTCTCCTTTTGATGGCTAGATCATTTCTGTGTTTTGCCACCTGTCCTGTGGATTTGACAATTACCTGGTCATGTCCTGGAACTTTTTCTGATGAGTGTTTGTTTTGCTGTGGCCACCTACGGAAACGAGGCTTATCCAGTTGTGGTGTTCTCATCCCTGTCCTATTTTGAAAACATGAGTGTGAAAGGTAGGAAGAGAGGATAATCCCTGTTTCCAGCATGAGGCAATGGAAAGTGATTATCTAGTCCTTTGTTTCTGTAATTTCTTAGTTTTTGTGGCTACAAGTCATATAATTCAGGCTGTTCTCAATGCTGCAATGGTTTCTGTACAAGAGCTGATCTTACATCCCACATGGGTGACAATGCAGCAAGTGGAAAGCTGGGTTTCAGGGTGTAATTCCAAATTTCTTGAACTCCCACAGGTTTTAATTTGGCTTCGTGTTATTTGCAGAAATTTTTTTTTTGTGTGATTTAATTGAGTAGTCAGTGTGAATTTTGTGGTGTTCGTGTGTATGCAAGGGAGAGGGAGATTTTCTAAGTGTTCAGTGTTCACATGGACATAAACAGGTGGGTTTCCAGCAGAGACATTTGCATTTGAAAACCTGCTCTAAACGGGCTGGGCTTTCCCAGGAGATGCAGCACCAACAGTGAAACGCAGCGATCGATCAGCATAGAATTGTGTGAGCATTTGATGGGCAAAATGTTGTGGTATAAAGACAGGGCCCAAGAATAAGCTCTTTGTGGCTTTGTTTCATTCCTGAAAACTGTGACTGAGAGGCTTTTATCATTTAAAAAAAAAAAAAAAATCACCCACATTTTGTCTAACTTGGAAAATATCACAAAATATCTCTTGCAACATTCCATGTGCTGCTTCTTTAAACATATTTTGATACTAAAAAAAGTTTCATTTTTCATTTGTCTGTTTATGGTTCCTCAACTCTAAAAGTAAAGTAATATTTGAACCAGTCCTTTCAGTCACAGATCTGGAAGCGTGTAATGTAGTGTACATAACGATAAACTCTTTGAAGCAGCTTGCATTCACTGTTTTTTTTTTTCTTTCCTAATTTTAACTAAGCAAAACATTCCCTTACTTATCACAGCACTTCTGTTACATGCCTCATTTTTCAGGCTAAGTTCCTTATGGTATTTAGAGTTTATTTTAATTCTTAATCAAATGAGCTGTCCAGGAAATTTGTCTGAAAAAACATATAATAAATGTTCAAACCCACACCAATGGGGACACCCAGTGGAGACGCTCTGAGTTGCCCAATGTTATAGCCAGGAGCAGGCCAGCCGCTCCTCATCAGGGAGAGGACTGCAAATATTTTTAACCACAGCAATTCTGAGGGAACTCTCATTAGTTTATCTGCCTGCTGCTGAGGGCTCCCTTGAAGTGTCCTGGCCTTGCTGCCCTTGCACGAGTCCATGCTCGTTGTCATGGTGGTCCTGATGCACAGTTATTGCAATGGGGTGTGCAAGCACCCAATTCCTTGGTGGTGTTGTTTAATGTGACTGGGAATAAGTTGCAATTAACTGGCAATTTAAAAAGTTTTTCTCTTGCTGTGGCACAGGCTGCCATGTTTTTCTATTGGCACTGTAGATATTTAAGAGGTGTGTCCTGTTGTGATGTGTTTGGAAGGTAATGTGGGAAGGTTAGGTGAAGATCCAGGACCATGGGGAGGGCACCTCTGTCAATTGGATCCTGCTCCTGTAGCATGGGAGATGCTCCAGTCTCAATAGACAACAACTCAAATAACCATTAACGTTTTCCAGTCTGTGCTGGAATTCCTAGTCCTCTTCTAGTGGGCAAGGCCTCTTTTCCTGCTGAGTGTAAGTGAGGTCTTGGGAGAGACCACAGCAAGGACAGCAGCCCAGACTGCCTTCATGATGATCTTGGTCAAGGAGAGGGGCACTGGGCCTGCCACTGGCTTAGGAAGCAGGCAGGCAGTACTCGGTTCGTCCCTGGGGCACTACAACTGTCTCAGAGGGCAGAATGTGGATTCCAGGTTGTTTATTTGTATGTACAATAAAGCTCTGCTTGGACAAGCACAAGACCCAAGATAAAAGCAGTCAGCTAGGCAGCATTACCACACATGCTCCAGGAACTGCATGCAAATGGAGCATGCTTTAATTGCTGTGAATGTGGTCATGGCTGGTTGTTTTACTTCTAGTTCACTCAGAAAGCAAGCATTAGCCTTTCGTGTGATGGGGCAGCATCAGACAGATGGGTTCTGGTGTGCTTTCTGGCATGCACTAGCTGTGGAACATGGGATTATCTGGGGTTTTAAGTAGGAAGGGAGGAAAAGAAAGGAATGCCTGCTTTGTTTTGATGTAGTCTATTCTGACATAGAATGAAATCTATAGCCTACTGGTTTTCTTGTTGTTTGGGAAAGAAGAAAAATATAATTCTGCAGCAGAGCCACCCAGACAACTGGGAGAGGCAGTGATTTTGACTTACACTATCACAAGTTAGGCAGCAGAATTTTTATTAGATATAGCAGGATAGTATTTGTGTTTAATTCAAATTCCAGAATGTTTTCTTTGTGGCAAATTAAGAGTGTGAATTGCTGTGGCAATGGGCATCCAGTATGGCCTGCTGACTTTCTGTGCCCTCTCACCAAAGGAGACTAATAGTAAATGAGAGACAGGCCAATTTTACTTGCTAGTATTGCTATGTTTGGCTTAATATCAAAGTAAGACAGTGCTTTTTGCCACAGGACTCGAGTGGGCAATTTTGAAATCAGTGCTTGAATCCAGATGACTCAATGAGAGACTGTTCCTGCTTCAGGTGGTTCAGAGGCTCAGCAGAGCTGGCCAGGGGCAGTCACTGTGAATAGTCACCAGTGACTGTCCCAGCCCAGGCCGGAGGTCCCTGCCTGGCAGGAGTCAGGAGCAGCTGCCAACAGAAGGAACGTCCTAGTAGACTTCACAGACTATTTCTTTTTTCTTGTCCTTGCAGAAAACACCTTTTGCAGCGGTGACCATGTGTCGTGGCACAGCCCTTTGGACAACAGTGAATCTCGAATCCAGCACATGTTACTGACAGAAGACCCCCAGATGCAGCCGGTGCAGACTCCTTTTGGGGTCGTTACTTTCCTACAGGTACGGCCCAGCCACGATGGCTCTGACTGCCACCTCCTGGGCATGGAGTGCAGCTAACATTGCACTGAGCTGTGTAACTCAGATATTTATTATCCTGTCTTCAGTTTCAAACATGAACATGGGAAAAAATGTTGAGAGGAACACTTTAAAAAGCTAATGTAAAGATAAATTAAAATGAATTTTATGGTAATATTGGTAAGTGATCCACTGGTTTGCATGCCAGAAAGAGAAGAGTTTGGAGCAGGACTTGGAGCTCTTTTAGCAGTACTTAATGGCAGAAATGTAGCTTGCAGCACAGACACAAAGATTCTTTAGAGGCTGAGTTTTCCTGTATTGATCTACTGTTTAAGAAATATTTGGGTTTGCTTTGCAAAAGAAACATTAAGAACAATCCCTTGTGATTTAACTCTGCTGTTCAGCATGGGGAGCTTCTGTGGCCAGACAGGTTTGCTTGCTTTCCTGAAGTCCTTCTCAGCGATGCTTCTTAGATATGGGCCACTTTGGATATTTTTAAATTGCATATTGGGTTAATAACCTTAGTGGAAGAGTGGCATAGTTTATGCCAACTGCTGATTTCTTCATGCTCCATGGAAATCTTCCATCCTGTGGGAAAATGCAAGTGTCTGTATTTTATAATTTAAGCTTCTAGTTGCTCCCATTTGTCTTTGGCTGTAGTTGCAACATGTAAAAGGAAGTTCTGTTACCACAAACCTGCACAAGACAACTGTTGTGCAAGGCTTTTCTGAGGTGCCCAAATGTCTGTGTTTTACCAACAAAAACAAGGTGGTGTGAGATTAATTAGTGCAAGGTGAGTTGTGAGACCTGGAAGGAGAGACAGAGGGCCAAGTTAAGCAGGATAATCCTTGGCTGACTCTCCAGCTAGTACTGTGTTAGTCCTCATCTCTTCTTTAGTGCCCATCTGTCCTGAATCAAAGAACAGTCAGTTTGCTGCATCCTGAGGCCCTTGGCCTCTAATCTTCCACAACACATACAGTTGACTTGGTTTTCCCCTTTGTTTGATGCTTGTTGTTTTATTTTGACCCATGAGGATAAATGATTACAAAAAGCAAAGAATGAACACAAAATAATTTCCTGTTTAGAGTCTTGCTGTTTGTATGTAATTAGTGAGTGAAGGCCCACGGAGGGGTGTCCTGAAGCAGGGGTGATTTAGGCTGTTCGTGGAGGAAGCTGGGAAGATGGGTGGGGATGAAACGCACCTCTAAGGGCTGAGGCCTGGGAAAGTGAACTCTGCAAGGGGCAGGAGAGGTAGGGTGCGCAGAGCTGGGTACGTGCTGACGTGAAGGTTTTCCACACAGATCTCTATCAGTGCAGTTATGTGCCTACAGCAGAAGGGACATCCTTCACTTCTGCTTGCTGCTCTTCAGAACTTAGTTTTCAGTTTTCCTCTTTTCTGATAAAATATCAGTTGAGCAGATTTTGACCAAAAATTCAGTGTTGTTGGAAAAGACTTAAGAGTGTTGAGGAAGAAAATCGAAGGCCATTGCTAAAAATATTTTTCATCTCAGAGTGAATCATTGTGCTCAAAGGCACAAGCCAGCGGTTGATACAGCAGGAAGAAACTGCCTTCTGCTATCAGCTGAAGGGTGTTTCACCCCTTCATTTGAAGCAGCTGATCTCAGCTGCTGTTAGAGAGACATCTGGTATTGCTCAGTGTGGCAGCTCCTATCCTGAAAAGCAAACACACCCTGCTTTATACAGGAAGGCAGAAGTCTGCAGTTGCCTGCAGTGACAAGTGGATTATGTGGTGTGTAAGCAGCTTTACTTTATGGCGCTGTGTAAGATGTAACCAGTCAGCAAGCTGAGTTGGTCGAGGATTTTATGAGCACCAAAGCAATCCCATGTGGCAGCAAGTCCCTTGCCTGGTTGAGATTGCTTGTGCAGTATTTCATTTGCCCCTAGCAATTGGTTGACAGAGCAGTGTTTGTATATGCTCAGACCCTTACCTGTCTTGCTCCATCCTGTCTGTGTGGACTTGATTGAAAAGTCACGAAGACTAGTCTATAAACCCTGATTTGTCACCAGACCCTCCTCATTGTTAAATTCACACACTCTTTACAAGATTAAATGTCACTTGACCAGGGCGCTTCCCATGGTAAAAGTAGAGAGACAACAAGGACTTGTGGGATCCCACTCTTGTCTCAGGCTCCACTTGTCCTGGCATATCTAGTTAGATTTAAAAAAATGGTGTTTCTCTGTATCTGCACTCTTTGATCCCATACCATGTGGCACATTTTCTCCACAGTTCTTTCATGGTTCCCACCCAGTTTAGTATCTCTGTCGTTATTTATTTCAGATTGTTGGGGTTTGCACTGAGGAACTGCATGCAGCTCAGCAGTGGAATGGTCAAGGGATCTTGGAACTGCTTCGGACTGTCCCGCTGTAAGTGGTCATATAGCCCATATAGGGGAGCATTTCCATAGAGAACAATTCAGTTGTTTATTTTTATTAACAGTCTTTAACTTGCTGATGGAACTTATTTAATCTGTGCTGTAGCAAGAGATGAGATTTCATTGTAAATCTGTTCTCACACACAGACACTTAGATGGCAAATTAATGCATGTGGAAGTCCACATGTTCAGGGTGAAAGAGAATGAGGTCTTGAAAACCTAATTTCCTTCCTCTTATGCCTGCAGGGTTTTCTCATTGGCTGTTCTGGGATAACTGTTACTGATGACCTCGCTGTTTAGTTCAAAGAAAGGAAGGAGAGGGTCTGGCTTACAAAGCTGTCTGAAAGTACTATCTGAAAGTGAGAAAGTCACTCTCAAATTTGGTCCACTCTTGGTGGGCCAGTTTGCAGCAGGAAGAACATTCATGAAAGTGAAGTTCATTGTTTTGCCATGGGAGAAATAACAAAGATGATGTTGGGTTGAGAAGGGAAGGATTTTAAATGGTAAATTTTATGTGGATGATTTGTTTGCTGCTAGGGTGCAGCTAAATCTTTTTTTGGCTTGTAGGCATTTTGTTTAATCATTTTTAAATTCAGTGGAAGATAGTGCCATGTGATTGTAACTCAAAAGACTTACTTTTTAGAGCAAAATAGTTCTGAATATTTGTTTCTGGGCACAATAGTACACTCTAGTGTCACAATAGCCTTGAATTGATTGATTATTTGGAAGAGCTGGACTTCTTTAACTTGAACTTTTCCCTTTTAGGCACAAGTGCAGATAATTCATGCAAATGCCCTAGAGTAGAGTGAATTTGTCCAGCTGCAATCTTTGTTTCTGAGTCCCTGAGACAATAAACACTGCCTGCAGCTCCCTTAGCTCCTCTAAGTCAACACAGATACAGTACCTCTCTCCTCAGTCTGTTCTCAGATTGGTTTTTGGCTTTTGTGCTGTGGTATAAGCACCTTTCCAAGGAAAAAATGAGACTCAAATGTGCATGATTTGAAGGCAAAGCTGCAAACTACTAAGCCATTGATGTGGAACCAGGGTAAAAGTCTCTTGCACCCCAGTGAGGAACTGTGACAGGTCACACCCCTGCAGTTAATAATTCACCACTTCCAAAGTGATGTGGAAAAAAGAGTGGCTATCTATGCATCTGAAAACCTGTAAAATATTAACTTTTTTTGCTCCCACTCTTAAGTGTTTCAGGAGACTAGCACAAACTAGGCCAGAGGAGGGGGCTTTTGACTGCAATAACAAAGTACCTCATGAAAAAATGAATTTTTTTATGGCAGTTCCAAAAGACTTCAGTTTTTTACTTCAAATGAAAAGCACTAAGGCTGACTTCTGCAGTCTGGCTGCACTATGACCCAAAGTGAAGTCTCTGAGTATTTCATCTTCACAGTAATCTGTTTTCTATCACCTTTGTTGGGAAACACCTTGAGCCTTCCAACTTTTATTGCTAATGATAACAAAGATTTCCCTGAACCATCTGAGTACTTGGCCGTTAAGTACCAACTGAGCAAAATGTCTGTTGTGATAGTATTTATCAGAGCAATAAGCTCTTTGTGGTACTGAACGTGACTGCCAATCTTGGCAAAAAGTGCAGTCCCACTGGGGCCCTGCTCTATTCTTAGGTGTAATAGAGGAATAAATCTTGATTCCATGCCTTGCCCATCTTTCTTTGACTCAGGCTACACTGGACTTCTCAGTCCCAGTTCGTTTCCTGTAAGATTAAAACCCGTTCCAGTCTTGTGTGAGCAATGGGGCCTGCACAGGGGATAACAGCCTGTGTCAGTCCTGACTGCTCTGCACGTCTGGGTGGTGCCAGACACTGAGCAGATTAACTGCTAGGTCATGGAGGGCTTTTGTTATTTATTTATTTGGAAAATGTAAAGAGCAAAGGCATGTTGTGGGATGTATACACTGCATAGAGGGGTTTCTAGGTTTATTTTAAACCCTTATCTTGTGCTTCCTTACAGTACAGGTCCGCTCTGAGGACCCTGGTGGGGAGTTCTAATTAAAAGGCTTGATTGGTTCATTACCTGTCTTTATTTGTAGAGCTGGAGGCCCCTGGTTGATAACAGACATGAGAAGAGGAGAGACCATATTCGAGATTGACCCACATCTGCAAGTATGTGTTTAGTTTATAAAATGTCATGTCTCTTATAATAGCCAAGGAGAATTGGTTTAATGTTATGCAACACTTCTAATATTTTCTGTAAAGGTGCTTGGATCTTCTCAATGTTTGTAATAATCCTGGAAAAGTCTTAGAACTCGTTGCCCTCTTAGAGGTGGTTCAAGGGGGACATGTCCAGCCCCATGTGAATGGCAGCTCTAGGAAGAACAATAGAGAAGGGAGACCAGGAAAATGGAATCTCCTCTATGAGACAAATTGGTAAAAATTGGACTGGATGTTTTAGAAAGGAGGAAGAAAGAAGATGAAAGACATAGAATAATACAAGATTTAAGAATGGTACACCAGGAAATTCTTCCTTCCTTTTATATGAAAGCATAAGGAGATATAACATGCAGAAAACTCAAAACTAACTAAGTACTATTTTTTCACAGTGAATGTGACAGTGTAGCTCATCCCTGTATGATATCACTTGAGGCCAAGTAGTTAGTGTGGACTGAAAAATGATGGGAACCCAAAAGTACCACATGTAGTTATTAATAATCCATGCAGGAAGAGATGTTAAACCTTCTTCTTCAGAGTTCAATTTAATTTCTGAAATTTAAAGATAAGAATAGGGCCTCTTTGGAGAGGTTACTGTACTATGAACTTCTCCTGATCCATGCATTTGGGAGACAGTTCTGCAATCCCTTCAGCAGAGCTGGATAACATGGTACTGGAGTACATGGGTCCCAAGCAAATCCAGTGTGGTGCTGGCCGTGTTTCAGTGAATCACTGAATATTTGCCTTTAACAGAGAACTTACGGCTTAGCCTGGTAGGTCACGTGCAAATGTGCATGTTTTGTACAAGCATTTGCTTATAGTCTGCATGTCTGTATCTGATTATTCCCAGTTGCCTCACAGCATCTTTTACTTTGAAAGCTTAAGAACAAAAACCAAATTCTACTTTTACTGGTTTTAAGGATTTGTTCATCTAAAATAACTCCAGTCTGAGAAACACAAAAAAATGTTCCACAAATATTCCACAATGTGGGAGCTAATACAACTGAAAGTCCCATAAAGGTTTTAGACATTCCAGAACCTTGCCCTCTCCCCTCCTGGAGGTGTTTCAGTTGTCTGCACACTGGTGATTCCTAATGATAACACGGTTTTGTTCAGTTTATTGTAAATGAAAAATAGCTCAGCTTACTGGAATCTGAGTCAGCCAAGGCAAGTTAAGGCAAATAAAAGAGTACCTCTGCCTCATCACTGTGTCCTGCTACGTCTGTGGTCCTTCCGGACTTCCTCACATTGAACACATTCCTGTTTCTGTTCTCTCTTGCCCTTTCAGAAGTGCTTATGGGCAGGTGTGTGTGTGTGCACACCTCCCTCCTGCTCTGCTACCGCCGCCCCCAGGGATTCGTAGAGCAAAATCTGCCCGAGTCCCACAAACAGCCTCTGCTGAGCACAGGAGTAAGGCTGTGCCAGGCTGGCTTCAGCCCTGTCATGTGCCTCCTGCCCTAATTAGTGGGGAAAGGATAGTGTCATTTTCTTGGTGTTGGTAGAGGGTGTGTGACACCAGAAAAGCAACAGTGGAAGAGAGGTGGAGGGGAGGGAGGGAACAGGCAGAGAAACTGGACAACTTTCCTGGGAGCCAGCAAGCATGTTGTCTGCTGGGAAGCAGGCAGAGCTTGTTTGGAGGCTGCATTGTCTCTTGTGGGAATTGGTTGAGGCCTAAACCCAGCCCTGGCAGCAGCAGCTGTACTTTCTGTTCAGAGTTGCTGAGAATGGATCCCAACTAAGATGTCATCCCAGGATGTCGGCAATTAATGCTGTGGCAACGCGGGTTGTTTTCTGTTCAGCCAGGCTTCCCTGTAGGCCATTCAGATTTCCCTGGCAGCACTGTCAAACAATTCCTGTCGGTCCCCAGCTCTGTGCTGATTCTCAGTGCTTTGCTTCTGTTTAGCAGATATCTCAGAAGAGAATAAAGCTGATTTGAATTTCCTGAGTTGTGGTTGCTGCTCTGCAGGTCACACTGCAGTGCTCTGGCTCGTTTAAAAAGGGATCAATGACTTATAAGAGCCTCAGAGCATCCCTCCCACATGCTGAGAGGAAAATGGGACAGAAATAGCCTTTCTTTGAGGAAGGAAAGAGCTGAACCTCCTTTGCCCTGGGCTCCTCCAATCTCCTGTTCAAGCTGCCCTTTCAAGGGAGGAAGAACAGCCCCTCAGTCCAGGCAAATCTTTGCTGGCTAAAGGTGGGGTAGAACTGTGCGTTGCCAGAGCTATGAGTCTACACTGATTGGGGTTTTTTTTTTTTTTACTTTTCCCCCGTTAACATCAATACTTGCAAACATTATGAAGCAGCTATGCAAATTAGGCTGCCTTAAGCCAGCTCGTTTCCATCAGCTCCCCTTGATCTCCAGGGGATGCCAACAGAGCAGCACTTCTTCCCCCGAGGAAGTGCTCTGCAAGCCAGCTGAGCTGCAGATGGGAGTCTTTTCCCCCTCCCTGAGGCTATGCACTCTGTCCACAGGGCCTGGCTGGGAGTGGGGCCCTGGCTGCAGGGATGGGGGAGCAGATCCCACCAGAGCCTCACAGCCCTCTGGCCTCCTCTCCCTACTCAAGAGCAGGTTTGGTGGCTCTCCGATGCTTCCCCAATGACTTGAATAAAAAATAACTTCGCTGACAACTTACACCTCCCTACGCCAGCTCATTTCAGTCCTCACAGAGCACCATGGAGGGTTCCCAAAGGAGCCACGTGCTAAATCTCACTTAGAGCATTGTCTGCATATGTAGGAACGGATGTATTTTTATTTCTTTTCCCACAACTTCTATTTCTGGGTGACACAACTAATTTTATGTTTAGGATAAAACAAAAGAAAATCACAGCAGATTTATTATTTCTCAGATTTTCCTATTACGTTTTCAAGAAGCCAGTTTCCCCTGACACTGAAGGAAGATCCTAACAAGGGGAGTAAGACAGAAGAAAGGCAGTCCTTTGAATGCTTAAGTCTAAGTCAAGACTGCTCTACTCCTGCACTCAGCCACAGGCTCCTACCTCAACTTTTGGGCCAAAGAATGGGTTTTGGGAGGAGATCCAGATGAAAAAAACAAGAATTGGCTCAAGGGAAGGGGTAGGAGCACATGGAGGAGGGTGGGACTGCAGTCATTGCAAATTACATCAACTTAAACCGCTGTGCAACCACACCCTGAATGCTAGTGCTTATCTTTGAGCTACTCAAATCTTCTCTTGAATGGTCACAAGAACGGGCAATGCTCTTCCCAGGGTGCAGCATGCACAGCTGGGCAAGGGGAGGAACATACATGGATTTAGTCTGGAAACTGTTTCTTGGGGACAGATTTTGCAAAGAGCAAAATGTTTGCACAATCTCTCGTCTTCATGGGCAATGCCAAACCAGAGGGTACTTACATGGAGTGGAGAGATCCTCTCCCATTGTCTATAACACTACACTGCTCTCTCCTCAAATCATTGAAGTTTCTTGGGACTGCCTGCATTTTGAGGTGACCCAGATGAGAGATGCAGATCTTGCTGGTGCCACTGGTCAGTACCAGAGGCAACACCCCTTCAGGAATGGGGGAAGCGAGCCTGGCTGGTTCGAGGCCAGGGAAGAGGTGCCAGCCCTTCGTCTGTGTAGCACAGCCCCGGGTTTGTTCAGCTCAACATTACCCCCTTGTGGGTCACAGGTGGAAATTCAGACTGATGCCCATGTCCAAGCAGGTGGAGCTTCCTGTAGTTTTGGCTGTAGCTTAGGGCAGTCTTGCTGGCAACAGATGCACATGTCCTTGAGAAAATGCCTGGTGCCTGAGAGCATCCAGCTGCTTATGATTGGTGTATGACACCTTCTGAGACCCAAACACTGGTTAGGTGCTTGGAAAGTCCAGCTTGCAAGGGAGGGAGTTTGTTTATTTGCCAATAGAGAAAGTTTTGCAAAAGCTTTGACATTGAGAACAGGTCTGTGTCTCCTTGCATGTCCAATCTTGCATGTTTGTCCTTTATGGGACACCCCAGCACATTGGATAGCAGGGATTCTCTGAGTGGTGTGCAAATGAAGAACCCGTGTGAATGATGAGTCTCTCGGTGAGCTGTTTTCATTGTGGGACTCTTCGGTAAGGTTGGAAAGAGAACTTTACTTTTTCAGGGGTTTGTTATCATTGACATATAAGAGATTGACTGCCAAGCTGTGCTTCATGTCTTAAATATTTCAAGTTGGTGTAAATCAGTGCTAACACCAAAAGAAGCAATCCTGCACACCCCATGCCATTGATTTTCACCTTTCTCTCTCCTTGCTTTGTGCCTGCCAGGGCCATGTAGTGAAGCAGAGGGGACAGGGTGGGATTTCAGACCAACTTGCTATGGAAAAGGTTTGTGTAGTTCAGAGTGGCTTCCTGATTTGGCTCAGTGTGCAGTTGCTGTTTGCTGACAAAGCACAGGGTCCAGAGAGTGGAAATTGTCCACAAAAGGGGATCTGCAGGAGCTGCTGAAGGTTGCGCTGCACCATGGTGGGTTCCAACTCAGGCTCAAGCCACGCTCCAAAAAAGTCTTGTTGTTTTGAATCTTTTCAAGCAGGAGAGAGTCGACAAAGGGATTGAGACAGATGGCTCAAACCTGAGTGGAGTGAGTGCCAAATGTGCCTGGGATGACCTGAGCCGGCCACCAGAGGATGATGAAGACAGCAGGAGCATTTGCATTGGGACCCAGCCTCGGCGGCTCTCTGGGAAAGGTAAGAGGTCTTGGGCCAAGTCACTGTCATGGCCTTTCAGCTTCTGGTGGGTCTGGGCAGTGCACTGATCATGCTGCATCTCTGAGTTCATAGCAAACTCCACAGCCATGGGGAGGCTTGGTGTATCTCAGGGCAGCAGAATGGATTTTGGCCTCTTTGAAGTAGGCAGGAGAGAGGAAAAGAGTTCTTGGCATTATTTTGTCTAAATGTTTCTTTCAGTTTTTAGGAAAATTGTAATCTGAATCTGCAAAGTTAAACTGAGCACCTGCTGAAACCAGGACTGTAAACACCTGCAAGGTGAAGCAATTTCATTTTCCCAGGCTGTGTTTCCTTATTAACATTATCCCTTCTTGGGAGGCAAGTTGGACTGATGCTGCACATTGCTGCAGCTGAACTCAAAGAATTCATGCAAATACAGAACTCTGGAAAGAAGAATTTAAAAAACCCTTTGCAGTGAGATGCCTTCTCAGGGTAGAGATGTCATAGCCATTACACAGGCTTGAAATTATGCATATTACCTTTCAAATGGGTGAAGCAACATAAAATTTGAGGGCTTGAGATTTCCTGGAATTAACAATGTTTTCCACAGGAATGGCAACTTACTTGTTCTTAAATCCATGGTAAAAATTAGTTAAATGCATATAGCATTTCTGCTGGCTTCTGTGCAAATATTTTTAACTGCACTGGATCTAAAAAGGCTGTTTTGCCTCAGCCTTGAAATGAAAAGCCTAAGAGATTAAATTTGTATATCCTTCAAAAGATTTTGAAATAATGTGGGGTTTTTTTCTCTACCTACTTCTCAGATTTCTCAAAAATAGATGAGGAAACTTCTAAAAAAGTCAGGAAAGCTTCCTATTGAAAGTATTTGGCCAGTAGACATTTCAGAAAAAGGCGAAGTAAAAAGACTGCATCTGAACTGCATGATTTGCAGCTTATTTTCAGATGTGAGCTTGAGGCTAAAGGTTGCCCTGCTTAAAAATCCCTCCCTTTGTGAATCTTCTTGTAAATTAATCAACAGATTTCCAAAGCAAATTGCACAAAACTTGGAAACCTTCATACATTAATTTGGGAAAGGAACAAATTCCTGTTATGCCTAATGGGAAAAATGATTTCCAGTACAAAGGCTGGGAAGTGTCAGGAGGTTCTATGAGAGTTACAGAACCAACAAACATCTTATTTATGAAAATTTACAAAAGTACTCAGAATTTCTTCATCAGGAGGACTCAGTACCAAAGATTCCAACCCTCCTTGCCTGACATATCAATGAAACCCAAAAAAGGGAATTCAAGCTGATGTTATAAAGTGAAATAACTCCTAAGGAAGTTCAGGAAGTGCAGTTAAGTGTTACGCCATAACATCTTTCCACTTCTTTCTGAAGGGGAAGAGTTTAGATGAAACACACCTGATATCTTCTTGTGTCTGTGTTGTTTCTGGGGATTCTAAATCATGTTTTAAAAATTCTCTTTGCAGATACAGAGCAAATCAGGGAGACTTTGCGGAGAGGGCTTGAGATTAACAGCAAACCTGTCCTACCTCCAATCAATGCACAAAGACAGAATGGGTTGAACCTCGACCGAGCACCGTGAGTTTCACCCTGCACATTCACATGGTGGCAGATGGAGACTAAAGAGCTCAGCATGGAAAACAAAGTTAAAGCTGGGTGGGAAAAAAACTTGGCAAGGGAAGAGAAAAGCTGGCAGTGAATACTTGCAAAGTGAAAAGATAGAGGGAGAAGAGTTGTTCAGGTTGGGTAAATGGGCTAGTACTCAGGAGGGCAGCTTTTTAGAGGGGTTTTGGACAAACCATGCTAATGGAGAGTGGTTCTGCCTGTTCTATAGAACCTGCTCTTCATGGTCTTCAGTACTTGAATTCAGACTGGACTGATTCCTGTAAAAAGTACTGTGCTGAAAAGTGCTATGGTATCAGTAGAGATAGGTGGCATAGGTGACTGCTGATATTTTTTTCTGAGTATTTTGTTTTCAAGGTCATAATTACAAACCTTTTGGTTAAAATGTTGATTTTTTTTTTCTTTTTAAGTGACTTTGATCTTGCCTTGCTTAAACAGGTGTGTTCTGTCAGTAATTACATGCCAGTGACACCTGGGTCTCTAATAGCAGTCGTCTAACAGGTGATTTAAGTGGAACTAGGGTGGCCCATAGATATCTCTTGCAAGTTTTGGCTTAAGTGAATCCGTAGAAAATTACCTGTGGTTTCAAGCCATCTGTAATATCTACACTTCTGTCTTTCTGGGCTTCTCCCCTTCCCCTCATAGACTTCAGGTGCTAGATCAATGTCTTCCCATCAGTTTTAATGTTTTCATCTAAATGATATAGAAAGACATGCATCTTTGCTGCACTCTTTCTCCTTGGTATTTCCTTTGGTTTCTCGGTCTCTGATGAACATCTGTGCCTTCTGCTTTCAAGGGTAAAGATCATCATGAAATCAGCGCTTCCTTGTAGTGCCAGGCAGGAACAGCACCCTGGTCTGTTTCAATTCCTGTTTCATTCTTGATTCAGACATTTCATGAGGAAAATATTTCTTGTTATTGTCCTTTCTTGTTCCATTTTGTGGGTGATTTCCGATTTGCCTAACATATGAATGTTTATGAGTTGCCTAATCCTTTGGGGGAAGTATTATGTGTCAATTGCTGATACTTTTTGCTAATATGTAATATGAGATATAGGTACTTATATTAAAAAATGTCAAGCGACTTTCTTATTGCTTTAGGAATAATCATACTTTTGCCGTATAGTAATTATATGGAGTCAAATTCTGATCTGACTCAGAAATACTGAGTAGTATTTCTCTACCTGCAGGTTGGTCACATTGGACCATTGATTGGTCCCACTGGCCCCGCTGAAAAAAATATAAAATTATACCATGTGATTTGCACGAGTCACACCCAGCCTTGGAGAGCTCAAAAGTACTGGGCAGGATTTCTCACAGGTGCTGGGCTCCTGCATGCATCTGCATGCCCACTGTAATTTCTGAGTCCTCAGTGGTTGGGGGTGACCACAAACATTTTGGGTGCACATCAGGTCAAGGAGGCAGCTGATGAGTAAGCCTTAATGCTGGGAGGCAGTTGTTGCTTAGATAAGGGAGCTTTACGTTATTCAGGGTGAGATAAACAGAGATACGTTTGAGACAGAGTGGTGAAAGGTTAGCAGAGGTCTAAAATGAAGCACACAAATGTTTACCTGTGTTTTTAACTGTTCTGAGACAAAGGAAGGCAGGTCAAATTCAGAGCCTCACATCTGTGGCAGTGCTCTTTGATGCAAATCTCTCTTACCTGCAGTAGCTGTACACTCACCGTGCCTGAAGCCTGAGTGGTAGGAATGGCTGGTTTCCAACATTTGCCTCCTAGGAGGTCAATACATTTCTCTGAGGTCTATGGTTACCGCTGGGGGAAACTGACAGGTAGCCTGTTTCTCCGTAAGCACTTCACTTAAGGAAAGACAGCCATCAGCCGTGTTACTGTGGTGATACTATTGGAGGGATAGGGGAAATCTCAGCTTGAAACAGTCTTTGAGAGGAATTTGGGAAAGATCTTCTTCTCCTTGTGTAGTTGCTTCTCCTCTCTGTGTAGCAGATACAGTGGGACTTGTTTGATGCATTGACCATACCAAAAGGGATGGTTTGTGCTGGAAAGAAGTGTTTACTTACAACCTCTGACTAACTAGTATGTAAATCAGACCCGATGATTATCCTTACTGCGGCTAAAACTGATCAGTCAACACATTTTCCAGAACAGTGTGGTATAGATGAAGCAGAAGAGGACGATCTTGTTATGTCTCCGCCTTCCTTAATACACTGTCTCAGCATGTCTCTTGCATTTGAGCAAAATTGCTCAATGTGCATTAAGTACAAGAGCATGATATGGAGTCTCATTTCCAGCTGCTGCACAGGAATGTAACTTAGGAGCTCAGCTTTTGCAGGCTGTAATGTATCTGCATCCATGTTCCCTCCAGGTACCTGCAGGGATAAAGGCTGAGACACAAAGGGCACAAACCCAGTGCAGGTATAACTCTTTCATCGGACTTCTGAGCACCCGAGATGAAGGACAATTCTGTACAAAGATCTAGTCCTTCTGCTGTGATCCTTGCTTGCATTGCTCAGGCCTGGTAGGGCTGGGACTAAGGTCTGTCCTTCACTCTAAATCTTGTGTAATCAAAGGCAAGTAATTTAGCTATTGAGCTTCAGTTCTGAATCTATAAAATGGGACTAATAACAATGTCATCTTCTTGAGGCACCATAAGGATAAATATGTTAATGATTATGAGGTGCTGGCTGATGGGAAGCAGGCTCGTGTGTAATCATATCCTGCACTGTACACACCAGATCATAAAATATCAAACCTGTGGTTCTTTGCAAGGGTCCTGTGAATAACTGGTGCATTAGAAGTTCTCGAGAAACTTGACAGGAACACTCTCTTGGGGCATGGCAAATTGTTTCAAATCTGCTTTGCATAGGGAGCACTGCAGAACCCCAGTCTGTCAAACTTGCACCCAACTGACAGTAGGATGTTAAAGTCTGACACAGACTCTAAGGACTTTGTGCAGAAGAGGAATGTGCTGTTTATTTATCATGGATTTGCAGCCACCAACTGCTTTCCTAGTAGCTTTCTTCCCTTTCTTTTATCCTAACCCTACCACCCACACACAATAATCTATCAAGGTTCAAAACAGACAACCTGTTCTGCATTCAGCATCATAAATAGTATCACAAACACTCAAACTTTTGAATACTTATTTGTATATAATGTAGAGGATCCAGATTCCATATAGATTTCCCAGTCTTTGTATAGTTACTGTTTTCAGTGCTTATGCAAAATCCTCACATTATTTGGTTGCAGATAGGGCTTGATTCAGTGTTTTGGCTTCAGCAAAGCACATACTTACATGTTAAGCATGCATATTACCAGTTGTTCACTGTCCCAGAGTCCTAAAAAAAAGTTCCTTTGAGAAAAAGCTGGTTTCTGTCAAAATCCTGCTGGGCAGCTGTAGTACTTTGATTCATTAGTGTTATTACCGTAGACTGTGTAGCCCTTTTTCTCCTAAGGATATGAATAAAAGCACACTTAAAGCTTAAAACTGCATCAGACATCTGTTTCTCAAAATGACTGTTGGCTCAGTTCATAAGCAGCCATTAAATCAGTTCGTAGGTATTAACAAAAGAACATGTGAATTATTCTTTGGAAACATGACTAATCATTTTGAACATAGGTAACTGAATACTCTCAATTACCACTTGGAAAAATAAGACGTGTATGAATAGTGTGCGTTTCAGTGGTGCATTATTTGTTTCTTGAGACCCATCAGTTAAGTAGGTGCTGCTGAGACACACAGAAAGGCAATGCTCCCAGACTCCTGAATCGTGCAGATTGACTCTTGCTGGATACAGAGAACTGTTGCCTGTAGGGGATATTTAAATGGCAGACTAAACACTGCTGCTGTCAAAGCCTCAGTGGGCTGGAAGCTCCAGATGTCAAAGTTCAGTGACACTTGTGGAGTCTTGCTTCGATCACTATTTAATTTCTTGATGTAATAATTTCTGGGGCCGAGTCTTTGGTTGTCCCTGGTAATTAGCTCTGTGCTCTCCTGTGCAGTAGGTGAGTAGTATCTCCACATTACAGATTAGGACAGCAGAGTTAATTTGCCACAGTTGCAGTGAGAGCCAGCATTGGGATAGGGGAATTCTTGACCTTTTCCACCCCTCAAGGGCCCCCTTGATCACGCAGCATTGCTGAAATTGATGTTTTTCTGCCTCTTGGCTGACTCAGACTGTTCTGCTGTGAGTTGAGGCATGGAGTAGAAACCTAGTGCTAGCACACTGCATTACTGCATGTGTTGAAGCTAAAATTATCTGTAATTGTTGCATTTCATTGTGCCAGAATTCAGGTATTGCCCACGCACACCCCAGTGTCTGAACATGAGGTTTGAGTGATAGAAAAGGGTCTCCCAAGTCTCTATTACTTTGATAAGGTTTTTCCATCATGTCTCTGCTGTTTATAGCTCTCCCCATTCTCAAGAAGGATCAAGTAGTGTGGTTCATATGCCTGACTCTCATGATTTTGTCTGGGATTTCCCAGATAATTGTGGTGGTCCCTTATGTATGGTGGTCATTTGTCCAGGGACCCATAGAGACTTCAAGTCCCATCTGCATTCAGTTTCTAGGCAGAAAGACAGGTTGAGTCTAGGGAAACCTGAACATATGGTAGCCCTGTAGCCATGTGCTAATTCCATCCAGCCCTGAACAGTTTCCAGCTGTGCAGGGAAATGAAGGCAGGTTCCTGGCAAACAGAGTAGGGAACAACCCTCCGGCAGGTGGGGCTGGCAGGACTGTCCTGGCAGTGACCTGCTGGAGCTCTGCACTCTGAGCATCTCAGGTGGTTGCCTTTCCCTCGTGGGAAGAGGGAGGAGTTGTGTCACTCCAGAATTCCTCCTGGGATAACCCCAGACTGTCACATGGTGTGCCTGGTTTGGAGCACATGAGTAATAGTGGCACTGCTTCCAGGGCTGGAGTCCACTGCTCCTGCAGTTCCTCTGACTTGGTAAACAGAGCACACGGATAACTCCTGTCAGAGAGCAGCACTGAGTTAATGCACATTAACAAGCTCCATCTGAGCAGCATTTCTGAGGAAGCTCTGACGGTAATACAAAAATGTAGAATTTGCTTGAAGGCGAGTCTGCTCTTTGCTTTTCCCAGTTGCACTGGGTTTTCATTCTGCTTTATTTGGGCGGAGAGGAGCTGTTGTCTTTGTAGCTGGTTTCCTGTCTTCAGTTCTTGGAGGCAAACTTTACATAAAGAGGAGCATTTCAGCATTCTCTGAAGCTGTCTGGTTCTGGCTAGGCTTTCTGATTCTGCAACCACTAAGCAGTAAGTTTCCAATCCAGTCCTGCTTATTTAGGCATGCTCTCTCATTGGGTCGCCATTCAGCGGTGTCCTGGTTGAGTCAGGAATGCTGAATGGAAGGAGGCAATATACTTCAGGGAGTGTCTCTCAGCGTGAGGCTGAGTGACAAGAGTGCAAACTAGAAAAGTAAATGTCTTGCAAACCAGTGTCAGTAGAAGTGGAAAGCAGTCACCATGCTAATAATTTGCACTCCTGTATAGCTTTCCCCATCTAAGAATCCAAAAGTGCTTTGCAAACATTGACTTAATCCTTGCAACGTCCCTACGTGGAAAAATGTCTCGGTTTTACAGACAGGGAACCTGAAGCATAAAAGAGTTGTTTGACTTCGCTCATGAGTCTGCAGGGTGCCAGTGCCACAGCCTAAATCTCTCAATTCCACTTCAGCTGCAGGTCCTGGAACAGTCTGGCCCCTGCAAGCTCTGACAGTGGTTATTATGCAGCTTTCCAAAGGGATATGTGAGTGGCAAGAAGATTGTTGCTACTGGCATTGTCCTAGCAGCCCTTCTCTGCCAGGAAATGCACACAGAACATCGTCACCATCCTGTTTAACTAGGCTGGGGAGCACCCAAGTCTGAGCACTTGAGGTAGCCTTGTCTCAGTGTGACCACAGCAGGAGCCGTGTAACCATGTCCTCCCCAGTTCTGCACTTGCCTCTGCGCGTTCCTGACGGGTGCTGTAACGCTGTGTGCCAAGGTGCTGAGGGCTCTTTCCCACAGCTGCTGGTTTGCCCTTCAGGGGAAACTGTGGGAAAGAGACTGGAAGATTGTTGGCACTTAAGTGATCTTTGACCATATCTTCATGAGGGAGTGAGGAGGTCTGAAATAGCCACGGTTGGAAAGGGAAGAAGTGGGAGTGGAAGGAAGGGGGCAGGAGGGGAAGAAAGGAAAAGTGGCCTGACCTTTCTCTCCCAGCTGTGCAAGTCTGCACTGATGGTTTGCATTTGGTAACTCACAGTACTGAATTTTATATGGAGGGAGCAAGGAGCAATGACAGAAACTAACTTCAGCGAGGCAGTGAGCACCCAGTCCTGGAAGGAGCCCCTGCCATGGCCAGCTTCCCACAGCATATCCTTTGTGATTTTGATACTTGGGAGGTTAGCTTGGAAATGCAGCAAATTTATGCTCCATATCAGCACCAGAGCTTGGAAAGGAACTGAGACTTCCTTCCTTGACAGATCCATGAGATCAAGCGCTCTGATCATAAAGTGAAGTGCAAATGCAAGAATAAATAAACCTTTCTTAATCCAATCAACCTGGGTATTCGTGAATCCCATAAAATAACTGCCAGTGGTTGCTTGAGAAGGAGTTGCTATAAACATGACTTATAAGGAGGGGACATCCAAACTTTGTGCAACCCAGTGATTGCATTGGCGATTTTCCAGGATCCCCACGGGCTGCTGCTAATTGGCATCAAATTAAGCAGGTTGCAGCCACCCTGATTTTTAATACAAAGAGAGGGCCCCCGGGAGGCTGCAGGTTCCAGCGTGTGGCCTTCTCACATCAAGAAGGAGCACAGCACACTGAGACGTCAAGTCTCCTCAGGCCCTTTCCCCTTGTTGACAGATCTGGGGAAGCTGCAGGCCACACTGGACACCTTTACAAAGGCTTGACCACCCTCTCTTACTCAGAAAAAGAGAAAAAAAAATCAAACATGGCTTTGGTTAAGTTCATGTTAATCAGCATTCATGAGACTTAACAAAAAAACAACAAAAATAATTTTCTCCCTCTCTCCTCCACCCAGAAGCAGACTACTGGTAGAAACTGAAGCTGGAAAAAATAGTTGAAAGTCAGCTAAAGTCACCTTGGTAACTGCAGCAATACACTTGCCCAGAACAGGAGACATCAAACCCAACTACAAACAGCTTTAAAGAAACAAAAAGAATGTAATCATCTAAAGAATTAATCTGACAACTGCCCACGTTTACACCTCCCACAAGCTTCCAATCAGAGGGAAATGCGCTTTAATCTCCTCCAACTCCCCTCCAGTTTCACAAAACACTAGATGTGCAGTCTTTAAACTGGGGCATTTCCGGCATGCTGCTTCCATTTAAATCTGCTGCCTTTCCTAATGCAGCAACCCTGGCTTTTGCAGAGTTGTTTTTTCTGGACACTGAGAAACATGAATTTTTTTGTGGGGGTTGGACAAGGTATTAAATCTGGGATAGACAAAGTTTGCAACATTTTTCGTGATAGTCAGCTAGATCTTAGTCATAACAAGTAAAACTCCACTGACTCTTGCTGCTGATTTATTTGGTGATGGGGTGGAGGAAGCAAGGACTTATGTGTAACTGATAGTTGTAAAACCAGGGATGTTAGTGTTAGAAAGCAAACTTTTTCTGTATTTGTTTTCTGAGTCTGAAAACTACAAGCGGTGGATGGCAATCTGTGTTATGACATGAGCTTTTTATTAATAACAACCTAGAGGTCCTGCTGAACGTTCACCTGGGCTATCACCCTTTGGAATGGTCAGCACAAGGATTTCCAGTCCCTAAGAGAGAATTTTTATAGGTTTTTCTTAGTCCCCGTGTCATGCGACATTTTTCTGAGTCTGAAAGTGGCCTCCTGATGTGTTTTGTGCAGTCCACAATACACAATTCTTGTTTAGAAAGGTCTGCCTTTGAAGGTTATTTGGTTTCTGCTATTGGAGTTTCACTCTTAATTTTAAATACCTGAAATTGTGTGAGCTCCTTTGAAGGGAAACAAGAGACACAGAGTACAAGTACTTTGGAAAAATTTTGTCAAGGATTAATGCTTTCATGTCATTCAAAGTATTAACTACCATTTTGCTTCACCTTTTTGACAGAAGGGCTGGTTACTTATTAATGTGAAGTCATAATTATTGACAGCCGTAAAGTCATGACAGTTCCGTTTGATAGTTATACATTAGTCAACATCTTCTCTTGAGCATGTAATGACAAACAGCTTTTGCTGGTTTTAATAAGACTCAGAAAGCTTTGCCCCTTGCCTCCAGAATATTGTCGTCATTCCTATTATTGCATTAACAACCGGAGGCAGTTTTCCCTCCGGACTGCAGCCCCATTGTGCTCGCAGCTGTACTGGCTAGCATGGTGGAAACCTAAAAACCCACCTTCATCTCGGAGGGATTTGGAGCCCAGGGGTGTGGGGAGCTGTCCTGCAGCTCTCTGTCCTGCTGAAGCACAAACCTTACACCATGGATTGCCTGTGAGGCTGTTCTGGGATGTCCCCATGCCTGCCACGCTTAGGCAGTCCAGGTCAGCAGAGCACAGGCTCTTCTCTGTAGCAGTAACATTGCTGTAAAACTCCTGATCCACTCCACAGTGCCTAAACTCTGGAACTGCATTTAGGAAGTTTATGGCTTGCTTGAAAATCATGCGTTGCTAATGGCTGAGCCTTTTGGTAGGGGCTGATAAATGAATGATTGGAAGCTGTAGACCACAGGCTGACTTTCCCACAGCTCACTGTGTATATAAGATCTGATAAGGAAGTTGAGACAAAGCTTAGCTTAAGGTCAACTGATCATTAATCAAGTGTAACTGCACTTCTCAGGTAATCAGCCTGAAAAATGCTGGTCTGCTCCACTCTTTGAAGACCCCACCTAGAAAGAGCTATAAAATGTTTGCTGAAGTAGATTAAACACAACTTTAAGTGCCACACATAGAGACTACAAAGCATATTGTGTTTTTGCTTCAGGGTTAACCCACTAAACTGACACTCTGCTGTCAGTCCATCAGCCCAAACTGTGCATAAGCTGTGTCCTGACCTACCATGTCCCTGCTGGATCCATTACTCCTTTGTGTGTTGTTAAAGAAGAAAATGGGACACGTTTTACAGTTTTTATCTTGCAGAGAGCTGAGCTGCTCTGGTATCTTTTTTCTGCATGTCTCTGACCTGGCCATGCAGTGTATTTGCAGGGTGGACCATGAGAGATCAGAGTTTAGTTGTTTCAGAGTGGGCAGCTCAGGAGCATGGGTGAAGGGCTCACCTGGTAACCCGGCAGAAGCAAGAGGCTGATCTGCACTGGAATTCACATTGAACTGCACTACTATGTGTATGGTTGATGGGAGTAATTTTGGGACAGCCCTCAAAGGTAAAATCAAGTAAAGGTGTCATCTAGGTCAGCTCATGAGGGTGAAGCTGATTCTTTACAATCATTTCCAGATGTACATTAAAGACAGTTCAGCTTGGGTGGAGGAAGGATCCAGGCTTGTTTTAACAGTGTTCTCAAATGGAGCCACAGCTTGGTAGCCTTGTTTGGCTTCTGGTCCTTGTGGCACAATGGAAGTACATTGCAATGTGGAATCTCAGTGTCCTCCTGCTTTCCCTGTCCGTCACCTCTGGCGATTCTGTACTGTAGAAACTGTCTTAACAAAGTCTTACCTCTGTTAAATTCTTGTGGAATGCCAGGTGACAAAAATGTAAATCCCTTATCAGACACTTCTCATGAGTCCATGTCATCCATTAAAGTCATAACCCATCCTGTTCTTTATTCATTGTTCCAGACTGTCAAGTAAGGGATCATGCTGGTGCTCTTTGAACATATAAATTGTTTATGGTCAAGTATTTTGAGATAGATTGTTTTATTATCTAGAGGATTTGGTCTGGCAAGGTTCCTAATCATGTGACAGCATAACCATGTTGTAGCTTCTGAATATGCTGGTCTTGCAGAAATGAAGGAGTAAGAAAGCAAAGCTACCATTGTCCTAAAGCAGCCAAACTTACAAGGGAAAAGAATCTGTGAATATCCTATTTGTCACATGGAGACTCTGTCTTTTGGCTATTGCACTTGATGCTGGTGGAACCAGGAGATTCTCAAAGCCTTTTGGTTGAACTGTGCAAAAAAAGGCACAAAGGGCTGGACAAGCCTTTCCTGCAGGCCAGTGCCTGAAAAATCCTGAAGATAAAGCAAAAGCAGGAGGGAGGACACACCTGGTAATTCTTCCAAACCATTTTATAGTGTTTGGAATTTTTGAGTTTTGGAGACTTTTGCTGCAGTTCTTCCCAGAAAAATATTTTTTTTATACTGGAAAGGGATGCACCATGTCTGTGCATCAATTCAGATCCTAGGTTATCAAATCAAGGTGAAGAGCTGCGTGCTGGGACTGGTAGTCTGAGTGAGGCTGTATCTCTGCAGAAAACTCAGATGTGTCTTTGTCTTCATAACAGTGTTTTCCTGTATCTTTCAATATTTGCAATCAAAATAGCACTCAGTACTGGAATCCTGAATATGTGCATTTTGTCTGTTGTCTTAGAAGCCGTAAGGACAGTTTGGAAAGCGAGAGCTCCGCCGCCATCATTCCTCATGAGCTGATCCGCACGAGACAGCTGGAGAGCGTGCACCTGAAATTCAACCAGGAGTCTGGAGCGCTCATCCCCCTCTGTCTAAGGTGAGTGAAGCCATCCTCCTCCACAGCCTGTGCTCACATGCTGCTTTTGGCTTGTGGCATTGTTTCACCATACAGACATTCATGCAATGGGTCTGTAAAGGCCAGAGCTTAGACATTTTGCCAAAACACATTAGAAACAGATGATTCTTTGCATGATTCTGCACTCATCATGTTAAGATTGTTCCTCATTCTTCTTACATCCTCCAGTGTCTTTTGAGTGCCGAAGCAGGACAGGGTTATTATAGGGGTTTTTTTATTAGTCTAATGCTAGCAACCCTGTGATAAAAAAAAGGGACATCTTAACATACTGTGTCAAAGGAATCCCTTAAGTTATTCATTCTAACTTATGGACTCAGATAAGTGGTTGTGCAAAACCTGTTTGCAATCAGTTTATGCATACAAGTGTGGGGTTTAGACAAATTATGTCACATGACTGAAGGAGCAACACATTGTGTGCCTACTCTACACATTATTTTTTGTAGGTTCAGTCTGTGCATATCACTGCCTTCTAGTTTTCCTTAATTTTAGCCAGCATTATTTTTAAAAATCCCTGTGAAAATGTTCTAGTCCTTAAGATAAAGATGAACTATTGTGTCAAGACAAGTAATTGTAGGTGATTGACTTTAGCTTAATGAGTTACATGTTGGTAGTATCAGAGTTAGCAGCAGCAGGTGCACACTTGCCTGGGCCTGTTAAGAAACCAATGGGAAAGTTAGCACAAACATATTTTATTTTACGTCACAAATGTGTGAACAGTCTGTCCTGATCAGTTACCTCAGCTCATCTGACCAGCAGTTACTCATCAAGCAACTGTGACTCTGGTAGGCACTAAATATATTACCTGAAGTTTTCCCTCTTGCATGTTAGAAGCCATGCATGGGTGTCACAGATGCTCTGAGCCGAAATACAAGAGCCACGATTTTCCCTTGCATTGAATAAAAAAAGGGAAGTAATACTGTAGATGGTCATGTATGTGTGTTTCTAGGCACTTGCTTAAGTATACAGGTGACATTTGTGAAGCACCAGGACATTTGATTACGAGGTCTTGTCACAGCAATGAACCTTCTTAGAAATGCGTCTTCACATTCCCACAAGATGTGGAGTTTAGATTCTCTTTTGTAGTTTCCATCTTGCTGGAAAACTGGCAGTCCCCTGCCTTTGCATACATCAGCACCTCATCATGGGGATAGGCATGAAGTGAGATTTAGATGTATTCTAGCTCTGTAATAAGGTCCTGAGATTAAGGGGGAAGATGAGGGGTAGCTCCCTGCCTCAGAAGGAGGCTTATCACCTGCTTCTTAGAGGAAATTATTCTTATGTTCCTGAAAAATAAATATTTGCTACTTTCAAAATAGTTTCCCATGCTGATGGCAGAAACAATAGTGATGTATCTCCATTGTTGTGTTGAACGCTGCACATGCCCTCTCAGCTCATGCATATGTGTTTAATTCCCCAGGGGAAGGCTCTTACATGGACGGCACTTTACCTATAAAAGTATTACAGGAGATACAGCAATCACATTTGTATCAACAGGAGTAGAAGGAGCCTTTGCTACAGAGGAGCACCCCTATGCAGCCCACGGACCTTGGTTACAAGTGAGAAACCCTGCCTCCTGTTTTCCCCCTTTCCTCCTTTACTGTGACCTAAAAATTATCTTGCTAAGGGCTTATGTTGTTTGAAAGTGTAACAAACCTGTGTTTTCTGCTGCAACATCTCTCATAGCTCTTGCACAATATTTTCAGTAATTGTGGCTCCAAAAAATAATGGTGAAATGTTGCTATTTATAATAGTGGAACTCAAAATGATAATTGACCGGAAAATTCAGAAATCATCTGTGAATACAGTAGTATCCATTTCCTGAAGTCGGTGAACACTTTACAGACTGTATTTATTCTTGATTTCTTCCAGAAAGGAATTTGGGGAGGCAGAGTGGAATGACCTAAACAAGAATGGAGCCAGGGCAGAAGAGCTAGAAAGCTGTGGGACTGTGATCCTGCAGAGCCAAGATCTCAATTTGACATCATCCCTAATGGGAGAGCAGTACAGAGAGCGATGCCTTTCAGTTTTAGCTCTTTTCTACTGATTCTTTGACAAAAGCTTGTGGTTACTTGAAGCACCCACATGTTTTTGGTGTCACAGATCTTCCCTGGAAAATCCCCATCTGCTTGGAGTTGAGGGTCAGCCCTAGAGCAGTGATGCACTAATGATCTGACAGTGTGGCACTGTTCTACCCTTGAATTTCTTTATGGTTATAAGCATATTGTGAAAAAAAAAAAATCTTAAGGGAATATGTTGATGCAGAAAAGCCCATTTCTGAGGGACTGTGTGTCTCTTATGTCTCTGTCTTCACTGTAACTGTGGTATTCCTGCCTCCCCTTCTGTTTTGAAGCCAGGGGATTGCTTCAGCATTGCAGTGTTGCAGTTAGCCTTCCAATGACTTGTTTTCAAGGCATCCTGCAGCCCGCATTCATACGTCTGGAGGACATCATACCTTGGAATCTGTATGTCCTGTAAAGGAGCTGATCTCGGCCAGAATCATCTTGTGTAGGGATTTTCAAAGAGCCTGCATGCTTTGATTGTTCTGACTGGAAAGTGCAATGTTCCTGTAATGATTAACAGCAAAGAGTCAGGTTTAAGGGTGGGTCATTTGCTGTTGGTTCCTGTGCTTGCTAACATATGATACACAGGATCTTGTGACTGTGTTAACTCCAAACATGAGTGTTTGTTTGCATTTACATCACTTCTTGAAATATATTGATGTGTAGAGTGGTCAGGTAACCTCCAAACATTGAAGAATGGCAATAATTATTTCACCATTCAGATATGTTAACCCTTATGAACCTGGCTGTTTTCATGTCTCTTATTTTGGTGCTGAAAATGTGTAAGATTTTTCGAGTAGGTGGGATGGAAAGATGAAGAATTGCTGGCTCAGATGGTAGGGAGAAGCAATTCCCTCACTTGTCTCCTACACAAGGCCAGTGGATTGGATCTTATGTCTGACATAACCAGCTCTGCTGCTGGCCCCTGCCCTGTCCTGTGCTGAGTACAAAGGAGGACAGGCTGAAGGGGGGAGGAAGAGAGGCTAAAAGCATCCTGGGACAACAGGAGTAGCACCCAGTTGTGAGATGTGGGAGTGTCTGAGACTCTTGGCTTAGTATGCAGTGGAAGACTTGATCTGTGCTCAGCCATTTATTGTGGTGTTGGGAGCAGGGGAGGGGGAGGTCCATGTGGCTTTGCTTCAGAAGTAAAAGAAATTGTGGTGCATAAACTTTCCAGGGACACGAGCTGTGTTTGGTATATTCCATTGCAGCCTGGGCTGGCTGAGCTGGCAAGGCCTGCTAAGCTTTCACAGCAAGGCCCAGAGAGGATTTTCCTCCTCCCTTGCTTGGGACCCCAAGCACAGCAAGGCGCTCCGAGGAGAACTGGTGGCTGAAAGCACATTACTGCAATGCAGGGGCATGTTGCAAACACAAGTAAATGGAGGAACTGTGGAGGAGACATGGCAAGCTTTTCCTCCTGTGGATTTTATCTTAGGGTAGAAATAAGAGTCTGAAAAATCCTGGCCTCAACTCTGCAGCAGCCAGAGACTGACTTCTCCTGAGTCTAAGCTTTGGTGCAGTGAGAGCCCTAACCTGCAGACTAAACACAGTACCTCCTGTTTACATCTTGTGGGCTGGAGTGGAGGATGTCCAAGGTGGGACAGGCCAGAGAGCTGCTGTCTTATCAGCCCCCGTTGCCCGGGCTGAGCAATGAGCTGAGAGTCACTGGGCTCTGGTGGAGGGTTGACAGGAGTTTGGCAGGTCCCAGCACCATTCGGACCAGACAGGTGTCCGTATCAGCACCACAGTTGGTACTCAGCGGGAACCGTTTTAGCAGTCTCAGCAGAAAAAGTAAGGAGTCATTAGACCACAGAGATTGTACGCCCCATTTCTATCAACAGTCTTTCCAGGTCACGTTTGAGGCATGTTAGTAGGGGAAGCCTGTCCTGCTGCTGCCCATGCTCTGGGGATGATTAGATTATTTCATCCTCCAGAGCTGTCAAATTGGCACCTTTCCCAAGTACTTGGAATTTTTTTTTTCATTTAAGTAACATTTAATTAGTTCTAAGAAGCTAAATTCTATTAAAGGTCTAAGCATGTTAGGCTGGTTTATTTCTGAACTCTTTCCACTGTGTCATGTATTGTTGAATAGGGAAATTGCTTGAACTCAGAAATGTACAAACATATTCAAGAAGTCCTCCTTGTTAACACTAGACTGCTGTTTATATGCTAGTTACTGTGGCAAAGTCTCTGATGTGTAACACTTGAATTAACATTACACATGATCAAAGGCTTCTGTGGTTCTTTCTTCCACTCCCCCTTCCCCCAGTGCTGTGACTGCAGAGCCCCCATATTGCCTCCTAAGCACCTCTCCTCTGCTTTCCAAGGGGTAGATGTTCCAGATGCACAAGGCAAGGCTGTGCAGAAGGTGTCTGGCCCTATGTTGGAGGGTTAAAGGATGCTGATCATGCAGACAGACTCCAACATAAACTGCCCCACAATGACATTTGTATTTGTGGTGGAGTGTCCAAGGTTCTTGGTCCAACGTCTGAGCTGTGCCAAGTGTGCAATTCATCACAGATTGACCTTGTTTGTCTCTAAAACATTCCCAAAGCAAGGTGAGGTTGTGCGTGTGTTCCCTCTCCCTCCCTTACTTTTGTTCCAACAGATGATAGAGACGCTCTTTTGAAATGTGTTACTGATCAAGCCTGTCCCAATAAAGTTGCCTGAGCCTTTAATACATATTAATATTATCCTGAGGTAGTTTGTGTCAAAGCCTGTCAGCATGCATCATCCTTTGGGAATTACCATCATTAAGTCTCCAGTGATGGGAGTCAGGACATGCTTCTACAAAGCTCTTCTGCTTTTATGTGGAGCTCTCTGCCCGTCTAGCACAAAGCAGGCTGTTCTCCCCTCCTGCCTTGCTCACCTGGACTGCTTACTCTCCCCAGAGGGGAGAAGGAGGTTTGTTTAACTCTACCTTTAGATAATTTCTGCTCCTGCTGCTTTAGGCAGTCATTGTTCTAGGCAAGAAGATGACATTCAAGTCTTTGATTATGTGCAATGTACATGTTACGCATCAGATACTGCTGCAGACTCTGACATACAAGCCAATGCAGTGCAGTAAAAACAAACCTATAGTTAAAGAGTCCTCATTAGCTGTAAAATCTAGCACACAGAATGTAAGAAATGTCTCTGCACTTTAGCCTGTTACACATGTGTATTTCAATGCAATATCTAATTGAAGGATCATACATATTTTTAACAGTGTGCTTGCCTCATTGCCTCATTCACTGCACAGAGATGCAGTGTGTTTGGGAGATGAATCAGGAGCATGAGGTAAAGTTGATGCTTGCCTATAGGACTTCCACTTTGTTTATTTGTTAAAATTGGAAAGTGTGTAATGAATGAGGCAGGTAATTGCAGAAAAAAATCACAGCAGTCTTACAGTGAAGCCTCTTAAATGTTGCCCTGGAGAATTGGGTCCTGTTCCTGTGTCTACTACACCTTTCTCAGTGCTATTCCAGAGTCTTAAACAAAAATGTTCTCACCTGGCAAGTGACTTTGTGTTCCTCATTTCCTGGATGCCCAGCTCAAGACCTGAAGTCTGATCTTTGTTCCCAGCAACAAGAGGAGGTCAGGAGGAATTCCCTTGCGCATACCTCGGTGGTCTACAGGACTAAGTGGACTTCAAAACAAGGATCTGCAAGTCTTGAGATGGGCATTCACAAGAAGAAGACATTCAGATTCAACTTCTTCATTCATTTTCCTGTGTCTGTTCAGAAGAACATTCTTCCGGTCATCCTGTGAAGAATGTAATGAATTCAGTGCTTGCCAGGCATTCCAGCTCCACAGATGAACACCAGAAACAATTTCAGGAAGAGATTAAAATTTATTCTTGCAGGTTAGGAGAAAGAAAGGATTTATTTGGGGCAGGGGTTCAGCCTGGGAGCTGTGGCTGAAGACCCATGTTCAGCTTCCTGCTCTCCTGCAGGTTTTCTCTGTGACTTTTAAGTCTCTACTTCCTTGAGCCTCCATCCCCCATCTGCTGTATGGAGGGGACCACTTCCCTGCCTTGCAGAAGTGTGAGGCCAAGCACGTCAGAGGTTGAGAGAGTGGTGGACAGTAAGATTAGGTACTTCCAGTGTTATCCATGCTGGCAGTAGTTGGACGGAGCATACTAAATAAAGGGGAAGAGAGTAGGAGAGAATGGGGAAGCAAGCTGAATGATAATGAAAAGAAATTACTAATGCTGCATTCAGTGAGCAGAACCATCCTGAGGACTGAGCAGGGCAGAGGTCTTGCTGGAGAAAACCTGCAGGCGATCCTGTGATTACACATTTGTTTTGTGAGGCAGACACGTGCCGACGGCAAATTAGTGCAGCATAGTTTCTGTGCACCAATTTCCAAAAATTTTTTGTATGTCCAGCATCATGCATCTCTGAGTGCAGAGGGTATTTTTTCCAGTTTGGGACTAATCCTGTTAGGCAGGTGGAGGCTATGGATCATTGGCACTTGGCACCCCCTGATTCTCAGCACAATGAGAGTCTCTGTGTGAGCTGAAGAGCTCGCAGCAGTGGTGGGGTGTTATCCTCTGGCACCAGGCACTGCTGGGGGACCCCCTTTGATCACCTCCCCTGCCAGTAGGTTCCCAATGTCCATCTGACAGAATGTGGATGTTAAGGCTGTGGAAATGGGGTTCTCCAGTCTCCTTCGTTGTTCCCAGCTTTGGCATCTGATCTGCCTTTCATCCTGTTTTTCTGTGTCTCTGTCTTCCCCTCATCCTGGCCCGTCTCTGCTTTCCTCTCCCTCCCCTTCATTCAAGTTGGAAAATTCCTTCTCCTCCTCCTCCACATGGTCTGACTTCCAGCAGAAACACTGAGAGTGCTGGAGAGTTTCCCTGCCCTAAGTCCTGATGTGCCTGGTGACATAGCAATCCCTCACCTCTCAGAGGAATGATCAGAGGAAAAATGAATCCTTAGCTACCTCTGCTCTGTTTTGGGGTAGAGCTGCCTTGGGCTGGATGTGCTCAGTGAAGGAGTGTTCATTTCTCATAAAGGCTATGAGCAAGCAGTACTTTCAGAGACTTCTGACTTAGCAAAGCATTTTCATAATCAGGAGAAAGACTTTCCCTTGTCCTCCAGAGCATTCATTTTCTAATCTTTATCACCTTCTTCATAAGGATGGTTCTCATGCCAACAAAATTATCACATGAATTTGCTAATACTGTCAAAATACACTTTTTCCAAAATACCTCTCTTGATTCCTTTTTCCCTAAAAACCTTTTAAAAACTAAAAACAAGGCATCCAGCATGGAAAAATAAGTTGAGGCTTAGGACAGCAAGGTCAAACCTTTCATAGAAAATGTTAAATGTGCCTGTAGGCAGGATAGGTGCATGGAAGCCGTGGGAAGCATCCAGCATGCAGGAGCTATCAACATGTGCTATCTATGCTGGCAGTCACAGCAGAGGGGGGGATTACTGTGAGCAGGGTCATGGGAGATGATCCATTCTTTTGGTTTGGCAACCTAAGTGAAAAATCTGGGAAAGAAGATCAGACTGAGCCCAATCTTTAAATATTTTCAGTTTTTCCTGCTGAAACAAAAGCCTTAAAGAGACCAAAAGCTGAAATAAAATCCTTTTATGTTGAATGAAACCAGAAATAAGAAAGTTTTCTTCAATAAAAGCAGGAAAAAAATCTAGTTTTGCAGAATAGGGTTGGAGGTGTTAGAAGTTAGCTTTCTCTAATCAATATTTAAGGGATATAATTCTCGCCTAGGATATGAGAAACTCATACTTTATTTCTTTTCTTTAATTTGAACCTCTATTTCTACTTCTTTGCTTTATGGGCACCACAACTATAGGGTATTTTGGTTCTTCCTCAGCTCTTCCAATTGGAGTTGTTCCACATCATATAAAACACTGAATTAGTCACAGAGACAGAGCGCACAAGAGAATGACTTTGTTCCGGTAGAGCCAGGACATTCCCCTGGAAATGAGCACATCTGGTTCTTCTCTCTGCTAGACCACATGTTAAATCATTTATGCACATTGGCATAATGGCGGCAACAGAGGTTCAAAGCAACATTTGAAAGAGCTACTCTGATGCTCAAGATGCTCTCTTGTAAGTGGTAGCTATGGGTCGTGTCCTCTCTTGAAGACATAGGACTGATTTTTGGTCTCCCCACACTTGAACAGATGTGTTATTCCTAGCGTGGTGTGTTTAAGGACAACACCCACAAGCTGATTTGAATTGTGTACAACTACAGCCTGCTCTTCTCCAAAGCAGTTTTATGTGTCTACTCATGAAATTATTTTTCAGAATCTTTTGAGCGGCTTCTCTCAAATTCTTGACCAGCTCTTAGAAATCTAAGCTAGCAGTTTTCCAGTAAGTTTATTGTGTGCCCCAAACACTCCCCAGAATCTTACTGCAATATCCCGTTGGGTTCTTCTCCCTCAGAGCTGAATGAGACACTGGGAGACACTTAGTCTGGGGTAGAAATGCACCGTTAGAACATGATGATCCTCCCAATGTCAACTCTCCTGCAGCATGTTCTCTAGTACTTTGTCCAGGCTAGTTTTGGATGAGTCAGGTTCTTTCATCCTTCTTAATCTGACTGTCTATCCTGCCACCTAATGCCCCTCCCTTCCCACTCAAACTACATTTTGGCTACTTTGTGTAGGTTTTCTTCCACCCACTTAGTGCATTCCTTGAAAGGCCTGTTCTTCCTTTGCTTTTTCTCTCTGAAAGAATTGCGTTTGCCTGTTGTCTTGGCTCCCTTGCCAGCCCTTTCCCCAGCTGAGCCAAATTTTATGTATTGAATCAAAGAAGTCTTGTCTGCATGATAGATCTCATCAGTCTGGGTTCTAAGGAGCTCAGGTCCTTGGGATCAGCCTTGCGACTGAGAATGTCATGAAAAAATCCCACAAGGTCAAAATCTTTCAGTGTCATCCTATACTTCCTCTTCTGGGATTGTAACATCATGGTGTGAAGCAATAGGGTTCCTGAGGCATCTGTGACTGGATGTTTCTCTTTTACAAGGGGGGTTGTGAATCTCCTGGAAGAGCAGCAGTGGAATTTCCCATCAGAGGTGTTTGTTGCAATACTGGTACCTTTGAGGGTGTGGTGAGAGCTGTGATGGATTCAGGCAGCAAGGTGGCCTTTTCAGACAGTGTCAGGGCTGGCCTGACATAGAACAATGATGTGACAAGACCTCTGCCCTGAACCACTTGCAGCATAAGCAAAGCAGCACAAAGAAGGCCAAGTCAAGGAGAGAGCAGAGTGGTGGGCTGGGGAGTGCCTGTGGCACAACACATGGTCATCAGGGGATTTTATTGGTGGAAATTTCAGTGGGAAGGGCTGAACACTTGAACTTTCCGCTGTGCTGACAACAAGAATTAAGCTGAAACATTTTCAGGGCAAAGGACTCCTAAAAGTTGCTGGATATTTGCAGATGTAACAGATTATTTGGCTTAGGCTACAACTGTTCCACCTGTTCCAGGCGTAGCACCCAATACATGAACAGCTTCTTACAAGGGTTAGTGTGGTTTACATAGAGGTTTATTTCAATGTGTCCTCACCTTCTCTGGCTGACAGACAGGCCAACTCTGTACTAAGTCCAGAACTAATAAAATATTGTTTCCTTTCTTTGACAAACCTGCTAGAAAAGCAACTTGCAGTGTTTAATGCAAACAGAGCACTAGGGCAAAGTGTGTGATTGTTCGGCTTTTTCCTAGGTAGGCAAGAAAATTGGAGTATTATCAGTGAAAGCCTCTGCTTCAGTGTAGCTAGACCATTTGCTTGTGTCTTGCCGTGGGCAAAGCATGTTTCCTTAAGTTGGGCAGACGTGCAGCTTGATTCCTAGCTCAGCCTCTGAGAGTCTTCCTTGATCAAAGTCTTGCCAGCTGTGCCAGGCATTCAGCATTGGTGTGACCTCTGTCCCCAGTAGCCCTTCCTGAGCTGAGAATTTCAATCCCTCGCCCCTGTAGTGAGAGACAGGGTGTTAACTGTGGGGTGGTACCTGTAAGCTGACTATAAAGTCTTTAATGTTTTACTAAGTACCAGCTGCTTTCAAAGTCAGACAAACTCATGTGGAGCCCTATGATCTTGCCTACACTTTTAGATTTCATCCGTTTTCATATGACTGCAGCTGAGTACCAAGTCATGATACAGATTTCTCATCCAGATGTGGGTATGAAAGCTTCAACACAGAAAGTTTCAACACAAACTCCTTCAGGTGACCCATAGGTGAGCCCTGTGGATAAGAAGTAAATTTCAGCAAGTTCAGGTGAGACTTGCCACGAGAGGGAGACAGCATGTGTTCCCTGAGCACATCACCTGAATGAGGCAGCCTAGCCGGGTGTTCTGAACGTGTGTGGACACTTGCAGCTGTTAGTGAAGTGGTGAGAACCCAAACTTTGTACCTCAGCTGTGTGGTAGGTCCCCGTGATAGAAAACAGGGACTTATCTTCTGGCTAGTCATCATCTTCTGAGCATCTGTAGCATGACTCAGTGCCACAAAACACAGAGCAAACGGAACCCAGATCTGCTGGCAATGGTTTTGCACGTGTGCAGGCCTCTCTAGGTGAGGGACATCCTGGTGCGTGCAGGACTGTGCAGCACCCAAAGAGTTGTTTCAGATACCCACAGCTGGCTGGCAGGGCCATTCACCGTTCATACTGCAAACAGCCATTGCATAGGCTGTGCTGCAACCTGTGACCAGCTTAGGCAGGCTGGGTGTTTGCACAGGGCTGTGAAAACACAGTGCTGCGAGCACTGGGCTGCTGCGGCACCCAGGACACCTGCTCAGGACTGCTCCTTTGCTTCCTCAGCACCAGCCAAGAGATTTCATGGGAGAAGAGGCTTGTTCAGTGCACATGGGATGGCTTCGTTTGCCCTCCAGATTGTGTCGGCTTTTCCCATGGCTGCAGCACAACAGTGGGGCTCTGTTTTCCTTTGGGAAGGGAATAAGCTGCTTCATCATTGTGATCTCTGTGTAGTGTCCTGTTGATAAGATCAGTCAACAGCATCAGAGGAAAACTCAGATTCAGTTCTGAAGTATAAAGTGAGTGAGGCCTATTTGTTTAATTTGAGCTTCTAAGGTTTAAATCCCAGAGGAAATTAAATTAGGTGCCTAGAGCAATGGCAGTCTGTCATGTTTATTTGCTGGGAATGTCACCTTTAATATTATGCACATACAACGTGTGTGTGTGTGTTAATGTAATGGGGTATCATACTGTGCAAGAGCAGGCATGCTACAAGAACTGGAAATGTGAAATATTGTGAGTCAGGGGCACTGAGATAGGATTGGATTTATTTTCAGCCTTCTCCATAAGACTCACTCACCAGCACGAAGGTGGTTTAGCTGATTGCAGGTGGGGATGGCAGCCTGATCTATGTATGAGCACAGGCATTAATGCTCTTGGGCCGTTTTGACTGGGCTACTCCTAATAGGAGAAATCTTGTCTAGACGCGAATCCAGGATGACAATATTTCTTGCTTCCAAGCCCTCTTAAGAAGTTGGTGTCCTGCTGGCACATGCCTTCCCCCCGCCTGCTCAGGAGAGCCTCAAGAGTGCCAGTTTCCTGTGTTGTGGGATGTGGCTGCTTGTACATTTGGTTACACCTGCACTTTGGAGTCTCCCTTCTTCACCAGGAAGGAAGGCAGATCTCTCCAGCAGTGTGGGGTAGTAGGATTTGGGTGGGGTTTTTTTCTGACTTGGACTGTTAAGGACAGGCTCTGAGACACACACTGTGTGTGTGAATGTCACTGCAGCAGTTTGTCATTGCAGCCTGTGATGCCTGCCCTCCACCGAAGTTAACTGTCCATGCAGGGCTCGCAGAATGCACTGCGATCTTTCCTCACGTGCTGCACAGAGCAGGCTGCCATTGCTTTGAGCCCCCAAATGCAGCTGGAGCTGTGGTCTCCTGTCTCGCTCCACTTGTCAGACCTTTCAGGGAGCCAGTTCAGCTCAGTACCTCAGTGGAATTTGTGCTTTTTTTCAGCTGGATTACCAAAATTCACTGAGAGAGGGCAGTGAGCTGTAGAGAGGCTCAGCCATCTTAAGGCATCACACCCCAGTTTCAGTGCTAGGCACAGTGCTCCACATAGGTTTGTCCCTAGCCAAGACCTGACCTGTCCCCTCCTTCATTCTCTCCAGCATTGCTGTTTATCCCTTCATACCCTGTCTTGTTTTCCTACAGCCTCAGAGCAGCTGGCTGCCTTGCACACGTGGCTCCCATTTCTCTCCTGCCTGTGGCACCTTGGGAATGCCTGGGGTCTTCCTGCTGCACTTGTCTTCTAGTCTCCCTGCCAAAGCTGCAGCTCCTCATTCCTGCTCTCTCACCCATCCCAACCTCTGGCATTTTTGCTCATCTGTGGATGGCTGAATATTCATTTCCTCCTGGCCTGATTGCTGTGAATACCAATTCCTCCTCCTTTTTCCGGCTGTTCTGTAGATTTTGATGTCTGCCAAATTGTTTTCATTCCCTCACCCCACTGCAGACTGCACCTCCGCAGAAAGTGATCCGCTCGGTGCAGAGCACCAACTCCCCACCCAGCCCTTCCTCCTGAGCTGAGTGATCAGGTTGCCCTCCTGCCTCCAACAGGGACAGACTTTTCCCTCCTCCTGCAAACAGTCAGCAAATGAGTGTCTCCAGTTCAACAGGCGGAAGAATTGCAGACCCCTGCAAGGAGACTGCAGCAGTTTGCGGTGGCACTGCGTGTTTCAGTGCAATGTTCCTCTGCTTGCCAGTCTGCAGAGTAGTGCCAGGTTGCAGAGTCCTGTCCAAAGCAGCAAGCTGCTGGCTCCAAGCTGAAGCAGAGTTTTTTCAGGCTCAAGGTATGATCAGAAAGGTCTGGTAAAGGTGCCTGCATTCATGCTGAGCAGCTTGGTCATACACCCTGGCCTGGAGCCTGCTGCAGGTTGAAGCTAAGTGAAGAGGGGAACGTAGTGGAGAGGGGAGGTTGTGGTTCTGTCATCCCCCAGGAAATCTGTGTGTAGTGGCAGCAGTGTGGCAACGTTGAGGGGAGAGGACTGCAGACACCTTGGATTTGGATTTGGTGGGTTTTGGATCTCTTATCTTGCCCAACAAAAGAAGGGAGACCAGAGTTTTCCCTTTCTCTTTCTGTCCAATAGTCCTGCTTATGTGCTTCCAAAATGGAGCACAGAGGCTTCCACTTGTCCATGGCATCCTGGCACTCCCTTGCTCTCCACTGGTGTTACTGGCCCATAGCAGCCAGTGGGCATGGGAGGTGGGCTTCCTGCAGGGCAGTGGGACAGCCTGGCTGCCCCTCTTCCAGATGTGAGGTGGAGAGCAGTGCTAGAGCAGTCCCTTCTCTGGAGCACAGGGCTTATGGCTGGGAAGAACAGGGAGAAAAGGGTGAGAAAGGGGGCATGGGAATGGTGGGCTCTTCCGGATGGAAAGTAATGCCAGAGTGGAGGAAAGGGTGGACCAGAGGAAGGAAGGGAGGAGCAAGGGGAAAGAAACAAACCTGTAGGCTAAAAGGGGAATAATAATCCACTGGATGCTGTTGCAACCTAACTCCCAGGAATGCTGCTCCAAGGCCCCCTCACTGCGTGGGGATGTTTGCCTGGTCCTGCGCCGCCGTCTCTGCTCCTGTGCCAAGCCAGCTGTCCTGCCTGGAGCTCTGGCCTTTGTGGCTGTTGTGAAGAGGGCAGGATGTGTTTGCTTTTGCCTATCACGTATTTTTCTAAAGAGGGTGGGAGTTCCTCCTCTTGCATTCCTGGGGCTGATTTCTCCCGTGATGTCTCTGGTTTCTGTGACTTGGGGGAATCCATGGAGCTGGGGTCGTGGTCCCCATCCAGGACTTTTGACTTGACAGCAGCCGTTTTCTTGGACTGCTTCATGCTTTGCCAGCCTGGCTCTGAGATGAACCAAAAGCTTTCCCAGCACAGGCATGCAGGATGGGCATGTGCCATCACAACATGGGGGTGCCTCACGTGGGCACCTCTGGGAGCACTTCCCATACCCAGCATCTGGTTCATGTGAACAGTGGGCTGTACTGGGGTCAGGCCCTTCCCCATGCCCAGAGCGCCAGCTCTGTATGGGTCTCTGGCTCTTCCTATGCCGCTATTTCCTGATTAAACTGTGAGCTTGACTTCAGTGGATCGGATGAAAGTGGCTGTCTCCCACTGTCTCTCCAACAGTTGTTATCTTGACCCTTTTTCCTCCCTCCCCACTGTTTCTGTCTAAAGCTGAGCCTCTAATTTTAGACTGAGGGAGATAATTGAGGGTCAAAAAAGATTTCTGTATAATTTCGACATTTTTTCAGTGTTTGGGATGGAAGACAAAGTTAGGAGCTCCTTGCCCTCAAACCTTTGTATTGCAGTAAAGAGGGACATAGGAGAAGGAGTCAGTTGGTTCAGTCTGCTCTGTGCGGAAATCATGGTATTCCTTCAGTTAGCTAAAACTAAGAGTGTAAAGGCATAAAATACTCTATTTCCTTTGCAGATCCTATTGACTGAAGAGTTCGTAGAGAGAATGCTGGAAGATTTAGAAGACCTGAATTCTCCAGAGGAAGTAAGGCTGCATCATTCCTGTATCTTCCATGTACTGTTCCAGAGAGCTCAGCCCATCCTGCAACTTGTCTTTGATCCTCCCCTCAGCCTGCAGGCTGCAGCCCTGCCCCATCCATAGACTTGAGGCCATGCTAAGCCTTCACATCTGCTGTGAACCACTGAGGCACTGAGAGAAGGGATTGCAAGAAATACCAGACAGGGATAGGTATTAAGGGAGACTCTGGGTTTCAATTTCCATCAGCATTTTTTCCAGCATGGTATCTGAACACCCCAAATGAAAGCAGTGCAGCCCCTGGGCCAGGTGGCAGGGTTTCCTCCATGCCATGCATAGATACTGTTCTCACTAGCAGCTCCTAGCACATCATCTTCCCTGCTTTCAGAAAGGCTGAAAATGGTGGCAGCACATTTACTTTTGAACAATTTGTGGTTTGGGCCTCCTTTAGTGGGTTTGGTAAGCAGGCAGGGCTGTTTCACATCTGCTACTTGGCCTTCACCTGCTGGCCCTGCATGGTGTGTGAAGGACCATCACCAGTCTGGAAGCATTACAGCAACAGCCAGGGGGGCTTTATAAAAGCTGGTACTAAACTTCCCACTGCCATGTGATCTCTTCCTGGGGAACATTTAACACCCCGTCTCCCATGCATGCCATATAAATATTCTGCTTGACTTCAAAGATCAGTGGCAGAAATGACATGTAATATTTTTAATCCCATTTTTTACAGCTCCCTGCAGACTCTAAAGAAACTTTCCTTGGCTAGTAGAGCAGCCCTCCCATCCCTTGCTCTGCTCCCCTCCCCCCAGGAAAATCTCAGGGCTCTAATTGTTTAATCCAGAGTTGACTTAATGCCAGGGTGTTCTTCACTGTGTGAGTGAGGGGAGCACGCTGCTGGCTGTGCAGTGACTTTCAGGCCAGCTTTTATCCAGTTAAACCTAATCCAAAGCTCATTTTTGCTAGTGACATGGAAGCCCAGGAGCACTTTGGATTGAAGGCCCTTTAGTGAAGGCTTTGTACGGCTCATGTTCCTTTGCTGTCCATGGAGGCAAAGAGGATGGCGGCTCCTGGCACAGCAACAGGGTGTTTGGTTCCCACTCACTGTGACTTTGCTGAATTAAAAAGTGAAAAACAAACAAATGCAAAGGATGACTTCTCCAAGAGGATTGCTTTGGAACCACTGCTGTTTATAAAAAGGAAAATACTTGGGATGAAATGTGATCTTTCAGCATCCAGATTCCTCCAAGGATTTGTAACTTGCAGGATCTGGGTTGGGCCATCTGAAAGCATTCCTCAGCAGCCCTGACTGTTGCTGATGATGTTCATGTGGTAGAATGAAGCGCTGTGAGGAGTCTTTCCTTTGCTGCATAAAGAGCCACCTGTGTTAAGTGAAATTAAGTGAAATAATCTGTCTGAGTATCTTTAGCATGTTTTTCACGTGTCCTAGACAGCGACTTAGAATTCCCTGGGCTGTGCAGGGCCAGTAGATTACATGGTGCAAGCTATACACAGGGCTTGAGTTTGTTAAAAAAAAACTTAAATGGGACTTGGACTGTTTGTTTCTTAGAGGATAACAAACAGGAGTTTGTGGTGGCCTCTATCCTGAAGAATCCTCCTGCCATGCCCCCAGATCACGGATCAGACCATGAACGACCAGCATATTAAGGTCAATGGATACCAACTGCAGGTTACCCTCATGGGCAGCTGCAAATGGAGCAAGGTCAGGAGCAAATTCATGTTAGGGACACCCTTGTTGTGGAGCAGGCAGCTGGAGGGGATCTCCTTTAGCAGGAACCTCACACTGAGCCTGTGTTGATGTTCATCACAAACAAGGTGCTTGCAGGAAGAAAGACAAGTAATTGGATAAAGACTGATGATTTCCAGGTCGCTGTCCCCTTGTACCAGCTCTCTTATTCAAACAGCCTCTGGGAAGCCTACGGTGCTGCTGCCTGGGTCTGAGGACTGTCCTAGGAGAGGACCACTGTATCCATAACCATTCTCAATTAGCCACCTCTAGGGCACATTGTCAGTGGTGGTGTTGAGTCCCCATGAGATTCCTCCCTGGGAGTCCCATCAGGGTGTCAGGGAGTATCACAGGGCAAGGCAGTGCAACACTGGGTGCAGTACAGTTTTGAAAACAAAATGAGCCTGTACACAGGCTTCCAGAGCTATTCCCCCATGTATTTTTGGTCCTCAGGTTGGCCACTGTGATTGCATGAAATGCCTGTGCAGAACTGTTTGCCATTCAGCTGTGGATGGGGCAGATTTGTTGCCTAAGGGATTCCACCCCACACCTTCACCCCCACTCCAGAGCTGTGTTTGGGAGACCTGTGTGAATGCTGGGGCACTGCTCATGTGGTTGTGAGAGGGGTTGGTGGTAAGGCTCCTTGCAGCTCTGTCCCTGCATGGTTGTGTTTGGGTTGATGGTGGGGTGACTTCCTAGCCTAAGGAAGGGCATCAGGATGGGACCAGTGGGCTTGCCTTGTTTGGGAAACACTGGCCACAGACAGTGCTGTATAAACCAGACTGGGGCAAAAAATCTCCCTTCTGTGTGCTTCAACAAGTGTTTGCAAAACAGCCTGAGCAGCTGAGTGCCTGTGTGAGCACAAGGCATTGTACAGCTCTGTGAGGCCTTTGTGCCAGAGGTGGGAAGGACTGGAGAAGGAATGCTGTGCAGGCACATTAGCTCTCCCCAGCCAGAGCACCACAGTTTGCCTGTCACCCAGCAGAGCTCTGATGGCTCACCTACAATCCACCCTGAAGGAGCAGGGATTTGAAAGCTGCCCTAAGACTCCTGTAAAGCAGATGTGGGCTCCGGGTGCTGGGCTGGGTGAAAGGAGAGCACATGGTTAGATAGGAGGGAAGACACTTCTGCTGCAAATCTGAGAGGTTGGGAAGGGGAAATGGTGATGGGGGCAGAAACCCTCCAAAATTCATCTGATGAAATAAACAGCACTTGGGCTGAAAGCTCAGAACTTTACTTTGGCAGCTGAGACCAGCCACATTATCTAATGTCCATTGCTGTCCAAAACACACTGATGGGGAAATGTTTTCTTAGTGGCCTCTTGTTTTAAAAAATAATAATAACATGGGGCTGCCTGCCTTTGCAACAATTTTGTTTTTTCTGTGCAGATTGCAGTGATATGCATTAACTGGTTCTCTTTACTGTCTTACAGTTTAAACTTCCAAAGGAGTACAGCTGGCCTGAAAAGAAACTGAAAGTTTCCATCTTGCCAGATGCCGTGTTCGACAACCCACTGCATTAGAGCTGAATTACACTATTCTAACAACTGGGAGAGCCAAGTTACTGTCCATTACCCAGTGACTCACAGGATAATTAATGCAGTAAAAACTCTGCCTGCAAATAAAAAGAGTTTGCTGCACAACCACTGCAAAGAGAAGAGGAGCTACTCAGCACCAGCCCAGACCGAACTGAGCCCTTTCCTTTATCCTTCCCAAGGCTGAACTCTCTGGGAACAGCCTGCGTATGTGTGAGTGTGAGTGAGAAATATTTAACTATGAAAATTAGTAGTAAGAATCCTTTCTCTCTCCTAGCTGCAGAACTCCCCTCTGCCTTAGCCCAGGGTGTAGACGCTCTGCACGCCTGTATTTACACATACATTTCTGCCAGGTGCGAGCCTATAATCCATGGATTAAATGTTCTTTACGTGACTCTGGAGTCCTTTTGTTAGCCAAACTTTTACTGACTGCAGAACTGTTCTTCCATGTGCTATTTTTTTTTTTCTTTTTAGAAACGGAATGGTATTTCCCCTGTTTAAAGGAGGCCAAAAGCTCACATGCTTGAAGCTGAACAGATTTAAATATGAACTTTCTAGTTCAGTCAAGAAAAACAAATCCAGATCCTCCCTGCCCTCAAATTAGGCATGTTTTAAGTGTTGGTCTTGGTGCTATTAGCTATGGTATTGCTGCAAACAGAGGCAACTTTATTCTCATGCATCCTGTCCTTGTGCCTGAACCCCAGGGAAGGTCGCAACCTCTGGTTTTGCACAAGCAGGAGGAAGAAAGCTACCGGGGCGGGGGAGATCTCCTGTTTACAGTGTGTTTATCTTTAAAGAGATACTGTCAAGTATTTTTTCCTTGCTATTGTACAGAATTTGAGAAGCTAGAAAGGATCATTTGTTTACAGGGACAACTTCAGCAGCTCTGCAGGATCAGGGGGCTGCTTGAAAGCATGTGAAGTGGAGATCTCTGCTGCCCTGGCATAGCAGAGAGGAGACTCAGCCTCAATGAAGCCAACTATTCTCCCTGTTTCAGCAGGGTTGTGCCCTAGTGCAGCTCCATTTTCCCCTCTAGCCTCGCTGTGGTGGCTCTTGTTGCTGACCTTCCTCCTTTCAGATGGGTTTGAACTGTAAAGCATCAAAACCAGTTTGAAAAGACGTTCTCTCTAGATCCCTGTGGCTTCCTCCTTGAGGCAAAATGTGTGCAGAGGAGCCGGTCTCTGCAGTGCCAGGTTGTGTCTCTGCATCAGCTGCTGGCCCTGTGGATACGCTGCAGCAAACCACCGCAGGCTTTACCCCCTGCTGCTGCTGCAGGTTGCTTCTGATGCATATTCCCCAGCCTTCCTCTGCCCATTGTCTTTTGGTGACAACTCTTCACTCCTTGTCAGGGGAGGTGCAGCTTTCCTTCCACCCCTTTCTGCCTAAAAGATAACTGGTGGTTTATGCGCAGTTGCTGTGTGATCCTAATACAAGTATAACAAAAGCTTTTAACACTTAACTCCCCTGATCAAACAGCAAAGTCCAGGAGGCCTCACACTACCCTGGGGTTGGTTTTCTGTTTGTTTTCTGATTTAATTTCTTCCCAGCACAGTCAGCTTTGATGTTTTCTGCATATATTTGAGGCTGGTTAATGTTGGTCAAGAAGCAGAGCTAGGAGCCACAAAGCTTTCCTTGGACTTGCTACAGAATTCCTCTGTGGCCTCAGGCAAGTCACTCAATGTCTCTCTGTGCAGAGAGGGTGACTATTGACTAGAGGGCTGTAGGACCTACCGAAGCATGCCAGGGTTTGCAGGGGAGGGCGTGCTTTGTGTACAAAGTAGTATTTGTATTATTATAATTGTTTTTATATTATAATTTAAGGCAGGCCAAATGCAGGGTCCAACACTGCTCTGCAGAACCTTCCTTTCTGCAAAGCTATGAAAGCAATTTACATGTAAATGAGTTTGTCATTTTGTCTGAACTCAGAGGATCATCTTAAAATCCTGCTGTGAAAGAACAAACTTTCAGATATCTGCATGTACCAGCCAGAGTGATTTCTGTGCTGTGGCAGGCTGCATTCATCCATGGGTTCTCTTGGCCAGTTTTCATTGTCCTGGTTAGCACTAAGCATCCCTTCTGCACTGTAGATGCATGTGCAAGGGGCAGCATGGGTGAGAAAGTGGCATGAAAAACCTACCGGTCCAGCTTGAAAAACAAAGTGCCTAAGTGTCTAACCACAAGATAATGGGCAAACAGATAATTGTGACAATGGGGAAAAGGCAAGGGCAGCAACTACAATTTTGTCCCAAAGACATCCAACAGTAGCCCATGAATGCTCTTGTACAAGCTTGCTGGGGGTGCCACAGCAGAGCTGGCCTGTTGCCACGGTGCTGGCTGCTCTTCCTTGTTTCCAGATGCTAGCTCTCATTAAAGGAGCTTAAAATCCACATCTTGGTGGAGAAGGGACATTTGGAAGGTCAGTTGTTGCTATTCCTGCAGAGATCAGGACGGGGCAGAGAGAAGTCCATCAGACCCTCTCTGGGCTCTGACACACATCTGGAAAGCTTGGGACCTCCTGCCCTATGAACCCTTTGAGCCTTCACGGCAGGGAACTGGTGCTGTATGCAGGGAAAGCACCTCCTCCCAGCTGGCTTGTGCTCCAGTTCTGCCTTTCTCATGCAAGTGTTTTCCTCACCGTATTTACTCTCATCAGACGCTCTGGGCTGGGTTTCCATTGACTTCAGAAGGAGCACATTGAATGCATGTGATAATACGCCCAGTATCCTTGTGTGTGTGTGTGTGTGTGTGTGTGTATTTTTGTTCCATGTCATGTATTTATATATAGTTCTGTGTATTTGAGTTATGAACAGGTGGCATGCCAGAAATCTCTATTTCTGAGACACTTTCTCACAGATCTTTGCTGGTAGCCAGATAACAATTGAAGGGGGAAGGCTTGAAGGGAAGGAAGTGAAATCTTCCTATTTAGGTAAGAGGGGGAAATATTAGACAAATAATTGCTAAAATAGAATTCTGTGTCTCATTGTTAGAGCAACTATGAGAACCTGGTGAAAGTCAGCCCTTAAGCTCCCTGGTCATGTCACTGCCTCTCAGCAACTTATCTAAGAGTAAGAAAGTTGCAGTTCTCAATATCCTGAAGAGCTGGGCACCCACAGGACATCCCCTCACGATTCACATCAAGTTTGCAACCATGCCAAGGGCTTACTCATTGGCAAGTAAATGAGATGTGAAGTTTAGATATTTTCATCTTTGGGCAAGAGGACATGTCTGTGTGTGAAAGAAATGGAGAAGAAACCTTTATATTTTAGTGAGCAAGTAGTTTGAAAGAGGGAAGTCGTCAGTGTTAATAAATGCCATGGTGTTTTTCTAGCCCAAACTTGCTGAGATGGTAGGACCACCGGTGCTGATTTTTTCTAGATTGTGTAGAAGGCCTGAAGCAGGTTTGTATGGAGCCAAAACCTGTGGGGCTTGTGTTGGCTAAAGACAGTGACCTGGATGGAAATGAAAGCAGTTTAGAAGCAGTGAGTACAGGATTTTTCTCTTCTGGAGAAATCTGGTGATGCAGGTCAATTCAGATATTTGGAAAGCTGAAGAGCCTTGAAAATCCAACATGTGAGAGCAATTCTGAAACACGAGAAGTCTTAAAAGCCAGGGCTACTCTCTCTCTCTCTCTATCTCTGATTAAAAACAGGGCAAGGAATGTATAATTTCAGTACTAAAGTATGTAGGGTGTGATCTGAGCAGAGCAGTCAGTCTTGTAGCTACTGTGACCATATTTTCACTGGCTTAGATAGGTGGTGCCTGCTATGTCTAATTCTTTGAGGACAGTGTATATTGGTTTTACTCTATGTGGAATGGCCAACAGTGGTTTGAAATTATAATTTGAAGCTCTTCACTTTAAATATTCAGTTTCTCTTGGATGGCTTTTGAAATTACACCATCAGGTCATCAAATGGTCTTGGGAGAAGTGAGGGTTGTGTTGTTTTTCATCTGGGACCTGTAGAAATATTTTTTTAAAACCCAAAACACTTGAAAGCAATGCTTGGCTCTTCCCTCCTCCTAGGTTGGCATCCGGAGTCCATGTCCTGCTTTCCCAGCTTGTATCTGGCCAGGGCAAGGCAGCATCATATCAGGTGGGGAGAAAAGCTTCAGGCCAGAGGAAACCCTTAGACCCATGTGTCCAGTTTTCCCCTAGCCCAGAGCATGGCCCTGTGCCTTCTGGTTCCACTGTATCAAGTCTTGGCCTTCAGCCCCTGCTCCGTCTCAGCCAGGTGAGGAGGAGTTCCAGCACCAGGAAAGCCCTTCCACCTCCCAGGGACTGGGTGCCTGCCCTCCTGTGAGAGAACGCATTGTGCCTTAATTTTTCCTGTGAGTGAAGCTGCAAGGGCAGACAAATCGTTGAGCAACCAAGAATTCCTTTCTGTGCATCTGTCCCTATTGATAAATGCCAGCCTGCACAGCAGCCAGACTGTATCCAAAGCAATCTCAAAATCCACATTTGCCTATGGGATTCACCTCTTAAGATTTTAAAGCTGGATTTAAGTCTCTCAACCTAACAAGCTCTGTTTCAACCTATTTTTATAACATTATTTTCTGTTGTGCAGTGTCTGCTTGTTCTCTTTTCTTTTAAAAAACCCCATCCCTTGTGTTTGACATGAGTCCAAAATTTCAAATGGAGAATGGGCCTGAGGTTGCAAATATGTTTTAGACGTGCTCCCATATCAACTTGTCTCTCAGGCAGCGAACCTGTCGTGTATTGTGCTTCACCACCTCTTCTTTTCTACCATGGTTCTGTTTCCCCTAAAGTCACTGACAGACCATAAAATCATCCTAAGTTCACAAATGCCATTTCTAGTCTGCTGTGAAGGGGCTGCCCCGTTCCTTTCCCTCGCTGGAAGACCACAGCATCATTCACCATTTGGCTCGTGGAGTCCCAATGCAGGAGAGGATCGTCAGCCAGGAAGGGCTGCACATGGCAGATGTGGCTGGCCAGGGCCTGCTCGTTTCAAACTGTCCTGATGCTGTGCCTGCCCTCTTTAAAAAGAGGAAGAGAGAGAGAAAAAAACCCAACCTCGAAAAGCCAGAGGAAAATTTCCTGCCGGTTGTCATGTTTTGCAAACACTGGTCTTTTCTCTTGCCCTCTCCCTCCACTCCCAATGAGGCTGGAGATGAAAATGGCTCCTTTGTTCCTTTCCCTGGGGCCCAACTGCAGCAAAAGTGCAGCTCCGTAAACTCTCCACTGCACGAGCGGCGAGGGTGGGAGGAACCGAGCTGTCACCATGTGCGGTAGGTCCTACATAAACACGGCTTGTTGACAATGCCCCGAGCAGGATGGGAACAGGAGGGCTCTGTGGTGCTGGTGATGAGGCTCCTGTGCCATTCTTCCTACAGAAGCAAGTGGGATGCAAAACCCACAGGGGCTGAGGAAGGGGAGATGGGTGTGAGTGGCCGTGTTGTCCTGGTAGAGACTGATCATGGGCTGGGGGTCTCTGGGCTTTCGGCTTTCCCCAAAGTGGGAATTTGCAGCCCCATGAAAGCAGGCAGCCATCCCACTAGGAGCTTGTAGTGATGCCCTGGCCCCCACACTGGGATGCTCCTTGTGCCCATCCAGGCCTGTAGTCCTGGTACTCTGAGTTTGGCCACGGTCATTCTCCAAACCCAAGTTGACTCTTTCAAAACCCTTCTTTTGTCGAGCTCAGGCTGGACACACTAACTTTTCCCTTTTTTTAAGCAGACTGAGGTTTTGCCTCTTGCTGGGGAGGCTACTTGTTTTATGTGCTGAATGGGAGCAAAGCAAGGTTCCCAGGGCAGAGGACAAATGGGTGACTGGGACCACAGCAAACCCTGACCGCTGGGGTTGCCCTTGCAGCCCTGAGATGAACTTTTCAGTACTTCAGCCGTGTGTGTGTGTGTGTGTGTGTGTGTGTGTGTGTGTGGTCTGCAGGCGTGGGGGTCGTGTGGATGGAGGAGCCCCAGGACACTCCCAGCGGGGCTGGAAGGAGCCTGTGTTTCTGTGGCCGGTGTACCAGTATCTTGTAGATGGCCTTTCTTCCCTCTCCCCTCCTCCTTTTTTTTATAAAAGACAAAAAACAAATGGAAAGCTAAACTAGCAGAGGTTTTTAAATATTTTATATTAGTTTCTAATGTAAATTCTTACATTGTTATTTCAGTGCTGGGTGTGTTTCACCTGCACGTGACTTTTTGTAATATTTTTGTGAATCACTAAACATTTTTTTTCCTCCCGTGTATTCTAAGTGCATTAAAGGTATTTGCAGAATTGTCAGTGTCCTTCTCTGCGGGCAACATGGTGGGACCAACTGTCTCCTGCTCAGCTCTGTAACTCCTTTGGCAGCTCCTTCTCCTCATTGACACCTTCTTCTCTCCTCGCAGGGAAGCAGGGTCTCTTGCCCAGACCTCTGGAGTACAAGTGTGGGAGGGAAAGGGATTTTTTTTTTTCCCTAAAAACTCAGCAAAACGACTGGTCCCAGGACCTGCCAGGTTCAGCATCTTCCATGAGCATCTCTGCTGTGAAAACCCCTTGAGCCAAGGCAGCCTGAGTGCCCTGACAGCCAGGGTTTTCCGTGCTTTTTGGAAAAGGATGGGGAGTGCTTGCACGTGGGTCCAAGCATGCAGCCAGTTGGCCGAGGGATGGCAACCTCGTCCACCAGCACAGGAAGGAGGGAGCTGGGGTGAGTGTCAGGTCAGGTCCGTGTTCCTGCCCTCTGCCAAGTGCCTCCTGGCTTCAGTGGGATTTGTGGGGGTGTGGATGTGTGTGCAGAGACCGAATATGTTGGAGAAGAGACACAGCAAACACTTATGAAAAAATATTACTGAGCTAATGTTGCAATGATTTCCCAGTAACACAGAACGATTTTGCAGTAATCTTTTTACACTCCTCAGTAATAAATGCCTTTAAGGCCAGAGAGAAAGGGTGGAATATCTGGGCAGGGGGGAAGGGAGATTGCAGTGCTCAGAGGAAGGATGACAGGAAAAGGAAAGGATTCATGGAGAGCCAAAATCCAGCTTCAGGCAGGTTTTGCACTTGCTCTTTGCAGGTGTTATCTCAGCCCACCCTGCATCAGAAGGGGAGCAATCAGCAGAAAGGGTTTCTGCAAGGATGTCTCTTCCTTTGAAGTTTGGCGTAAAAGCCATCCTTTTTTCCTAAGACCTCTCCCACAGCTGCATCCAGACACAAACTGCCCCAGCCCCAATGTGAGGCAGTGAGATCTCCAAGCCCTGCCAGTGCACAACAGCCCCGGCTGGACATGACAAAGAGAACATCACCACAGCTTGGCCAAGTTTCACCATCGCACTTGAGGAAATCTTGATGGTCAGCTGGGTTCCCCAGTGAGGTTATTTACCCAGATAGGGCCTTGGGAGGAGAGAGGCCACCCACAACTGGTTTTTTGGCCCAAGACCCCCTCACACCTCTTGCCTTCCCAGTTTTTGAAGCCTGTACAAGCACAGGGCCACCCCTTTAGGACATCCCAGCAAGGACAGCAGAGCCAGACCAGCAAGAGACCCCACGTTGTGCTGGGAACCCTCACTGCCAGCCACTTGGTTAATTTAATTAATGAATCAAACGATCCACTTCTGCCTTTCCTGAGGTGGTCAAGCAGTACTCCCTTTGCAACAGTGCATCCCAGCTGTTTCCTCTGTTCGGCCCCAAATCCGGAGGGGACCGTGGAGCTGTGGCACAGTGGGGTGCCCCTCTCCTGCTGGCACCCTTCCCCCGAAGGCCCACCACGGGCACAGCAGTGCCCAGCCCAGGCAGCCTCCCTGCTCTGCCTCCACCCCAGCCAAAAGCACCTTCGGGCAGTGAATTTAATTAAGGTTTCTGAAAAGCAGTGTCTGGGAGCCCCTCCTGGATCTGCGGCTCTGAACTTCATTAGGAGCGGTTTGTTGCTAATAATGCCGGCAGCTTCTCTAATTAATAATGGAAGGGCTGTGAGCAGATGCCAAGCCAGGAGAGGGAAGGGATTTGTTTGTTTATTTCGCTCCTCTCTTGGTTTTATTTCTGGAGTGTGGAGAGAGGGCTGGGGCTCATTTCCCATCTGAGAAGTGAATGTTAGTGCCTGGGAACCTCAGTGGGGAAGAGGGTGCACCTGTGAAGCTGAAGAGGGAGATGAAATGGGGTGAGAGAGGGGCCTCCATGGGTGGAACAAGGGAGCATCCCCCACAGCAAGGGGCTCCTACTCCCGTGGTGCTCCCTGCCCACCCAGGACAGAGCCAACATGGCTGGACTTGGGCACCCAGGAACAGTTCTGACACCCAACCCCCTCACAAAGCATCACCCCCACAGCATATCCCTTCCCATGGCATGCCCTCTAGCCCATGGCAGGATGGTGCAGACATGGGAAGGAGGTGTTCTCCATGCTTCAGCCCCCCTGGACCACAAGGATGTGTCATACAACACCCAGAAATGTGGCCTCACGGGTGATCAGCACACCAGGTCCCTTTGGATTTTTATTTTTCCCCTCTTTTTCCCTCATTTCTCTCCTGCTTGCTGTCTCTCCCAGCTGATGTTTGTGGCACAGCTGGCCACAGCAGCACCTCGGTGCAGAGGAAAACTCCCAACACAACCCAGTGCATAGGACCCAACATGTTAACGCCCCATATTCCCGGGGGCCCTGTGGCCAAGCCATGAATGGAGAGGGTCCCAGAGCAGCCAAGCTTAGCCAGATCCTGCTGCCTCCCTCTGGCACAGAACAAGCACTCCCAGCCTCACAGCCAAGCTTTGGGGACAGCAGGGAACCAGCAGGCATCCTTGTCCTGTTGCTTGTCACAGCCTCAGGTCTGGCACAGGAAACCAGGACCTGGCAGGAGTGGGAGGAGACTGTAGAGAAGCCCCCTGCATGCCCCAGCTCCTTGTCTAGGCACCCACGGCATGCCCAAAAGCTCCAGCTTCTCCAAATAGCTTTTGGAGCAGCTGTTCCTGCTGTCAGGCAGGGTTTGCACTGGGGAAAAAGATGGCCTTACCTTGCCCTGTCACCTCATCGCTCACAAGAACTGAAAGCTGTGTTTGGACAGGCCATGGCAGCTCGGCCACAGTGGCCTCAGTGCAGGCTTTGTCCCCTCTGTCCCCTCCATGCCCCATTGCTCACCTGCCACAGGGAAGCACTGCCTCATTTCAGGCAGCAACCATTGCCACAGTGGCTTTTCAAAAAAGTGTACCTCAGGTTTGGTTTTGTTTTTCCTAGGGGAGGAGTATTTTTAATGCCCTTTCCCATCATTCTTATTTCCTCAGACTTTCTACCCTCTGACCACAAATCATAACCCGCTGGAGGGCAGCGAGCACGGCTGTCCCGTGCTGGAGATGCTCCTGCTGCAGGAGATGGGGTACCCACTTTGGAAGGGCTGGACAGCAGAAAGCAAAGGAAAAAGCATGGTTAGATATTAAAAAATCTCCAGGAGTGTCCAAGGCCAAGATGACCTGGGAGACCCAGCCTGCTGCCCAGGCTGGGATCATCGCTGTCTGCTTAATGCACAGATCCTTTCTCTACCTCTTAAAAATGCTGGAGCAAGCACAGGGCCATAGCACCTCATATGTCCCACTTGCTTTTTGAACAGGAAAATTATCAGAAGCTTGCAGCAAAAGGGGAAACATAAAGGCCAAGGGGCTCAGGAGTGGAGGGGCGGCTGGGCCGTGTGACAGGGAGCATTCCCGGGGGCACAGGGTGGTGTGGCAGCCTGCCCAGCCCCGGCACAGCCAGCCGAACAATACTGTGAGGCGTTGGGAACACGCTCGGCAGTGGGAATCCCAGTCCTTGCCTTAAAAGGAGATTTCAGGGAATGATTTTATTGGAAAATTGTTTTCTGATTATTCAACTTGTTGAAAGTTTCATTTCATTATTTGCAACATGGTGGGAGGGGGGCTTCGGCTGCACAGGAACGGCAATGGCCAAGGATGTTTCTGTGGGTTTCTAGTCCAGAAAAGCCCATTAAATCATTGTGTTTACCTCCTGTGTTTGCAGACCAGAGAATCTCCCCCCAGCTCCCCTTGCACTGAGCCCAATAACTTGTGGTTTTGATTCAAGCGGGCGGCCCAGGACGACGTCCTGTCTCGGCTCGGTGACTTCAAGAGAGGAAGAATCTCCCACTGACTTCCCTTGGCTCCTTGTCCTGGTGGCCAAAAACAAAATGCACCCCTGAGAGCAACACCCCACTGCCAACTTATTCCTGATGCAGCTGCATCCTGCTCGCCTGGAGCCTCTTTTGGATGAAGGGGGACGCCCACACCGCCCCTCAGCTGGTGCAGGTGTGCCCTCTGAGCCGCAAGGATTGATACAGGAAAATAGCGGGATACCCCCAGCCTGCCGTTAGCGAGCAGCTCAAGAGTTAATAAACTTCAAACAGATGTGACCAACGTGTCAAGACATGAGAAGTACGTGGTATGGATGTTTATAAGTACATCGACAGAAGGCATTCATAAAAGGTTATAAACTGTGGTAATAAGCAACCCATCAACTTGTTTGGACTCTAACATTTGATTAACCATTTATTAAAAGGTGCAGTAATCATTTATAAGCCATAAGTGAGACCGAACATAAAGTATGACTCCTTTTATGTTAATAGATGCCTCAAGAATTTCCTCTCCCTTCCTGACATGTTTTGGGTGGTTAAAGGCTAACCCTGGCTGCCAGGTGCCACAGCCCCTCCTTAGTAGTGTGCACTAGCTGGATTCATTCCGGGAGCCTCCCACTCCCCTGATACCTGTGGAGGGGACGTGGGTGTCCCCACCACAGGTTTGTCAGGACCCTGGGGTTTTGTTCATGGAGAGCCCTGAGTTTGTTCTGGCCAGGCTCCTGGTGACCTCCACCAGCAACCAACCATCCCTTCAGAGACTGGCAGCAGGGAGGGATGGACAGAGAGGTGTTTGCTGCCCACAGTGCAATGGGCAGCACAAGGTGGGCAGCAAGGGAAGCCTGGCAGCTCTGGAGGGAGAGGAGGGCCATCAGATGCAGGAAGAGCTCAGGCACTTCTCCCAGGCTTTCCTGGCAGAGCCCAGCACGGGCCCTGCCGCCCACAGGTCCCCATTGGAGCCCAAATCAGGATCTGTGTGGGGACAGTGGGCACCAAGCACTGAGCTGAGCAGAGTGGATCATGGACAGGGAGGCTTCAGAGGGGCTAAAACTACCTGCCTAGGGACTCTGGGGCCCTGGGGTGCCCAGGGGAAGGAGAGAGCACAGAGAGAGCTGAGAACCCACTCCCTGCATTCCCCATTCAGTCTGCTCAAGCCCCAGGCTGCCAACGCACCAGGATGAGACAGAAATGCCTCCAACACGAAAGCAGCTTCATCCTTCTGTCAACAGGACCCTCCTTTTTGTTTGCTATCACACTCCTACCCCCAGACAGGTCGTGTTTTCCTTCCTGGTGTCTTAACAAAACCTAAGCCCGTAATTGCTCCCATTACACAACCAGGAGTGACAGTTTATTAGCAATGCTTCCTGACCTAATTTATACCAGAGCCCTCCTGCTTTTCCCTTCACTGTGGGCAAACAGACCTTCAGGCTTTCTGAGAGGAAGTTGAACCCCAGCAGCAATGAGAGCATAGGCCACAGCTCTGGAGCAATCTCATGCCCTCACCTGCCCTGGTTTCCCCCAGTTCCACCAAACTGGAGCTCCATGGCACCACTCGGCTTTGAGGGTTTGGGGTTGCACAGGGCATGACAGCCTTGGATGCTCTGCCCTTCACAGGAAAGCCCAAGAGCTCCCTGGCAGGGGGCTTCTTAGAATGTGTGTGCCACTGTCTTTTGGCTGGAGCTAACTTGAATTGCAGGGAACATGCAGAAAATTAACAGGAAGGCTGAGAAATTGATGTGAAGATTGCAAAGATTACACCTTGTTCTGGGCAGGGATCACAGGGGCCTTCTGGTGGGAGAGTAGCTGAATCAAACTGCAGATGGGAATGGAGGTGGTGAGATCATATCCTGCTCCCATCCTGTCTCCCATGATCAGATTTGAGGCTGGCATCTTCATGTCCCAAGCTTGTTGCTGGGCTGGCAGCACTGAGGAGCTCCATCTTTCCCTCAGGGAAATGCCTCACTATGGTGTGGGATGCTGTGCCAGAGATTGATGCACCAGGGAAAGGGCTGGAGCAGAGGGAGGACCGGGCCACTGGTAGCCATGAGTTCAAGGCAAAGGGCTGCTGCTTTCTGCCCTGGCCTTGAGGGCAGCAAGGGGGTATTTGTGTGTCCCTGCAGCCAGGGGATGGTGACACAGCAAAGCAAGAGTCCCGCGGCAGGAGGGTTTACATGGCCACCTGGGAGGCTGCAAATCCTGGCCTCACCACTACAACACAGATCAGACTTTTCTACCCGTGGCACGGCCTGGGCTTTGGGCAGTGCCAGCCTGGATGGACTGTGGGAGCAGCCAGAGGGATTCACTGCCACAATCACCTTCCCTTTTCCTGACCTGTGGTGGGAGACTCACCACGCTGGGATCTATTGGCACTTGCTACCATCCTTTCCAGATCCCTTTTAAGATGAACGAGTTACTTTTAACCCCATACAGTACATTTTTCAGAGAGGAGTGGTGAGTCTGCCCCAGAGCTCTGCTGAGGAAAAAGAAATGTCGGGCAAATTCCAGGGATGGTGGCTCTCCCAGATGATCTCACCAGCCATCCCCTGTTAAAGGCTGCCCACTGGCAGCCCGGCTCTGGCAGCACCTCTCCAACTGGCAGCAGAAGGTAAAATGAGACCAAGCTGCCTTTTTTTCCCCTTGTCCACCCAGCAAACTTTTACAGCTTTTCTGCCAGGTCCTGTCCGCTGGGTCTCAGGGGAAGGAGCCACCCCAGGAGGGGGGAAGAGCGGAGGAGCCTGTCTGACCGCCAGTCTCCATCATGCTCAGAAAAAAAGAATAAGAGAAAATTGTGCTGGATTTTTTGTTTGGTTGTTTTGGGTTTTTTTTAATATATATGGAGGTTTTGTGGCTTTGACGCAGTTTCCTGAAAATCCTGCCTCATCCTGCCAGGGACTGAGCAAATGCACATCCCAGCCCTCGGCGTTGGGGAGAGAAGGAGGAGAAGCCAGGGAGGGAGAGAAGAAAGCCTTTGCCAAACTGGCCTGACCAGAATGTGACACAAGAGCAGGAAATGAGTCACGCCGGCAGGGCAGCTGCTCCCAGGCATTTGCATAGAAAGAAACCCCTCCAAGCAGGGAACTACAGGGGCCCTTGTCCGGCTCCCCGCGCCCCAGCCCCGCAGCTGCCGGACCCACTGCTGCATCACCAGCACCCACCAGCACCCCGAGCTCAGCCAAGGTGCTGAGCCCTGGAGCATCATCCCTGCTCCACAGCTGGCTGGCTGTGCACCCCTGGATTTGGCCAGTCAACCTCAGATTGGGCTGTTCCACCCCGGATTTGCTGGAACCAAAGCAGAGCTCCTCTCCAACACCCTGATATGCAGTCCCCCTTGGCCAGCCCTCAATATCCACTTTGGCCCATGCTTTAGGCTCTGGGAGGAAGAGAGAAAGCCCAGCATTTTTGCCCCAAGAGGAGCCCCAGTTGCGCACCCATTGCACAAAGGTAAGGCTCTCCCACGGGGCCAGCAAGGGCATCACCATCCCTGCACCCCACACACCATTCCAGACCTGTTCCCAGCTTCCAGTGTCAGATGTGGGTGTCACTGGATCCCAGTGCCAGGGGGGCTGGGAAACCTGCTTTGTGTGCTGTGGGGACCAGGCTGCATGCCCTGCTTCTGGTCCCTTTTTATTAATGTCAGAGGACAGGTTTCCCCTGCAGATGCACTACATACACACATATGCATCTTCTCCCAAAAGGTATCAGGCTCGGAGGATGCCAGAGCTGGCAGGTGACAGCATGTGAGGGACAAGTGTGACTCCATGGGATGGCTGGGCACAAGTGGTGCATGTTGGTGGTGTGCCCTGGGCTGGGTCAGCAGGAGACCATGGAGACCTCTGTGTTGTGCCTCTTCCATGGAGCCCTTTCCCTCCTCCTCCACCCCAAACAGGAACAGGGGTTGGCCATAAGCAGACGTTTAGTTTTGGAAACCAGGCTGTTGCTGCCCTGCAAGTTCCTTACCTCCTTAAAACCAGCTTTAAAACTTAAATATCAGTGAAAGCCTTTAGCGTATTAACCACATGGAGGAGAGTGGAGGAAGCTTTCTCCATCACAGGGAGCCACCTCACCAGGCTGACATGGAAGGGGACAGAAGGGGGGTGATGGGTTTTTGCTGACTGGTTAATTGAGTTATAAATGACCCAAGAAACATAGCACTTTGCTTTACTTCCAGAGGGCTCAAAGCTTCTGGGGAAGGTACAGGGCTGGGTGCCAGAGCCTTCAGGAGTGTTCCCAAGAGAGGGTGGTGGCAGACAGGGATGGTGTCACATTAAGAGCCAAGTGCTCTGTAAATCTCTGCAAACACCCTCCCTCTACCATCAACTCAGCAGGCTCCCAAGCCCTAAACACCAAAGTGAGTTTGGTACCTCAGCTCTGCAGAGCAGCCAAGCTCATCCCTGCTTCCAGGGACATCGTCTGCACCAGGCAATGCCACCTCAATGCCAGATGCTAGTGTCTGAGCACCCTGGCTCTGCAGGGTGTACCTGCAGTCCAGTCAGTGCTCATTGAGGGCTCAGCAGAGATGCTGATGCTTTTCTGGGGAGACGGGGCAGGCAATGGTCTTTCCAGAGCAGGACTAAGGGCTGCTGAAGGGAGACCTCTGGCAAAGAGGAATGATAGTCTGGCAGTGGCTGAGAACTGAGTCTTGGGGGAGGTTGAGGGATGTACACCAGGACTCAGCTACAAACCACCTCTGTGGCCCCTTGGTGTGGTCTGGGACTCACACCATGATCCTGGTGGAGCGGATACTGAAGCATGGGCAGGCTTTCTGCAGCTTACTCCTGCTGGTGTTCATCAGCCACCCAGCAGTGTCAGGAAAGGGTTTAGGAGCTGTGTAGGCAGAGACCCTGTCTACAGCCTTCTCCCAAGCAGCTCCTGCTGGTTGTGGAAGGGTTGCAATGCCCAGCCTGGCTTTGGGGCTTCCCTTGCCAAGGGAGTTTCTCTGGCATGGGCAGGGAGAGGGCATTATCCAGATGTGGATATGATGACAGAGTGCCAGTCCCAGGACAGAGGGATTCCCAGCCAGGAATAGGGTCCATCTTTCAGCTTGGCTAAGCCCCATCCCGTCTCCCTTCCACTTTTAGGTACTGGTAAATACCAATCAGCTTCCCCAGCACAGCCACAGTGGGAGTACAGGGGGCCTGAGAAGCCCCTGCGGAAGAGCCCTGCACTGGCTGGGGTGGGGATGGTGGCTGTCACTGGAGGCTGTCTGGTACTGTGTGTGTTTATAAAGAAGTGAGAGTCATGAATAGTTTTGCGCTGACTTTTGGGGAGAGGTTTGCCTCCACACAGCCTCCTCCAGTCGACTGTGGTTCTGACACATCTCATGCTGCCCTGCCCAGCTCCCACCAGTCCTGGCTGCCGGATGGCTTGTAAAACCCTGGAGCAGAGGTACAGCCCATGGGCTCTGAGGCCTGGCAGAGGAATTACATGGCAAACCGCTCCCTTTTCAGGAATCAGCACTTGAGCCCCAGGAGCTGTGGAGTGGATGTGCAGGAATGGAGGGGTGATAGGGGGTGAGCCCCAGTCCTGCAGCAGAAGCCATCACTGTCTCCTTATCAGAGTGCCTCTTGGCAGGACCTGCCTATGCACAGGGGCCTCCTGTAAAACACAGTGCAGAAAGATCTGGGAAATCTCCATACTGGGGGTGGTGTGGAATGCTCATCCCTCTAGCAGGCTGCCCCAGGTGGTCCAAGGCACGGGGGATAATAGGCTGCTATAGTAGACACTACTGAGTGGTGTCTCCAGAAATTTTGGTCGGTAACTTTGAGGCTGCAGATGGGGAATTCCTGCTAAATCCCTCCCAGAGGCAAATTGCCATCAGAGATCGTCACCCAAGGGTCAGGTTTGGGCCAGATCCCAAAGCTGCTAACTGAGCATTTGCCCTCTTGTCTCTCCATCACAAACCAGACTGTTGCCCTTGACCATTTTTTGATGTAAATACCTCGTTTTGAGCCACTGACACTCTCACCAGTGGGAAATGGATTGACACCAGCAATGTGCTTTATTCCCAGCAGCTTGGCACATATGGCAGGGGTTAGATATACAGTGTCCCACGAAACAGCTGCGGAAACATTTGGTGAGAGAGCTGTTAACAGAGACACCTCTGTGCCCCGAGCTCTGGCAGAAGGTGCTGGGGCTGCTGGTTTGGGAAAGATCCCCGGGGACAAACGGCTGTTGCTCTGCACAGGGAGGAAACGCACCTAAATGGTCCTGTGCAAAGTAACAGCCCATCCAGAAGCCTGCCAAGAGGGCACAGGAGGTTCTTGAGGGCACTTATCCCAGAATATTTTGAGTTGGAAGGGACCCACAAGGATCATCGAATCCAACTCTTGGCCTGCACAAGACATAGTCAAGAATTAAACATCCTCAGCATCCCTGAGTGTGTTTTCCAAATGCTTCTTGAACTCAGGCAGGCTTGGTGGTTTGACCACTTCTTTGGGGAGCCTGTTCCAGTGTCCAACCAGAACCTTTTTCTCAGATCCACCCTCAATCTCCCCCGACCCAACTTCAGGCCTTTTCCTCGGGTCCTGTCCCTGCTTGCCAGAGAGGAGAGATCAGTGCCTGCCCCTCCTGTTGCCCTTGCGAAGAAGTTGCACACAGCGATGAGGATGTTGCCCAGTACCAGCTGTGACCCAGATGTGCACCGGTTCCAGGGCAATCAGCCTTTTTATGGACTGGCACCGTGAGCAGCGCCGGCCGCGTAGGGATGCCGATGGCCAGGCAGGGTGGCCCTCCGGCCGACGCAGTGGCCAGACGATCCACGCCAACGCCGGTCTCCTCCAGGCCAGCGGCGGAGGCGGCGCCGGGCCCCACCGCCAGCCGTGTCCCCTTTACGGCGGCGCGGCGCGGGGCGGGGCGGGGGCGGTGCCCGGTGACGCGCGGGGCGGTCCCGCGGGCGGGGCGGGGCCGCTCCCGCCGCAGCGCAGCGGCAGCTCCGAGGCGGCGGCGGCGGCGGCAGCGCCCGGCGAGACCCACCGGCACCGGCGCCTCCGCTCCGCCCCCCCCCACCCCGGCCGGCTCCCGAGCGGGGCGGGGCGCGCCCGTCCGCACCCCTTTCCCCGGTTGATCGATCCCCGCGGCCGCCGCCCCCATGGCCGCCCCGCCCGCCCCCCGCCGCCGCCGCCCCGGCCCCCCGCGCCGGGGCTGAGCCCGAGGCGCCGCCCCCCCTTCCCCTCCCCGCTGCGGGGATCCGCGCCCCCACCCGCCTCGCTCCTCGTCCCCCCCCCGTCCCCCCCCCCCCGGCCGCGGCCGCCTCCCCGGGGGCGGCGGGAGGAAGCCGGGGCGTGGGGCTCCGGCGCCCAGGGCGACCCCAAGATGGCTGGAGGCGGCGGGGGCGGGCGCGGGGGGCTGTGCTGAGCGGCCCCGCCGGGACGGGACGGCTCGGCTCGGCTCGGGCTCGCCTGGCCCCGCAGCCCCTCCGCAGAGCCTCGCTGGGCAGGCGGAGGAGGTGGCTCCCGGGAGCGGGGTTGTTCTGGTGACTTTATAATTTCTTTTTTTTAAATACCCCTTTTTTTTTTTTCTTTTTTTCCTTCTTTTTTTTTTCTTTCTTTTTTTTTTTTTTTTCCTTATCTTTTTTTAAATTTTATTTTTAACGCGCTCCCGGTCTCCGTTCTCAGCCGGGCAGCTCAAGATGGCTGAGAGCTGACTCGGCTCTCCCGGAACCGCTCGCTCCGGCCGGCTCCTCCCGGCTGCCCGCCGCCGCCTCGCCCCTTCCCGGCGGGGCCGCGCCGGGGAAGGCAGCGCTCCGCCGCCGGCTCGGGCACCGTCCGTGCGCCCCAAAGCATTGTTACCGTCGGGGGCTTGCGACCCCCGGGCCGGCTATGAGAGCGGACTAGGACGGACCTCCCCGGGCGCCTTTTTCCTTCTAGCCCTGGTGGGAAGTGGGAGCAGGTTGATTTGGGGTCCGCGGGGCTCAAGACCCCCCGTGGCAAAGCCCGTCCCCTCTCCCATCCCTCTCCGGGAGCGTTGGAGGAGCTGGGCGGGCAGTGCTGGGCTGGGGTTTGCTCTGAATGACCGAGCTCTCCCATTCAAGACCTCGCAATCTCGAAGCAGGCGAGAGGGCTTTTTTTTCTTCTTTTTTTTTTTTTTTCTTTTTTTTTTTTTTCTTGTCTTTTTTCCCCCTCTTCCTTTTTTTTTTTTTTTTTTTTTTTTTTTTTTTTTTTTTTTACTCTGCTGCTCCTCTGATTTAGAAGCAAATCTCGGGGGCCGCAGGGAGAATTCGTTTTTCTGCCATCGTCATCGTCGCTGTTATTATTATTTTTTTAATCTTCCTCCTTTTCCCGTTTTGGATCTTAACCCTTTGATCTGTTTCCTTTAAAAGACTCTGATTCCCAACTCCCATCAGGGGGAGAGGGAGGAGAAATACAGGGAAGGAGAAAAAAACCCCGAGCGAGTCGCTGCCCTCAGCTGTTGGCCAGGTTTGGTGGGGGACAAAAGTCCCTTTAAAATATTGAATGTCAGTTGCAAACCTAAGAAAAGAAAAATCTGATCTGGAGCGCTAAATTTAGGAGCTTTATATGGAACTTGGACTCTGCTGCTGGATTTTGTATGGATTTTTTTCAACCTTTGGTAAGTTTCAGTTCACCTTCTGGGGTAAAAAGGAGCAAATGGCTTTTAGGGGTGGTTAGGACTTCGGGCTGTAAGTCCAACAGGATCACTTTGGGATTTTTTTAACCGTTTGCGTTGTTTTTTTAACAAAGCGATGGGTACGTTGCGTTTTCGTGCCGGATATTCCTAGAGTGCTGCTCTGTGGTTTATTTTATCCCCGATTTTAAAATCTGCTGTGGTTTATTATTTATGGCGCGTGCTGCGGGGAGGGGGGAGCCTATCTGTTCACCCTCAGCCTTCCCCTTTCAGGGAGGACAGACCCCGGCGTCCGCCCCTAGACCGCACTGAGCGACCGAAGCGGCTCGGGGGAAACGTCGACAGAGCTGTCGGCAGAGATGGCCGAGAATTGGAAGAACTGCTTCGAAGAGGAGCTCATCTGCCCCATTTGCCTGCACGTCTTTGTGGAGCCGGTCCAGCTGCCCTGCAAGCACAACTTCTGCCGGGGCTGCATCGGGGAGGCGTGGGCCAAGGAGTCGGGCTTGGTGCGGTGCCCGGAGTGCAACCAGGCCTACAACCAGAAGCCCAACCTGGAGAAGAACCTGAAGCTCACCAACATCGTGGAGAAGTTCAACTCCCTCAACCTGGAGAAGCCCCCCTCAGTCCTGCACTGCGTCTTCTGCCGCCGGGGCCCGCCGCTGCCCGCCCAGAAGATCTGTTTGAGGTGCGAGGCTCCGTGCTGCCAGTCCCACGTCCAGACCCACCTGCAGCAGCCCTCCACGGCCCGGGGGCATCTCCTGGTGGAGGCGGAGGACGTGCGGGCCTGGAGCTGCCCCCAGCACAACGCCTACCGCCTGTACCACTGCGAGGCCGAGCAGGTGGCCGTCTGCCAGTTCTGCTGCTACTACAGCGGGGCCCACCAGGGACACTCGGTCTGCGACGTGGAGATCCGCCGCAATGAGATCCGGGTGAGTCCAACCATCCTGGACACCTGGGTTTGCCCAGCCTGGGGACCACCCAGCCACCCTCTTCCCTGCCGTGTCTGTTCCCCTCTGTTTGTGTAGGACCTACACAACATCCATCCTGGCATTGCTCCTCCTTCCGCCCGGGGTCCCTCTGTGGCAGACATGTTGGGTGGCCTCCCAGCCAAGCAGTGACAGAGCCCATGGGTGCCAGGGGGGCTCCCCAGGGAAGGTGGGAAGGTGTCTGTGCTGGGAGGCCTTTGTAGCTGTTGAGCTGTGGGACCTACAGCCCCCTGGGTGCGTGCTCTGCAGGGAAGGGTTGAGGTCTCGGGCCAGGGGCATTTGGAGGGACCGTGTGCCAGGTTTGTGCTGGGCTGTGCAGCTGTTTGGAGGAAGGCAGAAGAGCTGCCTGCATCTGAGGTCGAGTCACCCCAAAACTGGGCTTCCTTGGAGGACAAAGCGGCTGCGGGAGCGGACCCTGTCCATTGTAAGGCCTGTGAATGTCAAACTGCCTGCTCTTCCCACTGCCTCCCACTGGAGCCAGTGGCCGCCATCCTCTTCCCCCCAGCAATGGAAGAGGTTCGTGTCAGAGACCCATGACGTGTCAGACCCATGACGTCTCACTGGTGGGGATTCAGTCTTGGGGTTTGGCCAAATAATGTGATTTTTATTAGGGGGCACAGGGCTGCCCCTCTGCTTAGAGCAGCTTGGGCTGTTGTTCTGGATTCGAGGGAAAGCGGGTCTGTATTTTGCTCTTGGCCAGGCCATCTGGCAGGAGCTTTCACCTCTGGCTCCCCACCCTCCAGTTCCTGGCGGGCATTTACCAGCCCTGGGGCCAACCCTGCCATGACCCTTCTGCCACCTTCCCCCTTTTCAGGGCTGCCCCTCCGCTCCCTCTCCGACCCTTCAAAAGAGGCTCGGCGCTTGTCTGCCGAATAAATATTTAACAATGAATTGAATGGTGATTACTGTAAAATGGGGATGATTTCCTGTGTATTTTAATGTTGCCAAAATGAGTCACCATTTAGCAATAAAAAAAAAAGAAAAGAAGTCATAAATAAAAATTGCAGTATAATTACTTTCCAATTGGATGGCCAGGCCTGGGAGTGGGGCGGAGGGGGGGTGTGGGTGCAGCTCTGTGTAGAGAGGAGCCAGCCTGAGCTCACAGGAAGGTTATTTTCTTCTCCAGGTTTTTTGGGGGAAAACCAGGGACCTCCATGGAGGTGCCAGCAGCTCCGCCACACACGCTGGAAGGGGAAAGACCCAGTCAGTCTTTTGGAGAAGCGCTTTTCTGCTTCTATTTATAGGGAGTCATTTTGGTTTCCCTCTGCCAGGGTGGGGAGCCACCTCGGGAGGGCTGTGCAGGGCTGGGATGGGGCTCGCATGTGCATCTCCCAGGAGCCTTAGCCAGGGACCAAAACTATTTTTCCAGGTCCTCTTCCAGGACACTTTGATCTCATTTATTCCCGCTCTTGCTGCGTGTTTTTTTTGTTCTTGCTGCCGTTGTTATGGCTGGATGTTCGCCGCTTCTTGCGGATGCACGCTGCTAATGACCTGGCAGAAATCTGCCACCGGCTAGGCTGGATTTTGGCCCTAGCTTGAAATTTTAGGATATGTGGCCAGACACCAAAAGTGTTAGACGGCTGTATCGTAGAGCCACGGAATTATTTTGTGACCTTGGCCAAATCCCTCGGTACCTCCATCGCCGCGTTATTTTAATTTCCTTTCTCTGTGATGATAAGCTTGTCTCTTCCCGCTGGGCGCGTGGCTCACTTGGGTGCACAGTGTCTGGGTCAATGAAGGACAGCCCCAAGCTGGGGGACGGTGTGCCCAAAGGATCCCCCCTATAGTCGAAGCAGCTCTTCCTTGAAGTGCTTGGGGTAGGGATGAGGCCCTGGGAAAAGCACCCAGCAGGTTGCCAGCCCTTGCTCTGTGGCCGTGGCTAGGTCTCTGGCCAAAAGCTGCCCGTCGCCAGCCAGCAAGGAAGGTGGCCTCGTCGGCTCCCGAATTAGGGTGCATGAGCTCAGCTGGTGACGCGGGAAGCCGGGCCCGGGATTCCTGGCTGCTTGCTCACCCTGCAGCGGCAGTGAGCCACACTTGGAGCATCCTGAGAAAGATGGACTGGGACTGGGGGGCAGATGAGTAACGCTGGACTTGGGAGGTCCGGGGGGGGCCCATTGTGAGAGGTTTGTTCCATGTGTGGCTTGTGTTCAGAAAGCCGTTAATTGAGAAATGAGTCAAAGTTGGGAGGATCAGAGCCCTGACCTTGGTGCGGGGAACTCGCAAGTGTGGGGGTTGCAACATCAACTCACTGTGGAGGGGGTGGCCCCCATGGCCCGGAGGAGGGACTGGAGCCTGCAAACACGCTCCCCATAACCTCTGCTTTTTTAGCATTTATTCCTCTGGTTGTGCTGCCAACTCACCTCGAAGGGCACCTTACCCCTGGCTGCAGACCAGTTTGAAGGGGAACAGGGGCTCAAAACAGCCCCGGTGCTTTGTCAGCTGAGCTGGCAGTTGGGGCAGAAGTGCTCTGGCTGGCTGAAGGAGGCTGGAGGTAGGTGTCTGCTGGAGGAAAGGGGGTGTCTGTGCAGGGTTTTCCTGAAGTGGAACATGTGCCTGGTGAGTTTGGGGGAGGGACCCCGCTCAGCATTAGGTGCTGCGCAAACCCGCAGAGCCCTGGCTCGGAATTACTTGAACTCCACGGTGCAACTGTAATACAAACAGTAAATAAAATATGTGGTTAATCTTTCTTTCGTGGGCGTATAAAGCGCTTACCTCCCCTTCCCCCCGTGAGATGTTTTCTCCTTTGTTTCCTGTTTTCGTAGCACTTAAAGAGGAGAGGGGGGGAAGAAAAGCCAACAAGGCACCCTCTTTTCTCTTTTTTCTTTTTTTTTCTTCTTTTTTTTTTCTTTCTTTCTTTTTTCTTCTTCTTTTTTTTTCTTGTCATTTTGTTTCTGTCAAGGTCTGAAAATGAAACATTTTTTCTTCCATCTTTGCCTTTGCTTCCCCAGCCATGTGCCTCCCGCCTGCATGGGGCAATCTACTTCTAAGGCTGAAAAAGAAAGTTGCTCCAGTGTGAGGCTGATGTGTTGCTTTTTATTTTTTCTCCATCAAAAAGGAGAAAAATGCATTGCTGGGGTTGGAGTATGTGTAAGAAGTCAGCAGTGAGAGAAAGAGACTCACTTGCGGGATATTACCATGGTTGTCCTGTCTTTGCATGGGACACGGTTGATTGAGGCCAGGTACATCTGAGCTTGCTCAGAGGTTTCCCAGCTGCCTGTCCTCAGCTAAAGGTGCCACCAGTGGAATAGGGCTTGGGTAGAGAGGCTCTGCTTCTCTTTTGTTTTGGTGGAAGGAGATAGATTTTCCCCGTCCTAGCTTCCTAGAAATCCCTTTACGTTCTGAAGATCCCTGGTGGTTTTGAACATTAAGTGGGAGAAAATGCGTTGCGGTGCTGAGACCTGGAGAAAAACATTGGGAATCCTCCTGCAGGTGTGTAGGAACAGCATCCAGCACTGTCCATGGAGCAGTGCATGTTCAGCAATTCCAGGGGGACAGGGGCTGGGCTGCTGGGTCCCTCTGCAACTCAGTGGGTTTGGGCTTTCTTTATTGGCAGCACCCCACAAGGCCAAGTCATGTGCTTTCTAAATTATGAGAACGAGGAAAGGTGAGTGCTTGGTAGGAGCACAGGAAGATACGGATCTCAAGTCTGTACCAGAAACTCTGGTGCTTTGCCAGCTTTGGCCACCACCAAGTCCCACGTGGCATCCCCATGCTGCCATCTGTGCCAGGGATGTTTTGCTGGGACCAAGGGAGTCCCACCGGTGGGGAAGCTTGGTATCAGCTTCACTGCCAGGCTTCTGGCATGAGCTGCTCTAGGCTGTTTTACTCTGAAACAGGTTTGGTAACTTGTGATGGACTGGATTTTTACAGGCTTACTTATTTTCCAGATGACTTGTTTATGAGGAGCACGGCACGCAGCTCACTGCAGGCATTGTGAGTGCAAGTGCCCAAGTGCTTGAGTGCTAATTTAGCTCTCATGGCTGTAGGTGGTGTGGCTGGTGCCTGGCAGGTGTTTGCTGTGGCACTCTTTGAGCATACCTGGTCCCCAGACAACTTTTGCAGCAAGTCCTACAAAGCAGGAGTTCTGCAGCTTCTCCCTGTGCCCTCCATCTGAACTTCCACCAGCACCCTGGAGCTGAGCTGCAGCCCAGCCCAAGGGTTAGGTCAGCCTAACCCAGGTCTCTCCTTCCCTGGCTTTGCTTATGCCCTAATTCCTGCCCAGGGGCCTCAGGAATCTGGCACTGTGCACCTAAATGTGGCTGATCTTTGTGCCTTAGGATGCTGTCAGTTGGTCCAGCTGCCGTGATGAGCACTGACTTCTTGGGCCTTGGGCAGTGGCAGAAATCCCAGCACCCACCTAGCCTGGCTTCCTAGCTCTGTGCCGCTCTCCACATCGATCTGTCAGGCTTTGCTGCTCTGTGTTGTCAGGGACACAGATTTCAGTTCAAGCTGTAGCAGCCCGAGCTGCCCTAGAGAGGTCTGGGGGGAGGCTGAGCCACCCTGCTACGAACCCCTCTGGGTTTGCTGGCCAAGCAGCAGTGGGTATCTTGGCAGTCCCAGATCTTTGGCTGAACTGGAGCAGTCTCCTGCCTCCGCAGGGTTTGGATTAAGGGCTTTTCCCTGCTGCTTTCCTGCTAAGCTTGAGCATTTTCTGTGCCCTTAGCCCGTCAGGTTGCCAGTGGTTGGTTGCTCCAGACCTGCAGCTGCAAGTCTTTTGTGTAGAGTCAATCCCAGAAGTGACAGCAGAGATGGAGGATGCTGGGAGGCAGCCTGCTGGGTTGGGTGGGAGATAGGAGACTTGCGTGGAGGGGCAGCCTTGGTAAAGGAGTAGACAGGGGCTGCTGTGGAGAATGCTCCCTTCCCACAGGGGACAATGCAGTGTGGATGGCAGCTGTTGGAGAGTGAGGTGAAAAGAGGAGAGATAAGGAAAGGTTCACCTGAGGACCTTGAGCTGCTTTGCAAGGAATAGCAACAAAATGTAGCTATTCCCCTGCTCACCAGACTGCCCTGGCCTTCCCACTTTGAAGCCCTCCCTCAGCAGTGACTTTGAATGAGCCCGAGACAGAGGTGTCATGATCTGGTCTCTGAACTAGGAGGCCTAAGCCCAGCTTTGTCTGGTGATGAGGGCATAGTGAACTTAGCCCAGACCTGTGTTTAATCTAAATCTGTCGTGTGATATTTATGTGAGCATCATGTGTCTGCTGGCATGGAGGTGATCAGCGTGCTGTTCTCCTCAAGCCCATGAGCGTGATGGAGAGGAAGAAGTAGGAGAGACGTGAACTACAGTGGGACACCCTGGACTTCTCTCCACCCCTCCACCTCGTGCCTCACACGTGGGAGTCTGGGTGAGCCCTTCAAGGAATGCACAAGTCCCAGGACTGTCCTTTCCTTCTTCTCCCCTCCCCTTGCTCCAACAAAGCACTGTTCTCAAGGTCTCCCATGTGCTCATCCGGGCCTGGTCCTGCCAGAGGGGCGTCCACAGCCTCTCTGCTGCTTTGGTCTTTTCCTCTGGAGCCAAGGAATTGCCTCTGTCCCCATCTGAGCGGGAGGAGCAGAAGAGGGGCTGGCAAAGGGGGTGGGAGGAGAAGGCAGATTTCCATGTCTCACAAAGGGCACAAGCGATCAGATTCGTGCAACTGCCCAAGAATAAAGAGTCTCTTACAGTGCTGGCTGCCCTGACCTCTCTCCTCTCTGCTCCAGAGGACAGCGTGTGACCACACAGGGATTTCTTAGCCGTACTTGGGAGGCGGGCAGCGGGTTTTCTACACCCAGATCTGTCTGCAGCTTGCCTTGCAGCATATTGGCCTATTTTTGGCTCGTTACCTATCTGTTTACTGGAAATCTTGGTACATGGTGATAATTTCTTCTTTTCTTCTCTTGAATTTCATGTAATTGTTTTGGGGTTTTTTTTCAATCTGACACTGAAATGGGGCTGAGAGCAGCAGTGCTTCCAGAGCAGGGACAAAAGTAACCAGGAAACACAGGGCAAGAGAGGAGGGATCGACACCGAAACAATGAAATAGCCAAGCAAGGAAAGACTGAATGCTCAATAGCACAAGCCTTTGCAGAAATGCCTGGCTAGTGCAGCATTTTATAATCAGCTTCTGTGCAGGGCTGGCCTGCAACAGTAGTGTGATGGGGGAGGAATGCTTTGAATTAGCTGGATGCCAGAATTAATTCTGTCAGAATTCAAATGTACATGTATGTACGGATTTATAAATAAACACTTGGAGCAGGATTCTGCTTTGCCACGCAGGCTCCGGGGCAGAATCTGGTTTGGCCTGGCTTTTTTGCTTTTAAAAAAATTGCTATGGATCTGGGCTAGGTTCTGGTGACTTTGTCAACTTCTTGCATTTATCAACAGCCTGTAGGCTGGGGAGATGCTGGTTGGGTTGAAGTAAGGGGGATGGCACAGAGGACTCAGAGCTGCTGAGTTTTCTTGCAGTGATAGCCAGTTTTCTGCAATGAACCTCTGTTTGCTGGAAGAGAAGGTGAGGCAGATGCTGGGGGACTGATGGGAGATGTGAAATGTGCAGGATGTCCTGCCCTTCCCTTTCCTCCATGGAAGGACAGAGGCAGCCACCCCTCTTTTTCCTGGGAGCTACATCCAGCATACTTGGGAATGGGAGGAAGAGATTTCTGGCCCCAAATATGGATGGTTATTCACAGGCATGAAACTCTGGATGCACGCAAAAGTTTTTACATATGTGCCCCAGATGAACTCAGGGAAGAGGTTCCCAGTCCCAGATCCTTTCTGATAAGGACAGCTTTAGCCTGTTCTCACCAGGGCATCGTGGTTGTCCCTCTTCTGTCTTGTGATTCTCTTGTGATGGTGGCATGAGCAGAAGTTCCCAGCTCAGCACAGTGCCCTGGAGTCTGCAGTGGTGCAGCACTTCAAGCACACTCCAAGTCACCCGTTTGCTGGGATGATGTACCAGAACTGTTAAAAAAAACCCCCATGAATTAATTTAATTTCTCTGTTTCTTCTCTTCCCCCTACCTGTCCTTTTTCAGTTTCTTGCTGTGTGCATGCTTTGATGGAGGGGCTGTCTCTGGAGTGGGCTGGGAAGAGCCGAGCTGTGGATGGCTCCAGATGAGGCAATTGGCAGGGAGTGATGTTCCGGATGGCTGTGTCTCTCTGAAATATGAGTAAACATTGTCAGAGCAGCCGACTGTATGATCTGGGGCTTCGGGAGGGCTGATCTGTCTTTTCTTCCCCCCACCCATCTCTTTCTGTTCAGGATCCCCCGTTTGCTCGGCATCATCCAGTTCTCCTCTCCCTGCCTGGGTGACCTGGAAGCTTCATCCTAGAGCTGTATGTTTGGAGAAAGGGAAAGAAAATCCCGCATGTCCTAATGGAGGCAGTGTTTTCCCTTGCCACACGACAGCTTAATCTAAACCCTCATTTGAGCCAGTTATTGTGTGGCTTTAAAACCCCGTCCCCTGGAAGCTAGTCTCCCACCCCCTTCCCTCCCAGTCAATCCTGGTCAGTGGAGCCGAGCTCCAGGGTTTGGTGCTGGGCCACACGCAGACACGGATCGATCACGCTGGGGGGTGGGTTGGTATTTCTCTGGCAATGGTTTTTATTGCTGGTTGCGGTTGTTGGGTTGTTGGTAAGTCAGGGGGATTGGCGTGCACTGTAATGGGCTTGTGCGTGTGGCAAGGGGAGAGAGAGGGTAATGTGATTGCATCCTTCTGCTCATTATCCTCTTGCTGGAAGGGGGGGGCCGCATCCCTCTCCCCATCTGAATCCGTGTGGAGCTGCCGCCTCTGCGGTGGGAGCAGGTTTTCCCTGCAGGTGAACTCCTCTGCGCTCAGACAAAGGGCTGGGGGTGCCGGTGCCTCCCTTTGTTCTTTTCCTGTCCTGGTGCACCCGCCTCTGACGGCAAAAAGCCCCTTGAAGCGTGCCTCTCAAATGGATGGAGCGGAATAAATGTGCTGCGAGGTCTCTGTCCCCCTCACAGACCCTTTGGGGACAGTGTGGGCGGGGGGGGTGCTGCACTCCCCCTTCCCTCTGGTATTGTGCTAGCCCCTTAGTGATGGGGGTGGCCAGATCCAGGAGGGAATTACTGCAGCTCTCCTGCCACAGCTGCACTGTTGTGGCCGGGTGACTGAGGCCTGCGAGCTCTGTTTTGGTCAGAGGTGGTTTGGTTGTAGGGGGTGGGGACAGAGCCTGACCCCATCAAGCGAATGGGAGCACATCTGGGGGCTGTTTTCCTGCCTCTGCCTGCTGGCATCCTGCACAACAGGGCATCTGGGCAGGGAACTGAAAATAGTGCCTGCTGTGAAGACCGCCCCTTTCCAAATGCATCACCCGAGCATGTAAGCTCAGCAGGTAAAATAAACGAGGCCTGTCCTCCAGCTAAGGAATTTGTAGCTTTCTACTTAGAACAGGGAAGAAAAAAGATCATTTTTTAATCTCTGCACCCACCTAAAGTCTGGATGGGGAAGTCAGGGTATTACCCTAAATTAGAGGTAAGCAGAGGTGGGGAGACCTGCTAGGAGTCAGGAAGTCCATGGCAGTGTGGGGAAGCAATCCTGGAGATTTCTTTGCTGATGACGGTACCTTGCAGAACATGGACCCTGCTAGCTGCCCCCATCCAGGCACTTCCTCCTCTGCTTCTTCCCTGGGCTGGTTCCTGCTACAATCTATGAATGCACATGGTATTAATCTCCATTTGCCAAAGTGCTTTTCAGCAATATGATAAACGATAACAAGGGGAAGAACCAAAAGTAAACCTTCCTCTCTCCATGCATTAAAACTGCTCACTGGAGCCTTCCTCAGGAAATACTCCTTCCCAAAACACAAGGCCTGGCTTCTCAGGAGAGAGAGACAGGAGGCATCTGAAAAGACAGCCTTCATGTACGTGCTGCATCCAGTAACTGTTGACAAAGGCATTTGAGGAAAACCTTGTGCTTCCCAAACAGTGGAGGCTGGGAGCGTCTGTCAGTTTGGGTGGGAGATGGAGGTATCCAGGGGAAAGGGAACCCGTCAGCCCATCTCTTCTGGGTCTGGTGGGGCGAGCAGACATTGGAGTTTTGAAGGTCAAGCAGAAGTCACAAGCAGGCCCTGTGGCAGCTGTGCTGGCTGGCAGGTAAGGGGAAGCCACCACAAAAAGCCACGATAGCCACCTGGTTTTTCTGTGGGTACAATCTCACCAGGGAATGAGGAGATGCAGTTGTTGGTCCTTTCTGCTCTAGAAGATGGCAGTGGGTCACAGCTAGAAATGGGAATGAGGAGATGCAGTTGTTGGTCCTTTCTACTCTAGAAGATGGCAATGGGTCACAGCTAGAAATGGCTTCTCTGGTTGTGCACTGGCTGCTGGCGCTGCTCCCCCAGTCCCTGTGCAGTTCTCAGCACATCCCATAACGTTTGAGTCTCCACCGCATCCTCTTTGAAAGAGGATAATGAAACTGAAAGGGGGAAGCAGGGCACACTAGAGGCACCTTGGACTGCCAAGCTTGAGAAAGCAGTGCTGGTCTGCCAGAGACCTGAGGAGCTGGATTTTTGAGACAAAAAATGAAATGCCAGGTAGGCAGAGAGTGAAAGACACCTTATATGAGGACAGAAACTGAGCATCAAATATGGCTCACGTGAATCAGCAGGACTGGAGTTGTGCAGAGCAGCTCCCCTGGCTCCTTGGAAAGATGGAGCTGACTGGGGTCTGAGCTGTCGAGCTCTGATGGCCGAGTCAAACCTGGAAGATAAATGATACTTCAGGGGCCTGAGATCAATAATGTCAAAGGCTGGTCCGTAATTGGGTGAGATTAAAAACCAATGACAGGCCTTCTCCTAGGAGCAGAAGTCGGCCCATTGAAGGAGAGCGGCAGGGTTTGCTCCTTTACAGTTATTCCCTGGCGGTGCCCACATCCAAAATCCACCTTCCCTGGCTGCCCTCTGCAGTATCAGTGATTTCCCTTTTCAATCAACATCGACCACATCCTGCAGGTCCCTTACAGCCGAGCCTTCTTCACTGGTCCCTGTGCAGCTGGTCCAGAGTGCTCCTGTCCTCAAGAGAGTGGCTGAGTTGGAGACAAAAGCAATGTAGTCTGGTGCTGGCCGCCATCCTCTTTCACTGCCTGGGGGTGAGCTGGGACTGCAGGAGGTAAAGAGAGGAGATGCTGAAGCAGGAGGTCATATTGATGCTGTGGGTACCATGATATGCCAGGTTTTGCAAAGATGCATGGCTTCGGGGAGCATACTTGGGAGAGGAGCTTGGGACATGAGGGCTGCCGATTGCTCTTGCCTTTGGTCCTCAATACGTTATTTTTATCTGTATTTATCAATTAATGGGTACCGTGAGTATTTAGCCAGCCATGAGCAGGAGACAGGTGGGGTGCATGCTCATGCTCATTTTGGGGGTGCTGATGTTATATCTTGTGATAGAAATGGCTTTTCTCCTGGTTGGGTGCTAAGCAGGGAGGGAGCTGTGTCCCCTGGTTGGCAACAGCCACAGCCTGGCATGGAGAAGATAGAACTAATTTATTTGCAGAAGCAAATTAAAATAAACTTGAGTCCCTTCTTTTCCGTGCATTCTTAAAGGGGTGCACAGGGTGCAGGGCAGGGCCACGCTGTGGCTCCTCTGAAGGGCACTAGGAAAGACGATGTTGCCTCTCTTTCCAGGGTGCAAGGGCAATTGAAGTAAAGGGGCCGTGTTGTCTCCTGCTGCTGCCCCTTTTGCGCACACAAGGAGCTGTAGATGCCGTTTGCCTTTGCCCCGGGCTCCTCTTCCCCTTCCTCCCCACTCCCCCACCCCTTCCCCGCCAGGAAGCCTGGCCTTTGTGTGAAGTGATGCCTCCTGACATCAGCCGGGTGCACGATTTCCTCCGCAGCGGGGAGGGTGAGCAGGCAAGGAGAGGGGTGCCGCGTTCCCCAGGGGATGACGTATGGTCTGGTCTTGCTGGAGCACAGGGTGACAGCACTCCCGGAGTGGCTGTGTGCCCATCTGGGATGCTGTGGGGAAGTGGCTATCCCCAGCCTTACTGGTATGGTTATTCGGTGGAGCTTTGCCTGCTTGTGCTGTTCTGCCTGAGAACACCCCACCAGCGTGTTGCTTTTTGCTGCCCAAGACTCTGATTGCTTCCACGGCGTCTTTATGGGACCCCTCAAGGGATGCATTCTTGGGATTTATGTGGCCGAAGTTTGACCAGCACTGAATGCGGGGCCTTGCTCTGGGGTTGGCATCACAGTGCCATGGAGCAGAGGTGGAGGGGCTCAACAGCAAGGCAGGAGCAGGGCTGATGTCTCCTGTGGGCCAGGGCTGCACCAGAGCTCTGGGAGCATCCTGCTGTCTGTGCAGAAACAATGCTCCAGAAAGGGCAGGTTGCAGGTCAGCTGTGAGGGGATTTGTGGCGTGCGGGCTCTTGGCTTCTCCTTAGAAAGGGGCTAGTGCAGCACATGGGAATTGGCCAAGTGCCTGCCAACGAGACGCCATGGCTGGCACCTTGCCAGGAGTTTGGGGGCCTTGCATCACTTTAATTTGAGATGTGTTTACTGGGGGATGGCATTTTGCAGCTGGCTGGCCGGAAACTACAGGTCCCAGCATGCTCCCTCACGTGTCACCCAGAGGGAGCGTGGTGCCACAGGGATCGTAGTCTCGGTGCTTGTCACTTTGGGGTTTTCCTGTAACTGGGAAGGGCTCTGATTCAGCATCACTGGGCAGAGCCAGGCTGCAAGACATGGGACTGGTCTCTGCCTCCTGTTTTCCTATCCTTCTGCCACCCACTTGCTCAATGCAAGACCAGGTTGGCCTTTTTATGTCACCAGGCTGGGGAGGGGATCTGGTCCTATTCTTACTCATCTGCAACGTAAATATTTTGGTCCCGAGTACGTTGCTGGGAGCTGGGTGTCACGTTGAAGAGCATGATTCATTCATGCTGTTGCTGCTCGGAGCACAATGAGGCAGCCTTGGGACTGGTCCCAAAGATTTCCTGTGATCGTGGCTGATGGGGAATTTGGGACGTCACGTTCGAGTAAGTCAGAGCCCTTTCTGCACAATTCCTGCAAGCCAGGAGTACTGTGCCATGCCTTGTGTATTCGGGACTTGCCATCCCCAAAATGTGGTCATTGTGGGTGGCTTGCATTTCCAGAGGGAGAAATAATGAAGAGCAAGGCTGATCTCCAGTTCTTGCCTTCTCCAGCTGCTGATGTGCAGAAAAGGTTGCAGGGTGTAGGGCTTTGTGCCTGGTCCCAGCCAGCCTAAGAAATTAAGGTACAAAGCAATGCAAATTGAAAACCTGCTTCACATCAAGGATATTCAGGCAGTTTCTCCAGTGGGGCCAGAGCATCCCTGTGTGTTTTAGAGGGATGTGGGACAACCTGAGGTGAGACACTGGGCAGATGGGCTGGAGCAGTGGAAGATGCCCCTCCATTCCATGCATCCACTGGTGATGCTGTGCTGCCAGAAGGGACCTTTCTCGTCCCACTTTGGTCACTGGTGCAGGAGAGGCTGCACCCTCTACCCCAGAACGGGTTCCCTCTGTCCCCCCATGTGTCACTTTGTCCTCCCCATGCTGCTGAGAGCCAGGTGTGGGCAGCGCCCAGATTCGTTCTGGCATCCTTCGTTAGACAGTGTTTGTTCATGCTGCATTTTTCTTTTTGCTGGCTTGTTTGGACACGCACTGGTACATTCACGGCACTCAGGCAGTAACGTGAGTCTCTTTCCCATTAGGAAAGGGGCCAGGATTTGGGGGGGCTGGGAGGGTGGCTTAAGCAGTAGTTTTTGAGATATTTCCTTCTGCTGCCACACCCTGCGTGAAAGAGCAATATCCGCGGCTTCAGCTGCTATCACAAGGCTCTGAACGTCTCTCTTTTAATATAGATTGGTATCATTTTGCATTTTAAAGTAAAAACACGCTGCAAGCTGCAGACAGCTGTCGGTTGGCAGCTTTGTTTGAACATCTGGTATTGCTGGGCTGCTGTTCAGCGCGATCTAACTATGGGATTCATAAAGATTATAATCCGGGCTTTCAGATTCTCAACAACCACCTCACAAAAAAAATAAAAAACAAAATTTGGAACAGAAAAAAACCTAGCAGGGAGGCAGTGGAGGGTCCTTGGTGTTCAGCAGACTGTGGTCATGGTCACTGGGGTGGATGGCCTCCATGTACGTTTCCTTGGCTGCCCGCAGGTGCTGACAGGCTGCTTCCAGCCTGCAAAATGCCAGGCACTGGGGAGCTGTAGAAGTGCGAAGTCTTTTCCCCCCTTCTGTTTTTTCCAGCTTGTGTGCTGAATCTGGTCTCATACTCCTCTGGGTGGTGTCTGGCGCTGGTGAGCTGAAGCAGCAGATTCTGCTGTGGCTTTCAGTAGATGTTTGTAACAGTTGTCTGCAGCAACAGGACTTGGTTTCTTTTTCTTTAAAGTAAGTGATGGAGGAGCCAAGGCTCACAGTAAACATCTTGGCATATCAAAACCTCATTTCCAAGAGAAATTGAGTCTGCTTTTCTTGAAGCAACTGAAAGGTTGAGATAGCCACCTCTGTAAGCCCCATCCATCCTTCTGCGAGTCAGGCACTTTCCTTGGCACCTTTGAGAATTAAGCGACCTCTAAGCCCCTAACGAGTTTTATAAATCTTGTTAGTTGATCTGCATTTTTGCAAAGCTCTTTGAATCCAGCCTATTGGCGCATAAGTCACCTTGACTTTCCTCAAGGCTTTGACTCCCAATTCACTTTCAGGCTCCATTTGTCAGTTGGAGGTGCACAAAACGTCCCCCTTATCTTTATTAGAGAAAAAAAAGCTGCCTGGAGAAATGTAGCTGCACTCTAGTTGGTGCAGGCCAGTAATAGAGGTGCATATAAACCTGTTCTGCCCTTGTTTGTGTTGATTTAACTTACCAGTACAAATTAAAATGGCCTTGAGCGGTTGGAAGTTTAACTAGATCGGTTGGGAGGAAAAAAAAATAAAATCATGCCCTTTAAATCAAAGGAGGGTTTTCTTTCTAGTGTTGCCTGAGTCTGGAGAGGCATTCTGTGCAGCTGGACCCCTTGTCTTTGGCTCACCAAATGAGACACTGATGGGGCACGTGGCTGCAGGTCATTGCCAGTGGTCTCACGGCTGAGACGTGGGTACACGTGGGTATTGCTGCTGAAGTTCTCCTCCTCAGAGGTATCTGAGTTCCCCACAAAACCTGCTTATGCTTCCAGATCCTCATGCCAGGCTCTCTCCAGAGCAGAAACTAGAAATCAGGGGGGTAGGAATCCAAAGGGGCTGTTGTTCAGAGCTCATGGCTTCCTATGGCAGGACTCAGCCTGGTGGGTGCAGAGTGGAGGTCTTTGGGCAGGGGGGAGGCTGCTCAGCCTGCAGCGGGAGCAGTGGTGGAAGGGGCTGGCTGTGTTTCACCCCTGCAGGGAGAAGGCTCTGAGATCACACAGGCCAGCTGGATCTTGAATCCAAGATCTTTATTTGGAAGGGAGAGTGAGGGTTTCTCAATTTTGCAGGGCTTGCAGATGGGGGTAGGTTTGCTGCCAAGCAGTAGGATGGGTCTTAGCAGGATGGCTCCTTTGTAAGGCAAGCCATTCCCCCAGCCATCGTTGAGGGCAACTGGCTGAGACCCTGAGATTTTGTTACATTGGGAAGATACTGGGATTCAACAGAGCGAGACAAGACTGGGACAGCAGCAGATCGAGGCAGGATTGGGGGTGCTGCCAAAGCCTGTTGAATTTTTTATGGGAGGAGTGACTGAGAAATGATACATCAGAGCAATAGGGCTTGTGTGAGGAGCAGGACTTTGTGCTTCAGCTGAGTTTCAGCGCTGAGTGATCTCCCTTTGCTGCCCAGACTGCCACCACTGGAGCTGGCAGAGCACTTCTGAGAGCCAGCTGGGGGAGATGATCCCACCAAAGACAGACTGCTCTTTTTTCTCTGGATGAACTTTTAAATCTGAATCTCTGGTTGGGAAGGGGCCGATGTATGAAAACAGACATGAGGGAGAAAAGGATGGTAGAGCCCCCCTAATGTCCATATAAATTGATTGAAGCATTTGAGAAACCACAAGCACAGAGTGTGCTGAAGGCAGAAAGGGCAGGACTTATTACATGATCTTTTAGGCTCTGAAAAACTGTGAAATCTGGTGAATCCCACTCAATACAGCTACAGGCTCCAGATTTTATTTTCTGGCATGGCAGGGATGAAGCACAAGGCAATGCTGGTCATGGGGACCAGTTGTGCTCCAGGTGTTGGTGTCAGTCTGAGCTCCCAAGTGGCTGGAAACAGTTGCTCAAGGCACTCGGGTCTGGGTGTCTGAAACTTTCTGGATGTCACAAAGCCCTGCACTTTCCCTGCAGTGTCCCAGTGCTGGTGCTCCCAAGCTGTTTACTCGAAGGCCATTTGGTGCTGGGCAGGGCAGGTTTGTGCCAGGGCCTGCAGCCAGAGCCCTGTGCTGGACATGGTTCAGCAGCAGGGTGAATTTTGGCACTAATTTATAAGCAGCCCTAAACTTGTACATTTTCGCCCAAAAACTGAAAGAGATGGGGAAAGGAGCTCCTCCCCTGCATCTGTGATGGTGAAGAAGACACAGACCTTGTCCTTTATAAACACAGAGCTGAGCCCTGTGACTCTTCCTGGCTCTCCTCGCTCCCAGGCAAAGGTGGCCTGTACTGTCCTCCTGCTGAAAGCTGGCTGGAGTGGACTATTGGCCAGGTCTGGGTGGGGATCTCTTCTCCCTCCCTTCCCAGCAGAGAGAAGAAATTTCTTGAGCTCCTTGCTGCCCTGAGGGCCTGGTTGTGCCTGTGGCCACAGCCCCAGCCCTCAGAGATGGTCTTTCCATCTTGCTCCTGCACCACCCAAATGTATGTGCTGTCCCTGTGGCTTTGGGACACAGTGTGGGAGCATTTTCCCTTATGGGATGCTGTCTCTCCTGGCAGATACCGGGCAGGAAGTGGCTCTATTGGCCAAAGACACAGTCACTAGTGAGGTTCCCCAAGGCTCAGTTTTGTGACCAGTCTTGTTTAATACTAGGAAGGCTCTACAGAGAGATCTGGACAGGCTGAATCGATGGGCCAAGGCCAGCTTTATGAGATTCAACAAAGTGAAGTGCTGGATCCTGCACTTGGATCACAACAACCCCACACAGTGCTGCAGGCTGGGGAGCAGAGTGGCTGGAAAGCTGTCCAGCAGAAACAGACCTGGGCATCGTGAGCTAGCAGTTGCCCAGGTGGCCAAGAAGTCCAGTGGCATCCCGGCCTGTATAGCAGTACTGTGGCCAGCAGGACCAGGACTGTGATCATCCCCCTGTACTCATTACACAGTACCTCAAATCCCATGTTTAGTTTTGGACTCCTCACCACAAGAAAAATACTGAGGTGCTGGAGCGAGTCCAGGCAAGGGCAGCAGAGCTGGTGAAGGGTCTGGAGCACAGGTCATGTGAGGAGTGGCTGAGGGAGCTGGGGGTGTTTGGCCTGGAGAAAAGGAGGCTCAGAGGAGACCTTATCACTCTCTACAACTGCCTGAGAGGAGGGTGTAGCAAGGTGGGGGTGGACCTCTTCTTCCAGACAACAAGTGACAAGACCAGGACAAGCCTCAGGCTGTGCTAGGGAGGATTCATGTTGGGCATCAGGAAAAATTTCTTCACTGAAAGGGAGGTTAAGCATTAAAATGGACTGCCCAGGGAGGTTGTGGAGTCACCATCCCTGGAAGTGTTCAAGAACTGACTGGACATGGCCATTAGTGCTGATGGCTTAGTTGACAAGGTGCTGTTCAGTCAAAGGTTGAACTCAGTGATCTTGGAGGTGTTTTCCAGTCTTAATGATTTTATGATTCTATCACCAAGGCTCATCTTTGTTCTGTGGAGCCAGTAGCATCAGTCATGGCTCGCCTGGCTGCATGCCCAGCATGCAGACTAGCTTCTTGTCCTGGTATTCGTCTTCCTGGTGCATTTCCAGCTCCTTTTTTCCTCTTCTGCACATGTTGTGAGTGAGTCTTGAGCCCCAGGTTTGGCAGAGGCAGTTTTCCCTGCCTCTTGTTGTGCTTTGTATGGAGGGAGCCTCTGTTTTGAGGGGTACATCACCCATACTGGACACCCAATATGAGGAAGGCTCCTTCCTCCAGGACTTGCAGGGCTGCTGGTGGAGAGGTGATGTGTCTCCAGCCACTGGCCTCATCTCTCTGCTCCTTAATCTCCCTTATTCTCCTTTTCCTCTCGAAGCAAATCTTCATCTCTTCTCCAAGGACACTGACAGCAGTGGCAGCTGGGCCACGGCTTGAAGTTGGGGTCCAAAAACTATAGGAAGAGCCCCAGCCTCTTTCCCCCATTTGTGTGAGAGGCACAGCATGAAGTAACCCCTGTGGCCGTGATGAGCAGGGGGAAACACAGAGGCCCAGGAAGGTGAATTAGCATTCTCAAGATCCTCCTGAGGGTTGCTTTCTGACAGAGAATAGGTCGCCATTTCCTGGCCTCCAGAAATCCTGTTGCTGGCCCCGTGCAACACAATGCCTTGTATTTTCTCCTTATTAACGAGTTCTTCCTTTCTGCTGGGTGTAAACAAGATAAAGAGCTGACCCAGGCTGCAGGCACCAGCACAGCCCTGTGGTGGCCCAGGATCTGCTCTGGTACAGGGACATGCAGAGAGGCGAGGTCTGCCATGTGCACTGTCCTGGGGTGCTCCAGGAGCCGGGTCTGACCTGGTTCTGCTGAGCAGTCATGAGTCATGGCTCCATGCAGCATCCAGCTGCTATGTGCCAGTTGTGCTGCAGGGATGCCCTGAGCTGGGGTGGGCACAGGAGGTGGGACGTGGGGCTGTGCCTGTGGGGTAGCCCGTGGAGATGGGATGTGGGTCTAAGCCTGATGGTTTCTTCTCCAGGGAAGGCTCAGAGGCCAGGCAGCATCTCACAGGGTGATGTGGACAAGCAGGAGGCATCGTCACCCACTCCAGCGTGAGAACAGGGTGGAGAGCTGCTCTTGCAAGAGGCACTGTACATCCTGTTCCCCCAAGCTGGTGCTGATTATTTGGCCTTCAGCCTTTTTCTGCAAAGCATCAGCTCTCCTGGTGTTGAGGGGTTCCTCAGTGCTGGGAAAGGGGGTCTCTTTGGTGCCCGTTCACTGCATGGCTGCTGCTTCCATCCCTTCCTAGCAAGGGCAGCTATTAATATCTCAGGCTGTTCCCCTCCCCTCTTCCTTCCCCTGTTGAGGATAAACCAGCCTGATCTCTGCACAAGGAGCACCGTGAGAAAAGCCAAAGCCTGGAGCACTGTGTGTGCTCTGGGCTGGCCAGGGGAGGCAAGACCTCGTGCTCTGGCTGGAGACCTTCCCTTTTGCCTGGTGCTTACTGTAAATGTGTGCAAGATGAAACCCCAAGCAGAAAGCATTTCCTTCCTGCCCCTTTAAATGGATCAGCCTCCTGCGAGTGTTGTGAGGGCTGTGGGGAGTGCGAAAGAGCTGGTTTTGCCTGGGTCTGGTCAGCAGGAGGCCACCAGCAGGATGGGAGGGATGCTCCAGGGGGTTTGGGCTGTGGCAGTGCATGGCACATGATTTCATGATTTGAGATCCTGTTTTGGGGGGCACTGGGGTGCTGCGCCCCAGATGTGCTCAGTGTCAAGGTTCTGATGTGTTAGCAGGTGGGGTGACACTTTCAGGAGGGATGAAAATAGCTCATTGCGTGGGTTTTTCTCAGAAAACAGTCCAGCTGACAGTGGAGTGGGGCTGGGGAGAGGGAAGCCTGTGTGTGGGAGGCCTGGAGAGGCGAAAGGTTGCGCTCGCCTCCTTGGCCCAGGGCTTTTGGTGCATTAAAATTCAGTCACTGTGACTTCAGGCCCGTCTCCAGCAACGTGCTGGGACATGTGTCTCAATGGGGGCTCTTGATCCCGGTCCCTGGTCTGAGCTGCAGGTGTCTGGAGCCATTCCCGCAACAGGCATCTGCCCTTTGCAGCTTCCTCGCTCCGGTTCCACCTTCCTCCTCCTCCTCCTCACCCTTCCTGCCCCTCATGCTCCAAGCTGCTCCCTCCGTTCTGGCTTTCCGGTGACTGCAAACAATGTCCTTATTCACTCGGTGGCTGGGATTTGGCGGCGAGGGGAAGGCCTGGGTGCAGAGGAGGAGGAAGGAGAGAGGCAGAGAAGTGAGTGTGCTTGTCCTGGGCCAGCTGTCCAGCTGTGGTTAAAGGTGCTCTGTGGGGCAGTCTGGCTCTCGGCTCCCCCAGTTTCCTGTGGGAATGGGGGCTGTGCACTCCTGTGGTTTGTCCACCTGCCCTGCTGTAGCACCCTCCAAACCCACAGACAGTTTCAGCAGAGTTTATTGGGAATTAGCATCCTGCAAGCATCCCACAGGTCAGTGTGTGGGCACTCGGTTGCTCTTGCAAGGTGAATGGCCCTGAAGGATGCACAGTGCTTATTAGACATCAGAGAAGCTGCACGGGCTCCATTTGCCCTGTGAGCACAGTAAGGCTTTTCACTGCTCCAGCTCTTGTTTAAAACCACAGCAGCTCAGCAGGTCATGGGGCACTGCTCTGCCTCTGGTGGAGCTGCCAGGCTCCTTCCTGATTCTGCTGGGAGTTGGGCAGGGGCTGGTGAGCACTCGAGCCCCCAGGGGAGGGGTGTCAGAGGCTCTCCCCTGCCAGCTCTCCCTGGGAGGCATACAAGATCCCTGACCAGCCTCAGAGAACACAAAGCCTTGGGGCATGTCATGGGATTTCGCTGCCCCGATGCTGGCCCCAGGGCAATGGGTTTCTGGGGGCTGCAAAGGGGGATGAGGGGAGTGCTGGGCCTCAGGCAGGGCAGGGCCATAATCCACTGTTGCTCTGGGCTCAGCAGTGATCTCAGCCTTAGCTCTGCCCTTTGGGAGAGGACAGCGTCGAGACCAGCCTAAGACAAGTCAGGGGAGACATCTTGCCCACAGATTGCTCCCAGCCTGGGAGGTCTTGGGTGGGTGTGAGCTCCTTCCTACACCCCAGTGCCCCGATTTACAGTGGGGGTTTTCCCAGCTGGCTGAGCTGGACGCGTGTGTGTAACACCTCTGAGGCTTGTGCTGCTGCAGCCATGCCGTGGCTCTTGGATGAGAAGCAAAGATGCCCTGTGCCATCAGAGCTGTTAAACTCTTTATTACTATCTTTCTGTCTTGTGGGTGCAGGCATTTAATGTTGCCGAAGTTCTCTGTTGCGACTGCCCCGTCCCCCAGCAGACATATCCCCATGCCCTGCCTGGCAGGGTGGATGTGTCCCATGCTGGGGTGGCCATTGGGAGCTGGCCTCAGCACATAGTCTGTGGGGACTGACCAGGAGGTGCAGCAAGGTGCAGGCAGGGCGAGCGTGGTTGCCCTGGTGGTGGTTTCCTCGCAGCTAGTGCCGTGGATAGCTGTGGTCAGCAAGCCTTCCCCCGGCACAATCCCACGGAGACCAGCTGTGTGCATCCTCCCTGCAACGAGACCTTGCAGTGCTTGCTTTGCTTCCTGCAGATACGTCCCTCCAAGCAGTGTTTTACTCCCAGTGCGTGACCTTGGTACCCCAAACCCATCTGACTTGCCACAATGGCTGCTCAGGAATCACCCTCCTCTGCCTGCAGGGGAGGAGTGCAGCCTGCTCCCAAAAGGAAGTCAACGATAACGACCCTCCTTTGTCCTTCCACCTTTGGTGATCCAGCTCCCTTGCAGGGTTGATGCCCACGGCGTGTTTGCGAGCTCCCTGTATCGGCTCAACCCTTTTGTACCCACGATTCCTTTTTTCCCATGACGAGGGGGGAGATTGTGTTCATCTCCTGCAGAATAAGCTGGTGTGCATGAACTAGCCCTGTCTCACTGGGGCCTACAGGGTCATGGTGGACCAGCCACTTGCCCCAGCCACCGATTAATTTATTAATTAACGAGATGAATTCACTCTCAGCTGGTGTTGGAATAAGAAGCATTTTTAGCATGCGTTTCGCAAACTGGCGACGTGTCTCAGAAAAGACAAACTGGGATCGGAGTTGCTCACAGGCTGGGAAGGGTGCCTGTACAGAGGGAGCCTTGGTTCTCCCAGCATCAAGGTCATGCATGAAATATGAGAAATTACCCCGAGAAATTCTGATCCTGGAGGAGGAGTTCATGACTTCAGAAATGCCAGATTTGGGAGGGGATGGAAGGGGAAGGGATATATTTTCCTTTTCAAAATACTTAAGGAATTCAGCCTGTGCTGCATAGACAATGAGATTTTGCCCCTCGGTGCCAGAAGGAGTAGTTCATACCCTCGTGTCTTGTTAAGGTTTTGTTGCCGTGGGTGAAAAACTCTCCCATTCCGCTGCAATCCCAGGCATGTACAGTTTTTAAATCACCCTAAAATCAAGAGACTGGCTCAAATATGAGGTTTAAAGAAAGCACTGCATGTCCTCTATTCTCTCTGATTTTTATGGCTTTAAGTTGGATTTTGGTCAACTTTTTCCAGCTTTGAGGGGATATTAAATTAACTTGTATGTATAAAAAGTTAATTTTACATATGTTTATATGTATATTTGTGATTTCACGCAATTGCATGATTCCTGGAGTGGAGCAGTCTGAGGTTTGTTACAAAACACAAAGGTTGGCAGCTCTGCTACGGCAGCTGCAGGGCGATGGTACGTGCATGTCCGGGGCTGTTTGGTGCCTCCCTCGGGGGTCCCTGACACCAGTGGGGCTGGCAGGGTGGCCTCTGCCCGCCTGGCATCTGCCAGTGATGGGAAACCCTGCTTTCCCCTAGCAAGAGCATCCTGGCAGCACCGGGGGGAAGGGCAGTGGCTGCCTCGGGTGTGTCAGATACCTGATGGGTACGACAGAGTGGGATGGGGGTTTGGCCTCTGTGCCCAGCAAGCTGCCAGCCTCGGATCCTGTCCTGTGTTTTTTACCCACTCCTGTCCCAGCTGGCAGACAGGGAAGTCGGGCAGAGGACTGGGCTGCTCCTGGGGGCCTGGCTAGACTTGGCCGTCCTCCTGGTGGGCTGGTGTGGGATGGGTCTGGCTGTCCGTGGTGGAGAGGGCGAATCTGTGGGGGGGAGGGAGGTGTAGGGAAGGGCTCGGTGCAAAGCTCGCTGTGTCCTTTGGCTGCCCAGCGTGGGGTGTGAGCAGCTCAGCCTGCACTGCACGACTTGCCCAACTCCCACATTCAACTGGCCTCCTGCAAGCAGGGATGTTGGAAGGCATCTCTTTTTCTGGAGCCCAGGAGCAGGCTTGTTGCCTGCCACTTCTCAGTCTGCCTACATGGGGCTGTTGTCCACTTGCTCCACAATTCTGCCTGGTGCTTGACCCAAAACCCTGTCTGAGCCCCTAGAGAAGCCCGCAGCAGCTCCACACTCAGGCCTGGCTGCTGGCACAGGACATAGGACACAGTTCCTGCCTGCACCCTTGGTTCTCCAAGGTTCAAGCAAGTGGTGTGGCACTCACTCTCCAGAGCTCAGTTCCCACCATGTTAAACCTGGGAGTGGAATGCAGCCTCCTGATGCTGCAGCAGCACAAATAACAACCATTTTACAAAGAAAAAAAGGAGGTTTTTAATACGTGCCTCAAATCTTTCTCCGTGTGGATGCCCTTGGATGCTGCAGGCCCCTGTGTTTCTGTATGCACGCGCAGCAGATGTCCCCCCGTGGGCTGGGGATCTGCCTTGCTGTGAGTGCCCCTCGGCCCTGTTTCAGTGGATGTGCTGTCTGTGTGTCTGTCTGCATGTGCCTGGGTGGGTGCACATGCGTGGGCCCCGGGAATGCATGTGGAGTGTGCCTGTGAGTGGGAAGCTGGGTTTTTTTAGCTCCTCGTTATTATTAGTGGTAGGAGCCCAGTGACAGTAAGGTTGGAGGTGCCCGAGACCTTAAGAAAAACAACAGGAGGGAGGAGGCTTCGCATTCCTGCTCCTGAATTGAGTCGGAGGTGACAGCCTTTCCCTGCAATGCAATTAATCCCAGCAGCGCCTCTGCCACCCTCCCCCTCCCGCCTCGTCCAGGAATTAATTACTTGATTATAAATTCCCGAGTGGCAGTTTATAATAGCAATAATCCCCTCAAAATTCATTCTTGCTGCCGGTTTCTTTCCATCTCGCCCCCGTCGTTGAGTCTCTAACGCCACATCTCTGTGCCAGGAGAAACCCTTCTCCTTGCCCTGCTGGTGTCCTGGCTTTTCCCCCAGTAAACATGAAGGGTGAATATTTGAAGTTGCTTTTGATGGGTGTTTTGGGAAGCCCTGCTCCTGCTCACAGGGATGAAGCCCTTCTCTCATGGGCAGTGGGTTTCTCCTGGCTGGGAAGCATGCAGGAGCGAGGCATTCACGCTGATAGCTGGGGATAAGGTTTTGTCCCAGTTATTCGGCGGATGGCCCAGGCCCAGCCCCAAGGAGTGGGCTGGGGGCTGGCAGTGTGGCGGGGGGAGGCCCCGTTCCTCCTCACTCTGTCCCTCCAGATTACACTGACGCTGGCTCTGGGGCTTGTCAAGGAGGCGGGGAAGGGAGAAAAGATTTGGCGTGGCGTACGGGAGCGCAAGGGAGGGAGGTGGTGATGTCTCGCAGGAGCCTGCTGGCGATGGGTGATGGGCCTCAAAATGGTACTGCCTTAGTGGGGGATGAGCCTCTCTGTGTCCCCCCCCCGCAGTCCCCAGGGCTTAGCCCTGACCCAACCCCGCTGACTGGGCTGCAGAAAGTTACCTGAGGGGCTGCCCCCATCCAGGGGACCCAACCCAGCCAATAACACAGCCCGGCACAGGCAGCCCCTCTGCCATTTCTGCCATGGAAATAACCAGGTTTCCAGCCCCACAAGCTATGCGGGGGCTCTCAGCCTGGCAGTGGCATCCTGCTAGGAAAAAGCACCATCCCTCCTGAACCACGTGGGCAGAGCCAGTGTGGGCAGCACTGATGTTCACTGGCACATACAGCTGCCGGGCTCTGACGATGCTGCTTTCCCCCATCTCTGCAGAAGATGCTGATGAAACAGCAGGACCGCCTGGAGGAGCGGGAGCAAGACATCGAGGAGCAGCTCTACAAGCTGGAATCGGACAAGCGGCTGGTCGAGGTAACCAGTGCTTCACCCTGCCACGGCCAGTCCCGGGGACTGTCACCCTGTGGCACAATGGGGACAAGCTCCTGGGACACAGGGGCCAGGTGGGCAGGGAGGAAGGTAGACATGCAGGGGAGGAGCGGCTGGATAGACTTCCTGCCTCCATTGCTGTGTCGTCAGTCATCATTTTGGGAGGCAAAATGAGTTTGGAGCTGCTCTGCAGCCTCATGGGTCCTGGGTTGAGTTGGGAAGTGAGGAACAAGGCTGTCCTTAAATATCAGATGGCCCATCCTCTCCTCAGCTCAGCACAGCTTTTCTCAGGAAGGGAGTGCTTGTGGTCTCTAAAGCCTCTCGGCCTCCCAGAGCATGAACGGAAAGGCTCTGGAACATGAAGTCTCTCCAGCCTGGGGTGGGGCTGGGGATGAAGATGGGAAAGGGTATTCAGATGGGGAGGGGTGGGATTTTCCAAGGGAGCAGACTTCCATTGGTGGTGTAGCTGGTTGTTCCTTGGCATTGGGTCTCTGGAGCTGATCCCCACACAGACCCCAGGAAGTACGTCCAAGAATCTGCTGAACCAGTCAAACCTTCACAGTGTCCCTGTTGGGTCTCTGGCACATGGAAGTCCCATGTGGTAGTTCACAGCAGGTTTTGAGCTGTCTGGGTGTTGCAGGAGAGCAGAGGTGCAGCATTCAGGTCACATTCTCCACTGCTGAGAAAGGACCCAGGTGTCCTGGGACATCATGGAAGAGGTCAAAGGGCACAGAGGGCCTGACCCTACTCCTCCCCCCAGGAGAAGGTGAGCCAGCTGAAGGACGAGGTGCGCCTGCAATATGAGAAGATGCACCAGATCTTGGATGAGGACTTGCGGAAGACCATGGAGATCCTGGACAAGGCCCAGGCCAAGTTCTGCAATGAGAATGCAGCCCAGGTTCTGCACCTCAATGAGCGCATGCAGGAAGCCAAGAAGCTCCTCAGCTCTGTCCAGGTCATGTTCGACAAAACTGAGGACATCAATTTCATGAAGGTAAGACAAGCTGCCCATGCCAGGGTGGGACGGACAGTGGGGAGGTTTGGTTATGTGGGGAAGAATTGGGTAGTTGTCGGGTGTGGTGGGGAGCGGGATGGGGACGTTAGCAGGGCTGGCTGATGCCTCCAGAGTGCTCAGCAGTGGAAAAAGTCAAGGAGAAGTGGGGCAGGCTCAGTGCTGGCCTCAAATGAGGAGGTGCCACAGCTGGAGATGGGGCTGGAGCAGCCCATGCAGGGGAAGGGAGGCTCAGTGCCCATGGTCAGACTGTCCCCTCCTGGGGGGCCATGGAAGCTGACACTGAAAGGGGGCATGGCCACCATGGCAGGGATTGGCCTTACTGACCAGATCTTCTCCTTCCACTTCTAGAACACCAAGTCTGTGAAAATCTTAATGGACAGGTAAGCGCAGTGGGACAGACATGTTTGGGGGAAGGGTGTGTTCATGTCCACAGGGGCGGCAGTAGCACAATATCCAGAGGAAGACCAGGGCTAGGGATGCTACAGGGTTTGGGAGAGGCATGTGCCATGCTCAGCTTCCCTCTCTCTCTGGGAGGATGAAAAACTCCCCTCGTGCAGCCATTGAATCAGGTCCTCCCCATGGACTAGGGGAAACTCAGTGTTGTGCTTGTGGCAGAGCAGAGGATGTGACCAGCTGGGTTGGGGTGCAGGGCTCTGTCCAGCTCCACTGGGCAGAGAGGGGGCACAGGGTTAAAACCAGCACGAGCAGAGCAGAGGTGAGCTGGGATGGCCATGCGGTGGGGATATGTCCCCTGCCAGGAAGTGTGCCCTGGCAGGGGACGTTCAAGCTAAACTGGACAGGGAAGGTCCTACCTGCCAGAGAGAGCCAGCTCACTTCTGTCCTCTACCCTAGGGAGGGGGTTTGGCTCTAGGAGGGTGTGGGGGGAGGAGCTGTCCCTCTTCTGAGTCTGCCTTGTAACTCATGCCACTCTGCCTGCCATCCCCAACAGGACTCAGAACTGTACAGGTGGCAGCCTGCCCCCACCCAAAATTGGCCACCTCAACTCCAAGCTCTTCCTGAACGAGATCGCCAAGAAGGAGAAGCAGCTGAGGAAGTTGCTGGAAGGTGGGTGAAACCTGAGGGGTGCAGGGGCATGGGATCTCACTACCTCCTGTATCCATAGCTGGCTGCCCTGCAGATGCCAGTACTAAACGGTGGGGAGAGCTCTTTGGGGCAGGGACCCCTTGGAGCCCTTCTGCTGTCAGCAGGGGTGTGGAGAGTCACAAAGCCAATTCCTGACTCTCCCCAGGGCATTTTCCTTGTCTTGTGAAACAGCTGTGTTCTGGGGTTACACAAAACCCTGAAATACAGAGCTTTTGGGGGGTTGGCCATTGCCAGGAAAAGTCAGTGGAAAGATGGGGGTCAGCATGTGGGCAGGGACAGCCGGGGGCTGGCGTGGTCCCACAGCCCCCAGCTAATGCCTGGGAGCAGACCACGTCCTGTGGAGGCTTCCCAGTCCCCTCCTTGGGGGATTTGTGTTTATTCCCCAGGCTGTCCTGCTCTGCTCCTGTTAGGGACTGTGTTCACTGGCTGTTTGCAGAGCAGTGCCTGGGACTGCTCCGAGCCTGCTGGCAAGGGCCCAGAACTGAATCTGCAAGTCCACCTGCACAGGGCTGTGTGCTAGGTTTGCCACTGGTGGGGTGGGCTGGGGGACCCTCTGCACACGTGGGGCTGGCATGTGGGTCTTGGGGCTCCACTGCAGGTTTGGGTCAGCAACCGGAGCACCCCGGAGCTGTTCCACACTGTGCTTAATACAACCCCGCTCTCCTGTTCCCCTCCGCAGGTCCTCTGAGCACCCCTGTCCCCTTCCTGCAGAGTATCCCCATGTACCCCTGCACCGTCAGCAACTCCGGCGCGGAGAAGCGCAAGCACTCCACCGCCTTTCCCGAGGGCAGCTTCCTCGAGCCATCGTCCGGGACTGTGGCGAGCCAGTACATGAGCCAGGGCGCTTCGGCTGGCGAGGGGCAGTCCGCACAAGCCATGGTGCCTTGTAGCTCCACGCAGCACATAGTTGGACTTCCTAGCGGCCCGCAGCCGGTGCACTCGGGCTCCGTCTTCAACCCATCTCACTACCCCAACACCACGTCATCTCAGCAGTCCGTGCTCTCCCAGTACGGCGGGCGCAAAATCCTCGTCTGCTCCGTGGATAACTGTTACTGTTCCTCGGTGTCCAACCACAGCGGGCACCAGCCCTACCCGCGGTCGGGGCACTTCCCCTGGACAGTCTCGTCGCAGGAGTACTCCCACCCGCTGCCGCCCGCCCCCGCCGTCCCCCAGTCGCTCCCGGGACTTGCCGTGAGGGAATGGATTGACGCATCCCAGCAGCACGGGCGGCAGGATTTCTATAGGGTCTACGGCCAGCCATCGGCCAAACACTACGTCACCAGTTAACCGTCACACTCTCCAGAGAGTCCCGCTCGATGACGTGTTCAGAGAGAAAAGTCTGGTTTGGTTTGGCTTTTTTTTTTCCCCTCTTCTTAAATCAAACCCAATTTTTTCCCTGCCTCACGCCCCTCCAGGATTTTGGGGAGGGTTGTTCTGTCATATCTCTTTTTTTTTTTTTTTAATCCTTTAAAAATGAAATAATATTTTTTTTTCATTTTAATGCCTTTTTTTAATTTAATTTTGGAAGTCCTTCCTGCCCCTTGCTGGGTAAACACGAGGGAGAAATTACCGAGAAGAAATTGATGGGGATTTCAGTCGGACATCTGGGTCTGTGCGTTGTGCTCTTCCTCGATCCTCTCTGCCTTTGGAAAACTTCAGAAGGGACAATGGCACCTTCTCTCTTTCTATTTCTCCGAGTTTATTTCTTCTGGTTTGGTTCAGTTTTTTCCCTTTCCCCACCCCTTTCTTTCCCTTTTTAAAAAGAAAAAAAAAAAAGAAAAAATCTATCATTGATTCAGTATGAAATGATACTTGTAGATTTTGGGTTTGTTACTTTTTTTTTTTAAAGGCTGATTTTTTTTTTTTGTGTTACAAGGCCACTTCTCATGCATATTGGCATTTTTTTTTTCCTTCTTTCAGAGATTTGTAAATACACAATGGCAGGAAATTTAATGCACAAAAAAAAAAAGGGAAAAGAAACTTTACAAAAAACCACAAATAAATAAATAAAAAAAAATCTGTTCTAGTTTTCAGGAGGGGAAGAGTGACCGAAATGCACTCCCCTCCTGCATATCGCTGATGCAACTTCCTGTAACAAGCACTTTGTATAAAAAAAAAAGTGGACTTCCTGCTATAAGGCACAGGTATTTATTCTGTAACCGATTTTAGACACACACACACACACACACACACACACACACATGCAAAATATTCAAATAAATGTGATCACTTAGTGCAAATGCCTCGCTCTGCTGCAGCTCTTCCCCCGGGACCACCAGCTCCGGCGGGAGGCTCCAACCTGCTTTCGGAAGGAAACGCCCCCCGGTCCCGCAGGGCCGGACGATGACGGGAGGGTTTTCTGGAGGGGTTCTTTGGGAGGGAGCAGCTCGGCAGTGGGTCCCAGATGCAGAGGGGGTCCCCGCCAGCGCCCATCCCGTGTCCCAGCCCCGTGGGAAGGTGTGCTGGAGGATGTGAGTCAGGCCCAGAGCCGGCCAGGCCGCATCCTGCCCATGGGCTCCAGAACAATCCCCATTGTGGGATGGGGACTGGGTCGGGGACAGCAGCTTTCCTGACTCGGCCAGCATCCACCATTCTGGCCATGCTGCTGCCCCGGCACCCAGCCCTTGAGCCTTCACCCCCACCTAAAGCCCCACTGCCCCCTGGGGCTTCGTGGGTGCTGGCAGCACCCTGGGCTGGTTTGGGGACCCTCTGTGCTCAGCCAAGGCTGGGAAGGGTGAGGAGGAACCCGTTGTCCAGGATGTGCAGTGGGGCCATGGGCTGGCCTGGCTGGGGCCGTGCAGGGGCTATCTTTGTCTGGGGGAAATGAGGCTGACTTCATAAAGCAGAGCAGTGTCCTAGAGGCAGGAGGGGTTTTCCATTGCTCTCTTTGGGTTCAGCTTGCTTTATTTTTTTCTTGGTTGCAAAACACCCCTGGTTTAGTTCCGGTTTGGATTCCCCCCGTGCTGCTTTGGTGGGAACTGGGAAGGGCAGAAAGTCTCAGTGAGCTGAAACAGGGGAACAGTGGGTTCGAGGGAGGGGGACCCTCTCACTAACTCCCCCCATTCCATTCCAACAGAGGTGGCAGCACAACCCTGAACAACTTCCCTGGCAGTGCCGGGTTGGGGAGGCAGCACCTCCTGCCCCTGAGCGCTCTTGTACGCAGGCTGCAGAGCCTGGCAGCTCAGCCCTGCTGTCCTGCTGAGTAGTTCCCAACCCTGTCCTGCTCAGGCTCTTCAGGAAGCCCCCAGTCCAGTGGGATATTTGGGGGTTTGCTTCTCAGTCAAAAGCAAAGTACTCCAGGGTGGCAGGAGGGGGAGCAGGATGCTCTCAATCTCCACAGGGATCCCATGATGTCTCCGCTCCATGTTCACAGGGCCAGCTGCTGGGGAGTAAAGAAAAGCCCCGGGGTGATGGGATACAGGCAAGATGAGTGACATCCCTCCCTGTGGAGGAGGGTCCCCGATGCACAGCCAGGGCCACCACCCCCCACCCCAGGGCTCTCCCCAGGCATGGCCCCTAGGCTCGGTGCCTCTAGGTTTGACTGCCCAGCTGTCCTCCTCATCATCATCCTCTTCCTCCTTGGCACAGCTGCCGCCTCCCATGATTGCAGCAGCTGCCAGCCCAGGCATTAGAGCACCTGCCACCTACTGATGGGGGGACACAGGCACAGCCCCCACCCTGAAGGGTGACCCCCAAAGATTAGGAGTCTCCCTGCCATGGGCCACTCTGACCTCACACCTTCGCTGGAGGGACCAGCCCCAAAAGAGTGGGTGCCCATGCAGAGAAGAGGGGCCACAGCCCTTCTGTTGCCCCCCCATCCAGGAAGAGTCCCCTGGTGTCCTGGGTGCCCCAGCTTCCAGGACCATCAGTGCCATCAAGCCCCATGTGCTGCTGGTGGTGAGGAGAAAGCAATGGCCCCATGGGGTCTCCCAATGGAGCAGGAGGAATGTGTGCCCGTGGCCCTGTTGGGATACTGGCGTCCTGGGAGGGGAAGTGCTGATGCTCGGGTGCACAGCGAGGTTTTATTGATGGATGGCTCTGTCCGGGGGGTGGGGAGCGCAGGGGGAGCAGAGGCACATCCATAAACAGCTCGAGTTGTGAATGGAAAGAGACGGATTAGGAGCCAGGTGAAAACATGTCACGCGGCGGAAAGAAAAATGAGCAGCTGGGCCAGACCAAATTGGTGTCTGATGAAGGACATGGGGCCTGGTGGAAAAGGGATCCCAGGGCTGGCGGTGCTGCACGGGGGAGGCTGATGGGGAACAGCTGGAGCTGGACACGCACATCTGGTGCAGCAGAGTGAGGGGAGAGGCAATGGCTGCTGTAACCACCGTGCCACCAGCCACCACACTCGGGGCACAGGGCTGCGGCTCAGCCCTTGGATCAGCACGGCAAGAGGAGCTGATGATTCCCCTTCAGGGTGATCCTGGGAAGGGGGCACAGCCCTCAGCAGGGGTTTACCCAGTGGGGTTCAGGCTCCCCTCAGTGCCAAGGGGTCCCCAGATGGAGGAGCCACTGCCTCTTCCTCCATTTGCATACATGTAAATAAGCAATTAACATAATGAGGGCAAATGCAAACCAAGCTCTCAGTTTGCAACCAGGTCCTATTTTTAACCTTGGAAAAGGGTTTCAGCAGGAAGTTGCAGACCCTGCCCTGGTACCCATCAGCACATCCGGCCCTGTGGGTGCTCGTAGTGATCCTTCACCCCAAAACACCGCTGACCCCACGACCACCACTGGGGTCAGTGCCTGTAGCACTCTGTTCCCATTACCGAAGCAAACAGAAATCCCACATCTTTGTGGAAAGATGGACCACACATCATCACACCCTGCCTTGCAGGAGCCTTTTCAGGCAGCTCTCCCACCCACTGAGCCCCAGGTCCTGCTTCCAGCCAGGGTGTGTGCCCCGGGAATGCCCTCAGCGCCTTGGGAGTGAAAGCCCCATGCTTAAACATGAGAGTATATTTAGACAGTGTCAATTTAAGTTTGCACATCAACCTTATAAATATGAAAGCCCATCTCCACGAGATGTTTAAGATACCTCATCAGCCCTTGGAAAATATGCAGGAATATTAATTAGCCAGATTTGGGTATTATCTCATAATGAATAAATGAAGAGACTCACTGCCTAAGATGAACCACTGGTGTTTCATTGGGTTTTGTTGCTTTCTTTTAAGAAAAGTGTGTTTCTAAGGTAATTCACTCATTTTAACCCAGGCTGGCACAAGGGCTCAGAGGATGCAGCCATGCCAGGGCCAACCAGGGTGGGACACAGTGGACTACTCCTTACCTGAAGGGACCCTAAAAGCTGGTGTTTTACGCCTCCCGATTTGGCCCCTAGCAGCTAGCAGCACTGCCTCTGAAGACAGAGGGACACAGACAGGGTTGGAATCCTGTCCCAGCTGCCGCAGCCCTGGGCCCAAGATGGAGGCAGAAAATGCAGCCCCACTTCTCAAAAAACGTATTTTTTGTTTCTTCCCTTCCTGCCCTCAATCCTCGCCTTCTGCCCTCCTGCTCTGTTTCCCTGGCTGCTTCGCTCCCTCCAGCTGGGCCAGGATAGGAACTTCCCAGTTGCTGTAGAAACCCAGATGAAGGACACACTTCAAACAAAAATGCCAAACAAGAAATGGCTTTGTGTGAGCCCGGATGGCCGCTTTTCCTTGCCAGGATGCGGTGGCTTTGAGGCCTTTCCTTGGGGCACCCTGTATGGATGGGGAGGGCTGTAGGGACAGGGGAGGCTCCCTCACAGCCCCGAAAGTTTGCTTTAAGCAGCAAACAGAGACTGGGGGTCACTGGGGAATGCACTTCAAAGGTGTCCATCACCCATGGGATGCTGTACTGCAGCCACTGGGGTTTTGACATCCCTGCCAGCTCTGGCACCATCTCCCCCTCTGGTCTCACAGCTAAGCCACCCCTGGGACCCCAAGGGGCATCACCACCTGACTTCCAAGATTTTGGGGTGGTGGAGCAGTTTCCAGCTGGTGGGAAGAGGCTCAGGGCTGAGCAGGAGACAGCTGGGCAGAGAGTGGGGACACGAGCACAAGCCTCAAGGTCCATCTTGGATGGCCTAGGCGGTGGGCCAGGTGGCAGAGGCATGTCCCATGGGCACAGGGAAGTGGCATCGGAGGAGCTGGGTGGGGATGGACCAGCCAGCAGCCGCTGTGGGCCGGAGCCGTCCCGGGGCCCCCCCGGCGCGTGGCGGCTGGCGGGGCTGGGGCGGCGCGTGGGTGCGGGGTGCTGCCGGCTGCCGGAGCTGCCATTGTTTGCCTTCAATCAAGATGTTTCAGGCAGAATCAAAAGCACCAACTGGGGAAATCATCATCACAAAAAATCTTGCGCCTGCAAAATAGGTCAAGTAAGACTCCAAAGAGAGAGAGCGTCTGATCTGCATTGCAAGGAAGAATAGCAACAGCTGTGATCTCCAGTATATATGGATGGGCTGGGGGGGGATAAATATATATATCCATGCATATGTATAACCGCTTACAGCTGTTGGGCCGTATGTTCATTAGGGCCAACTGTTTTGGAGGCAGAGGGATCAGCGCTAATCGGGAAAGGGAGTTTATCATCACATTCAGAGGCAAAAGTGTCAGGAGCAACTGCGGCCCCCCCGCCCCGCAGCCCACACCAGCTGTGCCGTGCTGAATGCACCCAATTCAGGGCCCCTCCCAACCCCCCCGGGCTGTGAGAGCTGCAGCTCCTGCCCCAGCTCCAAAAGCAGCCGCCAGCCAGGCCTACCTCTCTGCCCAGTCCCAGACCCAAGCACTGTCCCCAGGTGCAGAGAGGTTGCCACGCCTGTTTCCCCATTCCCCCACCAGCTCTCCATGCCCTCGCCACCCAGCCAGCCCCTCACAGTAAGGCCCCTTTGCTTATCCCTTCCTGGCTCTGGCTTCACAGGTGCCAGCTATAAAAACGAACCCAAAATACATATAAATCCTCCTGTCTGACATCAGGGAGGGTGATGGAGCTGGGGCAGGACAGCTGGCTCAGCCACCCCAAGACGTTGTGCTTTGTCTGCTCCATGGTTGGGATCCAGCTGTCACAGGCTGGGGACAGCACAGTGTCCCAGCCCACAGTGATGCTCTCGGCAGGAGGGACTCGCTGTCCCCAACAGTGTCCCCCTCGGCACCCCAAGCTCCTGTCAGACAAAGAAGCATTAAATCTTCCAGGCTGTGGCTGTCATTGCTAGCATAAATGTTGCAAAGCCAAGCAGCAAGGACAACTTCTATTTAAAAATATCTCTCATCCAGGTGATTTACTTGCAGGGCGTTCCTGCCAGCTCCCAGTGCAGCTCAGACCTGGTGCCTAACCCACCTGCCAGCCCCCCTTCCCCCTAGGGTTATATACTTGGGGCTGCCTTTGGCTGCCCAGCTGTGCCGCCCAGAGGGCTGCAGCTCGGAGGTGTGCGGTCACGGCACATTGCAAGCAGAGGGGCTCCTTCCAGCCCTTCCTCTTCTGAATGTGATTTTTTTTTCCTTTTCCCATTAAAAATGATACAGATATTCATCTCGCTCAGACAGCTACACAGCATACGCAGAGGGGGCACCCCCCACCCGGTGCTGTTTCCAGCAAGCCTTCGACAGCATCCCCCAGCACGGGCACAGCCTGACCACAGCTTTACAAGAGTTTTGCTTCCAATCGGTGCTGGGAAGAGAAATAAGTGAACAGATTGCAATAAAAAATCCAACAAGCCCAAATTCAGCCAACTAAGCCTGAAGCTGCCATTTCGGCAGGAGCCAATCATGAGTCTGTGGTGCGAGCTTGTTTCCACTTAAACAAAACAAAATAAAATGAAAAAAGCTTCAGCCAGAGCCTGGGTGGGTGCCGGGGTGGGTGGGCTGGAGCACGGCCGTGGCCATAGGTCCTGCTGCCCTGCTCCGAGGTGTCCCAGCAGAGCACGGCCGGGCTGGGGGATGCGGAAATATCCGGGCTCTGCGGCCACAGACCACTTCTCTGCTCCGATAAAGACAGGCGTCCGGGGGTGCGAGGCCGTAAACAGGGAAATACTGGTCAAAGAGGAACAAAAATCTCTGTGTTTTTTTCTCCTGCAGGCTGCAGATTATTATTTTCTTTTTTTTTTTTTTTCTCCTCTCCACACCCAATTCGCTCGGTTCCTTGTCCTTTCGAGAGCACTAAATTCATCACGTGGATGTGAAGCGGGGCTTGTGCAGGGAAGGGACCCGCGGTTTGCTCGAGCAGACGCATGCAAGGTCACACGCAGCCTCCCCATAAATTACCGCGTCCCACCGTAAACAGCAACAGGCGAGGGGAAGCGCAGCGGCTTCGGGGCCGGGGGCCGCAGGGGCCGATACATAACATTGTGACAAGTCAAACAACTCTCAGGGTGTTCACTTGCCAGAGAAATATTTTTCACATCCAATCCATTAGGCAAACAAGATGAAAAAGTATTTCCTACTTTGCTGAAAAAATACCAGGACTGAGTATAAAGCGTGCCTTAAAAAAAAAAGAGAAAAGAAATTAAGTGTGACCGTCTTTAACGTTTTTTTTCCAGTGGCTCTGACAGCCTTCCAGGCATCCTGACTGTGCAGGGAGTGAGCTGATGGTTTAAAGAGTTCTAACAGTTTCTCACTTTTTGGCCCATCGGGGTGTTGCAGGAACAGTAATGAGTCAGATTAGTTGGAAAGCAACAGATTTGCTTCCCTCCCTCCTAACCCCCTCCCAACCCCATTTCACTGAACTAAACCTAAACCGTTTGCCGCTTTCCTTTTCCCCCTTCCCTTTTCCTGCCAGGTCAGTGGAGAACGTGTTTCATGACATGCTTTTTTTAACCTACAACACGATTTTTGAAAAAAGAAGATCCTCTCAGAGTTTCCCTTTTTCGCTGGCTGCCTTCTCTGATAGTTTTGGAATAGTGAAAATCCAAAGGAAAAAGGCTTCTTCAACAGTTTTGATCACTTCTAGTACCAGCAACCATTTCTGGTGGGGTGACAGGAGCAATGGAAGAGCAGCTTTGTGGCCGGCTGGGGGCTCCTTGGGAACAGACAGTCCTGTCAGAAGATGAACCTGCTGAAGAAAAATGGATCACCCCCAAACACCAGTTGTCTTTCTACTAAATTTTAATTTATTTCTTTTTTTTTTTTTTTCGACAAAGACATCTAAATTTTACACTGAGTAACAACATGACCAGATATTGCAAATATCCTTTTTTGGTGAAATACAAAAAGGGAACATAAAAGAAAGAGCTTGCGCGGACCTGGCCGGCCCAGGTAATGCAACAGCCACCACCTTTTGCTTTTGGAGAAGAGTGAGTATGTTGGAGTGGGCTGGTCTCATCCCAGTACACTTCATAAAAAGAGTCTGGTGACCAGTTATGGTCAGAGAGAGGAGTCATTAATGTGCAAGAAACATTATAGGCAGTGGGAAAAATTGGAGAAAGTTGCAAGAGGCTTTGGCAAGCATTCTCCAAGGGCAGGAGTGACATTCTCCAGCGAAGCTGCAGTGGAGGACACGGCCACAGCGGGGGAGGACACGAGTCCCCACACTCAGCACTCATGGTCAGAGCAGGGGTGTGGGGACTCAGGTTTTCTGACATGCCCTTGGAGAATTTCACTTCTCCAGCACCTCTCCCCTCCAGGGAACACAATGGGGCAGGAGCAGGAGAGGCTTCTTCCATCTATCGCAAAGGTAGAACTAGATTTAATGATGTGAAAGTGAAGCACGGGAGGGGAATTAACCCCTGTGACAAACATCCCGAGGTCTGTCTGTCACTCGGAGCCTTTAAATCATGGCTGGGTTTCTTCCTACCAGAGGAGCTCTGGTTCAGCCGTGAGTCACCACGGCTGGGTGGGGTTTAACGGGCTGGGTTAAGCGGGAGGTCAGGAAAGAGGAACACAACGGTCCCTTCTGGCTTTAAAAATCCAGGAATTGATGCGACCTGTGGCAGAGCTCCACCCCTCCCAATGGGACGCTTGGTTCCCCCAGCCTCACTTGAACGGAGGGTGAAGCTGACAGCGCTGGAAGGAAGGAGCCCTGCGTGTGCCACTGCCATGAACCTGGGCGGGGCTGAAGGGCTGGCAGAGGGGCAGGGGCTGCATTGATCGGTGGCAGGCGTTTCTGGCTGGCCCCAGACAGTTGTCCAGGTGGTTTTTAGCCAGGTGCTGCCCAGGGCAGAGAGCCCTGCAGAGGCCAAAGCAGATGTAAATACATTCAGATAAGGAGCAGCAAGTGAACAGAACCTCAAATCCTTATGCATTTTCACCAGGTTGCACAGAGAAACGTTTACAATACAATGGACATTTACAGCCATCGCTGCAGGATGATATACTTAAGACATGGTCATTTTAACCCCCCACCTCCATCCTCCCAGCACAGCTCACTCTATCATGGTCTTCTTCTCTTACCACCTGGCACAGGAAAACCAAATTAACTACTGGGTTACAGGTGACACTCTGCCAGGTACAGATGCACACAACCAATACGTGTGGCTACAAGCAAACATAATGAATGAGCCAGCAAATGTTTCTGGATCCTGAGTTCAATAGGGCAATTCTTCCTTCCCAACTAAAGTGACAGGAAAATTACAACATATTTATTTTACGCACATTTACAAGTTTAACCAACACGAGACTTTAAAAAAGCACATTACCCTCCCGAATGCTTTTCTGCCCCAGGAAGCCAACTGTGGCAGTGGTGGGGTGTTACAGACTAAATTTGTCACTGCTGAAAGAGTAGGGAGCAGGAAAGCACCAACTCAAGTCCCTTGCAAGTGTGAAAGATCAGTGCCTGAGCCCCAAAGGGTGCTTTGCCCTGCCCTGCCTGGGCCAGTGGAGAGATACCCAAGCATTTCCCTCTGCATTTGGTAAGGAATGTGGGCAAATTCAAAGCTTGGGAACTATCTGTCACAAAGCTCTGCCACTCAGCCAGCACAAGCCTGCCCACAGGAAAGGGCTGCAATTCTTTACATTGCTTGCATCAGGCAAATGCATTATTTGCAAGGAAAAGGTGATGCTGGGATGAATTTATCCTCCTTGGACTGACCCAGGAACATGCCATGCTCAAATTTGCAGCGTTCCTGATAAGCCTGCGCAGCTGGGGAGTAACCGAGCAAGCTGCATTTAAATGAACATCTCATCTTATGACTCCTTACTCAATCCATGCAAAGCCGGAGCTGTGTCACTTTGTGTCATTAGCGATTGCTTAACAGCTCACTTGAGCCCGCTCTTCTCCCCCACCCCGCTCCCCAGTCGTCTGGTTTTTAAAGCAAGGCTCTGCTACTCCGGCATGCGTGTCCTGCCTTCCCGCTGGAGACAGATGCACTAGGAGGGTGCTGACTCACGGACGCAGGCAGATTAAAGCTGGATTGCTAAAGCAGTTGCTGTCCCAGCTGTCCCTGTGCCCCCAGCCACAGCAAAGACAGCTGAACTGCACACGGATCATCCCCGAACTGCTACTGTACATCCTGATGTATGGGGGGACACGGAATGAGCCCCAGATGACTTTAATATGCCAAGCTGTAACACGTAGGCGGCCAGGGGCTGCTTCACGTACAGTGCAGATGTTTGTGCCGTGAGGTGGAGATGTCCAGGGGAAGGGAGGAAAAAAGAGCTGGGAGCTCCAGGGGTGTCAGCCGTCTGCCTGGCTCCATGAGTCAACTCGCTGACGCGTGGTAAAGCCACATGCTTTAGTACATGCAGCTTTCCCCATCCTGCGCGACCGTCCGTCTCCAGGAGGTGGAAGGGGTAATGCAGTCCCCAGTCATTCTCTGGCCTTTCGCAGGCAGGCAGCAAACAAAGCTGGCAAGCAGGGCAGTGGGATTATTTTACCATCTGTGCATTAGAAACTGGCCCAGGAGTCACCAAGCTCACTTCATGCAGGACATGGCTACTTTGGCATGCTAATCGCTCCCACTCCCTTGTCAGTCTGGGGCTAGATTTGAACTGGGGAGGAGGAGGTGGAAATCACATTCTCTTTCCTATTTCAGCAACTGTGTCCTTTTAAAGGGAAGAATGCGGCCCAGAGAAGAATGAATGCTCGTTTTACTGAGCACTTCCCATCTGCCGTTCACCAGGATCCTCACCCTCCACCCGGGCAATCCACAGCTGGCACCAGGTTGGGGGACCTCAGGCCTTGGACAGCCAGCCTGCCGTGGGGCAGTCCCCCAAGTCCCTGGCAAGGCAGGGAAGGCATGCTGAGGTGGTGGGGTAGGAGAATACATTTTGCACATTTCAAAGAAGGAAACCTGGGACCTGATATCTCATTCTAGAAAGTAATCATGGACTTAATTGCATTTTCCTGCAGAGTTGCCTTAACATCAAGGGAAAATCAACAGGGATTGTTCAACATCAAGACTAATCTCTCATATGGAACTTATTGAACGGAGGAACAACGTTTTTGCTGGCTCAAGGTGAAATGCTGGGCTAAATTCTCCTTCAGCTGCGAGAAAAGCCCTAGGCACGCTCATCCTGCATTATTCCAACTGTAAAGAGCTTCAATTATACACATATAACCCTTCTCTCCCTTCTGCAGCGGTGTCGCAATGCAACAGTGCCTCGTTATCATCAAACTCCTCTTTTATGGCTATAGGAATATGTGGAAGTCTTCTACCCTTGTTACACAAATGACTCCTTAGCAGCTTTATTTTAAGAAACTACCCACAACTGGTAACACAACTGCATTTTATCTGTCACTGAGGGGAAGCTGTGACTGACGCCCGACTGTGTCCTCAGCAACCACGCGTATTAGGGCAGCTCCTATGCATCTAAGCCACTACAGTAACTCACCACTCCCTCTGCTCCACACTGAATCAGTCTTGCTTCTGCTTACAAACGTGCTTGCTAATCAGGCATTTAATACTATTTATGCATAGGGAGGAAATATGTAATTCCTTTATTGGGATAAAAAAAAATGATACTAAAGAGCAGGTCAAGTTCCAAATCCAGCAGTAGGTTTAAACCGATGTTGCTCCCTTTTTTCTCTCTCTCTTTTTTTTTTTTTTCTTTTAACAGCTGTAGCTGTGCACAGATGGAAAAACATTTGGTCAGAAAGCAGCAAATTAGTGTTTTCAGGCTAGAATTCTGCTCCCACCGCTCCTCCATTTCCATGCAGCTCAGAACGCTTTACTTCTTCTTAGCACTGACATTTTTGCACACCCAGTTCATGCCGTCCTTCAGACAGAGAAAGGTAATGTTAGTCAAGCGACGGGAGGAGGAATCCCCTAAGCCCACCCCACCACCATTCTGCAAACACCATGTTCTGCCTCCTCATCGACCCCCTGCCTGCCTTCCTGTCCCCAAAACCACTGTGGGTTAAAAAAATAAGTGCTTCCTTGTTTGGTAGATGGTGTCACACAGAGGTTATTAAATCTTTCATCTGACCATAAAAAAGTATCATCATCTCATCACGTCGCTATGTGTAGGTCCTTCGAGGAAGGATCACTTTGCAGTCAAGGTACGTCAGTGGCAGATGAAGGCTCAGTTCCAGGTTTGGCTACAGATGATTTGTGTAACCTCGGGCAAGTCATCTTGTCTTTGAGACTGGATTTTAGGGGACTGTTTGTTATACAGTCAGCCCCCTGTTAAGAAAACAGCTCTAATTCTCTGCTCCTCTGCAAGCCTTGAAATCCAGATCCATGAAAGTCACTGCAATAACCACACCTGGACCCTGCTCCCTGTTCCTCAGGGCCCCCACAGAAAATGAGCCCTTAGGGATCCCACAGGGGTTCAGTGAGAAACTATGTGCTCATGCCTTAAGAGGTTGATATACTCTTAAAGGTATCTCTGTAAAAATGTGTGGGTGACTTGTCTGGCCAGTGCAAGCAGGATGGCAACACTTGTGCCGTGAATACCCAATTTGTGAGTTTCTTGCTGAGATCCCAGAAGGGGTATGCTATTGAAAGCCAAAGCAACACTTCATCTGTTCCTGTCACTTATCCACTGGGAGACATGCACAATGGAGCGCAAGATGCACAGTCTCCTCATATTTTTGTCCCATCAAATCCCTTACCTCTATCCTGCCTACAAGGTATCTCTGCAGACGGGGAGGCTGAAGGCAAAAGGTAGGGTTTTGGGGATGAGAGGGGAGCAGCACATCTTTGTGTTTGGAAGTCAGGCAAATGTCACCTCAGAGTTCAGAGAGGAAGGATTTCACTGTATTATGTTCAGTGGTCATTTTTGTATCATTACAACAACAGCCTTAGTTAGACCCTAAGAAAGGTCAGAGCTTTTGGGCAAACATCACTGGTAGCCCCACGGTAGCAGTGTTGCTGCTTCTACCCTTGTTCCCGGACTGCCAAAAGGCTGCCAAGGCCCTCAACTTCTCCAAGGACAGGCAGCCCAAAGTAGGGTGTGGCAGGCCCTTCGGGTGAGCTGACACTCATTGCTGTGCCTCTGTGTTGTCCCTCAGCCACAAAGGTGGTGGCCATGTCAGAGGGGAGCTAAAGAGTTAAGAGAGAAAAGAGGGAGTCCTCAGGGCTTAATCAGAAGCAGAGAGGTTCTCACTTGAAAATACCAATTCACCTTGATAACTGTGCTATGTGACACTTGTTATCTGAAAGCGAGCAGCAACTTTTGTTGTTGTGTTAAATAAAGAATAAGTGAGCCCAGTTTGTGCTGGGGTGCACACGAGGCCCTAAACTAATAACACTTCTAACTCTAACCTTGGGGAGCGTTGGTGTCTCCAGTTTCATTTATTTATCTCCCCAGCAGAGACCTGTGTAAAACAAATTGTCTGAAATCCTCAGAGCAAATGGGAAAAGATGAGTGGTAGATTCATTTTAAGGCCCGGTAGCTTTGTGTCTTTCCCCTTTCAATAACACTGATAACCTAGGTGTAAAACATGTAATGCCTTAAGCAATCAATAGCATGGTTTAAAGCTTATCACTTTAGAGAGAGAGGGAGTGAGTGATTCCCAGCATGAGGAATGCCAGGGCTTAACAATGGGGCTAGAAGGAGAGGTGTCAAGCCTTTGACTTGATTGTGTGCTTTAGAAATCTGCATGATTGCCTGCAAAGAGCAAAAATAAATAAATAACTAAAAATGCTCCCACAATGATTTCAGCTTCCCCTGCCTCGGAAGCAATAATCACATTTGCACACATCATGGCATACAAGGCAAGTAGAGCTCCTCATTCATTTTGAATGTAGGTTTATTTGCTGAACCAGAACAGCTGAGACAGCTTAAAGTAATAAATATCAGCTGACACCCTCTGCTATTCAGTACAGTAATCCCAGAAACAATACATCACTGCAAAACAACAAACACGCATCCTATCTTCTACCTAATCTGACCACAACCTGAATTCACAGTGATTAAAACTCTGCCTGCTGCCATCGGGGAGCTCAGCAAGGGGAAAAGCAGACCACTGCAGCACCAGCGCACCGAGGGCCATAAAGCAGAGTTTATGATGGGATTTACCATGGCTGGGAGCCTGGCTGCATGAAGCATTTAACGAGGGCAAAAGAATGACATAGCAAAATGCAAGAGGAAAGGTGAACTCCAAACACGTTTGAAATACGTAAGTAGGTCACCAAACTTTTAAAGCAGGAATAGATTTTAAAAACTCTCTTCTGGCATGAGTTAATTGATAGGAAAAATCACATTTAATTGTAAATATCCCCCTGCCTGACAGTGATAAAGGGAAAATTAACATGTTCAGCTGTATCAGAAAGGTATATGTGAGATGCCTTCCTCAGCTATGTCTGCAGCTTCTGGTGCAACTTTTTTTTTGAGGGGGGTATTGTTCTGCAGTGTCCCCAGATGCTTTGGAGAATACCAAATGCAATGAAAAGCAGAAAAACCTAAAAGGTACATATACAATTTTTCTGCCTAAGGTGTGAAGCAGGACAGAGCATTGGTAAGATACAGAAATCCAGGGAAGCTGCTACAAACACAAAGAGCTGCAATGGGAAAGGCACATGGGAAGGAGGAAACAGTGCTTGAAAGAATCAAGTCCTCGAGGAGTCAACTGTTGTCATCCTTTGTCCCTGCACACTCTGTCCCTATATCTGCATGTTTAAAAGATGGTTCTGTGAAGAAAGTATAATCCCTACAGTAACATTTAGATCTTGATAGATGTCCTTGTGCTGCTTTGTTGAGACACAGAGACACTGGCAGGTACTCTGAGGATCGAGGCGGATACAATATTAGTATTCCAGCCTCAAGTCAACCCTGGGAAAACTTAGCCAGGGAAAGATTTCAGATCTTTCAGCTTTGCCTCTCTTAGCTCCTTAACAAGCAGCTAGTAAACTTTACCATAGCAAAGAGAGAGAACCCCAGGGAAGAGGATAATGCTCCTTGCAGAGAAATGCTGCTCACACAACCCTGCCTTGCTGCAGTCCCATCTGCTATTGTGCCAAGGGAGTTGTACTCCAACGCCCTTTGGGAAAGTACTGGTAGAGACTTCCCTGGGAGAAATGAAAAGTCCTGCTTAAGATTAGCCCACTGCTTGCTTATTCTCTGCATTATCAGCTTTGCGGCTAGGGGAGTGAAGTAATCTGACTTCAAACACAGCGAACAAGTCCTTTCCACCCCATAAAAAGCCTCGCGATTTCTGCTCCCCTGCAAGCCTGGGATCAGGCAAGGCCACAAACTTGTGACCCCTAATGTGACCTTAAGGACAGAAAAGCTTAATCCTTTCATGTAATCCTCTGTCTGCCATAACAAATTGGGTCAGGCAAGTGCAAAATTCTCAATCTCTAGCATTTTTGGTATGCGTTATTTTAACTGTCACTTCCTTCTCCCTCTGCACAGCCAGGACTGTGCCTTCATTGTCATTTCATTGCACCTCCAGTGATCATACAGGCTGGCTCTTACAAGCTCCTGCCAGTACATTATCCATTGGTTTTTGTCTGGGTGAAAGCTTATTTTCTCATCCTCTGAGACCTTGTATCCCTGATGCAGTACTGTAGACTCCCTCCTTACCCTACTTAAAAATCAGAAGACACCGCCCTGGAATCTGGAAACACAGTTGCTTTTCCTCAACATGCACAGGCTCTGCCTGCCCCAGGAGAGCTGCAGTCATCAAAACTGGTTTTAAATCACATTTACAAATAGCTCTGGAACCTTGTTAAGATGTGGAAGATCCCCGTCCAGCCTGTCCTGGCCAAGACTAAACCTAAGCTCTGCAGATACCACATTGCCAGGGATGGTTCTGCTCTGAATCTTGCCCTAATGAAAGTGTTGAATTGCAGCATAGACATAACTTAGGTCGTGGGCTTCATTCTCAACTGGGTTGGAACAGCCAGGGAGGAGACAGAGACTGTGCCTTCCCACAGTCCTTTAGGCCAGATGGGCTCTGGCATAAATTGGAAAAGTTTAGTGGCTACTCTCAGTTTCACTGACTTTTAATGGTCTCAGGAGGGTCATTATGTTTGGGAGACTGGACACAATATGCTGCATCATCATTCTGAAGGACAGTTCCTCGGGGCAGGCTGAACTCCCACTGCCTTGATTGGAGAATCTTGCTTCAGACAAGAAACAATCTGCAGAGCATGCATCGGTCCCAAGCCTTGAGTCATATTTAATATCACACCCTAGCCCCTAAATAACACCTCAACAAGAGAGGAGGCAGCAAAAGCAGAGGGGTCCTGTTTGCTTTTCACACCACCCTGGCTGGCCAGGGTGGAACGTACACAGCTTTTGCACACCAAGGGCTACAATTGGAGATCTGGTCACAAATATAACCCCAAGAGAGCAGAGTGGCACCAGAGAGTCGCTGTGAGGCAACAGTTCCCTTATGCTCCTCTGCTGTCATCAGTAATCACCTCCCTCACTTGCTGTACCCTGTGCCAGGTTCTCAGTGTAGGCTGCTCAGGACTCCATTCCAGAAGCAGAGCCCAGATAGCTGTGGCAAGGAGAAAAGGCTTTCCTGCTTTTTAACTGGGGCTGAGGATAAGATCAGACCCAAGCAGACATTTTGCTTGAAAAAGCCTTGATGGCACCATGAAGTCTGATTAACAAGACAAGTGCTGCCCACAGTTACAGTCGGGAGGTAATGAAGTCTTCAGCTGGCATAACTGGGGCTGCCAGCTGGCATCCAGAGACACTACATGGAGTTTCCAGTTAACCCAGTCACCTCTCTTCTGAGCCTGCTCAGGACACTGTTAGGCCCCTTTTCCGGAGTCCCTAATGGTTAATTTTAAAAGAGAAGATGACTGTGTGGATTTCCCCCTTAATTAACAGTTTTATTAAATAACCCATTTCAAATAATAGTTAAATTCTCTAAATTTATATCATTCTATTAACCATAATCTAATCTCATTAACCTTGAAATCCCCAGTCTTAACTACCCAGTTCTATCCAAGATCGTGATAGCTGTTAAACTAATTAAATGACCTTCAAACTATTTCTCCTTCATGTATTGGCATTATTTATCTTTGCTCATTGCTCTGCTTTCAAGCTATCACAAACATCTTCCCATACGAACCCTGTTCCTTCATGTGCTCAGCACAAGATATGCCACTACTCTTCCTTGCAAAATCCACCAGCAATGTCTCCAGTTCTACTCCAGCTAATACATTCCATTACCTGTGATGGTTGGCGTGCTCCTCCCTTGGCTTTCGTTCTGAACACCTGATACTTCCCCGTCTCCATTTATTTTGCTGCCATTCATTGTCATTTCACAAAGAAGCCCTTAAAGCGGTGACCAGAGATTTAACCACACATGGAGAGCTCCTGTTTTGAGCCTCTGGTACCTGTGGCCCTGGTGTACCACAATCCTCAAAAACATCTTTCCTAATCTCACTCTTTGAACAAGTTATTTGATTCTCCTAAAGTTTGACCTCTCCTTAATGTCCCAAGACTGAAGACATCATTTTTTTCCTAGGCTGATCTGGGTTTAGTTAAAAGCCATCTCCCCAAACATTTTGTTCAATTTGCAAGGGAAGGGTGTGCTTGACATTACTGCTGTCTGATTTGACAGGGTTGAAATTATGGTTGAAGAGAAATGTAGGGGCTCTTCTTCTATAACCTATAGAGAGTCTGCAACTTTCCTGACTTTTCTGCAATAATCATTTATGGAATAAGCTACAGTATTTAGGGCAGTGAGACTGACTACAACAAAGTGAGATGTTATCTGGCCTACATCTAAATTTGTCTAGATAAGCATGATGAACAAAATACATAGGCCTGCAAATACTTTTATTTAGTTCTGGTCTTCTATTTTCTGGAAGTGAATGCAGAAGGAGATTTCACTTCCCTGGCAGAGGGTATTGGGCTGAATATTTTACACTACTGGATGATTAGGGATGTGCTGTGCTTCAGGGAGGAGGCACAGTAAGAAGGTGCTGTCAATGGGGAAGTGTGTAGCCCACTCCAGAGAGCCCACAAATCTGCCTGAGAAGGAAGCACATTTCAAAGCTCAGGAACAGAAAGTGATGCTTTGTATCATTTACTTCTTCCACATCCAACCCACATCTCAGAATTTCACCTGTCTCTTTACTGCCCTTTGCAGCTGGAGAGCTCCCTTGGACTTCCATAACCTAGAGAAGGACCTGAGGGGGGGAGGAAGGTGATGGATGTGTTGCATGAAACCCTGTCAACTGCAGCCTGGTTCTCCTGGTCAGATTTCTTCAGACTGGAAACTTCAGAGCAAAGATTAGTGCTGAAGTCCTTCACAACACTGGCTACAACAAAGCTGAATTTGTAACTTAGCTAACTAAAGGCCTTTTAGTGAACACCACCTACTACATTCAGGTCTAAAAATCAGGTTGAGAATTTTAAATCAGAACTGCTGTACTGAGTCAGACCAATGGTTCATCCAGGCCAGCATCCTCTTTCTGGATGCCAGGGGAAAGACCATGTAGGAACGGGATCTGCCTTACTCTGTTCTTCCCTCCCAGGGCATAGCCCAACCTGTTTCTCAGTCAAAAGCTGCTTCCAGATCTTAGAGGTCAGTGGTTGCCTGCACATCCCTTCTTCAGAAGTTCACTTAAGTATTCTTTTGATACTTTTTTTTTTTCCCTGATACCTTTGTTCCCCAATATCCTGTGCTAACAAGATCCAGAATTTAATTATGCAACTTGCAAAGAAGCACTTATTTTTATTTCTTTTAAACCGTTTTCTGATTATTTCATTAGGAACACTCTTCCTCTAGCAATGTAAAAATAGCATACAGTCTATCTGACATTTTATACCTTATTTTATAAATCCTGAAGATGTTCCCACTCTCTGTCCTCTCTCTTCCAAACTGCTAGTTAGTCCTAATTTATTATCCCTGTATGCAGATGCCATCCTTTGCTGCTGATCATTCCTGATGGAGGATCCTCAAATCTCTCCTAATTCTAAGCAGATATATGGACCATATTTTTTTCTGATTAGGGTAGTTAAGAGCCTAGAAGAAGTTACCTAGAGAGGATATGGAAATTTACATGCGTAGAGGTACTTATAACTTGACTGGACAAGACTCTCAGCAACCTCCTCTAGACTCACACTTATCCCTGCTTTAAACATGAAGTTGGTCAAAAGATCTTCTGAAGACCCTTCTACCAAATTTTTTGTTGGACTTTATGATTCTACTGTTACTACTAAAACCTTTTTAAATGTGGCAGAGACAGAAATTGAGGTCATAGTTGAGGTATGGGCTCACAATGACTTTAACCTGGTAGAAAAGATGTTTCTTGTTTGCTTTCTTGTAATTGTCTAGCATTTGAATTTTCCTCTCTGGCCTTGGATGAGCTCTGTTCCCAACGATCTGCTTCTGAGTAATGGCAGCTAATTTTGAGTCCGTCATCGTATGTGTATAATTAGGATAGTTGTTTCTCATGTGCATTATTTTGCACTTGTCAACACTGAATTTCATCTGCCATTTTACTGCCCACTCAGCATGGAGGGCTGCTTCTGTGACTCTTCATACTCAGCTTGAGATCTGACTATCCTGAACTGCTCTATTGCATCTGCAAATAAGGTTTTACTGAAACTGCAGTGAAGATAAATGTCTTCACCATTCTGTTTCTTTAAATATCAGTGAAGGGAGTACTCAGATTTCAAGCTCTGCAAATACTTCATTAATTCAGGAAAGCCTAAGAGTGAAATAAACAAACCTAGGTCCCATTTACATTACAAAGAGCTACTATACCGAAGGAACTGACTACAGCACAGGAGCCCAAGACACAACTATTACAGTTCAGCACAGGGACACAGTGCAGGCCCCTCGGTGTGTTTTTGCTACCCCATGTGCTGACATTAGAAGTGGTCATTGTTCCATGTGCAACTCTTTCGTTTCTCTGGATCAGAAAAATTGATCAGTTTTTCTCCCTGGTGCCTGATACGCCAAATGACATGAGTAGCAAAGGTAAATCAGAATTCTAGAGTGCACACTTGTACCAGTCAAAGGGTTAATAGTAAAAGACGATTTGTTTTGTGAGAATGATTAACCTGACAGCAGTCTCTTTAAAAGAAATCAATGTCTTCATCTGGGCCGGCTAAGGGCTTCTTAGGTAGGAGGGAGCTCTCCCCTTTACCAGGGATGGAGAGATCCCAAGGGGCGACAGCTCTCCCTTCCCTTTGTACAGGACCCAAGACGTGCACTCCCCGTGTTTTGCACTGCAAAGCTTTTGCTGTGCTGACCCTCATCGGTGAGGCAGCCGGTCCAGCCCCACCCTGCAGATCAACTATCTCTTACAGATGGCCTGCTGGCACAGCAAGCCTTCTGCAGAGCCTCACCTGTACTCCCTCTCCTGAAAGAGCTGAACAAGACTGGATCTGCCAGACTCTGTCCCGGATTGTGTGTAGGTTCAGTCCCTCGGCAATCTCCGAAGCAGGGGCAGCCGTCAGCAAATCCTGCTTGTTAGCGAATATGAGCACGGGGACTCCACTAAGCTTTTCTTCATCCAAAAGCTCAGCCAGCTCCTGTATCATTTACAAGGGAGTGGGGTGGGGGTTAGATAGTGAGAGGGAAGGGAAGAAAACCTTCAACCACCAGTGCTTGTCTCTAATTAGAAATATATTTAGGGCAAATGCTAGAAGAGTGTGTTCCAGTGAAACACAGATCTTATTATAAGAGAGCAAAAATGTATACAATCATGTCTGCCCAAGGTTCAAAATTTCTTCCAATTACAGGTTAGAAAAATCTTCATTTTGGTCTGAAATTAGCAGTTGCCTTAAAGGCTACAACTCTGTGTTTTACCAGTCTCTGATCCCAGGAGACCAAAACTGATGAAACAGCAAAAAAACCCCATGTAAATTGGCAGTATGAGGAATCTGTCTTAACTTATTGCCTGACTGACATTTGTACCTGAGCAACCGTTGACACTGGCCCTAATATCTTTGCTAGTCATGAGTTTCAAGGGGTTGTTCAAAGTTTTAATCACTGCAATTTGAACAGGAGAGGACATCCTCATCCTCACCCTCACCACCTCCCCCCCACCAGAATGGAAATCTCCCTCCCACAGGAAAGTGCTGATGCTTTTGAAGGCATTGATTAGCTGAAGACAAGCTAGATCAGCCTCAATAGCTGGATTCTGGCTCCGTATGCACAGCACACATTGGGTGGCATCTTAAAAAATGGGTTTATTCATTCAAAACTGGTTGACTCATAAAATATTTTTTGAATAGCTCAAATCTGAATCTGCAGTGGATCAATGGTGGCTGAAATACTTCATGTCTAGGTTGTGCAATGGTCTCATGTGAAACCGGCACTCAGCCTCAAGTCACTTCCCTATGGGAACATATGACAAACTCAGCAGAACATGAACCTGTAGGGACTGCTGGCATTGCAGACAGATGAGTATAGGAGATTTTTGTGGCCTCCTTATTTAGCTGGAAAGGTCCTGTGCTCTCATATAATGTTCTAACCTCTTTTATCCTCTGAATGGAAACTTCTGGATTAAACAAGTGCAGTCAGGGAGATGCTAAACTGCAGTGGAAATACAACTCCATACCCCCAACAGCAATGTTTGGTTTGGAAGCCAGGATGAGAGGATGGAGTTATAAACAGAACTGGCTGGGAATTTTTCAACAAAATAGGTCTTTCATCTGACGCGGCTGATTTATTGAAACCAAAAGTGTTTGCAGAAATATGAGGAGGGGTCTAGGCTGGCTCCGCCTGACTCAAGCAAGTGATCTAAGCTGCTGCTTCCTTTCCATCTCTTTTGCACAATGAAGATTTAATTACTGATATAAAATGAAATAGCTCCAGCAGGGGAAAGATTCCCCCACCTCTAGAACAACCAACAGTTCTGCTGTTGGGGTGTGTCCATGAGACTTGAGAGGCAAAAGATCATGTGTCTCCTTCAAATCAGGCAGAACAGAAGGCTTTAATCTATGTCTCCCATTCCTGTGGCGTAGATGTATTGCTAGCTATTTTGGGACACTGTCACTTTCTGAATTTTGCACAATAAAGTTTAAAAGTCCTATTTTTGCTCCAACCTAAAACAAAAAAATGTTACAAAACATCAGAACTCTGCAAAACGGAAATCTTATTTTCTGGCTAGTATTAGTTAGAAAGTTCTTAGCTTTTTTTCAGTTACATCCAAAAGACAATCAAGTCAATATGATTTCCACTTCAGCTTTGTAAATAAGAAAATAGGATTCCTCAGGGTCTTGGTTTGGCAAGGTTTAAAGGACTTACAGAAGTTTGTGCTTTCAGTATTAGGCTCCATTTGCTATTATTGTATAACTTTAATGAACACCGTTCTATTTAAACAGAATTAGGCTACCTATTTTCCTTGTTTCACATCTACCAAAATAATCTGTATTGATGTTGAAAGGCAAGTCTCTTGAAATGCAAATTTCCTTCATAAACAACAAAATCCTCTTCCTAACTTTAGTGAGCAAGGGGCACTCAGAAGCACTGAGTTACTTCAAAGGGAGTTGGGCATAAGTAACTTACCTGACCTGTTTCTTCAAACCTCTTCCTATCCGCACTGTCAATGACATAGATCTGAAAAAAAGAAATTACAGGAAAAGTTACTCTTCCCAGAAGACACTCTTCCACATAGCATGTGCTTAAGTGAGCTGAACCTACTAATTATGCTTTTGGGCACAAAGATCCTTGCTTTACTTGCAGCAAATGTTGACAAAACTTCATGATGTTCTGAAAGGAGAGGAACCACCTCTTTTAATGCTGGGGGAGTGGACAACCATGTGGGTAGAATCAGAAAGGAGGTGGCAGCAGTGCTGGGGATGCTGTCACCATCTCCATAGCATACATATCTGAAGAGAACAGGAGACTGCTGGTATTGTTTCAAACTTATTGTTACAAGCTGAAGCTGAGCATAGGAGGGCAAAATGTGGGGAGCCAGCCATGGCTCCAGCAAAGTGTACAAACACTGGTCTGGTGTGACTGTGCCATGCTGCCCTCTAGCATCACCTCTTTCACGAAGCCACCAAGGCACACAATGGCACTCGGGACACATTAACGTGTTGGGGACATTGAGTTAGTCACCATCAGGCAATCCTACTGCAGCCTCCTGGAGAGGGTGGTTGGGTATGAGGGCTGGATTCAGCCTGCAAGACTCCATCTTCAGCTACCACCTAAAAAAATGGGGACCCTCAGTACAACCTGCAGGCAAGAATAGACTGGTATCCCTTTTTCACTGCTTGATGCATGAAGGTTTTTGAAGAAGGATGCTGGGACAGCAAACAGGGACAGAACTGGTGACAAACACTGAACATTTTGCTTCCAGTCACTGCCATTCCCCATCAGTAGTGATTGAAGCTGCTAGCATGTCATCTGCATGCTCTTTGGTGGCTTACAGGGAACAAGTGTCAGCCTGGTTTTCAGGGAATAGATCAGCACAGCACCCCGCCATCAAGATAAATGGCATCCTTGCAGGCAGTCTCAGCATAAGACTCCATGCTTCCAGGATAATTTCGACCAAATAGTAGGGGGAGGGAAGATCTCTAGCAAACAATCTCTATTAAACTATAGGCACTCCCTTAATGAGCAGCGTTTGAGTTGTTTGAAATGGGACCAAACACGTAGCAGGAGAATCTGTACGCGAGGGCTGAGGAGGTAACCCAGCAGCCTCCCAGCCGCTCTGCAGATCACTTGGGGGCTGATGTGCACTGACAGAGGCTGGGGGACACGCGGCAGGGCTGGACGCAGCTGCGTGGCGATGCATCAGCAGAGCACGCACCCGGTGCCACGTGATGGAGACCAGCCCGTGGGCACGGCGTGACACACAGGCCTCTCCCTGCAATGTGATCCCAAGCACGTGCACCAATACTGGATCAGCTACACACGTCCTCCCCGCCCCTACCAAGTGTTCACCCCTATGCATCCCATTTAGGGTAGGAAACATAGACCAAAAGAAAGGAAGAAGCTGCAGGGCTGGCAGTTGTGTTCCGTGGTGAGACTGGACTGTCTCCTGTCCTCCCTCGGGACACTTCTGAGGAAGTTCACAACACATGAACGCAATGGTCGAGTGCTGCTTGTGAACTGGAAAGCAGCACCTTCCACATTGCGGTGCCTCTCCAACGGGGAAGGAATAGCTCTGGGTCCCATCCAGCCAGGCTTTCTCCTGCACCACTCATTCCTCACCAGGGAGCTGTTTTGCAAGATGGGAACTAGAGACAACAGTGCTTGGGGCAAAAGCCACAAAAGCACAGCACAGAGAAAGTAAAGTATGTGCCGAGTGCCTACTTCCAAACCAGCAAGCACTGTGCCAAATAGCTGCAGGTGCCTCTCTGAATATGCAATCAGCCAGATATCCACACCTTATTTGCCTGCGTTAAGCTTCCAAATATCACAGGTGTGTGATGCAAGACCAAGCTCTCATTCAAAGGCACCTGCATGGATTTGAATTTGTAATTACTTCCTGCTTTTTAATACTCTTTAGAGGGTCCTTTCTGTTTTATGCAATACAGTTTAGGAGAAGAGAGAAGCATGGGGTCCTGGGAACTGTAGTGTATCTCACGTCCAACTTCCTTTTACGGCCAAGGCCACACAAGAGGCTGTTTTTGGCTATGGTGCTTAGTAACATAGTTTGCCAATCTGAACACCACGTTGGAGAATGGAGATTTGAGAAAGAAATTCCAGTAAAGCTGGGTACCTCCTTTGAGAAACAAGCCAAAACACAACCTGGAGTAAATGGGTTGGGCAGAAATTGCAGGTGGTGGGACTAGATGAAGAAATAGCATGAGGGATAAGTTGGCTCAATTTATAAATGCACAATCTGCACCAGGTTTGTTAGAGGGTAAAATCACTGGATAAAACAAGGGGTGAGGACTGGCAAAAGATAGTGAGCATCAACATATACGTGATCCCAGTTTTGGTGTATATGGAAATAGCAAAGCACTGCCCCAACACACCAGCATCTCCCAGTTTGGGACTGGGTGTCAGCATGACGTGCAGCCAGGAGAACTCAAGTCCATCTGTTCACCAGCTATTTCTCTGAATTCACTCTGCTGCCTCTCTCAAACTGATTCTGCTTCTATCCACCCATTTTCTTCCTCATATGAAAAGAAGGGGTTTCTCTGTAATTGCTTTAATCAGGGTGAGAGAGGGGCAGGGAAAACAACTGCTTTCATCTCCTTCAGTCTTCAAATTCACCTTTATTTCTGTGTCTCCCATGCAGCACACACTGGGAAGGGTGGAAGCCCACAGGCCAGTGTAGCTCATTGTCTTTGCCAGCAGAAGTCTTCCAGATACTGTTTTGTGGCTGCACAGCCTCTGCAGCCTGAGCACCTGCCACAGCAGGCAGAGATCCCAATGCTGCTGCTTTGCAGAGCTGACCTTGATCTGCACACTTACTGCCTCTCCACCACACACAGCGCCAGAGCCTGGGCTCAGTGGGCACAGTCACCTCACAGCCACACCATGTCTCTGTCTTCAACAGCCACAGAGGAACGGTGTGTGTCCTGCTCGTTTCTCAAACCCGTATCTTATCCCATGGAAAACTCCACTGTTCCTCTTTGCAAAAGCAATCAGCTGGGTTTATGCAGCTGTCCTTGAACTTTAGATTCCAAATTAAGGCTCAAAATGAGGACTGGCAAAAGAGAGTATCAAGGGTTTATTAGTCATATTTAAATAAAAGCTTCATCTGGACAATGTTTTCTAAGCCTGCGGGCATAGCCAGGCCTTTCAGCAACCGGACACGAACCTTGGTGAACAGAGTCCTATTCCTAGTTGCACTGATCCTTCCGTGCAAGTGCACTGGAGCTCCTGACACCTTACTGAGTATGTGTGTGACAGGAGGGAGGAATGGCATCTTTCTGAGAGCTTCCCACTTTCCCATGGGAGCCTGCAGACCTTGGCTTTTCTCTGTTCCCACAGGCAATATTGCTTGGGGCAGAGAGAGGCCTGCAGCCCCTAGTCTGCCTTCATCCTGGCATATGTGGCTGCATGCTAGAGGTGATCTTTGAAACTAGCCAAGACAGCACCTGGAAGGTCCCAGGACAATGTGCTCTGGCATGGAAAAACAAAGGTCCTGCGCTGTAAATATAATTGTGGTCATCTGTAGCTAATTGTAAGGTATTTACAGCTAAGTTGTCAAAACCATTAAAAGACAGTCTTATGATTAAAGGAGCAAAAGAGAAGACAAGGGGTCTTTCTGTGTCCCTCAGTCAGAAGCTTTCCTATCTGATGCCAGACAGAGCATTTAATTCTTATGCCTCAGTTTCCCCACCTATAAAACAAGGGCACCATACTGACCTACCTCTACACATGATGCTTAAGTCACTAATGCCCACGACAGGCCTTCAGAGTCTCCAGTGAAAGGAGCTATAGATGGGTAAAGTACACGTTATTAATGTTCTTTCATTTGAAAGAGACTGAGATGAGAGGAAAGGAACTGGCTATAAACAGCACCATCCTGTGAAAGTAAAAACATGCAACTGAATGATTTCTGCAAACATAACTGTATTTTTCTTACTGCACTCAACCAATCTTGCCATTTAGCTCAGAATAACTCCTGTTACAATGGCAATGGTGTTGCTGAGGGCTGGGACATTACATTACTTGTTTCTGAATTTCTGGCTGAGACCTTGGAAAGCCATTGCATGAACACAGCATTCAGCTGCAGCCAATACTCACAAGGATATCAGTGTTTTCAAAATAGTTCCTCCAGTATGGTCTGATCTTCCTCTGTCCGCCTATGTCCCATACGTTCAGTTTGAAGCCTTGAGACTGTACACTTTTGATGTTGAAGCCCTGGAAAGAGCAGAAACAAAGCCACATAGAGCATAAACCTGAATGGCTGGAGCATGTTCGTAGCCAGACATTAACACCTTATATATCCCATGCTTGCAACGTGCAGTGAGGTGGGCTGGGCAGCCACAGAGATGGATCAGCTGTAGGAGAGGCACCATCAAAAGCAGCCACTAAACCATCAGTTTGTCACTGTTCTTGGGTCAAGGGTGGATGCTGTCATGGCTATGGAGACATACGATGCAGTTAGTGCCCTGAGAGGGCTCAGCAGGGTGGGTGCAGGAAGAGGTGGGAGGGCTGCAGATAAGGAGAAAACAAGGGCACTGTGAGAAGCAGGACTGAGCTTGTGAAAGCTGAGTAGACAGTCACAACTAATATGAAGCCAGAGGTCTCAGCTCAATTCGACACGACACAGCTAATGCTGGGCTTAAAAGAGCAACAGCTGCATGTCTGAAGGGTCCATTTCATCAATTAGAGCACCAACTGAAAGTGCATTCAAGTAGAAAAACAGGATGTGGCGTGGGCTGGCAATGTGCTGCCACACCACCCAGGGGACCAAGGCTTGGAATTAGGGTGCCGGGGCTGGGAGCTTTGGGAGGCAGCTACAGGGTGGGGGGAAGCATCTCCCATAGCTCTCTAGCAACCTCCTCTGGAGCAATGCTGCAGTGCTTCTGATGGAAGCCATGCCTCCAACTCCAAAGCTCAACAAAAGGGCATGAGAGACTTTAGGGAGGAGCCCTGGTATATGCAGAACCCTTGGAGCTGGTTGGGTGAAAGATGCAAAGAGACAAGGGTTTGTCCAGTGCTGCAGCATCCAGTCTACACGTCCCCTGTTTGGCAAGGACAACAGGAACAAAGTCTCATCCAAGCAACCCTAGCATGACTCAAAAGCCTTTTGCAGAACTCCACAGCACTCATCCACTTTTGCACTACCTGACCAATCTGGCCTGAAGCTCTCTGGCTCCTTCAGGAAACCTCCTCTTAGGCAGAAAAGACACAAACTTAATGGTGCACCAGGCTCCAGTTGCTCCCCTTTTTACTGAAAGACTCTGATGAATCGTTAGTGCTTTGTATAGCGTGGCAAGTGGCACCACAGTAACTGCCTCAGGAAGCAAAGGCCTTCCTCACCTGTGTTGGGGTGATGTGGCTGATGTCCTCTGATGCCAGCTGTTTCAGGAGTGTGGTCTTGCCTGCATTATCCAGTCCCAAAAGGAGGATTCTCACCTCCTGGTCTGGGGTGCTTTTTAGTTTGCGCAGGATTGACAGTAAACCCTAAATGCACAAGAGAGACCAAGAGCTGTTATTTTCCCACCAAAAATCTCACCCCCCACTATGTCATGCCCTCCTCCCTTGAAATGGATTCTGTCTGGTGGTGGGTACCAAGAGACCCTGAATACCTTTCTGCAGTCCCTATTCCCATTTCATTTCCTACTCCTCCCTTTGCCCCTATTTTCTTCCATCTCAGAATATCAACAAGGTCTCAGATAGCACAAATGTCACGCAGTGGGGTGCCCTGCTGGCTGCACTGCTCTTGTCACACAGCTGTTTGGCATTCCCGGTGCCAGGGAGGGAGACACTGCCTATGCACATCCTCTGCAGAGGCTGCAGACCAAGTCCTTGCAAGCTCCTTTATCAGAGGGAAAACCACATGAATTTGATTTGCCTCCGAGGTAACTGCAGGTTACTATGTACCTGACTTTCGTCCTTCTCACAGTAACTCCCTGGTCATCTCAAACCCCGTTTATCTGTCTAAAACATGCTGAACCCATGGGGCACGTGCAGTTCTGATTCTCAGGATGTAGCACTTAACAACTATCTCAGATCACCACACATCCTCGCTAAGAAAAGCACAGTGGATTCCAGTCATTAGCCAGGCTCAGCTCTCTGAACTGACAGTATCACTCAGGATTAGGAAACAGAATATGCAGGTCAGCTCATTTACAAGCATGAACCTTACAGCAGCACACCCAAGCCTTTGTCAGTGCCACCAGTCAGAGACCAGCACCTCTCTAAAATGGCTGGAAAAATATTCTGGATTCTGGCATGTAACCAAGAGATGCAAATTACCCCACTTCCACCTGCCTCTCAGTGCCTAGCCCACACCACAGGAGAGGGATAGTTGCAGCCAAGGTCAGAGGAGTAGGCTGTGACACCAGGAATGCCTGAGTGTCTTTGGGCACACCACCACACTGCTCTGCAGCCCCTGTGTGTCAGGGACCCCTCCTCAGAGCCCGGGCAGCACACATCACACTGAGACCCTGCCTACAGACACAGGTGCTCTTGCTACTAATTCACCTGAGAAAATCCAGGAAAGAAATACACCTACAGCCCCTTCTGTAGCCCTCAGCATTCCTGTTCTGTCTCTCTCAGTCAACTCCCTTGTTGAAGCCCACGAAGACCAAGAGCTTGGAAGAAAGTTCAAATATCAGCAGAAAACTGAGCCCATGGGGCCCATATTTCAAGCCTTTTTGTTCTCCCAATAGCAAAATGGAGACAATGCTTCTTGTCGACCTGCAAGGGTGTAATCAGTTAAATGTCTTGAAGTGCTTTGTTGCTATGAGGAACTAAACCCTCTAAATATTCCTGCTGAGAGCCAAGGACCATTTGAGCCTTGAAGGTTGCTCCCAGTCTCCTCCAGATCGTGGCTATCAGAAACTTGTCCTCAAGATAAAGAGCTGCACGTCACCGTACAACTGTCACCACTGCAACGCATCCCCCGTGCCCAGCAGTGTCGTTCTGCCCACTCCCAACCTCAGCCATTCAGCAAATGCTGCTTTAGACTACTCACCTCACTGCTCCCAGGTGGGAGTGCTTTGGAAAGGACTCGGCACTACAGGTCGTGATGCGAAAGCTTTTAGCAACGCTGAGATTCAAATGCATGTGACATCTGATCCACCCCGGCAAGCATTTTCGATTTCAGAGTAATTTACTTGGTTTCTGTTAAATTACCAGCTACAGCTCAAAATACATGTGTGATGTGACAGGGAGGAGAGAAGGAACTTAGTAAAACTGGGTTTGAAAGGTATCTGTAGAAAGCTGCAGGATTGCCACTGTTGCTGTGCTTTTAAAAAGCACTGTGGAAAGCTGAGGTTCAGAAATTCAGATCTTGTGCAAGAAACAGCAAAACTGTAGTCTTACTGCCCAATAAGCAGGCTCAAGGTATCACCTATTTCATAGGTGATAGGCAGGTAAAAAACTGGGAATCCAGGCCTACCCAGGAGCTGTGAATTAGAAATGGGCTCTCCTTGATAGAGGATGCCATGCCTGCTCAGTACAGGCACAGGCACAGTAAATCCCCAAACAGCTTTTAGTTGAAGGGTACAGACCTATAACACCACGTGCTGGGCCCTGAGGGCCAGATGCTCACAGCTGGCTCTCACCCATGGGCCCATGGCTAATGAATTTGAAGGGCTGTGTTCAGTGCAGCCAGTCACTGCCAGCCCAACAGCTCATCTCCCTGGCCGCAGTGCCCAATCCATGTTCTGCCCCAATGATCATCTGCACTTCCACATGTCCGAGGGAAAAGGAACAGCAGCAAAAATACCTCTAATGGTTACTTGTTTATATGCATGTCCTAAGTGCCCTTGACCTCATTAAAAAGCATAAGTTTAAACTGCATGACTAACAACACATTTTCTTTTCACCTGCCATCAAATTTACAGTTGTGTCTGTTGGCTTGTAAATCCGTGGATTTCAGCTCGGTGTGGATAGACTCCACAGGAGCAGGAACTCTAAAATTCACACATTCTCCTTCCTTTCTAGGGAAACACTGAATTTCCCATTCTTATGGGCCTGACCCAAAGCCAACGTACATCAGCCAAAGCACCACTGCCGACTTTGGAGAGCTCTGAATCAGGCCCTATTATTTTAGTTTATTGCTCACAGTTAAAAAAAGAAGCTGTTGAAATGCTAATCCTATTCACAGCTCCACTTGCTAAGAGCAGAGCAGTGTATCCCAGAACAGATCAGGATTAGGTGCCTTTATATTTCAGAATTCAACTCCAAAATACTGAACGCAAAGAAATGTATTACAAAGTATTGCTCATCTACCACGGAGCAACTCTCAAGGGTCGGGAAGAGGAACAGTTGTAAATGTTAATAGAGCTTCTCCCATTGTAGATGGATGCTATTTCTGGGCTAGTATGACAGCCTATGAGAAAACGATCAGCATCGTTCCATATTCTACTCAAGTGACACTGCTGCATGGCTGATCACAGGATTATCGGGGGTAGCCAATAGAAGAGAAGATATATATAGAAATAAAAGTATTCTCTAAGGTATAAAGTAAGCTGATTTAAAAGGCTGGAAGACAAGCAAGCCAACATAGAGAAGTGGACTTTATTTCAGTAGCTGCCAGCATAGGTTACATGGTCTGTATATACAACATAAATCGAGAGCCAAATAATAGTATTGGTTCCTGTGATTGTTACTATTGCAAATAGAATTTTAAATGTGAATCCAGCATTTTCTGCAAGATTTAAAACTAAGGAAAGCCATGTCCAGATGGGTTTCTCTTTTTTTTTTTTTTTCTTTTTAATTCTTTTTAATTGGTCTTATGAGCACACTGGCTAGAAAGACAGAAGGCATTTCCTGACAGCTTAGTAGACTGGAAAAAATAACTCAGCTGAGTTTCCTGCTGCATGCCACCACTGTGTGGGACAAGCAGCCCCTGTTGCACACACACTGATGGACAAGCACTCCTCTGCTGGCTAACACAATGCTGAAACTAACGGACTGAGGAGAGTCAGAAAGCAATGCCTTGTTTCTGATTGGAGATGTCAGGTAGAAAGCCTGAAATGAAATGGGAAGATCTGGTGCAAAGAGGATGCACAGAAGCAACAGAGGAGAAGCAGATTTTTGAAGCAGGACAGGTAACAAATGTCTCACGCTGGGACTTAGCCAGTAGTGAGAAGGGAGGATTCCCAGGATGCCTGCATGGCAGCCAGGCCAGTGGCACTCACTCACTGGAGTGTCCAGGGTGAGAAGCAGGACAAATCTTGAGCAGGCCAGGGTAGGTGTGAGCTGGCTGAGGAGCCGCAGAGACGCCTCAAAGGAGTGTGAGGGCAGCGTGTCAGCTGCACAGAACTAAGCAGACTGCGGCATCTGTAACAGAGAAGGGAACTGCAGATGCTGCTCAGATAATGAACAGCACAGCATGGCAGCATGCGCAGCCTTTGGAGAAGGGCAGCCAGACAGAGCAACTCAAGGCTGGGCACAGTCAGCCAGCAACCGCTTCTTGGTCACCTCTGGGTTAAGCAAACTATGTCTTATATCAGATTGGCTTGTTTAAAAACACTTTTGTCCTTGGTGGAGAGGGTTTTTTTTTTACAAGCACCATGAGGAGACAGACTGATGGGGTCAGCAATGAGGAGACTGTATTTTCCAGACAGTGAACGGGGACATACAGTAAGAAAAAGAGACTCCTGACAATTACTATGAAATCAGAGTGGGGCATTAAATTCAGAGATGCAACTTAATGGGTAAGAGCACTCATAAACACGTCGAGCATGAAAGCAAAGCTAACCATCTTATTAGCAGCCTTCAGGAAACTGGGATGTGTGGTTTTATGAAAGTATATCATTGCTAGGTTTAAAATACCCACCAAATTATCAAAGGACTTTCAATTATAGCAGCATGCAGTAATCCTATTCTCTCTCTCTCTCTCTCAAAAAAAAAAAATACTACATATATAAAAATACAGTGACATTTATAGTCCTAGCTAAGGGTTTTGTGGGTTTATTCAGCTTTAAATCCATGCTGCATATGGATCTCTTGAACAAGTTGATGCATGTAACTACATCCTGTACCACAGAAGCCACTGAAAGGAAGATTCACTTTACAGGCCAAAGCAAAAATTGGTTTGGGACAAAGAGAGCATTGAGATAATCTGTTTAAATATTGTTTCAGATTGGCAATATAAAGCCATAATGGAAAGGACAATTTTCCCTTGTACTGAAGGCTTGATGCACAGGGCATGGATAAAAAGCGTGGTCCGCAAGCTGCTGCAAAGCACGGTTGATTCTTATTAGGAAAGAGAAGTAAATGTATTCTGCTTAACTTTATTAGCCACAAGGCTCAGATAATGAGTTTAAAATAAAACTACCCTCAGTCACCACCAATTGCCTATCTGCTAGATGTGGATATTTAGGTAGAACCAATTCTCTTCACTAAGATGCAATACAGGCACAAAGCTCAGCAGCTCAGCCTGCCATTACGACAACATCATCCCATCTCTACACCCCGCAGAGATGTCCTCTTCCCCACTACTGCAACCACAAGTCACTTGTATTTATCCTCAAGACTCATCTCAGCCAAGCACATTTGCCATTGAGATGATAACTCCTTGTCTCCCCACAGCTCCCCAGCACTGCTGAGCTCTATTCTCAAACTTGGGTGACTCTCCTACGATCGTGGGAGAAACTTCACAAAATATCCATAAAACCAGCCCATTATTCTTCTGCTAATTCCTTCTCTGCCACACCTACAATCCTTGATGAGGTTTAGGCAGCAAACATGTCAAGTTCAAACCTGTCGTGGATTCTAATTATTCGTATCAGTTGGTTATCTCTCACCCCAGACCGACCGTATTTCCATGGCATGGGAGCACCTCCATGCTCTGCCAGCACAGCACCTAGCACAGCTCTGGGTACCAATATATTTACTTTCAGTTAAACAATATGGCAGCAGTTCCCCATTTTCAAAGAGTAACTTAAAGATAGAGGGTACACGTGATGATTTCAGAAAGTCACACAGGACGAGCTGACACAAGGAAGGACGAGGGACTTAGCTGAGCCAAATATCCTGCCTTGCACACTGGTTATATGAGGCTACATTTGTCATCCAGGGTGCAATCCTGCACACAGAGCTGGAGGAGGGGAGTCCTTCCTGACAACTGCACTGATTAGCTGGTGCCCTGAAGAATGACGTCTGATTACCTTTATCTTCGGCTGCAGAACTGCGAATGTCACTAATGGTCATAAAATCATCCAGTCTTTTTCAAAATACAACCGAAGTAAATTAATCTATTGAGCACAGTTTATTCAATACTTCTTACTCTGGCAAAACTCCCAAAAATCATTTGCTTGCTGCATGTCTCCACCATATGGTGTCATTCAATGCAGACTTTCTTTCCTGCATTGAAATCCAAAATTTAATGGAGTCGAGTCACCTACAGAGTTTTTCCAGCTCAAACCTACTAATGTAGTTTTCTGTCAAAGAGGTCACACAGCACTTTCCAGTTTGATGCATAAACCAATACCAGCATGAATCCTCTTTTCATAATTAAAATCAAACTCCTCTGGTGTCAGCAGGTTTGAAAGAAGTATTTTGCCCTGTGCAGAGAGGAGCCAATGCCCGGAACTGGACAATGTCAGCAGTCTCTGTCTGGTTTCAAAACTTCAAAGTCTTGGCCAGTGACTGGTATACTCTCCTATCTGCAGGTGATTTTTCATATCAGCCTCTCAGCAATCAGTAAAATAAACCAAAAAAACATGACATTGAACTGTACTGAAAACTAAAGTAGTGAAAGCATTTTTTTATGGGGCCATTTTAAATAGAGCCTTACTGCCAAGGAACAAGGGACAAAAGAAAGAATTTCTAAGTATGAGGTACACCTATAGCAGGCAAGATATAGATGCTGGTTTTCCTAGAAATATGAGCTCAAGACCAGGAGAAAGATGCCTGACTGTGCATTTAGCTATGCCGGTATTTTATCCTCTCCACCAGATGTGCCTTATGTCAGCTAGACACTCTGTGACTCAGTTTCCTCAACTATAAAACAGGGCCACATTTTGACAGATCTGGTTTTGACACAATGATGTCATCTTCAATCAATGGTTTTAGAAAAACACCGGCCATCCCCTGGCCCTAGCATCTACCAATAACATACCATGTCCCTTGGTAAAGATTGTTATTACAGTGACGAGGAAGCCACAAGCTCTGCTTCACACAGCATTCTCTAACCTTTGGAAAGCAGCATATCCTTTCATGTAGCAGCCTCCCTTCGCCCTTGCCGTGCGCCCACTGCAGATGCTGCTTAACGGTGCCAAAGACTTCAGCACTATACATCTCTCATGCTTTGCAGTTTTATGGCTCATCCTTCCCTCCGTGCTCCAGCTACGACCTTCCACCACCCCTGCCCCACAGCTGTGAGAAATGCTGGTATGCTCTGCAGAAGAAGACACTTCCCCTCTGTACTTACTCACTTGGATGAACACTGAAATAATTTAAACCTCAGCATTAACCCTCTTATCACTGGAGTTGGAGCAAGCAGTTGTTGAGGGGAGTTTAAGCACTTCGCAGTGCAATCAGGACATGGCAGGAACGTGCTCACGGGCAGCTACTACGGCTCAGATGACAAGCAGTAAATTGTTACATCAAGCTGTCTGGATGATTTCTGACTGCTGACCCACACCCCCAGGCTGCCGTAGCTGCTTTGGATATATTTGCTGCTGTTTCAGAGTTTCTACCACAAATAATTATTCTGTTTTAGTGAAAGTTGAGAATCTAGAGAGATAGTGCATTGCTCTCCAGTCCTCTGCCCAGTCCAGCCAGCCCACCAGGCACCCCAAAGTGCCACCCACCCTGCCTGAGAGGCTGTAATTCAAAAAAACAATTCCAAGAAATTGAAAATAGACAAAGAGGCAGTAAAATGTTGCATCAAATAACACGAACACTGGAGAACACCCAGTCCACCCTCTCTGCACACAAAGTCCCTGGATAAGAGTAGCCAGATCCCAGACTACGCCAGCTTATCAGGACATCATAAGGCAGAAGAGCAGATCTGGCAGCTGCAAGCCAAATGTGTCCCACAAAGCACTGCACTGCTGGAGGCAGCTGCCCTCATCTTTACAGCAGATGTCCATCCTGTGATGGCTTTGGTGCCTGGTGTGACATGCCCCATCACCAACTCATCTAAAATAGAGCAGATCCCACAGGCTTTATTTCAATCTCCTTTTCTGTGGCCCAGCGGTAGGGATGCAGCCAGAATTAACCCAGTGAAGATGAGAAGCTGCCTTTGGTGCTCTTGCTTACACCTCCTCCCATGCATGAATCCCTCTACTTGCATGAATCCAACTTGTGTCCAGAGGGCTCCTGGACAAAATAGGGCTTTGCCCTTGAGAAAGCTCCTTCCCCATTGTTATTTCCTTCTGCTTGTGCTCTCTCTTCATGCAGCATCCTCATGAGTGGCTCCACATCCATGGCAGCTCCCTCTCACCACCCCTCACCCATAGTTCCAACCCCTCCTTCCAGTCCTTGCTGCACTTGGCCAGCATCCCACTTCTCCCACCTCAGCTACTGTGGCATCTAAACCCAAATTGTTTCCAACACCTGGATGACCCTGGTCCATCATCCAACCTTCCTCCAACCTCAATTTAGACTGCACTACACCCTCACCACCTCACCTTTCTCCCAGTATTGCCCTCTACCCAAGACACCCAGTTTTTTCCTTCAATCCATGCTGCTACCTCTCAAACAATTTATTTCTCTCTTCCAACACTTCTTTCCTCCCTGGGACCTTTCTTTCTCTCATCAACATCACAACTCCCCTTCCAGTCTTTCCCACAGTTTATTCTTTTTCTTCTTTTTAACCCAGACTGTCTCTTATCTTGCCAGCCCATGGCAGAAAACCCCAGGGTACACAACATCCCAGCAAACTATCCTAGCCAGCCAAACATTGACTGGGTTTTCCCACTGACTCACCAGACTGTCCATCCCACCCAACTGGCAGTTTTCTTTCAGCCCCTGAGCACTTTGTCCTGGCCATCTCTGAACACCTTCATCCAGCCTCTCTGCCATGACTGAACTCCCCTTCTAAGGCTGTGTATCAAAAACCAGCCCTTTCACCCCAGCAAGCTCTCTTCTAGCTCCCTCAATTCCTATAGCCAGGATTCAAGTCCCAGGGTGGCCTCCTCCCACCTTGGCTGGGTTGTCCAGGGCCCCTTTAGAGTCACAGCTGCTCCCAGACTCTTCACGGGCAATCTCTGAACCCTGCCTTCCATCCCTGCCAGGCTCTTCCATTGCTCCTTTCTTCCTCAGGCCACTGCCATCCTGGTCCCCAGCCCTCCCAAGCACCTACCCCTCCATCACACCTTCCACACCTTGACTGAATCAACTCCAGGCACGCTGAATCCATCCCAACAAAGACCCCCCCACCCCCTATAATATCCTTGAGCCTCCCAGCCTCTGTCTGGACCTGATTTACTGAATCACAAAATCAATTAGATTGGAAAAGACGTCTGAGATCACCAAGTCGAACCTATGACGGAACATTTACACGTCAACTACAGCATGGCACCAAGTGCCATGGCCAATCTTTCCCTAAACACCTCCATGGATGGTGACTCCACCACCTCCCTGGGCAGTCCTTTACAAGGTCTAATCACCCCTTCTGTGAAGAAATTCTTCTTAATGTCCAGTCTGAGCCTCACCTAGCACAACTCGAGGCTATTTCCTCCTGTCCTGTCACTTGAGTCATTTCGGGAGAAGAGGCCAATCCTCACCTGTCTACAACATCTTTACAGGTAGCTAGAGTGATAAGGTCACCCCTGAGCTTCCTCTTCTTCAGACTACACAATCCCAGCTCCCTCAGCCACTCTTCACACGACTTGTGCTCCAGGCCTTTCACCAGTGCTGTTGACTTTTTTGAGACTCAGCCCCCATTTTTGTGTCCCCCACATCATCTTTGTGCTGCCAGGGCTCCAACCCCAGCCAGGGTCTTCCATGGCTGGAGGCCCCAAATTTACAGTGTTCTCCTCCCTTTGTATGGGTGCCCGAACCCGCACAGCCCAGGCCCCCATGCCTGACTGCATGCCCCAGGTGGGTACTCAGAGCCCAGGCTGGCCACACTCCCTGGCTGGGTGTCACACAGTCACACGATGGGTCAGGCTGCAAGGGACCACAGCCGGTCATCTGGTCCAACCTCCCGCTCAGGCAGGGTCATCCTTGAGCACGTGGCACAGGATTCCAGATGGTTCTGGAATATCTCCAGTGAGGGAGACTCCACAAACTCTCTGGGCAATCTGTTCCAGTGTGTGGTCACCCACACAGCAAAGTTCTTTCTCGTATTCAGGTGGAATTTCCCGTGCATCAGTTTCTGCCCGTTGCTTCCTGTCCTACTGCCCGACAGCACTGAGCAGAGCCCGGCTCGATCCTCCTGGTTCCATCGCCTCGGCACCCCCGCTCATGGCCCGAGGCCTGCCCGTGCCTGCCATGAGCCCAGCCGGGCCCAACAGACCCTCCGGCCCCCATCAGCCCAGGCTCCGCGTGGGGATCATCCACGGCCTGAGGCGCCCCCGGCCCCGCTGTCGCCGGCCCCGGCCGCCCCCCGCCCCGCCGGCCCCGGCCCCGCTGCCCCCGCCCCGCTCACCATCCTCGGCGCGGCCCGGGGTTACCATGGGCAACTGCGTCACTCCCACCCCGCGCGCCGACGTGCCCGCGCTGGGGGAGGAGCCAGAGGCGGCCCCGCCCACAAACGGTGCGTCCGGGGGCGGCCCCGCTGGGAGAGGTGGGCGCGGCCGCTCGGAGCTTTGCGATTGGCTGAGGCCGGGCACGCGTCGGAGCGCGGGGGCGGTGAGCGACACGTGGGCGGGAGGCGGGAGAGGGGCCCGGGACCGCAGGTGGGGACACGTGGGGACGCGACGGGACGGGCTGGGCTGGGGAGTGCCGGGTAATGCAGAGCCGACATAAGCCGTGCAGAGCCGAGCCGCAGGTGTGCTGGGGTTGTGCCATGCTGGGCCGAGCCTGGGGTGTGCCGAGCTGTGCCATGCCGTGCAGACAACGGCAAGGAAATTGGTGAAGGGTCTGGAGCTCAAGTCTTATGTGGAGTGGCTGAGGGAGCTGGGAGTGTTTAACCTGGAGAAAAGGCTCGGGGGGACCTTATCGCTGTCTACAACTACCTTTGAAATGAGGTTGTAGCCAGGTGGGAGTGGGCCTGTTCTCCCAGACAACCAGCGACAGGACGAGAGGCTATAGTCGGAAGCTGTGACAGGGGAGGTTTAGGTTGGACATTAGTAAGAACTTCTTTACAGAAGGGTGATTAGTTACTGGAAAGGATTGCCGAGGGAGGTGGTGGAGTCATAATCCCTGCAGGTGTTTAAGGAAAGACTGAACATGGCACTTGGTGCCATGCTGTAATTGCCATGGTGGTCATAGGTTTGGTCTCAGATGATCTCAGAAGTATTTTCCTGCCTAGTTAATTCTGTGATTCTGCAGTGCCAGGGCAGTGCAGAGCAGCATTAGAGGGGTGTGCAGGATAGTGCCATGGGGGGCACAGCACAGTGTGGGGGTGCTGTGCTCTGCACACACGGGGGCTGCAGAGTAGTGCCCCTGTAGGAGTACCTGCTCGGCAGCCTCGTGGAGGGTTGAGCTGTACAGGTTGAGCCCTACAGTGCTGTTCACCACCATACCACCCTGAGGAGGGGGTGCCAGGTGCTGTGGGGTGCAGCACAGGTGGGGCAACCCCAGGCAAGCAGGGTGATGTGTCAAGGAGCAGCCTGACTGCAGTGTTCTGCTGACAGCAGGAGTGCAGGGGCCTCCGGGGCTCAGGGCTGCTGAAAGTCCAATTGTCCTGTTAAACATAAACCTGCCATGGCTCTCACCTAACTGACTGCCCCTGTCGCCGTGGCAGGCGTGTGCTCAGTGAGCAAGCGAGACGGGATCCTACTGAGCAGCCTTTTCTCCCTGCCCAGACCTACGCCAAAATGGCCACCATTTCCCTTGGCTTCAACATCGACTCCCCACGCTGGGACCAGAGCACCTTTGTGGGGCGCCTGAAGCATTTCTTCAACATCACTGACCCTCGCACAGTGCTGGTGCCGGAGGACGAGCTGGACCGGGCCAAGGCCCTAGTGGAGGGCTGCAGGTGAGGGGCAGGGGTACATATGGGACAGGTGCCATCCCTGTGTTCATGGCCATCCCAACCACTGTGCAGTGTTGCAGGAGGATGGAGGCAGTTGTTCCCAAGCAGGTTTGCTGTGATGTAACATCTGTTTGAGGTAGTTTTGGGGGCTTTCCCAGGCTTCTCCCAGGAGACTCAAGCTGTGACATGCATCCTTCTCAGGAGATGTTTCCCCTGCCTTTCATGTGGTGCCCAGAGCTCTGTGCCTCGGCTGGTGGGTCTGTGCAGCTTTCCCTGACAGGCTTTGGGTTTGCAGGGCCGGGGTGGTGCCACCAGGAAGCAGCCAGGAGCAGCTGCTCTATGCCAAGAAGCTGTACGACTCAGCCTTCCACCCTGACAGCGGTGAGAAGATGAACTTCATTGGGAGGATGTCCTTCCAGGTGCCAGGGGGCATGGCCATCACTGGTTGCATGCTCCAGTTCTATCGGTAAGCTCCTGGGTACACCAGGTTGGAGACACAGCCCTGACAGCCCCCAGCCCCTTTCAGGTCCCCGGTGGCCAGAGCACAGCCAGCCTGCCTCCTCTGGGGCTGAGTGCTGCCCAAGGCATGCCCCTGGCCGCTGTGCATGTCTGTGTCCTGTGGTCAAGCTCAATATTTCTGGGCTCTGTCCCCAGCACCCAGCCTGTGGTAGAAGCATCACAGACCTCCCTGGCATGGCTGGGGATGGTCTCACCTCACCCTGAGCTCAGCTGAGCTCTTCCCAGAGCCCCTGTTAATGATTAATGCAACCAAATCCTACTTGGCTCCTGCTCTTGTTCTGTGGCCCATAGCAGTCTTTGGAACTGAGGACCAAATGTGCCCCGAGGCCAGGCTGCTTCAGCATCCCCAGCCCCTGCTGACAGCTCCGTGCATTTCCCTTCTCCACTCCCCTGCATTCCAATGCATGCTTAGACCCACACCTCCCTGTGTCCCTTCCTGCCCCAGGTGTCCCTGAGACACCCAGGCACCCTCATTCCCCAGAGCCCCTTCTGTCCCCATGTGTCCCCTCCTTGCTGCTCGCTTTGACAAAGGCTTATCTCAGCCCAGCAGAGGATGGCTGCCACTCTGCTGAGAGCTGTTTCTCCCACCCCTGCCCATGTGCCTTGCAGGATTGCCCCCCCGCCCCCCCCTTCCTATGCTCCCCAGGGCAACCAGAACTCCTGGCATCACTTCCCAGCTCTGCCACTGGCTTATCACTTTGCCACAGTTCCTCAGTTTCCCTTTGGAGACAACATGATGAGTGGATTGCAGACATCTTGGCTGTCTCCCTGCTAAGCCTGGCCATGGGCACAGGCCAGGTATTCCTGACAGCCCTCAGGTGCTCTCCCGGTCCGTTCCCTCCACAGGACAGTGCCTGCCGTGGTTTTCTGGCAGTGGGTGAACCAGTCATTCAATGCCTTTGTCAACTACACCAACCGCAATGCTGCCTCCCCCATCTCTCTGAGGTGAGCAGGCCCCACAGGATGCAGTGTGTCTGTTTGATGCACCCCTGGATGCCCTGTAAAGACCCCTATGCAGAGTCTTGGGCACAGAATGAACAGGGCTGAGTCAGAGTTGGTGATTCTGTTGTCTCCTTTCTTTGAAATCACGGTCCAGGCAAATCGGGGTGGCTTATGTCACAGCCACCGGTGCAGCCCTGGCCACTGCAGTGGGACTCAACCTCTACACCAAGGTATGCCAGGCCAGGGCCAGCTGGGGCAGCTGGGCACATCCTGCTCTCCTGTGCTGATGCCAGCCTGTTTCCCACAGCGAGCCCCCCCCTTGCTGGCCCGTTGGGTCCCCTTTGCAGCTGTGGCTGCTGCCAACTGTGTCAATATCCCCATGATGCGGCAACAGTAAGTGTCATACGTGGCTGGGGTGCTTGAGGGACCCAGCTCCCCTCCAAAGGCAAGCTGGTGGCAGCCAGGCTCCTGGGCTGCCTGGTCTCCCTGCCTTGGATTCCCATCCTGGGAGCTGGAGGGAGGTGAACTGGGGTCCGTGCATTTGCAGCGCTGTATCTGTGGTGGAGGGTGCTGGGTGGGATGGCTCAGCCTCCACCTAGAGCAGGAGGGGGATTTTTGGCTGAGGATGGCTCTTCTGGAATCTGTGCTGGAAGATCCCTCAGACTCAAGGATCTCCTGCATGTCATGGGAGAGCCCCAGTCCATGATATCCTGATGCTGGGACACCCCAGTTGGGGTCCTTGTGGTGACCTGTGTGTGCTGCTCGGGGTTCCCCACAAGTCAGGGCACAAGGAGCTCAGGTGCTCTGTGAGAGACTGTCCCCTTGCTCAGCTGCGTATCCCAGGCAGTGTCTGTCCCTAGCACGGCCAGATCGTGCTCGCAGCTGTGCCCTGAAGATGGCAGCATCGGCTGGGTTGGGGACCGCGGTGCCCCGGGGTGCTGGAGCCCCGTGGCCTGGGGGCATCCGGGGCTGCTGTGCATGGAGGACTCCCCTGGCACCTCCTCACCCCGTTGCTGTTTCCTTCCTCATGCTTTCCCGGCCATCCCGTCCTCCACTTACGGCTGCCTGTCCTCTTCAGGGAGATCATCAACGGGATCACAGTGACAGATGAGAACAACAACGAGCTCGGCCGCTCCAGGGTGAGTCTGGAGATGGGGATATGGGTTGGGGCATGGCGCTGCCAGGGCTCACCTGCTGATTTTGCTTGCAGAGGGCAGCAGTGAAGGGCATTGCACAGGTTGTGCTCTCCAGGATCACCATGGCAGCACCGGGCATGAGTGAGTGTGGGGCAGGAGGGTGCACAACTGAACTGGGGACTCTCCGGGACCCACCTCCTTGCCCTCCCTTGCTTCAGTGTCCTTCATGAAGAAGAGGGAGGGTGGCCCTGCATCCCAAATGGCATTTGCTCTCCTCATCCAGCCACCCCATCAGAGGCCCCCAAGCCCCCAGCCCACTCCATGCCAAACCACAGCCTGGGAGACAGGGGGTGCTCCTTTGGCAGTTTGGCCCCACAAGGATGCATCTCGTGCTCTCTAGCCCTAGCCCCTCACCCTGCAGCCTGGCACCCCCTCTCTTCCTGAGACCCTTGACATGCTTCAAGCCCAGAAGGACAGGAGCATGAGGAACACAGACCATGCTGCCCGGGTGATGGATGTGTGGGGGTCTTGTGTCAGGTCCTTGCTGTCAGCAAACACCCAGCAGCCCCCAGCATAACTAGCTGTTGCCATGGCCTCCAGGTGGATGGTCCTGCTGGGACAGTCCTGCAGGCTGGCTAGTAGGATAGCTGTTCTGGGATCTGGGCTGACCTTTGCTCTCTGTACCTAGTTATTTTGCCCATCATCATGGAGCGGCTGGAGAAATTCACCTTTATGCAGGTGAGTGCATGTTTCTCCTGCCAGTGGGTTCCAGCCCCAGCCGTGCTTCCCAGCTGCTGCTACGCTGGGGATCAAATGGGGAGTTTCAGAGCTTGTTTTGCTCCCTACTTCAGTCATTGATACACCAATGGCTTCTCAAGTGACATGGGGAGGCTATGGGAGGGTTGTCAGGGTTTGTGGTGCACACCAGAGGTGTTGGGTATTCAGCACTATTGAGGGGAGAAGTCTGCCCACCCTGTGAGTGGGTCTTGTGGTGAGGCCAGGGACTCATTCCTGGCTCTTCTCTTGCAGCGGATCCGGGTTCTCCATGGGCCTCTGCAGGTGCTGCTCTGCGGGGGCTTGTAAGTATCTCACTGCTCAATTGCCTGTGAGTGCCTGGCTCCAAAGAGATGCTTGAAAAAACACCACTTTCCCAGAAGGGATTGGAAACCTGCTTGCCTTTCAGCTTGGGCTTTCCCCAGTTATTGAGAGTCATGGGGTGTGAGCAGCACCTCTTGGGCTGAAACCCCTGTGGCTGGAGGGCAAACCAGCTGGGATCCCCAAGACTAATGCTCTGCTCTTCTCTGTCCCACAGCCTCCTGTTCATGGTGCCAGCAGCCTGCGCCCTCTTCCCCCAGCGATGGTACCTGTTTCACTGCTTCCCTCTCCTGCATGGGATCTCGGGAGCCTTCTTTCTCACCTAGCTCTTCTCTGCCCATTCCAGGAGAAGCATGATGGGCACCCACCCTTCAACCCAAGGCAGTGCCTGCCTGTACACGCTGGTGCCCAGGGCAGCAGGAGAGCATATGGCTCCCCTGTGCTGGGAGCAACAGGACACCCAGCTCCATTGGCAGCTCTCTGCCTTCCAGGACTGGGATGGAAGGGTGGTGGGTCTTGCCATGAGCCTGCAAGATCCCAGGGACTGCAGAGGACCTTGAATGCCAATGGGGTGGCAGGGTGGCTTGACTGGTGGCTGGGGAGGAGGATCATGGCTCTCAGTGTGTATCCCCCTCTTTCCACAGCTCCCTTGCACTGGCTGACCTTGAGGTGGAGCTGCGTGACAGTATCATGGCCAAGCACGGGGACAAAGTGCCATACGTCTATTTTAACAAAGGACTGTGAATGGAGACTACCTCAGGAGCCATCGCACCCCTCTGGCCTCCTGCCACCACCAATCCCATGTCGCCTGAGCAGGGTCAGAGGCACAGCCCAGCACAATCCAGCCCAGATCTGCTCCCCCACCCAGCACCTTCTCTGCAGCCTTCTTCCACTGTAGAATCAGGATCTGACTCTCTATATCCAGCTTGCAGAACTTTGGCTTGTCCTGAGCCATCCCCGTCTGCTGCTGGCCATGTCTCATCCTTCCCATGTCCCTCTTGCCCTGAGGGATGCCTGTGCTTCCTGTGCCTTCCTTTGGCCCAGCCTGTCTGGGCCTCACGGGGTTTGGCCCCATGAGGCATGAGGCTCTCTCCCTTGGGGCTCAGAGCACAGCTCTACCTCCAAAAGCAGATATCCTGCCATTGTACCAGCAACCAAACCACATTCCTGCCTTAAGCCACCACAGTAGCCTCTTCCCAAGAGCTGGATCATGTCTTGGCAGGTGTGAAGTGACCTCCTCTCCTGAACCATGAGAGTGACCATCCCAAAGTCCAGAGACCAATGCTTAGGCTATGCATTCCTTGCTCTCAGGTTCAGGTTTTATTCACTCTGTGTTCATCACAATCAAGGAAAGAAACAGCCAAATTGTTTTTAGCTCTAATTTTTTCATTCGTCTGAGCACTGTCACCCTTGTCCTGCATCTCTGACCCCCACAGCAGAACCATGAAACTGCAGCTTTAGAGGACAATTGTCTCTGTGTCCCCTTTGACATGAGGAAGAAGACACAGAAATCACAGAATTGTTAGGATTGGAAGGACCTCTGGAGGGCATCTATTCCAGCCCCCCTGCTGAGGCAGGGTCACTGGCAGCAGGTTACACAGGAATGTATCCAGGTGAGTTTTGAGTATCTCCAGAGAAGGAGACTCTACAACCTGCCTGGGCAGCCTGTTCCAGTTCTTTTCCACCCTCAATGTGAAGAATTTCTCCCTCATGTTGAGGTGGAACTTCTTGTGATTTAGTTTATGTTCTGTCACTGGGCACCACTGAAAAGAGCCTGGCACCGTGCCCTTGTCACCTGCCTTTGAGACATTTATATGCACAGATGAGATCCCTCTCAGTCTTCTCCAGACTGAACCAGCCTGGCTCTCACAGTCTCTCCTCAAAAGAGATGCTCCAAATCCCTCATCATCATTGTGGCCCTCCACTGAACACTCTCCAGCAGCACCTCTCTTTCTTGTCACAGAGCTGTCAAGGCATTAACTCAGGCTCTGAATAGCAGCACTACAAACAACAGAGGAAGGTTGAAAAATAAATGCATTGATTTTTGAAAAACAGGTGTGGGTTGTGCTTCTGGCTGATCTGTTTCTGGTTCTCTGGGCTGGGGTGGTACGTGGGTCTCATGCTTACCTTGGAAGGGAAAGGTGTGGACTTTGTGACCGACCGAGCATCAGGGTGAGTGTGAGCAAAGGGGCCAGGAGAAGGAGGAAGAGTGTAAGGGATGGCATGAGCTCTGAAACCCTTGGGCATTCAATGGCAGCACTCCCTAAGAGGTTCTTTGGGCTGCAAGTTCCCAGGGCAAGGAACAAAAGGTGATTGTGCTGTGCTCACAGTGACACTGATCCTCTTGTGGGGCCTGGGAGGATGACAGTGGCTGACCCTTCCTATACCCATGGGTGCTATTTATCTTCATGGCCAGGCAGAGTTTCATGATGCCATCTTGAGTCAGCCATGAGGCCTCTCCCACCCCAAAGGAGAGCAGCTTGAGTGTGCTGCAGCCCACTTTGGAAGAGAAAGGAGCCCAAGTCCTGGACTAAAGCCCCTGCTTTCAATCCGTTGCGTCCAGGCTCTTTGCTGATGAACATCCCTCGGTGGGACAAGCATGTTTCTAACAAAGCCATGTGACCTGCCTGCTCTGAGAGCCCCAAGGCCCAGCGGATGATCCGTGCTCCTCCCTTCAGTCAGGGATGTGTGTCAGATCTCTAGGGCAGCAGCATTCTCACATCAGCCACACGCCTGAGTAGAGACACATTACCCACTCTGCTCCTTCAGAGAGCGCAGCCAAACCCAAAAGGTACTTCTTGAAGTGCCAAGCTGCATCCACAGCAGGTTTGCTTCTGCCAAAGCTGAAACAGGCAAAGGATAACGTCTCCAACCATATGTAGTTACTGCTAGAAAGCTGTGAAAGAGCTCTGAAATAATTAATAGCAGAGCAGAAAGTAGGAAAACATGTTCAAACTTGTTTATCTGTTCCCTGAGCATTGTTAAAGCACAATTAAAGTAATAGATAAGCACATGAAATGAAACAGATGTCACTCCTGTTTGGAGTGGAAAGAAGCTACAAGGAGACATCTCTGCTCTCTGCTTTTCTTAAGCTCCTTAGCTCACACTGCTCTTGTCCTACACCCAAAACAGCTGTGAGGACTTTCAGAAAAGTACCTGTAGAAGTCTTTTGGGTCCAAGGTGCCTCTGGCCTGCTTGGGAGAATGGCGATGTTTGTAAAATGATATGCTGTAGCACCCAAAACCTGCCCTTCTCCTGTTCTTGCTGTTCACCCTTCCTGCCTTGGCAGTTTGGAAGGGTCCTGGCAGGGCAGGGAGCTGCCAGGGGCAGCAGCCAAATGAAGCTGAGCTTGGGACCATGGCAGCAAAGCCTCAGCTGTTTGGCCACTCCTTTTTTCCTGTTCCCAGCTGTACTAGAGGGGCAATGGAACACAGAGACCCCCTGAAGTGCTACTGCCATCTCGCATCAACTCTTCCCCTGCCCTGGGGAGTGGGACGTGGTGCAGTTTATTGCTTATGGACAGAGTAAGAGGTTTACTCTGGGCTTGTAGAACTGGCAAGCCATCCTCAAGACACACCTTCCCTCCCGCCTCCCTGAGCTTATAGCAGTGGATTCCCTCTTCAGATCAACATGGATTTATGCCAGCTGACAGTTCAGCTCAGCAGGGTTTCTGGGTTTCTAGGTTGTAGCTGGAATCTCCCCCCGAGGATTCTAGTCATCTCAACAGCTCATATCACTCTGGACATGGTCACTGCAGCTAGTGCCTGCCAGCCCTCCCCAAAACCACAGTAAGTCCACAGCCTGCCTTGGTCTCACCAGGGAGCAGAGGAGTTGCTGCCAAGCTGTGGCCAGCCTGGCCTCCATTTCCCATTGCAACAGGAAGGAAACCTCACTGCAAAGAGTCTGAGCCAGACGCATCCCTGCTTGGGAAGAGCAGCAAGTGTTAATTGCTCTCCAACAATGAGTCACACCTGATCTGGGCTTGTCCTGTGCTCCCGTGAACTCCATGCCTTCTCCCTGCTGTGCCTCTAATTTCAGGGCCGGCTGGGAACAGGAATAAAGCTCCTTCAATAACTGTGTGGCGGAAATGTCAGTATTCCAGCATGTTTACGACCTCAGTTCAAATGGTAACCACACCAATGATGCCACGTTGGTCTGCAGCAGAGCCTGAGAAGGGGCTGGGGAGGCTGCTGGGCTCCCTCAAGCACTGGCAGCCCCAGCGGGAGGGCTTGGCCAAGGGCCAGTGGAGGCCGGGATCTGGCTGCCACAGGAAGAGGAGCGAGGAGGGGGTGATGGGGGTGATGGGTGAATGCCTGCTGGCCCACACCAGCAGCAAGTGGGTGAGCTGATACGGATAGAAAAAGACCAGGGCAGGAGATAAGCTACTAAATTAATTATTTTTTCTGTCCTTTCTTAATGTGTTATCTGAGCATCCGATGAACCTCATCATGCCAGTCCAGCATGGAGGCTGTCTGGCATGCTGGGAGTGGCAGCGTAGAAACCCTCGGACACTGCCCCAGAAATATGGGCTGTCTCTCCTGAGCTGTGAATCAATGCCAAGTGCCGATGGCCCCACTCCTGCTGGAAGTGTGCACGATCACTATGTGGGGCATGCTGGGACACAGCCGCAGCGGGAGATCCTCTTCTCCATGCTGCTTCTATCTTCCAATGGTGCTGGCACCAACACAATGCTACCCACTGGACGCCTTGAGTCCAGTGCCATGCCCTGCTGCCATCCCAGCACCCTTTCCATGCCGCTCTTCCCGGTGTGCCCCAGCTCTGGACGGGGTGTTGGGGTTTGGGACAATGGGAGTGCACGGCGGGAGGAGGCTGAGCAGGGGTCATGCTGAACAGGAGTGACCAGCTGAATGGAGGATGAGTGCCTGGCGGCCACAGGGAGGCTGTGGAAGAGGATGCCTGTGAACCTCCTTTTCGCAGTGCCCAGTTGTGCTTACGGGGTTCCATCGGGGGGAGGGGGGTTTGCAGCCCCCGCACCCCTCTCCAGCCAATTCCGCCACTCACAACATGGCGGCCCGAGCACGACCGGAGGATCCCTCCCCGCTGTGCCACACTCAAGATGGTAGCACCCTGCGTGCACACTCCGCCCCGCCCGGTTTTGCCCTAAGCGACATCGCGCTGAATCAATGGCAAGCCGAAAGCCGCGACGGCCGCCCAATAGACGAGTGCCGAGGGCGGGTCCGGGCGCGGGGTGCCCCTGGGCTCCCGTCCCGGGCCGCAGTCGGGCCGGGGAGGCGGGAGCGGGGGGTGGGGGGGATGGCGAGGAGGCTCCGCGCCGCCATGGCCCTGCTGCTGCTCCAGGCCCTGCCCGAGGGGCTGCCCGCCGGCGCGGAGCCCGCCCAGGTACGGGGGCGCTGCTCGGGGGGCTCTGGGGTCGCGCCGTGCCGTGCCGGGGGGCTGCGTCCCTGCCAGAGGGGCGGCTGTGAGTGCGGGGGGCTGTGCTGGCCCTCGGGGCAGGGGGCCCGGCGGGGCTGGCAGGGTGGGCACGAGGTGCCGGGGGAAGAGGCTCTTGGGGGCCCGCCGAAGGTTTGGGGAGCCCCGTGACTTGAGTGAAGCTGGAGGAGATGTAGAGCCTTGAGTCCGGGGGTTCCTGTGTTCCGTGGGAATGGAGAGGTGGTGTAGGGATCCGGGCACGGGTGGCAGTGCCGCTTGCAGCGGCTTTGTGCGGCAGAGTGGCTGCAGGACGAGGGAGAAAGGTGTTTGACCGGACACCAAGGGAAAGGTGGCTGTAGGGAGGGCTGGAGCTGGCAGGTGCGCAGGGGCCTGCGGTGGAGGTGCAGGTGTCTTTTGGGGGTGGTGACAAGGAGCAAGGTGACCTGTGAGGGGACAGGGCTGAAGGAGGTTTGGAGTGAGCCGGAGGGTGGCAGTGGGGCTGCTGGCCAGAAGACGTGGGTCAGCAGGAAAGTGGGACTTGTGTGGTGCTGCCCAGGACAGGTGAGCTGATTTGCCCGTGGTAGGAACCGTGGAGAAGGAGGTTCGGTGCAAACCTGTGGGCAGCGGGAAGGAAGAGGGAGCGTGTTTCAGCTGGGATGAGGGGAACCAGGCCTTGTCTTTGTAGGCTCTGACCATCCGGTTACTACTTTTGTCATGCCTGGAAAGGGTTTTAATGAAGTTGACTCCCTCTTTTTCATCTCTTTACTCTGCTTTCTGTCTATGCTGCGATATGTACTGTTCACATCTCTAGTAGTGGTCTTGAGTCCAGCAGTGTAGACACCTGTAACTTCTCCCACCCTGATGTGTATGTTCAGTGACACTCAGCGAGGACTGCACTTGGCCAAGCAACCTGTGCACGACCTGGATCTTGTAGTTCATGGAGTCAACATGTCTTTCTCACCCGTGGAGAGCATGGATGGAATATGATGACTTCTGCTTTCATATGGTGCATTCTGTATAAAGTACAATTTGTAGTTTGCATTTGTTGAAGGTCAGAGATCTTGAGATGCTGATCTGTGACTGTAGGTGACAGGTGCCATGGGGTGCATTGTGCTTAATGTCGCAGGGATGCAGACAGATGTGTCGTTCTGGAAAGCGTCCACTAAAATACTTCTCAATACTTCTGCAGAAGGAGGAGGCAAGGAGTTTGTCTATGGTTATAAATGTTATGCCTCTTTTGAATTCTGTTCTTTTCAAGGTGTTAAGAGCACCAGATCTACTTTAAAAGCTGTGTAATTTGCTGTTGGTAGAGCCATCCAAAATCCCCTTCAGCCACACTGAGGCTAAGGCTTGGCTGTTGCTGCCCTAGGGAGCCAGATGCAGGACTGTGTTGAACTGTGTGTTTTCCACATTGTCTCAACTGCCTTTAATAGATGGAAGTCCTGGTGCTTGCTCCATTTCACCCGCAGGCTGAGGTACATAAACTAAACATAAACAAGCACATCTCAGAACCATTTTGCTCTCTGGTTGTTGTGGTACCCAGCTGTGAGCAGTGCTCAGGTGGTAGGATTACCTGTATGGTAGCTGTGAGTCTCTACAACCTTACGCATGCTAATAAAAAGTCATACCTGCTCTGAAGACTGTGCAAGATGCTCCCTGCCTCAAGACAGTTTATACATTAGTCAAATGAACAGGAAGTAGAAAAGGAGGAAAGAAGAAAGGAGGAGGGCATGGAAGTAACTGTACATCTGGATTGCACATGGAATAGTGGCATTTGTGACTTGTGGATATACTCTCTAGTCAGTGCACCAGAAATAATCCTAAAATAATATGTCTTGAGTGGGACAATACATGAGAGTGGGGGAGAACAGCTTTGGCTGCCTACGTTTTCTTTAACAGCACTTGGATAGGGATGCATCTTTTACTCATTTCCTTTCCATAGTTTGTCTATATAAAGCTCTCATAGCTTTTTTTAGATCTTAAATGTATACTCTGTCTCTCAAAAGGCTGGTATTATCTCACTGCACACTAGAGATTGACAGCTGCCCACTCAAAAAACCAGAGTGGTAATGTGGGATCTTGAGAAATGAGCATGTAACAAAAAATTCATTTGCTTTGGTGTTGCATTGGAGTCTGATTCCGTAAGAGCCAGTGAGTTCATAGAGAAGACCTGCAGCTGGGCAGTGCTGGACTTGGAAGACCTCTGCACCAGAGGTTCCTGTGTTTGTACCTGAAACCCTGACAGCATTTATCTCTTGTCCTCTCCAGAGTGCTGTTGCCCTTGCTGCCTCTGGTGACTGCTGCCTGCTTCCATATACCTTAGAGACATTTGCTATGTCCTGATTGCTTCTGCTGTCAGGGAGAGCTTCTTGCTCAGGGTCTGTGCTTCTGCTGTCAGGGAGAGCTGCTTGCTCAGGGTCTGTGCCCCCTCGCCTGGAAGAACTGTACCACAGACCTGGTGGTCTTAGGCTGGGCTGCAAGAAATGTGTCCTTTAAATAATTGAGGAGGTGGAGCTGTACAGCCTAGCACTGAACAAACATTCAGGAGAACACGCTGTGCTCTGCAGGAGCGTCTGATTTTTCAGGTTAAAATAAGTCCAGGCTGCCCAGGATTGTCAAAGACCTTTCTTTTTAACTAAGGTGGATCACAGAGAAAATGATTAGCTACTATATTATCTTCTATCCCGAGTCCAAGTTTATCTGTCTCCATGACTATTCATTGCAGTTTCACTTGTAATCAGAGCACAAAACTTTGTTGACTCGACTGGAAGCATTTATTAGTAGATTACAGGCAAAAGTATTCTAATTATGTTATAATAAAATCAGGATAAACATCCTGAAGAAGAAATCTAGCTGTGTTCAGTAGCAGCTGTAGAAGCAGAGTGGTAGCAGTACACCTTAGCTATGTGCTCCCTCTCACTGTGAGGCAGAAGAAAATAAGAAATTAATATATTTCAGAATGAATTGGATAAAATTTGTAATGAAAAATTTCAAACGTTAATCATTTTTCTATCATAGTTTGTCTCTACAGGACAGAATAAAGGTTATTTGACTGTCTCAACTATCTATCTGCTTCCCATGGCTGCAGCTTAATTATCACATAGTTTTCTCAACTGTTGTTTTCTTTAAAAACAAGAGATTTAAGTGAATGTTAACTATGTGACAAGTCTGTGGAATCCATCTTTCTCTAATAAGGTGGTTGTGAGCCAAAATCTGGCAGAAGCGTGTTCTTCTTAAAGACCGATCTAATCCCAAATTAAAGAGTTTGCTTCAAGCACTGTGACTTGAGGCATGATTCATCATATGTGACAAAGAGGACAGATCCTTGCTTTAAGGAATAACTCAGCATGACTGTCACTGTGGCTAACACCCCTGTAACAGAGAGTTTCTGTCCAAGGCTGTGACCACAGCTCTGATTGCACCAGTGTGGAGTTACCACACTTCATCCAAGGCTTTGGCTGGATTCACGCTCTTTCAGAGTATCACTTCAGGTAGTCTGTGAACTGAACAGCAAAGTTTCAGTTCTCACACAACAGGCTCCTCATCTGTAAGTTTAAAACAATGTTTTTGATTAAGGTAAAGGTAATTAGTTAAAACTGCACTTCTGTATCTCCTGAAATGCATCAGGTTTCTTCAGGAGGAGAACTGCTTGTGTAACCATAGGATGTACTTTGTCTGCCATATCTTTGTCTGTGACTCTTGGTTTTTTTGGCTTGCTAATATCCACAATTTTGGCAGGAGGCAGCAGAGATCAAAGTACGTGGTGTACTTGCTCAGAGCAGGAACCTCTAAATAACTGCAGGCTGGGTTAAGGACTGCTCTTTCTGTGGTGACTATACCACTGAACTCCGGTGTCTCATCTGTATAGCACACTTTCCTACTGATTAAATTTTGTTTGTGAGTTGCACTCATAATTACACAAAATGTTGTAAGACTTTCAACTTGCATCTCTGCAGCTGGACAGCAGATGGAAAGCCTGGTCTGAAAACGTCTAGTGAACCCTGGGGAGGAGAGTGGCAGATTTCTTCATTGAAGTCAAGGCATCTCCTGTGATTGGGACCTGTCATTGCCTTTCTGAGAATTCTGCTGCCACCCTGCAAATATTAGTTAACAAAAATACAGCACCTCTTTAAGAATGAGCTTGGGCAACTGTTGCAGAGCTGTGGCGTGCCAAAAGGGAACTTGGAAGGTTTCATTTGCCAGAGTTGTTTTGCTGTGGTTGGGGATTTTTCCATCCTCGCAGCCTGTTGGTCCAAGTCAGCCACACCTGGCTAGTGGGAGCATCCAGTGCTGAGTGTACCTGAGCAGTGGCTCTGCTGTGTGAGGTGCTGCTCTGCAGCAGGGATCCTGCTCAAAGTGGGGATCTGCCATCGGCCCTGTTAGGGAGGTGGAGGATGGAGGCACTCAATGTTCGGCCACATTTCAACAGCAGTTACTCAGACCTAGCTAAAACACCCACTGAACCCTCACTTTGATTCCCAGAAGCGCTGCTCCTCCAAGCATCTTCAACAGCTGCTTTTCTGCCGGCAAAAACGGAAACTGCTCTTTTATGTGGCTCTGTCAGCCTGTATTAACTCAGTGTTATGTTGACGTTCACCTTCATCTTTCTTTGTATTAGAAAGGCACTAATGTTGATAATAGTTCATGCTTCTTTATGATCCTCCATATGGCCATCCTCTGAGGTAATAGGCAATATATTTAGTAAATGCAAACACTGCCCACCTTTTCTTTTTGCCTTTTTTTCCCCCTTTAAGTCACATTGGGAGGGTTGGCAGGATTGAATAGACTTTGCTTGTGGCAAAAAGTTATCGTTGGGCTAATGATCCTGTGGCCTACTTCTCCATGCAGTGCTGTTGCTGATGTGCCCTGTGGTTGTGGCTGTACCTAAGCAAAGGTCTTCTTGTCAGGATGTCCAGCAGTTTCAGTAATGCTGAGCTGCACATGGCCTTTTGTTCTGTCTCCTGACAACATGTACTTGGTACCAGGTTTGGGGATATTCCTTTGATCTGAGCTGCCCTGCTTTGCAGGGTAAGAATTTGCCCTTTCTGGTTAGCTGCATAGGAATCCTCTGAGGTTATTAATGCATATAACCAATGACTTTATGGCTCTTACACAGCCCTGTCTTGCGTTTGTTTCAGGGGGTTCATGAATCCAAGACAGGCAGGCAAGCTGTGCTACTGTTTTTGCAGTGTGGGGGAAAGGACTCAGCATGTCAGAGATCTTAAAAGCTGTCTCTGAGGCTGGGCTGGTGACAGTCCTGGAAGGGCCATTAGTCATGGCAAGGCCGAGATGCCCATTGCATGTTGCAGGACAACCTCTTTGTGCCCGGTTTGGTCTGTGCTTCTGACTCCGAAGGAAAAGAGCTCAGGGCAAGGGATGGCATTCTTGTGCAAGTTCATTGAGAGATGCTGACAGGGAAGTTGGATCCCTCATTCCCCCCCGCTGTCTTGTGTGATTAGGAAGCCCACAGCTAAGAAGAGGCATTTTGAGATGCCAACACCTGGCTGCTGTGGCAGTGGAGCTCTGACAGGTGATTGTGTGGCTGGGCCTGTGAAGACTGCACATAACAAACGTGCCTGAAATAACAGCTGGCTGGAGAGGACAGGCTTGCCAAGCAGGAATTGCATGCCCCTACCTTGCTTGTTAAAAGAAATGTGTTGTTGTGGCAGTCACAAATGAAGCTTTTTCCGTGATTTCAGGAGCAGATACTGTTTGACTGCAAAGGAAGGCGCAAGGTGCTGCAGAGACCTGCTGTTTATCTGCTTGGACAATGAAAAGCTTGATTCTTCTCTAATGATGTGATTATCAGTGGGATCACCATCTCCAGTATTATTTTTAGATGATAGCTGTGGTCTGTGCAATGGCTTTTGGAACTGCAAACAGAGCAGTTCACATGCAGGGGTTTGCTAGGTGCAAAGAGAGGTAGGTGATGGTGGCAGACTGATGGCAGCAGGACAAACCATTTAATGCCAGTGGCTCATGCTCCCTGGCATGCTGTGCCCTGAGCAACACCTGCAAATAAAAGGGAGAGACTCTGTGGAGGCAGCTTGTGGTGCTGCTTGTTTACAGGCCTTCTCTGCTAAGCCAGTATCCATCCACCTGGCATCACCCGAGGTTGGTCCAAACTGGCCAGAGAAAAAAAGGATGTGAGGACTGGGTTTGTAGGAGATTCAGATGCAGTTTTCTGACAGTTCCTTCTTCCCAAGCTCTTTTGTACCGGCATATTGTAAACCAAATCCAAATACTGAGCGTGCACAGGAAGCTTATGAGGAAGTGACTGGGAGGAGAGCCCCAGTGCAGATCCTGAGGGGACAGAGCTTTGGCCAGCAGCATTTTAAATGGCAGCTTGCTGACAATGTGTTGCAGAGGTGTAGGTGGGTATGGCAAGCAGCTACCAAGGACTGACAAGTTGCAGGGTGCTAGGGTTAGGGAATAAGAGACAACAGGGACCTTTCCTTTCCTTGTAGAGGATCAAGACCTTGTGTTCCTGACTGCAGTCTTTAGGATTAGCAAAGGGTGAACCTCAAGAAAGGAAAGATCTGCTAGCACTAAAGAAGAGGATTCTGCCTTCTTTCCTCTTTAATCTTCTCCATTACTATGAGGTGGAAATTTGCTACTTCTAGTGGTGATATGTTTTTATTTCATCTCTAGTTTCGGTGTGTGCAAGGCAGTAATAAAAATTTCAGAGGCAAGTACAGCAGAGGGCCATGGGGTTTGGTTTTTTGTGTTTGTGTTTGGGTTTTTCTGTGTTTTGGGTTGGGGGGTTTTTTTGTTTGGTTTTTTTTGTTTGTTTGTTTTGTTGCTCGTGGGGATTTATTTTTGAGATCTGGGAGGGAACATGGGAAAAGCAGAAACTAACCCTCTCTTGGCTCTACTTCAGGCTGAGGGAGCTTGTCAAGATACTGACATTTACTAAATGTCCTGGAGAGGGAGAGAGAGTGACTTGAGCAGGAAACTGGATGTTGTTAATGAAAGAAGATAGTTCACAGAAGAAGGTGAGCTTTATGAAGTTATCAGTGTCCATCTCCCCATCCATTTTGAAGCTACTGACCAACTTGAATGAAATTTGAAAGGAAGATACCTCAAAGATGCATAGAATTTCAACAAAATTCCTGAAAACAGATAGGTATGAGATACCTTATAAAACAAACAAACAGAGATTCACTGAGTGGGAAGCTACACTAGTGAGCTTATTAGCACGGGGAAATTTGTGAGTTGGGTTGACTGACTTGATACATGCCCTGCCCCTTACCAAAGCCTCCGTTGGAGCTCACAGTTTGTGAGCCTGCAAAATCAGTCAGCCTTGTGGAAAACACGTATGAGAGGTCAGCTCCAGTGGTTACAGAGCTACTTTAATGTTTCATTTTGTCTCCCACTGGCTGAAGAGCAAATTGAAGGTGAAAAGGTTGATAAGCTGTAGAAACAGCTATGAAGAGTGTGTTTTGCCAGGAATCTCACCAGCCATCTTGAGCTTTCCCTGTGTAAAAGGTGTCAAGTGTTCCATTGGAAGCAGGGAAGACACTTGACCGTTAATGACTCGTCTGCAGACAGTGCAAAGGCTTTTTAGTGAGAACTGATTCACTCTTTTCTCTCATGTCCAGCACACAGATATGACCAGCAGGTCAAGTACTGTTGTCCACAAGAGACCTTTTTTTTTAACTTCTTGTGGAATCGGAGCTCATAATCAAGACAGTCTCAGATAATGCTTCCAGTTAAACAATGGAGTAATTGTGGCAGCCACATCAGAGGCCTGATAGAGAAAGAGTACAAAATATGCAGAAGTCCTCTCCTTTGCTAAGTTCTGTATTCCTCACTCTTTGTAATAAGCTTTTTTTTGTTGTTGTTGTTTGTTTACACTGTATCAGGAGTTGCTTGTTTTATTAAAAACCTCTTTCTCTGTTTGGGATCCTCTTTAAATCCCAGGTGGTGGATGACTGCCAACAGGAACCCATGGGAACAGTATGTCTTCTGTCTCCAGCAGAAGATCAGGCCATCCTGTTGCATAAATTATTCCCTGCAACAGCCATCCCACTGGTGGTGGACAGAAAATCTGTCCCACACAGCTAGCAGTCAGTAAAAGCCCCTTTTAAAGCTGAGCTAAACAAGAATTGGGAGTGACTTGTGGAATGAAAGGGTTAAATGGGGGCTGAGATCAGAATGAGCCAGGAGGTAAGGGAAGGGCTGGAGGAGGTGGTGGGCATAGTACAGGGGTGTTGTAAACACTGGCCAAAACCTTTGAAGAAGGCAGCCTTCAAGGCCACGACACTGGGCTGACTTCATCACATCCTGTGTATCAATTTTAACTGTAAAATCACCAAACTTGTCTCTCTTCTTGGGGGAAGGAAAGAATTTTCTTCAGATGTGATCTGAAAGACCTTTACTGTGCTTGGAATGCATGTAACTACCTGAGTGCATGTGAAAGTCATGACTGGTGTCCGTGTGTCCTGTGTGATGAATTCTTCCTTTTCTCAGTGGTTGCCTCATTTGTCGTTTGCAAACTGCTTTTCAGACAGTGAATGCCAGCGAGGAGGAGGAGGATGATGCCTTCTTGTGTTGTCTTCAAATTACCTTGTCATTTTGACTTCTGTCTTTTTAGAAGATGCAAACTTCACAAACGGCTTGTATTTGACTCTCCAACCTCCTGTGATCTGCAGCTTAGATAAAACAGGCTTGCAGACATCTGTCGTTACTGACACTTAGCACTTGGACTCCAACAGAGCCTATCTTAAATTGCTGTGTCAAAAATAAGAGCTCTTATTTTCCTCTACTTTTTTCCTAGCTGTATTGTTTTCTTTTTGTCTCATTGTTTTGCTCCTTTTTCCTACTCATCTCACCAGGAATTTTTGCATCTCACATACTTGGTTATTAATATTGGATATTAATATCACTCTCATGTTTGTGGCTCATTGTTTTTACTGAGTTTCTTGCTTTTCTGCTCTTTGTATCTCTACTTTCCAGATTCTGTGATCACACTAAACCAGTGGTTAGGCTGTCAAAGCAAGATTTGGGAGATTTTTCTCCTCAGACCTATTTTGTGCTGTTAGGCCCATCATTTGACTGCAAAGTCCAAGGATCATCCTGCCAAAGATGAATTCAGGAGGTCTGGAGCAATTGTTTTCTGTTCTAAAACCTGCAGTCTGCTTTTTCTAGATGGACTAGCTGGAGAAGCAGTCCTCCTTTATTTTCAGCATGATATATGTATTTTTTGAGAAGCATTGTGCCAGGAAAACTTCAGTTTAAGGGCCAGACAAATCTGTTGTTGCCTTGTTTCACCTTCGCTGGCATGTAACTTCAGGCTGGTATGAAATGTAAGGCTGCATTCCTGGTGTGGATGAGGCTCAGACTAATCTTTTTTCACAGCCTTTAACAGAGCAGATAAACTTGGGGGAACACAAAGAGTAGACAGTGATGGTTTCTTGTCTGTGTTATGTTATCTAACAGTATATAACCAAAGCTAATCCTACTCTAAAAGATTTTAGAAGTGCAACCAAAGGATTAAATACATTCAGTGTGTCGTAATAAAACAGGACTAAATCTGTGTATGCAAGCCAGTGAACTGTTTTTGGCTGGAAAATGTAGAGGTCTTCAGGGGAGGAAAGCAGCACTACACAAGATGTTTACAGTGACCTGGCTGCGTGGTGTGGGCCCCTTGCATCTTGATCTTTTGGAACCAAACAAATGGAGGGTGCATTTGTGTCTGCAAAACTGTGTACCTTGCATGAGTGTAATCTGTAGGCTGGCTGAGTGCTGCTGTTGATGTAGCCTCCACCATTATACAGAAAAAGTTAATTTTACAATTCTGGAAACCTCAAGGGCTAGTGGCACTTCACAAGCTGGGACAGACTCTGAGATGAATGATCCCAGATTTTGTTTATTTGTATTCTTGTGCTGAGAGCTCTTACTATCAGTGGCTCTTCTTTGGCACCGGCATTGCCTGCCAACAGTCCTTCTGAAGGCACTTTCCTTCAGGACAGGGTGCAAGGTAAAACTTGTTTATGATTTTAACTAGTGTCTCTAATTAAATAAATGGTTTTTAAACATACTTCTTTTATCTGGTTCAACCTAATAACCTCTTCATTTACAAGTCTAGCACTGCTTCTGTGTTGGTCAGCTTTTTCCCTATCCTGGCAGCAGGCATCATGCATATGCGTCAGTCATGAGGGTTCTCAAGGATGAAGTGTCTTGCTAGTTTACTTAACCCAAAAGATTAGTGCAAAGGTAAACAATGGGGAAAAGTAGAAAATATTTTGGGTTTAGCTGTTGATGTTTGTTTTGTTTTTTAGGGTGAATTTATAAATATTATTAAAAATATTTTTTAAAAGCCCCACTGTACTCCCTTTGATGCACAAGTAGTTTTGCAAGAACTCTTCAGTTGCAATCCTGGCTTACCATATGATATTAAGAAAGTAATCTCACGTTTCTCATCTACAATGGGGACATTAAAATGGCAAATGTACTATGAACTGGATTTTTTGCATCAGAATACCAGGGGATTGTGTGGTACTGGCTGTATAAATACTGTGTAATTTTCCTCTTCAGCTGGATGTCTGGATGAAAGTCTTCAGGTCTAAATTATTAATTGTTAACTAAGAAACACTTGCTTTTCTTCTGCAAGGTTTTGGTCCAAAGGTTTTTAATGTCCTCAAGTAATATGGTCAAACTTTACCTAATTGTCAAGATACAGTTTTATTGTTCTTGGCTTCTTCTGTACTTGAGTGGAGACTGTTCTTCTATTTATCTGGAAAGCATTACTGTAAATAATCAACATGTGAAGACACATGAGGATTGAGCTTTAGTGCCCCTCATGAATTGCATGTGCTCTGTTTACTGCATAGAAAAGAGTTAGTTCAAGTGAAAGCTTTTCCTTCTTCACAGCTGAGTTAATTGGTTCTGTAGCAAAGTCAAAACATGGAATTTCTTGTATCTTATTTCCCCTTGGGGACAACGGCACATGGAGATTTGGAACCAAAGCAGCAGGTTCAGCAAGCAGAGCAGTGGGAGAAGCTTGAGCTGGCTGAAATGGAAATGGAGATTCTGAAAAGGGAGTGCAGAACCCAAACTGGCAGCACACACTGTTTTTACAGCTGCGTTTTGGCTTCTGGATGCTTAGTAGAGGGTAGTCTCTTTTCTAAGCTTTTGAACTGAATACCAAAATCTTCAGATGGCCACGAACCATGAGAGCCTGCCTTGCATACCTTGAGAGTAAAAGGGAGAGAGAGCCTGTAGCAGGTTGCCAGCAGATCCTGATCCTTGTGGGATGCTCTTGGGCTGGGCAGGCAGAGGAATGACTTCCAATTGCCCATGAGATGTCCTGGACGTCATCATGAAAGCTTGCCTTGCTTTCTTTGGCACCAGGAATCTGACTGCCCAGCTTCTGGGAAGGCTCAGACATCTGTGTTAAGTTCTTTACAGGATGAGATACCAACCTTTCTGCAAAGAATACGATCATCTGATGTATCTAAGGAGGACGTTTTATATGTGTGTACTGAAATTACATCCTTAATTTCCAAACAAGCGTGTGTATTGCACTTTTGTTATTTTACATTTCACCTTCCATTTGGTGATGAAATGAGGATTCTAGTTTTACTTGCTAGTTCTTTAGTGCTAACCTATTGTCTCCCCAAGTGTGTGGGCTTTCCATGGAGCAGAAGTCTTTCAGATAATCCTTGTCCTTCCACAAAGAGGTGGCAGGCTATTTCTGCGTGGGTGGTGAGGTTTGTTCTTGCATTTGTTGCTCTCATTAAAGTGAGAGCTTGTTCAGTTTGTGTCAGTAACACCTTTGATCCTCTTATGTAAAAGGAACACTGGGTGTCCTGCAGAAAAGACCGCTATAAAGTGTCTTGCAATGTTATGCTTCTACATGATGGTAATAAAGGTTCATAAATCCATACTGGACTGGAGACCAAGTACAGTTCTCTATATCGTATTCTGCAGCACACACAATCAGCTGACTGACCTCATGTGGACTTGTGCCTGTGTAAGTAGCAGCTAAAATCAGTGGTCTGAGCACTAATCCACAAGCTGTGGACAGTAGGTTATTTAGTAAGAATGCTCCACAAGTCTCTTGCTGCAGCATTTTCATTCAAAAAGGTCACTTCCATGAGTTTGTGCACAGCTGAATTTAATGTTCTTTCTCAGCAAGGCAGGCCACATTGGAGAGTGCATAATTATAATAAATACAACTTTGTTCTCAGCTGAAAAATCCATCTGAAATAAATTTTTCCAGCCCTTCCAAGAAATGCTTTTAGTAAGATAAATAAAAGCGATTCTTGCCGATTGCACATTCATTCAGCAAGAATGTTGGTGGGTGTAGGGTGCCTCCACTTAAGTCACTCATCACAGTGCCTTCTGGGCTCAGTCATATTCAATAGCTGGCTAAGGATAGCACTTGCAAATTGGGTTTCTCGCAAACCAATTAAACCCAAGTTCATTATTTTGTACTTGGTTTGAATCGTGGTTATTATTTAGAGTTAAATTGTTCCTAGCAACAAGTACAGAGAGTTCAGTTACGCTCTCAACTCAGACAAACTTTAAACAATGCTTTGATAGGTGCATCTGGTTTTTGGGATATGCATGTATTTAAACAAGCTTTTGTGGCTTATTTTCTGGTTGGCACTTCTGTGTAGTCAAAGAAGATTTGTTTTCTTCTGTGTTTTGTTTCGCAACAGTGGAAATACTGAAAAAGTCTCAGCCTAAATATGGAAGGAAAACTAGGAGTTATTTTCCTCCAAAACTTCTAAGCAAGTACTTTTAAAAAAAATCCCCTCTTTGCTTTCAGCTTTCAAGAGACTGAGCAGAGTATGAACTATCCTGTCTTCTCTTTATTTTTTGTCTAGGTATAGCAAAGAGGCTCTGCTAGTTGACTGGGGTAGTGGTACTGGTGGAAGCTGAATTTTCGCATAGTTCTCCTGGGTTCATGTGCAGGTCTGGTTACCTTTGAGGTTCCAGAGAGGCTGTGCAGGGTGATCCTTAAATGTCTTTTTGCTTTCCTTGCAGAGACACTAGATAAGCAGTTTCCAAAGTCCTTTACTCAAAGCTACCACAACTTTTGGTTTAGGAACTACCTCGTTCCCAGTTGTTCCTCCTGTTGTGCAGTTGGTTGCTGTTGCAGGGTCAGTCTTCTGCAGGGCTCTGCTGGGATCTATGAGACTGTAAGGGAGAAGAGACTCACATGGCAGTGTCAGTCGTAAATGAAGGGTAATGCAGTCATTCTGCTCTTGCCCTGAATTTGGACAGCCCCGTGCTGTACTGCTCGGTATGAAGAACTAGCTGCATGTAACCTGTGGTATCTGGTACGTGGTATCTGTCTTGTCCTGTTTTCTTTTCACTTTGGAGAGGGGGAAGCATGGAGGCCTTTCTAAAGGAAAGAAGAGCCTGATATCTAGGAAAGAAGAGACTGTTGACTGTGAAGGGAGAAAGCAGAGGGGTGTGACTGAAATCTGAGTACTCTGACTTCATTAAATGCAAGTGATAGTCTTGGGCCTGAGGATGTGGGGTGGAAATTCAAATTTACTTTCATTCACCCTCTGTGTGCTAAATTAGATAGTCATCTCTCAATGACTTGGTATCTCTTCAAGCCCCCGTGGGTTTCCATTGACACCAGAGAATGATTAAAGGGGAAATATGCTCTCTCTTGCTAGACTGGACTTGTGCCTTATGGTGACATTCATTTAATATCGATTGGGAACAGATTTAATCAGCACTTAGATCATGATGGTCTACCTTTTTTTCTCAAGGCATTATTTTCTCTCCTTGCTTGTCTACTTTATTCCACCGCCTTCCTTTTCCTGATGCAAGTCTTTGTATTCTCCGTTTTATCTGTTGAAGCCATCAGGACTTGAATACTTCTTACTTGCTAATGAAGCTTGCTTGGCAGTGAGAAGCCATGGGAAGCTCACTTAAACTAGTTGTTGTTTTAGGATCTCTCCAGGCACCCTGACCCTATGAGCAGACATGGTTTATTTTAGAAAGATTGTCTTAAGTTAGAAAATCAGTGCTTGTTCAAAAATGAAAACACACATTGATCAAAACCTGAATTTCGTGTGGGTTGTGTAAACATGTAATTTGGGTTAGATCCGGGCATTGGAAAATATGCAACACTGTTGTCCAGGAAGTTCCAGTGCAAGAAACGTGGGGAACTTCAGAAAGTCACATTAACTGTCTCCTTGGGGAAGTGCCTCAGAAATCCTGACCTCTGCATTTCCGCCATGTGTGTGACGCTAGTGGAGATGATCACTTGAGCAGTTGCAACATTCTTGTATATATGAGTTTGAATGACATTATGAACTGTGGAAAGAATAATGCTGTGCTTCCCAAATCGCCCCCCGGAGACTCTCCCTCTGCCCCTGCACATGAGCAATTGCTTTATTGTCAAAGCACTCTCTGCTTCCATAAATGCCATGTTTCCTATGGTCAAATCACAGAAACCTTTTTCTAGGGGTCCATGCACTTGAATTTCTAGGGGTGATGGCTGTGGTGCTCTCTGACACCTCTGCTCTTTGCCAAGCCACCATCCACTGTGTAAGGTTTTTAGGCTGACACAGATATCCTGTTCCTATCCCCATGCACCAAAGGCTTCCTATGCAAGATGTTAGTTTTACTCTTCTCTTTATCAGCCCTGACAAAAGTTGTTATTTAAATGTTGCTCAATATTTTCAAGATGATTTTGGGCTGACTGCTAATTCCTTCAATGCCTTGTTTTGTTTTAGAATTTCTAATCTCATTTTCTATGACTAAGTTCAGTTACGTGGTTTCCCCAGCAAGGATTAGGGTTTACTGCTCTGGGTACATCATCCTGCCTTTGAAGCTGCTTGCTCATGCTTTCCTTGGCAAGCTCTGGCAGATGTGCTTGGGAACAACAGAGATGGTATCTTTGTGAAGCTGTAAAAGGGTTAATGAGAAGCATGTTTATGAAATCAGGCTGCTCACCCTTGCAAGCTTTTACTGTGATCTTTTTGAATCCTTTTGGAAGATTTATCACCTGCCTTTGTAATTTATATTACAGTTTTCTTTCCTTTCTTGAAGCTATTTTAATGCTATGTGTGATATTGTAAAAACTACCTATGATAAATACCTTTTCTTGGCAAGTCCTTAATTGCACACCTCTTGTATGCCAACTGGAGAAACGTGACTGTCTTCATGTGGATGGCCTAACAGTTTTGGCTGGTATTTTTGGGATGGCTGAAGGAGTGTAGAGCAGCTGAAGCACATCTGTAGTTCCAAACCAAACCCAGGCAAGGGACTTTCATCCCCTGGCAGGCAGATTGCTGTTTGTACAGATGCTTCTTCTCAAGAGCCTTTTTGTAGGATTGGTCACACTTGTGGCTGAGTTTGCTTATGTGATGGGGAGAGGGGCTGATGGCTGTTTACGGCAGTATTATTTTTCATCAGAGAGATTAAAGATATTGCTATTGATTAGGAGATGGCTTTGGAGATTCTCCAGTGAAATGGAGCACCTGCACATATGCAATACGTTTTGAAAAATGTTAAACAACATCTACTCTCTGCTGGGAATTGTTAATTCTGCTTTTGGCTCTTATCTGCCTTGTTGGCACATGTACCATTGTGAAATTTTTACAACCAAATAAAATATGAGAGAATGGTTCTCTTCAAGAGGAAGCTGAGAGCTGCCTTCAGCTGATGCCTCTTTGAAACCAGGTGAGAAGCATGTGCTTGCCTCACAGGGACCTGCACTTACCTGCACTGCCATAGCACCAGGATATTGATGCAAGGCTCCTGGATTGCAAAGAATCTGGATAGCTCTGATAGGGTAGATGTTATGATGCCAGGCTCTGCAGATGTACATGATGCAATTGAACAGAATGTGAAAACCTTAGTTCGTAAGAAGTCATCTCAAAGTGGATCTATTTGTGCATTTTCATACAAAATGTGTCTTAATTTTTAGTAAATTTCTAAAGCCATGACAAAGACTATTGGGACTTGCTGTGTTTACCCCTGTCTAGTAGTGAATGCTGAGCTTTGCAAGTGCTGGCTTTTGGTAAAAATTCATGTGTTGTGTACTTGTAATACCAGGACCTTCTAGAAACCCATAGGAATCAAGTGACTGTTATATGAATTTTCCGGCTTGTTAGAATTGCACAAATGTAGACTCTTACTTCTAAAGATTTCATTTCTTCCTGAGGAAGTATCATCTCCTGGGATTTAAGTATTTGCTGATACAAATATTTGTGATCACAGTTAAAAAACTACTGAGTGTCACATCATTAGGTCACCATTCAAATCTAGTCCAAAGAGGTAATGGGCATTTTTATACTGCTAATGCCTTTCATCAAGTTTTATGTTTACTTGCTTAAACTAAAAGTGGAGCATCTGCTATTCAAAATTATGATTCAAGTGGAAAATAAACACTAGAAGCAGTTCTTTCTATGGCAAAAAAATCCTATTTGACTTGTGTATCTGTATATGCTTGTCAGCACACATGGAACTTAAGAAGGAATAAAGGTTGCAGAGAAATAGATGCATTGGTTAAGTCTGGTATTTTTGGTATGCTTTTGTATGATTTTTAAATTGCAAGAGCTTTTAAATAAAATATAGGAGGATACAGACTTCGAAGGCAAAGATATTCTGAAATTCGAAATGCAATGGGAGAGTATTTTGAATGGCAACTGGAACACTTTTGACGAAGCATTTCTGAAATTCTTCCAGGCAGCTTCTCTTCTAAAGAGTGATGGTTGGTTGGCTTTTTTTCTGTTTTGTTTTTTTTTTTCTTTTTTTCTTTCTTGTTCGTTGCTTCTAGCACTTATGTCAGAATCCTCGTACAAAGCTGCACTGCTACATCTGACCTCTAAATTCAGGTGTCTGGTCAAGAAATGTGGACTTCAGTGTAGAGTAACATCTGTTACTTGTGATAACACATTGGACCGTACCTTGCCCAGGCTGCAGAGAGCTTCAGGGGTTCAGATCAGCCACACAGGCCTATGCAGTTTCACAGTTCCTCTTTGTCGAGTTGTTATTCTGAAGTTGGGAAATCCTTGCAGTCTCTTTGAGATATGTTGGGATATGGAAAGCCTCACTAATCCTTTCAGTCAGGGCATGACCTCTTGCGTGCCGGGGTCTGCCTGCAACCACCTCTTTCTTCCAACCTTTTCCTGAATGTTTCCTGAGCGCTCTCTGGCTTGTTTCAGGGTCCAGCTTGGCAACGTTATCAGGAATCAATAGCTGGAGTCCTTCAGGAAAGAAGTTGAAGACGCTGAAGTATGAATTCTGGTGTCCTGGTTGTTATAATCTGTTAGCAGAGACGTCAAGATGTGAAGAAGAGAGATGTGAAAGCCGGTACAAGTGTTCTTTTCTTTGTGCTCCTGAGTTGAGAAATTAGGATTTGAGCTGGCTTCCCCATCCCAAAGGCTGTTGCATAGCTTCCCATGCATCTCAGGCCATGGGAGATCACTAGTAACTTTTGTCAGTGTTTTGAGGTACAAAATTGGGTTGTGAGGTGTGGAGATAGAAAAATTACATATTTAATGGCATGGAAAAAAAATTGCCCATAGAACTTGAGTTATCACTGTGGCACTTTGTTATGAGGGTTCCAGTCCTGTGAGTCTGCAAGATATGTTTTCATGTATGGTTACTCTGTAAAGAGTCTTCAGTCATGGAAAGGCCTGAGTTCTTGGCGCTTTGGGAGAAATTATGAGATCATTCACTTTCAATCCTGATGCCACTTATTACTGCCATATTGCTGGTTATCTCGGAGGCTCTTGGCAATGTATTTATGGCTTCCTACTTAAAATACTCAGTTACAATCAAGTATGTCAGAAACATTGAGTACATATTTCTGTGTCTCTTTTGATGCTGATTTTATAAAGGCAGTATTGAAGTTCTGTGTTAGCAAAGGAATACCAACCACTAAACTATTTCTGCCAATGTTTTAAATCTCTGATTATTTTTTGGCTTGTAACTGATATCAGCCAGAAATGATGCACGGCTAGGAATCTTTCTGAGTTATCATCCATCTTTTTGGTGGACACCAAAAGAGGAAAGTTACTGAAGTGGAAAGAAAACTTTTTTTTTTTTTTTTAGGCTGAGTCATGGGAAGATTGGCAAGTTGCAAGGAAAAATTTAAATCTGGTGTTTGCTTACTATAGTTAACAATTAAATCCTCCTTTACAGAAAATTACTAGAGTGAATTATGCTTTCAGTCTCCTAGATACTGTGGAAGAATAAAAGAAAATAGAGTTGTCTTGGTTTTTAGATTTATTTTGAATATAGATATTTAGTATAGGACAGGGCTGAATAAAAGGAAGATGCTTCTTTTTACTGACAGTTCTCCAGAGATTGACCTTAAAAATATGGTCATCATCAAAAATTACTAGTTTTCATAAACAGTATGATTTTGTATTTGTTTTCCCTTATTACATGCAAATAACTAAATCAAAGAGTCCTCTTCTGAAACCTGTGAGCCTTCAAGAGTTCTGGTTGTTTTCAGTACATATACAAATATTAATAGACTGAACTAGTATGAAAAATATCAAATGAAAAATGAAACGTCAAATCTTTTGTGTAAGTTAAAGTAATAGGTGTTCTCTATAAACATTAATGACTTACTCTGTTGCTGATATAGTAAATTCTGTTCTTATTCTGCTAGTAGCAAGGAAAGAATAGAAAACAGTGACTGCCAGACATGAAGCCCAGGACAGTTTGAGAATGGATGACTAGTTATTTGGAATCCCAGTTATGTTTTGTATAGAGGCCATAATTTGTCTTGCACAAGAAACCTGGCTAATGTTAAAAAAAAAAAAAAGTGTAGTCTGTCTTTTTGAAAATAGATGAAACAGATTGCAGAAGAACATATTTGTCAACAGGAAGTAACCATAAACTTAGGAGGAGTACAGGCATCAAGTACAGCTGAGCAAGACTGCAGAGAATAAAGACAGAACCTCTTTCCCCTCACTTTTCAGGATGTAAGTAGGACCCGAGAACACCTTTCATGAGAGTGGAGCAGGCTTTTCCATCCCCTTTTTGTGTGCAGTTTCTTCATGTAAGTCTTGGTGCCAGGTTTTCATGACACAGTCTGGGGGCCACAGGGGGTGAAGCTGGAGGTTGTCACCAGCCCACAGCCACAGCTCTTGCACTCCTGGTGACAGAGTGTTTAGATATTAGTGGGATTTGATGTAGGTCACATCGAACATGAGAATTTCAAGGTGTCCCTGTGCAGATTTTTGTCATGCTGCCAGATGTGCTTTACTGAGCTAATGCACGTAATGAACAACCTTTTGTGATTGCATTGATCAAGATAGTACCTTGGGTGTGCTCCTCGTCCAAGGGGAGAAGTGAGGTCAGTGGGAATGAATGTTGTGCTGCAGCTTAGACTGGAAAAGAGATACTTTGGTGTCCTGGGAAGAATAAGTCTCTTCTGCTGTGGGGCATTCAGTCTAACATGGCATCTTAATGTTCTGTGGCAGGTGACTTTCCTGCATTCCTTGTTGGGCTGCCCTGCTTGTTCAAGTGATGACCAGCTGCTCTGTACTTCATCCTCTGCTTTTTCCTCTGGCAGGCAGTCCTTTCTATTATCCTGGTACATGTGCTCCAGCCTTGCCTGCCATCTCTTTTTGGCTCAGAATAAGCCATTGTGTTGATCCTTGTAGATGTGGTCATGGATCCCACCCTTCAGAAAACTGGAAGTGTGGTTTTACGGCACCTCCACAAGCTTTTTGGATGTGATGCATAGCATGGAGAGCAATTTAGATGTTGGTCTTTCAGATATTTGGATATTGTGATGGGCATGAAGGCAACCAGAAAAGCAACAGGCAGGAAACTTCTGTCAGCTACATGTGCCTGTAGCCCTAGAGGAATAAAACTGATATGTTCTCTTAACTCCTCCACTTTTCAGGTTTGATCTGCTTGTTTGTTCAATGAGTGAAGAGTATTATGTGTCAGAACATGTGCAGAAGTGGGATGGCTACATGTAGGGCTCTCAAAAACTCAGAGAAGCTGATGTTGGCATGTTCACATTCTATACTGCCACAGTGACATCCCTGGTAAATTAATGGCAAAACATAAAATCTTTCTTTCTCTTGCTCTTCTCCACAGTTTAACTCTCCTTATGAAGTTTATCTCTGATCAAAGGATATTAACAACATTTTTATCTTCTTGGTTTTACAAGTTTGGCTTAAAAACACTCTACTTCAAACTTGGCAAATATTGCCTTAGTATTCAAATAGTGGGCATGGGATAGGGGAAATCACTTGGCTGTTGAAAAGCTACATATGGGAAAGTCACGTGGAAGTTTCAGTGGTTTACTTATAATTTTGCAAAGGCCTCTTCTCATTTGAAAAATAGGAGAGACCTAATAGTGGCTTTTGGAAAGCAAACAGTTAGATTCTTCAATGAGTATTTTTAACACAAATATTAACTTCAAATATTGTGACACTCTTTTCTCCTTAAATTCTTGTTTTTAGCCTTCAAGATGTATAACTGGTAAAGCAACATTGTGAAGAAAACTGTAACTCCTGCAGCATCTGGTTTTTAAAATTCTAATTGTGAAGCCGTAAGAGATGCTTTGTTTTCATTTAGCAAATACATACTGAGTAAGGTAACTTGATTTGCAGTAAGCATACCCAGTGAGAACCATATGCTTTTCATGTTTGTCTGTTATTGAAGGATGAGAGTGTTTATTTCAAAATCTCTTTTTCAGAAGAACACTAGTTTTAACATTACTATTAAGTAATATTTAAGTAAGAATCTTTTGTATTTTCAGATTTGGCTGTATGTATGAACACACATTTCCAAACACAAGTCCTTGGAAGGATTTTACCAGTTAATGATGCAACCATGAGTTTTATGCCACCTTGACTCTGAGCAATGTTTTGCTGATACCAGTGTAAGATCACTGTATTATGTGAAACTGCTTGAACAGAGCCAAAGGAGTGATAAAAGTGATCTGCCCAAGAGTCTTTAGCATTCTCCCTCTGCTCACATTGCTGAACATGACTAAGTCTTTGCAGAATGATATCTAAGGTTACACTTGGAGTCATTAGGTTATAAACAGTCCATAAAATGTTTTGCATACTTCATGTTAATATTCCTCTGAAGATCAAGATTCCCTGGGGAGAAATGAGAATATGCACCAAAAACATTCTCAGTCTTGAGGTTTATCCACAGCTTCCTAGATCACTGAAGATCAACTGTCTCATGAAGACATTACTGCAGAACAAATTTTGATGCTGCTCTGAGTGTTTATATATGGGGGAATCTACTGGGTAGCACCCTTTCATGTTCTTGCTGACTGGCTGAGTTGTAAATTGCATTTAAAAATCCTTCTGGCTCTAATTTGGTAGATTTATATGAACCTTCATGTTCAAGAATGTTTTTGAGCCCCAGGCTGTGTTGGGAAAACAACATGGTAAAAGTGTTCAGATCTTGACAGAATGTCTGAATTTGTGCTGTTAAATAGACAGAGGGTTTCTTTAATTTCTCTTCATTCTTAGTAAGGCTTAGAGGCGTAGGGGGAGAGCTCTTGACCTTTCTTGGAGACGCCAGAGTATCTCTGAGAGGTCTGACCCATCACTTTTTTTTTTTTTTTTTTTAAGAATAAATCTGTTTCTACTGGGAAAAAATGGTTGTTCCTAGACACAATCCAAATAAAGCTGGGTCTGTGGGGGGACAGTTGGTCTTGGGAAAATGGTCTTGTCTTTTGTTCTGGTGTCAGCGTTGACTGCCGACACTGAATGCTTGGCATCTGCAGTGGTACAGCAGCAGCCTGTGCTCCTTGCCTGTGTGGTCAGCTGACCTAGGGCAACGCTCTGAAATAAAACAAAACCTGCAGACCACCAACTTGTCCTTCAGAAACTAATCTTATTTCAGATACCACTGTTACTTTGTGAAATACTGGGATTTATTGCCCTGGCAGGATGGCTCTGGCAGAGCTATCACATTACAGCAAGATCTGGGCTCTCAGTCAAACCCCTGACTTAAGTGGCATTTCTCATACCTAAGGACACAACTCACAAGGGATGTCCTTGGCATCTGCATGCATTGAAATTTCTTCCAGGTCATCTAAATGAGAGCAAAGAGTGGAGGACTTGAACAAGAATCTGGTGAGAATTGCTTTAAGTGGCAGACACCCCCAAGATAGCTGCAGTTCATGGACTGTAGGAGCCACTGGTGCGTCTTCCTCCTCTTGGGAACTTCAGGAAGAAGTATTTTCCATGTGTGTGTTGAGTTTTTGGAGGCCTGGCTGTTCCTTGGGGTTGTTCAAAAGCTGTCTGCAGACAATTTGACAGCATCGCTTTGCACTAATGAGGAAGCAGCAGGGTTCTGTTTCCTCCAGCCTGCCTTGAAAAGGGAAGTAGAGAGGCTCAGCTGTGCAGAAACAGCTCAGAGACTTTTCTCTAACAGAACAGCTCAAGAATATACTAGTTGCATGTATGAGAATTAACCCTTGTCCAGTGTGCTTTGTCTGACAGCAGAGTTGCTTGATTTGTCTCTGTTATTGATCTGGTTTCCAACCTGAATCCTTCAAGCATCTCTGAAGATCTCTTGGTGCATGGTAGATGTACTGAATGCCACTGGTTCTGCTGGCTTGCTTTGGCAGATAAAAATTCCATTTCACTAATAGGTTTTTACATTTACAAAAGATGGCTTTAACTTTTTTGATTTGGCCTTGCTTTGAATTTCCCAAGAATTTTGGGACATTTTTGATGGTCACTTATTTTTCCTCATGGTGTCTTAAAGTCAGTGTGAACTCAAACTGCAATAGATAGTGTGTTGACACTCTTAAAACAAAGCCATGCTGTCAGTTTATGCTGAATTCTCTCCACAAATGGAGTTTATGTGGTAGAGGTTCTAAACATTTTTCTTTCTCATGCTAGACCTGCATTTGAAAAGGATTCTGAAATTTATTCTCATTGTAAAAGAGCTGATCTTAAAAAAAAGAGCTCATCTTAAAACCATCTACTAAATTCAGCCATCTAAAACTGAAGGAACAGTAAAGATTTTACTGATTGTGTAATTTACTTTTGGTGTAAAAATTATATTACAGCTAGTAAGGAACGCACAAAGGCTTAGGCGAAGGGTCTGCAAACCAGTGTTAGATATAAAGAAAGAAAAAGAAAGGTATTGATCTAAAATTTAATAAGTGGAGTGAGTGTACAATAACTCAGTAACTGACACAGACTGAAAGGGTTTGCAGCTCTTTTGGTTCTTGAGGGGAAAAAAGCCCCAAACAGGAAGTACACAAACTCCTGGTTGTAAATCTACACATACTAAAATAAGTATTAAATGTATATGGGCTCAGATTAAAGGAAAGAAATAAAAAAAAGTTAGAAAATGGTGAAATGCTTCAGTATCTATTGAAGTACTAGAATAAATCCCTGAAGGTTTTATAAGCATCTCTAAGGCAACAGGAAATGAGCAGTAGATTTATCAGGAACAACCTCATAGGAGGGGGCTGATGAATTTAATTTGGTTGATTCATTGGATGTTTTACAGCCCAGCCTGAGTGAGGCAGCACATTGGTTACAGGATACTGAGTGAGGATCTGTGTTCAGGTAGGGTCCATTAAGTAATGAATATATGCTAAGGAGTGTCTGTGATGGTGACTGGGATGCTGGAGGGGTTTGTTCTGCCTCTGTGCCAACAGTTTGGGAGACAAAGAGAAAGCACTTGAGATGCAGATGGAAGGTTGTGTGTGTTTTTTAAAACAGGAGAACAACTTGAAGAAATAGCCTGAAGCCTATTTCACTTTTCCTCGAGTAAAAATTCAGAGTACTTAGCAATGGAAAAAGTGAAATAGTCTGGGATTTTGGACCAGAAATTGAATGCAGTTCTTTCAGTAAAAAACTCACCAAATCTTTAACAGTGTAGAATTGTCCTATATAGGTATTTTGTAATACTTCACGTTAGTAAGTGATATGCACCATTTTGGATCCTGCATTTTAAGATGGGCTTAAGTTTCAGACTGAGAAAACCAGTAAAACCATGATTTAATCTTTGTAGTCTAGGAAATAAAGACTTTTTTTGTCTTCTGGAAGCAGCTTATAGAGGAATGGAACAATTTTCCAGATGAGCTAAGTTAAGAAGATCATTATTATCAGTCGTCTTTTTAGTGGAGAAGGAAAAAATACTACCTTATCTTGCACTAAGGCCTGAGTTAATGTTAATGGGAAAGAACATCCTTATGTTTAAAGGGCATAAAGCACGGGAGTAGATCCCCTGTTGAGGCAGTGGCTACACTAGTGATTGGATTTGCCTTAACAATGAATAGGTTAGAGAATTGTTGATGTTTTGGGTGCAGAGAATCATTCCCAGAGTGGTTTGATAGCCTGGTGCCTCTGAGTTTGCCTCTTTGGTTTTCAAACAGCCCTGACTTTAGAAGCCTGTGCTAAGGAACAAGTTCTGAAAGGAGGACAAGTCTGATGGTCAGTCTGTAATTAAATCCGTAACTAAACCCTGCTCACAAATGTCGCTGTCTGTCCCTAAGTTCTTTATGTATTTTTACCTGGAAGATGTTTTTTTCAATGGTCTAATGACTTTACAAGGTACAGGTTGGGTGTCTGAAATTAAATTGGTGGTAAGTTTTCTCACTTGTTTCCAGGAAATGAGGATTGGTGTCCTGGTGTTCCAAAGGAGCTGTTCTTCTTTCTAATTGGGGGAGAATTTCTATTCCCCAAACTACCCCCTTCAGGGGAAAAATACTACTGTAGGAGCCTGTGATGTGTCAGAAGTGAGTATTTCTAAAAATTGAAAAAAATTCCTTGTCTTAGAGTTTCTTCATTCAACAGTCACCCATGGGGCTGTCAGCTTTCTGACTGCTGAAGGTGATGTATATTGTTCACCTTTCGAAGAAGAAAAGGTTTTGCTGGTTTGGGGGTTTGTTTTGATGATTTTCTTGTTTTTTAAAAATTTACAGTTTTACTGTAATCACTCTAATTAGCACCAACTGTTTTTCTGTAAAGAGGTAGGATGTCAATCAGGTTTTGATCTGTTTTGATTTTTTTGTGCTGACGTATACAGACTATTTGGTTTATGCCATGGGAGAATTCCAAAAGAAGCAGGAGTGAAAGGGCACTGGTTTTGTGATATAGAGCACATGCATGTCTGGGAGCCAGGCCTGAGCAAGAAGAAATCAAGTGCTTGGTCTTCTCTCTTTTGCTGCAGCCCGCAACCTTGCTGCAGAGAAGTGCATGGAAGAAGTAAAACCGTGTGGGTCATCTGGTCCTCCTCCTGCTCTGCACAGCCAGGGGAGCATTCACTTGATCTGCCAGTGGAATAACAAGCATTAATGGAAAAGATAGCAGTTTGGATAAGATAATGCCCCTAAAGGCAGGCTAGGGTTATCAACGTTTCTTCCCAAAATAAAACTGAATTAAGTTTTTAATTACTGAACTCTCTGAAATAAGCGTATGCACACGTTTTGCATACACTTAAGGGGAAAATACTACAGATACCAGGAAGGAAGGGGAGTGAGACCACAGGGTGTTGGAGGTATCTGCCCTTGAAAGGGCAAAGCCGCCTGGCCAACAGGTTTGTCACTGAAATTTAGAAACTGGCTGTGATTCCAGGTGCCACCAGTGCCTTTAATGCTTAAGCAAAGTGCAAACTGCGTAATGCCAGGGCCGGTGCTGAAACACGACACCGGGACATCGCTTCCTCCCAGCCGCCTGTTCCTTACATAACTTCGGGCTTCCCCGGGCGGCCTCTGGTTGAGCTGAGCCCGGCAGGAAATACTCGGGTAGCCGGTGGCAGTTCTGCTGGGCATAGAAAGAATAGCAATTAATGGTATTCTGAGTCCAGTGGTTGTAGTACCTCGGGCGCTGTCCCCATTTTGTGCTTATGGAAAATAGCCGCAGACAGAGAAAATGAAGCAGGATGGTAAAGCTGGTGATGGGAGGCACTGAATTTTTGCTCTGTATGTTTGGTTTGAACCAGCTTCATCTGCGCCTGGAACTGTCAGCTCTGGTTCACGTACACATCATGTTTTCTGAGGGCTCCCTCAAAACATCTGCTCTCTCAGATACTGCACAGCCCGTTGGGTTGAGAGACTTTCAATTTTGGGAATACCATATTGTGATACACATGTATTTTCTAAGAGAATAAAGATTCAGTTAAACCAATTGTTTGTAGTTCGAGTGCTGCAAACCCAGTCTCCTGCAAACCAGAATCCATTTATCAGTGGAGATGTAGGTAGCACGGCAGGGCTTGGACTGAAAAGTCCAGGGATAATAGTTCTTGAGGGTGTACACATGTAGAGAGCCATTTGAGGACATTTGCCTCAGCCTATGCGAAATTGCTTTGCAATGTAACATTACCAAACCATAATATCCAGCAGTATGCTCAGAAAGGGGCAGCTGCTGATGTCTTTCTTTTTTTTTTTTTTTCCTGAAGGATTTCCCAGAAAATCTATTCCTCCAAAGAAGGGTTCAAGCCATGTAGAAGTGGTGTTCTGCTGGAGAAACGTAATTCTCAGAACTTAATGAAATAATCTCTTTATTGTAAAACAAGCTGCAGAAAACAAGACTGCTGGGAATTGAGCGGAACTTTTCTAAACTTCTTCAAGATGTAAACCTATGCTCAGGAAAGGCCAACAAACATGAGAGAGATCTGACCAGACTACATGCATAACAGATCCTCCCAGCAAAGTTTTACTTGATGACAAAGCCTTTTTAACCAATTGTTTACCTCTTGTCAGGTTAACCAATGCACTGTTCCTGAAACACGAGCTGAGCATCTTTGGGCAATCAAGTGCCCATTTGACACCACAGTTTCTGAACAAGGTGTGGGTTTTAGATTTATAAGAAAAGCAGCAGAGGTTAACATCAAATTACTTTGTAATTTGCAGGCATACCATCACTTCAAATTACAGGCATCTACAAGTGTGATTGCCTATCACGTCTGCTATCTGTTCATATCTCTGTGGGTGTTTCCCATCACGAATATGCCTGTGCATCATGTGTGAGACTGTATTTTATCTGAATATTGGCTTTTCACACAGTGGCACTTTGTGAGAGTGCAGAAGGGGCAAAGAGCAATTAACTTCCTTGGATTTGGTGTTCTTGCTTATGTAATGTAATGCAATTTAGCTGATCCCTGACCTTCTTGTGCACTCCAGACATCTGTCATAGGTATATCTTGGTAATAAAATATCATGTAGCCACCCTTATCTTCAGTAGATTGTCTGTTTTTGTGGTAGGTTCTTTATAAACACATTTGCAGTCTCTGAGTTCATTCCCTCCGTTATCTGCAGCAGGCCTTGGCCTGTGTAGTTGGGCCCAGCAGCAGCAGTAGTGCATGCCAGATAATTGCTTCATGTATAAAAGTATCCTTCTCTTGGAGATTCTCTAAGTTAAGATTGTCTGCTGTATAATTGCCTATTGACTTAGCCTATTATGAAAAAATCTATCTTCTAGGACCCCAGAAGGTATTTAGAGCAGCATTATCCCATGGAATCTAGAGGGAAGAGGAGAGTAAGGAAGATGAAAACCTTAAAGTCAATCCTAGTCACCCCAGCACTAGTGTTGTTAGTTTTGGCAAATCCTGTCTCAACAGTAAAGCCAGCTGCCATTTTGGCATCAACACACAGACTTGGCATGATCCCCTCTGGCATAAAAAAAAATGCTTTGTGGGAGCTGGCACCAAAGCTGTGAAACAAGGGTAAGTAAGGCCCAAGGGAAACGCCAAGCAGGCATGAGATGAGCACTAAAAATAGTGAGTTGCTGTCATTTGTAGAGAAATCAAATAGCACTTGTAAGAGTAGGGCATCCAATATCTCCATCAAGGTTGTGCTGGTAGGCATCCTTGGGACAATGCATGTCTGTGATGATGTGAGCAAAGGGCACACACAGGCTGTATTTTTGGTACCCACATGGTGCAAGACTCTAAAACTAGAACAGACACTTACCGTCTTGATTGTGTGCTTAGGGGATCCTGTTACTGTCTGCAGACTCTGCCTTCATCCCTGTCTGGAGCAGATCGTCTCCTCTTGAGTCATTACCAAAGTCCTATTTGCATACATGGGCATCAGGAAGACAAGAGCTGTAGTGCCAAAAAGCAAGGAGCCAAGCTGTTGTCCCTGTACCACCCCGGATACACTTGCCCTCCTGAGACAGTCTCGTCAAATATTTAACAGCTGAACTCCCCACTCCCTCCTCCTTCTCCCCCTCCCAGCAGGCTTAGAGAAAGCTGAGTAGGCTTTACGTGACTTCATGACCCACTCCAGACTAAAAGTGAAGCCTGACATCTTCATTCGGGCATCTCAGGTGCCCAAAAACCCGAGAATGCTAAAGAGGCAAAATCAACCCTAGCTCTTTTGGAGCACTTAGCATCACTTCTCAGTAGGGCACTTTCCAACGTTTAGTCCCTCTGTGCCTCTGTGCTTTTTAACACCTCTGGGCTTGGATGGCAGATGTGGGTGTTGAAGGAGTGGCCATACAAAAGTGGATGATTCACATAGACTTGGGCATTACAGTTGCATTGGTTTGGCCACAACTCTGTTGCTGTCAAGAAAAGCACGCTGGACCTGTGGCTATCATTTGCTGCTCCATGGTGAAACAGCAGTGGGAACAATGTCACTGGGAGCTGGAAGCCTCAAACTACATTTAGAATAAGCTATTTTGGTCTCAGAAAAGAGCCTGGACTTCTCATTGCCACCACTCTCCCATCAGCTGAACAGCAGAGTGGGTAGGAGTGTCTGAACAGCCTGGATGTGGTTGCTTTTATCTCTTCTGTCAGATGGGTGTTGGAGAGGACTCCTCTTGTTTATGTCCTCCACAACCACCCCTTGTCTGCTCCCTGCCCTTTCCTTGAGTGTCCCCAGGATAGCTTAATACAGAAGGGAGCTTCAGAGGAGGGGATTGCTTGCTGTATGAAAGTGCAAAGGGAAGTGCTTTACTGTTGGCGTTTCTTCACCCACAAAGGAGCAGTGCAGAGGACAGACTCACACTGAAATAGCAGATGATGGAGTGGGTAGTGGCTTCCTCTGTGGTGCACACTACTTGAGTTCAGGGCTTACACATGGCTTTTGGGTGGAGATGTGGCACGTATTTTACTTGTCTGCTTGGCTGACAATTCTGTTAGGGATTCAGTTGGAATCAAGAGTCAATTGGAATCAGGCATGAGCTTTGCTGTTGGAAGTCTCAGTAACACTGAGAATATTTTGAAGTGCACAGTCTCATCCTCCCTGGTTAACCAGTTACTCAGAAAGACAGGTAACAGCAGTGAGGTTGAAATGCACTGTCTCTATTTGCTTAACTTACTAAGCTGCAAAAGTTTTCTGCACTTCTGAATCACTGAGCTGACAGAAGTGATGGCCTGTGGGGAAGAGGCACAGCTTCTCACCACTCCAAGCCCTTGTGCTTTGTTGCACATTAAAATTTATTGATCCATCAGTCTGGTTGCAGTGCTAGCTCGCACACCAGTTCCAACAAGTATGGCGTCTTTTCCTGAAAGTATTCTTTCCTTTCTCTAACAAAGATTAAGACAGTTTGGCCTGAAAAATAGTAAATACAATGACTCCAGTTCTCGTTTTGTAGCTGAAGTTCATGTGGATTGGGGGGACCCACTTTACCCCACTCCTAAATAATACAGTAATACTAGACAGAGTGAAAGGTTTGTTTTGGGCCATTTTTCCCCTAAGCAAAAGGGTAGATACTCTAGGTCCTGCAGGTCCTGGGAAGTTAGCAGACTGACCTCTTCTTCTTGGTCCTCTGGAATTTGTTGATGGCATTCTTGGTAGGCAGTGCCAATGCTGTATGTTACATGAACCCAGGACACCTGGTCCTCACACTGGAAAGTCATCATGTTCTTGTAATGGTATCATTAGGGTGGGGAAGGTGCCCTTCACTCTTCAGGGATCTACAAGTGCACAGGTGGGCAGACAGAAATGGTTTGTAGGCAGATTTAGCATTGCATTGCTGTTCCAGCATTGGTGATCTCCCAGTGTCTCATGCTAGTTTTGCTAGCAAACAAGTCCCTTTAAAATATTTAATGTCAAGGCAGATGGAGCTTGTTGTTCCTGGGTATATGTCTTATTCTAGAGAAACAGAGATCTGCTTTTACATCCTTCTGTATGGTTCTTTCCTTTTTCTTTTCTTTATTCCCCAAACCATCTCCAGGATGGGGAAAGATAAAGTCACCGTTGTTGAGGTTGCTTCTTTCACACTGTGTTTTGAGTGTGTGCCCAGATTTGTGAAGTCTCTGTCCTAGCACCTAGAGCTGCAGGCTGACTAACAAAAATGGATAGCTAGCGCTGCAGAAACACTCCTCTTATCAACATGAAAATAACAGAGTGCACTGGGGCAAGTGGAAGAATAATTAGATCAAAGTGTTCTAACTTTATGGTCAACCTGCGTATGTAGCTGCTGAACTATGGTATTAATCGAGAGGATATAAACACATCATCTGTATTTACTGTTCAAAACCTCTCCCTGCCTTGGACTGTAATAGTGGAGCAACTGAGAGCAGCCTCATGCTTTAAGTCTGACAGATTTCAGGTGCACAAAATCAATTTTTTGTTACAATTGTGTTATCCTTACTGGATCTCCTCAGGGTGTATCAAAATGAGTACTATACCTTGCTTGGTTACCAGACCTGCTTGCAAGCATCTCCCATCAAACATGGAAAGCGACTCTAAAATGGCCCAAACAACTTCCATCATGGGCTTCACTTGCGTGTTATATCTGAGGTCATGAGGCACAGTGTGTTCGCCTGTGAAGGTACTGAGCAGCATCCTTTGCTTGACATCATGTTTGGGGCAGATGGCATGTTCTGGAGCAGTATAACAGACTGGTAATGCCTGGAGGCCTCTATTCCCTCTTTTCCAGTAGAAACCTGCTCACCATTATTCTGGTGAGCATTGGATCCATGCTGACATGCCAATAAAGAACAGTTGGTGGCTGCCTAAACAAGCAAATTTTTAAAGTAATGTAGATCCCATAATCTGTCCTGATATTAGTACTGACTTTGCAGAGCTGCCAGGAGAGTCATCTACTGAGGAACTGTGTGAACAAAACTTGTGTTTATTTTGTTCATTTTATCTTGGGTAGATGCATTCTTGTGTAGCCTTTGCAGATCTTAAATTCCAGGTTTGAATAAAGGAAGTAAACCCATGCTGAGCCTGCCTTAGAGCTGCTCTTGCTTTCATTAAAATAATTATTATTTCAGCTCTGGTTTCCCCCAAGCTGAGAGCAGTAGAAAATTAGAACAGTTTTGGAAATGGACGATGAGCAGCTGAAGGCTTTGGGAAAAGATTTAACATTAAGAGGATAGGGAAGATTGATATCTTTTATAAGAAGATAGCTAACAGGTACAGAGTAATGAATGGGTGAGAAGATGGATGAGGACTTCTGTTCCCACCTGCTAATAATATGAAAGTCAAATTAGAAGGTGGTGAATTCATTCCTGATGAAAGAAACTGTTTGTTCATGACCACTGTCTATGAAACTTACTGCCACCAGGCAGAGCTCTGGGGCAAGAACTTATGAACTTAAAAAAAAGACGGGGTAAAAGGATACCAGTTGGTAATTACAAAGCAATTGCAACGATTAGGAGAACCTAGGTGTTTTCTAAAGGTTCTAAGGGTGTTGATCAGGGTTTTATAAGGGTATGAGCTATCTTGTCCAGCTCTTTTTTTTTTTTTTTTTTTTTTCTGTCCCTCTACAGGGCTTTTTTTCGATAGTAACCTATAGCAGTGTTGTGGAGCATGTTACTGGCCGCTGTCACTCAGGGACTGCAAGAGAGGGTGGCTGCTCCTGCTGCAGTCGAATGTGGTAATGCCTGCTTGCAAACCACCTTTTTTGTGTCAGTCTTTCCAGGATTGCTAAATTCACACATAAGTTAGGATGCTTTTGCTTTTCCGCCAAGTTACTGCTTTTGATAGTCCTTCACAACTTGTCTTAGATCTAGAATGAAGCTTTGCCTTTTGAGTGTGTGCTGGGGGAGAGGCTGGTGGTTAAAGTTAGATTCCTTCTGACAGCAGGGATTTAGAAACTGCTGCATTGGCTCAGCCCTGGGATCTGCCTAGTCCAGAGCTCTGGATAGCAACAGCCAAAATCGGATGTTTCAAAGGCCAGTGCAAGGCCACAGAACAGATTACTAAAACAGAAAGCTGCCCTTTTATATCACTGGTGTTTGTCCATAGAATTGGAAAAGCAAAGGTTGAGAGTTTGTTTCATCCAAGAGCACAAAAGCTGGAAAATCCCATTGCCTGGCTGACGCTAGTTAATGCTGATGTTTTGTATCCTCCAGGAAATTGCTTCCTTGCTTGTTTTCTCTTAGGGGAATCAGGGATGTGCTCACCCTTAAACTGCAGTTTTAGATGATGCCTTTAAGTTGGTGTAAAAATGAGTAATGCTTGTGTGTAGTCTCACAGCCCAGTTGTGGAGGGGCCACACAGAGTGGGGTTCTCAGTTGGGAAACCACTCTGGGCTGGACTGACAGGAGGCAGGCTTAGTGGTCACCGAGTGGTTCTAGCATGTGCAAAACTGGTGTCTTTTTCTGACACTGCTGAAATCTGTCTAGCTGTTGGGTGGCAAGGGGTGTCTGTCCTGCATTTTTAAATTTTTTTTTCATTTAGTTTCCTCTTAATTTTTTCCCTCCTCTTTCAAATAAGCATTTGCAAGAATTTTATATGATTTCTCTCTCTCTTCTGAAGTACTGAAATTACTATTAAAAGTGCTACTAAAAAAGGCATTCAGCAAACTCACTATGGAAAAAAGTATATTCCTTTCCTTGTCATATATTTTAATATGTTGGGCTCCAAAGCCAAAGAGGCCAAAAGCCAGGGGAGTTTGTCCTCTGTCAAATATCCATGGAGCTGCTGCTGGGGCATATGGGAGTGGCGATGGTGTCCCAGTCTGTGTCCCCCCCTCCCCCCGACAGACGAGGACAGCTGCTGATTAAAGAGAAGCACGAAAAAAAGAGGTTGCTGAACTTTCAAAGTGGAGGTAGAAAAGGGAGTTAAATTTAGATTACCTTCTGCAGTGTCATCTTCTGCACCACTGTGGAACTTGCTGTACTCCTTGCTTGGGGGAGGACAAACAAGACATGCCATCCTGGGCACCGGATGATAAATTTGTTTATAAGGCTTAATTGTCCCTTGGCATGAAAATGTGAAATGAGCTCAAGTAGAATGAGAAACCTTTTGACAGGTCTAGTCGGATTTTCCTTGGGGAAAGGTGGATTTGAAACGCTTCCCATCACCTGTCTGACGCTGGAGGGGTCCAATCCTGATCCTTCTGAAATCAGGGAAGTTGTTGCCATTTCTTTAGAGGGCCAGCTGTTACCTGGAGGGGCTGAGAGTTGAACTGTGCTGTGAGTCAGAAAAAGTGGAACTGTGGTGGCAGGCAGAAGGTGGCATGGAAGTGCTTTGGGTCTGTGAAGGCTACCCAGGTCCCCAGGGGTCTGGAGGGTCAAGAAACCATGGTGGTGGCTTCTAGGACTCCAGTGCTGTCCAGCAGGCAGCATCAAATTTAACTTTCTCCTCAGAAGTAGATGAACTGTCTATTTTTGCTATGCGAGATTTAATCATCACCACGCTGTTGGCTCATGACAACATTTTTAATAGACTGCCCTCCATTGCAGCATCCCCTGAGCAGGGAGGAGAGCACTTTTGCACTTCTGCTCCACCAGGGCTCCCTGACAGGTCCCGTTTGCAGAGACCTGCCTGGTCTCACCCAGCAGCTTAGCAGTCTGAAGGTTCAGGGCTGCCGTTTTTTTTTTTTTTTTGTTTTTTTTTTTTTTTTTTTTTGGTGGTGGTGCTGGTGATTTTTTTTTTTTTGGTGGGGGCGGGTTTTGGGTTTTTGATTTTTTCTTTTCTTGGAGGTCTTTTTGTGTGTTTTTTTTGTGTTGGAGGCTTGGTTTTTTTGGTTTTTTTTTTTTTTTTTTTTTGGTGGTGGTGCTGGTGATTTTTTTTTTTTGTGGGGGCGGGTTTTGGGTTTTTGATTTTTTCTTTTCTTGGAGGTCTTTTTGTGTGTTTTTTTGTGTTGGAGGCTTTTTTTTTTTTTTTTTTTTTGTTTGGGGGGGGGTTGTTTGGGGTGGGTTTTTGGGGTTTTTTTGGTTTTGTTTTGTGGGGTTGTTTTTTTTTTTCAGAACTGCCCGACCTGATGTCATTTCCCTCTTGCGAACACCCTGGCTGGGCTGCGTCTGAGATATGTCACAGGGAGTGGGAGGAGGAGGAGGGGGAGCCAGCGAGTGCGTGCAGTGTCCCAGGACCCTGTTTACTTAGCATTCCCAGCTGAGGAAGCCCTGGTTTAAATAGGACCGGAGGAGCGGGCTGCCCACAGCCGATGAAGAAATGGTTGCTGTGGGGCTTTAAATTCCTGCCTTCCCATGTGCTGGCGTGGAGGATGAGCTTGCAGAATGCCTTTCCTCCTGGGTCTCAGACAGGTAACCAACCGGCTTAAGTGCGGTGGGAGCTGCTTGCTCAGGTGGAGGATGTGACTGATTATTTTTATTTTCATTTCCCCCACCTCTAAGGATATGATTTCTGACTTTCCCGAAACAGAACTGTACAATCAGCACTTCCCCACCCGTGGTGTGTGATCGGAGAGCGCAGTTGTGCTAGAGACGCTTTTTATTAGCAAGGAAGGAGCAAAACTGAGAGCCAGAGATAGGAACTTCCTTGTTGTTGTTGGAGGCTTTGCAGCACGGAGACTCTTTGTGTCGTGGTGCTGTGCAGTTTTTGTTTGGTGCGGTTTTAGGGTGCTTTCCCCAGTCCTTAAAATGGAATTGCGTTTGCATTTCTTAAAAACATGCCAAACTTTGAACTGTTTTCTTGTACAGGCATTATTTTGTACGTAAAAACTGTGGACATTTTAAAAAAGAAAAAAAGAAGAAAAACCAGAAAAAAAACCGTAGAAAATACCCAGAAAGAGCATTTATATATGTGTGTGTGTGTGTCTCGTCTCTAACAAAAGTCACCAAATGGAAAATGGCAACATGCTGTGACCCACAGCTTTGGTGATATTTAAATTGTTTTGAGAGTTTGAGCTTGAACAAGAAAACTTGGAATAATTTAATAGCTGGTAATACCGAGTGGAATGAGAAATGGTAGCAACTGCCCAGCTGCTCTCTGCTGGAGGAGGTGCCAACTATGTGTTCCTAAGCTGGGGAGAGCAAACCCTTTTTTTGGTTTGGGAGGCACGTCTGTAGGGGAATCTTAACTGTAAACTCTTCCCAGCACTGCTGTGATCTGTCATCCCCAAGAAATACATATTGAATGATATCAGAGTGCTGCTTGCAGTTTCTAATTTAGAGTTAAGAAGTCGAGATTGGACCAACTACCTACTTTCAGTTGTTCAGCCGCGCTAAAAGACTTCAACGCGCTGCTGAGTAAACAGTGCTGTCTCTTTTTCCTTATCAGTTCAGTTTTGGTGAAACGCAGCTCTCTCCCCACCCCCACACCCCCTCATCCAAAAACAGTTTTACATAAGAAACTACCTCTAGCACAATGACCTTCTGTGATTGGTGCAATAGCTATAAATAATAGTTCACTTGTTAGCGCTCAGGGCGGAGAGACTTGCCTTAAAAACTCGGAACTGAACCAGAGGGGGAAATTCAGGCACAAAGGCTGAATGAATGGCTTTAGGTAACTCAGACTGTAGCAAGATGTAGCTGCCTCAAATGCTGGGATTGCTTGAGACTCATGAGTGTGTTTTTCTCTAAAGTTCCTGTTTTTAAATAATTCATTTTGGTTTAGAGATGTGTTCAGTGCAGTTGGCGTGCTGCATAAGGTGTAAAAGTAGAAGTTACGTGTAATTTGGCTTCATTTGCTGGAACAGTGAACATCTGGTTGTCTCAGTGGACGGATGGTACTTTTTTCTCTGCTGGTAACTTTTCAGCATCAATACAGGCATTTACAGGAAGTTGGAAAAAAAGGTGTTGCCTCAAGAACACAAGAGCAAAGTTCTTGACTATTTTTATCCACTGATAAAGGATATAGTGGGAAACTTGAGAGCTGCTTGAACTTTTCTTAGTTTTAATCATTTTTAGTCTTAAAAAAATTAAGTATTTGTGATTGTGTCCTGCATGCAAATACTATTCAGAAATTTCTTTTTCCAAGGGTCGTTACTGAGCAGTACTGTTGTTGTTACCGAACAGTACTGTTTAATTGAAAGTGTGGGAGGAATTCAGGAACATCTCATCACCTCCATTGTTTCTTGGTTTTTACTTGGTACATTCAGACTGTAAACACGTGGCTGTCTGGGATGCCCTTTGTTGTTCTCACTCAACACAAGGGATGCTGATCCTGGGTTGCAAGCTCAGGGAAGAGGTGCTGAGGGGGATGCCCTCCCATGAGCTGTATGATGAGGATGGATGGATGAGAGTGAGACCTTTGACTCCCCAGGAGCAGCACCCCTTGCTCTGCTCCCCTGGACTGCACTGAACAGCTCCTTTCCCTGGATCTGCCTTCATTTCTTCTTTGGAAGCCAGCAGCATTGTAGCATTGCAGATGGACTGCCAAACACCTGGTAAAAGTAGGATGGCTGGTTGATTCTGGGTTTTGTAATTGTTGCAGTGGGGATGATATTCAAATGCCTAAAAAGCTAGGTCAGTGGTATCTGACATCAGTGCAATGTGGGTGTTTAAAGCTCCCGTCCAAGGAAACATGATTGTAGAGGATCTCTGCTTTTAGTTTTAAGTGAACATTTCCTCCTAAAGTTGGAGATGGAAGCTCGTACACATTCACCTAGTTCACTGCATAAAAACAAACAAACAAACAAACTTTTTTTTTTAAGATGTCGGATTCCAAATGTTTTCAGTTTTAATTTTAACTGCTCGAGGTTTTCAGCATGGTCCTCTGTTTGGTCGTTTAAATCGACAAAATGCAAGACGGCCTCCTTAAAGCTGTAATTTCCTAGAAGTCTAGAAGTGTGTATCTTTAATGTGAGAGGGCTAAAGACTGCAGCTGGGAAGCTTCTAGCAAGGGGTGAGGAAATAAACATATGGTGCTTAAAACACTAATGTGTAGTTTTCAGAAACTGAAACTTGCAATAAACAAAAGTGAAACCAGTTCTTACTGAAATATATCAGTGTCCATGATCTGGAAAAGGACAGTGTCCCTTTAAAGATGGTTGGAGCATTTCTCCAGGATAAATGGATGCAACAAACCAATTTGTTCCTCAGATAAAGGTTAATAAAACCTTGGAGGTTCTGCATCTGCTGGGGGTGAGGATGGGTCTGCTGTGGCTGATTAATCATGGTAATCTAAATATAATTCTCCTGATGCTGGCATTAGCGAAGCAATAAATGTTGTGGATTAGAATTCCCATTTTGGAGATCTTTATTGTGTCTGAGACAGCTCAGAGGCATCATTCCTCCCCCACTTATTATACTTCTAAGTGTTTGGTTATTTGCACTTAGTACACCTTTTTTTTCCATATTCAGCAAGACATAATTTGTGGTGGGTGACTTATGAAGAAGTGTCCAGACTTGATTTATTTCCTGGCCTCAGCTGTCTGTCATAAGGCAGGCTTACAGGAATCTATCCCCTGTTGTGCTGGCAGGGCCTGGCACATGAGGTTCCAGTAACTCCCAGCAGTCAAAGCCACTTTCATCTTTAGCAATCTTAGATACTTTTCTTAATGTTAAATTGAACCCACCAAAGACATGACACTTGTTCAGATGGTGGGGTTTTGCTTTTATGTTCCAAAGGACTAACAGGGGTAATGTTTGTGAAGACAGGAGAGGTCTGGAGGCTTTGGTGCAGGCTCAACCACACTGGTGTCTGTGGGTCCTGAGCTGCCCCGATGATCCAGGGTTCCCCTGCAGTTCTGCCTGTCCTTGCTGTGATCCTGCCTGCTGTCCTTCTCTGAAAGGATCTAGTGAGTTTTTATTTAAGGTTAACTTTGGTTAGGAACTGGGGGGCGGCTGGCAAGCCAGGAATTGTAGTAAACCGTGTGGCAAGATTGGGCATTCCAGCCTAGTATTTTCAGTAGCAATTTTAACTTACTACCACTTGAGTGCTTTATCTGACAGAGATCATTTTCGGCTTGGTAGCTCTGTGTTTGCATTCTCATGAGCTGTTGCTGATGCACTTCGCTAACCAACACTAGTGATAGTCTGATATGTGAGATTGAGTAACAGCCAAGTGGGAACTAATAAACAGTGGATATCAAATAGTTGTTTCTGACATTTTTAATATACTGACAACCACTTCAGTCCTGTTACTCAGAATGCTTAAAGAGTATATATGGTTCAAATACTGATTGTGAGTTACTGAAAATAGATACTTTAATGCATTTTTCTGAGGATAGTGTCACTTACTTAAATCCATCCTGCTTGTTATGGGTGCGGCTGGGTACTGAGAGCAAGGGACTGCTGCCTGCAATTAATGAGATTAGTGAAATAACTAGGTCAGGATTTTGATTTATTATTAAATAGATGCTTATTACCGAAGTCCCTATCAGAGCTGTGAAACCAGAATGTCTGGAGTGGTCACAGGTTGAGCCCAAGACCTGTTAAAACCAGTTGTATCTTACCCTTCAGCAGATGCCATTTTGGCAGTCTCCCTTCATCCTGTTGCTGGGCTTTTCTCTAAGTCCCTCTGTCTGTATGCCTCTTATTCAGGCCTTTACTCACCCCTGTCATCCTGTTGTTATTCTCCATCTCTCCCTGTTAAAATAGTAATTTGCTGCGTGGTGCCTTGACAAATGATGTAGTGAAGTTTGGAGAAATTAGGGAATTAGTGTAGGTAAAAAAAAACTGGCTATCCTAGGGGACAGGAATGCCTATAAACTGCTGTAAGTAAATGCAAGTCACATTTCCAAGTGTTTCCCAGGGTATTACCAAGGTTAGGATGAATGGATACTCTGGCAGTTTGAATGACACATAGAGGCCATATGTAGGTGCTCATATTTAGGGTAATGGAGTCTGGATTTCTGTGGAAAGACGAGGGAGAGCAAAAAGCTAAAATGGTTATTAGATTTCGTGATACTGGCCACTGCTGGTTTTGGTTACCTGATTAATGCCAACTGAGGAGTCAACTTTTGTAGGTGGTTGGCTGCCAACTATGCACTTCTGAGTGTGGGCTGTGGTGTTTGTTGCTGCAGTTGCACATATTAATTTTCAGCTTGGAAAAGAGCCACACTAGCCTGGAATTTGCTCATCTTCATCTTTCTTCCTCCTGACTTAGCAACAGTATGTACCCAGGTTAACTGAGTTTTTGAGAGTAGAAAAGAGAGAAGTGCCTTGATCCTTTTATTGTGATGGAACTCCACTGTCAGTTATTTCCCTTCATTTCCAACATTGGCTTCAGATGAAATTAATCCTAACAGATTTACAGCTTTTAAACCCAACCATTTACTACTGAAAACCTTTAGAAAAGTAGGGTAAGGAGGTCTGTTTCATCTTCCCTTGCAGCAAGGAGCAGCTCAGTCAACCTACAGACTTTCATGAATGCCTCTTGTCTTGATTGTGCCCCAGATTTTGACCTTTAATTTGTCACATAGACCTCCAGTAAAGGTCTAATACTAAACTGAAAGGTGAAGAGAATAATTGGCTTTTTTCCTTGGCACTGACATTGCTGTTTGCTGTGGCTTTAGATGTGACAACATACAGCACTGCCTTGAGTTCTCATATCTACCACTGCTGGATATTTTAAGGATTATTTGTAAGAGCACTTGACAGCAAAAGTGGACTACTGGCAGAGTTCTGGAGTAGCCAGTATGGTTGTGGGTTTATCACTAATGCCAAATATCAACAAGAAAATAAGTTTAAAAAAAAAATAAAAAAAGAATCTTACTCACTGTTACTTTTTAAAGTTTGTGACATGAAAACTAATCCAAAATGCCACATCTTAATACAAAGAGACTCTCAAAATGCACCAGGTAAGGTCTTCCCAGCTCAGCCAGTTTCATGACAAAGAGCCTGTACCACATACCACAAATTGTTTCTGTTGGACTGGTCTGGGAGGGAACACATTCTACATGTCTGCAGAGTGTTCTCCCAAAAGCTCCTGGCTTTTTTGTGTGTCAGGAACTGAGTGATTCCAGTGTCTCAGACCAGCTCTTAAGATGGTACCACGGAGGCAGTGATGCACATGCAGCCTAGGGTAGGTACAGGCTGATTTGCAGGACAAAGTGAATCCCCCGAAACTAGCTGGGAATCTCCTAGGCTTTGCAGGTGGGAGATAATGGATGGCATGTTCTGGCTTCTTAGTCCTGAAACAAGACTATTCTTCGCTAATGGAGTTGAATGCTCTTTGAGAGGAGACCCGTGGAGATCCTGCTTAGTAATCCAGCCCGGAGGCATCTACAGTTTGCTGAACAAAGGCTGGTGGGGAGGGATGTACTTGCTTGCCTGGACAACAAGAAAACAAGACTCCTTCAGCAGGGAAGCCCACTCTGGAATGCAATAGCCACTGGCTATTGGGGAAGAAAGTGCTTTTGGAAAGAAACCCTCCCCCTTCCTTGTTTTCCTAAGGCTACCTTAAAAATACTGCAAAACCCCTCTGTGATAGTTCAATAAAAACTCCATGCTGGTAAGAATGACTAAAAATTACCATTACAAGTGCTGCTTGCAATGGAAATTCGAAACAAAGGCATGTCAATAAAATATGAGTGCTCCAGCTTTGCTTCTATGGGAGTTTTTTCCACCATATATTTTTTCCTTATCTATAAAATAACTCTTTCAGTCCTGTGCCTTGTCTATGGCTCTTAGTGTGAAAAAGGAAATAGTATGCTTTCATAGTACAAGCACTTGGGATATTGTTTCCAGGAGATATTTAGACGCTAGATAACTGTATTGCTGAAATATCTTAAGTAGTTAGTTTGGCAGCCTATGACACAAAGAATGCATGGGAGAAGGAAGTAGAAATGATAAAATGTTGCTGGTATGAAAAGTGTAGCCTGAGATTTAAATAGTAAGTAAAGTCAGATCAAAGAGCTTGGAAGTAGGTAGAAATTTCCTAACAAAGAATGTCACAGTCTCTGTCATGGCCAGGGTGGCTCTACATAACCTCTTCCTTGACTTGCAGAAAAGGAGCAAACTGTACAGTGGCTCAGCTTTTCACAGAAATGAGTCTTGACTTAAGAGAGGAAAGGAGACTGAAACACTTGTTCCAAAGGAGTCACCTGTAATGTATCCCAAAACAATGCTGTCCTTGTGCCAGAATCTTTCCCTAGTAGACTTCTATTTGTGAAGATCTATTGCCTTTACCTTTTATCTCTTTCCCTGTGCCAGGCTGTGTAACCCAGTGTTAGAGGTAGCCATGCTCTGAGCAGTAGTAGGACCATGTGACCTGCTGGGATCCTTTCCAAACCAAATTATTCCTTGATTCTGTGAAACTGTTTGGAAACATGGGTGACAGTTCTGACACGTGGCCCCCGAGTCTGACAGCTCTGTGTTCCCAAAAGCTGGTTGGTAGCTGGGCTGGCAGAGGGTTGCAGAAAGGCTCCAAAATGAGCTGCTTGGCCTTTGAGGAGCGTGGCTGGTGGTCAGCTCTGCAATGACTTCAGAACCCCTGGCTGTTCTGATCTGTGGGAGCTGAAAGCCAACCCTGGGACAATTTGAAGGTACAAGCACACGTGCATTAGCAGAGAAGAGCATTTGTCTTGGTCAGCGTGTAAAGAAGCTCTGGACAGTAAGATTTAAACTCTGTTCTAGATGGAAAGCAGGATGTTGTTGCCTGAGACTTGATCTCCAGGAACAACCTGCGGAGTACCATCCTAGCTGCTCAGGATCCTCTGTTGAGAATGTACTGACACACCTGTTGACCAGCTGGGTTAACAAGGAGCAGCCCTGCAGATAAGCATGTGTGGAACAGTAATTTCAAATATAATGAGGTTGGAAAGAGGGAGTCAGTAAGTACAAACAAAAGGATGGTATGAAGAAAGTGTCTGAAATCAGGACTGCTGCAAGTTTTTAAGTGGGAAAAATATAGTTGAAAATGTTATGAGTTGCTGCTGTCCAAAGACACTGATTTGTTCCTTACTGCTACTCTTTGAAGCAGGCAACACTGAATGGATGAAATTTTTGGGGAGTAAACCAGAAGTGGTCAAGGATGGATCAAGTGTGGTAATGGAAAGGAGATCATGAAATGGCACTGTGAGACTGATTTTTCACCAGCTCCATGTGATTCATTTGCTGGTTCAGCAGGTCACATTGATCTTCATGTGTCACAACCACAAACCTCAGCTAGTCATTCTCTGACTTGAGCATTGTCAACAGGATTGCAATTTTGCAATGGCATTTTAATTTCTCAATTCTCTTCATATGAGAGCCAAAATCTGTGCTGTTCTTCAGTTACATTAGCTCTGCAAGGCCAACAAAAATGAGGAAAAATGTAAATAAACTAATAAGAACAGATAAGAGAATAGATGTGTCTGTCCTGTTTCTAGTTCTTCTGCTGGCTAAAATTACAAATTTTGGAGTGAATGGCGTGCTTGAAGCAGAAAATACTGTGCTAGCTCAGCAGTGTCTCCTGATAGTTGCTACCAGTTTGAGACAGAAACACCTCCTAACTGTATAAGAAAATGCTGTTTCTACTGTTGACATGCCAACATCTCAAGAGAAGAGCCAAATGTTTGCTTTAGCTGCCTGCAGTAGTTGGACTGGTCTGTCCAGCAAAATGTTCATCTCTTCCTGAAAAATAGAGGCAGGTAACCCTCCGGTTTGTTGCCTCTCTGGGTGAGTTTTAAAGGTTCTTTTTGGAGCCTTTTGTGGAAATCATATCCATGGAAGGAAGGGAAGCAGTACATCATACACTGAGTTGTATTTGTTGAATTGTGCCCTCACATGATCAAAACTCTTTCAAAAGTTGGTGTGACTTCTTAGGAGAAAAGAAGCGCCATGGGGATCTTTCCTGTTGAGCCTCAGATGGCAGGAGGTTGTTCTGCATTTAGACGTTATATTATGCTGCTGTGATTTGGGTCCTCAGGTGAGAGACCTGTGTTGGGGAGGTGTGGCTCCAACTAAGGTGCTGTGTGGTGGGGAAGTGATGGTGCTCTTCCAGGTCCCCAAATACACTGAAAACTTAGTGCAGGACTCTTCTGCATTGCAGCTGCTGTCTCACATCACTTGTTCAACGAGGTGGTTCAACGTTTGAAATGCACTTGGTATTTTGCATGCTCCATAGAGGTTTGTGAGAAGTGTGGCCATAGTGCACTCGCATAAAAGAGAATAGTGTGGTTCAGCCAGTGCTGGGATCCATAAATACACATCCCTATCACCTACTGGTGGGGTTTTGTTGGGCTTTAGTGGGTTGGTGTTTTCTCATCTGCAAGTTGGTACTTCCAAAATTTTTTTTTTCAATACAGCTTTTAGTATAAGCATACCCACATTTTCATTTCCTTATAATAAATTTCAAGTGAGAGAAAGTGAAAATAAAAACTTTGTTACAGTGGTTTTAATTAAGATATGTTTCTTAAACTTCATAGTGTTCTTTGAACTCCAAGGTTGCTCCAAAACTTACTAGAGGATGTACAAACCACAGCCTGCAGAATGCTTCTGTTTTCTTGTGTTTTGTACGTTTTCCCAGCCATGTTTTCAGACTAGCAGGAAAACATGGACTTCTGGGAAGTGGTGCACCATGTGGGGAACTGAGACCTCACACTTCAGACCTTTTCCATGTTAGGTGTCTTGAGGACCCACTGGGTGATACACTACAGCTGATTTGGCTCTGCTTCTGGACTTCTGGCTACTCCAGGAAGAAGTTTTACAGGAATGCTGATCTTAAATAAAGCACATGGCTAATTATGAAGGAATCATTTTAGATAAGAATCTTGCAGGAACGTAATGTAATTATCATTTAGATCTAAATGAATCCAAGCAGTCTTTTCTCAAATTTTAATGTTCCATTTTTGAATGCTTTTCCTCCACTCAGCATTCAGCCCCAGTAATACAGTGATATTGTGTACAATGTGGAACAAATGTTATCTTTTCTTTTAAGAGACTGCCAGGCTCCCAAAATGTGGTAACTTTTAGTGGAAAAGGAGAGGGATGATGAGACAGCAGTGCTGACTAGATGCTAAAACAGTGTAACTCATGGGTTTGAAGATATGGGGGTTTTCTTCTGAATGCTCCTTTGTGTATTTTGGTGGTCCTTAGATGCCTTCTAACCTCCTTATGTATTTTAGAGTTTCCAAAGACCATAACTTGTACTTTCCAAATGCTTGCAGATCATTGAGTAAAACATTTACAAAAGATACTGACAAAGCATCTTAAAAGTTTGTCTGTTTAATTTTAGGACAAGGAAACCTGCATGGGTGTCAACAATCAAAGTTACATATGTGAAACGGGCCACTGTTGTGGACAATCCCAGTGTTGCAACTACTACTATGAACTCTGGTGTAAGTCCTTCCATTTTGTATGGCTTCCCTTCCTAATCTGCATGGCTCTCATACCATACTACAGGGCTGGCTTGTGTCCCGTGGGGTTTTGTATTCAGCCCTGGTTGTGCATTGCCATTGCATTTCACTGCAGCACAATCCAGAGCTGATATGATATGACAAGGAAATAGGGTCGTCACAGTGGGTGCTTTCTTAGGAGTAATGGGTCATCTTGCCACTGTGGTTTGCTCTGCTCCCTGATTTGGGTACTCAAGATGACATTGTACAGGAGGGAGGAGACCAGCTTGAGGGAGAAATGCCAAACACACAACACTAGAGCTTGACACAGTCAAACAAGGAATTAATTTCAGTGTCTTTCACCTTGTTGGTTTAGTTCTTTGCAAGCACAACAAGTTTAAATCTGGTATATCTTTTTAAAGATGTTCTTTCAAGGAGGAGGAGCAGGGTGCTTATTCTCTTCAGGACTGTTTGGAGTAGAGAGAGTCTTGGGTAAATCCTGTGGGTTTGCAGTGCCTGAATGCTGTGCTGTGAGGAACACATATCGCCCGTTGCAACCCCTCTCATTTCCTCTTTCCTAAAATGTGAGATTTAAAAATACCAAAGTTTGCAGCGAATGGTTGAGTGACTGTACCTGCTGAGTCCCCTTAGATGGCAGCAGGCAGGTCGAAGCAGGTGGTCAGCAAAACTAGATTAAGATATATGGAAAAATGGAAAGTTGAAAGCATAAGAAGGTAATAAATGCTGAATTTTAAAGGAAAACTTAAGCTTGTTCAGTCTGATGGTGTCTTCTTTCTTGAGGAGGAACACAAAAGGTTGAACATTGATGTTGAGCTGTTGTACTGCCCCAAGCCTAGGCTAGGAGGGCATCACTGCTCCTGGAATTTGGAAGTGTGGTGCTCTGGACATTGTACCCTTACATTAGAGACTGGAGATGTTTTCTTACCACACCCAGTGGTATCTTCTAGTTTTTATGCAACTGTGGTTTCTACTTACTCCCTCTCTTGTGCCCACAGTTTCACTTTCCCAAACTATCTTGTGTGTGGAAATGTGTCACACATACAAAGACTGTCATTTAACCTGGATCCAAGAACAGGAATAGCTGACACTTCATCCTTTAGTCTAGAAACATGCTGTTACTTCTCAAATTAGCCAGTGAAGTATGGAGGATGTGGTTATAAACTGAGCAGGACTCTATAGTAAGCATCTTCAGGACACACTGTGGTTTGACTCCAGTGGCTGGCTGCGTCGATACTAATGGCAGGATTTTTATGTATTGCAGACCTTTTACAGCAGACTTATTTTCCAAAATGGCCAAACAGTTCAAGAAACAATTCAGGATAGGGGGCCAGGGGCCAGCTCCAGGGACCATAGCAGGCTGAGAAACAGACATGAGTATATTGGAGCCTTGGAGTGCCTGGATCAGATTGTATCAGTCAGCAGCACAGGCAGGACAGATGGCAGGAATTTGTTCAGACTAGAGGTGGACACATGGACAGAGCAGAGTGGGGAAGGTCAAACCCAGTTTTGCATTTGTGTGGGTGGGAATGTAGAGGAAGATGCATGTGTGCAAAGGCTTACAGGCTCCTTGGCAAGCAGGATCTAAATTGAGCAGCAGTATAGAGTGCAGCTGCACACTGGAGCTGGTGGCATGGTCACCGTCTTTCTCCCATGGACATCTTGAAAGAGAGGCTTAGTGAAATCTCATACAAACAGTCTGGTCCAAGCAATAGCCCCCTGCCATTTTAATGGGATGGTTTAGCTGTCTTTGTGCTCTCAGTATGGCACAGACTTTTATACTTGGCAGTGCCTGGCTGCATCATAAAAGTTCTTGGAAGACAAAACCAGATTTTGTTAGAAGGAGACAGAATATTAAAGGCTTGTTTTTAGAGCAGACTCACAGGTCACAGTGAGATCATGGAGTAAACACGTTGGTCACACACACTGCTGGATGGTTCCTCAGGAGAGGTAGGTTTCTATGTGTTCACATTCCTTCTGCCTCACAGAGAGCATTATGTACCACACCAAAATGAGGGGAGTAATTCAAACATGAGACCTGTTTTCTAGGCTTTTTGCAAATTCAGGCAAACATCCAGCACTGATTTAAAATCAGTTAATGTTTTCAAAGCTTGCTTTGCCATTGTGAATGGTAGGAAAAAAGTTTCCTTTGGATGGGAAGGAGTCATAAACCCATATTCTAGAGCTTGTGAGCTTAGCTGCTGCTCAGGAGTTGTGGAGTATCTTTGATAGGTACATGTGCTGAGGGACTCTGAAGGCCTTCAAGGTGAAAAGTGGTGATAGTAAATGTAAGTAGTCTTAATATGAGCAGTGGAGAGCAACAGCTTTACATGCTTGGGAATATATTGGCTTTTTAAAAGTTAATCATAACTTCTGGTTAATGAACAGTTAACATAGCAGCACCTTTTAAGTATGGCTTCATGGTTGTGCTGTTTGGATTTTAACCAGCATATGCATGTACTGAAGTAGCTTTTGAGAAGTTTTTGCTTCTCTTGACCTTCTCAGACCACCAGTTTGTGTTTCAGATTTTTGCGTGCCTGAAAACAGACCTTCTTGCTAGTCCTGTCGAATTAAATCCTGGATTTATTTACCACCACAGCTTTGTGGGAAGAAGAAGCAGAGGAGGGTGGCATTTGAAGTGGAAAAGAAAACTAGTCTGTCTTTTCTTGACATGCGTTCTGAAACATGATCCTGTTTTGTGGCCACTTGGAATTTTTCCTGTAAAAAGGACCTTTTTCTCTGTTTAGGAATTTGAGGGAAGTTTGTCTTTGAAGATGGCTCATCTCAGCAATTCTAGACAGCAAGTAAGATTGTGGTAATTTTAAACCAGTCGTTGAGGGTAGTGGAATAGGATGTGAAATCAAGGTATTATTTTGTTAAGGGGTGGAGTGGAGGAATGGAGAATATGATATGCCAAGCAGGTGGACAGCTTGTGTTTAAAATTAGATAACAGCCCAGTTCAGATTCCCCATCCATCTGTTGTTAAAAAAAAAAACAACAGTGCTATGTTGCCAAATAATAAAACTATATTCAGATCTATAGATATAGGTCTAATAACTGTGTAGAAGTCTGATTAGTCCTTAACTCAAGCTTGATAGCTGGTAACATGGTGGAGGGAAAGCTGCATTATGTCTTTCAATTTTCTTTGAACATTATAATAAAAAATGGAAAAATTTACTTTACTGTTGCGTTTCCTCACACAGAGAAAGATGTTTGGATGGTGAATGAGGTGGGTCAGCATTTTAGTTGAACAACTTACTTGGGCTCCCCAAGAACTCATGCTCCCTAAGGGGGAGAATGGCAGCAGCCACTGGATTTTGCTTCCTAACAGTTTTTATTCAGGTCTCTATGATGTGATTGTGATTTGCTGGAGTTTTCCTGTGTTGGCCTTTTTCCAGGCCTGTCTTACTGCTTAACCATTCCAAACTACCACTTTTCAAAATACAGGAGAGAAGGTAATCGAGGAATACAGTTCCTGTGTTTTGCAGGCTAAGAAGTAAGGCTCAGAGGTTCTGGATTTTCCCAGGTTTAAGAGTATAATGTGGACTGAACGCTAAATCCAGATCTCCTGACATCCATCCTCATGTCTTTCCTTGCCTTTGGAATCATTAAATTATTCCAGAGGCTCTGAACACAGCAAGCAAAGCTGTAGAAAGTACATTTCATTGTGTGGCTGGAAAAATAGTACACTGCGCTTCAGGAATCATGGAGCATGGAAACAGGCAGCTGCTCATTGCTTGCAAAAGGTGGAATGATTTAGTTTGAGGGCTTAGGTGTCTTGGGTCTTTTAGGTACTGTATAGAACCCAGCATTGGCAATGAGTGAGTGTTCATACATTGTGCCTGTGCTTGTGCCTGTTGTGTTTCATTGTCTTCTTTAGCAGTGATGCTGAGCCCCTCTGTTTCGGAAGGAAAGAAAAAAAAAAAGATCTTGACTGTTTAGGTCCTAGTGGAAGGGGTTGTACAGGAAAAAATGTTCTGTTTGCAAGCAGCACAGTCAATGTTTTTGCTGATTTTGAACATTCTGCTCATCTCTGCATGCTTCCCCTTGGAATCGCTAGACAGCTCTTTTCCCAAAAAGCATGCTGCCAGAAAATTCTGGCAAGGATCCGGTTAGTTGCTAAAACTAAAACAACTGCTGTACCATGTACATATTCCAGGAGGTCAGCTTTATACTAGGAATTCACGTCCAAGAGTTTGCTGCAGTCTCCAAAACACTCAGTCAAACAATGCACCAGTCCCATGTTTTTATCCTTACCCCGTGTTGTCTTTTCCCACATCCTTTTTCAAAGAGAGATTTTTGCTGTTCCTTGCCTTTCACCCAGCCTTCTACGTGGTTGTACTCGCTTCTCTTTCCTAGGTGTCTCAAACTTCCCCTTGGGCTGTTCCTCCTCAGCTGTGCTGCAGCAATAACCCTGCCATGACAAAGCCTTGCCGACAGTATAGGGCAAACAACAGATGTCACAACCACACAGAAACTCATAATAAATAGGGTCACTGAGGGGGTTATTTCCTGATTTCCTTGGACTTCTTGTAGCCTAATCCAGACAGCCAAATCACCTTAAGTTTGTTTTGGTCTGGCTCAGTAAAATTCCCAGGTCTAAAGCAGAAGGCAAGCTGTCTGGCTTAGCCTGGCTATGCAGATACTGATTTTTGCCCTGTGTGGCTGCTTCCACCTGTGCTCTGTTAAACAGCATGAAAAGGCAAGAGAACTTCCTGGTGTTGTTTCACCCCCTGCCCTGTATACCTCCAAGTACCTAGATCTGTTGTTCCCAGATGTTCAGGACGTGGTCTCAGCTGCATGTTCCACACTGGTCTCTGTTAGACTATTGTTCAACATGCATTTTATCAACATAGATCTCTTGGGAGGGACTGGGCTTACAAATGTGTAATTTGGAGCATGGGAGCAATTGCCCTCGGAATGCTCCCTCCCTAGGAGAGAGGCATTAGAACAATGTCTGCAGATTTACTGCCTCACATTGACTCTCATTGCTCCATAGGCAAAGGGTTTTTCTGAAACTTGTGTTTTTTCCATCTTATCTCGTTGCAGTGGGTGTACCATATATAGTGGACACTGTTCTGAAAACTGGAAACCAGTTGCAGTTAAGTGTGTCTCCTTTTGTTGCCAGTTTGGGAGCAAGCGAGCAGGAGCTGGAGATGTCTTCAGCTTCTTTCTTTTGCCATTGTACTCTACAAATATTCAGTAACTTTTTCCTGCAGTGAGGTCAGGCTGGGACGGCAGTTCCAATGACTTAAACTAACATAAAACTGTCACTGAAAGTCAGAGTCTTGCTGCTGCTGCTGTGTTTGCCAAACGAGTTTCAACCTGCTCTGGTTCCCTCAAACCAGTTCAAACCGCAGTTGCACACAACGTTGTGCCAGCACAAGAAGAGGTGGAGGAAGCAGCAGGAGGTATGGTTGAGAGAGGCAGGAGAGGATCACATCATTCAGCAGCTTCTTGTATTCCTTCTTAAAATGTTCATGGGCCTATGGCATGGATCCTTCATCTGGCATTCTTGAGCTGCAGTGTTGTGCCTGCAGCAGCAGGAGATGATGTGACCTCTCTTCCAAAGGACACAATTAAACCCAAAGGCATCCAGGTTGTGCTACCAAGTAAACTTCCCTTTTTTTGATTTTAGTGTTGGCCCTCTGAAAGACAATTTTTTTCCAGCCATGACTGACTGTGAGGCCACCATTTGGGACACTTCTTAGTCAATGAAATTGTCCCACTTCTCCTTCTGTTCAGAACCGCTCTCATGGAGCCAAAGCTATTACCCAGATGCTTGTCAGGCAGACACAAAGGCACTTTGCAGTATGTTTTGGCTTGCTTTTAGGGGATTTCCTGCCAGCAGAGCCATGGCATTTGCCCAAGTTTACCATGAACTTGAGGGCAAATTTCTCTGTTCATACCCTTGGAACGCTCCAGAAAACATTTTCCATTTTGCAGAGGATAAAAGGAACTTCCCTCAACGGCATTGCTGATGGCAACATCCCAGGCAGCAAATACAGTACAGCATCAAAGCAAACATTACTCCCTCCTTTTTCATGAGGAAGGAGTGCTCTGGTTTTTAATTCTTAAGCTGTTTTATTCTTACTTATTTTGAAGTTTGAGCAAAACTATGGTTACTGTCTTAGAAGGGGTTTTCTTGAAGCTTTAAGCATGTTCTTTCACAGCTGGTAGGAAACATCTTTGGTGTGTGACCATGTGATGGGACTCCCTTTCCCAAGAATGCTGCAAATGTAGCAGCCTTCTCTTTCTTCAGTATATCGTCTGGTTGTGAGAAGTGGCTTTCACAGGACATAATTCAATTCCCTGGTGTTTCTGCAGCTCCCATTCTGACTTCCTGAGCTTCATGCTCGTGTCAGGCTTACAGCTCTGAGCTTACAGATTGGTGCTGCTTCTTTTACTTTTATGAAAGGTTTTGGTGCTCTGGCAGGGAAATCTCTTGGCAATAATCAACTCCTCAGCTGTGATTGTTTGACCCGTGCTTGCATCGTTACCCACTTGTAGGCATCACCAGTGAATTTAACAAAAAATACAGCAGTGTTTCTCAGGACTCAGTAGTTTTTGGGCTGGAGAGTGTTGCAACTTCTGACTCTTCCATAAACCAAGAGCAAGACTGAAATTGCCTTCAAATCTAGTGGTCTCCTAGTGCCTGTTTTGCTCCAGACTGGTACTTTGCTTCTGCTTAGACTATCCATCAGAAGTTGTATTTCCGAAGTCACTGTTTTTCATCTGTCATGTTGTCCTCAGGTTGCCACAAGCTTTTGTTCCCAGTGGTCACTGCCAGGTGTCTGTGGAAAATACTCTCAAATCGGACACTGAATGGCAAATTTGGCTCAGAATATGTCTCCCAACCATTTTTCCTTTTCTAGTGAGTGCAGCGGTAGCTCAGTACAATGCTGCTGAAAAGCAGCTCGTATCCATTTGGGAAGAAGGTACATCTTGAACAGCAAGAGGAAGGCATTTGACAACAGTGAAGGCTTTTGGGGACATTGAAGACAACCAGAAGCTCAGTTTTACTTGGCTTTTAGAGGCTTTTTAATGCCAAACTTTAGTTGCCTCTGTACATCTTACCCATTTTCAGCACAAGACAGAATTGGTACCTATTTTTACTCTGAAGGAGGTGTTAGTGTGTGCTGCTGCTATGCTTGGCCCCTGTGCTTCCTGTGTTTCCTGCTCATGTAGTGTTGTCTTTGGGTGAATTTGCAATTCCCCTCCTGCCAAATGAGCTGCTGTCTGCACGGGCCAGTGGTCTGCTCGGCTCACCTCCCTGCTGCTGGTTTGAAGCCAAGCCTCACCAGGTGTACAAATGCACAGCTCAGCCATGAACATCTTCACTGTTCACTCCATACTTTTAGACATAATATTTCCAATTGCACTAGGCCTTGGAGCATAGCTTTATTCCAAATAAATGACCATGCTATATTTTTGCTAGGCTTTTGCAATTTTCTCTTCTGCAGCCAAAACTTCAACAGTGCCCAAACTCCTGGTAAGGGAATGTTGTAGAGCCTTTTATGGAGGCCCTGAACTCCCAGCACCATGCTGGGCTTGCAACCAGAGCTGCGCCCGTCCTTCTCCCAGCACTGGCACCTCTGCCCAAATGACAACCAGGGCACCCCTCATGTGTTCCAGCTCCCATGGGTGTCCCATCCCATTGCTTGTGATGCGCTGGAGGCTTTCCAGCCCTGAGGTGCAGATGTGCTGTTGAGTGACGAGGTGGGGACACAGCCATTAACATATGCCGAAAGCCAGGCCAGCAAATGACTGTGGTGGGCACATGCTGCTGATCTCCTGCGATCATCCAGGCAAGTCCTCCAGGCTTGCTGAGTCCTCCATCCAGGCTCATGCTGAGTCAGGGGTTGAGTAATTCCTAGAAGCTCTAGGAAGTGTCAGCAGTTAATGAAACCAGGCAGTAATGTGGTATTAGTGGGTTTTTTTCTGGAAGTTCTCATGAAAAACAACAATCTCATTCTCTCGCATTTGCAAGCATGCACAGACCCTTTGCAGGAGAATGAAGGTGTTGTTCCTGGCACCGAGGCCAAATTGCAATCCACTAAATTATGATTTGTTTACTTAAATGCCACCTGCGGTTGCAGTAGGATCCAACATTAATTTATTATCCTAAGCTGTTGTATGTTGTTACTGCGTGTTGTTAACGGAGTTGCCACACCTCTTCCCAGGAATGGCTGAGCTTACTCTGACCCCTACTCTGAGCTTGTGCATCAGTTTGTGTGCAAAGCACTATGGGACTTTTTTTTTGGAGTGGGTAGAGAAGTTTTCTGAAGAAATACTTTTTTAATCTTCTGGATGCAGGCTTGGGTGGGAGCAGTTATTCCCTGCAGAAATATTTGGCTGCTACAGCTGAGATTGCTTAACAGTGGCAGCTCTCCAGGACATCTTAACTAATTAAGTGCTGCTTGCTACCATTGTATGTAGACTCCTTGGGAAAAGACATGATCAAATGTGTTTAAAAGCATCTGTTTTCATAACTGTAGCTAAAATCCCTGGATAGCTGGGTGTAATTTTCCATTGTTATTGAACTCATGATCATGGACTGCTCTTCAAAAATAAGGAGTACTTAGAAGATGAACTGCAGGCCCGCCTCGGTGCATGGTGGCATGCTGTGCCAATGACCTGGTTTTGATGCGTGTATTCTTGCTTCCTCAGCAAGCAAGAGCCAAGGGACCTCCTCTTAGCGAGAAATAAAGTGTATTTATTGGTGAGAGTCTTCAAACTGGGAGACAGTTGAAGTATTGCAGTTGTGTACCAAGGTTTTGGTAATGATAGAGGCTACAGGAATGGTTGCAAATGTTTGGCTTTGGAATGAAGGGTAGACTGGGTCAATCCTTTTAGTTTATATAAAAAGGCTTTTTTTAGAAACAGGAGGGTATTGGGAGGTCAGTGGCCACATTCTCATTTTGGTTTGGGAAGTGCAGAGAGCATCTTGAGTACTTTGTCCTTTGTTTCTCTGGAGTGAAGATCACAGTCTCCCTGGTCATCGTGGTACAGCTGAGCGTGCTGGCCAGAGAAACTACCCAGGAACCTTCATTTCCAGCCAAGAAAAAAAAATGGGGGAGAATATGTAACACCTTCATTTGATAGCAGGTTTTGATAAGTTTGGTGGTAAGTCAGGTTCCAGTTGATTAGGGAAATACAGATTGCACAAGGCAGGAGAGAGATTTCAGTTTGCTGTGCCAAAATACGTGAGGAATTTGGGTTACAACACAGAGAGGTGAAAGTCCCCACTCAAAATGCTCAGAGACACAATATGGCACATCCAGTTCACCTACAAACAGCCCAGTGCAGGTCTCTGAGATGGGTGATAATGATAGATTGCCCTTTGTCCTGAGCCAGAGCAGTACTCCTTTCATTCTTTCAATTCCTAAACTGTTCACCTTTCCCCACCTAGCTCTTAGCAGAGAAAACATTGCAAACACAGCAGGGGATGCTGAAAACATCAAGGTATTGTAAAGGCATGACTGAAGCTATTTAGTGGAGAGAGAAGAGCAGTTTGATACCATCCTGAAAATGGGCTGTGGCATTAGGAATCTCCATTTTGACTGCTTGGGAATACTGAAGAGTGGCAGAGGTGTTACAGAAAGAAAAATAGTGTTGTGATCTCTAGTGAGGAGTGACTGCTAAGCTTATGTGTTTCTAAAGGAAGAGTTCCCCCAGTATCTTCAGGTGCAAAAACTGAGCTTAAAAAATATGGAGCTTACAGACACTGGAGACAAAAGCCTAATCTGGAGTGAATGTTCCAGTTTTTTGAAGTGTGTCTCAGAAACATTTTGTAGTGCATGCAAGTGAGAAATTTGTGGAAAGGGAGAGTTACTCCACATGTTGGAGGGTGTGGGTGAAATTCAGGAAGTGGTCTTTTAAAATTCTCTTTTAAGGAGCAGCGTACATACAGTACAACAGTGCACAGAAAGCAGACATGACCACAAACAAAGCAGAAGTTGGGTTTCTTGAGGATTCAGAGAGGGAGGCTAGTTTAATTTAATTTTGGATAATTTAAGACATTGAATACAAAAATAAGTTTTAAAAATATTTTGAGACATTTATGAAAAAAGAGCATGTTTTTGTTAAACATAACAATGAAGGATTTGGGCTGGAAATTAAAGAGCAGTGCAAACAAAAGCAAAACATAGTGCTTGGGGTTTTTCTCTTCTTCTGTGGTCAATCTGCAGAGTGTCTATTGTGTCTTGATTGTTATTTTCAAACCAAAGGGGCTGTGGGAGGCAAGCTCAATGCTATTCACAGCTCTGCCCATTTTTGGCTAGAAGAGATGGTAACCAAAGGGTAGGCGCAATGGAGGGGGAGCCCTGTCTCCATATTTGGTTCTTCTCCAGAGTTGTACCTATTGAACATGATCCACACTGTGCCAAAGCGCATTCAGAGTTACCCATTTCTGGCAAGGCTGTTGGTGTCGCGGTGTCCCACACAGGCAGGAAGGTCAGTGTTGAAGCCTCCTGGCCTAAGACATATTTCTGCCTTTAGAGCAGTGCAGGTTCAGATCTGGGCTTACAGATGATCTTCTCCATTGGCTTCTTGGCTTTCCTGGGTTTGGATGCAGCTCTCACACAATGGCTAACATTGGCTCTCCTCTCTGTAGGGTTTTGGCTGGTGTGGACCATCATCATCATCCTGAGCTGCTGTTGTGTTTGCCATCACCGCCGCACCAAGCACCGCCTCCAGGCCCAGCAGCGGCAGCACGAGATCAACCTGATCGCCTACCGGGAGGCCCATAACTACTCAGCCCTGCCCTTCTATTTCCGTACGTACCTCGCACTGCTCTGCCTGGAGACCCTGGGGAGCAGGGCAGCAGCGAGTTTCCCGTGTTAGGTGGAAGGAAGGAGCAGTAATTGGCTTCAGCAAGGGGCTGTGGGCAGCTTTGCTGCCCAACCATGGCATGCAGAGGGGAGATGGTGTTGGATGCATTTGAACCCCCCTGAGTTTGGAGTTGAACCACACCAGCTACAGCACCTTCGCACCCACCCCTGAGAGTGTGGTGATTCCCTGGGTGTTTTACTGCAAAGGTTCTTAAAATACCTCGTTCAGGACTTTGTGGATGTTTCTCCTTTCCAGTCGGGACTTGCTGCTGGTGGGACTGAGGTGTGGGAAGTGGCTTCACAAAATTTGATCACACAGGCTGGGAGAAAGTGGAGTCTCAGCAGAGACTTTGCTGGCTCCCACCCTGTGCTGTTGTTCCCAGGCCACACTACTGGTGAACAGCCCTGGGACTTTGCGTGAAGGAGCTGTTGCCCACAATTCAGGGAAAGTACAATCACTTTGTGCTCTCCTTGTGTTCTGCTGTGCTGTGCTGGAACAGCAAGTATCTTTCTGACTGGAGGTACCACAGCTGAGTTTCCTCTGATGGACTGTTGAATTGCATGTATAAACTTGCTTTTCTTGTTAAATTCTGGCAGTCACCTCAGAAATCATCCCCAGCAGCCTTTTCCTCCCCAGCCCCAGGGATATGCAATTGCACATGGAAAATTGCAGTGCTATCCTTAAATGTTTCCAGTGTTTAAGTACATTCTGTCTATATAGACTATTTTGTTGCCTCTTAGGAAATAAACAAAATTTTTCATGGGTTTGAAAGGCTGTAAGTACAATAATCCAAACTCTTTTGCCAGTACTGCCAATTTATTCTGACTGCACTAGAAGAATTGAATCCAGCATTGAAACAGCAACCAAAAGCCAGGATCTCCAAGTTCCTTGAAACTGCTCATGTCTCTTCATATTTGCACAATGCTTTGTGAGATGGAGTCTTTGCTCTTGAAAATGGAAATTTGGCTGAGAAGGCAGTGTTGGAGAGGGCTGGGGAGTTGTTCCCTCCAGCCAACACAGGCCATCCCCCTTGTGGTTTGTAGGGCACTATTTGGGGTACATGGTCCAGGGAGGTTTGCCTGGTAAGCGTAGTGAGAGCCAGGAGATCAGGCTGCTGTTCCCAGTTGTGTCCATCTCCTCCTGTACTGGTGCCCTCCTCTGCTATGTTTGCTGCTTCTCTATAACATAACACGTCTCACCTGGGACAAGTTCTGGCACCCCTTTGTAGAGCCTGTTACGCTGTTCAGTAGGAAGGTGCTGGTAGGTGAACAAATGCCATACTGACCTGTATTAGTGACTCGTTTCCTGAGATAAGCTGCTCCTGAAATAACTTCTCCTCCTTGCCTCCCACTTCTAGGGTTTTTGCCAAACTATTTGCTACCTCCCTATGAGGAAGTGGTGAACCGACCGCCGACCCCTCCGCCCCCATACAGTGCCTTACATCAGCAGTGTGTCCCAGCAGGCAGCAGTAGCACAATCCCAGACACGCCCAGGACCCTGCAGCCAGCGCAGAGCAGCTCTGCAGCACCCAGCAGCAATAACAGCAGTACTGACAGCACCGGGGCGCCCGGCCGCGGGGACCCCGAGCCCTCCACCACCATGCTGGGCGAGAGAGCCGTCGCCAAAATGCAAAGCGTCGAGCCCAGCAGTACCAGCACAGGAGCCGAGCTAGTGGAGAGGGCCGGTCTCGAAAAGGATACAGAGTGCAAGGAGGAACTGCTGAAAGGTTACAGCTCTGAGAGCTTAGAGCAGAGCAGTGCCATTCCCGACGCCAAGGACAAGACGCCGGGCAGGCAGCGCCGATTCACCGGCGACTCGGGCATAGAAGTCTGTGTATGCAACCGGGGTCATCACGATGACGACCTCAAGGAGTTTGACGGGCTCATCGATGACGCTCTGGATGGGCCCCTGGACTTCTGCGACAGCTGCAGCGGCCGTTCCCACGGGGACGAGGAGGAAGGGCTCTTCAGCGCCACGGAGGAGCAGCACCGCGAACACAGCCACCACCACCTGCCACGGCAGCCGGTGTGTGTACTCTTGAACACAATAAACGAGCAGGACTCTCCAAACTCTTGTACCAATAACTCCCCCAGCTAAGGTGGCAGAGTGGAAGGGAGAATTGGGGGAAAAAAAAAATAAATAAAAACAGAATAAGAGGATTAAAACTTTAACAGGAGGAAAAGGTGATACAACCTTCTTATTTTTGGTGGTTTTTTTTTTTTCTTTCTCCCCTCCAATATACTATGGGGACTAGACCTCAAAGGCCCAGCTTGTGGGGGACGGGTCATTCTGGGTTTTGTTAATTATATCTGCCCTGCTCCATGGAGCAGGGGCTGATGTTTCTCAATGAGACCTTCTAAAAAATGGAGTTTTTCCAATGGTGATTTTGGTGATGGTTATTATATGAGTTTGTTTGTTTTAGTTTTCTGAAACACTGCTTTATCTTACAATCAGTTAAACTCAGCAAATCTCACCCTGGGAGGATACCAGATCACCATAAGGCTTCAACCTCCAGGTGTCTTCCCAGAAGCGAGCAGCTTCTGACAGTGCCGGCAGTCAGTAGCCCAAGAGTTCTGGTTTGATATAGTGCTCTTGAGGCATTGGGGATCTATTTTCATCTTTTTTCCTTCTTTCTTTTTTTTTTTTTTTTTTTTGTCTTTCTTGATGTTAAGTTTCCCTGGAGCTGGTGAATGCCCAAACACATCAGCCCTATAATCTCTGGTGCTTCAGTGTTTAAGACAGCAGGTAGGAAATTTCCCACTTGAAGCTGGTGACTGAAGGACCAGTTTCTTCTGGAAGGAGTGTTAGTCTACCTTAGGCAGTTTGAAAAGAAAGGGTTTGCAGAAATTTGCCTTTCTGTGTCATTTTTAAACACAAGTGTGTTCCTTCAATGCCTCCAAGAGCACAGTTAGCAGTAGAATCCAGGCAGCTGGGCTGCCTTCCAAGTACTGTGGTCTCCGAATGACCTTTTCCTGGTGTGCTGCAAAAGGGCTTGGCTTTATTTTTGTCCTTTTTTTGCACCCTGATAGCAGCACACTGGAGTTCAGATGACAAAAGAACAGGGCTCTCCTTGGCCAGCGTGCCTTCAAGCTTTAGTGATGCATGTTGAACAAATGGAGACGAGAGCTCCGTCCATTGCGAAAGGGATGATTTACCTTGTAGATGTGGAAGACCTGTGCAGTATTTTTTTTTTTTATCCAAAAGTTTGGTGCGATTCTAATGATGACCACTTAAAGAAATGAATGTCTGCTTTCTTTCTCTTTCTTTTCGGTTTTTTTTTTATGGTGGCAACTGGCTACTGTATAATGTCTGTGAGCGTGTGTGTGTGACTGCAATCCATGCATGCGAGTCCTACTGGTAATATGAAAACCTGCTGTAAGACTGCAAGAAAATTTACTGTAGCTTTGCTTTAATAAACAGTAGAGATTTTTGTTAGTAACAACCTGAAGGAAGAAAAAAAAAAAAAAAGGAAGAGCTGAAACTAACATTCCCTAAGAGTGCTCCTGTGGAAGAGAGCACAGTTCAGACTATGTAACTTGTTCTTGAGATTTCTCCCTGTCCCTTTTATAATTATGGTCGTCCAGATCATTACTGTTATGGGGAAAAAAAATTGAAACCTGAACTCAGACATACTCAGATCTGATTGATTGAAAACCAAAATCAGTTTTAACTAAGGTGGAAACCAAAATACAATGCCTTTTCTGATAACTTGTCCATGTGTATGTGTATCATTTTGTGAGCTAAGAACAAGATCTGTCTTTAGTTAGTGGATTTGTTCTGTTATTCTACCTGGAGGTGTGTTGGCACTGGCTGGCTAGAGAGTGGCAGCATTTTACCTGCATTTTACCTTATGGCAGCATTACCTGTTTGAGGAGAGCATTCTTAACCTTACAGGGTTTGGAAGAATCTCACTCCTTTGCCCATCACAGCCTTTCTGTTCCCTCAGAACAGCTGATAAAGACAGCTCTTCAGTTTGTGTCGTAGGGTGCTCTTAACAATGAAGGACTTTGATTTGGATTCAAGAGACCTCATTCCTGGATGTCTGGAGCCTGGATACCTGGATGAGTGGTAACAGAGAGGCTGCGCATGCCCCAGAGCCTGGGGGCTGGTCACTTCCAGCTGTGTACGCTGACCACGTGTACCTTTTGAGAAGATAATTAAAGATCCCCAGTGCCACCCCCAGGAATTCTGTACATATTGGCACCAGGTTTTGTTCCTTGCATTACAGAGGAAGCTAAAAAATCACATCAGTCTGTAAGGAATGGGGTTTGCTGCTGTAAGTCCTGGGGATGACCCTGGGCCAGTGGGGGACCCTTTGCCAACGTTTCTGTGGCATAAGGAATCCCCATATTTGCTTTCCAGCCATCCCACTAAGGGCAGGGGAATCCTCTGGAAATGAAGGTAAGTACCAGTAAGCCAAGCTGATGTTTCTAATTCTAAAAAGTCAGGAAGAAGCAGTGGTGAACCTCTTCTATGACTCCTGGAGGGTTTTTTGGCGTTTAGAGACCATAAAGAAATAAATGGGGCACAAACCGCCTCTCTTGAGCTCACAAGTGCCTGAGGAGCAGGACTGTTAATGGCTTTCTGTGCTTTAGGATTTTAGATCTGCAGCCAAGGGGCAGCTGGTATGGGGAGAAGGAGTGGTGCAGGACAGGACATGGGGCAGGTGAGCTCCTTGGATGTAGCCTGGCTGGTGCCTCTTCAGGACGCCAAAAATTGGGGACTCCCAAAGCTCCAGCTTTGGAGCTTTAGAAAGGTGCTTGACCCTCACATGTATCCCTGTGTAGGAAGCCAGCATGGCCCAAAGAGAGCTCTTCTCCAAATGCACATTGTGTAAAATGCGGGAGGTGTGAGGATATGAGCCGATGTGCATCTCCAGCACTGGAGCACCAAACCCCAGCCATTCCCAGCTATAAGGATGTTTTATTGGGAGTCCTGAGTATGTCATTTCAAAACTGAGTTGCAATGATGCAGCAGGTTTGACAGCAAATTATTGTCCATCTACTTACTGCTCAGTGTTCTGCTTTACAATGTGCTCTAGGTGTGGCTGCCAATACTCCTTGAAGTTTGTTTGTGCTGGAGTCTGTGGCAGCGTGGAGCTGCTTACACAGAATGTTTTTGGCCACTGAAGCTGGCTCCGAGGGCAGGGACCCAGCAGGTGTCCTGGTGGGCTGGGGTTATGTTGCCTGGGGACAGATGAAGAGCACAGTGTGGTGGCTCAGCCAGAGTGTCTTTTGGGCACAACGGGGGCTCCTGGGGTCAGTGGATACTGCAGCATCTCCTTGATGTTCCCAAGGGACTCTTCAGCTTTGCGATGATGCAAACTCATCATTTGGAAACTGGTGTGATCTTCCTGCCACATATCGTTGCGTGTTTGTACAACCCTGTGGATGGGTGTTGGCTGAAGATGGAGGAGGAGGAGGAAATTGTGTCTTGATGCTTGCTGGCAGCCTGCTGTCAGAGCTTCGCCTGCCTAACTGGAGGGTAAGGAAAGCCGAGGTGCAGTTAAGCCTCTGTGTTCCACAGTCATCAAAAGCTTCCTGGGGCAGGAAGCCTGGAGAGAAGCAGAATGAGCGGCTCCACTGCCAGCATGAGGCTGTTCCGCTGAGCAATGGGAGTTCTGGGCTCCCTGGGCACCCCTCACCACTCGGGGATGTGAGTCAGAGGTTCTGAGTTCCTGCTCTGCACAGCCCGGGCTCCCACAGCCGTATCTCCCCTGGTTCTCTGCATGCCCCGTCTGGGCTCATCCCAGCATGACCTGCTCCCGCCAGAGTTTGGCAGGGAGCTGGGGCACAGTCCAGCTCCGGCGAATGAACTCCTTTGCTGTCCTGAATGAGTGGTTCTCCCCAAAGGCTGCTGCTTCCTGGCCCCCTTCCACCACCTGTGCAACACATCCCAGGGATGCTTTTGCCGCTGATTTCTTTTTTGTTGTTTTCTTTGGTTTATATAGGAAAAGCCTGGACCAGGCTGGGAGGGGGAGCAGACAGGCAGCCCCTGGCTCAGGCAAGCCCCACAGCATCCCACAGTGGGCAGCCTGGGAAGGCCAGGATGAGTTGCCTCCGTCAGAGCTGGTTCCCCCATCCTTGCAGCACAGATCTGTTTTTATCAGATGGGACGCGTGCCCGCTGCGGGGCTGTCGCGGTGGTGCAAGCGCTGCAGTCTCTGTGCCGGGGGGTCACAGGCTGCCGGCTTCTTTCCCGACTTGTTTTCGGCCGGCAAACAGCTGTGCCCTGAGCTCCGTGCTTACTCAGCTCTCCTGGCACTACGCCTGCTGCAGAGCCCGCAGGTATTCCAATCGTCTCCTGCACCTCCTGGGCTGGCCGTCACTCTCCGGCACAGTCCAGGGTCAGCCGGTGCCTGGTGCAAAGAGAAGCCTCTCAAACTTGGAGGGCTTCTGAGCTGAGCAACAGCTGGGTCAGCCAAGTGCAGTGGGGGTGGCCGTGCCCCTCAAAATGTGTTTGTGCGATGGAAAGGCTCAGGCTTGCTCTGCCCAGTGCCCTCGGCAAGCTGCACATCTGCTTCATGGTATACCCAAAAACCAGTGTGAGAACAGCCTGAATGAAAAACCTTCATTGTTTCCATCATCACCAGTTCCTCCCTTGCAGACCCCCATTGCCTCAGGGAGCTGGAGCCAGTGGCCCAGGTGAAGCTTTCTGGTGCAGCCAGGGGTTAGGGTGCAGCAGCAGAGCCCTGGAGCAGTTGTCAGGATAGAAATACCAGCCAGGTCATTCAGCAGTGCCTCTGCCCACTCCCAGAGCAGGGAGCAGCTGTGCCGGGGGCTGTTTACCACCTCACAAAGTGCCAGGCAGCTGGTTCTGGGCACTGAATTTCCCCAGCAGCAGCATCTCCCGGTGGGGAGGAGGTGGGCTGGGGAGGGGGGCAAGACACCCTACAGCACCCAACTTGGGGTGCTGGGATTTTGCAGCACCTGCTGGTTTCCTGGCCTAGGACAGCACATGCCAGCCCTGGCAAAGGAGGAAGGTGGATTGCAAGAGGCTGTGGCTGGAGGCATTCTCCAGGTTAGAAACATCCCTGGTTCAAAGGTCCCCATTTCTGCCCCAAGGTGCATGCTGGTTTTCAGCACTTCTGTGGGTGCATTGGCAAACAGCAAGGTGTCGGCCCCGTGTTGACTCTGGCAAGGAGAAAATCCTTCCCCTTACCAAGAGCAAATTCAAAGGTCTTGGCAAAGGGGCACAAATGTGCTGGAGGTTCTGTGGATGCTCCTGGAGGCATCACAATGCTACAGGAGACTGGAGTGGAGCCTCCCTGCCAGGATGTGCTGCCAGTGATAGGATTTGGGGCAGGGGAAACATAAGGCTGGCATGGAGGTGCCAATCCCCAGGGAAGCCCAGAGCATGTTCTCCCAAAGCCTTTTCTGAGTCCTGTCCCCTTTCACCCATAAAGCTTCAGTGTGTCGTAGCAGAAGGGAGGGATTGGAAACCCAGTGGCACCCCTGGTGTGATGGAAACAGGTAGGAAAGCAGAAAGATATGTGGGGCTCAGCCCTTAGAAGTCATCAGAGACTCTGTGCGGCAGCAGTGGGGCTGGGCTCCTGCTGTGCTCCCTCTGCCTGGCTTCTTCTGGGTCAGCTGCTCAAATAAACCTGAGGATTGCCCTTGGGACAGGTATGTGCATGGCAGTTCTTCTTCCAGCTCCTCCCTACTACCCTGAGCCCCCAGGAAAATGGACTGGGAGGAGGGAGGATGCTCCTGGTGCTGTGGCAGGCTTCAAATACATTGCCTTCATCATCACCCTTGTGCCACGGGCTGACAGGACCCATTTGGAATTGGATGCCGGTGTTGAAGGGGCTGCATGAAAGCCAAGTGCTGAAGGTTTGAAAGAACTCATACACACTGAGCAGGAGGCTCACTGGTGGGGAAGTTTATGTCTGTTTTCCTGCCTGCTCGCAAGAGAGAGGGCAGGGGGAAAATGAGGGGGTGTGCAGGGCTGGGGTGTCACATTCTGCTGGGGCACTGTGGGGCTTTCCCCTCTGCCTTGGCTACTTTCCCTCAGGGGCCCTGAGCCATAGCTGTGCAGATATTTAGTTAAATATTAAGAGGTCAAGTAATAGAGAACCAGAAACCTAATTACATGCTGCCCTCCATGGCACAGTAGTTTTTGGCAAAAGCAAAGCAAACACGGCCCCTTGCGTTACGGGAAGGTTGTGCTGCTGCTGCTGGAGCGATGGCCAAAATCCAGCCAGACAGTGAGCACTCAGGACAGTGAGCAGGCAGGAGCTACCATGCTGCTGCACAGAGGCCACAGCCTCCCATCTGAGCCCAGTGCTCCCAGCAAGTTGTGGGGCCACCATACCTCACACTTAACCCTGTCCTCCATCTCCTACCCAAAAAGTAGCCAGAGCCATGCTGTGTTGGGAATAGCTTTATCTGGATAACCCCCCATCCATGGGGCAGCCTCTGGTCTCACCCCCCACGCCCCCTGCCTGGGATCCAGGGCTCCTCCCCATCATGAGGCTGCTCTCCAGGCTTCCCTCAGCCTGGCCTTCACCTGAAACTTCTGCACCTGCAGCACGACACCAAACTTGCCCTCCAGTGAGGGCAGGGGCTGGTCCTCAGGGCACTCGAGTGTGAACCTCTGCAGTACCCAGGCCAGGAAGAGGAAGAGCTCCATCTTGGCCAGGACTTTTCCCAGGCAGACACGGATCCCGGCTCCAAAGGGGAGGTAGCTGGGTGAGGGTGAATGGATGTGCTGGCCCCGCTCATCCAGGAAGCGGCCTGCAAGGGGAAGGGGCACCACTGGCATCAGTAGGATGATCCCTTCTGCCTGAGACCTGCCCGAGTTCACACTCACAGGTGACTGCGTCCCTCCCAGGAGCAGCAGGAGCAGAGAGGTGCGAATCCCCAGAAGGGCAGGAGCAGGATCCAGTGTCTCAGCACCAAGCATCCCCCAGGGCTCAGCCTCTCCTGCGGCACCCACCCAGCCATCCCCTGGGCCAGGAGAGGATGGGGATCACGCAACCCACCAGGATTGAACTCCTCAGGCTTGTCCCACTCCTTCTCGTCGTGGTGCACAGACCAGAGGTTGATGATGACCCTGGCACCCTTGGGGATGGAGTATTCCCCAATGCTGCAAAGCGGACACAGAGTGAGGCAGTCGCTCCCTCCCCACAGTCTCTGCCCATGACCTGGATGTGGCCCAAGGGGGTCTCACCTGGTGTCGGCAAGGGACACATGTGGGATGAGCAGGGGGGACACGGGCCGGATGCGCAGCACTTCACTGATGGTGGCCTCCAGGTAGGGCAGCAGCGGGCGGTCGCTGAGGTGGGGGTGACGTACCAGGCCAATCTTGTGGTCCATTTCCTCCTGGATCTTCCTCTGGATCTGGGAGCAAAGCAAAGACCAGTGTGGGAGCCCAGGGAGCAGGGTGCCCTGTGCACAGTGGAGTACACCCAGCATCATCAGCATGGCCTGTCAGGTTGTGTGGGGCAGATCCTGCTTGTCTGCAGAGCGTGACTTCTCTTTTGGAACCTGCCCTCCCCAAAACTCCCCATGACATCCCTGGTGCTGAAGGGAACCCTACCTCAGGGTAGTGGAGCAGGTAGAGCACAGCCCATTTGAGCACAGTTGTGGTGGTCTCCACACCAGCCCCAAAGATGTCCCCCACTGTCATGAGGAGGTGGTCGTCAGTCAGCTCCAGCCCTGGCTCCGGAGGGCTGCTGTTCTCGGCACTGAGCCTCACTTGCAGGAGGGCATCCATGAGGTCCTTCACGGTGTCTCCGCAGAAAGCTTCCTGCCGAGGGACATGCATGAGCCAGGCTGTCCTGGGCACAGTGCCCACCACCCCAGCTCCAGCATCTCCCTGTCCTGGCCCTGCTGGCACCTTGTGTTCAGTGAATTTCTGCTGGAGCAGCTGGTCCCGGACCTGGAGGCATTTCTTCAGCAGGGCCAGGTCCTTGTTGGGAAATATCTGAGGGAGAAAAGCACATTACAACAGGCTACAGCTCAGCCCAGTCCCTGCAGGCCCCCAGGCAGTCACTCAGTGCCCACCAGTGTACTGGGTCTTGTGGGTCAGTAGGACAGGGACCCTCTTAACTCAGTGGGGCTCCTACAGGACACATCCCAGCTCCTTCCTTTCATCTGAGGTGAGAGGAATGGGCAGTGCCCATGTCCCTGCTCACCTGGAGCCAGGGGAAGATGTCCACCAAGCTCTCCTTGGCCACGGTGTCCACGATACCCTGGCTGTACTCCAGCATGGCCTCGAACTCAGGGTCCCCCCGCCGGTATGAGGAGTTGAAGCAGAGGGAGCAGACCACGTTGGTGACAGCCCGTGTGAGCTCAGGGGCCATGTCCAGGGCCACGTTCTGCGCAGCACTGAGTGTCTCGCACAGGGATGCAGCCTCCCGGCAGACTGGGGTGGAGGAGAGGCAGGACAGGGGGTGATGAGGGAGTGATGATTAAGCAAAGGGGGTGAAAGGGGCACCTGGGGGCTGGGAGAAAGGGTCCCCTGCTCATTCCAGGTGTGCAGCCTGCAGAGGGCACCCCCCAGACAGGGCTGGGCCCTGAGGGCTGGAATGGGCAGAAGGGACGATGCTGGGTGCTGGGGAGGAGCAGAGAGAATGGAGATGCGCAAGGATGTCCTCCTGGGCAGAGTGGGGAGCTGGCTCCCTGTCTCAGTTTCCCCATCTGTGAGTGAGGGGAACTAAAGTTCAGGGTAGAAAACACACATGGGAGAGGTGTTGGTGAAGTACAGGAGAGGACTAAGGAGAGGGACAGAGCCCCTGCCTGGCAAGCTGTGAGGATACCAGGGGGCATGGGCTGAGCCACTGTCTTTCCTTGGTATCCAGGGAATCAGGGCACTTAAGAAGAAAAAGTACAGCATGGGAGGAAACCAGAGCTGGGGGGGAGCCTGGGACTGGAGGGAGGCACTTACTGATCCTCTCGAGGGCGAGCGACCCTTCCCCGAACATGGAGAGGGCGGTGTGCACCAGCTTGCGCTGGAACTTCCAGAGGGGCCCGTAGCTGGCGAAAGCGATGTCCTTGCCCCCGCGGGACAGCAGGTCCGTGGTCACCTGAGGGACAGGCAGTCCCAGAGTCACCGCAGGCCAGCCCCTCGGGGGACGGATGATCATCTCACCCCATCCCAGAAATGGTCAGAGAGGCTAGAGGTTAATGCAGGCAGGCAAAGCAGAGGACATGAGCTTTGCTTTCCCCCTGCCAAGGACTGATAAAAAGGTTTGGAAACAGATGCGAAGGTTAGGGGCTCTAGGATGCCCAGGGAACTTAAGGGGTGCAGGGAGCCTGGTAGTACCCACATCCCCGTGCCCAGGGATGCAGGCAGCTGCAAGAAAAACAGGCACCTTTGGGATGGAGGATGACAGGGCTCGCCCTGGGAAACAGGGTCTGGAGGAGCCGCCCGCCCCTGGCTTGCGGCAGGCAGGATGGGGAGGGGACACGGACCCTGCTGCGTTCCACTGTCTGTCTTGGGAGCGTCCCCCGCCTCATCCCACAGTGGGAAGGGGTCCCCAAAACCTGCTGCCGACTCACGGTGCGGGGCCGTCCAGCGAAGTCTTTGCCCTTCTTCAGCAGCACCTCCTTGGCGTGCCGATAGCTGTTCACCACCACCACGTAGTGGGAGCCCATCCAGAGGGCGTAGAGGCTGCCGTAGTGTCCCTGCAGGCGCCACAGCCGCAGGTGGAGCTGCGGGTGGCCGGCCAGCTGCAGCAGGCTCCCCACCAGCGGCAGGGCGGGCAGGCTCCGTGGGCGCCCCAAACCTGTCCCCGCGGGCTTTGCCAGGGTGTCCCGCCGGCGCGCCAGCCCCCAGGTGCAGAGCAGGGCCAGGGCCAGCAGCAGGGCGCCCAGCAGCGGCATGGCGGGGCCGGCTGAGGGGCCGCGCCGCGCGGGGGGCCCTTATAGCGGCTGCGGGGTCGTCTCCTTGACTCTGAGGCGGGCTCGGCTCCTTATCGGGGGGACAAGGAGGGGGGAGCCGGGCGCTGGGCCCGTGGCCAGCTCTGCAGCTGCGGGCACATGGCGGGGGGCGAGGGCAGCGGGGCCACGGCCACCTTGGGTGGCCATGGGGGAGCCGCTTCCAGCGCGCGGGGGGCCAGGGGATGCCCAGGGTCGGATCCGTCCTTGGGGTTCCATCCCCAGGGCCCTGTGGTAGGCCAGGGGCGTGCGGACAGCTGAGCCCTCGAGGTCTGTCCTGGGTGCCGTGAGCACGGCTGGGCGGTCTGGCGGGGCACTGGAGTCCATCCCCAGCCTGGGAGCGCCTCGGCAGATCCGGGAGGGAATGAGCAGCACTAGAAATGCTGATAAACTCGGAGGATCCCTGATCATGAGCTCTTGTCAGGCTGGGGAGACACGGGCAGCACTTGACACTGCTGGGCAACCCTCGGCAATGCTGGTCAGCGCTGGTCAGCCCCTGGTACCATTGGTCAGCTCTGGTCAGTACAGGCGAAGTACTGGCCAGGGCTGAGAAACCCTGGTCAGCGCTGGTCAGCCTTGGTCTGTGCCTGTCAGTGCTGGGCAGCCTGTGGATGTCCGTGCCCGAGGCGATGAGGTGTCCTGGGGGAGCCCTTTGGGAACAAAAGCCCCTCCAGGCAGTGTCGCCGACCACCGCGGGCGGGCTCTGCGCCTTTCCGAGCCTTCAGGCCCCCGGCACTCGCCGTAGCGGCTGCCGGGGTAGGCGGAGCGGGGCGCGGGCGGAGTAAGATGGCGGCGGGGGGTGCGGGGGATGCCCAGGCGCGCTTTGGCCACTCGGTGAAGGGGCTCCTGACGGAGAAGGTGACGAGCTGCGGCACCGACGTGATCGCTCTCACTAAGCAGGTGCTGAAGGGCTCCCGTAGCGCCGAGGTGAGCGGCGGGTGCCGGCGGGCGGCCGATTACAGGGCCGGAGCGGAGCTGGGAGTGGGGAGGGCGACGCAATGCATGCTGGGAGCTGTAGTCCGAGGAGGGGACACATCCTCGTGTGTGGGCAGGGACCGGGATGCGGGCACGGCTGGGCAGCGGCTCGGGACTCCGGCGGTGGCAGCGGTAGGGTGACTGCCAGGGTGGCAAGTGGGAGCGGTGCCTCAGTTGCTCCCGATGGATGTACTCCAGCGGCGCCGTGGTGATCCCCGCACGGTGTCACCCCAAGTGTCACCGGGGCCTCGGGACAGCCGTCACGGGGCCTCGGGAAACGCAAAGGTGCAGCGTCTCAGCCTGGTCTGTACGTTTCCTTTTAGCTCCTGGGTCAAGCTGCGAGAAACATGGTGATGCAAGAAGATGCCATCTTGCACTCAGAAGATGTAAGCTGTGTTCTTGTGCTTGAGCAGCAGTGTTTCTAGGGACAGGAGGAGAGAAGGGTGGTAAGAACAGTTTCCAGCCGTGCTACTGGAGCCCTGGTGTGAAATACATGGCTTCATGCAGCAGGCCAGAATAATTTAGTGCTTCCTCAAACCCAATGCCGCTGGACTCCTGGTGACCTGCAGACCAGCCAGCCCTCAAGCTGTGCCCTCTCTGACAGAAAGCTTGAGGGACTGTGGGCTGAAACAAAGCACTTGTGTCTCTGCCTATCACTGGGAAAGGGGAGGGAAGTGTGCCACTGCTGACAGGTACCAGCGGGGGTGTTTTGGAGGTAGTGCGCAATACAGTGGTGGCTGTCCTGGAGAAACTCCCCAGGGCATTAGGATGGCTTGCACTGTGATGTCTGTAGGCATTCATTCTTCGTTTTGTTCTCCACAGAGTTTAAGAAAAATGGCCATAATAACTACTCATCTACAGTACCAGTAAGTAGGGCACACCAGTAAGTAGGCATTCTCTCTTGGGGGCTGAGTGGATCCCTCAGTCCTTCTCTGTTTTCCTTAAAGACTTTGCATGAAGGCATCAGCTCAGACTGATCCCTCTTTTTCAGTTCTTCAAAGCTGAGCAGGCCCTGGAGCTGGAATTTTCCAGCCCTCTTCAGGCTGTTTTAGGGTGGGAGCTGAAATTTTTGCCTCCTGTTCGCCATGCACTGTATCTCCAATGAGTCTATATAATGTCCCTGGGACTAAGAAGGAGAAGCCAGTGCTGCTTCTGTCCCCCAGGACCTAATTCAGAAACACTCTGGAGTTTTGGCCTCTTGAGTCCTTGTTTGACATAACATAAACCAGGACTGAGATTTTGGTTTTTTAATGCTCTTTTTGTCTTTCCTTTTCTCATCTAGGCAAGAAGCAATTCAAAAGAAGTGAGTTCTGGGAGGACCTGGGGGACACACGTGTGGGGGTGGAAAGGGGAAGGTTACGGAGTTGGATGGGGGAAAGCAGAATGGAAAAGTTTTTGTAGCTGCCTTTGAGGCAGATGCTGGCCCAGCAGTACAACACTTCAGTATTGTGAAGAGATGGGAATTTGAGTCAGGAGATGGGATTCATATCAAAACTTCCTTTTGTTTCACTGATGTGAGAGAGTGTGTGACACTGCTTGTGAGAGGAGATGAGGGTGGTGGGAGCAGAACGGTGTACAGCAGGGTGCAGGAAGTGAGGGGACACAGAGGGGGGTCGGGGGACCCCAGGGTTTCTCTTTGCTGTAGTGTCAGCTCTGGAGCTGCTCTGGTCCCTCGGGCACAGGCAGCACAGCACAGTCTGGGAGCAGATCTCACCATGAACCTCCTCTTGCTTGGTGCCCAGTGTGGAGCGCTCATCAAACCTTCAGGACCAGCTGAGTCACTTGCTGAAATGAAGGGGAGCCGAAGGCACGAGGAAATCTCGACCAGCACTGAGGGAGTGAAGCGTCCTCTCCCCTCCAGCCCCCGGGGCTCAGAACTATGTCTGGATGATGCTGGATGTCAGCTGGGATATGTGCAGAGTTTGTGTTTCTGGGCACATGTCCCCCTCTTGTGTGCCTGCATCCACACCTCTGCTCCAGAATGCTCAACCACGCACCTGCACCTTGCTGAAACAAACTCCCTGAAACTTTGGTTCTCCCGATAATTCCTGTGTCTGCTTACTTCTCATGTAGTGTGACGTGCTCAGCCCACACCAGCACCCTTGGCAAGAAATGCAAAGTTGAGACATGGCGTTTAAATGCAGGTGCCTGCAGTTTGCCACTGGTCTGTATTTAGCCACAGAGGTGGCCCAGAGTGCAGTTTATTTAGAGCATTTTAATCAGTGTGAGCTGCAAGTGCCTGGGCAAGTGAGAGGTGCTTCAGTGTAGGCTGAGGTGTCAGTCCCAGCACAGAATTTCTGGAACCAGGAGTCTAAGCACACACATCTGCCAGTGGCCTAGCTGGATGTGGTTTGGCCATCATCCTCCTCAGAGGTTATCTTATTTTCCTCTCTGCCAGAGTTTGGAACATCATCCCTTTGCCAGCCCATATGTGCTGCGTTTGGCCTTCAACTGCATTCCTTTTCCTGGGCTGCTGCTCCAGCTTTTGATGAAGCAGCCTTGGCTGTGGTGTGTGTTTGTATCTGGTTGGGAAGGTATCCAGAGGCCCGTCTGGGAAGCAGGCAGGAGCGCATCACAAGCTGGTGTGCTCAGTTCTACACTGCGCTGTTGAAGACTAGTGACCTGTTCACATCCAGGACTAACTATAAATACTGTGTCTTGTTTTTGGTAAGTCACTTATCTGAAGCACTTGGAGTGCACGGGAAGCACTTGTTTCCCTGAGTGTGCTTTTCAGCAGCTGATAGGAGCAGGCAGGCTGAGAGCCGACACTGGCCTGCCACATTCCTGTTGGAATGCTGCTGGAGTCTGGCTCCTGTGCTGCAGAGCCTTCTCGGGATTTCACCATCCCTGCCAGTATTTTTGCCTTGGGTGACATTCTGACCCCAGCTTTGTAGGTGCACTTTGGGAATGAGAGTTTTCCCTGTGACTTTCTTGCTGGGAATAAAAGCTGTCCTGAACACCACCAAACTGCAGCAGTCTGTCGTGGATTCTGTTGCTGGCAGTCCCTGTGCATCAGGGAGACTGGGATGGTGGGTCTCTGTCCCCTAAGGATCCCCCACTCTCCTTTAGCTCGGAGGGCTTTGCAAAGGCAGTGTGACCTTGCTGCAGGTGGCTCGTCCCTTCCAAGGTCCTGTCCTCTGCAGAGGCCACAGCAGTCCTGTGGCGTTAAATTTGTGTCTCCCTGCCTTTGGGGCAAGCAGGGACAGGGCTGCACCGTGGAGGTGCAGAGCTGTTGGGGAACAGGCAGCAGGGTGGGGTTTGGTGTGTGTGGGTGCAGCAAGAACCGTGAATGATGGCAGCGTGCTCACCGCGGGCGTGGGGCCAGCAGCCCTGGCTGTGCCCGTGTCCTGCGGGGCCCTGTGCCGAGGGCCTGGGCAGGCGGGAGCGGTGTCGGGGCGGAAGCCGGGCCCGGGCAGTGCGGGATGCCGGGACAGCACAGGGCACCGGGGAGGAGCGTGGCCCGGGCTGGGCAGAGTCCGGCTGCGGAGCTGCAGGCGGAGGCAGTAAGACAGGCCAGGGCCTCTGCCGGGGGTGCTGGGGCTGCCCTTGGGGCCAGGGGCTCTCTGCAAAGCAGGGGAGGGGGGATTTACCCTACAGGGATGCTCTGGGATCTCGTCTCTCCAGGGCAGCTGGGATTGCGTTTTTTTGGGATGGGGGGATGTTGTCAGGTGCCCTCTGGAGTATCCTTTTAGATTGCAAGTTTGGGGGGGTTCTCAGGGTTCTGCTGGGAGAGAGCAAAAAGTGCTCTGGTGTCTGGGGGAAGAGGGGGATTCAGAGCCCTTGGGAGGACCTGGTGTGGTGCCCATCTCTGTGGTGTCAGCTACCAGCCCCACATTCCCGTTGCAGTGACAACTACCTGCAGAGAGCAGACCCACCAGGAGGTGCAGGTGAGGGGCGTGGATGGGAACTGGCGGAGGGATGGGGCAGTTGGGCAGGGGGTGTGTGCCTGGGCTGTGCCAGAGTTCCTGCTGTCATTGGAGGTTAAAGCTTGTTTTGGGGCCCAGGTGAAAGTGCCAGGTGCAGTTGGCAGCTTTGCTCCTGTTGTGCACAGGGATGGGGGCCTGAGCAACTGCCCCCTGCCCTTGTTCCCTGCACCCTTCTCAGCCAGGGAAATGGTGGCTGCAGCCTGCAAAGTTACTGAAAATGGGAATTAAATTCCCTCTTGCAAAAACACATCAGTGTGTGTGAGGAAAGGGAGCTAGGAAGGATGGGGCAAAGGGATCCCTGATCTTAGTGTAGTTTTCGGCTGGAGAGTGCTAGTGCCAGAGGAATTTGGGCATGTACAGGCTGAGTGCAGGCAAGACCCCCGTGTTTTAGAGCATGGGAAGCTCCCAGGGCTCAGCTTGGTACAGTTTAGTGGCCTCTGTCCTTCCCATCTCAGGATTACTATGGCAAAGAGCTGCAGAAGACAGAGGACCTCAAAACCAATGTGTGTGTCACCTCAGCCAGGCCCCTTTCCAAGGTGGTGAGAGATGCTCTGGAGCACATCCACGAGGAGGTGGTGGCCAGGTAAACCCCAGGGTCTCCTCCACTGCTGCATCCCCATGGGCTGCATCCCCTTCTTGGCTGTGGTGTGGGGCACCTCCACCCAGCTCAGCTCAGCATCCACCCAGGTACTACGGCTGCGGTCTAGTGATCCCTGAGTGCCTGTCATCGTGCCGGATTCTGGACCTGGGCTGCGGCAGCGGCCGGGACTGCTACCTGCTGAGCCAGCTGGTCGGGGAGCAGGGCCACATCACTGGGATAGATATGACCGAGGGCCAAGTATGACACAGATCTGGGGCTCCCCCTCATCCTCCCAGCAGCCTCCCCACATTGTTTGCTTCCTCCTGCCAGATCGAGGTGGCAAAGAAGCATATTGCCTACCACATGGATAAGTTTGGCTACCGAAAACCGAATGTGGAGTTCGTCCACGGTTACATGGAGAAGCTGGGTGATGCCGGACTGGCTGATGAGAGCTACGATATTGTCATGTAGGTGCCATGCAGGCCACAGTCACCCCCAGTCCTGCTGCTTCCCGGGGCTGTGGGCTGGGTCTGCATCCCAACGGGTCACCTGCTTCAGAAGCACGTGTTAGGAAAAGGGAAATCCCAAGCCAGAGTCTGGGCTAGAGTCTGGGAACATAAACTGCCCTTTTCATGGTCAAATTGGTGTTTCTAAGTCCTGAGTGAAGCGATGGGACACACAGCAGCTGGTGGTGCTAAGTGTGCAAAGAGGATGCAAATAAGCCTTGGTCTCCTCCTCCACAGCTCCAACTGCGTGATCAACCTTGCCCCTGACAAGAGGGCTGTGCTGCAGGAAGCCTTCCGTGTGTTGAAGGTGATGGTGGGCTGGTGCCTGTGGCAGAAAAGCAGGCTTGGGGTGGCTCTGTTGTTGGGGTGTCACTGAGAAGCAGCAAATGGGACCCAGCAAGGCAGGGATGCAGGATGAGGTCAGGGGAGGGCACCTGTGCAGAGGATCCCAGGCAGGATAGGATTAGGGGATTCCAAATACTCCCTGCCCCTTTTGTCCCTTTGCTTCTTGAGGTCTCCTTTCATTCCTTGTTGCCCTCCAGCCCGGGGGAGAGATGTATTTCAGTGACGTCTACACCAACCAACGCCTGAGCGAGACCATCCGAAAACACCGGGTGCTGTGGGGTACGTAGGGCTGTGGGATGGGGGTGACATGGCATGGGGCAACTGGACCTTGGCCTCCATCCCCCATATCTGTGGTCTCATGCCAGGAGAATGCCTGGCAGGAGCCCTGGACTGGAGAGACCTGTACAGCATTGCTGAGGAGGTGGGGTTCAGCCCCCCATGCCTGGTCACTGCCAGCCCCATCACCATTAGCAACAAGGAGCTGGAGGGCATCATCGGTGAGGATCCAGCCAGGGAGTGTCAGCTCTGGGAAGCTCTGCTGGGATCCCAGCCCAGGTGTTCAGTGTCCAAGCCACCAACCTCTCCCTTGTAGGTGACTGCCGCTTTGTTTCTGCAACTTTCCGCCTATTCAAGGTCCTGGGTGGCAGCTGGGCCGGGCCAGGACAGGTCATCTACAATGGCGGGATTGTGGGACACGAGCGAGAGCTGGTGTTTGATGCCAACTTCACCTTCAAGGTTTGGGGAGGCGTGCTCTGTAGGGAAGAGTTAAAGCTGACAAAGCTGCTACTCAGCAGCATCCTCTGTGATCTGGGGGACAACCTTTGGTGGAGGGGATGATGAGTGGGAGCTGTGTAAACCCAGGGGAGTCCAAATGTACAGGAAAGGGAGACAGATGTATGCCCTGCTTTGTGGTAAACTTAGAAGTAGGACATCCATGGTGGCTTCCCAGAATGGTTTGAAGCCTGAAAGCCTGATGCTTGGGGTTTGTGGGGTTTTTTTCAGGTTTTGGGCCAAGATGTGCTCCTGCTTTCACTCTCCCCCTCATCTGGCTGGGTGGCTGGAGTCCCCTGGGACATATATCCAGGACCCCAGACCTGTGACCATTCCTCTGCTCCCAGGAAGGAGAAGTGGTGGACGTGGATGCTGAGATGGCAGCGATCTTGCAGAGCTCCAGGTTTGCAGATGAGTTCCTGATCCGAGCTGGCGGGGCCAATGCTGCAGCATTGCAGGGCTGCTGTTGCAAGGGAGTGAAGGTCAGTAGAGGACAGCTTTGTGGCTGGATTAAGGAACTGGGACATGGGTGTCCCATGTCATCAGAGTGGCTATGGGGTATCAGAAGGGCTGTGGCATGACACCAAGACACCTGAGTCCTCCTGGGCCAGGCGGGAGCTCATGGAACACCAAGAGTGGTGCCTGGTGCCTGAGTTGGGACAAACTGTACCCCTACCCAAGTTGGAGCCCTCCAAAGGTGGGTTTGCTCTAACCATCCCAACATGCTCATGGGGACTGGTGAGGCTGACAGCTGGACTTCCCTGTGGTCTCCCAAGGGGAGTCATCCTTCCCTTGAGGGGTTGGCGGTGCACAGCCTGCCCCAGGGAGGTGGTGGCCCATCCTCACAGTTTCTTCCTGCTCAGTGCTCTCCCGCCTGCTGATGGAAGAGCAGGTTGGCCCTGGCTGCCAACCCTGACCCTGCAGCACAAAGCATTCTGTCTGCTGGAAGCCTCTCTCTTCTCCTTGGTGGTCCCTCCAGCCTGTAGATAGGCCAGGAGAGACAAGGGTGATAACACCCTGCAGCTGCGTATCCCTGAAATACAGCCTTGTACTTAGGAAGGGGAGATTTTCTCAGGTCTCTGTCCAAGGAGGAGGCATTTCTCAGATAAAAGCAGAGCCAAAGTCCCCGACAACTCTTGGCTTTTTCCTTGCTGCAGGGGAAAAGCAGCTGGAGTGACCCAGGAGCTGCCCCCCATGATAGCTAAAAGGAAGGTCTTCTTGGGTTGCTCTGCTGGCGGGGATTGAGCGAGGGGCAGAAGCCACTTTCTCAGGTGCCTCTTGCTTCTCACTGGCCTGATCCTGCCCTGGGTTTTTCTCTGTCTTTCAGGAGAAGATCCGTGATCCCTTCCAGCTGCTGGAGCGGCTGACAGCCCCAGGTCCTGCCTGCTGTCCTGGTAGCACCTGTGGTCCCCCAGGGTGCTGCTGAGTGGCAAGTGGTGTCCCCACACCACTGCTGGAAGTCAGCGGGGCAAGAGGACCTGGCCCCGGTGACGTCTTCCACCAGAGAGTAAATACATGTCTGAGCTCAAAGGCTGTGTGCTTGTAGCTGCTGCAGGGCCGTGGGTGCTGTGCTTCCCTGGTGGGCAGGCTGTGCCTGGTTGTAGTGAGGACCCATCCTGTGGGTCCCCTCACTGTGGGGCTGACAGTGGCTGCACAGCTTGGGTACGCAGGCAGGGACAGTCTCTGTCCCATTTGCAGCTCTGCAGCCTATTCCGGGAGATGGGGATTGCTCTCTTTTCCTGTGCAGTGCCACTGAGGTTTCTGTTTTCCCTGCACTCCATCCAGTTGAAAAGCCCTGAGTCCCCTGCAGGCATTGCACCTGCAGAGTTTTGCAGGGAAATACAGCAATTCTGGAAAAGCAGAAATGCATTCAGCTGCATCCCACTGTAGGCAAAGAGCGAGGTGCAAGAGCTTTTTGGCTGTGGTGGGAGGTGATGGGCTGCATTCCTGCTGCCCAGCATGAATCCTACAGGACCTGGTCCATAGAAGGTGTTTGGGAAAGGCTGGAGGCTGCTGAACAGCTAAACTTAGAAACAAGGGACCATTTCCACCCCTCCTCAAACAGTGATTTTCCAGGAGGGACCAAATTTCCCATCTCTGCCTTTTAAGCATCATGTTGCTGTGGCATGGGGGAAGTTAAGCAAAACCCAATAAAATTTGGGCTCAAAAAGAAAAGGGCCAGTGCCAAGGATGCTCTGCCATAGCAGTAGCAGTGGCTGAGGAGGGTCCAGATGTTCGGGACACTTGAAATTGTTCTGAAATTGTGTGGAATTACCTCACTGATGGGACCTTGGGAGGAAAAAGCTGTTTAATATACACACCCCACCCCCAGCCCTCTTCCTTGATTACTTACAAAGACTTCATCCAAGTCCCCAAACAGCTCATCCTGGGAGGTTTGCAGCAATTAGCTCCTGCTATCAAAGACAGCCTTCCCAGTGGGAATGGAAGAGCAGATGGGGTGGAGGGGTCCTACCTGCAAAGCCCGTCATTAAAAAGACATGAGTCTCTGGCGTAGCCTTTCAACTTGCCTGGGAAGAGCTGCGCCCACAGTGAAATCCCCGCTCTGTGCATACAGAAAAAGGCCACAGCTTAAATGCCACTGCATTTGCATAGCACTATGTTTTTCCCAAATTCTCAGCATGTCAGGGAAGAAGCAGCTAAGAGAACTTGACTTTGATGTGGAGCATTAGAGGTCCTCACTAGGCTGTGGATGCAGTGATGTCATCTCTGCCTGGCTTTACCTGTGCATGCACAACCTTGGGGTTTTCAGCCCCCAGTGTATGAAAAGAGGAGGTCCTGCAGTTGCATCCCATGTGAGGAACCTCAACATAATCTGTCCAACACCCCAGTCTGTGTATTTTGGTGATTATAGAGATGTCCCAAATCCTGTTCTCCTAGTGTGAAGCTCTGCAGCATTGGTGTCGTCCCTCGGCAGGCAGAGAGGGTGTTGTGATGGCAGCAGCCAGAGGTTGTGATGTTCTGATTCACTCTGAGGGGAAAGGGATTCCTGAATCCCTGATAACCCTGTGGTTAGCAGGGCATTTTTGTGGTTCAGGGACATCTGTCACCTCTTTAGGGGAGCAGGCCTGTGGAATTCCCTTAGGATAAGCTGATGAGGTTTGGGACCAGGAAAGATTTGTGACTACAGCCCCCAGAGCACTGTGCTCTGCTCCACACCGTATTGGGTTGCCCTGCACAATTTATTCTTCCATTTTCCAAGCACTTAAATAGCAGGGAGGCTGTTTCACTGCCTCTGAAAGGTGTCAGCCAGCACAAGGTACACCGGTTGCTCCCACAGCTGTTCATCTCTGGCTGTCCAGGATGCTGAACTCCGTCATAACTGACGGACATGGAGCGATGACAGCCGGGTGTGGGGTGTGTGTTGCCCCAGCTGGGATTGCAGCCCAGCAGCCGAGGCCTTGGAAACAGCCCCGCTCTCAGGGCGGTGGGACATGGCACACGGGACTTTACCGACGCTTTCATGAATCGGGGCTCTCGGCGCTCCGTGCATTCATGAACTCAGGACGCGCGGATCGGGACAGCTGGGGCGGCTTTGGACGTCCTCAACGGGAGCTCCAAACCCCGGGCCCGCTCACCCCACGCCCCGGCACGGGGCGGCGGAGCGGAGCAGAGGTGAGGGAGGAGCGCGGCCCGTCCCTATTCAGTATTTAATGCTTAATTCCGCTCTCAGGCGTGACACAACCGAGGAGATCTCGGGGCGGATGGTGCCCGGGGACCGCAGTGCGACAGCTCGATTTCTGAATCGGTGTACAGTACTGCACCGGCGGCGGCTCGGGGCCGACCGGCTCGGGGTCACGGCTGAGAGAGCCGACCCCGCTGCAGCAGATCCCGGCGGGAGGCGCCGGGATGCGTCCCGTCGGGCCGGGCCTACGAGGCGCGGCGGGGCCGCCAGGGGGCGCTGCGCGACCGCCGACCGGGGCGGCGCGCGGACGCGGGGCGGCGCTCCCGGGCCGCTGAAGGGGACGAGCGGCGCGGCGGTTCCGAGGGGAGCGGCGGGATCGCCGTGGGCCGGGCGGGAGCGGCAGGGAGAGCGGGATCACCCGGCCCGTTCGGCCGCCCCGCGTCCCGGCGCGGGCGCTCCCGCGCCGCTCCTGCCGAGAGCCGCGCGCGCCGGCCGCACCGCACCCCCATTGGTCGCGCCCCTCCTAAGGCTCCGCCCCCCTCGGCCCCGAGCGCCGCCACCATTGGCTACAGCCACACGGTCTGCCGCGCCCCCGCGCGCCCGGCGTACACATCGGAGTCACGCGCCCCCGGGGCTGGGGAGGGGGCGGGGCGCGGCGGGGCCGTGGCCTGGCGCTGATTGGCCAGCGGGCGGGCGCTGATTGGCGGCCCCGGGCGGAGGCTCCTCCCCCTCGCGGCGGGCGGGGCGGGGCGGGGCGGGGCGGGCGCGGGTAGAGGCGGCGCTGGTCGGCTCGGCCCGGCAGTCGCCGCCCGTCGGGTCCCGCGGGCAGCCGAGCCCGCGCCTCGCCCGCCGCCGCCGCCGCGCCCGCCGCCACCGCCGCCGCCGGGGGAGCCGGGGCACGCCGCAGGCGCCGCGCGGTGATGCGGGGCCCCGGCGGCGCCGAGCCCTGACTAAAGATGGCCGCGCTGCCCGGTGGGAACATGGCGGGGGGCGGCCGGGGGGCGCGGGTGCTGCTCTTGCTGCTGCTCGGCGGCTGCCTGGGCCGGCGGCCCCCGGCCGCCGCCGCTGCCGCGCCGCCCGCCGCCGTCGTGCCCCCGCCGGCGGCGGAGGAGACTGTGATCATCGGCCTGCGGCTGGAGGACACGGACGACGTCTCCTTCATGGAGGGGGGCGCGCTGCGGGTGAGCGAACGGACGCGGGTGAAGCTGCGGGTCTACGGGCAGAACATCAACAACGAGACGTGGTCGCGCATCGCCTTCACGGAGCAGGAGCGGCGGCGGGGCGGGCGGGCGGCGGCGGGGGCGGCGGGGCGCGGCGGTGGCGGGGGCGGCGGCGGGTCGGCGGGCAGCGGTGGGGCCCCGCAGCGCTGCGGCATCCGCACCTCGGACATCATCATCCTGCCGCACATCGTGCTCAACCGCCGCACCTCGGGCATCATCGAGATCGACATTAAGCCCCTGCGCAAAACGGAGAAGAGCAAGTCCTACTACCTGTGCACCTCCGTCTCGGCCCCCGCCGCCGCCGCCCTGGGGCCCGGGGCTCCCGGAGGGCTGGCGGGCGCCGAGGGGCCGGCGGGACCTCCGCCCTGGGGTGAGACCACTTGGATCTACCATGATGGCGAGGACACCAAGATGATCGTGGGCGAGGAGAAGAAGTTCCTGCTGCCCTTCTGGCTGCAGGTCATCTTCATCTCGCTCCTCCTGTGCCTCTCGGGCATGTTCAGTGGCCTCAACCTGGGCCTGATGGCCCTGGACCCCATGGAACTGCGCATCGTGCAGAACTGTGGCACCGACAAAGAGAAGAACTATGCCAAGCGCATTGAGCCTGTGCGGCGTCAGGGCAACTACCTGCTGTGCTCCCTCCTGCTGGGCAATGTCCTGGTCAACACCACGCTTACCATCCTGCTGGACGACATTGCCGGCTCTGGGCTGGTGGCCGTGGTGGTCTCCACCATCGGTATCGTCATCTTCGGCGAGATCGTGCCGCAGGCTATTTGCTCTCGGCACGGCCTGGCCGTGGGCGCCAACACCATCTTCCTCACCAAGTTTTTCATGATGATGACCTTCCCGGCCTCCTACCCCGTTAGCAAGTTGCTGGACTGTGTCCTGGGCCAGGAGATCGGCACGGTCTATAACCGTGAGAAGTTGTTGGAGATGCTGCGGGTCACCGACCCTTATAATGATCTAGTCAAGGAGGAGCTCAACATTATCCAAGGAGCCCTGGAACTGCGCACCAAGACCGTGGAGGACGTGATGACTCCCCTCCGAGACTGCTTTATGATCGCTGCTGAGGCTGTGCTCGACTTCAACACTATGTCCGAGATCATGGAGAGCGGTTACACCCGCATCCCTGTTTTCGAGGGTGACCGCTCCAACATCGTGGACTTGCTCTTCGTTAAGGACCTGGCTTTTGTGGACCCCGATGACTGCACGCCACTCAAGACCATCACCCGCTTCTACAACCACCCGCTGCATTTTGTCTTCAATGACACCAAGCTCGATGCCATGCTGGAGGAATTCAAGAAAGGTGGGCTCGTGCCTGTGGCGGGGGCGCGGTGGGGAGGTGCTGGTCGGTGGCGGTCGGCGTCCACCTGATCACAGCAAGAGAGCTCTGCAGGGGGCCTCGGGTTCCTGCTCACAGAGGGCTGTGGGAAGGTGCATTCTGGACTGTGAGTGACCAGTATTTAGGCATTTGCCATATCTGCTCGTTCCTAGGGCCAGAAAGCTGATCCGCGGCTGGGATGTGCCCCCAGCCTTTTTTTCCTCACTGCACGGGGATGTGTGTGTGGGCATGGTGCCAAGCAAGGTTGTTTTCCTTCTTGCTTTTTCCACTCATCTGTCTGTTATAGTGAGAACCACTGACGGGAATCCGCGCCCATTCCTTGGCTGTGTCTTCTCTGTGCTTTTTCAGCTGGCCTGACAGGGAGGAGTGGGTGGGCTGCTCGGGTGCCTTTCAGGCTCAGTGCACACACGTGCTGAGATAAACAAGGCGTTTTAGCTCCATTCATAGGCTCAGCCAGCTGACCTCAGCTCTCTGCTCCAGTTACTTTGATTGACACTTTGATCTTGTAATTCATAAATCATTTCAATCTCTTAAAATATATTCTAGAGCACCTCTTGGTGCTGCGCTTCAGCGTTACTGATCTTTTTCCCCAGGTTGCTCTGTGCTTCAGGACCCTGGGCTCAGCAGAGACGTGACCCTTTCTACCTCTTTGATGTAGCTTGTGTATTTGTTGCATCAGAATAGGACTGAGGCTTTCTGCCTTTCTCTTGATTGTAAGTGGTGCTGACTTGACAAACGCATCTTAATTCTTGTTAGAAGCTCTTGCTTATGAGGAAGGAAGAAACATCTTTTGTTTTCCTTTTAAAATCTGTTCCTCTCTGCAAGCCAAATAATAATAATGCTCTGTGGCCTGTGCAGGAGGGAGCTTTCACAGTAAAGTGAAATTTCAGACAGTTTGGATGTGTGGACTCCTGTGCTGGAAAAAGAAAGGCTATTTGGAGTGCCACCAGACTGTTTGTACCCAGGGAGATCTGATCAAAGTACCATGGAACAGCTCAGTCCCTGGGGGGGTGATTTGTTTGGGAGGGAAAATCTAGTGGGGATTATTTGAGCTCACCTTTTATTAATTGATTAAGTTACCTTGATAAAAAACTTTGTGAATTGATGAACGTTGTTTCCAGATAAGTTTAAATTATGATCTAAGTTTCAGTTGCTGTTTTGTCCACATGCTAAGCTCTTGCGTCATGGCATTAGATCTTCTTCATCCTGCTTAACTCAATTTTGGGGAGTTGGAGGGTTACCTCATCTTTATTTCATCTTTGTGGATAGAAGATGGACATACTCCTGCTTTTTACTGACCAGTGCAGTGGTGGTTATCTTTCTCTCTTTCAGCCTGTGTGTAGAGATTTTTATTGGTCTTACTTGGTTTTGGAGGTGTTGAAGGAGAGATGAGGGAGAGCCTCCCTTGGCTGTGGTTTCTACACTGCAGGATCTGCAGCTTGGATGTGGGAAACTCGATGATGTCACTTAACTGTTGGCTGGTTGAGGTTGCTGCATGTGTGAGGAAAGGGTGCTTCTTCTTCCCCTCTGTCCCTGTTGTTCAGACTCCAGATAGCACAATCGGGTTCTTAGCCTGTAGTGAGACTTGTGGGTGTTTCCTGGTTCTGTATGCAGCAATGTGTCTGAAATGCATGTTATGTTGGTAGTTTATTTCCCTGGTCTGAAAGGATGGAATGCACTCCTGTGTGTTAGCATAGCAGTCCTTTTATTTAACAGCTGGGAGAATTAGGTGTGCGCTTTAATCCTGAGAGAGTGGCTAAGCCAAATTCCTCCTTAGAGTTCCTGAAATCGGTGCTTAAAATAGGCTTCTTAAAAATTCTCCTGGGTGGCTTGGAAGGTGCAGACTAGAGATCACTTTCCCTGGTAGCCAGTCTCTTGCCTGCACTACGAAACATCCCAGTGGCACAAGTTCAGGGTGGCTTCCTGACGTGTGTGTTCCCTCTTGAGATTGCTGAGTCCTGGAATAGTCTCTGTAGTTGGGAATTAATTCAGGCTCGTTTCAGCATACTTAAATGTTTACTCCAGAGTCACTATGCTGGTTGGTCTGTATGGGCAAGTCCTGTGTTAGGATCAGCTTTGTCCTAACTGGTTTCTCTTTAAAAAGTGCAGATATAGTGGAAATAAGTGATTTCCTTTGTGTCCTTTGAAATGAATGTAAATAACTGATAGCTGGCTTGATCTGGCATAGCGCAGTGTCTTTTGCAAGAACTCTTCCAACTTTCTTCTTCAGAGCAACCTTGCCAAATTCCCATGAGAATGTACAAATTAAGGGTGAGAATCAAATTGCACGTTACTCTCCAGTGGAGTGTTGGAAATAATAAGCTTACGGTTTTCAATCATTCCCTTCCCATCACGTTGGTCTTCTGCCACAGCCAGCTTGCTTCAAAATTCGTAGCTGTGTCTTTTTTGATACCCAGGCCCCTGCTACCATTGTTGAGTGCAACAGGCAGCTCATGTGATAGTACTGTCAGTTAATACTTTAATTGATTTGAGGAGGGAGAATGGGTTTTTTTCTAATAAGTTTGGTAATTAGCTGGGTAGATGGGGTTTTGAAACTCTTATTTTGGGCATAAGCAAAACCTTCTTAACTTCAGTGTGGAACGGAGGCTTACAAGGAGGCGACCGAAAGCCAAACACAGCAGGATATACATCCTTACACTGTTGCAGAAGCTGAAATGGGTAGTTCTGCCGTTGTTCTCATGCTTAGGCTGAACAGCTGGAGGATTTGGTGGTGGGTCTGTCATTAACGTTCTTTGACCACAATTGCAAAATAATTATCTGTTTCACTTCTGTGCTGCCAGGAAAGAAACTTAATTTTAAGAGAGCTTCAGCACATTCCCACCCCCTTGCTGCTCTAATCTCCTAAAGTGTGAATAAACATGATTGCTGAAGCAGTCCACAAACAAGCTTCTCCTCTAAAAAGCATGGTTTACTTGCAAATAAATAAGTAGCTTTTGAAATAGGTGCGATTTTTCTTTTTTTGTTCTAAAAACAGACCTTAAACTTCTACCAGAGCTGTTAAATCCAGTTGTCTACAGGTTGAACAGACTGAGTTCAAGTTTAACTTGAATTCAGTCATTCAAATTTAATGCAAGGGGGCTAAGGTACCTTTTCTACTGGTGTAGGAAAGGACCTACCTGACTTTGCACAGAGTAAAGAGGTCTCTCATTTGAAATGCGTTCACTCCCAGCTGATCTAATGTTGGCCATTGCCGTAAAGGGGAGCGAGGCGTTACCTGTTCTAGGATTGATTTGTGTCGTGGTTCCTAGTCTGCAGCAGGGATTGAATGAGCCACAGAGTCATTTTTGGAAAGAAGCTGGTGATCTGTCTCCACTGACCTTCTTTTTCTTGTCAACATGTGTGTGGACCTGCCTTTTTTTTTTCTTTCTTTCTTTCTTTCTTTCTTTTTTTCCCCTTGTTTTCTGTTCCTTTTTGACAGTTTTCCTAGGTCTCTGCTTAAATGCTCTCTGGCACTTGCTCTTGGTGTTTTTCACAGGCAAATCTCTGCATGTGTGATCCTAAATCCAAAGCATTCTATTTCTGGCTCCCTGTCTGCTGGAGCTACAAAAATTCAGCTTGAAAACTCTCATGTTGTAATACTAATATTTCAAGATTGGCCCACTTTTTGCAAGCCATTCTGCAGCTGTGTTCCTGGTGGCCTGGATGGCTTTGGAGGGCAGCAGTTTCTCAGTTGGAGTCCTCCATATCTGGGGACTTTGAGTCATATGTTTTGATCTTATTTATATCTGTTTCCACTATTATTTTATACTACAGATGAGAGCTTAATAACCTGTTGCAAAGAAACCACAATAACTCTGTGCAGCAGTTCTGAACTCTCATTTTTATGAATCCCATGGCAGCCTTGAGAAAACTCCTAGATTCCTTATTAAAATCATTGCCAACTGGACCTTAAAAGATTTTTTTTTTTCCTAAAAGCGTTGTCGGATTTAGCTTGACAACACTTTCTTCAGGCTCTGTTGGTCTTGTGTTGCTGGTTTTAGTAGCATGTATGTTTGGTGCTTGATTTAGAGTGGACTTTGGGGAAAAATGTCCATCTCTTTTCTAGCTCCTCCTCCCCCTTTCTGGGAAAGAAAACGAAGTCCCAGCAGCCTGAAATATAAACCTCTGTCTTTTGACTGCAGAGAAGAATATCTAGACCTACTTCTCTTTTGAGCACATAAATCCTCTTTCTGGAAACAGGTAGGGTAGCAAGTAATGCGTAGTCCAGGGATCCAAAGTTCTCCATTACTGTTGTTGGTCTGAGGGGTTTTTTTCTGTTATTAGGTCACTTGGTCTGAGGGGCTTTTTTTGTTATTAGGTCACTTATCTTTCTGGTGCAGCTCTAATCCAGGTTTGTAGGTGGCTTCTTTCCTGGTTCCTTTCAAGTTTTATGACGTGCTGAATCTGAGTCCAGTCTTCCCTTGAGTAACTTTGATTTAGTAGGTCTGAATGCTCACTTTCTAATTTATCTAGCACGTTGTCTGTCTCCTGGGGACTTTTTCTGTGTAACCCTGTGACTGCAGCCTTACGAGAAACTGGAAGAAACTACATAAATCCTTTCTGGTATTATGAAAAGCACATAAAACTTCTTGGAAAACAATATCGTTTTCAAGGCTGCTTAGCTTATAAAAGGCACCTCCTCTGATCCTTTTGGGGAAATGCTTTTAACAGAGAGAATGTTGAGGAGGTCTTGTGTGGAGACTTCTGTGTGAAGAGAGTAGGGGAGTGGTAGGTGGGAAGGAATTTGCCACCAAGAAACAGAAGTCTTAGCACGCTATGCCTGCAGATTTATTCTCTGAACAAAAATTGCATGTGGAGGGTGGGGGTTGCCTCGTGACAGACTGTTCCTTGGCTGTGTTACAGCGCAGCACCCGCAGGTACTGCACTGCCAAGAGCTTTGCTGGCCTTGCAGAGCTCCTGGGGGATGCGTGCTTGTTCCACTGGAGAGCAGCGGATGTGGGTTACTGCAGGCAGCCCTCCTGCTGGTATGCTGAGGGAGAGGCTCCAAGGGGAATGCATCAGGGAGCAGTTCCAGTTCCTCCTGGGCTCCCTACTGGGAACATTTTATAGACACCAGGAGAAGAGAGGCTATTAGGAGAGCAGCCTTGGTGAGGAGCCTGGCTGAGGAGTCCTGCTGCTGTTGAGAGTAGGAAGAAACGTATATTTCAGGTATCTGACAGGGAGAGGAGTAAGTGAATTAAATGGCTTGAGCAGTAGAGATTTGAGTTTGATGCCGGTGTTGGATATGATTCTTTGATTGCTTTTTAACCAGTTGTTCGCAACTCTTGTCATTTGACAAACACAAGAAGTTGCCTTCTCCTCCCCTCAGCTGTTTGCTCAGTTAGCAAATGCTTTCCTGTGCTGAAGCTGATGGGAGTGAATTCCACCACAGGTAAACCGTGCTCCCATCTGCTTTCTCTGTGTCTGTAGAGGTTATCTGTAATAGGCACAGATGTAAACTTCAGGTCAGTCTGTGCAGCCAACAGCATTTCACAGCCAGTTTTGGAGCAGGATAGACCAAAGAGGCAGAGTATCAACTTCAGAGCAAATTCATTAGTGTAGGAAACTGATCAGGTAGTTTAACCATCACAGTGTCCTTCCAGGTTTGAGATTTTTTAAAAAATTTTTTTCTCGGCTGACATGGGGTTCTGAGGAGCAGAACGTTTTCTCATTGAACTTCAGTTGACTCTGAGGACATAAGAACAATTACAGCGAATCCTCTGCAGTTGGTCATTTCTGACAATGGCTGAGGCTGCTTAGAGAAAGTATTAGAAAAGAGCCAGTTTCTTTTGTTCCCCACGGAAGCTTACTCATCTCATCAGGCTGTGATTCAGGAAGTTCTGGGACTAAAGATACTGTCTTTATTAAATAGCCCTAGAAGCTTATTTCTCTGTGAGCGTGTCTAATCTACATTGAACCTTTGTCAGCTCTTGTACAGAAACAAACACCAGTAGTGGGTGTCTCCTTTCTGTAGCTGTGTAGTGCTAGTGGCAGAGAGAGGTTGATCTAGAAGTACATTTCTGATTATCAGTTCTGTATGAAGCCATCCAAAGGTAGGTTTTGTTTTGTCAGGCTATGGTGTCACTCTAGGTGGTAATTTAGGAAATGAGGGTGGGAGCCACCTCACACTTGATATGTGTTTTGAGCCTTAGTCTCCTCCCTGTTTTATTGAAGGAGTCATTATAGTAGCAGAAAGTATTGTGGAGGTTATTAGGCCACTTAACTTGGAGCATCAATGCCACTGGACTGTGACAAGACCTGCTCATCTTCCTGGTATTGTCTGGTGTCAGCTTTTGTCTTGCACACTTGGAGGGCACGCATCCTAGTGCACAGGAATTAAGACCTGGAGGATTCCAAGTCTCACTGCTTCACCTCTTTTGAGAGAGAGTTTTAACTCAGTGTTAAGAGTCCTAAGTCAGTCTTACAGCAGTTTAGTCAGGATCAGGTAGGATGAGAGTGAAAGCAGTGGTCAAGCAGTGTTGAGTGAGTCTACAGACCACCAAGCTGTGGTCTATAGTTTTTTCATTATTATTTAGCAAGAGCTCACTTTAGCATTTGCTTATGTGCCTCTACAGAGTTGTGATGCAATTGCCAGTCTAGGTAGGCCAGTAGCACTTGTACTGTTGAGTGCCTTCCAATTTCACTAATGGAGCTTGTAAAACTAGCCCTCAACACAGAGTACTCTGAACCATACCCCAGTGAGTGCAACCTGGCTCTCTTGTTAATTTGACAAGGTCCTGAATTACAGCCTACCAGCTACAAATAGGAGTGTAAATACTTGGTGCTAATGAGCTACTGCCCACAGCACATGGCTAACAGTCCATACCAGGTGGTTAATCCAGCCTTGCTCCTGCCAAGGTCACTGAGTCATTTCAGGACTATCAAGCAATGGGGGTTTTGTTTCACTTTTCACCAATATGTAACCATAGAAAATGAGACACATAAATCTGTCATTAACCTTCTTCTGGAGGAATGCACCTTTTCTCTTGGCCAAGAAATCTGCATGGCCCAATAGTTGGTAGAATAAGCTATGCTGGGAATAAACTAGGGCTAAGTGTGATGGTATACAATGGATGTGTGTGAAGGGCATGGAAAGAAAGACTGGTTGAAGAACTATAAGGGGAAGAGATGACCTCATCACTTCAGTGTAGGTGGTCTTGTAGAGAGGTAGATGTAGGGAAGAGAAAGGAATGGCTTGGAATAGGTGAGGTGTTCCTATAGATTTCTAAATTGCTTTTGGTACAACATGGAGTAATTCTAATTCTGCAAAACGTCTTATGAGTTGAGGCAGAGGAACTGAAGTTTTCCCATAGCTTCTTAAAGAAACCCCCAAACGCAAAACCAAGCACCAACAAGAAACCCACCGAAACCCCCTCTGATGTTATGACTCCAGGACATCACGCCATACAGTGTATTTCACAAAATGGGCTTAAAAGATCGCTGTTTGATGCTCCGGCCTGAAACACAAAGTTGCAATAGCAGAAGAAGAGATGGCAGTGAGATCCATCAAGCTTGGAGAGGAACTGTTCTTTTGACTTGCCACTGGAGTTGCAGGTACCAAATGTCCTTAACACAGTGGCCAGGTCAGCTTATCTTTTCATTCTTGGTTCTCAGTAATAATGAAACTTTCATTCCTTAAAAATTGTCTCCAATAACTCTTTTGTTTTTTTGTTTTTTGTCCTCCTTTACTTAGAAGTGTTCTCTTCCCTGTTTGTGGCTTTGTCTGTTGTAACTTGCCACTCTGAAGGGTCATAGGTAGGAGCCCTTGGGAATCTTTGAGCCACTGTTGTCATGTTTTCTGTTAAAATTATCTGGGAGCCTTCCAGAGTTTTGATAGATAGATAATTTTCACTGAAAGGAAGAATAGCTTCTAGGATTTTCCACACTTCCATGCTGTCAATGGGGCATCATATGGGTTGTTTGCCTTTGAAAATTGGGTTGTTGTTGTATACAACTTGTAATGCCAGAGGTGTTTCTTTGTCTGGGTTGGCTGGCATGTTGAAATTTGGATTCTTACATGGGTGTTTGTGGTTATTTTTGTGATTTAAAAACATGACTCAGACTTGCTCTTCACCTACTAGTGGTGATATCTGCTTGAAAGGACTAGTGAAAGAATACTAGAAAAACAACTTGCCTTGTAACTAACTTGTATTAAAATATCCAAGCCCTAGATTAAATAGAAACCTCAAAGCAAAGAAAGCTTATGTGGTTGGGACTTATTTGTGTCTCTTTATATTGAAGCATTTCACTTGTGAATTGTTTGGTATAATAATTTCAGTGTTTATGAAACAACAGCCCTTCTCATCAAGGAATCGTATTTTGAAGGACAGAGTAAGTGTGATGCCTGTCAATCTGGGAGCTGAAACCTGATGATTGTGGAGGCTGCAAGAGTTTACAAGTTAACAGGACTCAGTTAACAGGACTCAGCTGCAGTTACTAATTAACTGGGCAGGAGCTTTGCTCCAGCCAAAGGCACTGGGGCCAGGAGATGAATGCATACATTCAACACAAAAGATCTGTATAGTTATGTTTTCTGTAATACTTTCTGTTGTGATCACACCATTCTTTTGCTGGCAGTCCCAAAAGGAGCCGCTCTTCAAATGAGAGTGGTGTGGTAACATTGCTCTCTGCAGGGTGAACTGTGCCCTCAAGACTGGGCTCCTACTTCCTTGAGGTTCTTTCCCACAGCAAGTGTGAATGAAAGTTGGAATTTTCTTTACAGCGAGGTTTTTTTTTTTTTTTTTAATGGTGGTGTAATCTCTTATGTGACAGAGCCTTTTGTGATAGCTGATCTTCATGGAGGTGAACAAGGCTTTATTTTCCTCATTTGTCCATGGATAATGAGGGCAAGAAAAATGCTGATTCTGCCTTGGTTGGATACTCGGCTGCCAGCAAGCAATTTTTGGAGGGATCTTACCATTTCTGGTTTTCTTCCAGGACTCCACCTCCGGCTTTCAGAAAATTGTCCTGCCTACCCTTTGCCCTGGGCGGTTCAAAGTGCAGCCTGCAGGACCCCTTTCCATGCAGCAGTTATGTGAGGACAAGGACGATCTGTCCTGCTTTTATTGCTTGTGAATTGCTTGTCAGCAATTTCTAGATTCCTACAAATAGGAAGAAAATCTGCCAGTGTGAACTTGTTCTTGATAAAAATTTACAATCTGGCATTGAAAGTAGGTGTGGCTGTGGGTTTTAAGCTGCAGGCTTAGTTCTTCTATCTTGCCTGGGACATCTTTCCATTGGAAACAAGAACAGCTCTTGCAGTTACAATTCCCATACACAGCAAGTGCAGACAGGGACCTTCAGCTGATATTACAGGGCATCTAGTAAAGAGGCTTCAGTTCCATTTTTTACTCATTAAAGTAGGCCAGAATTGTGAATTAGAGTTATTCAGTAGCTCTAGCCTGAACTCCAAGGGACATCACTAAGTTTTTTATTCAAGGTGGATATATTTTGCTCTGTGAATTTGTGTGGGGTTTGTTTTTTTTTTTTCTCCGCTGCTGTGTAACTGAGGTATATGTGTACAGATAAAGCTTTTTGGCTTTTTGACTTTCAGCTTTTATTTAAGTATCTTGATGCAGTGTGTGGGGGTTGGGTAAGGAAGAATCTTTCAAAGTACCTTGAAGACTCAATGCATTAGGTCTTCCTTTTCTTCCAGCAGAGTAGAGGAATAAGAGATGCCTCACTGGAAGCTGGGGCAGTGGACCTGTGAGTAGCTCACCATATAGATTGCATGGTTGTAGAGGTTTGGGGTTTGTGCTGTTTTTCAGATGTGATCTGGTCTTGTGTGCTGGTTCCCTACCCTCATGGGGAATAACTTTTATCTTCTTGTTGATGTTCTAATTTGCCTGGAGCCTTTTGGAGTGGTTAGGTTTGAAAACACTAATTTCAAAACACTGAATTTCAAGAACTTCACACTGCTCATGGGGAGTATTTTTTTTTCCTTCTCTTAGTGTTGAAGAATTGCTTATACTGCGTGGATGGGGTTTCTCCTAGGGAAATCAAGATCCCTGTCCAAACGATTGTCGATATCTTTCTTAATAAAAATGCTGTACAGTATACTTCAGACTCAATGTCAGCTACTAAGGGTTTGAATGCCCACTTGCAAGAGAAATGGGAGAGTTTCTTGTATGTCGTGTAGAGAAAAGCCAGTTTCTGATCCTCTGGACTAGTGTGTTTGTGTTTTCCTGTGACCCTTACAGGGGTCACAGCATGCTTAAAGCTCTGATCCCATATGATGGACCCAGCCTCTCCAGCCTAATCAGGACTGACAGTTTTCTAGGTCTTTCTGTTTGTTTGACCAAGGCCCAGTGGGGATTTACGATCACTAATATGAAGCTGCTTTACTGGCAGTGTGCTTGTGTTGTGTTGTCTGAAGGCTCCCAAGGAGAACCTGGAAATGGAGAAGTTGCACAGTTCACCCTGTAGGCAGACTTCGTGGGGGGTGTAGCTTCCCAGTGTGGGAATCCCCTGGGGTTAGAGCTTGAGGAGGGCAGCTGTGGCAGTGAAAAAACTTAATTACCTACTGTATGCAGGCTCCAAGAACTACAGCAATCTGTTGCTTGATGCCAGTCATAGAGTTGAACCTGTGAATACAGTTGTAGTGTGTGCAGTCAATGAGCAAGCAAATAGAGTAGCTTTCTTTTTTCCTGCTTTCTTCAATCTCTCTGGGGTTAAGGGTGGGGATGAAGGTTTCCTTATGTGTGTGATGCACCACGGATGGGAATCCCAGTGTCTGCTCCTCCTCTCTGCATGGGAGCACTTGCTGTACATGGGATGAGAGGTCTACCAGGAGAGCTCTGATGTCAATGGCTCTATTTTATTAACGTTTTTTTTTTCTTTCCAGAGCAGCTGTTTTGAATTTTCCAGTCTTTGCCGTAATCTTTGAACAAGCTTTGTTTTATTATGAGAGAGACACGGCAGAAGTGTGTGGGGTAGAGTGAAGACACACATACACTTAAGTGTGGAGGGCATTTTCATTTCTGATTCCTGGCCTGGAAACTGGGTTTAAACTTGGTGCTTGCCTGCTGTTTGAACATGGTCCAGTGGTAAGAGGCTTTAATACATTTCTTCTTTGCAAGTCATCAACCTCACATCTTCCAGTAAAGGAAAGAATTTGGGAGTATAGCTTCCAAGAGTAATAGCCTTCTCAGCCCTATGCAGTGCACAGGCTCTAACCAACAAGTTCCAAGGAAAATATTCAGAAAGGGGGAAGTTGTCTAGCTGTAATTCCTGATGGTTTCGTATTTAAACTATTTGGCTTTCCAGAGAGATCAGTACATGCTTTTTTTTCAGACAGACATGCAGCCATCCTGGAACTAATAACTGTGTGGATTATCTTTATCCAAGCATAGGTTAGAGAAATTAAGAAAATGTCTCTTACCAAGTTTGTATAGATGATGCCCTGTTGTTCTCATTGTTCCCGTGATTGATCTCTACCTGGAAACACACTTGAAAGTATTGGAGGCTGTTTCTAGGTACTCTGTTTTGTACTTGAATCCACCTCCTGATCAATAGAAAGAGCTGAGTACTTTGAGCACTGCTTGAAAGGTTTAGAGGAGGATGCTGAGCAAAGAACCACCATGAAGAAGCTGGAAGGCTTGGGGATTTTAGTGGTATCTGGGTCTAATTCCTTTGGAAAGCACTGGGGCAGCAGTGTCCTGTTTTTAGAGTGAACATTTAGGAGAAAATGAAATGCTTTAAACTCTAAAGATTCTTTTAAGAAATTAGAATATTTTTACCATCCTTTCCAGTGCTGCAGTTAGTAGTTGTGACAAGGAATGAGTGTGTGCTGTGACTAAACATGCACTCTCACAGTTAAAGGCAGCATGTGGTTCCTGTGAGGAAAAACTCTTGCTGTGGTAATGCTTGTGAACAATTCTCCTAACAAAAAGTATTCTCATCTCAGTGTTTTCTGTGACTTTGAGTATGACTGGGGTGTTTAAAAAAAACAACCTCTCAAGATAAGACCAGATGCAAAAGTTCTTGCAAATAGGAACAAACTTGGTTTGGATTCGTTGGGTGGTTGGTTTTTTTTTTTTTTTTAAATCCTTGTATTATTATTGTATTATTTTGCTGTTGAATGAAGACTTATTTTTTATCCCTTTCCCTTATGTCAACTGAATTGGTTTTGTGGGAGCCAATATGTTTCAGCTTGTCTACTGTAATTTAGGTTCTATAATAGGAGTTTGGTTTAATGTTAATAATAGCTTCATTACATGATGATTACAACTTTCTTTAGACTGACAGCCCCTCCAGTGACTCAGATTTTGTTTCTCTTGCCCTGAGTTCCTTAGCTGTCAATGTCTTCAGCGTCTTTGCTCTCCTTTTTCAGATCAACATGTAGTTCTCCTGGCAGCATTTGTTGGCAGTAGGTGAGGAAAAACAGAGACTAGGTGGTAGATGAGATGAGGCCATCCACTAGGCAAGCATGTAGCGACAGTTAAGGTGAATCTCCCATGGTTAGTGCTCTGTGCTGTGCAGGTTTATTGCTACTAAAATTGCTACTGTAGGGTTCATTGTTGGGTGCTTTCTTACCTCTTACTGACACAGAGTAGTTTGGTATGTTTTTTCTTTACTGTGTCAGAGATGCCATTTATCCTCTTATCCTGTGCTGCTTGACTTTTGCTTTCAGACAGTTTTAAACTAATGTCCAATTTAGGATTAATCATGTGCTAAATACTTTCCTGCTTTTTCTGGGCTGAAAACCTAGTAGGCAAGTCTTTAAGTGGCAAGCCTGTTAGTGCTTAAATTCCCAATGTTGAGAGACATGCAGGAGACTGTCCTTTTTTCTTGGTGACAAGGCAGTAACCCAAGTATGATTAAGTATATTGGCTCCCTCATGAACCAGAAAGTCTTGAGCTCTTAATCCTGGTGCCACTGGAAAATTGTTCTTGCACCATGAACTCGTCAGTTATACCAGAGGGTAACTCTGCACTGTTCCTCACTGCCACACATTCCAAGGAATCTTCAGCAAGCTGGCTGACAGGGATGCAGTGACACAGATGCAAGTCTGTTCTCATTGCTGGTGAACCCTATTCATTTGGGACAAAAAGAATGGCTTAGCTGGACTCTTCCCTTTTCCTATGTGGGGTGATGTGACATGGGGAAAGCACAGCCCACCAGGTATTTGTCAACAATTAAGGGGGAGTGCAAGATTTCTCCTGGTGATGGTCCAGCAGTGCTCTGGGGGGGTACAGGCAGCCCCCTCGGTATGCCACAGTGTGTCCTGCTTTTTCTGAGTGTGTTGACGGACTGGCTTCTGTCACTGCTCTGGTGGTTGTTCCTTAGGGTGCACTTGCCTCCATGCCACTGAATTGAAAGGACCTGTGTCCTGATGATACCATTATCACCATGTCTCTTTATGCTTCCATTAGTGACTGATGCCTGATTAAAGTGTCTGTTAGTGCAGAGGCTTGGTGTTGACTCATAATCCAGGGCACCATTTTTTCTGGCATGAAGAGATGTGCTGTGCTTGTGATCATGATGACCTGGCTCTTTATTGTTCTCTTTGACATAGGAGATAGGAACAGGAGGGATGGGCTGAGAACTTTCCTGCTTGCCCCACTCAGAAAATGGATGTGACTGGGCCAGTGAAAGCGTGATCTGTTTTCTCATCCCTGGCCCAGGAGTTTGGCTTGTGCAGGGAAGGCTGGGACAGGGATTAGTTCATTCTTCTTCCTTTGACTCACTAAAGGAAGAGGTGAGTGCATGGTAACCTTCAGTAAAGTGAGAATTCAAAAGTGTCATTGAAAAAGTTGTTACCAAAAGTAACAGAAGTAGATTTCTCATTTTAGATAAAATTATTTTTCCTTAATTTTTAATCCCTTTGTGTTGGAACAGGGAGCCAAAGGGAGTGATGGTGGGACTAGGTAGTGCAGCCTTTGCAGGCAAGGGGATGGGAGTGTTGCAACCTTTGAGTTGTTAACCTTTTGAAGTGGCATGGGGTAGATGTCTCATTACCCTCACCTCAACAGAGGCACGTTTTATCTGTGACATACCAAGCAAATTGCCTTTTGCCTCAGAGATGGTGCGGGGCTGTTAAACCTGTTTGGCTTCGAGGCAGTCATTCTGTGGATTCTCTTTATCTGCCCCTGTGAGGGTCGGGAGGCCTGCACAGGCCACCCTCCTCTTCCAGGTCTGCTCTGCTCTTCCTGCTTTGGAAGAGGGCTTTTTAAACAAGTACTTTCAAAAATAGCAGTAGATGGTCCCTCCAGGGTCGGGTGAGGGAGCTGCAATGCTTGGGGGAGATCTGCAGCCTCAGTTAGACAAACCAGGAGCTGCTTTGCCCAGGTATAATGTTTGAAGATCTAACTAGAGGAACTGAATGTTAAACTAGGTTTGCAGTTTGATTTTTAATTTGATGCTAAATTCTGGTAGCCAGTTGTCATCTGTTTTTTATTTCCCTATCAGAATAAGCTGTTTTTAGCATAAATGACTAGCTGCATTAGTGTCAGTCAAAATGTTAACTTCAGCGTGAAGAAACAATTGATCTGCATCATGATCACTGGCAAAATGCACCGGTGGGTACATGTTTCTTGGTATGTCACATGTCTGTAGCAGGTGGCAATAGTACTGAACAAAGCTGTGAGCATTTCTATTTGCTTTTTTTTTTTTTTTTTCCTCCCAACTATTGCAAACTCCTATGAGATTGCTAAGACAAGCCTGCATATAGGGTAGTTGAGGAGAATCCAGAAGCCCTGGGAAGAGAGGCAAAGTAAAATAAATGCTATTTTTCAGTACATGGGAGAAGTTTAAAACATAAAATACAGAAAATGAAAACTACCCTAAAAAGAGTAAAACCTACTGATGAGAGTTGTCATTAAAGTGTCTGACCTCCCTCTGCTGCACTTGTCACAGCTAACACGTTCCTGCCTTGCTGTTTGTGCTCGCCTGTGTTTTTGACACGTCTCTGTGATCCATTTAATTTTACCAAAACAGGTGCCACATAGACACAAGCAGAAGAGCTTTCTTCTTACTGTTCTACCGAAGGATATGACTCATTGCTGAAGGGATGGTTCGTTTAGCAGAGCAGCTAAACTAAAAGTATGGAAATTTTCAGAGTTTCCACTGATAGCTCTTCCTTTTGGATATTTTCTGTGGTATGGATGCAACTTTTGACTATGGGCATTGATCTGTTAGGAATCGACTTGTACTGGGTTTAATGTATGTGAATCTCATAATGCAGGTGACACCTTGTTAGTGGAAGTTGAGTTAGGTTTCAACCTGTAGAGGGTTATTGACTTGGTCTTTTAATCTGTCAGCTCATTCTTCACTCCTCTTCTCTGTTTGGATGTTGTAGTTTTGAGATGTTTTTGGAAAGAGTACTGGGAAAACTTACAAACATTTTTCAAACAAAAGATGGTTTGTCTTCATGGCTGGGAGGGTTCATTTGGACACTTGCTCTGAATTTTTTTTTTTTCTCTTTTTTTTTCTCTCTTTTTTTTTTCTTTTTTTTGGTTTGTTTGTTTGTTTGGAAAACTGAATTTCTTAGAAGTTAGATGGCCTTGGCTTTCTTTGTTCTTTCCTCTGTCTCAGACATCTGTATCTGCTCTCTCACCGAGCTCTTTATCTTACTTGGCTTTTCTGTGGATGCCTGGAGGCCTTGGCTCACATTCTCCAGAGTGTCCACTGGTTCAAGAAGCCATTGCTGCTATCAAATTACCTTGACAGCTGTTGTCCCATTTCATATTTGCCATCCCCTCCCCCTGGCTCCCTTGTGATTTTTGGCAGAAGCTGTGGCTATTGAGCAATAAAACTTGGATCTGAGAATCATGTTGCTGGTGGGAAAATGAGATGAGAGCATACTAGTTAATGCCTTGCAACTTGACTTCTTGCTGATGTATAATCAGTAGCATCTTTATTTGAAAACAAAACCTACCACTAGCTACTCTGTTTGTGGATTGAGTGGATGGTTCATTTACTGCTCATCTGGAGTTGAGCCATAGGTGCTGGTCTCTTAAAATAGCACACTCTATACCAAGATGTTTACGGCCAGACAAGCTCTTGATTTGGAACCCTTGACAAGTGCCTATGCCTAATGACTGCAGAACTTGGATATTGGTGTTAATGAAAATAATCCATAAGGGCGCATCATCTTCATCTTAGTTTTATCGATGGTTCTGCCTGTGTGTAACCTGGAACAGAGCTCCTGTGGTGCTATTTAGTACATATTAGAGATGACCCTAAATGGTCTTGCTTGGATTTGAATTATTTAAATATAGATATAACATTTGTGGGCTCTCGTGTGTGTTTGGGGATTTTATTGCCATTTTTTAAAATGCAACACAAAACACTTTTGACAACTGACAGAAATGGTGATGATCTTGGGGCCAGCAATCATATGAGAATTGCCATCTCCGTGAACCTCTCCTTCCCCGAGATGTTTTGCTTTTCATTTGTCAGTTGTTGGAAAAGTTGGCTGATGCATGGTGTGCTTTAATCTCTACTGATCATTCCTCTTGTCCCTGTTGGAACATGTCAGCAACTAAATTTTGTGTAACATACTGGCAAAATTAGGAAGGAAGGAAGGAGCGGATCTTAATTGGGAAGATGACTGTCAGAAAACAATTAATGTATCTGGAACACTCTGTTGAGAGGAACACATATAGGAAAAACATATGAAAAATTCTTTTGCTTGCAATGTGTTTGATTTACTTGCTGATAACATCAGTGTGAAATGTAAAGCTTGTAAAAGGCTGGATCAGACCAGCCTTAGTGCTTGTCTTACAGCTCCTAAATTGCTGTGCCAAAGTAGGAAGACTCAACTCCTACCTAAACCTGTGCTGCCTTGTTTTGTTCGTATCTGGGGAGAAGGGTACTTCAAAGAGTTGGTGGATGGCTCTGCTGTGTATGAATGAAATCATGAGTTTGGAGTGGCAGTAGGTTTGAGGGCTGGGGCCCTGGTGCTCCATCACGGTCAGAGCTGCTAGATTGTGGCACGATACGGTCTCAGCATCTTGTGTGCTGTGGAGTCCTCTTGGGCCTGAAGTATGGCTGGGGTTGTAGTGGGTTCAGCTGTGAAGTCAGGGGCAAAGCTCAGAAAGCAAGGGGTCGAAGAAGGTGTCCTCTGACTTTGGAAGATCGCAGTTACATCAATACCCCCTGGAAAAGGAACAGAAGTAAAATAGAGAATGGATTACGTCTCTATGAAAAAAGCATGAAGCTGTAATGTTTGAGTTGCAGGGTGGGATGCATGGGTTTTCTGTTGACATGTGGGGAAATAACATTTTACTGACTATCCTTTCCCCCCCCTGAGCGAAAACAAACACTCATAACGCCTCAGTTTGGTGCAAAACTTGATTTAAGCAGGGCTGTTTTTGTTTGATTTTTTTGGTCTTTTTTTTTTTTTTTTTTTTTTTTTTTTAAGGAAAACGGTGGCAATTTATGCTCCCTGCCCCACATTCCTTGCTATCCTGGCATTTAGCATAGGTTTAAACAAGGTGCTCCTTGGCCTGATCTCCCCATGGAGATTTCAGAAAGCGCTGGAAGGCTTGAGCTTCCTGCGATCCCTGGCATGTCTTCCGTTACGCAGCTATGGTTATTGTAGCAGTAGGGGACTTGTTAGTTTTCCAAGTGCAGTTCCCAGCCAACGTGTCCGCTCTGCGGTGTGGACTCCTGCATGTTCAGTGTTAAAATAGTTCTATAGCTTTCAGGCATCTTGCATTTCAAATATGGGTGGAGAAGCAAGGGTTGGCCTTTAAGGCAGGGGTTTCAAAGCTTTCTGATATCAAAGGCCATGTTGACAACTTGGCAAGCGCTTGTGGGCCAAAGTATGAGATCTTTAGGATAGGAGCTGACTTGCTGCAGGCATTGGGAAGGATGTTTTGCATTGTTTAAATGTATTGTCAGGTGTATTATGTCCTTCCTCTGCAGTGTGCCTGCTGAAATGTCTCCTCCTTTTGTGCTAAGCTTGGCTCACTTTTCCAGCAGCCAGGGAAGGGGTTAATTTGCTGTTACACTTCACTCCAGCTTGTCTCTTGCTGTCCAGTGTCTTCTCCCTAAAACTGTTGCTGTGGGGAATCCCACGTCGGGAGCCCTCAGCTGCAGCAGCTCACGCGGTGCCTGGGGAGGGTGGCAGGGAGCGTTTGGGGAAAGCATTCAGCTCGGCCGGCAGGTTACAGAGTGGAGGATGCATCTCAGCTGTGAGCCCTTTGCAGCCCTCTCCTGGGTGTGGGAAGCAGGTAGGATCCTGCAAACTTAGGAAAGCAGCTGGTTCTGGCAGGGCAGAGCTTGTCTAACCTGGTCAAGGTCTCAGAGGTCTTACCAGGTTACTTGCTGCTTGTTGACTGTTTGAAATACCAGCATGTGTCGCTTCCGCTCTGCTCTTGTGCTTTCCAGCCTCGCTGAACTGCAGCTCTGCCTCCTTGCGTTGGGTGCATTAGCTGCCTTGGTTTGCTGAGGGATTTGAGCATCTTTGGCTGCTGGACAAGCACTCTACCAGTACTTACTGCACTGTGCTTGCAACTATAAGAAGCTTAGTTTTCACTTCCTATGTGAGGCAAGTGAAGCGCAGAGGACAGTGCAACAGCACGGTGCAGAAAGATAAGTGCAGTACCTAGAGACATACCAAAATTTTCCTTTCCTCAGCCCTGTTGCAGCCAGTGTAGCTTTGAGGTGTGGAGTGCAGCCAGGCTAATTGTTTGAATCCTTGTCTGGCTCACGGATGGAGCGTGTGTCCCGCACTGGGCTCTGGCTGCGGTGGCTGGCCGGAAGGAGCAGAGCTGGCACGGATGTTGCAGCTTTTAAATGCAGTCACAGGTTTTGGTCTGAGGTGGAAAGGTACTTTAAGAGCTACATTGTTTTGCATGAAAGACTAAACAACAAATCTGTAGCAGTGTGGAGGAGAAGCCAGTTTTCCTAACTCCTGGTCATGTGCTTTCGCCACAAAGACCCCATTTCTTCTTTTACTTAACTGAAGAATTCCATTAGATCAAAAGCCAGTTAAGGAAAATAGAGCCCCATGTGGTCCTGTGTGGTTACTTAGGCAAGTGCTATTTTTAGGAATCCAAATTGAGTAAGCCCTGGCTCTTACTGCTGTTAAAATCCATGGAAGTAAAATTAAAACTTCTACCTTCATCCCAGCCGCATGTAGGGCACTAGGCCCCAGCCATCCGGGTTTTTTTCCCCCTCATTTGTGCCTCCCCCAGCACATGCCCTGCCTTGCGGGGATTTTTGCCTTTCCAAGTGAGAGTTAATCAGTTCTTTTGGCGTGGGAGATTTGGAATAAGGCAGGTAGGAAGTAATGAGTAGTTCCCAAGTTGTTCCCCTTGTTAATGAGCGCTTGCCCTCCAGTCCAAGGGCTCAGCCTAACTCTGCTCAACTTCTCCTCACTTCAGCTTTTGTGTCCCAATTTCACTGAGCAGAAATTATCAAGAATTTCTGATATCAAGAGCAGAGAGCCCAGCCTCGCAAAATGTGTCTTGTTTGCAGTTCTTTCTTTGTGATGCTGCTGAAGAATACTTTTTGCTCATGGAGTTTTGTACACAGACCTGATAGACTCTTGATAACATTTGGGATGGTGAGCATTGATAGAAGTAATACAGTTTGTTCTTGAATAAAAACAGAAGAATACAGTTTATTTTCTGGAAACAGTTGCCTGATGGTGACCAGATACCTCTCCATGACTTCATGCCCTAGGCTTGCAACATGCAGAAGTTTCATTGGTTATTATTTTGAGTATTTTTCTGAGCAGAAAAGTAGCAGAGAGGTAAGGCAGAAAAAGAATTTAAACGCTGAGGAAGCTTTGGGTGTGTGGCAGGGGAAGGCTGCTGAATCTTTTTGAGGTGGCAGAAAAGTCTGTAAACCGCAAGCACTACTGTATTTGATTAATGCTGTTTGCACAAATTACTTCTCCATAATTTCTTTTATTTAAAAAACGTGAGGAAAATACTCTGTCACAATTTGAAGGCCCTTTTAAAGAGCCTGGAGATTTAAGTAAAGGACTTGATTCAGAAGTGAGAGTAAAAAGTGTTTTGAGTTTGAGAAGACCCTGTGTTGGCTGATAATTTTCTTCAGGTTGTATGATCTCTATTTGGAGAACTCTTCGTTTAAAAACGACAGCAGGAGCAACAAAAAATCTTCTGAAATCTTGTGTCAGAGCTAAATTCACTGCATAACTGGCCTGTATGGAGAAGACATAGCAATATTCTCTGAAAAATTTGGGATCATTGTAAATGCTGAGCAAGTAACTGCTGACCTTTTAAGCTTGGTTGACATGAACTACTTGCTAATGTTTCATGTCGGGATGGGAAATTAGTCAGGGATGATATTTGTCTATGTTGGCATAAATGCAGTTAGATGGGCAGTGTTTTTTAATGCTTCAGTTTTCTCTGTTTAGAAACCTGGATTGAGTTTGGCCAACAAAAGTTATTTTACTGATACAAATTGCATGTTCCCTTGGCAGCCCCAGGTACGTGTGATGTGTACAGAAGCTGCAGGTGATTTGAACTGAAGGAACGACTAAAAACAGCACCAGGAAATTAGTAGTCTCGGAATAGTTGAGGATTAAAACATCTTTGATTGTGCTTAGAGTATGGCATGTACGGAGCTACACTGCTGTGTCCTGGGTAGTATGGATGTGACTGTGTCAACAGAGAAGGCTCAGGGATATTTAGCAGATATATAAAGATCTTTTGCCTGAATTATTCTTTTCCATCTGTGTCATCAGCTCTTTTCTATAGCCGTGATGGTCAATCACTTCCATAGGGCAAGAGTTCTTCAGATCAGAATGTGAAATCCTTGCATGCAGGAGAGTGGTTCTTGTGACTCTTGGGGGTTGTACTTGTGACCCCCTTTCATGCTGGGAGCCTCAAGTCTGTTCTAGGACACTGGCTTCCCACTGTTTGCTTCATGTCCTGTCATGCTTATTTATAATACTCTCATCTGTAAAACTGTTCTACCTAAACTCAGCTTTTTGCTGAGTATTTGTTCACAGAACCCTCAAAAGGAGGATGTGGTTTACTGTTCCTCAGGGCTGGAGTTGTTTTCTGTCTGGTCAGTTGGGGGGCTTTATGGCTTCCCATCAAAGAATGGCAACACAAGTAAATAATCCTCAATTCTTCAAAAAATATGGAATAGTTAAGGCTTAACTGCCCTTCACATGAACTGGGGATCAGAAGCAGCATCAGTATGTGAACTGCTGCAAAGCTGTACAAAGCTATAGGACTGTGAGCCAGGAATTTTCATCATAAAATATTGATCGCTTTCCTTGCGGAAAAGGAAATTGAGGTAATGTATTGTTACTGCAGAGTCTCCTTGCTGCAGCTTAGCTAAAGAACAGACCACTGCCACACCACAGAATGGAATTAAGGGATGTGATGTCCTATGGTGACAGCCACTGAACTGACTAGCAAGATGTGACATCGAGTAAAGTGAACATGCATAACATTTCTCATTTTTGTCCTTGCAATTGGAGATGAAAGCATGTGTTCTGGTGTTTTTAGTCTGTCAAACAAACTAGTTTTGGAAATGTGCCTCTACCCCTGCCCCCAGCCTCACACTTTCTGGGTGGCACTGCCATGGATGACCTTGCCGGCTAGCCTGCAAGTCAGTTTTGTTGTGTGTTTTGCTTCCGTCCTCAGTTTTGTTTCCCCAATAGTGTATTCCAGTGATTTGATGTTTTTTTCTTAATTATTCTTTGATATCCAAATCCTCATTTTGTGTGTTAACCTTGGGTGCGTTTTCACCTGGAAATCCTATTGGGAAATGGGATGATCTGGGTGTGCTTTGTAAGGTGTTTTTACTTTTAAAAAAGATCCTATTTTGCAAGGACTTCTCTCTTGCAAGAGGCAAGTGAGAACTGCATTTTCAGAGCAGTTAAATCTCAATGGTGTTTTTAATTGTTTTCTTTTGCCAGAAGTTTGTTTTTGTTGGGTTTTTTGCCTATTTTTTTATTTAAGAAACAGCTGTGGAGTATTACCATGTTGTATTTCGGAGCATGCAAAGCAGAATGAATGCAAAAGGTGACTCAATACAGATGCGTGGGAGCAGTGGTGTTCATTCTGTGTCGTATTTGGCTCCAGCCAAAGTGAGTGGAGAGGGGTAGTCCCCAAAAAGTTGCTTTTAAATGGTTGATAGCTTAGCTAATCTTACTTTGTTGTTGTCCTGTGTTTCTCTGCTACAGGAAGGGAGTGACTGTGCTGCTTCTGAGAGTTTCAGGGGTATGAGAAGGTGTGCAGGAAAAGGGCTCTCCAAGAAGCTGGCAAAGAGCAGCTCAGCAGCAAGGCTGGTGTACAGCCACCTATTTGGTAAATCACCTGCAGGTCTTATTCTCCAGCACAGGAAATAGTGAATATTAAGCAGAGAAGACTGTGTTGAGAATTACAACATTAAAGATCGCTTTGCTTTGCTATGTGCAGGGAGAGCTGACTCACACTAACCTGTGTTACAGCCTGCTTTGGGTAGAGCAGTTGGAAAACTGTGTCACTTCAGCCCAAGAGAACTGTAAGAACAGAAGTGTGGCAATATATTAAAATTACATCAAAGGCTCTGGGAGATCTTAATGAGATCAGCCCCATATTTATTTTCATGGTTAGGAACAGAAATAACTGAATCATGTCATGGAAATATTCTGGAATGGGGAGATGTAACAGCTAAGACTGTCTCTGAGCTGGTCGAAGGATTTGTTAACTCCAGACAGGCTGCTTCACTTTAGGGTAGTGAGAACTTGCAGACAGAGGATTTAGGCAGGGCAGAGACTTGGTGAAGGTTCCAAAATGTGAAAATCAGGTGAGCATGGCAGAGTGCTCTTTGCCTCAGCAGCAGGGCTATACCCTCTCCTTTACTATTATGTTTCTCTATTAGTCTGGACTTCCAGGATGGATGAATCCAGTGGACTGGAGCTAATTCTGGGTGTGGTTGGGCCCCAGCTCCCCATGCCAGGCTGCTGCAGCAGTAGTTCACCCCAGCTCACTTCAGCAGGACTTCACTGCTCCCAGGGCAGCTCTCAGGTCAGGTTTTCCTTTGCAGATAACCAAAGGTACTGCAGTGGGATAGCACTGCCAGTTGTTTCAAGGCTTACATTTTCAAGAGTAAATCATACTTTGCAGGGGAATTGGTGCTTTTGTTGCAGCCCCCAGAGGGTGTCAGGGACCACTGCCAGCTTACCATCTTCTCCTGTCTTCCTTCCCCCGCTTTAGCTCTTGGCAAAGCTCTGGGCCAGTTGGTGCTCATGTGCCTGTGGCATGTTCAGGGTGCTGTAGGACGTCTGTTGCTGAGCTGAGGGTGTCGAGCTTTATTTGCATTTGTCAGCAAACCTTTCCTAATGGTTGGGTTTGAGAAGGTTTCTGCACGTTCCCTTGCTTTTCTCTGCTCTCCTGGGGCCATGTATGCTACTGCTAGTGCTGCATGCACTGTGTATTTGAGCAAGTAGGAACCTAAATGTTTTCTCCAGGCACTGCTGAAGGAAAGAGGGTGTTTTTTTGGTTTTGTTTTTTTTTTTTTGAAATGGCATGCTTTTTTTTTTATTCACTTTGCCTACAAAGAAGGGAAGTGTTACTCTGCTGGTCTGAGGTTTGTTGGAAGCAGGGCTGCTGCCTGTGTGTGGCTGTGATACGGATGAACATACCTGCTCTGGCACTCCGCTCCAGCTGTAAGGTTACTCTGCAGCTTGTGGGAATTATCTTTGTAGGGTATTTCAGTGGCAGCAAAGGCTTTAGGCACTGGAGCTATGGTCCTACCCTTGTTGTTTTGGGGAAATACATCAGCTCCCATTGGACTGGATAGTGGATGTATCCCAGAAAGAGCAGGAAAGCTACAGACTGAATCAGCAATGAATGCATTTGGCCGTACATTTGGCACCTCCCAAATTAGTGCTGAGACACTGGTGGCTTGCAAAGATGTAGATGTTAGGCTGGAGCAGTCTAGTCTTCCCATTTTTAAGCCAGGCAGGAGTATGAGAAATAGAGACCATGTAAAGTAGAAATCCCTTCTGTTTTCTGGCTGACTAAGCTAGGAAGCCTTCAGGAAGATTACTTCTTAGGAAGAATTTTTAAGGTCCTATTTCAGAAAAAAAAGGGTCAGTTCTTTCTCTAGTGTCATATTATTGCTGTTCCACTGGTATTGGAGTTGAGCCACCATGGTACCTGAAAAACTGTATCTCTTTTCAGTAGCTAGCAATATTCTCAGAAGATTTACTTGGTTTTCCTGCCTCAGTTTGAAATGCTTGCCTTCAGCCACATAACATCTGCCATACTAACATTGTATTTTCTCCAGAGTGAATTATATTCTGAAACTCAGCAAAGGCACAGGAGAGCTGTGTGTACTGAAAAGTCCTTTTATAAATAACTAGAGAAGTTGCATTTAAATAGTCCTTTAGAAATGAAGTACTTTAAAAACCTTTAATGGTTTTTTAAATGTCCAGAAGATGCATATAATTTAATGTAGGGGGGCAGAGGTCAACATAGCCTTTCAACAAGTAGATAGCCAAAGAGAATGCAAAAATTTGTATTTAGCTTTGGTTAAGTCGATGGAGAAAGTCTAATTTTTTTTTGTTTTGTTTTGTTTTAAATCTTCTCTCCCTTTTGGGCAGATACCACTCCAGATGGGTGAATTCTAAAAGGAAAGCAAAGAAATTCTGTCTCTGAAGTAACTGCTCATGGCATAATGCTTCTATTCTTCCAAAAGGCAAATTGTTTAGAAAACAAAATCAACCAAATATTAAAAATCAGTATTACCCTACCATGCTTCATAGGGTAACCTTGATTGTCTGCATCCGCCATAGAGTTATGGTTCAGTCACTTTTAAGGTCTTGGTGGATTTAATCTTGTGTGTCTGATGGTGGTACTTTCCTTTCTTTGTGCATATGGCATGTTAGGAAGGCTTGAGACAATTCTCTGATCTCTTTCTTGTCCCAGAAGTGATACCTGATGTTGGTCCTGCTGTGCTTTGTAATGGCTAACATTATACACTGAATTATACCTTACTGAGCTCTGTATTGCCCAGGGGAGGGCCTGTCATACCTCTCTGCTGCCTATGGTGAAGCATTTAGATCGGTCTAAAAAGAATAAATGACAGACACTTTGCCAGAGAATGAGTAAATATGGGGAGAGAGGAAGGAAACTTTTTGAAATGTGACTTGGCACCAAGTGCTACAAATCTTAAGGTACCCATTTCCTGCAGACTTTGAAGGGAGCAGTGCATCCTAAAGTGGGTTTGATGCTGAGACATTTTTGTGAAGCAGTGTTAGCCACGGTCCTGGTCTTGTAGATAGCCACAGAAGAGAATTCCCTCTGAGGACTGGTCTGAAACATTACTTTAGTCTGCCTTATGTCTGAGAGGAGATGCTTTTCAATATCAAAAATGCTTTAATTGCCTCCCATATTGTCTTTTTTTTTTTTTTTTTTTGGCTTAAATTGAACATTTAAACATATGACTGCTGAAGACTGAGTCTCCGGGCTCTTTAAAGTAGAGCATGAAGGTTTTCTTCATGCTGAAAATGCTGTTACACTTTGATAGAGCATAATAAAATGTGACTGCCTGAGATGAGCAGTTGCTTCATTGTGCATGACAGAGCAAATCAATTTTCCTCCCATTGCTTTTCCTCTTGAGAGATAACATGCCAAAATAGTCAGTACCCTGTACTATGAATGTTCAAGGATAGACAAATTGTTCACTGAAGTTAGCGGGTTTTTTTCCTTTCTATTTTATTCTCTCCTCCAATAATGGCTTAAATAATTTTGCCTTTGGAAGGCTTAGCAGAGGACTTCAGATATCATAAAAATGTGTTGTGGGTTTATTCCTTCACTAAAAGATTTTTATTGGCTTTTTTCTCCTGTCATCTCAAATGTTTCCTTGAATTTGGGAATCAGATAGTAAGTGTGGCTGCTGTAAAAGGTTTAAGGTTGTTGTGGAGAAGGTTTGGCACTGCTGTGTATGTTCTAACTATAAAGAATATCTTCTGGAAAACACAGGTCTTCCTCATTTTCTAACTTTACAGGATTATACCTGTGACATGGATTATTAAAAATGTTGTGGTGAACTGACAAACATAATGTTCCTCAAGGAGAGAAAAATGAGATGCAAATCGTTTCAATCTCTCAAATTTTGCACTGTAGAAAGAGCAGTGCAATCTACCATGAGTCACTGTGAGCTGTAAACAGAGGTAATTTGAGTGTGTAAGTTATCAGTGCACATCAAAGAAACCAGGAAATGTACTGGGCTTTGTGGATGTGCAGGGCTGTGCAGAGCAGCGTTTCTATAAGTGATGCTGTTTGGTTTTCTCTGTAGTCCAGTGTACATGGGAAGGTATCAGGTTTTTAGGAAGGGTTGAGTGCTTGGTACTTGGAGGACTGGCTCTCCATGAGGGCTTGGTTTGAACAACCAAGATAATGCCTGAAAAATATGAGCCATAGGATGAGAAGGTTCTTGAAATTGGCCAGTGGTACAGCTACCTGCCTGTGTAACTCTGGTTGGTTGGGGTTTTGGGTGTTGTGTTTTTGTTTTATTTTGGGTTTTTTTCTTCCATTCCTAAAATAGCCCTGCTTCTGCTATTGAAAAAGGATGAAATAATAAATCTTCCTCACGAACAACTTCTTGCTTTTCCTGTGGTAGACAACAGTTTGACTGCAGCACAAAGTTAGAGAAATGTCCTGAAATTGTCAGGAAAAAACCCCATGATCAAGAATATTATTGAATAAATCTTTGAGTTATGAGAAGGTAGAACCTAAAATCTGATAGTTTGAGTAATGGTCACATAGCTACTCATAAAAGCTTGTATTCAGCAGTAACTTTTCTAGAAGGCCACTGTTTATGCCTGCAAATGTCAGATTTGTAATAATGAAATTAGAACTAGATGTGTTACAGATGTTGGCACCTTAAAGTAACACATTCAAGGCTTTGTCTTGGTTTTCTCTGTAAGACATTTTGCGCAACTGAAAATTAAAATGGTGTATAGGAGATGATGGACAAAGGGATCTTTTTTGATGTGTCAGTCACTCTGGGTTTTCATGTGTGTTTGTAACAGATCTGCAGCTGAAGGCAGAGCCACTAGTGAGCTGCAAGCACAAAAGAGTCTGGTGATTAAGATACATTTAATCTGTGCTTGCTCTCTGAGCCTGGTAGGCTACAGGATACTGTTGGCTCTCTGATGAAGCTGAATTTCAAAGAAATCTTGGAGGTTCTGTGAAGGCTTCAGCCTGAATGATGCATGCTTAACAAAGAAATTAAAACCAACTGGACTTCAAGGACTAGAATCTGGTGTGTTGTAATGATGCTGCCTATTGTGGTATTATTAGATCTGTTGAAAAGGGGCAAAGTGAATCATGCAGGAGTTGAAGTGTCTTAGTAAAAATGTGTCTCTTGAACACTGTCTTGTTGGTCTTTCGATAGTTGACTTGCTAAGTGTGCTGAATGACAGTGTTTTGGTCACACAATGTTTTTCCTAGATTGAGGTAAGGGGAGGGGCATCACTTGGTTTTCTTGGTGTATCAGGTTTCATACAGACTCTTTAGATGAAAATGAAAATGAAAATATGCCTAAGCATGAGAGGGAAAGATGTTACAGAATGTGACATCTCTGTAGTGATGCCTTTGTGGTCAAAATGGTAACCGCCACTGGTGCAGCAAAGGACAATCTCTGCTACTTCCATAAAATTGAAAAACTGAGACATCAGTCAAGTGATTTATGTCAACATAAAGCTCACTCTAAAAACTTCCACTTTCCCAGGTATTGCCAAGTGTCTGTTTTGAGACATCTGAAGCCAGCAAAACTGCTGGGATGGGCAATGGGCTAATTAGTCCAAAGTGAAGGCAATGCATGCATGTGTATTGTCCCGTCAGGCTGATGGTATTCTGGTCTCCCTTTGTGATGCTTGGTCCTTGTAACCCACTTGGAAGATTTCTGGTGGACAGAGATCCTAGTGTGGCTCCCAGTACCCTGTCTGTTCAGTTAGCTTATCAACATAATCTTTTAATGTTGCCTTCACCAGAGGGGGACCAACACAGCATGAGGATAAAGGCTGCTCTTCATTTGTTTTATCTGTAGCCATTAATTAGGAACTGATGAAAGAAACAGACTTTGTTTCAAGGCTGAATCATTCTTCTTCATAATTCAGGCATCCCGAATACAGAAACACTGCCGTTCTTTAGCCAAGTAGAGCACACAGCTGAAACTCAGATAGCTGGGTTTGTTCACACATTGACTGAGGATTTATACAAATTATTTAGATGCTGTGTTTCTGGTTGCTTGTTAACAGAGGTTCTTGCAGGCATTTTGAGAGTTCATACTTTATGTATTTGCATGCCTTAATCCTCCAAATGGCTGTTGGTGTAACTCTGTGCTTAAAGCCTTGGAGGTTTCTACAGTGATTTTTACCATTTATTACAAATGACTTTTCCTAAATCAAAAGAATTTTGAATCATAAGAGTGAGGGAGGAAATTAATACATTAGTGTAGTGTGGTTTGCATCTTACTGAGGTGTGTTGATGAGACTTCTGTTGAGCTCTCTGGTGTGTAAGGAAGGGATTGAGTACATGTCTTTCCCCTCTGGTATGCCTTGTCTAAGAGTGGCAGTCATTGTATTGAAAGTCTGCTTTGTGTGTGTCCACAGATCAGTCACGGTGAAGATAACTCCATCATGTGCTCTCTAATTACAGTGATGCATTCAATATTTTCCATCCCTTCGTAGCCATATAGGAGGGGAAAGTAGACAGTCTGTCTGGAAAATAAAGGAAACTCAGGCTTGGAACCTCAGCATGGCATTTTGTTCCTCTGTGGTTCATCTGCTTTCAGCCCTGACTTCTCTATTCACCATCTGCCTGCTACTGTTGCACCCTTGATTTAGTTGATCAAATGTATTTGTTGTGGAATGAGGCAGAAGTGTGAAATTACCTTCTGTGTCCCCATGAATGCCACTGTATTTCTGGGCTGTATTCTCTTCCTGCAGCCTCTCTGGTCTACGGAGACACTTTTCTGTTTCTTCGGGTATTTACCAGTGTCGGGCCTCTGGACTTCTGAGTTCAACCAGTCTGGAAGGATGTTTTTTACTGCTGGGTGTCAGAATTCTTCTGGAGAGGTTAGATTGAGAGAGATCAGAGGATTTCCTAGGAGGATGCAGACACAATCTAGTCTCATAAAACATTATCTGAAAGAGACATAACCTGTTATCCTGGAGAGCCTGTCTGTTTTTTCAGGCTAGAGAATGGGTGCAGCTACTGTAAATGTGGATTTTAAAGATAAATTACTAGACTTGGTACTTGCATGGGTTATATATTGGTTCTATTTCAGTTTCCTCACAGAGATACCCTTAACTTAGTGCCTCTTCCAGTTCTGGTGCCTGGGGCACTTCACAGAAATTCTTTGTGTCTATGGAAAATATAAAAGCAAAGCCAGGAAAGATGGGGTTTCTTTAAATTGAGGATAGTTCCCCAAGAAACAAACCATTACTCTGAGCAGTCATGGTCTCACTGCTCCTTCTTGACCAGAGCAGAAGCAAATAATGATCTCTGTTACACTAGCATACCACTTACACAACACTCAGCAGTTCCCAATACACCCTTGCAACAATGCCTGCTTCTGCCAGATTTGCTGAACCCTGTCAAAAGTGAAGTGTGATCAATCCAGTTGGGTAATTCCTACTGGAAAACTGAATCAAATGGGGGTCTTCAAGATGTCTGAAAGCATCTCTGCTTATATTTCCTCTAATTTTTTACAGCAGCATTAAGAGGCTGGAATGGAAAATGATTCTCATCTAATTCACTTCTGTGCCTCTTTCTAAGACTAGATACAGGAACACAAAAACTGGCACAATGTCACATAATAGTTTGGTTTGGAAGAGGCCTTTAATGGTCATCTAGTCCAACCACTCTGTAATGAGCAGGGATATATCTTTGCCTTTGTTTAGTTGTGCTGATACATTTTTGTAGGTATGGATTGAACTTTACTTTTTATAGCCATTAAGTCTGTCCTTTCACTGGGATATTTGGTGGTCACAGACGTCCATGTCTGTTCTCCCTGCTCCTCCTAGTGCAGGGACACAGCCAGAGGGGACCATGGCCTGCAGAACCACTTGCTGGTTCGGGCAGAAATCCAACTCATTTGTTGTCCTTCAGGATACTTTCATGAAGGTGCTTTTCTGGGTAAGCAAAACGTTTTTCTGGATAGGCACATATCCAGTAAGCACCCAAAGCCATGTTGCAGAGAATACTGTGCTGTGGCAGACAGTCCTGGAGGTCAAGGATGTTCTTTGGGCAGATGCATTCACAGCTCTGAGCTTGCAGATTCAGCAACTGCAGTGAATTCAAGTGGTCACTGTAATGTGGCAGGAAAACTAAGCACAAAACACAAACAAAACCTTTCTTGGGCTAACATAGAACAGCGATGTGATTTAAGGTGAAAAAATGTCTTTCCCTCTCCTTTGAGTTTCTGCTGTTATTTTATCTGTATGGTCTCAGTAGTGCAGAAGACAATTGAGGATTAGAGAAACTGTACACCAGTGATTCCTTTTCAGGCCAGTGAGGAGGAACTAAATCCTTCTAGGGTTTATGAGCAAAGCCGCAACACTTTGAGCAATGTCCTCTTCTTATTTCGTGTCGGTGACTAGTGTAAGTTTAGCTGGCCTGCCAGGGTGGATGGGAGATGTCACCTAGTGTGCAATTTTGTGTCTCTGGGTTGACAACCCCATGGGAACTGGAGCTTGTTACAGCAGAGGAAGACTAGTGGGAAGCTTTATTGGATGATGTTGATGTCACTGAGAGGGCAGGGTCTCTTTTGTGGCAGGAAGCATGTGTTTGACCTTTCACAAAGCCGTAGTCTTCATGCTGGTGGTCATTAATTCCATTCCTTTTAAGGCAGTGGAGAGATTATCTTGATGTCTGAACCTTCCTTGGCTCCTGCCAGATAGCACTGACCTGAGTGTAGTCTGGAGCCTGTTAGTCTGACTGTAACTATCTTCTCCTGGCAGTCCATGGAGACCCGGTCTCTGTTCTTGTATTGTTTGCTCTTGTCAGCTGGCTCTGCAGCTGTCAGGACCTTTCCTCTTCTCTTAGGTGATCCCCACAGACCAATCTTGAGTAACCCTTCTGCCCTGAGACTGCCTGACGCCATAGTACTGTCAGTACTTGAAATTGCAGTACTTGAATTGCATAAGCTAGACCTATCACTGAACTGTTCCCTCTCCTCTGTTTTATACAGGTGTGCTCTAAAATTCATCCTCCATAAGCTCTGACAACTCCTGTGTTAGATGTGGTGTAGTCCTTGGTGTACTTGGTTAGCTGGCCATCTAGGGAGGCTTAGTGTGCTTCTCCTGTACTGGAATGAGTCTTACTTGGAAACAGATCAAGTGAGTTGTGCATGTAGACAAGATTGAAATTGGTTTAAAGCCTATTGTCAGGGAAAACATTTTTATCTTTTCCTCTGAGCCATTGGCATTCAACTGTCCCTTTCCCAGCAGCCATGTCTGCACAGTTCTGCCATAATCCCTTTTCTCTTTAGCATGTAGACAAAATGATGGGAGGTCAAGCTTCAGAATTGGATTGACAGAGGTGACAAAACCTGTCACCAAGACAAGCCTGTTTTGTTTAGATGACATGCAGCAGTCCATTGAAATGACCATGGTGCTGCAGTGTCTCTTGATGTGAGGGGAATCTTCTTCTGGTTTTTTTTCCTATTTGAAAGATTGTCTTTTGGTATTTGGAATTTTCCCAGACCTTCAGTTTGTGTTCTGTGTATAATTGTGTGATAACAGTAGCAGTTAACACTGCTTCCTCAGAAATTGACCTCTGCAGGGTCCGAGTGAGGGTGAAAGTGCATTTTGCATGTTTGTATCCTGTACAGTGCAAGTAGCTTCTCATATTACTTAAACAGCCAAGTGGCAAAGTGGTGGCTCAGAGTACATCTTGCCTCTTTCACACCAATTGATCTGTGTAGGAAGTGCTTAGAAATTACTTTGAACTTGAGGCAAAAGCTCCTGATGTGGAAAAAGGTGCTTGCCCCTCTGTGATGGCGAATACTTGGAATCCCGTTCCTTTGAGGCAAAGATTCTCTGACTAGTAATTACTAGAAATTCTTTGGCAACTGTAAAATGGTGTAACGTTGCAGGTGTCATGGTTAGAATTAGGAAGAAGCACACCTATTAAATTGTTACCATTCTGGAAAGCAGCTCAGTGACATGCTTTGCAAATACTGACCCTGCTGACTCCACTGTCCCTATTCTGCAAGTTCAAAGCTGATAACATGGATGCTGACTCTGAGTTCCACAGAGATGACTTGGACCTGACTTCTATAAATCATCAGATAAAATTGATATAGTGGCTATAAATAAGCACAAATACATTCTACTTAAAACAGGAATTCAGAGTTTGAATCCAGTTGCTTATCTTGGAGCTTTGCCAATATCCTAGGTGAGTCTAAACAGAAATGTTAATAAATATTGCAGGTATAAATTGACTTTAATCCTGGGTACAAGATGGAATACTGAAGGGGGAAAAAAAGGCAAGTTGCAGGAACTTGGAGGTTATTTAGAAGACATGTGCTTGTTGGAGAGGTGGAAAATTACTGTGAGAATATACGGCTTTGGTGCTGCAAGCTGCATTCACTGAATTTGGGGCAGGTTAGTAGGGAACCATCATATGCTCAAGGGTTTTCATGGAAAATACATGTTCAAATAATAAGCCCATCCGTGGAAATGATGGGCCTTAATCCTGCTCCCAGACTTGCACAACCAGTCAGGCCTCCCATAGGAATAAAAAAGGTGCTCTTGCTCTGCAGACTTCATAATCTTCAGCTAAAACTGTCTGAAGTATCTCACTGCCCTAGGTTTTGTAGTCCGTCAGCTCCCTCTTCATTTAAAAAAAGTGGCAAGTAAGTAACTCACCTTTTCTCTTTTATTTGGAAACAAAGTGCAGCATGAAACTTGTGCCCTGTATAGTATATAACCATGTGTCTTAATTTTTGGTGAGTACTGTTTCAAATCAGTCCTCTGCCAAGCAGTTACAAACTTTTTTCCTTGCCAGAACCACTGAACTCCATAGACAGCCTTCAAAGCACCTCATCAACCACTGATTCTTCCTGTTACAAAATATGTTAACTAATGAAGCTAAGCTGAGGAAAAAGTAAAATGTAACTGAAATTAGGAATTCTGCTGGAATTCTACTTAAGAATAACAAGGTGGGGTTTTTTGTTTGCTTGTTTTTTGTTTTGTTTTGTTTGTTTTTGTTTTGTTTTGTGGGGTTTTTTTGTTTGTCCCATCTGTATTGTTTTATACCAGAAGAGTATCAAATCCATAGTGATGTCACCAGTTTGCCAGACTTGATCATCTACTTCACATGATCTCCTGCAAGCAGAGCAAGAAGTCACTCAAAAGCAAAGCAGTCTTAAGTGACGACTTCTGCATAGTATCTGTGATGATGGTAATGAATATCTAATATCTAATATTTACAATTAGTGAATGACTTAATGTAATAATTACATTAGAGTTCAGAATGGAAAAGGTCTGGCAGTCAGCTCTGCAGGTTAAGGATGCTTCTCCTTAGCTTACAGCTTGACTGTTGATAAGGAATAAGCAGGGAAAACTGACCCTCTTTAACTATTTATTCCTGCTCTTTATCTTATAAGATTTCTTTGTGGCTTCACTCTGGACTTACTGCTCAGTGAAACATTGCCTGCAGGCTTGTGTTGTGTGGGAATGTAGGGGAGGGGAAAAACCTGGTGTACTCCACTCTCTAAGAAGTCCTCCAGATGATTTAACAGCTTGTCTTCAGCAACTTTTCTAAATTGCCCTGGTGCTTCAGTGGTAAGGTCAGTACCTGGGACAGGAAAAGTGCTGATGAACATTTTAAGATGTGCATCTATTCACAGCCCTTTGGAATAAGGGAAGTTTCTCTCTGCTTCCAGTTTTCTGCTCTTTCAAACCACTTGGAGTTATGTCAGTCATACACATGTACTCGTGTTTAGAACTGGACTGGGTCATGTTCATTGTCGTACTCTGTTAGGGCAACTTGCATATTAACCTTGCTTTGGTATCCTACATCAAATAGGAAGGGATAATATTTCATGCCTTTCTGAACACAAGTACAGCAAAGCTCCTTGCCTTCTTTTTCAATAGGGCTGGAAATCTGCTGTGACAGAAGCCTGTCCCATAGCAAGGTTGTGTTGTGTTTCTGACAGATGGGAGACTGATTCTTTTGGCCTCTCTTTCTTAAGAGTCTGGAGATGGTCTAAATTTTTGTCTGACTTGAAGGAAAGATCAATACTGATAATGTTTGAAGATTGTGCACAAGAGGAAAGAGTTGATGCATCTCCACCCTGATGCTTATGGACTGATTTCACATCAGATGTGTGGGTTCTGAAGGGAGCTGGTGTGGGAGCTGTGTTAGAATGCTCTTGCTGAAAAGGAGTTGTTAATTTTACACTTGTGAAATTTTCATATTCCTGAGAAGTAAAAACAACACTTCTTTTTTTCACTGGATAATGACCAGCAGGCTTGTGTGGATATTAAATATTAAGTCTTATTCTGAAAGGAGCATAGCTGTGTCTTAAGCAAGAGCTACCATCTGCTCTTTTCCCTCCATTCCCACAAATTCCTCCTCTGGCAGAGAATTAGATCTGGTCACAGTGTGTGGAGGCCTTTTAGTCATAATTAAAGTGCTGCAGTGGCAATTTCTGTTGTGGCTGTCCAAGGTTATGCCATTTTGACCACCAAACTCTCAAAACACTTACATGTGAATCCTCCAAAACACTAACAGCAGTTCATCTTCATGGAGCAATGGCTGTTGTTTAGAAGAAATGAAACAAACAAAGTCTGAATGCACCAGGGAACAAGATTAACTTTTTAAATGTCAGAAATAGTTATCCTTTCAAAGGGGGTGGGGGTTTATTAGAGTCAGTCAACTTACACTGTGCTTAAGGACCTATTTTTAAACAGAAATGGCTACATGAATATTCACTACTCACATCTGGTCTGTTGTCCCTGTTTTATGCCCAAACATAGCTTATTCTTATGAATCCCTTGAATTTTGCATGGGCTGTGGATGACTTTTTTTTTTTCCTGACTCCTTTTCTTCATCCACCAAACACTCAGCAACAGCACCAAAGTACAAGTCAGACCCCTCAGAAAGCTCTGCTGCTTTACAGCTTGGCAGCAGTCGTACACAAGCCAGCAGGAAAATAAAGATGACCTTTGAGATTTGATGCTAATAGAGCATTGTCCTGACCTTGTAATCCCAAATTTCAGAACAAATACCTCTAGTCAGCCTCATTGTTAATTGACACAATTGCTGCTGGTGTGATCTAGCAGTAATAATCGTCTCATGATGGGCTGGAACATCTCTGCTACCATCCCTGCTAATTGGGGCTGGGTGAGCAGAGCGCACCGCGAGGCTGTGCTGCTCAGCAGAGCGTGTCCCGGCGCTGACAGCCGCTCCTGGGTGATAAGAACACTTCACTTCTCTTGGTACCAACATCGCTTAAAGGCACAGTGCAAGGGGTAGATGATCCTGACTCTGCTGAATTTTTTCTTTGTAGGTTGCCTGCCTAGTAACATAAGCACAACAGCTATCAATATCTGCAACCAGTGTGTTGGAACTTGTATCCATACTGATTTTATAAACCAAATTATGGTTCTGGTTATGTGTGCTGAGCTTCCAACAAGGCATGCCATGCAGCTGTTTGGCTTATTGATCCCAATCACAGGCTGATGGGAGTAGACTTTCCCTAGTGTACAGGCAGCAGCTAAACTTGTTGCACATACCAGGGTAATGCAGTTTCTAACTTTGTCAGATCCCTTATGGAGAAGTCTCAGGTAATTAGACAAAGTTCTACCTGGTTGCTGATTTAAGAGCAGTGTTGGCATTTCTATTTTTAAATCCGAAAGACTTCAAATAGAGGAAAATATACTATCTGCTGAGGCTGTAAAGAAACTTGAAGTATGTGAGAGAAACTGAGGAAAAATACATCTGGAAGTCTTTGTTACACTTTTGGCACAGTAGCTGCATCTGGCCTTTTTGCCTCTGGAAAATGAACTTTGAATCCTTAAAAAATAAATAAAAAAAAAAATCAGTAGCTCTCAAATCAGCTTGTTAGTTCTTCCTGGAAAAAGCAACATTTAGATCCAGTATGTATGTTGCACAGCACTTCTCAGTGTGTCCTGTTGCTGCTGCCAGCCTGACCACAGGTGAGTCGCACTGAAGGTCCCCAATTTTCCATGAGACACCTGGGTGTGGGTTTTTTGTGTTTTGTTTTGTTTCGTTTTTCCTGCTTTGGCTGTCCTGTCTCTTCATCTTCCTTTATGTTGTACTGGTGAGCAAGATGTTTAATTTTCGAGGGGAAAGGAAAGGGGAAGGGGCAGAACAGAGACAGGTTTATCATAAAGTAGCCAGAGTGTTCAAGCTTTGCCACCATTGCACTATTTGCAGTGCCTGGTTGCATTCCCACAGCTTAACTGAGACTGTGGAGCTTTTATTAGTAATTAGCTCGTTGTGGCTTTAGGGCTTTCAGACACGAGTAGTTGTTTTCATTGGGGGTATTAATTATGAATCACAAACCTGTAAACAGCTATAGCCAAGAATGTGCATGTTTGCAGATATGACTGTTTTGCTGTTCAGCCCTGGGTTAGCTCTGCACTGCCCTCATTGTTGTTGCAGAGAAGTGTATGGAAAACATGTTTTTAACCTCCTAGATGCTATTGAATTCCTGCATAGCAGTCTGTAAAACTGTGGGAAAAAATGGCCTGCTCATTTGTTTTCTAAGCAATCTGATTTAAATATGATGGTTTGAATGGGTTGAAGCAAGGACTTTGAGAGCCCACTTCTGCAAAGGCCTTGCTTTAAGATCTTCTTATAAATACACTTAAAATAATGTGATTTTAATCTTCTGGGGGAGGAGGGAAAAAGAGAATGTTTACACTTGACAGTCTTACCAGCCTGGTTTTACTGATGCTGACTATATTTCCAGCATTGTTTTCCTGATTTTCTGCAGGCAGTTCTTAACTAAGAAGTCAAATTATCTATCAAACTTGATAGCAAATCTTCCTTTTAATTCAGTGTAGCCTAGTTCCTCCTCTTTAATGTGGGATGAACTTGCTCACCACTCAAAGAGTTAGGATTCATATATACCAGGAGTCTTGGATGGCTTCTGTGGGTGGTCAGATCTAGAAAGACAGAGTGGATACCAGGGTCTGGGGTGAAAGTTCTAGTAGAGATGGAGACATACCTGCATTTCTGCAGTAGGAGTGTGACCTGCATGGTCAGAGACCATTTCCACTGCACCTCAAACAACCCAAGCCACGATAACTGCTTTTTTAAATTCTCTGGTTGTGAATTATGAGAAAGCAAGAATTAGTTCAATGAATGTTTGAGTTGTTGACCTCTGACAAATACTGCTGCTGTCTGGGGAAGAACAGTACTGCCCTTTGCTAGCTTTTCTTTCATCATGAGAAAAGCTGCATCTTTGTCTGTGAGAACCCTCTTCATGTGCAGTCCATGTGAAAGTCTGTACTAGATTTAGGTTTTGAGGGACACCAGAAGACGAACTGGTGGTGCTAGACTTGCATTTTTTCCCAACGGATTCCTTTCTTCCCTCCACTTGGTCTTGCCTTGATTTTTTCTAAGAACTCTCCCAGTACCTGTCTAAGAAAAAACCTCCAAACTAAGACAAATCTGACCTTGACAAATTTTGCAGAGGTAATAAAAACTGAATCATAAGCTGGCTTTTGAGGAGTAATTTTCTTGGGTAGATTTTTGAGGTGCTTTCATTACTGCTGATTTCCTTTCTTTAAATATATTTCATAGTGGGATTAGGAGGAAACCCAGACAATGTATGCTAGCTAATTTGGGGTTTATTGCAAAGTATTTCTATGCTTTACATTTATGTAAAAGGCTAGGGTAAAGTGTTTTTATCCAGTTTTCTCTCCTCCCCTTCCAAGTTAAGAAACAGATGGCCTGACCTGTGTAACGCTTTAAGTGTTGGAATTGGCATCAGTGTCTTCTTAAGGATTAGTTTTGAAAAAACAAAACCCAGGAAGCATCATGTCTCTGCTCAGTGTGAAAGCTGGTCTGTACAAAAATAGCAGGCTCGCAATATGTGATTGAGATGATTCCCCTGACCTAAATAAGGAAAATGATTACCTGATCTTTGGAATTTGGCTTTGCTTCTAGCGTTTCCTCCTGCTGTCAGACAGTATGTGTACCTACCTTCTCTTCCCCTGCCCATCAGCACACACTTCTCAGCAGTGTTGCAGCTTCAAATATCTGCATTCTTGGATGTACAAGTCTAAGTACATCTAAGTCCTGGCTGTTGCTTGAATGGCAGGGTTTTTGTTGGAAGTGGGGCTGGTTTGATAGGTACACATGCAGCAGGAAGGAAACCGATAGAGAGTTGCTGATGATGGATGGTAATTTAGGTATAGAGGGTCAACCAGGATTTTTAATTAAGCCTGAAGATTTGTGTCCTTTTAAAGTTAATATTTGCTGAGTATAAAGGTAAAGTTATTGCTATTCTTAAACATGGACAGTTGATTAATAGTTATTCACAATGTGATGGAGCTCAAGCCCAGCAGAGCATAGATTTGTATTGTTTTCTGTAATGAGTGTATTGATCTCTAAGAGGGATATTGTTGGTGAGGAAGAAGTTATCAAAACTGAAATCTGTTTAACACCTGTTAAGTTTTACTGGTGTTGTCTTTTCGGTCAGTGATATTCTAGATTGGATCTCAGAATCAAATAAAGCTTTCTCTGTGCAGGATAGCTAAGGAGCATTTCTGTTGTAAAACAGGCATGATTATTGTGGTTAAGAGAAAGGAGTTGATAATATCAGATCCTAAAATGGTGTGCTCTGATATAAAATGAAGATGCTGAGCAAATCCTGGTGAAATACCTTGGGAGTGGTCCTTGTTTGCATTTGTCATTATGATTCTTGATAGTCTTTATGGAGGAGCTCATTGCTTTTATTGAATGAAATAGCTGTCACACTTCTAATTGTTACTAAATTTTTTAAAACGTGCTTCACTATTGCTGTATGGAAATGTTTGACCTGAGTTGGCCAGTGATGAGCCAGTGACATGCGTTTTGAATTTTCATTTCCTCTTACCATTTGCAGTACACTATAAAAAGAACAGGAAAAATTCTGTGGGCTACTTTCTGCTAATAGCCAGACATCACCGATAGCCTATGAACTGAATTGCTGGGGGCTGGAGGAACATCCCTTGGAAGGCTGCTGTCTGCTTGCTGTGTGCTTCTGTTCCCTTGGCATCTGCTGTTGGCCCCGGGGAGAGGAGAGTTTCTGTGCTGAGGCGGTCTTTGATCACACTTCTTACAGCTATTTCTACAGAAAACCCATCCAGCTCTGCTGAAGCTGTGGGCATAACTCTGCTCTGTTGCTGTGGTTTAAAAGTGATGCTATGTGCTTGTCAAACAAGGCCGCTATGGCGGTGCAGGTGGAGAAGAGGGATGGTTTGCTCGTTATTGCATTGCTGCCTTTCTCAAGGAGAACACGGGAAGATCACACAACTGGAGCAGTATTAGCTGCTTCCTGTTCTTTAGGATGCGTCTTTAGCCTACCGTAATCACCATGCTCTGTTCGGAATAGAGTCTGTCGCGTCACTTCTCAAGTCCTTGTGTAGGCATTGCCGTCTGTGGACAGCTGTCCTGCTGCAACTCCTTCCTCTGTTGGCATTTCCTAAACAAGGAGCTCTGTGGGAAACTGTTCATTTTGTTGTAGCCTCCTTTTAAAAAGGGATGTTTGGCACATTTCTAACTGAAGGCAAGCAGTTGTTGAACAGAATGAAAGTTGTTTGATCTTGCTTCTGTTACAATGTGTTACGCTAAGGGCAACACTGGCTTTTGTTTCGTGCGGCAGGCCTACACAGGCAGCTCAGGTATGGGATAAATAACATGCTAGTTGCCGCAGAGCTTGACCCCTGGGCAGAAGTGGAGCTGGCTGCCTTGTGTCACTGCGAGGAAAGAGTTTCCATATAGGCAGTTACCCAGCAGAGTTAATGAGCTGTGAACACACACCTTCCCTAATTGTAGTTCACTGCTTGTGTCACCACAGCTCTGTCGCTCTTGTGTGCATCCTAACTTCCTCAGCTCTCCAGTCTTTGGGATCACATCTGTGCCAGTATTCCACTTACGTGGTTATCTGTGTGGTCATATTTGTTTGCAAGAAACACAGATTTTGGCGTGACTTAAAGTCAATTGTAATAATTTTTTTTGGTTTATATATGAGAGGTCCCTCTTAGTCAGGCAAGCAAATTTTGACCTGATTTTCAGGCATTCTGTAGGTCTAATTTTGTCACACTCACCTTAGGATAGCAAGTCTTGCTGAAACCTAAAATAACTTAGCTAGAGATACTTAATGCAGATGTTTATCTGCTGTTTCAGTTCAGGCCTGGTGGTGGTGTTTATCCACAATGATGTGTGATTGCATATGTGGGGGCTTTCAAATGATCATCAGATCTCTGGTATTTTGAAGGCCTTTTTGTCCAGTTTTACGGACCATATTCTTGTGTGGTGTTTTGCATGGGAATTTCTATCTTTGGGGGGGCATAAGGTTTTTGTGTAGCTTTCGAGTTTTTTTGCAGGTAGGTTAGTAATGAGAAGATACTTCAGGGGCCAGGGAATAGCTTTCCCAGTGGGGCTAGTATGTTCTAGTGAATCTTGTTCATGAGGTGTACTTTAATCTCATCAGGCATAGCTAGCAGGTCTGGTTTGGCAAAATTAACTATTCTGCCAAGGCTTTGAAGTCACTAATATTTCTTTCACTTCTCTTAATGAACCCCATTACACTTCCCGTAGTCTGACTGTGCGTTTGGCCGGGCTGCAGTGCCAGTTGAAACAGGGAAATAGATCAGCCATTGTGGAATGGCAGGACCCAGAGTCATCTAGGATCCGGGAAAGGCATGATTGAAACCAAGAGTGCTTAGGAGAACATGAAGGTTTTAGGAACAGGTTCTTTGTGAAGGCTCACGGGATTTTTTTGTCTGTGTCCTGAATTAAGTATGTGACATTAACTTTCAAGGGATGGTAAAATTGAGAGGTCTTTCATTTTACAGTCAATGTGAGCTTTTCCCTGAGTCTCTTAGAGTGGGCCAAGGATGAACCATGAAATTCTTTAGCAGGACAGGCTCAGCTTTTCTTCTGTTTTGGTGGAGAAATGGTTCTTGTGTGAAGGCTTTTGCTATGGCAGTTCATAAAACTTCCCTGTTGGAAAAGAGCTAAGAGCGTCTAATTAGCCAAAACACTTTAATCCTCCTGCCAGACTACCTGCAGATAAGCCTTCAAGCAAAGTACGTGTTGAGTTTCAGCTGGGAGTAGGTGTTTGGAAAAATTAAGAAGATAAAGCAAATATGATGCATTATTCTAATATACCAAAAACTTAGTCCCTTCCTCCTCTTGCTCTCCAGACCCTCAGTTTGGCTTTCACTTACTGTTTGGATTATGGTATGTTATTACAGAATTGCTAATTAATTCTCTATTTGAATTTACACCACTGTGGTTCTTAAGTACTTTAATGGGAGCTACTGTTATCTTTGCAACAGAGGAAAGATTCTTTCACCCCCCAGCCCACCCAAATATTTGAGTTCTTTTAGGAGGGCATCACAGCTGTTCAAATTTCAGTGGGAAGGTGTAACAGTTTCTACTTAATTTCCATAGGATCTACTTTCTAATGCTAATTTCACGCTTGATAAATGCAGTCCCTTGTTGCCTAGGCAGCAACTTACGGCACAAATGTTCATTACTGCACTACTGGTTAATGAGTCTCTAGTGTTCTGAAGAAATTAGAGCCAGAATTAAGCGGGTTTACTCACTTTAATCTTAAATCACCCCCAGCATAAGAAACCAATCTGCAAAATGTTTCCAGTTAGACGTGGTACTCGAGTGCAATAGTGACTGAGTAAGCAGAAGAACTTTCAGAAGTGTTTGGTGCAGCGCCACCAGAGTAAATGCACACTTCTGTCTTGGTGGTTCTTTTAAAGGTCTGCTGGTTTACAAGGATGTCTTTGCTTTGAATAGCAAAATATGTAAAATTCTATAACTGAGATATGTAGAAATACACTACTTGTCAACATTTGTAGTCTTTCCTAGCGTTGTCTAGCTAGGCCAGGTGAGCCTGGAAGTCTCTAAGCAATTCCAGAGTCATCTTTTTGTGTGCAGACAGAGCTTTGCATCCTGTCATTCCCAAATTTACTGTAAAACAAATTAGGGCAATATTTGATTTGATGTCTTGAGGCAACAGTAATATTTTCCAGTATGAATGTGTCAAGGTAGCTTTTGCCAGTGCCTGGTTTTGCACCAAGTTCTCCATTTCCTGTTTTTTACAGAAGGTCTCATTTGTAAAGATTTGTTCAAGTTGATTCCGTTCACATGTAATTAAGGCAAGAATTCCTTGGTGTTCAGTTGGTTGAGAGTGGGCTCTGCTTGTTGACCTTTTCTTTGGTGACTCAGCATGGAGAACTCAACACTTCCCTGCCAGGCAGGGACTATTGTTGACTTCTATCCCATTATTATTTTTCATTTAAAAGCTAATTTGCTCTTTTGCCTTCAATCCCTGTCATACACATCATTCCAACTGTTAAATAATATCAAAGTTTGTCTTTGGCAGGCTGCACATGTCATCTTGCCTTGGGAAATCAAAGGGGAACATTACATAACAGCTGACAGTGAATTTGGCTCTAGAATGTCATTAAACTAATGAACGTTGCGTTTTCTTTCCCAGCCACAATATTCTTGAGTTCAAAACTAAGAAGTCTTTTAATGTCTAACCTAGAGTGCATGTAGGTGAATTGCAAAACTTCAGGAGCTTTCTGATTCTACACTATAAACCAGAGCATAATCCTTGGTTTAAGAACTGGAAGTACAATCCTGTAGGATCATCCGCCATCTTCCCCAACACAATCTGACATATGGATGTTAGTTGTTCCTAGGTGAATTTAGAATAATTAAATTTTTAAATTTTTTTCTGTCTCTAAAGTTACAGCTCCCTAAATTTGATGCGGGCTGGTATTTGCTTTCTCAAGAACTCCCATACTGCCTATTTGAATGCAAGAAAACATTGTCTTTATTTGTGCAAGGCTTTTAAAAAAATATAGGAAGAGGAAAGGCCTGGTACAACCACTCATTTATTATTACATTCTTTTAAAAACTCACGAAGACTTTACAATGGAATTCTGTTGCTGGCATATATGTATTAATTGAAACACAAAACTTTGGCCTGGAATTGCTAAATTCACCCTTTTATCATTGGAGATCCTTAATGCTTCTGTAATGTGAGAAGAGGGAAAACAATCACTTTCTTTCAGTTTAAAAGCATAGTTTTGTGTGAAGCAGCAGTTTACCACATCTTAGAACTTTTCCACTGATATTTACTGAAAGAATATATTTAACTGCACACCGTGCTCGCTTTGTGCTGGGCTACAACATCATAGCTCTGTTGTTTGTTTGCTGTGTTAGAAGCACTGTAACTGCTGTAACATCAATACAAGTCAGAATGCATTTTAGTACAAAACAAGAATTTCTTGCAGTGCTCTGTTGATTCTTCATGTGTTTGAAAGTCTATAGTGGGCAGGAATTTCCAAATCAGAAGAGGGTATAATAGGATGCATGGGGGTGGACTGCTGTGTTCAGGATGCTGTTTGCTATAATGCACTTAATTACCCCTGTTCAAGAGAAGTAGCTTGTTTAACTCATAAGTCATGTTGTAATTTTTGTTGCCATCTGTTATAAGAAAGAGAATACTCAGTGCATCTAGAGACATTTTCTCTTTTTGAATATACAAGAACAAAATTGAGATTCTGGTACTTAAAACGAGCCTGTTCTGAAGCAAACCACATGCCTGATATAAATAGTGATGATGCCATGGAACAGGTCCATTAACCCACCAGTCTGAGTCGTCTCTAGTGTAAGAGATTGGGATCTTCATGTCTGTGCATTTCAACAACGCTCATATGAACAGAGTAACTTTGAAGTGGGGCCCTTGTTACTCTAGCTCAAACTTCAGACTTTTCTTGCACTTCAGGGCAGTATATTCTGCAAACTAATTAGGATCCCAGGGCAGATGAGGTGCTTGAAACTTGCACACTTACATGTGTACTGGCTTGTGCAGCCCAGATCAAGGGCAGATAATGGAAAGTACCAAATAAAATAGTGACATCAAGGATAACCAGATTCATTAAAAATAACTGGACATTTTAGTATATCAGCTTGGGTAATAAGCCTGATGCAAAAATGTAGCCTATGTATGAGTCACAACCATTGTAAGCTGTGTATTTATTTTTTGATGATAGGGTAATTTTCTTTAAAACATACCTTTTTTTTCTTAAAGCTGTGGCAAACTTTTCAGGGTTCCTGTAGCCGTGCCTGTTTGTTGATCTCAAGGTACCTTCAAATTTGGATTGAGTTTCTTTCCACAGAACTTGTCCCCATTCCTGTTTCTCCATCAAGAAACTGTTGTTTTGTGCAGGATCAAGGCAAGTGACTAATGTTCTCTGAAAATCTATTCAGATTCAGAATCTGCTTAAAATTAAGAGCAAAATAAGCAGCACATGCTCCTTTTGGATAACTTGGTGCTTGCAATCTTGTGCCTGTGCTGCACAGGCAGAGTGGGTCAAGCTGGAAATTGGAATTACAAATGAAAAATATACGGTCCTATTTACTCAGTATTTAAATCTGTAGTAAATCTTACTGTTCTGCTTGCTCTGTATGCATAGCCTACCCTGCTCAGCATTCAGAGAAAAAGTGTATACACATTTAATATAAAGTACCTCAATCTGTACATAGTGTTCAAGGTGCTTGCTAAGTGTACAAAATGTTTTGTTAAATGTTCTGTCTGAGGCCACTGCCTCAGGGAAAATGATTCTAAGTGTACTAAAGCAGCGTGGTAAATTGTGATGGGCTCCTCTGCCACCACCAGCAGCAGGTTAGTGATTCTGGGTGCCTGGGTGAAGCTGGGTGAAGTCAAAGTCACATCTTGGTATCCTCGCTTTACTGAGGTGTTCCCAGGTCGCACTGTGTGTACAGCCCTACATCCCACTACACCTTCTCTGCCTCCAGGCACCTGCGGCTGCAGGCTTTCCAGAAGCAGAAGCAGCATCCTTGTATTTAGTAGCATTCAGCTGACTTATTTTCCTTGAATCTGTCCAGTTTACTCTTTCAACTCCTTTATCTCCACTTCATATCCTGAGACACTCTCATTCATGGCTTTAGTGTTTGTGGCTGCCTACCTCCCTGATTGTTTTGACCTTGCTATCATGCTCTATTTTAAAAACATGAGAGGAATGGGAGTACATTTGGAAAAGCATTTAGGAAGGCAGGATTTGAAGGTAATCTAAAGTGCTATCTTGGCTCAAGATAGGTTCAACCTTCAGCTAACAAAGTGCCTGCTTCTTCAGACTTCTGTACTGGCCAGCTAGAATGCCTTGTTAATTTGTTCTATTACCACCAGATGTGGGGAAAATATTATTTTAGAAATAATTTTAAGCAAATGCTTTAAACAAATATCCAGGTGAGGGTAGTTTCAGTGTCTTAGGTAAATAGTGACCATCATTGTACTTATTCAGTCCATGTGTAGTTACGTGACCATCCTTGATTTGTCTGGCTGAATTCCTGTTTACCTCCCCATTTACTAAATGAACATTTCTTTTCTGAAAAGAAGATAAGCATTATCTCCCTTTCTTTTTATTTCCTTTTCCTCCTTTTCCCTCATCTTTTAATATCAGTGTTAGTTAATGGTGTGCATTAATTTAAAAATTCTTCTCCCTGCTTAGTCATGTCTTTTCATTGTCTTCCTTGAGGACTTCGTGACTTGTCTTGATTCAAAAATGCAGACTAGGGGCATAAGACCATAGTTGAAGGGAGTATGACACAACCTATAACAGGGTTTAGCTATGTATTATTTGACAGAAGATGAGTTATTTTTATACCAACAGTTACAGAGAGAGCTGAGCTGACTTTCCTTGGGCTAATCTTAAAAACCCAAAATGCAGGAGATCCCTGTGCTGTGATTTTCCTGACTGCCATGGGCCTGAAGCTATCACATCCTGTCTGCTTCTGCTAATCTGCTGCTCTACTTAGACTAACAAGCTGCAGGGTCTTGCAGATCTGCCTTGGATTGTCACTGTAGCCTGCTTTCTGCTTTAGACATGCTCTTTGCATGTGTCTGATGGATACTTCCAGTCCTGTATGGGATCTGCAGCTGGGAGTATGGTGTTGTAGGGCTTGTCTCTCAGCTGGAACCAGATGGTGATAATTTCCCTTAGTCTCTTTCTCCCAAGACTTTGTCTTGGTGTAGTTTTCTAATGAACTTCGAAGTGATGACAAGTTTAATAATTTATGGTTGTTTTCAGTCTCCAAAGGACTCTCTTCTACTTCCCAGCTTGTAGAGCTAAGAGTAAACTTTCTGTGGGTGTTATCAAGTTTACTTGTCTCTTGCTTTGCCTGGCACCGTTCTACATTTTTCAGGGTGATGCTTGGTATCTTTGAAACCAGAGCAAGCTCTTGCTGCCCATTTTTGCTGTGTTTTTTTTACCCAAGGTGCATTATAGTCAGGGCAACTCAAATGATGTCTCATCTTTCTATCTGGAAATACTGTTCTGGTGAAAGTTGACACTGACTGTTTTATCTAGGTTTTCTGAAGAAACACACTCTATCCATTATGGATGTCTGCCTTTTTTTTTTTTTTTTTTTTTAAATTTAAATATACTATGCTCTTTGTGCTTTTATTTTTCACGTTCTCTAGTGTTGTCCCTAAATGATATGGGCGATCCCGGGGTACTTTGACCTCTGAGCAACCTTTGCCTTCTCTGTGGATTTTGAATGTGTTCTTTGTAGTAATTCTGCTGTCAGGATGTTATTTCATCCTCTGGCAGCTACTGCAACATTAAGAATGTAAACTTCTTTTAGTGTCAGAGGCACATGGGCACTGAAAGGAGAAAGGAGAGGTCTCAGGTGCATGTAAGGGAAAGGTGATGCTTGGCCTCTGCATAAGCCAGGTTATGTTTCAGTAGGAAAACTTGCCTTGGACCAGATAAGTTCTGTTATCTCTCGAGCTATTTCTGAGGCAGCATCAGACCACAGTACCTTTCCAGGTGCATGTTGTTCTCAGGCAATTGAGAGCTCTCCTGATTTGATGTGTGTACTTGTTCTGCTGCTGCTGCAGGGTTCACTGCCTGGCATCTGAGAGCCACACTGGAGGGACTGATAAAGTCAAACCATCTGTGAGGGCACCTTTGTGTTTATTACAGCAGCAAGGGTTGCTTACCCTGGAATAAAGTATTATGCTGTAAAGGTACAGGATGCAGGGTAATGCCTGCCTTGACTCCTCAGGATGCAGGGTAATGCCTGCCTTGACTCCTCAGGATGCAGTCTCAGTGGTCTGGGGAGAGGTCAGTTATATTTGACAGCATATAGCTACAAGGAGGCTTTTTGGGAGCAATGGTTTTCAAAATTAGAGATGATGGAGGGCCATGAAGATTCATCATGTGAGAAAAGAGCAGACAAACAAAGATGAGGACACTGCATTCAGTTAAAGTAGAAGAAAATGTGAAGGTGTCTGAATTGCTCAGCTGCTTTCTGGCTGTGTTTAGCTTCTCTCTGCAGTCTCCTGTGGCTGGGAGGAGAGAAGGTGCCAGGACAGCCTGATGTCTTGAGGTGGTCTCACTTGTCTCGTTCAGAGTCCAATGATAGCTGGAGTGAGATGCACAGCAAGCCTTCTTCTCTTTTATGCCCCAGTGCAGGAGCACCCAGGTCTGTGGTCTGTCTGGGCTAAATGTGCAGTACGAGGGACACCTTTCAGTATTAGCAAGCATCTGATCTCATTTTGCACAAAGGGTCATGTACATATAACCCAACTAGGCTCTGAACCTCATGTGGCATCTGGCCTGGCTTCACTGTGCCTCAGATCTTGCAAGCATGATTTTTTGGTGATAATACTAGGCTTGAAAGATGTCTGGAGCAGACTCTCCTTAGTGACTGTTTTTGCAAAATAATACAGACTGGACTATGACCAACCTTCTCATTCTGGTCATTCCAGAAGTAGGTTAGAAGTAGGCTGGGATGAATGTGTGCCTTGTCCAGTTCCTCCCCACTTCAGCAGGGAGAAGCTGTGTTGGAGGGGCAGGGCATGGGATTGCTGGAGCTTGTTAACTTCATGGGGGAGGATCTGACCTCATTGCTGTCTTATCATGGGAAAAAAAATACAGCAAATTTAGCGGCCCTCTGGAAGGAAATTGGATTTTTCTTTCTAGAACAGTGCTGAGGTTGTGGCTCTGCCTTATTTCTGCCAAATAAGCTCAGGATAACTGATGAACTTGAGCAGAAACCTGCCTGCAGGATCTGCAGCAGCCCTTCTTGCATTTTACTGTTAATATTAGATTGCTTTTTGCAGCTTTTCTGTTTCCAGGGTCTTGTTTCCATTTCTATTCTGCCTCCTACACCTTCCATTTTTCTTTGCATTTTCTGTTCTCTAACCCTTCCCTTTATACACTCCTGTTTGGTATTTTTCAATTGGCCAGTGCCTTATTTCTGTCATGTGAACTTGTTGCTTTCTGCATGTTGCTTGTGTCTGTGTGCCTTTTGTGCTGTGCAGTGCTGATAACAGTGGGACAATCAGAAAAAAAACAACACTGGAGCCGTAACTGTGGTGGGTAAATAGGTGAGACTTCAGATTGTCCTAACATAACAGCCAGGTGGGTATCCCTCCCTCCATTATCCTGGTCCAGGACATCCCCTTCAACCCTCCCTCTGCCCAGTGCAGCTGTGTTCTAGTGGGGGGAGCGGGGCTGTGTGATGCTGCAGGAGGGAGTTCCTGTGGCAACTGTTGTGTGGCCAAATGCAGAGAAATCTAGCGTGGTAGAGGAGTAAAACTGCACATTTTAGAAGGATTAGAGGCCCGGTTTAGGGCCTCTAGGATATGTTCTACAGCACAAGAATTTAACAATAATGACTAGAAATCCCTGAAATATGTAATTTTGCCTGTAATTGATTGTGGTTTCTTTAGCTTTTGTGGAGAACCCCCATTTGATAGCAGCTGTTTTCCATGGAGAAGTCCTGATGTGTATTCAGGGAAGAGTATCTCCTGCTGCAAGCTCTCTACTGGTTTGAATCACCTGAATCACCCAGGATTTCAGTGGGAAAAGTCTCCAACGATGTTTGTGCTATCTGTAAGTGATTTTATGAGCTCAGATACCTTGGGAGATGGGGGAAGCATGGCAAGTGCAGCAGAGCTGTCTCGGGAGGCTGCTCACTCTCCCCTGCTGCCACTGCAGTGTCACAGCCATGTGCTAACACAGAACTGGTGGCCAAATGCTTCTTTCCCTTGCTCCAGCATTAATCAGCTGTAAGTTGTGGCTGCAGACCACAGTCCCTGCTCCAGCCTGATCAGTGGACAGCTTTCAGGGAGGGACTGCTAGAAGAGAAGTTAAAATAGAGTTACAGGGAAGAGGCATGGAGAGAAATTCCTGTGCTTTCTTGTTTCCTCAAGGTTTGTGGACCTACAAGCCACCAAATACAGATGTTCCCAATCTGCTGAATCTCTTTAGGAGGGGGAGCAAAAGAAGAGATCGCGTCTTTCCATGATGAATGGGAACCCATGGCTTGGGAGTGCTGCTGTGTCCTGGAGGATGCAAACCTGAGCAGTGCCTATCCAGCTTGCCTTCCTGCTGCCAGTGGGAAGGGAGTCTGGCCTGTGAATAATAGCATTAGAGTCATTTTACTTTAAAAAAAAAATTGTTTAGGGGTTTTTAAATGCCGGTTGTCTGTTAGTTTCCAGCTAATTGCTTTCCACAGTATTATGGTTGTTAGCTGGGAAAGGTTGGAAGATAAACTCCTGACTCCCTCCTCAAAGCATCTTGGTCTGGAATGACTTAAGTGGTTTTGGTGCTACAGTTTCCAAACTGCAAAATTAGGTTTATCCTCATTGTCACGAGTCCTCTATTTTATTGAATGCCATTTGTTTTTGTCGTGCAAAAACCAAATCACTGTTCAGTTTAAATGAAATACAGGAGATAAACAGCACAGATGGTGGCATAAGTCAGGTCTTGGACTAGCTGAATTTTAAATGTTACAGAGGTACAATTTTAAAAGTTTTCATAATAGATAAATAAATAGAAATCCCACTCACCACTGACTTATTGCATCTGATTAGACAGTGCTGATGAGAGAGTGAAAATGGTGAATATCCAAAGGACCTGCTGAAGTTGTGTCATCCAGTCTGGTTGCTCTATCATCCTCTTGTACTGTGGTGTGTTGGGTGCCAGACCAACATATCTGGATCCCATGTCTGAGCCCCATGTCCTGCAGGGGAGACATTGCACTCTCTGGAGCTGTGATTTTGCATGTGAGGAGAGATGCGCTGGAAGGACAAGTGAAGGTTTGTGTGTTTTCCTGTCATTTTGCCTTCACAATATGCATTTGAATGAGTACTTAGAAGGGTCCTGAAAAGGCATAAAGGACCACCAATGGCAGTTGCATGGGATGGATGTGAAGTGGAGAGCATTGAAGGCTTGATCTGGTGAATATTCTAATGAAACTGCCATCTTGAACCTCCCTGGAATAAATATTTGATGGAAACAGCACCTTATACTTTAAGGTTACCAGTTTCCATTTCTCTATGGTGTTGAGTGGCTGTCCTGTGGCAGTCTCTGTAACCATACATGATCATTCCTAACACCTTAGGGTTTCTGTGTGCAAGAGTGAATGTTTGAGTGGGCTCCCTGGTTGTGCCCAGGGCTGGATTTGACTGGCCTCTGGAGGAACAGCACAACCTGGTGCTTACACCCCTGTCGGGGGGAATAGGAGTGTGTGCTGCAGGAGGAGGGGCTGAGGCAGAGGCTTGAACTTCAGTCCTGCCATCCTCATATCTGTGAAACTTGTCCCTAATTATAACCTGAAAACCGTAATGTGGAAAGGATGTGCAATCAGCTCTTTCGTCCTGGTCTGTGCCTGATAGATTGAAGTTAAGGTACTGGTAAATGGGAAACATCCAGAAAATGGGTAACAATCTCTGCAGCTGGGTTCTGAGCCTGTCAGACATGCTTATACTCACTGTGGTTCTTTCTCAGAGCTTCCAGTAAGTGCAATATTGGAGGCTCCTGTAAGCCTTAAAATAAAACTTTGACATAAGGGAAAAAATTTGCATCCTAGTTGCATTTTCTGATATGCCTCAGCAATAAATGTGTTAGAGACTGCTCTCCCAGTATTCAGGGCACTCAGCAGCTCCAAACTGCCTCCTTCAGCCTTGGTGACTCATGCAGAGAGGCCAATTCCCATGATTTCAATCTCTTGCTGTCCTTAGAGAGCCCCTTAGGTCAGTGGCCACCCACGCAATCCAGTAGCCAAATGAAAATTGAATGCATTATGAAAAGATTCTGTTGTTGAAAGGTCAACAACTAAGGAGTTTCTTGGAAATGCATTTCATACCTGTTCCATTAGTAGACTGTCTTTTTAGCCTTCTTAGGACTCTGAAATTCAGGCCAAAAAAGGAGCACAGCATTCCAAGAAAATGAAGGAAATTGGGCAATGCTGATTGCTGGTATGTGCTACTGTCTCTCTGGAGATCTTTTTGATCATGTTAAAGAGGTAGGAACTTTTTAAATCAGCTTTATTTCTTGGTAAATCTTCAGACTTAATTCTTTTTCCTCTGCCAGTCTGATTGCAAAAAAAACCAAAAAAACAGCTATTTTGATGGCTCCTGCATGAGTATTCTGCTCCAGGTAGTCTGAGACTCTCTGATATTTTGAAAATACTCTGTTTATAATTGCAGAATTGAAGAAAATTCAGTACATGAAATGAATATAGAAATGGGTCCATATTTTGATAACTGGTGGTTGATTTGAGAGGCCATGGAGAGCAGGCAGTTGTCTATAGGAGCTATGGGCTTGGGTGGCATCCAAGAAGGTGCTAAACCTTTCCTGTTCAGAAAAGGGGTGCTAGCTGAGGAGTGATACATGTTGGCATATGGAGCTTAGTGAAGTAACGCAGGGATTTTTGATAAGGGCTGCAGGTGTTCTTGGTGGCTATTTTGGCTCATAACTTTTTGTTGGTTTGCTGATCATATAACCATTCACTCTTCTTCCCCATCTCAGAAACATACTTGTATGTTTGTAAAATATTTCTACATCCCTACGTTGATGCCATCCTACTGTTTTTCACATTTTAGGGTTTGTCTTACCTGCCTACTCAATCCGTAGGACAGAATTATTCTACACAGCTTGCTGCTCTAAGTGACACTTCTTCATTTCATTATTCATGGCTGCAGCAAATTTTTGTGAGTGCTGTCCTGATTGGTGTTTGTTTGCTTTACCCTTTTTTTTTTTTTTAAAGAAATCTTTAAACATGTGTTCTTCACAGCTTTTCATAGAATTATAGAATGCCCTGGGTTGGAAGGGACCTACAAAATCATCTAGTTCCAACCCCTCTGTTATGGACAGGAATACTTTTCACTAGACCAGGTTGCTCAGAGCTCCATCCAGCCTTGAATACTTCCAGGAGTGGGGCATCTACAGCTTTTCAGGGCAACCTGTTCCAGTGTCACCACCCTCACAATAAAGATTTTTTCTGTAACATCTAATTTAAACCTACTGTCTTTGAGATTGAAGCCATTTCCCCTTGTCCTGTCATCCCAGGCCCTTGTAAATAGTCCCTCTCCATTTCCTTTTGGGTCCCCTTCAGGTCCCGGAAGGCTGCAAGGTTACCATGAAGCCTTCTCCTTTCCAGGCTAAACAATCCCAATTCTCTCAGCCTTTCCTCCTAGGAGAGGTGCTTCATTGCTCTGATCATCTCAGCGGTCTCCTCTAGACCCGCTCCAACATGGTCCACGTCCTTCCTGTGTTGGGACCTCAGAACTGGATGCAGCACTGCAGGTGGCATCTCACCAGAGTGGAGTAGAGGGGCAGAATCCCCTCCATGGTGCTTTGGATGAAGCCCAGGACATGGCTGGTTTCTGGGCTGTGAGTGTATGTGGCTGGCTCATGTCCAGCCTCTCTCCCACCAGCACCCCCAAGTCCTTCTGGGCTGGGCTGCTCACCATCTGTTCATCCCCCAGCCTGGATTGATGCCAGGGGTTGCCCTGACTCAGGTGCAGCACCTTGTAGTTGGTCTTATTAAACCTCCTCAGGTTGCCATGGGCTCAATTCTTGAGCATGTCCAGGTCCCTGTGGATGGCATCCTGTCCTTCAGGTGTGTCAACTGCACCTCTCAGCTTGGTGTCATCTGCAAATTTGCTGAGGGTGCACTCGATCCCTTCATCTGTGCCATTAATGAAGAAATAGAATAGTACCAATACAGACCCCTGAGAGACACTGCTTGCCACTGATGTCCATTGGGACTCTGAGCTGTTGATCACTGTCCTCTTTTGTAATGCTCCTTTATGGACAGTTTCCCCTCTCAATAGCAACCTGTTCCGGTTAGTTTTGACTGGTCAGAGGCAAAATCTTGCTGTTTTTCTGGACAGTCTCCTGATAGGGTGAGGCTAGTGAACAGCCCAGCTGGACACAGGCTCTTCTGGCAGGAATTAATGGTGTTCATTTAACAGTGTTAAAGTTCACTTTCCTTTACGGTGTGTCTCATACTGCTTCTGACTGTTGCATCTTTCAGGAAGAGGATGAAGCCCATTCTGCTCTGAAGGGCTAATGGGTTTGATCTGTGAATAGTCAATTCTGGGGATTAGTGGATGGGTTAAATCCCACTACTCAGCCCAATCACCTCTAATCTTATTACAGTGCTCAGCTGATTAAAATAAATGGTGATTCTAATGGGGATACAGCTTTACCTAACCCATTTGCAGGTCTTCAGGGATACAGTTTTGGAAGCTGCCCTGTGCTGTGTGATTCACTTTGTTGCCCTGTACCTTACACAGTTGAACCTTTCAGAACTTAGTGTGTAAGCATCACTAATAATAGTATTTAATTGACTGCAACAGTGCTTGGATTTTGCCCTCCTACTTTCCTGTAATAAAATCCTTGTTAATCGGAATATGTTCCCATGGTTTCTCTTGTATGTTTAAAATCCTTGAAAAAAGAAAGAGGAAGTGAGTGTATTTGTTATGGGGGAGAAACTTGATGACTTGCCCAAAATCAGTGCATCTAGAAGATTAATACAATTAAATAGCAAAAGAAACACTGCCTGTGTTTACTCTCTCTTCTATTACTAATGACCCAGGGATATGACTGATCCGATTGGTGCCACGTCCATCAGGAGAAAGTCCCAGTGCTGAATAGTGCAGTGGACGTGACTGGCTGTTAGTGCTACGTGGGCCATCCTTGGCTGGGTACAAATATCCCTTGGACAGGCTGGAAGCTTTCAAGCATCTGTGCGGCCTTGGGGGTTTTCTTGTTTCTGTTACTTCTCCTGCAAGCTTGTGAATGCTGCTCAGTGAAGGTCTGTGCTCAGATAAATTGGTATTGGTGCACTGAGAAGACAGAAGAACGTGGGTCTGGAGGAGACTTATGCAGGATCATAGAAACATTTAGGTTGGAAAGGACCTTAAAGATCATTCTGCTCCAACCCCCTTGCCATGGGCAGGGTCACCTTCCACTACTCCAGGTTGCTTCTGGGCCCATTCAGCCTGGTCTTAAACACTTCCAGAGATAGGGTATCCATAGCTTCTCTGGGCAGCCTGTTCCAGTGCCTCGCCACCCTCTGAGTAAAGAATTTCTTCTTACCATCTAAACTAAATCTCTCCTCTTTTTAGTTTTAAACCATTCCCCTTTATCCTATCCCTTATCTGCTTGTGTAGAAAGCCTCCCCCTCCTTTTTGTATTAGCCCACTTTAAGTACTGGAAGGCCTCAGTGAGGTGTCCCTGCAGCCTTCAATTCTTCATGCTGAACAACCCCAGTGATGATGAGTCAGCAGCAGAGTGGAAAGGGAGTTAGGATCCCCTGGCTCCTATGCTTCATTCCAATTGCTGGACCATCCACTCATCATTTTTTTATGGTTCAAAGCTGGGTTCTTACATGCAGTCACTTTAATGCTGTAGAGCTCGTCTGTTTGGGAATTTTAACTATGGCTGATACCCACCTCCCACTTAATTTCTAAAAAAGCTCATGGAATTACACATTCCAGTCTTTGTAGCCAGAACTTGGTTTCCTACAAGCTGCCTGGCTGCTGGGAAGAGGGGTACATGTGCTTCCCAGCCCTTTAGAAGTGGGAAAGGATTCTTCCCTGAGTCAGAGCTTCTCTGGGGTTGTGTAAAAATTAAATTCTGTGATTTGTAGGGACCATCACTCATGATGCAGGAAAAAATTACATTTTTTGACAAAAAGGCCCTGAAAATTTCTCAGTACCATATCTCAGGATTGGATATTGCCCTGTTGCAGTCATATTCCTGGAATGCTCTGCCACCTTTTGGCTCCACTAAGACTCTTCATTTCAGTGTTGAGAGCTGAGAATAACAGAAGAGGTATTAAACGTGCTTTCAAGGTGGGTGAGACTAAAGTAGAACTTTTTTCTGCCCTTCCTTTTCACTGTGGGAAACCCAGCCCCCTTTGAGAGGTCGGACAAGTCAGTCTGCCCTGTTCTCTGCAAATGCTGCTGGAGAGAGACCGAGAGTGTTGAATGCCATCTTCTCATCTTTCATTCTACATCAAATGTTTTCAGTGTTGTAAATGGCTACCACCTTCTCCACATCACCTTTGCCCGTTACCTATGTTCTCTTCTTGAAGTGGGCTCTGGATGTCTGTACATCGGCCTTTGTGTAGCTGTGCCTCATCTCTTCTGCAGCAAAACTGAATGGGGTATGTTGGGATTTGGGGTTTTTTTATAACCTTTAACTTGTCTCAATTCAGATGGATGCCAAATCTTACCAGTTACCGTGTGTGCCCAGCAGTTGTGTCCATGTGTGTGTGTATGCCCATATGTTGTATGTGATCTTTCATATACACTAAATGTGTTTACATAAAGGGTTAAGCATTTCTTTGTGAAGTTAAAAATCAGTTCAGTGCAAGAATTACTGCCATTTTCCACCTTTGTATAGCCTGAACTTCCCAGGCCTTGAGGAGCAAGTAACTTTCTTCTGGCTGATAAAGAAGAATCTGTTTTCCAGTGATATAACTAACTCATGCCTTGCTCTGTGCAGTGATAGTGCTGTGGAGAAGCTGCTGGTCGAGCGAGTTTTAGGACACTGCAGTAAAAATTATGCTAGTCAGGTGTAAAAGTGACCCTTCCCATACAACTGAGTTGTGTTTGAACTTGGATTTCTCCTTGACATCTGTTGCAAGCCTTAGAGGAGGACCCTGGACAACTTCACTATATCCCTTGTACCTTAGAAGATTATATTAATCAAAGGATTTGGTGCCAGAACTCATTTTTTCGCCAACTGCTAATTGCTGGGCACTTTGGAGCAGTGATCACAGGGAGCTGTTGCCCACTGGGGTTTCTCCATTGTTTCTCCCCCAAGTTGACGTAAAATTAACCAAGGGACTGAGAATGAGGGCAGTATACTTGGGAGAGAAGGGGGAATTATGCAAAAACCTGGCAGGTTTTCTAGAGAAGAGGGATCAAACTAAGGAGCTTTACCAACACGACGCAGTGTTGGGGTCACTGACCTCTGCCAAGATATATGCCAAGTCTGTGGCTGGCTGGCTGCCTGTGGTATTGTTCTGATGGATTTTTCTATATAAAGCACTTTTTCATTAAAGAATATTTGTATTGCATTCAGAGCAGGCTGCATAAATATCTATTATTAAAAGAAATTGAAACTCAAATCTTTCATATTGTACTTAGTAGGATTTTTGATTGTGATCCAACCTATTCAAATAATGGTAGCTGTCTTAATGAGACCTACACTCATTAAATAGTCAGTGAATCCTGCTGAAGTTTTAAAGTCATCAGCTGAATTTGTAGAGGTCACTGGCTGAACACTCAGAAACTTGATGGAAGTAGTAAAGCAACTTTGGTGACCATGACATCATAGGAGAGTATATAAAGGAATAGAGAGAGGCTCTTTTGATTTTTAAATTTTAATGTGCAAATGAAATCAAGTTGGGAATTGAAAAAGCAAGGTAAAAAAGTAAGAGAAGTCCATCCATGAATAAAAGAGTAGGATTGAGATGATGACATCTGCTAGTTCCAAGAGCTGATTATCATATGCTTCAGACAAGTTCACTTCCTTCCCTGCAGACAAAATCTCCTCTTTGATGCAACAGTTTTAAAATGTAAATCATGTCCAGGTAAATTTGTACATTTAAAGGTTATTTATCTGATGCAGTTAAAACATGAATTATTAAAATAAGCTTAAATGCTGTCATCCTTTGCATGCAAATTCAAGTCTGCTTTCTTTCTAGTTTGATACAAATATTGAGTTTAAAAAACCCAAACACCTAACACCGTTTCATAACACAAGAAGAAATCAGGAGGAGTAAGGTGTGCTTAACTCGTTCCTTAAACAGATGTGTTTTGTGTGATCACTGAACCATCTGGTTCAGGACACTGGGACAGAGAGGGATGGTTGCGCAGCCTGGCTGTTCCTTTTGCTAAATCTGAAACCACAGCCAGAGGTCTCCCAGTAATTTTAAAGATCCAGGATGTCTGTATTTTTTTAATGCCATCCAGGCTGGAAGCAAATACTGTGCATCTATGGCAGAGAACCTAGTTCTCTATTCAGACTATCTGTGTTCCTTTAGTTTGAGGAGAAATGGTGTTTCAGTTCCTGGGGTTCTTAATAGGAATTTTCATTCTAAGTTAGATACCTCTTTTTCCCTGTCTGTAGTTCTACCTGATTATAGTGGCTGATGCCCTGTGAACTGCTGAAGCCAGACCCACTGCTTTGTAGTCTCTGAATGCAGCTCTAAAATCCTGGCTTTAAAATAGTATGAAGCAGTTGTCTCAAACTGTAACAGTTCACAAGGTATCTGCTAAAATCTTGATCTGCTCAAACTGTGCAGCCAAAGAGGAACAAGATGCTGTGTAACAAGTTCTTGTTTTAAGGACTGATGTGGTTTTTTTTCATGACCTGAAGCACTTTAAATGATCCTGAAGAGTGCTACTACTTTTCCAAGTTTGTCCTACATCTCTGAGGAGACATCTCCAGACAATCTCTTCTGTTCTTTCTCTTTGCAGGGAGGATACACGTGGAAACTGTGGTTCCAAACGGTGTTGTGCCTGCTTGCTGTGTTTTGGTTTTCAGTGGATTAGAGGAATGCTGGATTGTAGAGCACATTACTATGTGTGTGCCTTGGAGGAATAATTGTGCTCTGTTAATGCATGTTTATGTCTTGCAGAGTGAGCTGCTAGTTTTGTTGGATCTAGACATCCATGTTTCATGCTGGGGATATCATACCTGGAAGACCCCAAACAAAAAAGCCACACTACTACTCTGAAATCTTTTAATCTGTTCAATCTCCTTTGGGGTCTTGGCTTGCAATTTTGGGGGTGTTGGACATTGGAGTAATGTGTTGAAACCAAAACCTAAACTAGTGCTGTTATTCCACAGGAGATATATAAGTAGAACTTTCTTTCTCCTCACTGGGCATTGACCAGATGCTGCTGCTGTGTAGGAGCCTGTAAGGAGTGCATCTTTGCTCTCTTATCTGTTGTTTCTGATTGCCTGGAACAAACCCGTAAACCCTTTTTTTTTTTTTTCCTTTACCTGCTGCCTCTCCATTCAAAATTGTTTTGACCACAAAAAGAAATTAATTGCCCAGAGACATAAGTGCCCACAAATAATTTTCTTTCCTGGCGAGACCAAAGCAACATGTCTGCAAGCTCAAATCCTTTTCCTACTCCTTTTCCTGTGTGCTGTCAGACCTATAGCACTTTGCTTTGTCATGGGGTAAGAATGTGTAGAGGTCAGTAACTGCATCCCAGCTGTGAGGAGCAGGGGACTTCCAGCTCTGGGAACTCAACTTCCTTAGGCATTCTAACATGTCTTTAGTAATCGGCTCATTAAACTCAGGGAGAGCAAGTACATGGTGGGATTTTGACATGTAAGACTGATGTAACAAAATCCACAAATAAGTGCCTAATCCTGTGGTCAGTCGTGTATTTAACTACTGAAAGAATAGCCTGTTAGCAGGTAAAAATAGGGTTTGGAATTGTAATATTTTTCCAAATCTTTTTTTGCAATGTGTGTACTTCCTCCCCATTCTGGCTGATTCCACGCTGGAATTTTTTTACTAAAAGCACTGGATGTGTGGTAAGTGCTTATGTTGTTTCAAACCCGTATCTGTACAGTAAGTTAGTACAGCTGTTGGGCAAAAATTATCTCTTTATTTTAATGAAACAAAGACTGGTAAACTGAAGAACTCTCAGGATTGAAGACAACAGAGAAAACCCTGCTGATAAAGATCGCTTACTGCTGAAAGCCTGCCTTGTAGCACCAGAATAATTTCTCACTGATATCCCTGTTCAGGTGTTTTGGAAATGCTGCAGAAATGATAACTGGTGAAGTATAGTGATGAAAACTCTTTTTCCATTTCACAGAAAAATCTCATTTTCCAAGCTTCCCAATAAATCTTGAACATTCCCCTGATCTGTGAAAATGACGGATCCCATCAGTCAAATGAAAACATTAACTAGTAAAATCGGATTAAAGTTGATTTTAAACAGGACCCTGTAATTAGGAAATTCTTGCAAAGTTGTGAACTTAAGCTTGTTGTTGTAACATCCTCAGGCTACAAGCAGGGTTTGACAGCCCTGCTGGGACAGAATTTGAAGTTTTTAAGCTTTACTAAAACGCTTGTTTTTCTGACAGCTCAACAAATTACATCCATAAAAGGCAGCATGTAAAGGTAGATGTTGTGGACTGTCCATGCCTGACTGTGGTCTGCTTGGCCCTGGTTTTTTGATCACATGTTATATAATCCCTGTTTGAAGCTCATTCCCCTCTGGGGATGGAAGGAAGTGAAGAGCACTGCTTTTGTATTCCAGGGTACCCTTTTGCTTCCAAAAAGACAAACTACTCACAGAGTAAAGCCGCCTGTCAGTTGGGAAGTACTGCTAGATTATTGTCCAGTGTCTTTCCCTAGATGGAATTAAAAGGATATCAAAGGAAAAGTCAGGAGATGCAGACATCTATTTTCAGAAACCTATTGCAGCTGGAATTAGAATGTAGTCACCTATAGGTACTTTTAGCAGACATAGTGCCATTAATTTATTCCTCTTTTCAATATTAAGTGTTCTTACATAGAAATAAAAAGGCCAAGGTTGTTAATGACAAGTTCTTCATTTAAAAAAAGGCGTAAGAAAAGAAACCTCAGTGACGTAAAATTCTTTCAGAGCTGATGTAGAGCCCCCACTGTTAAAATGAAGGTCTTAATGCAGCTTTAACGGAGCAGAAAGCATTCTTTAAGAGTGGTTTTGAGTAAGAAGATCAATGCCAAATGCATTATTGGACTTTATGAGCTGCTTGAATCTTTAAGGCACTCTGGAAGGCAAAAGCATGATACAAGGTTAGTCAAAATTACTTTAGAAAGTGCTGCCTTGCTGAAATATGTTCATTATGTTCCTCAGCCTTCCTTTAAAATTCTTGGCGCTTTACATTCCAAGGTGTGCAATGGCTTGGTTTGAGTTTCTTTTTATGGGCTGCGGGGAGGTGTGTTGAAAGTTACAACAGGATTTATTTTGAATGTCCATACAAGGGTATATCCTGTAATGGTGCTGTCACCTTTTCGCACAGGAGGTCGGGGCTTGGGGCCGACGGGTGTAGTCAACATGCAAATAACAGCAGTGAGAACAGACTGGTCAGAATGCAGTTATAGCCCCGGTGAGCTTCCTCTGTCTAGACTCTTTTGGGAAATAAAAATGCTGTTTTCAGTCTATTGCATAATGCAAGTCTCAAGCTTGAACTCAACAGATCCTAGCACCATCTGTTGTCAAGACACCTCTTGATGGCAAGAGTGAGACAATAAACCTGCCCCAGTAGCCTGTATTTCTGTCAGCTTGGTTATACCAATATCACTGTCTGTAGGCTGTAAACTGAGTCAGGGAATAGAATTGGATTTAAAAAAATATCCCCTTCTAATGTATTTTTGAGTGTTGTTCATTCCCCATACCCCCCCTCACCACAGCCCCCAGTACAACAGCAGCAGCAGGGCCATCGACACTCTTCTTGCCAGGAAAGCTGATATGCAGAGCACTTCTATCTCATTAAATGATATAGCCTTTATTGATGCCCGTCACTCACTGCACAATCCTTCAGTTGGGAATTTTGAATCATAAATCCTTGCTGTCACAGCTAAAGGAGGGGGGGTGAAAGATAGAAGCAAACTCTTACAGCTTCAGCAATGATGGAGCCCTGTGGGAGGCAATCAAACTATCAGTGTATGTCACAGTGGGTCTTCTATACTGGGTCACATCACCCTTAGACGTCTGGAAAGTGATGGGTTGGTGCAGCAGGTGGTGGTTCAGCACGTATGCTGTTCCCTGGTCCAGGCTCCTGGAAGTGATGGTCTCTTCATCATTAGCTCCTTTCCTTAGATAAGTCTTACACTGCAGTTTTCCCCTTCAGAAAGTTATCTCGGAGTCAGTTGTGAAAGTGGCTGTGATGTGCTGAGGGAGCTGGAAGAGGCAGCAAGGACAGGGCACACAGAGGTAACAGATTTGTTACTCTCTGGTAACTAAATGGGGTGGGGAAGATGCTGTACCTAGGGTGTGATTCTCAACAATGTAAAACCCCCCGCAGATAAGGAACTCAGGACTGCACTGTTTCGAGCCATTGATGGACAGCATGTGCTAAGCCAGCTTCACAGAGCTTCTGTGAAGGAAGTTGGGTGTTACAAGCAACAAATTATTAGTAGTAAGCAGCAGCAGAATAAAAGAAATTGCTTTAACTAGTTACATAAGCATGAGAGGTAAAGGTGAAATGATTGGTTTTCTTAATGAAGAGGAGGTGTTAGTGCAGTTTCCTGTGTGTCTGAGCTGAGAATTTTAATCTAATCAAGTGCAGTAAAAAGTGGAATCTGACAGAAGTGCAGAAGGACTTTGTGGTGGTGAGTGTTGAACTATAAGATTAAATACCTTGAGGGAAAATGTAGAGTGAGAAACAAATAAATGTGGGATCTGAGTCAGTGATGTATTGGAGCTGAGAGAGTTGAATTCTGTAGTTACTAGAAAGGTAGATATGGCTTCTGGTGAGAGGGAATTGGTCTTGCAACACAGTACGTACTTAGAGAAATCTTGGAAACAACCCAGTTTCCTAGGAGAGTTTAGGCTTAAACTTGGGGTGGTGCTGCTATTTAGCAAATCCCAATGCCAACAGGGAGTAGAGGGACCATGCTGAGACTGTAGTCTGTGCACAGACCTTGACATGCACATAGGGAAAGTGAACCCTTTGAATAAACTGGTCTGCAAGCTTGGTATCTTCCCCAGATTTTATTCAAGAAAGCTTTCTGCAGCTTTACACTCAGTTGTTAATTGCCTGAGGTCATCCTATACCCACTGAGGGCCACAAGAACACACTTCCCATTAAAGAGACTCAGTTTTTTTGATATAAGCTGAAATAATAGGTTTTGGACTTGATGGTTTCTGAGAAGCAACTTTCACATCTAGGGAGAGAATCCAGAGTGCTTCTAGTTCCGTCACTCCAGGAATCTGTTATACATCTATGACTCTCAGACAGCTGTAGCTAGTCATCCTGCCTGCCTCCTTTGGATTGCCAGTGTGAGTGAGGGTATAGAGAAGTAAAGGAATTTAAAGCTTGCCTTGTTTAGCCTAGCTAAACCAAGGACAAAAATCAATATATTTATTCTCTGTAATGAGTAAGAAGGCTAGGCCTGAGAAAAGAGAAGAGCCGAGTAAATAACCATATTAGAGCAAGAATGAGTTGGTCTAAGGTGGCTGTGGATGTATTTCTGCTGGAGGTGTGGGGAAGGTTCTTTCAGCCGTGCAGCAGTCAGGTCTGGAATGGCATGGCAGTCAGTTATGGGAACAAGATCACAGCAAGAGGGTGCTTATAAAAGAGGCTGTAAAACAATTTGTCTACAGCAAATGCCACATAACAACTCATCCAGTCCTGCTACTGTGTGAAAAGGTAAGATAAAAGTTGTAAATAAATTGGTGTTTATCACCATAGAAAATAGGGAGTAGAAAATTGTTTTTACTGAGGGAGTGAGCTGCATACCCTGTTAAACCTCCCAGACAAACACAACCTCATTAGAGCTATGCTTGGCTGCTTATTCATTTGTGGCATTTGTGATTAAATGCGTAGGAAGACAAGACTCATTTAGTATCCCCTGGTGAGCATTTGGTTCAGGCATTATGATTTTGATGGAAAAGCAGCTGTTGACCAACAGTGAATTTAGCTGTATTGTGAAAGAAAGAGTTGATCACAAGCAGTGGATAACAAACTGAAAGAAGAGGATAAGCTCCTATCACTCGTACCAAGGAGGAGCTGGGAAATACTCTCACTTCCTCTTTACTACCTGCTCATAAGCTCCTAGTTGGGAACAAACTCACATTTTTAGCTGAGGGTCAGGATCCTGCCTAGGTGAATAGCCAGTCATGTCTAATTACTCTTTAAGAACAGGGATGAAATTTGGGCAAACTGAAGGCGATGAGACAGAGCTATGCAGGGTAGCCAGCTGCTGTGAATCATTCAATTACAATGCCTTTTGAGAATTTAATTGGAATAGATTTTTGTACTTTATAATATGAATGTGGTATTGCTTTATTAAGTGCACTTGTTGTTTGGCCCTGAGCAGTGTTGCTAAAGCCCCTTAAAAGAAGTGGTAGGCTGTGATGCTACTACCAGATCTATGGATGTAAATCTAACTTTATACCATGTCTTTAGAATTTTTTGAAACTTAGCAGGGTTATTCCTGATCGAGAGTAATCTCAGAGCAGTGAAGGTAGAACGAGCATTCCCCCTCATTTTACTCGATACAGGATCACAAGTTTAGCCAGTGCTGATGTGGCAGACACAGTGCTGATAGAATTCTTTTCTAGTGATTGAAACTGATGTTCTGTTTGCAATTTGTAGGCATTCTGTTAATCCTAACCACATACTCTTCTCATTTTTATCATAATTTTCTTTTGTGGTTTCAGTGGATGATAATCTTATTTTCACTTCATAATAGTGTGGTACACAGCCTAGACAGACACCATTCAAGAAACTTCTGCTTTTGATGTAGATATGGATAAAAATACTATCAGCAGGAGTATTTAAGTACCTGTGATACCCTGATATTCAACAAAGTGGAGATATCTCTAAGGGTCCCTCTAGTACTTTCTGAATTTAAAACTCTTTTCAGGGTCTCGAACTCAACACTTAAAGGCCTTGGCCATAATTATTCTCTTTGGAAAGTTGCAGGAATTCTGTATGTGCATCTAAGGGCAGAGTTTCACCCTTCACTAATGAGAATCAAAACCAAAAGAATTCCAGTAATTATGGTAGGCTGTGATGAAATACTTATCACATAAATCTGTGCTGCTCAGAGGCAATAAAATTAAGAAGTAGAAATAAGCTATAGTTTCAATTTGCCACTAATAATCATAAGCTTGTTTAGCCAAGTGCTTTTTCCCTTCATGCATGCATTGGGAAGTGCTGAACCAATGGGTTATTCCTCTTACTAAGAGCAAAGGGTAACATCTACCGCTGTATTTTCTAGTCAGTATGTTTTTATTGGATGTAAAACAATTGCAGAGAAAGTAATAGAAATACCACACGACTGAGAAAAATGATTCTGCAGATTTTATTGCATTCATCCAATTACCAACATTGCAGCCCTGACTGTAAATCTTTGGACACAGACTGGCTTCTTGTGAGGTTTCTCAGTTGCCTCCCATAGGAATTGCCAGACAAGGTCATAACCAAGGTCTGTTCAACCCACCATCCTGTCCTCAACAGTGATGGGGACCAAAGGCTTCAGGGAAACATGGAACAAGGATTTCTATATGTTAGGACGCATCTTCTTCCTAGATCCCATCCTGGTCTACAGGAGAGAAGGTTAGATGTACAAGGCATTGTGATCTTGCAATGTTTGATGCTGCTGATCCTCCCCAAAAGACCTTCTGGATGAGAAAGCAGGAACCTTGGAGGACACTGAGCTCCTCTTTGGTGACTCAGCAGAAATCTAAGTTGTTGTGAGCTTGTTTTTTTCCTGAAGGGGTATTTTGGATAGTGGTACAGTGCCATCTGTAGGGAAGTAGTTAAAGAAGCACATAAACTGGAGTGACTGTGTAGGAATACAGATGGTAAAGGGTATGTCCAACTGCTTTCCATTCAGCACTGTACACTGTATTACATACACACTTGGATTTTAGTGAGAATAAACTACACTTGTGCACCCGTTAGGCTCAGTGCTGCTTGTTAGCTACAGGATACCCCACGTATGAAAGTCTGACAGCCAGCCTGAACTAAACCAAAAAGTGATCAGAAGCTGAAGAGTTTATGAATAAGGCTGAAATACCTGGAGTTACAGTAACATCTTTTTTGTGTAGATGATTTAAGTGAAATGCTGATGTAGCAAAGATGTAACTTCTCTGCCTGGGTTCTGGTGTGAATTTAGCAAAAGCACATAAGTCCCCAGGGAAATCCATATATGTGCTTAGCATAGACTGGCAAAAAACCAGGATTATGGCTTTAAATGTCCCACACATGGCCATGCAGTGCTGCTGGTACAGACTGACATTGCTTCTGAAGCTGAGCCTGAGCACAGCCCACACATTCCTTTGATTCACTTTGCAGGTCCATGCTGAGTGGGCACCTGAGGGCTGTTTCTAAGAATCTGAGGGGTATAATAACCCAGAGGAAAAAGTTTCCATTTGGTGCTGCTGGAACAAATATAGATGATGCTAAATAAAGAGGAATGCAGGCTGAGATCATCTGCAACATGGGAAATAAAAACTGCTTTGCAATCATGAGTGGTAAATGCAGTTTCTCTTTCGAGAATATCAGCCATCTCTGTCGAGAATATTAACCATCTAAAGAACTTCTCTTCACCTTTTACCTCAAATAGAAATGTACATAGGAAGGTTAAGAGATGGTACTTCCCAGACAACGTGCCTGATTGATGCAGATTTTTTCATTTGCCCAGATGTCAGCTTTCTGTCTTTTCATTTATTGTCTTTGTATGTGAGGCTCTGAAAGCACATGTCAAGATATTACCTTTATATCTCACGGATTTGTTCTAGCAAGAATTATACAGCTTTTCAGGCAAGCCCTCCAGACTCCTGATTGGGGGCATATAAAGTGTTGGTACAGAGACTGCCATTTAAAGAGTTCTGTTAGTCCTGGTGTGCTAAGCAGTGTGTTAAATGCTAAATGCCCTCATCACTTTGAGAGAGGGCTCTTAACAGCGGCTGGCAAATGACCATTTCATTTGCAGTCTTTGTCTTAGAGGGAACTTGTTATCTTAATTTGGATGCTCTGTGTGCTGTAAAGAGTCTGCAGAGTAGGCTCTGTGGTCTGCAGCAGAACCAAGGCATTTCAGGCTGTGTGCCTGCCTGATTAAATGCAATTGCTCCTAGTACTGAAATGGCCTTTCACATGCTGAGGATGGAGTTAAGTACCTGGACAGGTGCTGTCTGTACCTCAGATATCCTGGCTCTCCAATGTTTGATGTGTTGAAGAAGGCAGTGCTTCCCCCTTGCTTAATTCCTGCTCTCTGTCCCCCAGACCCGCACTGAACTGGCACATTTTGTCATCACTGAATAACGTGTTCGCATGCCTGACATTCCTGGAAAGTTGGAGGTGGCTTTGGACAAGTTACTTTCAGAGCTCATAAAGTATTTCTCCTGGATCCTGTGAGGTAGTTGTATGTTTGTTTTTCCAGACGTCTGCAGGACCAGCTGAAGGCAATAGCTCTGCTTTTCCTTTTCAGCTATCCTAAGGTCCCTGATAGTGGATTCTTCCAAGGGAGGAGTTCAGCACCTTGTGTATGCATGGAGTTGGTGTTCTGAAGGAAGCAGTTGCGCGAAATCCTCTACTCCCCAAGTAGAAGGGACAAAACATTAGGTAGGAGCTCTTTGGATAGGAATGCAGGGCTCTTTCTGTTGACAGAAGTCTGCTTATGCTTTGATTCTTCAGGAGAAAGAGGAAAACTGTCAGCTTCCAGGAAAATAAAAGGAATTTTCTATCTATTCTTTTGATACTTGAGATTACTCAAAAATTACTGCTCTGATAAGGGTGTCTGTAATATTATTAATGCAAAACTGCATTTTAGTAGAATCTTGATATTGAGCAGTTGGGGATATATAAGCCATGCTGAATGATTTTGTCTTCCATCTTAATTTAAAAACTGCTTAGACATTCTAGTTTAAAGCATCGATGATTCTGTGTTTTAATGACTCTCGCAAAGTTAGGTCCAAACCCACAAGTAGATATTTGAGTAGACAAACTCTAATTTTTGAAAGCCAGCTTTCAAGTTAACTTGGGATCTGCATGGGAAAGAGGTTTTTCTTCTCTTGTTACTGTTTCAGACCTACCAATTTTCATGTTGATGGGATGTTTTATAAGTTAGTGTATTTTGCAAGAGAGGGTCAGGAAAATGTCAGCTTAGGGTTTATGATGGAAACCCAGTGATGTCTTGGCTCTGGAGGGACTGCTCATCATTCACAGCGAGATTCAAGGAGTGTAGATTCCCTGGGTCAGGGAGTGTGGGCTTCAGCCTCCATCACCTGAGTATCAGCACAGGGCGGGCTGCAAAGGGAGGGTGCACGTGCAGATGGGGACGGGGTGGAGTCCTCTGGCTGGAAGGTCACTGACTTCTTCCTGAAGGCTGCGTGACCGCTGGGAGCAGAACAGCCGCGAGCTCTGAAGTCTCAGTACCTATGGAGATGGAGGAAAAAAAAGCAGTGCACCTTGACGCCAGCAGTGCAAGACTAAATGGCTGTGAATGGAACAACTTACCGGCAGCATTTTCCATTTGCAGCTCCATGTTGAGGTAATTAGCCCAAATGAACTCAAACTGCTGGAAAACTGCAATAGCAATGGAAAATAAAAAGGTCACTATGTATTGCAGGGGTTAAACAGCTGGACTTGAATACCTGCAGTGCTCTCTGCATTAAACGAAAAGCTGCAGTCATTCAGTAGGTCTAATAACTATGAGATGCTTATAACTTTTGCTCACCTCTCTTAATTTCATTGCTTGAACCAGAATTGTTTATACTTCTCCTTAAGTTTGCCGTTAGCTTCATGGTTGGTGAAAATTCATCAGGGAAGGGTTTAGTCTACCCCATAATTAGGCATGGTAGGGCCTGGTTTCAACAACCATGCCAAAAGTAACAAACAGCACAGTGGCCCCTCTTCAGCACCCTTTTCCCACCAGCCTCATGGCAAATAACTTCATTTTTAAAATAGCTTAAAAATGTTTTTAAAAGAGGACAAAACAGTATGTGTAAGTTGACATTTTCTATTAGTTTTTTGCTCAAAGCTTACTTCTTTAAAAGGCCAAAATTGTAAATTTTTGCTTTGAAATTTTGTTTTGGCTTAGTTAGAAATCTGGTATTTAGCACTGGTAAGGTGAACAGGGGAGCTGGTGTAGATGGGTATGTCCTGAGTGTGTTTTTCTGCCGTGAACTCTGTAGATTGTTTCTCATGGAGGAGACTAAGCTCACAGGTATCAGTTGATGCTGTTGCTTTCTGAAACTTAGAAGAGGATTAGAGTAAAGAGGCTTTCAGTAACTGAGCATAATTGCTCTAGAGCCCTTCACAGTAGAAATAGAAAACTGCTGATGAGAAGTTATGAGGGGATAGGAAGGGATATTGGATTTGGAAAGCAAACTTACATGCACACGTACTCTTGCCTAAAATCTGTTACTCTCTAAATCTACTAAGGGAAAAGTATGAACATTTGTATTGTTTGACCTACTGTGCTGTTGCTCTCACACAAACTGGGGGCTTTCCTTTGCTATCTCTGTTTACCTGGGGGTGTGTTATTTTTAGAGAAGTGGAGCTAGCAAAGAGAGCTCCTGGTTTTGTCCCTTTGATAATTCTTTCCTTTGTTTCATTTCTGTCTCTTTTCTTTAATCCAGTGTGACTGCTTTTACCACTGTGGATGTGCTCTTTACCATCTACGAGCCCTCAAGTAGAGCCCTCTCTTCCTTTGTGTCCTCTTACCCCTCTTCAGTTCACATTTGTTACTAGGAGGTGGAGTTTGCACCTTGTCTGTGCCTTGGTTTTTTTCCTCCCCATGTGATAGGCTTGTGACAAGCAGTTCTGAGCATTTCCAGCGAGGGATTATAAGGAGAGGAAATTCATATGCAGCTCAAATTCCTAGAAACATGGAGGGAAAAATCAGGATCAGGAAAAGATCTACAATCCTGTTAGAGAACAAGTGAGCCATGACAGATTTCTCATCGGCTCTCGAGTGTTCTTACAGCCCCAACTGGAGATTGTTTCCCTCTGAAAATTTACCAGAAAAACTGAGCCAGAGTCAGTGGTAGTGGTTTGAACTGTATTTCCAAGGGGCTCTGTCTCAACAGTGGGGGTTTTCTCTCAGAAGGTCTTGCTCTAAATTACTTCTGGCAGCTGCAGGTACTCATAAGCCAGAGAGTCCTTAACATGCCCTAGTTGATCTTTCAGCCTGTTAGAGAACAAGCTTACTGCATGCAACAGAGCAATTGATAACCACCTGATACATGGCTGGTGCTCCCAGATACTAACATAATACAGAAAATTCTTGGTAATGGTTAATTGCAAGCTTGCTACATGTCCTTCTTTGAAGGAACAGGAATAAAAAGATAGCATTCTGTTCTGGTATGTGTTAAGAAAAGTCATCAATATGAAATATGGTTGGCTGTATTTGTATGTGCATTTCTGCACCTGGGTCCTCCTCATATTTTTATGATGTAAATATCAAAATCCTTTTTTTGTGTGTTGTGTCAGTCCTGCCGTGGCCACCTCAGTACTTTTCCATACTTAATCTGGTGGTGAGTCAAAATGGTGATCTTTTTTTTCCCAGATGATGCAGAACCCAAAACTTCTTTTGTTTTGCTTTGTTGAGATGGGGAAAAATGTTTTGTCTCTAGTAACAAATAAGATGTGAGACTCAGTGAGTGAAAGTTCTTTTAGGAAAACAGTTGCATCTTATACTAACTTAGGCCTGATAAGAAAGCTTATCTCTGCACACTTGAGAAGCCACAGCAGGTTCAGTGACTTCTCTTACCACACATTTGCATTGGTAAGGGGCTGTTCCCTCACTCTGTGTAAACTAAACCACCGAGACTGACCAACTCTTCTTGCAAGAGGTGTTTGTACACTCCTGCCTTTGAGTTTATGCCCATACTGGTACAAGTTGGGATAATAAATGAGCAGTCCTGCAGGCCACGTGCCACACATGCAGTCCCTTTACCCCTGAGAATCTGTATCTGGGCAGGGAGTGAGGTGTCTCCATTCAGGGACATCAGTGTGGCTACAGTGCAGTGTATCACATCTATGCATTCAAACCTTCTCAGAGAGCTACAAAGAGAAATGTTGGAAAATAGGAAAACAAAAAGCATCTTTCTGCATAATTTTGGGTGAGCTCTCAGATAAAAAATACTGTCCCAGGTGGGATTTTCTAGCATTTTCTGGTTTGTCTGGGTTTAGTGTATGTGCCAAATTTTGGGTACTCTAATATGGAAGAGAGAGTATCTGTGCCTCTTCCTCAGTAATCTCAGTCAGTGAAGTTCGATTTGTTTGGTTTGCTCACCTAGTGCTGTTACACAAGACTTGCAGTTCATAGAGCAAAAGCTGAACAGACAGATTAATGAGCTGGGAGGATCCCAGGGCTGCCCAGCTATCAGTGACACGTTTGTAATTCTCTCTCCCTCCTTGCCTGAAAATCCTAGACTCCATATATGAGCAATGTCCAGGAATATGTTGAGGCGTGGTCCAAAGCAGAAGTCTCTTGCCTTTCATTTTAGGCTATTGAGTTCCCTTCTGTGTTGTTCTCAGAATTATCAGGCTAAACCCTTATACTTGGGATGTTTGTCAAAACCCCCATACACAATCCCTTCTCCCTGCAGATCCAACTCTTCTGAGAGGTAGTCCCTTATCACAGAATAGTTTGGCTTGGGATGTTTAAAGGTCATCTAGTCCATATGTCTAAAGAGCACAGCAAGCACCAAATGTCCTGCCTGCCCAATGTCCTCCCTGCCAAGCAATGATCTTGCACTGGAGTGAAGCAGGGGCAGTTCACTGGAGAGCCCCCTGTACTGAGGCTTGGGCAGCTTTCAGTCTGGTACTCCGTGTGCTGAGGCCTTCTCCCATCAGGAGCCACAGGTCACATTCCTCCTCAGCTCTTACTCTAAAGCAGGGGGCTTTGACTGCCAAATAAGTGTTTTCAGGCAGGAAGGAATGTTTTGTGGAGGGGATTTACCTGTTAGTGGATTAGGCTATCCCAGAGTCAGTGGCCTTGCCAGCTTCAAAGAACCTGCCCACTGCTGCCCACTTTGAAAGCTTTTCTCTTGCAATCATGCTCTGCAGGACTCTGCTGCTAGTGGGAAATTTGACTGTTTCCCCAAAGTCTTGGGCAGGTAAGCCTAAGGAAGGGTGTTGATTGGGACTGCTGTTTTCAGGGATATTGTCATATCTTCTGGATGGAAGACCAGAGCCTAACTTTAACAAGACTTTAAAGCCCCTTGTCGATTCTTAAGTTGTCCCAGGACCTCTGAATGACCAACTGTCAATTAACTCTGACCTCTTGTGGTTTCAAAATCTGCATCCAAATGCTGTGGTTGGGCTCTGTCTCAGACCCCTGACCACAGTTGCTATTTTTAAGCAGAGATGGAAGGCTGTGATCTTCTGGAACTCATTAGCTTTCCCCACTGCCATCTGCCCAGTTCTTTCCCCATCCATCAGAGACATTGCTGTGTTAGCGTGGATGGCTTATCCCATTCATCGCTGTTGTGGCACAGTGAGGCTGTAGCTTGAGATACCTGTGGTGCCTTTGTGTGGTGCTAAAGCCTCTCCAAGTGGGCTCATTGACTTAGGAAGAAACTTCCAAGCTCAAACTGCCTGGTGTTGGCGTTTTCTTCCTTCACCCTAGCTTGCCCTTCCTCTTCTGTTCATGTTTTTGTTTTTCTTGGGAGTATCCAGTGGTGTGTTTGACCTCCTATGGGTCAGGGTAGAGCTACAGGCGTTCCTGTAGCTCCTTGCTCAGCTGTCTGGCTGCCCACACCACGCTTGTTTTCCCATGGCAGCTGACCACCTGCTGATGTCCAGCTCAGCCTCTCCACCATCCGACGGCTCAGCAGAAACCCCAGGGGCTCTAGCTCTCCTTACAAAGCGCCAACTCGATTATTGGACTTGGGATTAAAGTAAAGGCTCTGGGAGCACAGCACAGATCACAGTGTTAGTCCACTGAGACGTGTGCCTAGCAGCAGGGGTGTTTCCTTTGAGTTTCATATTGGATTAGAAATGCTTTCTTTTGGGGGCCAGATTGTCATTCTCAGACGCTGCAGTCAGTCTTACTATCAGCCCCATGAAGACTAAATGTCTAAAGGAAGTGACAGAAATAGATACGTTTGTTTCCAAAACAAAACCTTTTGGTCCAGAGAAAAGATACCTGCCTCTTGGGAAAGAGGAGAAGGCTCCCATCTCTCCTACTTGTCTGAGCTCAAGGTCTTTGGTCCTTTGTCTTCGACTTGTTTCCCATCGCTTATCATTTACTAGAAAAACATTCCAGCATCTGTGCAATGCTAGACCACCAAAAAAGATGAAGAAGAGATGGATGCACTGCTGCTTCTCTATTTATAGGAGAGAGATGAACCAAAAATGAGATGGGAAAATTCAAATCTTTAAATACTCTGGGAGAAATGGATGGAAAAAGGGCTACTTTCACTGTTCACATGGTCCAGGAGACTTTCTCATGAATAGCTTGGCATAACCCCATGGGCAGCTCACTCATATGACCAGGGGGATTTCTGTGTACAAACCCCCTCTTGTTTTGATGTTTTTTATTTGCTTCAGCAAGTAACTGCTACAGCAGTTGTACCTTCTTGTCCTAGCTTGTACTTAACTTCCATCTTGGTACTTTCTATGCTCATCCTCCAGAGTAACTCACATACCACTGTTAGCACTTCTGATCATTTCACTTGTATTCATGCTCTTCTTTCTTCCTTAATTTTGCACATTTTCGTTCCAGTTGCCATTTCATAATCCCTTAAACATTGAAGATATTCCCTGTCTCCTTTGAGAACAGCAGGCTTCTCTAAGATGTCCTTTTCTCTGGTCAAATCAGTGAAATCTCGCTCAAGCTACTTTCTTAGTGTGTTTCTCCTTGCTGTTTTTGAAGCTGTTTATTTCCAGGAGCACCACAATCTTCTCTCAGACCTCATAATCAAGTTTTACTAGCTCTGGTGTTTGGAAAAACACATCTTCTCCTATATTCAAGGGAGACATTGCTATAGTATTTGCTTGCAGATCAGTGGTTGTTCTAGATTAAAGATTTCGACCTCATGCTCTCTGCTCTGCCATCAGAGTTTGGCTCAAATCTATTGCAAGGGAGGAAGGAACTGTTTTCAGTCTGGGCTTTTGATAGGGTGTTTCATGGCAGGGTGTTAAGGTGGGAGGTATTAGGGTAGAATGTGATGTTGCCTTGAATGCAGTAAGGAATATAAGGCCCATGATGGGGGGTAGGAGCCAAGGGTTTGTTATTGCAGGTGAATGCAGGGTGGCCAAGAGCTTCCCATTTCTTCTTGTACCATTTTAAATGTCTTGCCCCCTGCACATCTAGAGCAGCGTCAACCTCAGCTGTGCTCTCTGCCACAAGCTCTTTCACACCGCTCCTGTTCCTCATAAAACATTTCCTAGCATTAGCTGCAAAGCCTTCCCTTAGATCTCATCTCTTGTGATTCTGGCAGGAAGCAGCCATTTCGCAATGGCCACGCCACCAGGCCAACTTGCTGGTATTTTTATCTACTGGAATGGTACATGTGATGTAACACATTAATGCTTGAAACAATCATACTCTTCCTACCATCATCTTCCTGCTCCTTTCACCGACTGCTCCCTTGCCCTTGGTGAGGCTGGGGAATGCTGGCCTCTCTTCTTCTTCCATTGCCATGGCTCCCGTGTGGATTGCTGTACAGGAGCAGGCAAATTACTAGGTACTCTAACGAGCTGGGGCAGAGATAGTGGTTTGAGCACTGATTCAAATGCTCCCACAGTGGAAGTAACATGAATCTAATTTGCAGTTCTCAGAGTTCCTCCCTTTCCTTCTCTTCCCTCTCTGTGATATTTTGTTTCTGTTGATAATTCTCTAAATGCTGCCTTTAACAAAACCACTGTCTCCAGTCCCTAATTTCAGCTTTAGCTTTCTTTAGAAATACACCCGTGTGGGATCCAGCACTCAGTGTCCCTCTCAGGGTTGTGTTTGCTCTCCCTTTCTGCCCGGGGCTCTCCGGTGACCAGCGCTCTCTGTTCTCTCTGGCCTGCAGCTCTTCTGCTGTTGAGTTCCATCATTTGACCACTCTGTGTGGTGATTGTCTCCATGTTCATCGATAAACCTCACGCTAAAGTCAGTAGGAAGAATATCTTTATTGTGCAGGCACCTGTACAATATTGTATACTGTAAGGAAGATTGCTTAATATTTTCTAGAAAATTATGCAGTGTGGTGAATTTTTTTTTTTTAATTTGCATCCAAGGACTATTTTAGATGTCTCAATAAAAGGTATCTTAAAAACAATAAGCTTTTTGTCAGTAGAGAGCTCAATATTACAGGGTTCTGCATTCCCACTGAGCATTTTTAGCAGTCCATAAATTGAAAAAGGTTAAAGACCATTGTTGCAGTCACTTTGGCAAGTCATTTTCTTTGAGCTGTTACACTGCGTAAATATTTTACTGTCCTGCCAAGAGCTGTTGTTCTGCCAGACATGTCATCATCTCAATGAATAATAGATCTGAGCTCCTGATCACTTGTGGTCTTAAAAGAACTTGGTGTTCCTGTGAAGCTGGGTAGATGTGCAGTTCCTGGCCCCAGGATCTAGAACTATTCTTGTTCTGTGGTCACCACACTGATCTAGTCTTGCTCTAGGTTAGAGAGTGGTACTCTTGCCTTGTGCTCTGAATTGCTGAACCTATTATATAATTAATAATTTCTAGCCATCAAGAGGTAATAATGCTGTGAGGTGGGACAGATCTGTAAAGTTTTGGTAAGAAAACCCTGACATGTTACTGTTGCAGTTGCACAATTGAGTTTATTCATCCTCGCTCCCACTGGCTTTTACAATTATTTGATGCAACAGCAGTAATGGAGGAAGAGAGGAGACAACTTAACATCAACAGCTTTTTGGTAAGAAGGGAATCCAGTTGTCATGGAGCTAAGCAGGTGAGATGCCACCAGCCTTTAAAGATTGAAAGAAATATTGTAATTTCTGTAAGGCCATCTGCCACTCCTGTTGCACACAGCTATTGCCTGAGGCTCTCCACTAAGTTCCACGAATAGTGCTTTACATTAGCTTAATTTAGAAAAAACCTTGATCTGCTAATTGTTCGGGTCATGCAAGTGTTCTTTTTATTGATGGTAATTGTTGTGGAACTACTACAAAAGCGTGTGGCCTTTATTGCTGAAAACTCTCCTTCTCACGAAAGCCGGGATTTCTGAACTCATCAAGGAAGGCATTCAGACAGGGGGTTTGGGCTATGTTGAAGCAGGCTCCTGTGACAGTTTCAGGTACTGAAGTGGATAGGACAGTGCTTGAGCTGATGTGATGGGATGGGTTTGAGAGTTGGGGTATTCTTCATCCATTTTACTTACTTCCCTGGGAGCATGGAAAAAGTATTTAGATATTACCTCTTTAAAAAATGTCTCTCATATTTTCTGCTTGTTTTATTTCCCTCAGCTTAAACACTGAAATGGATTAGTCAATTTTACATTCATCTTCCGCTTAAATGCAAGAAATGTGGTGTTTGGGACACTAAACCATGGAGGAATAATTAGAGAGTAAAAGTCAAACCTTTCAAACTTGTGTAAATAAGTCCTGAAGAACTTTTGTCACCTTCATGTAATTACCGAAGTACATTTTTTTCATACAGATGGGGCGTTACAGTGTGGAGCACCCTCAGAAGGGCAGCACTTGTGATAGTCATTTGATAGGCTTTATCTTAGGGAAGCTGATGGTGTTCTGTTCCTCAGGACACAGAACAGAAGAGGACCCCAGGAACAGAGGACCTGTTTGTGCCTCTCTTGTAGTTCATGACAAATTTTGTTGGAATGCAGGAAGGAAAAAAAAAAAAGAGGGAAAAGAGTGAACTAGATGTCTCTTCAGTGAGAGCCTCTTGGACTTGTCTCCTTGTTTGTTTATTTTGTTGTGTATTTCTTGTGTCAGAGGAGTTCTCAAGGGAATTTACCATTCAGCATTTCATGCAGAGATTATCATAAATCCAAGAAGTTTTTTTTTCTGCTTTGTGTACTTTATGGCAAAGCTCCCTGGAACTTTAATTCTTGCTGTTGTTGTTGCTGTGTGTGACTTCAGTTCCATGAACTAATATTAGTTATACAGTGAGGAGACATCTATATATAAACACAGAGTTTTGTATGTTTCCATATATACTCATGTTTCTATATATAAGCAAAATCCTTTCATAGGAATATTTAAAAATATGTGTCACATTTTGTTGTGTATTTTATGGTGGGAAAGTGTAATCGGAAAAAATGCATTTAGATCTTGTGGGACGGTAAGGTAAAATAGCTACTTGTGTGAACTGGATCTTTTTTTAGATGCAGGCACTACAGAAATAGCCAAGTGATAGCCCCTCTGTGAACTCCAAATGCATTTCCTTTTGCCAGGGCACACTGGTCTGTTTGTCTAACCCTTGTAAGGACAGGGATGCAGTGACTATGGCCAGGCTCCTGGATCCTGGAAGGACAGGGACCTTTGCAAATGAACCTGCTGTATGTTGAGATGCAGAGCACTACATCGTACATAGTCCATAATATTTAGGCTAAATATGTATTTGAGCTCTACTCAGAAATACGTGAAATACAATTTCAGCTAAATTGTGCATGTCATTTTTATTCATGGCTTTCTAGTAAATTTGTTTGGGTTTTGTTCTTTACTATTGTGAAGGAATGACAACCTCTTCCTGCAAGTGGAAATTATAGCAGTATTTTGAAGTTTGTTGTCTTCTGTCATTTGGAGGCTGGCAAAGGGTCTGCCCTGCTGCTGCTGTGATGGAGGCTGCTTGGGGGGATTAGCGGAGGTTTTTTTATCTGGTTGTTTTTATTTGGTTTGGTTGGGATTTTGTCTAGTTTATTTTTAATCAGTTTGTTGTTTTTTTCCTTACCTGCCTTAGTCCTCCATAGCTTTAAAAGTAATTGATTTACAAGCCAGAAATACCATGTTTCTGTAAGTTTCGTGAAAATGTGGTTTGTGGGTAAGAGAGGAGATTTTTCCTATTGTTCCCTCTGAGGTAGAGATGAGAACTCAGCCCTGACCTGTTCTGTGCAGGCAACATCACCTGGCTTTAGCTGCATTTGTGGAAGGATCTTTTTTGAACAAACAGAAGATGCAGGAAGCTCAAGAGTTGCAGACCCCAAGAAAGGGTCTGTCTGGGAATCTTTAGTTTTCCAAACTCTCATCCCCCAGTCTGTGGATATTCTCCTGTGAACCACGTATAGTGACAGATATCTGTTCTGCTATTGTAATACTCTAGATAAATACTGTTGTTTATACTATAGATTTAATTTCAAGTCCTCAGAGCCTAGTAGACTGGTTTTCTGGTTTGGGTCTGTGCTGCTGTGGCGTACCCAGAATGTTTGGATTTTCAAGCAGTCACGGAAGATAACAGTGAAGCACGTGCATTGTATGTTGCGTGACCTAGTTGTCCATGTCTCTTCTAGCAGAAGTTTGAGCTGTTTTACTTTAGCATTTATTGGGATGTAGAAGAATTCAGCCTAATCCTAGCTAAAAATAAACAAATGCAAGGCAGAAATCATGGCAGTAGGACATTGTTTCTCTGAGGCCATTTCCATAGAGTGTTTTAGGGATGCTGATACTGCATTCTTAGGGTGGGTACAGTTTTATGGGCAAAGCCGTATGGATTGCATGAGTTTGAATTCACCCTCTGCCCTCACGAGGGGCACTAAACTGCCCTGTGCCAGGTTCAACCATGGTTATTGAGGTTGTCTGCAAACCTAGTGGAGTTGCTCTTCACTGTAACTCTTGTTAGTGTTGCAGGAGTTGTTGAGTACATAATGTGAATGGATCGAAGCTGTGTGTACCAAATGATTCACACAGACACTTGTGAGCCCTTGCTGTCCTGAGATACCTGGATGCAGTGCTATGACATGGTGTTAGTATAAGAGCTTAGACAGCTTTAAGTATTAGGCTTAGGCAAAATCAGAGAGATGCTCTAACACATTTAAAACCAAAGGTGAACAGTCTTAAGAAGACAGTGGAGATCTGTCCCTTGCCAGAGGAGCTTAAATGAAAAAGTGTTCTGCTTAGATCAATAACCCCATTCATTCCCTTTGAGACGTTATGCCACAAAGCTTGTTCTGGAGTAAAATTGTCAAAATAAACAGTCTCAGAAGTCAGGGATATTAAAGGTGGTATTTAGGTTATTTGTGGGCAAATGCATTCAGATTAGTTTTGAATGGGGCTTAAGTAATGATAAAGACTTCTGCAGAGTAATAAAGAAAATAGGACTGTCTCTGCTACATCTTCTCTGAGCTAAGCATCATGAAAGAAATACTATTCTCACAGAATTCCTGTTATGTCAGTAAAGTATTACAGCTCTTCACTTCATGTAAATATTTGACAAGGAGAATTAGAATAATATTGTAATGTAGGTGTGAGTCACATGTCATCCCCCTGTCATCAATACCCAGCAGCTGGAAAACTGCTGAAGCAATCCTGATTTAGTCTTCTAGAGCAAAGGGACTCTTCATCACAGCAAAAAGAGCAAGTGCCAAGTTCACAAATTCTATTTCTCAAGACTCCTTTTTCTCTTCTTCATTTATCGCCTGTCTTGCTCAGGGGCAAGGCTCTCACTTCACCTTATCTCCAGTGCTTCCAGTGGCTGTTGCTGATGGAGCAGGGCTTTGCTGTCTTATCTGAGAGGTTTCCTTCCTCCTTCAAGAGCTCTGGAGAAACTCAGCCTACCAGAGGGCTATGCAGGGTAGCCCAAAAAACCACTAATTAGATGGTTGTTCGCAAAAGGAAACTTCAAGAAGTTTTCTTATCAGTCAGTAATTAATAATATTAACAGCTTAATTGCCACGGAGATTGATCTTTGAAGTTCCATTTCTAAAATATGACCCAGTAGTGCTATTTTTCAAAAAATTGATCTTGCCTTCTGTGGTTGAAAAGATGATGTTGTATTAGTAATTCACTTGAAAATCTTACGTTTATGTGTAATTGATAACTCCTAGGAACAAAGCCAGGCAATTTACGTTTGTTCGTGGAAAAGAGTAAGAATGCATTCAAATCTACCCTCAGAACTGCCATTCTTTCAAACAAGGCAGTTTTCTGTAATCTTTCCTTTTCCTGGGGGTGATGAGTTACCATTTGAACCAACTCTTTCAGCTTCTTTGTGTGATGGGCTTTAAAAGTAACACAAGGTCTACTTAAATCCTTAGCAAAATGCAAAATTAGGGGTTTCCCCCTTCTCTATATATTATTGTATTATTATTTTGCAAAAATCCTGCAGTTTGCAGGCATGTAGATACCTGGAATGCCCAGTTCTAAAATCACAGGCGCTCTTCTGTCCTTCTGCTTTGGTGTCAGACAATTCCAGTATGTTTTTGGGGTTTTTGGGTGGCTTAAATTACTCCCCTACCCAATATCCGTAACAGTTGCTATGTATGCGTTCTCGATGAAGAGGCATGGATCTGGATCCAGCTGTGATCATGAGCTAAAATTGCACCACAGCAAAGTGAAAACATGACCTATGAAAGTTTAAATTGGTCGCTCCTGTGAAGTTCTCGGTTCTGTAACTTGGAGTGTATCTTGGCACTTACCTACATTTAGGTGTGCCATACCTTTAGTTTTCAAAAGAGTCGCTTTGCAGCCAGAGGATATTCCCCCTTCCCCTTGAATTTTCTGTCACTGTGGAGCACAGTTTTGTGGCAGCTCTTCCTGCAGCGCTGCCCCCAATGGGACCTGACCCAAACTAAAAGTCAGTGGGAGAAGGTGGCTGTGTTTCTTGTGCCTGCAGATTGCTGCAGTGTCCTTGGTGTTCTGCTGCACAGTGCTCTGTAATGGCAGCGTGTGAATCCCTGTGCCCGTGTTGCGCACCAGAGAAACAAATGTGCAGTGTCAGAGCTCACGTGGCCCCCCCGATCCTGTGCTCGTGCAAAGTCAAGGTCACTGGCACTGGTTTTAGGGGTGTGTTTATCCCACAGCTTCAGGCACTGTGGCAGTGCACACAGTCTAAGTGCTCTTGGGCTTGTACAGACCCTGCTGGATGAAGGTGGTGTCACCGATTTAGAAAGTTAACAGGGTAGCTTTTTGTTAATCTTCCCCTGGTTTCTGTCACGATATAAATTTGAAAGCCTTGCATTGAGCTTGAAAAATCTGATGGCGCCATCGACCAGGCTGGGTTTGGAGCTGCTGGAATTGCAAGCTGCATGTGATATAAATGGCCTGAAGTAAAACGAGTCATTAAAATAGAATATTAATGAACTAAGATGCTGGTAATACAAGAACCCTTTTAAATTTATATCCTAAATAGTGAACTAAAAGTAAACTATAGGAGCTGATGATGATAACGAAAACAAGAGAATGTATCCAGCCCCAAATTCCTTTCATGACCCACAGCCCCAAGATGCTGCTCTTCCTTTTCAGCTCATGCTCTTTGCTTTCAGCATGGTTTAGGTCCTTATGTAAGCGTGCTGGCCTCAACTAACCTCCTAATGTCCAAACATGTTTCTGTTGTGCCTTCTAGTACTTTACCTTTGTCAAATTTAAAATCCCATGGTGTAGATGCCAAAATCTAGAAGCTCTGTGAATTAAATCCAGTCTGTTTTAGGAATTGAGGGAGGCAGGATTAGAGGATGGATTAGATCAGTAGGATTTTTGGCTAGAGTGATACAGAACAAGGCTGTTGCTTCTGTTGGTGTTGTGTTTTGGTTACCTGAACATCAAAGTCATCCGAGTTCATTGTTGTTTTGGATGGCTATTCTTGTTGCTCATAAACATACATCTCTTGATGTTCTTGTTTCCATTTAGTGGATTAACTCTTGGTTTGTGGTAGCAGCCTGTTGTACTGGAGGAGACTACGGAGGTGACAGTTTCTCTCCTGAGTCCTTATAAAAGGCTCAAGAAATTGTCCCCCCCTTGGGCAGAGAAGGGGGAGGAAGTTGGGGTGGGACAAGTCATAGCAGCAATGCGAAGCTGCAGGAGGAGATGCTGAACAGGCCCTGGCGGACAGGGGTCATTGCTGTGGGTCTCCGGCTGAAGGACACATCTCTCAAAGGATTCAGCATCCAGCCAGCAGCCAGACCCCAGCGATGCCAGAATCCAGGACCTCTTCTCTCCATCTGCTGGGCTGGGGTCTGGGGAGGACTTAGAGCGCGGAGCTCAGCAAGCCCAAGGTTTTGCGCTCCCTCTGCTGGCGGCACTTCTGCCGGCCGGTGCCTGCTCTTCATCCCTGAAGGAATGCTGAAATCAGTGGGACAATCTTGAACAAACAGGGAAGTAATAAAATTAGTATGGCTCCTTTTTAGGGTGCTTGAACACTAAAAAAATTCCTTGTTGATCATGCCGTGGAGGTGCGAGTCAGTAAGGAGATGCATTACTTACACTTCTTTCCAAAAGGTTGTTACTTGCCTTGGGAAGTGAGGGCACAGGGGAAATCACATCAGCGTAAGTCACACTTCAGTATCTTTTGAATCCGCTGTGGAAGACTTGAACCGTGACCAAGAATGACTTTAATATTCTGTTTGCTTGCCTTGGATTTTATCTGAACTTTTTTGTTCCGTGTCAGTCCAGATAGTCCTAGGCCTCTCTCTAGGTTCAGTATTTTCTCTTCTTGTTGCCACCTCTTCTCTCAGCTTTAGTTTGCTGCATTTCTGAAGTGGTTCCTTAATTCTGTTTTCAAACTTCCACCCTATTTCTCCCCTCTAGCCACCAGTGTCCTGGTGTCACAACCTTGGACTCAGGTTAGAGCCTCAGACAGGTGTCCAAAAATACTTTGGTTTTGGGAGAGGTTTCTTTCTCAAGTGTTAGGTTTTCCTTCTCTTCCTCCTACTTCAGATCCAGTGGTTACCTCTCTAAGACAGAAAAGTGCTTGCATTTCTGGGAAGCAGCCGGTGTTTGTTCTTTTACTGGGCTGAACTCACAGTTCTGGCCAGCCCTGAGAGCAGCCCAGCTAGTGGTGTGCATTTTACACCCTCGTGGACCCTGGTTATTGTTAACCTCAGCCGTATTCAGCACAAATTCCCTACTGCAAATCACTGCCTGACTGGGAAGCATTGCCATGCTGTTCATGGCAAGGGAGTCATTAGTAATGTTCAAGGAGTTTCTGAAACTTTTTCTCTCCACTTTTCAATTTCATTTGTATTGCCTGCCCACACCTTGTAATGGTTTTCCCTAAATATTCTCGCATCTGATTCTTCCCTAAGATTTCTGCTCTGGCAGCAGAGCTCTGAATTGAAATTATCTTCTTTCCTTACACTCACATTATTTTTGGTTCCCAGCTAATTTCTTTTTACTCATGTACCTATGGAGACTTCCCAGCTTCTGATCCGAGTTGGTTGCCAGGTTCAGTTCAGCTGCAGGTAAAAGCTGCAGCTTTCTAGGGCTGTGCTCTCACGTTTAGAAGCAGTGGCAAAGCAAATTAAGTTTGTCAGCGTGTGTCTCACCAAGGTTCTGCCAGAAGGGATTGAAGGGAAGGCAGCAGCAGTTGAGCTGGTGCTCCTACACCAACTCATAGGCTGGTGTAGATGGAAAATGTTAGCTCATTGCTTCTCTTCCATCTGCCACAGGGCACTGGAGAATTTTTGAGTCCTTTCTAGGAGCTTTGTCCAGTCAAGTTTTCAAAGCTGCAAGTAACTGAGCTTCTGTTGTTTCCCTTGGGAAAGTATTCCTTACAAATACAATTCACTGTCAGGAAGTCATTCTGAAACTCTCCCTGATTTTTGCTTTTTTTGGTGTCCTCCCACTAAATGGACTTTAACACAAAGAGTCTATTTAAAGTGCTACTTTTTTATTTTCCTGTGAAGGCTGATGTGGTTTCTAGTTAATGTTTGTATGAGACTGAGCTCTCTGGTTTAAAGGAGAATCACTGTATTCCCAATGGTTGTGCTGATACTTTCACTCATTTCCTTTGAGGGTCTGAGTGATTTTCATGTGGCTGTATTACATGAATGTTAGTTATCAGGTTCCCTTCCCAAATATATATTAAAAATTTTATGTTTTGCTGCTGAAAAGAACAGGATCTAAAAAGCCTAGTCTAAATCTAGATTGTTTTTGCAGAAGTTTTGGGTTTCTCTTGTTTTTATGAATGGTGTTGTGTTAGGGACCCAAAGACAGTGTGCACCAGTTTCTGTGTGTGTGTTTGGAGAAAGTAGCAGTCTGAGTGCCCCATTGAAAAATATCGAAGTGAAAAAGCAAACAGCATGAATGCAAATTTCTGCTAGTAGAAGGGAGATTTAATGTCCTTGAACTACTGTGCAGAGAAGAAATTTAATAAACCCCTTTTTTTTTACTTTGGTATAATTGCTTGCAAGCCAGGGCTTCTCCAGAGAGTTATTTTTAATGGATAAATTATACAACACGTTTTAAGATTGATTGTTTTGAATAATGTATTGTTGAACCTGTGAATCTCACTGACAGACCAGTGTTTACCTTTGGACAAATCAGTCAAAACAAAAACAATCCCATAAGATTAAACAGGGAGATTTTCAGAAGTACAGATTGTTAGTTAGCAAATTCAAGGGCAGCTAAACACGGCATGGGATTTTTCTCCATGTCATTGAAGGCATATTAAAAAGGCTATGGCTTAATGTTCCAGGGTACTAACAAACAGCAAATAGACTCAGATTACTGGTTTTAACAAAAATGGACTAGCCTGATTTTTGTTTTACCACGAACTGACTTAACAAGAATCTTCTGTTTTATAAATGTCTACCACAGCTTTGATTTAACACTGATTTTCTTTTTTTTTTTTTTTCCTTTTTTTTTTTCCTTTTTTTTTTTTTTTTTTTTTTTTTTTAAGGAAACCAGGGGTCTTTAGTGAGATCTGCTGCTTGCAGGGGGGAAATAACACCTACAAATCTTCCCAGTTACTGAGTTCATAAACCTCCTTCAGCACAAATAGTGGCATTTCAAGTTTCTTTCTCATAGTGTAAGCTTAGACACATCACTGCAGGTTGTGGCTCACTGCTCAGAGCCCCTCAGTTACAGCTTTGCTGTTGGATCACTCATTGCTGGGAACCTGTGTTTGCTCTAAAGCTATGGCAGCAGTATGGTAATTTCCTGCAGCATGGTCTGGCTAGTAGAATTGCTTTGTTATTACATTTGGTCACATACAAGGCCAGATTGTGGCATTCCAGATCAGTGAAACTTGCTGTCTTTATATATCCTTATGTACTGAAAGCTTTGCAATTTTTTTAGAAATTCAGGAATGAAAATTCAGCAATGAAGTTTGGCCTGGGATTTCAGCCAGACCTCTCTTCAAAGTCTCTTAAAATCACTGGATAATTTAGGAAGGGACTTCTGGAGGTCATCTGGTCCAACCCCCTCTTTGGAACGGGCCACCTTTGAAGCTGGCTCAGGTCACTGAGTTTTGAATACCTCCAGAGCTGGAGATTTCACTGCCCCTCTGGGCCCCTGTTCCAGTGTTTGACCACCCTTGTGAGGAACAAGTTATCATTATTTAAAGAGAGTCTCCATGTTTGAAATTTGTGTTTATTGTCTCTTGTCCCATCAGTATCTAGCTCAAAGGACTCTAGTTTTGTGTTCTCCGTAGCCTACTGTGAGGTACAGAAAGACTTCTAAGTCCTTTCTTTTCTTTGCGAGACTCAACCAATGCAGTGCCCTCTGCTTTTCCTTGTGCATCATGGGCTCCAGCCCCAGCCCACCTTAGGATCCATCCGCCGAAACTGTTTCAGTTTCTTGATGTCTTTCTTGTACTGGAGAACCCCAAACTGAATGCCAGTGCTGCAGGTGTGGTTTCACAGATGTCAAATAGAGAGGAATAATCCATTCCCTTGACCTGCCAGCTGCACGTGTGCTGACATCAGCACACAGTTCCTTTTCATTGCTGCAGGGACACGCTGCTGACTCCTGGAGTGTGTTCACCCAGTCAGTCAGTCCTCAGTGCCAGCACATGGGGTTGTTTTGTACCAGGTTTATGACTTTGCATTTGCATTTATTGAACTCCATAATGTGTCTGTCATCCCATTTCTTCTGTCTGTGTGTCTGTGACATGTGTGAGTGGGGTGGGTACAGCTCCATCCAAACGGCAGAACTCTCCATGGAGTCAAGATCCTGTGACTGACCAGAGCAGATCTTGGGGAGATGTTTTCATCTCTGGTTTGTGAACTGCATGACAATAATCTTGAGGTCCTTGCTCTAGACGTATAAATGCCTCAGGATCAAAGGGAGAATTTTCCCCCATGACATATTTTTCAAGAAATTGTCATGGTACAGTAAAAGAATGAGTATTTCAGGCATTTCTTTCTTCCAGTTCTGGTCTCTGTGGTCAGTAAATCACATGGACTCCCAGGAGCTCATTATAGGTTCGCTTACTCATGCGGATTTAACTAAGCATCTTCATGTTTCTTAATTAGCTTAATAAATTAATCAGAAGTTCTACAGGGCAAAATCTAAGCTGAGTGGCAGGGCTTTAAGCAATGGGATGAGACTGGATTTATCTTTACCAAAACTGCTTGGTTCTTTAGTTGCCTGTGAATTTAACTGAGAGATTAACATTTGTCACAGCTGGTGCCTCAGGCCGTGTACAGGTATCAGCCCCTGGTGGTGTCACTGTGCAGGGGAGAAGCTGAGGCAAAAAGCAAACACTGCCTGCCTGTGCCCAGAGGAGTTGTGGGTCACATATCACATTTCTGCCTTTATTGTCAGAGCTGGCAGATTTGCAGAACTGCCCATTTACTAAATCTCATTGTATCAACACTTAAAAGAAGGGATTAAAGTAGCATTAATGTCATCTGTGAAGTGTGGTTAGAGACTGTGGCCAGAAAATCAGTGAAGTGCAGAACTTTCCATACACCTGTTCTCTCTGTTTAATTTGTGTTCTGCTCTCAAAGCCCTAGGAATATTACATGCAGTCCAGAGTTTTTTACCTGCTGGATGTTTACTCTATTCAGCTCCTTACTAGATATGTACTGTATGTCTTTAGCAGTGGAAAATACAAGCTGAAACCGCTCTTTTTCAGTTGAATAAAGTAGTATGACAATTGCCAGTGGCCTGATAAAGTCTTTGAATAAAGCTGTAGCCAATTTCTGTTTCAAACACTCAAAGGAGTCATTCTTTTACTTATGGGCCACTTTTACAGTTGAGCACATGCTGTGTTGTGCTTTTTCACTATGTATAAAGAGGTCTTTGCACTCCTAGCTTTTCCTTTAGTCTTTTATGTCTTGATTACTTCCATACGTGCAGAGTATTTTGCAGTCTTCTGTGGTGAGAGGGCAGCCAGCCTGGGAATGCATCTTCTTAACATTTCCGTCACCACCTCTGATGTGTGTTCTACTGTCTGGTGATTTCTTGCAAATTATTGGATCTGGGTCAAAATTATCTTGTAGAGACACAAGAAATGTAATTTTCGGATCTGGTCTGTCTCGTCAAATAATTTCATGAGCTTTGGAGCCAGTAGAAAGGAAGGAGAAAACTTGGGAACAAGAGGCAGCGTTTTAGGAGCGGCTTATTAGATTGGCCTAAATTCATCTGACCCCAGCAAGGTGTTGGGTTGATGAAAGTCTGGAACAGGAAAACTTGACAGTCAGGAGGGAAGAAAGGTTAGTTGTCACTGTGTGTGTGGATAATTCATCTCTTCTCAGCAGATAAATTGTCTGTAACATGTAGTTTATTTTATAATGAGGGTAGAACTGAATATTGATGCTACCCACCAAAATCCAGCAATGATGACAAGTTTCAATGATCTTGATACTTTGAGTGATAAGTTAAACCCCCCGAAAATCGGAGATCTTCGCAGAGCCAGAAAAAGGTGTTTCTAGCCTTATTTTTCATTGTAGAAAGTGCAAAATGCCTGATACCTCTCTGTAACTCCTGTCTTACCAGCTCACTTTGCTTAAGAGAGCAGCAGCTGGTACAGATTTTGTCACTCATCTCACATTAGGTGCTGTTGCTTGGATCAGAGTCCTGCAGCTGCTGAAATGGGGAGAACATATTTTAGTGATGCTGAATTCTTGGTGGGGACCCCTCTGGTGGGAAGGGCGTGCAACCTGTTTTGTGGATGAACCTTGTGCACAACTTCCCATTGTTAGAAAGAATGTTCTTTTCAAAATTTCAAATTTCATCACCTAGTTCAGCATTATCATAGGCAGTGCAGAAGTGGAGGAAAAGCCTGGAATTTGATGATCTTGATCAAAGCTGAAACATGAGTTGATAGCATTGTCTTTTGGCATTTTTGTTTGGCTGGTTTTGTTTTTTTAATTCAACCCACTTGAACAGATCTTACCACTTACTAATATGTGAGAACAGATATCCTGAGGAATTAGCACCTCAATAGGCATGTGCTAATGAGCTGCTGTGGTCTGTGATAGAAACGGTTCTTGAAGGAGCTGTGTCTTTTGACTTGAAAGCAAATATACTCATGTCTGAGCAGGCACTGGGAAATAAATTCGAATATTTATTTTATCTGTCTAGTTTGTTTTGGGTGTTTTTTTGTTTGTTTTTTGGTTTATTTTGTTTGGTTGGTTGGTTTGGTTTTTTGGTGCTGCAGTTCTTATTTAGCATTGCTATGTTGAAGGATATATTTGGAGTAGTATATTACAGGGGAATTGCAGTAATAATACTGCTTAAACCTTTCATGTTTTTATGAAGTCATTTTAATGCTGTTCATTGAGCGATAGAAAGAGCTGGAAATCTTGCAAGAAATGCAGAGGAAATAAAACCCGTAAAACCTGGCACAGTGAAAGACTTTCAGTACAATATGAATGTTGATACTTTAAAAATAACAAATCATCTTTCTATTAATTCGCTGTAGAATAAGGTCTCCTCAAGATAAGACTCAGCAGTGCTGTGTAGTTGGTATTTAAAGTATGTCCATCTGCATCTAAACGAGTAGCTCCAAGACAATCAGATTATGCAGTAGTTACTTTGGTGAGAATATCGCCTAAGTGGAATGGAAACTTCATTTTGAGTCTAATATTAGACCCTGCTTTGGAAAATTCCTTTTAAATGATCACAAGCTGGGAATAGCAAAAGAATTTAACTTTCGACAGACAGCATTCACCAAGAATTTGTTTTTAACTGCTTATGTTAGGTCCCTGGGAAAGCAGATGTGAAAAACTTACCAAAGTGAATTGACTTGACCTGATGCAATGTTTATATCAGTAGTTGATAAGTTTTCCTCCCTCGTCTAATTTGTTCGGGATATTTTCATTCTTTAAGCATGAGTAAGTCTGGGTTGGAATAGTTTAAATGCTTGTTAGTCTAATAATCTGAATCTTAAAGCAGGCAGACATTATTGCCTATAAAGGGGTCTAAGCAAAGTTGAACTATTTTGGTTGTATTCCATGACTGGGGATAAGTACAATTTTTGAGACCAGCAAAGAAGAATGTGAGACACTGTTTCTTACCTCCTGGTAGTTCAGAAAGTATATTGATGTCTGTGTATTTGTACTGCAAAATGCCACTTACATTTGGTGGACCCTTTGAATGAATGCTATTATTTATGCTCCTTTAAAAAGGACTGGTTTTCAATGGCAGCTGGAGAAACTGGCAACCAAAGGTATCAAGGCTAGTTTGAAGGGTCATGATGATGATATTCTTACCGTCATTATTCCTATGGCAGAAAGGACTTTAGGTATTCACTGTGAATGATGCACAGCTCAGGAATCTTTAGAACTACTGCTAAATCTCTTCTTTGCTTTTCTCTTTGTTGATCAGACACTTGCTTTGAATATTTTAATTAATTAATTCCTAAATAAGAGGTCATCACCCCATATGGAGAATATATAAATAAATTATTTTTGAGAAAGAAAGGGGAAAAAGAGGAGCTGATGGATGGGGCTGACTTCTCCCTAGCTCTGTCCTGTGCTTGTGTGGTTTGGTCATTGTTGCTGTTTTTTTCCAGACTTGAGGAGAACATCCATGGGATCTCACTGCAAAGGAGGGCTCCAGCCTGGCCTTCCTCTGCCAGTGCATGAGACAAGAAGCAGAACAACAAGATAATATGAATTCCATGCCAGGGTGACAGTTTTGCTGGGAAAAACATTAGAACAAGAACACTGATCTCTTTAGCTCTCTTTTAGGGCATAAGGTGGATTTATGTGATGCAGCAGTGTGTATCTCAGACAGAAATCAGATTATGATTTTAGGAATCTGTTAAGCCTTGCTTCTTTTTTCATAAAACCTGACACCAACCTTTTTGTCTTTTTATTTATACCTGCATGTCTCTACTTCTGCTGTAATTTCTGATCATTCAGAAATTTCTAAAGTGTCTAAATTGCTGATTTATCTTCTTGCAGGCAAGTCTCACCTGGCTATAGTGCAAAGAGTAAACAATGAAGGAGAAGGGGATCCTTTTTATGAAGTCCTGGGAATTGTTACTTTAGAAGATGTGATTGAAGAGATCATCAAGTCTGAAATTCTGGATGAAACAGATCTATACAGTGAGTAGAAATATTTGCAATTTGTTCATAGATGAGAAGAAAGACTCCATCCAGGAGCAATTGTATTTATGGCTGTGTTTTGAGAGATGTTATGTTGCTGATTTAAAATCTCAGTAGTCAAATTGCTGAGGAAGTTTCTTTAACAAAATGACCTGCAGATTCCTCTCATGGTCAAAGTAATTTTTGTTTTTGCAGCATGGGAACCTCATGCCTTTAGGCTGTGTTAATTCAGAAGCAGGACTGGTTTCTTTATTTGATCCTTTTACCAGGAAGGTTTACATCTGCAACAATCTGTTCTCTTTTGCCAGCTGTTCACCATTGTGGCTTAAACCTTCCTGTTACAGTGCTCGTGATCTCCTACGTTTTCCCCTATTGTCCGTCTGCCTCAAGGGCCTATAGTCTGTGTACTACCATACTTCAGCAAGAGGCATGCCTCAAGGAAGAGGAATTGAGTCTCTTTAGAATATCTGTCACTCATTGAGAAATCTTGAGAATAGAAAGCCTTCCTCAGGGCTGAAAACCAGCCTGTCCTAAATACCTTCTTATTTTTATCACTCAGCACAGCTCCTTCGTTCTTTGTGTTAATGTCTTTGTGTTAATGTCTTTTGAGGGACATGATGCTGCAGGTCAACCATTACCTGGGACTTGAGAGATCTGAACCCTTTTCTTTCCCAGATTAAAGCTTGGCCAATTACCTAAAGCGTCTGCTTCTCCCCCCATCTGCACGATCTGGCCTCTGTATACAGGACTTCCTTTCAGTCATTCTTCATCTGTCTTATCTGCGGTTTGATCACTTGCTGGCAGATGCTATTTTTCACTATGAGTTTGCGTGCAGCACAAGGATGTCTCCAGATTCTATTATAGTAGAAATAATAATTTAAAGTATCTTTAACACTGTTCAGCTTTCCTTTGCTTTCTTTCTCTTTCCTCACGGAAGGGATCGGAATGTTTCTACTGCATTTTTCAGGCCAACGCAAGCATCTTCTATCCTACCTCCAAGCCAAATGCCCAGTGAGCACTTTATACTGCGGGATAGACTTACTTGTTTTTTGCCTGAAATGCTTTCTGTACCTAGTCAGTATTTTATCAGTATTTATGTACCCAAATGTTCATGTAAATCACAGTTGTGTTTCACTGTGTGCTGAACAGTCTAATTACTGTGTAAATCACAGAAGTCCAGTTAGTATTGATTTCTTTTTATACCTTCACAACTGAATTGTTGGGCTAATCAGTTAACAACATAATGCTTTTGCAGGCTGAATTCAAACCCTTTTATACTCCAAAAAGATACTGTCTTTATCTCCCTTTGAGATTTTTTCGTGCATCTATGAGGGAAGACACTGCATATGCTTTCAATCCGCCCCCGCTCACCCCCCTCCGGCCTTGTTTGTTAAGAGAAAACACACAGATCATACTGTTTTGTTCTTCAGGGCAAAAAAAACCAAAACAACTTTGCCCATTAATAGGATGTTAGAGGGCAAGGAAATGAGAATTTAATTTTAATTTTACTACCTGAAGGTTTCCTATATTAACAAAATAGAGCTGGTGAACATTGAGTTCACTTGAAACTCTCCTTCCTGGGATAACTTTTTATTATTGAAAATTCCTCGTTCAGAACAGGAAGGAAACTTCCTAGGCCTCCTGGAAGATGCAGGAAATTTTAGGGATTGACTCCAGCTAAGTACCATGGAGTACTTCTAATTTCTTTATGAAGCACTGGAGATCATTCCACTGTTTAGACTGAAGGATACTGTAGCAGTAAGGGAGAGGGCAGAAAAGAAGCTGTGAGGATCACAGGAAATGTGAGAGGGTTTGGACCTGAGCAGCCAACCTCCAATTGGTTTGGTGATGAGAACATGTATGAGAACATGGGTTTACTGAAGGTACTTTATTGTTCATGATATGTTAAGGCAGGTTATTTTTGGTGTTGATATCACAGAGTCAGTGTTAATAACCCCACCTCTGATTCTGTTCATTATTGTAGCAGTCTGGCTTGCTCAACTCAGAACAGGTCAGTTTGAAACCCTTGGACTGATTTGCTCTGTACTAGGTGTTTACTTTTAAAAAGAGCTTTTGAAAAATTTTGGCAGCATTGTTATGCTTTGTTCTGAAGTTTTAAAAATGTTTTGTTTTGCTTTGATGGAAACTTGAACTTCGATGAAATGGCTGACCTTGGTGTTGGAGCTGTTCCTTTCTGTTGTTCCCATGAAAAAGCATTTGAACTGTGTTAAGGTGGAAGCAATAGTATATTTACGGTTTTTGCTGAAAGCTGTTCTCACTGCTGAACTCTGCAGCTGAATTTCTGAAGCGTGCCAAATAAATATGTGGTATGGCTTCATGTGGCTCTGTTCTGCTGTGGCTTGCAGATGTTGGGTGATTGATGTTTCTGTCATGACAAATGACACATTTCAGCCCGTGTCATGATGAAGAGCTGCCAGTGTGTTTGGCTCTTAGTACTGGAAAGTTGTAGCATTTTTTCATGGTTGGTACACTACAGGAATCTGTCCTATGCTGCCTTGGCTCTAGCCATGGTGGGAGAGCATTTCTTAACTTTCTCAGAGGCCCAAAAGAGAAAGCTGTATGTTCTGTGTTAGACTGCACAGACTGCTTGTTCATTCTTCTGGTCCAGGTTTGACTGGTGGCCTCTCTTATTTAGCTCTTTCTGCTTGGAGATGAGTTTCATTATCTCTTTGTCTTGTCTGGAGCTCACTGCAGATGTCTCCTCTGTCGTAAAACAAAAAGCACAGGAGAAGAGCAAGGATTTTCCTCAGCAATTGCCTGGGTGCATTTGCAGCCCCCATCAATCTGCCTGCCTCTCCAACTGAATGGGTTATCTGAGCTTTGAACTGGCTGTTCTGTAGCTGTCTCCAGTCCAAGCAGGCTCCTTCAAGGAAATTCATGCAATAATTCATCATGTTATGCATCAGGCAAAGTTTAGGATTATTACAAGAGATACCAGAACCTTAATTTTGTTTTGACCACTCATCCTCTGGAGTTCTCTACCTCAGCCCCGAGTTCATGGTCAGGCTTGCTGTCAATGATTTGAAGGAGAAGTCTAAATATTCCCAGAACCTACTGAAGATGTTTGCAATATTTGTTGGTATCTCACCTGAAATTGTAGTGAGAGTATCCCTTATGCATTTCATTGTTCACGTTGCAAAACCAAACAGCATCTCAGCACTCTGTAAGCAGAGATCACTTCAGCATGCCAAGGTAACTTCAGTGCCCACATCTCCATCTCACTTACTGGAGAAAGGACAGGCAGGAAATACCTGGTTCAGATTCAATTACATTGGTCACAATCCAGTCCTTGGTTCTTATGTCTTACAAGAACCTCAAAAGTTGTTTGGATAGCAAAGAAAAATTTAGGACCATCCCTTGCAAAAATAAGCCAGACAATGGCTTTAAGCCATGTGGCTCTGCTATAACCATTTAACGTTTTTCTTGAGGGAAGATTTTTGGATAAGCCGCCAAGGAAAAAAAGAGGAATTGAAATTGCCCATCATTTGAATTAAGAGTCCGGGTCTCTTACCTTGATGACCATTATGGACAGAAAGATTTAAGGCATCTTCCCATTGTGTGATGCTGGTCTTGTTTTCAGGTGCCAGTAGTGCAGTTGAAGCCTGCAGCATTACAGCTCTTTCAAAGAAAGCACAGAGGTGTTTCCCTGTCCCAGGGCCAACATTTGTACTTGTGATTTTTACCTCCCTGAAGAGAGCAATGATGGAGCTTATGAGAAAACACCTCAGATACAGTACTTTAAAAATAACATTCTCTGAGCTTTTCAGAAAAAGCAGTTTCTATTCTTCTTATCTCTTACAAGAGGTAGGACCTAGTGAGACCTTCTAGGTGACTTTTTTCCTATTAATTTTCCGTTGCTTTGGTATGCTTCTTTTCTTTAACTGCAAGTACAGATAAGGTCTGTCTCAAACTATATTCCTAAAGCAGGGATTGTTTTTAGTCTGTAGCCACTCCCGTCAGTGGTTTCTATTCCTGCTTTTGGAAGAGAAACTGCAGTCCCTGATGTAGTCCAATTCTTAGGTAAAGTACTACTAGGGTAAGAGGCTTCTTCTTTCAAAGAAGAAAAGGGGCATGGGTCATCGTTGTTCTTCTCCATGTGCCTGGGAACAAGTATCTCAAACTTTCAGGTTTGCACTGCTCACAGAATATGCTCGAGATATCTCAAATAGGTACATTTGTCAGTACAGTATTGCTGTTGAGTCTGTGATAGTCCTGTAGTGGAAGCATGTTCCTGGGAAGCTGAGGATCTAAAAGACTGAGTGACTTGAGGAAATCTAGAAACCTGTTAATGACCAATATTATGCATTTCCAAGCCTCAGACTCAGCCACTCTGAGCCTTATGTAGTCTGTAGCATGTATTTGGACTTGTAAAGGGCTCCAGATCTCAGTGGCTTCCAGTGCATCACTTTAGTCTTTGCATGTGTAACTCAAAATCTGAACAAGAACCTGGGATTATGTGCAGTTTCACAGTGTCAGCTTCATCTACACCTCTCTGTGTGCCTGCCCAAATCCTGTGCCATGAATCGATGTGCCAGAGCTGCCTGTGGTCCCTCAGAAGTCCAGTCATTTTACTCCAATTGACTAAGGGGCTGATAGACAAGTAGCTGCAATATTCTTAGGATCTTCCCCCTCAAGGGCCCTAGAACCTGAACCTGATACATCTCATCTCTGAGGGGCTCACAGGAATTGCCTCAACACTTGGGCTTCCTGCACTCTGTGGAGCTCAGAGCTGTCTGACAGCATTCTGCTGCTAATAGCCACTGCCACCCTACACGTGGTATCACCAGAGAGGAGCAGCACCCTGCCATCTGAGCAGAGACCTTTTCTCCCTGGAACTGATGTATACCACACCCCAACACACCCATCGCTGTCCACTTACCTGGTTTCCTAAATATGTTGGAACATCAGCTCAGGGCGTAGGTGGTAATTCCTGGGTTGTTTGTGTCCCTTTCATGTTGTCTTTCAAAAATGGAGATTCCTTACCACAGAGCATGTTTTAAGATGCAGATGAACCAAGTGGCAAGTCTTTAAATGAATAAAGGACAGGAGTCCAGGATCACTAGCAGGCAAATACCCATATCTGAATTTCTGAAGCTATTCTGTACTTTATTCTGGCTTCAGTGCCTGTAAAGTGGCCAGAGATTCCCACATCCAGGCTGTACACCTTGTCAGCTTTTGCCAAAGTTTGGACAGGACAAAAGAAACTCCATATACCAGACACTGGGAATACTTCAGACAAAGGCATGCAGATTTTGCCACAACTGTGCAGAGTCACTGAAGCCAATGGTACAGCAAAAGAACTAAGTTATTGTCTATTTCCTCTGTGTATGTGCTGGGAATTTTCTAAGGAATGTATATTAAAAAGCAGCTGTCATAGCTATGCTTGTAAAACAATACCTTTTGATGTTTAGTAGTACTGAGCAAGACTTCTCCCCACCTGAAGCGTAACATGCAGAGCTGCTCTGCAATCAGGTGTTTGCAAGCAGAGACTTTCCCCTGACCAAGGTGACAGAGACATGACAGAGGCTGGGGTGCCTGGCTGTGCAGGACAGGGGTCCATGGCTGCACAGCTCCTGAGTGTCTGTGGTTTGGGCTTTGCAGAGGGGTCTGCCTGCACCTCGTGCTCTGCGTGGCCACCCTGGCTGACTCTGGCCAGCGTGGTTCATGTTGGACCCCGTTCTAACAGAAATCGCTTCCTTCCTTTCTTCTCCCACCCTCCCTTCCCCAGCTGATAACAAGACGAAAAAGAAAGTAGCTCATCGGGACAGGAAGCAGGACTTCTCTGCCTTCAAGCAGACAGACAGCGAGATGAAGGTTAAAATATCACCGCAGCTCCTCCTGGCAATGCACCGGTTCCTGGCAACAGGCAAGTGCGGGTTATCTCCTTCTGTGATCATGCCAGAGCCTCGGAGGCAGTTTGTCAGCAAAGGCCGGTGAGGTGGGTGGGACAGTACAGGCGGGAAGGGAGGCTGGATTGTGGGGTGACAAATAATGCCACTGTTGTGTTTTTCTTTTTAAATTCTCTCCTCTCCTGTGTTCAGTGTCGGCATGAACCCTCTGAGACATATACCAGGGGTGGACCAGTAACTTTAAATTGGTCTGAAAGGTAAGGATGAATGCCAAGTGCCGCACTGCATGTCTAGAGTCCGTCAGATTAACGACTAGCAAGTACACCCCATTAGGAAGAGCTCAGGGAACAAACCAAAGAGGACTCGATACCACTGGCCAGCTGGCTGTAATTGCACTCTGGCGCCTTCTCCAGAAAGAGATGCTGGACTTTTTGCAGGAAGGTCTAAACCTGTTCCATGAGACTTTATGACTCCAAGTGAAAAACTCTCCTCATACATTTATTGCAGACTGCACAGGTGGTTGAACTGTACTCTTTAAAATGGATTTCTGTCTGGCTTGTGGGACCTCCGTTGATGACTTCAGAGGTTTCAGAGGACAGTTGTCTCCATCCCAGAACACCTTGATGTTTTAGCCCTTGGGTGGGCAGTCTGGCAGAGAGGCCAGGGCCTTGAATGGTTTCTTGCAGCTGGTATTGCCTTTCGTCGTAAACTTGGTCCTTTCTCCTCAGAGATGAGGCCTTTAAACAGGAGAGCTTGTGGAAAAATGCCTTCCTATTGCTTGTGCTGTCTCTCTTTGACGTATAAAGACTTGCCACATGCAGGCCTTTCAGATGATCTTCTTTCGCTGCTGTGTTCAACATATATTCGTGGGTGGAAAATTATAAAGTTGCTTTGTCTGAAGTTTGCCAGCTCCACTTGGAAGTTAGTACTTCCCCTCCTCTAAGATGCAGTAACTGCCTACCTAGATGCTCCTAGTCTGTCTTCATGCTTTATTTTGCCTCTATGACTTGAAAGAAATATGTACATGATCGGTTATCACATCTCAGCTGAGGGGCAGTAATTCCTTAGAAGGCTCGGACTCCTACGGCTCATGAGAAATGAGCGTGTCCTTGGTGAAAGGAAACAGTTCAACAGGAAGATGTGGATTTAACAGCAAGCAAGGCATTGTTCATGTAGTGTACAAGACTCGATGGAGTTCCATAAACACCTGCTCAACAGATATAGTCTTACAGTGCTGCTTCTCTACTTGTTTTGTGGATGAAAGGATTGTGTAGCTTAAATACAGGTCTGTCGGTGAAGCCACTGCTATAAAAGATGAAAGCTACAGTTCTGGTTTCTCTGTTCTAAATTGAGAATAGTATCTTTGGCAGATGATGGGTTGTTAATGGTCCTGTTCTGAAATGAGGTGTTGGGAAAGCTTATCAGTTTGCATGTGTAATTCTCGTCGTCCCTGGCTTACCTCTCCCACACAAGGATCAGCTTTTCTGCTTCAAACAGCTCCTGTTGAAAACACTGAAGATCAAGTGGATAGGGATTGTGTTCTGTGTGTCAGGCATTAATCCCACATGGTTTGAACTGACCTGTACTTTCTCTCACTTTGAGTCACTCTTTCCATATCAACCATGGAAGCCCCAGTTGTGTCTGATTTGTGTACAGCATCTCTCTAGAGCAACTTTCTAGGCCCCAAGCAGTAATGAATTAATTTTTAGTTTTACTAAAGTGCAATACATCAGTGACTGTAATAGCTTTTAGTGAAGGAAAAAACAAATTCAAAGGTTCTCTGTGCCCCAACTGTAATGCTCTTCCCTTTATACAACTCTCTGACTCAGAAGTCTCAAGAGGGCAAGACTATCCTTTTCTTTTCCCTTTCAGATGAAGACATGATTTTTGGTTGTTTTGAAAAATACTTCAGTAATGGAAGCTGGGGTGTTACTGTGTTTTTTTCCCCTCCCTTTACAACTCTAACAGTCTCAAAAGACAGGAAACCTGCAATTCCATAATGGATCTCTCTGCATCTGTGTGTCTTTTATAGGCAAATGCTTATTAACGAGTATTGCTAACTTCTTGCCTGGCATATGAGGTGTAATGCCAACTTGTATCTTGTGTTGTAGAAGTAGAAGCATTTGGTCCATCCCAGATGTCAGAGAAGATCCTTCTCAGGCTGCTAAAACATCCCAACGTCATCCAGGAGCTGAAATACGACGAGAAGAACAAGAAAGCCCCAGAACACTACCTCTACCAGCGAAACAAGCCCGTCGACTACTTTGTTCTCATTTTACAGGTCAGACATGTGATTGTGTAGATATGTGCAAAACCTTTTATCTCCTGATATATCCACTTTTACACCTGTTCCAGTTGCTGAAGTTTGTCTTCTTTCAAATATGGGAGGGGAGCTGTGGCTCCTGGGAAATGCTCCTGCCTGCTTTATGACCTTGCCAACCTTGAAGAGCTCACTCAGGTGCTTTCACCCACAGTTAAACCACTTGTGAAGAATAGAAAGCACTTTCTATTTTCAGTCATCTGCCAAGTTACTTATGCTTTCGCTATCCCACAGATGCAGAGTGTAAATGAATCCCCATTGGCATTACTTGGAAAATAGGGGTGCAAAAAATGCCACGTCATAAGAATTTGGCCAGCCTTATCTGCTGTGCCTTTTCCTTTTGCAAGGGGAGGCGTGGGGAGTTTGATGGTTTAGAGAAATGACATTTTTCTGTGCAGTTTTGAAGTCTGTGCCTGAGGTGTAGTGAGAAGCACAAGTTTTGGTGAGGGCCTTGTGCCATCTACTGAACTGATGTCACCTCCTGCTACAGCCTGGCAGAATGCAGACCTGGGAACCCTGCCATCCAAGCCTTTATCCTGACCTGAGATGCCTGCTCTTGCATGGCTTTTAGGTTGGAGCTCTGGGTGGTGTGGGAGGACTGTTTTCTGTGTATTCTGTAGAGGATTGCTTCCAGTGCTGGCATCTCCCAGGTTTTGTTATCAGTCAGGAATGGTTGAATGGCTTAGGTAAAGCTTTACACAGAAATTCAGTGTCTATCTAGCACCATTTAAACAGGAATACTCCTTCCAGAGAGATTTTGCTGGAAACGTTCTGCTGTGTCTGGCACAACTGAAGATCAGTTTTGGTTGTAAAAGCACAGGCATTGTTGCTGAAATTTTAACACAGGGCTTGAAATCTTAACATGGCCTTTAAAATAGAAAAGGTCAGGGCACGAGTTTAAGCACTCTGTGATAAACAGGCATGAGAGCACTGGGATATTAAATTGTGGGATCAACATAATTCTGATGTTTAAAAAAAAATCTTTTTTTCTTTTCCTAAGAGTTTGAGGAACCACTGGTAGCTCTTTAACTGCTCTTTCTTACATGCTGAATTGTTACAATCTGAAATATTCCAAAGGCAAGATAATCCTCCTGATGTAATGCTGCAAAGATGTAAATGGAGGACATGGGGATACAAAAGAACAATCAGTTCTTTCTGAGCCATTTTGCAATCAATAAATATTTAGCAAACACAACATGCCAGGTCTGTAATGCTTTGGAAAAGTGAGTGTTGCAGTAAATACATACTACAGAAATGTTAACAAGGTTGGTTCTGCCAAGATCAAGAGGGGAGAGGGGCTAAATACTCTGCTTTTGTTATTTAAATAGACTTGGACTTATTCTCTCACACTAGGGGACCAAGAATGCCTTCACAGTAAATGCATGCCAATTAAACAATTAAATGTATATTCTTCTTGAGTGTAACCAGTCTTTGTCTGGGTGACAAAATTGTACCTTTTGGAAGGCTTATAATGAAGAAATAAGCTGCTTTTGTGTCATAGACTGAAATTGGTTTTAAAAGGGATTTGTATGAAGCTGTTGCTTCATATAAATAGCAGTGATAGCAGGAAAGTGGATTTATGAGCTGGGCACTCTCTTCCTGCTAGGCAGATTTTGGGTTTTTTCTCATCTGGGACAGTTAGATAAACTGACCTGGTATCAGGGCTCATGCAGGTTGAGTTCATTATCACCGTTTTCTTCCCTTGTCCAGTGCTGTAAATTTAAAGGCATGATTATTTATTTTAAATGGGACTTAATGAAATAAACACTTAGAAATGAATTCTACCTTTTTGGCCTTGTTTTCACCCAGTTGTGTTCAGATGATGTTCAGTCTCCTTAGTACACCTGGGATGGGCAGTCTGTCGCCCCTTCCCAACCTAGCCACAGGAGAAGCACTGTGGGTATATTACGTTGTTTGCCTGAAATTCCAAATTTTGTGTAGTTCAGCCTGAAAGCTGGATGAGATCTCTTCTGTCTGCAGTGGTGTGCTGTGAGTCTCAGTGCGGTAAGGATGGATGGACATGAAAAAACAGGCCCCACTAAAAAGACATTTATTTTTGGCTACTTGTATACCAGAGTGACTGAGATGTTTTACAGCTGTGTTTGATAGCTGGGTGGGTGGATTCTGTTCTGGAATCCTGTCTAGGAGATAGTGTTATTCATTTGGTTGAGCCCACATCAGAAACAGGTGTACTTGCATGATAGTGTAGTTTTTTATGGCTTGGGAAGCACTGAGGGTCTTTTGTAGGCAAGACTCTGCAAAAGAGCAGGATCTTGGTGTTGGGATCTGTGAATCTGCTAGAAATCATGAAGACCAAAGTAGCCTCAAGGCTGCTCCTTTAAGAATAAGGGCTTTATTTCTGTGGGAATCTCATTGGTGTAGGCAGCCAGCCTCCTCACACATTATCTCCTATCTCCCTTCCTGCATTTGTCTTAGAGGGAATTCTGTGTGAATGTGAGCTGTGCTCCAAAATGTCTAGGTGCTTCAAGATCCCAGATGATTGTGCTGTGTTTAAACTTGTGCTACTGGAGGAGTATCTTTTCACTTTGCAGAAAAGGAAAACAGCCTGGCAACACTTGGAGCAGGGCAATAGTACCAACCCAAAGCTGTGTGGTGGTCTTGGTCCTGCTCCTCTGCAAAGACTTATGCTGCCCATGAAGCATCAAAGACCAGGGTAGCTCAGTAGCTCAGGGCACAAATGCTGGTTTCCCTTCAGGGTCTGTCCCTGTTCAGGCACTGCTACAAACTGCAGGGGCCATGACACTGCTTAGGGATGTCAGGCAAAACTATCTTTCAGGCCTCAAGTCTGATCTTGTGCCTTGAGACCCATGGTCCCTTTTAATTGCAGCTCTCTCTCCTTTTCCTTAACAGGGGAAAGTGGAAGTGGAGGCTGGGAAAGAGGGGATGAAGTTTGAAGCTGGTGCTTTTTCCTACTATGGGGTGATGGCCCTCACAGCATCACCAGGTATGTCCTCTTATCTTCTGCTTCTGAAACAGTCTGAGCTCTCCTGCGCAGTCCTGCCCAGCTGTGTCTGGGACTGATGAGATTGGCACCTCCTTGCCAGCACAGCCTCCACAGTGTCGCTGGGGGGGCTGGCTGGGGGCAATGCTGGCACTGACTCCAGAACTCAGCAGTTGCAGTAGTTTGCCAGCTCCCAGAGGATGTGAGCATTGACTTTAGAGAGGGATGTGGTTGGTACTGGTGGAAAGCTTTGTAGTTTTGCTCGTGGCAGGGTAAGAGGGAGTGAATTAACACGAATAAATAATTAGTGAGAGAGGGACATCTAGTGGTGTGAGGAGCAACCGCCCGGTTAGGTTGGGGATGGTTCTCTTTACCAGTCTTGTGCCTAACACTGTCTCGAGAGAAAAGATGAAACAGTGCCAGAAAAACAATTTTTCCTGTCAGCTTGTGTGGAAATGTACCTGAGAAATCAGCGAGGGGGAAGAGGTGGTGTGTGAGTGTGAGCCACCTACCAGCACACAAACCATCACCTCACTGGCACAGGTCAGGGAATTCTCATATAGTCTGCCAAGAGCTGGCTCCAATGCTACATTTCAGCATTTGGTGATGTATTTTATTGCCAGCAGAGTCACCACTGAGGTCTTGACCTCAGCTGGAAATGTACAGCCCTGCTGGGTGAGCTGGGGCACTGGGACTGGTGTTGGCCTTCAGGGAGAGATGTTTCTCATGCTGAAATTGTGTCCTGTCTCAGCAGGGTTTACATTCCACTTGAGAGGCAGCTTGTTTTAATTGTACACTCAGGAGTGCTCCCTTTACATGTGTCTACCTGTGTGTATGCACACTATCAAATGGTGGTGGAATGGAAATGGTTTTGTGAGTTACGAGTGTAACCTTGTTAGACTCTAGAATCAGCAGCAGTTCTCTGGACCTCTGTGATCTCACTTTTACAGGCAAGACTATTTCCTTAATTATGTCCACTTTAATTTCGTCGGTAACTTATACTTTTTGAGATTTGGGAGATTTTAACGCATGCAGAGCACTGGTTGGATTTTATTTCAGTAATGGCAGACATGTTCATGAGGAATTGTGACTCGTGTACAACTGCATCATATCCTCAGCTTTTGCAGTATGAGCCAGGCACGGAGCCAGGGTGGTCAGGCATGGTCACTTCTACCGGGCTTACACTTGGAAAACACCTGTGGCATCTCTGTTTTGCCAGCATTGTTCAGTTTGAATGTTTCCATGTGTTGTCAGGTTTTGGTATTTTTTACATTCCTAACCCGCCCCACAACCTTGCCAGTTGCCCCAGGTCCTATCAGGTCAAATGGTCTGAAATCCGTCTTTAATTTCACCATGTCGCACTTAAGAATATGCACTATGGTAAAGTAATCTCAGCCAATCTTGAATTTACCTTCAACTGGTTGGCTTTGTTCTTATTTTTTTACCTATAGCAAATCTGTCATTTTGTCTCCAGGTTCACAGAATTTGTTTTATGATGTCTTGTGGCATCCTGAGGTTTCTGTTGAGATGAGTTCATAAAAATAAGTTCCTGTTGCTTTGTGTAGACAGGAAAGCTCAGGGAAAGTATAAGTTATTGTGGAGTGAAGGAAAACTTCTCTTCTGTATGTCCTAAATAAACTCTACATGCTTGCTCTCCCCACCTGGAAGATGAAGCCACTAACAGGGGAGTAAAATACTAAAACCAAAATAACCCCACAAACAAAACCATAGAAAATAAACAAACGAACAAACAGCAAAAAGAACCAATAACAAAACAAGAAAAGAATAAAGCTTTTTTCTTTAACTACAGCTGGGGAGGGATTTGCAGTAATGGTGAGCAGTACGATACGCAGCCCAGCAGGGATGAACTTGGAGAACCACAGCCTTGCTTGATATTTTACTGGAAACTTGAGGAACTATGAAGTATCTTCTAGTTATATTTATGTTGTTTGACTCCTATAAGGAAGAGCACCCCTGAATGCTTCCTGGCTTGTTTTTATTCTTGCCTTCCAAGCTGGAGTGGGCGCCACTGCTCCTTTTGAACTATTTCAAAACATGAGTATACCCTGATGGACTGTTTGGTGCTGGATAATCATTTAAAATAGCAAGTGAAAATTATTCACTTCACTCCAATTCCTTGGTCTTGTTTTTCAGTTTATTCCTAAATTTGATTGTGGTTTTTTGGTTTTGCTTTTGTTTTAACCCTTTGCTTTTTCACAGTTGATTTGCACTTCTGGTTTTAGTTCGTCAGTTTGTCAGCTGGCTCCTTCCCCTGTCGAGTGTGGATAGCTGCTGCCTTTCTGGTCGTGATCTCATCCTTTTTCTCTCCCTCTTCTAGTTCCCTTGTCCCTGTCTCGTACCTTTGTTGTCAGCAGAACAGAGTTGTTAGCAGCAGGTTCTCCAGGTAAATCTGCATGCTTCTATTTTCACCATTCTTGTGACTGCCCTGATGTCATAAAAAGTCAGCTGCAGTCTGTATTTGTCTGACCCCTTTGCTCGTTAGGGAGAAGTCCAGCACAGAGTTGTGCCTTACAGGTAAGTATCCTGAACTTCTGTTTATGGAAACTGGTCAGTCATCAAAATGGGAAGAACTAAAAACATGTTTAAGAAAATATATTTGGTAATGTGTGCTTGTTCTTTTTTCTCATATGGATGCTGGTGGAAAATTAGGAGGGGGGATTTTTTTAGAAGAACGTATTCTCCCCCAGGCTGAGGCATAAAAAATTCTGAAGAAAATGTGTTTGGCAGTGGAGAATGTCTGCTGCTAAACTGCCATAAAAGGAAAACTTCTTTAATGAAAGTATTTTATATTCTCATATGGGTAAATTCTATAGTTTGTATATAGTCTGGCCATTTCAATTCCTGGAAAGCTTTGAGCTTTGTCTCAGTGAGGTTAATGCCAGGGACCAGAACAGTGATCTGCTGAGTGGATGGATTTGCAATGGAATGTACAGGAGGGTTGTGGGAGGATTTTCTGGTTCCTGTTGTGCTTAAGAACCTTTCCTTGGTCTGTCACCAAGTTGACTGGCAGAGAAATTCCTTTGGAGAACAGGGACCAAGAAGGGAACAAACTGGGCCAAAAAGAGCTCTGAGATGTGGTTGAGAGATTGTAAATTGGGAAGCATCAAGAACTGAGCTTTGCAGACACTACATGCATGGAGTGGTTGGGAAAAATGGAAACCCATCAAGAAAGTCTGTAGGAAGAGCAGAATCCTGAAGTAGTTTGGGCCACAGTGAGCATATGTCTTCCTTTTGAAGTTTTTTCCAGTTTTTTTCAGTCTTTCCCTAGAATTGAAAGCAAACGAGAAAATGATATGCATATTTAAGTGAAACATATCTTAAACATTAATACATACCATGCATTTTATACATTTTCACCATCTGCTTCTGGTACTTCACCCTCTTTCTTTAACTTTAGAAACTTAATTTCATCATTGGTCCCTAAATTATCTTCATGCACATTCTGAACAAACTACAGGTTGTTGCTTTGCAGGGGATTTTTTCCTTCCCTGTTAAAGTTTCCTGCTGCTGAACACCAAAGAAGGGGAAGAAATTTAATCTTTCTTTAGTTGAAGTACCTGATGGCTCTCCTTTAATCTTGGCAACTTTCATTATCTTTCTTGGCTTCGTTCTTTTATTTTGCCAGGTCTTCTTTTTTACTTTTATTTTCCCTTTTCCATTCTACAGATAAATACAGACTTTGCACAGGTTGTTTCCAGTATAAATGCCAAGCATACTTTCATAGTTTTCCCCCCAGTTAAATTAAAAAAAAATACAAAAAATAAGGGAAAACAATAGTGGGAAGAATCTCCTGTGTAAGGAACTGATAGTGTAAGCCTGGTCACTGTGGCAATGTACCAGTTTTGATGAAACTCAGACCTTTTGTGGGGTGCTAATGAAAATAATCCTGTTGTTTAAAGACAAATTTGTAATACAATAGTACTGATGTCCATCTTGTGGCTTGTGCTCTTTATCCCCTCTATAGAAAGATGAGGAGTGTGGGAAAACCTGGGTGGAGAAGCTCTAACATGGACCTGCCTAGTGTTTGTCATCTGTTCTTTCTGTACCCTTTCCTTTTCATATCTTCTCTTGTCCTTCCTTGATCTGAATGCTATCCAGAAATCATGTTGTTTCCCTCACATTTTTAGAAATCATACCTTTTTGTTCTGTCACTTTGTCTCGCCTCTCCCTTTTTTTTTTTTTCTTATAATGCTTTGCCATGTTGCTCTATATCCTTTGTTTTTTATTAGTAATGTACTAATCTAAGTAATGTACCAAGATCCCTGGTGGAAAGAAAAGGCAGATGCAAGTCACACTAGTGTGAAGTTCTTCCAGATGGAAGCCTTTATCCCAAGCAGCAGCGATGCTGTTCTTGTCACACACAGCCATGTTTTGTGTATACAGGTGGGAAAGAGGACAAATTCATCCAGCCTTCCCAGTTCATTCTTCTCCAGTGGGAATTTCAGCATCAAGCCCTGTGTGCAAGTAGAGTTTTGGCTCCTGGCAGCAGTTATTGGAGCCTGCTGTGGCTTTCAGGTTGGCAAGTTGGCACAGAGTAAAACCTTGCAAGGCTCTGAGTGCTTCCTCCTAAGCCTGCTCTTGGTGTTGCCATAGGGACCTGCATTAATTCCATAGTCCAGAAATGGTGTGGAAATTATTAAGTTGTCAGAACCTGTATTTTTTTGTTCTCCTTTTTAAAACTGCAAGAAAGACAACATCAGAAGGATTTTAAGTGGTGAATAAGAATCAGGGCAATTCTACATTCTAAAGTGTTAGGTTTAGGAAAGGCTGGATTCAGACATGTGGAACAGGCTGTGTCATTTGAACAAGGAGATATTTCAAGTGATTAAGTGGTAGAGGTAGGGTAAAATTGAAGGGAAGTTTTGGGGTTTTTTTTTAAGAAATAAAATTATATGTAGAAAGTCTTCAATAAATAATTTGAAATTTTTGTAAGGATATTTTGTTGATTTGCTCAAAGGACTTTGTATCTTAAGATTATATGAAAATGATCTTCGAGCTTGAGAATGGGGATCATGTGGTGAGTTGTGCAGTTTACATCAAGTTTTAGTTTGGGCTGGCTGAATGAGTTTAAAGTGCATTAAGATACAAAAATTCTCTGGTCCTAAAGACAGTTTTTTGATTAGTATGTACTGTGTGTGCCCAGGGGGCAGCCCTTCTGCAGGAGGCCTTGGAATCTCTCTTAGGATGTATTTCTGCCCTCCTATCTTCTGGGTCACTGTGTGGGTGGAAGCCACAGATGCAGAATGTCTGTGGTGTCCCGAAAGCACGTTTGTTTTGGATAGTCTGTGTCCAGTCACACTCACAGGGGTCAGCTATGAGGTCTTCAAAGTGAAACCCTGCAGGACTTAAAGGCCAGTGGTAGAAAATGATGTGTGTAGTGTTCTCCTTTCCTGGACACAGATTTTTCTCTGAAGCATGGACTATTTTGCCTATGTGACTGGCTGGCATGTACCTCATGGAGTTTGCTTTCCTTCATTGAGGTTTTGCCACTTCAAGCACTGAGAGGAAATGTTGAAGTAATTGTCATGTGCACTGCATTCTGGTCCACTGAGGACTCTGTTACTCCTACTGAAAATGTCTGCTCTAGTTCAGGGAAAAAGGCATGTGAAGGTACCAAATGACATAAAAGGGGGTAAGGTTCTGCTGGAACTGACTGTGGATCAAAGTAACAATGATTGAGAAAAAAAGATATTCAGCATGATCTATCAAGGGCTCCTGTAAGGGAGCCTTGGGAAGTTACGTTTCTGTGATAGTTTCTGCTCATCAACTAAGCACTGTGTTCTCAGGGCATGTCTGTTGCAGTGAAAACAAGTACAGGTTTGTTTAGGGCATACTCAGTGATGCTGGCTACCAGCTCTGGACTGAAAATGTACCATTTTTCAGGATAATTTGGTTGTTTAGCCACATACCTACTGATGAAGGGCTTAAACATTTGCAGTTTATTTGTGCTACATCACAATTTATTATGTCCCTTTGAAACTGGTGACTTTAAAAGCTTTCTACTTGATTTAAGAAATCTCTTGCTCTTGCCTGTTCCTTAGCCGAAAACAAGTCTCCGCCTCGGCCCTGTGGCTTGAATCACTCAGACTCTTTAAACCGGAGCGATCGCATCGACGCAGTCACCCCGACGTTAGGGAGCAGCAACAACCAGCTGAACGCCTCCTTCCTCCAAGTGTATGTTCCAGACTACTCAGTGAAAGCCCTCACAGACATTCAGTTTGTCAAGGTAGGAAAAAAGCTAGAAAGACCCCGCTGGAAAGTCAGGCTTGGCTGGTAGGATGGAGAGCCTGGGGAAGGGAATTCCCTCTAAATTCCTCTGTGAGTAAATAGCATTATGAAAGCAGCTGTTTAAAAGTTACTTTAAACTACTTTCTTTCACAATATCTGCTGTCCACTGATTTATCTTCACTGTTCTTCTCATTTGGACTCGTAAGTAGGTTGGTCACATAACTTTCTGGATTTCAGGTCCTTGGAGGAAATATTATAGAAAATAACCTCTTTGCTTTTAGTCAGACCTATCCTCGTGGAGCTTTTGGACCCGTCTGAAATGGAGACCCTTCATTATCAGACACTGTCTTTTTCTAAAGGATGAGACATTTACTGTTGGTTGCAGTTTTTATTCACTTCTGATTTTGGTTTCAGTTTGGGGTTCTTGATCTTACTTTCTGACTTGCCATCCTTCTTCTGGTTGGAGAAGTCTTGGACATTTCTCTTTATCTTAACTTCACATGTATTAGACTCATGTCTCATACTACCAGTGAGTTGCTGCATGAATTACAGCTCTGTCCCCCAGCATGGTGCATCCCACGCTGAAATGTGTGCGAGTCCTGTGGGAGAGGAAATCTAGCTGAGCTAAGGAACAGCTAATGGTGGCAGCAATTCCAGCCCAGCTGGAAGTCCAGGGAAGCTGATGTCCCATTGCCAGAAATTGACATTGATGCTTTTCTTAAATTAAGTGCATGTTCACAGTTTGTATGCAGCTCAAGCGATTTGTGAACTTAACTTCTCTTAGTTAATTCAGTGTTAAGAACATGGAATAGGGCAGACATACTAGAATGCTAAACTGAGTATTCTGTAGCCAAATTTTAAAAGGAGAGTAAAGTCTTGCTGTCAGAACTTTTGAGATGCAAACATACTGGTCAATGGTTCAATCCTTCAAAGATTACATCAGTAGATATTTATCACTGCGCAAGTGATTCTCACTACAGATTTCAATGGCTAATCTGCTGTACAGAGCAGCTGCTCACCCTATGCTGGTTTATGTGGAGTCTTTCCAAATCTCACTGTGTTCATACTGAGGCTAATGAATGTTAAACTGTCCTGGTATCTCTGCAGTCAGACTTGCACACCTCTTGCATCACTCTGCTTTACGCATAAGTCAGAGTACTCAACATCAGTGTTTTCACTGTGCCACATGGTCATTCATTCAATTAATACCTTGTAAAATCGGGGTTGTAACCTGTTCATGCATGTTTGAATTTTGGTTTTGGGGTTGTGACCTACTCCATCTGACTCTGTCCTTTTCCGGTCCCTCTGTTGTGTTGCTACTGAAATTTATGGTTTCCTAAAAGTCATTTCATCTCTTCCACTTTCCTGCCTGCCAATATCATCCACTGCTGTAGGCTCACGGGGCTGCCAGTGCACATGTATCCTGCTGCCTGTCCTGGCCGAGAAGGTTGGCCTGGAGGAGTTCACAGGCTTGTGCCTCCAGCAGGAATTCTGCCCTCCACCACCACGTGCAGATGTACGGGGCTATGGGCTTCCCTGTCCCTGGGGCACTGTGGCAGTGGCACTCTGTGCTCTAGGCCAGCTCCTGTCATCACGTTCAGCTGAGTGCAGACAGCTCTTGCAAAGACCAGAGGAAAACTTCATGGGTTGCTAATTTGGATTCATCTCTATGGGTATCCTAGTGTTTTCTAGAATCAAATGTCTCTATGTATAAGGCTGTAGCTCCTGCTGTGTTTGCTGGCCTAGACAAGAGCAGGAATGCTTGTACTCTATACTTGGACTATAGAGCTGGCTTGGCTCTATAGGGACACTTAGAGCCTCACCAAGAGCTCACTGAAGTTGGGAGAAAGACTTCACTGATCTCTGGTTCTGGTCCTAAAGGTGTGTGTGCATGGTTAGAGGAAAATGGAGATCTGAGTTAAAAATCTCTGCATAGGAATAAATCCCTGCCTTTGAACAGCATGGTGATTGCACAGCACTATTCTTCCACCCTCCCTGGAAATGTCACCATGCTGTGGGTGTTGAGCTGGGATGCTCTAGGCTTGCAAAGTGCAGGGATGTTTCATGGAAACAGGTAAAGAGGGGTTGAAGTGTGGTCATCTGGAAAGGGAGGAAGCTTAATCTTCTCAGTGTGCCCCACAGGGTCATAGAAGTGTGACTGACTTTTTTTGTTTCTTCCCTGTTCTTGGAGCAGATCTCAAGACAGCAGTACCAAAATGCCCTGATGGCATCCCGGATGGACAAAACACCTCAGTCCTCGGACAGTGAAAACACTAAAATCGAACTGACTCTTACGGAGCTGCACGATGGTTTGCCAGACGAGACAGCAAACCTGCTGAATGAACAGAACTGTGTGACTCACAACAAGCCCAACCACAGTATGCACAGTGAAGGAGCCATCTAGGAGCTGACTCCCCACAACCCACCCATCCCATCTCCTCAGCAGGACCAGCCCTCGCTCCTTCCTGGCTCCTCCCCGAGTGTGAACACCGTTAGTGCGTGCTTGCAACACTGCTGCATCCAGTGTTCTGAGACCAAAGACTTTTGCATCCGTTCTGGGAGCAGAAGAGGAAGAAACAGGAAGAAAGGAGCAAAGAGCAAGAGAGACTAAAGACCCAAACATAATTTGGGAATGGTGAGCCACCCCTGAGAACGATGAAAATTCTTCTTGCAAAGTAGAATTATGTTTATTTTTTATCTGTACTTTTGATCCTTGTTGGGTTTTTTCTCCTCAAACACATATGGGGAAGTTTAAAAGCTCCTCCATTATTTTTTCAAGAGAGATCATGTTTTTAAAAAGTATTTTGCAGAGTTTTAAATTGTTTCTGTCCCTCATGAACCTCAAATAGGCTCTGTCATGGTTTTGTGAATTGGCTCCAATGTCCTTAGGCCTCTTCTCACCCCTCTGTGGTCCATTTTGTTGCCCTGTTGAAAAAGTTAGTAACTGGTACTTGTATGTTATTTGTGTCCTAAGAATGAGCAAGCTTCAAGGAACCTCTGGTTTCAGCCACCTGGAGGACCAAGAGATGAGGATTATTACAGTCTTGCAGTTAATTTTCAGGGAAGAAGTGGTTACTCTGGTATTTAATAATGTTTCAAATTTCAGAAGGTTTCTTTGTTAAACAGGCAAAAGCATTGTTACACTTACAGTTTTGTAACCTCCAAAACCTTTGTGTATGTTGAAGATGATACTGGGGGGAAGGAATTAATTAGCAAAACTGCAGTCTCGTGAAATGAAAGCCAGGTGTGATATTCCATAGTGAAGTAACTGGGTGATTTTTCATTGATGTTCCTGACAATTGCATGGTGAAGTAATGTGTGCACCCTGAGATGCCAAGTCTTTGAACACTCCCGTGCTGTAGGGATCTGTGCACTGTTACCTTGGCCAGAACAGATGGTGCAGCCTTTGCTGAGTATCAGAACATCGGTCCCTGTCCCCCCTGTCATCTCTGATATTAACACAGAAAATGCTGCTACTATTACACCCAAAGTACATGCTCCAGGTGACAGTAAACCTCTGCCAGTGCAAGGATGGGCACTGCTGAAGAGCCAGAACCATCCTCTCCAAGAGCTGACAAAACTTTCCAGACGCGAGTGTATTGCACTTCAGGGATTCAGAGAGGTTCATTTCCAGGCTGTTCCTAGCCACATTCATTGCTTTGAGTGGATTTAGTGCATTTCCTTCTCTCTTGCCCCTTTTTAACAGCCATGGTAGGGATTACCAAGGTAGCAGAACAGAGAGCCTTCCACCCAGCTGCCACCAGTGCAGGGCAACACCTGCCTTGGGCAGCAGAAACCAATTCCTCCACCCCAAAAACCTAGATGCAGACTGGGTGCCAGCAAGAGGCGCCCTATGGCAGTTGTGCATCACCTGTTTCCACAGATGGAGTCTAAGTCCTCAAATGAAAAAAAAAAAAAAAAAGAAATTGTACCCCCCAGTTCTCTCCCCTTCCAGTGCTGTCTCAAACAAAATGTGAACATTGCCCTCAGTATCTGGATTGATAAATCAGGCTTTGAGGTTTCTCTGTTTCAAGACCCTGCTATGGCCCCTGGCTATGTAGCATTTCCCTTTCTTTACACGTGGATGATCTCTTTGGGGACACCCAAAGAAGCCCTCAGCCTCAAATGCAACTGCCAGAGCTCTCTGTGCCTGCAGGCCTGCCCCATCTCTCCTGTTAGTGAGCTGTGGAAGGCACTCACTGCAAGTTCCTGTGGTCCATCTGTGTGAATGGTGGTTGGAAAGGTGCAATATTCCATTGCAGGGTCTCCTGTGGGAATTGGAGTGCGTGGTGTCAGAGCCAATTGGGTTTGCCTGTCTCCCTCCTCCTTCTCTCTCTTCCAGCTTCAGAAAGCAGCCCTAATTTTTGCTGTCCACCCTGGTGGGAGCCACCCATGAGGATGAAGTCCCTGTAAGGGGCAGAGAAATTGCACAGTATCCAACTTGTGCACCCAGCGAGGAGGAAGCAGGCCCTCCAAAGCCTTGCTCTCACATGTAGCTTTTTGACTTTGTCCCATCTAAAAGTGTTTCCTTAGCCTCCATCCCACCCTTGCTCTGATGTGCACCAGCTCAGCACTGCTGAGAGCACACTGCTTGGTGGCAGCATGGGCTGGCCTGAGCCTTGTGGCATCCCAGAGAACTGCCAATATTGCACCTTTCTCACAGTACAGAAATGTCCAGATGTTACAGCATTTGTCCTCAGCGAGGGACTCGTCTCGCCAGTTTTTATCTAGTGTTGCTGAATGTAAAAGTTTGTTGGAAGTGTTTGACATGGTGGTGAACTTGAGATGCAGTATCCGTTTTGTCAAACCTGCCAAAGGAGGGAAGGCTCAAGTCAAGGCAGCTCTCTTGGGGATGAGTTTGCTTGCTGGATCTGACTTCTGCTTCTTGTGGCAGGTTAAGAATTTGTTTCAATGTCTGTTTCCCTTTAAAAAAAAGAAAAAAAAAAGGCAAAAAAAAAAGCGCAAATTTTTCCAACCAAAGCCATGTGATCCCAAAGCAAATACCTCCTGCTTCTGCCCATGCTGCACAGTCCCAAAATTTGCAGGCAATTTTTTGCATGACTGTTTTTCATCATTTGTACAGATCAAATAATGGAAAGTGAAGTAATTTCACTTAATTTCCATAAAAATAGTTGATTATAGATGTGTTTCATACGGAAATATGTACCTGACCCAGAGGGGTTAGGAGCTGCTACTGCTAATTAGCTTGAAGAACAAAGCATGGTCCTCTCCCTGGAGGGGAAAAAATCAGTCTCCCTGTTCTCAGGGTATTTACAGTTTTATTGTTTAACAAATGTGAGGGGTTCCTGGCCCTCCTGGTGAAAACCATCACAGCAGAGGAGCCCCGTGCCCAGCTCAGGATCCCTCTGAGCCTCAGGACGGCGTTTGCCCATGCCAGGGCTTGGCTCTCCTGACTGCAGTGGAGATGTCACGGCATCTGATCCGTGCCCTTGCAGGGGTGCCCTGCCTAAGCAGATCTGCCCTCTCTGCCTTGCGTGGCACTTGGATGCCGTGCTGCAGTGCCATGAGGACACAGGGGCGGTCACCGCAGCACAGGGCACCGGCTGGTGGCTTTGGGAGTCGTTGAACTTGACCTCAGACCTTGGCCAGGCTTTGACTTATAGAAAGGATACTGCATCTTCCTATGTCAACTCCTGCTGCCGCCTTTGTTCCCCTCGCCCGTCTGCCTCTGGGTGCAGGCAGCAGGGTGGATGATGGCCTGTAGGCCGAGGGAGGCTGGGGAGGCATCTAGCCATGGTTTCTACTGTCAGTACAATTTTGCACAAGAGTTCTTTGAAGTGAGGTTTTCAACACTAATATCTTAAATGCACAACTGTGAATTATATCTTTTACACTCCTGTTGGTTGAATTTCCTTTAAATGAAATGAACCTGAATCTGTTGTAACTATGATTTATTTTTTTAAATTCTGTGTATTGCCAAATATTTGTAAAGAGTGAAGGAATGTTCTTGCTTTCCAGTGAGAATCTTTCTCCAAATGAGACTGACCCTGGTGATGTGGAGATCACATGAAGCACGTTAGTTCTGAGAGGAGAGGGGCTCAGTGGGGGACTTAGCAAACCAGCCTCAGCCACTCTGTGCCGCAAGCTCAGACCCTTCGGAGTTTACAAAGTGCTTGTTGTTTTGTTCCCAGCTTGTCCACTCCCTGAAATTCTGGTGCAGCTGGAGGAGCTCTGGATGGGTTATCCCACAGTGGGATGAGGAATGCTGGCAGGGTGTCTGGGCAGGCTGGTGGGTAGGGGCTCCAAGGATGGTGTGGAGAAGGTGCTTCCCCCATCCAGATGAACCAAGAGAGGAAGCTCCACAGGGCAGATCCTTCTGTTCTCCACTTCTGCTCCAAACCTGTGTCATGTATAGTTTCCTCTCACATTCTTTTACCCCATAAGCTCCTGCTCCAGACTGAGCAGGAATGGGATGATGCTGAGACCTGTGCGGGGGCAGCGGGAGCTGGCTGCCGAAGGTGCGCAGTTCTTGGGCCTGTTGGAAGAAGGGTTAGCCACTCATTCACATTTTGCTTGCTTTTCTGTTCCTCCTCTCTTCTCCTGGACTCGCTTCCTTTTTCCTCACCTCTGGGGGCTTTTTTGTTTGCTTTTCTTCTTTTCTTTAAGTGCCTTTTTGTGTGGGTGGAGCTGACAAGAGTAGGAGTCTCAGGATATGGCCCTTTGCACTCAGACCTGGAGAAAGCTCATGGGTAGCAGGGCGAGTTGCCCCGATGGCCCACACACATTACCTGTTGCTGCTACTCAGCCTTCAGGGCCCAGCTTGGATGAGGAGGAGATTGGGCACTAGTGGTGTCAGGCTCTGGTTCAAATCAACCAAAAGAAAACCAAAGAGGTGGCTTTGTGTGAGGGGCTGCTTGGGCAGCAGTGGTGCTTCCTGTGATCTCTGCAGAGCTCAGCCAAGGGGTGTGGGGGTGGCGATGGCAAGGAGCAGCCCTTTCCTCCTCATGAGCATCCTACGTAAGTACACTGCATGATGGAGAGCACAGCCGCATTCTCCAGGACCCCTTGGAACATGCATCTTCCTTGTGCAGAATTATGTTCTCTATAGAAATCATTCCCACATGAAAGATGTACCATATTTTATACAATATCTAATACACACATCTGTGGTTTTAAATCTAGTACCTGTGTTCCAGTTGTCAAGTTATCCAGTGTCTGGATTACCAGTAGAAAACTGGGGCTGGGGGTGGGGAAGGATGCTGCAGAGTACCCCTTGTGATGCTGACTTGAGGCTTCATCCCAAAGGTGCCCACCCAGGACTGAAGGGTCTGTGTGTCCACACTGTGCCCTGTCCCAAGGCAAGAACCCTGGCTGTGGTGTGGTACAGCCCCAGCTGTGCTGCCCATCCCACCACCTGGCTCGACACTGGGGCTCTACGTAGACCCAAAGAAGTACCTGTTCCCTGGATACTGAGGGTTGGTTTGGCCCAGTGGTGAAATGATGAGCTTAACCAACACAATTGGGCATTTTCCCATGGCACAGATGGGAGAGCAGCCTTCATCTGACTTAGCCAGCAGGGAGGACAGGCTCTGCACCACAGGCTGGGCTGGGCAGCTGCCCTCATCCCTGCTCTGCTGTTACACTTGGTCAGTCTGCTGCAGGTCTCTTGTTGGTGTGATGTCTGTGGTGATTCTGGCCTCACTCCAGTGTGCGGGCAGCACAGGGGACCTGGACATCCATGACTTCCTGCAGAACCCCCTCAACAATCCTGCTTGGTGTCTTGCTCTTGTTCTGGAGCCTGGCTTCATGCTGGGTTGTGTTCCTCTGGGCCAGTCTCAGGGCTGCATCCAGATAAGGAGATGCCATTACTGTGGGTCCAAGGCGGTACAGTTGAGCTTTTCCATCTTGGTGTGTGCATATATTCCTGAGCTTCAGGGATGGGAAGGGGTTGCTGGAAAGCTGCCTCCAGCCAGTGGCATGGTACAGGTGGCAGATGGAGTTGTGTTGTAGGTTGGTAGCATTGAGTTCAGTCAAAGTGATATTTTCTTCTTATTATCCTGAGGTCAGACTCTATAGCAGTTCTTCACATTGGAAATACGGTACTCAGAGCTGCTGGTCTTCTGTCTCCAGCTGAAAAACATCATCCTCCTCTCAGGTTTTGCCCCTGGGCTCTCTTTTTTTCTCTGAGCAGGGCTGATCACTGGGATCCTGCAGTGGATGGTGCCCTGGCTGCTCTTGCTCCTTCAGTGCAGATTTCTGGCTAAGGAGATGCTTGGTATTTGATCCTCCCTCAGAAGCAGAGGTTTGGCTGGACTCGGCAGAAGTGGTCTGTCATGGAACTGGGCTAGAGGTTTGTCAGCTGTAGTGAGCCTGAAACATGCAAAGGCTGCAGGTGGCTCCAATGCTCCAGGGGTTGATTTGGTTTCTTCTCCTCCAGAAAGCAGTGTGGCAGTTGGTTGCCTGCAGGATTGTTGGGGAGGAAGGGCTTGTCCCATCATTTAGTGCTTGGTGTAGCAATCTAGCATCCCTTCTCCACTGTTTGCTGATCACAGAGCTTTATAATAGGAGGTAGTGTTTCACCCTCTGGGCATCACTGTTGAACCAAATCCTTCCAAATACAAGTGAAAAACTAGTTGGTGTGAGATGCCTTTAGTTGGAAGTGCCAATATGAAATGCATGTCCCAAAGATCACTGTGGGAGAGTGAAGGGTTCCTGATGAGCTCCTCTTCTCGGAAGTGTCAGACTGGGCAGGCTTAGATCAGATCCAGTGTCATTCGTGCTTTAAAATCTCAGGTCCAGTGGGCTGGGCTGGGCTGGCTTGGCTTGGCTGGCAGATTTTCACCCGGTGTACGTGCTCTGTCCTTCTGCATTGTGCTGGCTTGGATTCAGCATAGTGGCTTCTGTGACAGCTGTGTTCACATGGGCCACAGCTGCTCCTCTGCTCCACTTGATGGGCTTTAGCTGAGTGTTCAGGAAGGCAAGAAGGAGGGGCAGCAGTCAGGAAGAGGCCATGCTGCAGCCATTCTGTCTTCATTTCTCACACTGAGGGTAGGAGATGCTGCTCAAGGGACTCTGCCTTTCTCGGAGATGGAATTTGGAGAGTGGGAACCCACCAGGACCCCAGTAGCAGTGCTGCAGTCCCATTTGAGCCACGTTCTCCTGAGCACAAGGCTGGCTTACCAGGAGTTCAGGGTCAGGCTCTGCTGAGAGACCTCAGAACTCTTGGCATGTTTGTTTTTTTCCAGCAGAGACAGCCTCGACACCTGAATCACTGGGTAGGTGCCTGGATGCCAAACACAGTGAATCTGGAACCCCAAATACTTGAGATGTGTTCCTGGAAGCCATGAGCAGCTGGTGCTCAGCAGCCAGAGGTCTCACACCAAACCTTTCTCCTTCCTGGCTGCCTGGAGCCCTGTCCTGGTTGCTGCTGGCTCGGCCTTGGTCCCCCCATTGCGGAACATGGTGGCTCTCCCTTTGCAGTGCATTTTCATGGCTGTCTGATCCCACTCCAGCCAGCTCTTCCCTGTGTCTTGCCATCATATGTGGTCTTTGTGCATTGTATCATATTGTACATGACTTCGGGTTTCCAGAGTTGTAGTATTCTGACTACAGTATTTCCGTGTGTGTACATAAACCTGAATAAGCACAACTGAAATCCTGAATGAAGTGTATACGTTTCATATACTGATTGTCATACAAATTAATTTTATAATTATTCCAATTTTGTTGTAGATTTCCAATCTTTCCTATTTATTTTGTACCAGATTTATTTGTATATTTTGTGATTTTGTTTTAAAGCATTTTGTTTATTTCTATTCTTTTTAGATAAATGATGATTTTTTTTTTCTGTTGAACATTCCAGTTTATGCATTTTTCCCTCCTCTATGCTCCCCCCTCATTTCCAAGGGACAGATTTTGGCATGTGGGTGGTGGGGCCAATGTCTGTGATCCTGTACCCAGATCTCTGCTACTGGCACATTTAACAGTCTTTAATCTCCACTTCAGCTGCCTAGGGCCACAGAGAGGCCGGATCATGTTCCTCTAGAGGCAGGTGTTGTTCTTCACTTTGGTGGGTCTGGGCCTGTAAGTCCTCAAGCTGGGGTGGGCTGTGCTGGTGGCTTTGCTGATCAGAGGCTGGCTGGGAAGCTGGTGGCAATGGCAAGCAGCTGACTTTTTGAAGTTCCCTCAAGGGTGAGGGTCTTTTTCTTTCAGTAATAAAAACCCCTTATTTACAACCTGCTCTCCATAGGTCATGTTTGTCTCTAAGTGCAGATGCCGTCTGTCCGTAGCACGTGTTCCTCCAGGCGGGCTGTGCCTGGGGTTCTCCAGTGAGGGGAGTGGCTGGGTTTGACGGCAGCTCCGTGGGACGGGAGAAGTTGGTGGACTAAGTTGGTCCATCCTCCTGCACTTGGGGGGTGCTGCCTTCTCCTCTCATGCTGGGGTTTCAGCAGTGGAGGAGCTGCGTGGAACCTGCTGCAAGAGACATTTCTGAGCAGGAGAGCAAGCCTGTGCTTGGTCCCTTGCCCACCATCACTTCCAGCTCGCACTGGTACAGAAGAGCTTCCTTCCTGTGTGTCAGATACAGCCCTGCCATGTGCCCGTACTGTGCTTCTGCCATCCCTCAGGCCCTCTCCTCCTCACACCTGTTCCACCCAGCTGATTTCTTTGCACCCACCTTTTGTCATGCTCAGCTCTCGAGCTGCCAAACCCTGGGTTAGCAAGACGGGCAGCAAATGCTCAAACCTTGTGGGGATTTTTGCTGCACCCAGTGCAGCCTCTGTCCCTGCAGGCCTTCTGTGCTGCAGGATGGCCCCATTCCTCTGGACCTCGCTCCCCCATGAGGTATCAGCAGGACAGAGAGCGGCAGGTCCTTGAGGACTCCTGCTCCCCTGTGCGTGCCTGTCCCTGGCAGCCGGTGGAAGGTGGTGGGATGCTGCAAGCACGACGTAAGTAGAATTAATGTGTAGGCCAACTCTGGGGCTGGCTCTGGTGGTAATGAGCAGCAGGATGGAGGAGCAGGGTAGAGAGAGCCCAGGATTTCTGGAAGGGAGGGTGTAAGAGGCCAGATCCCTTCAGGGAGGTGGGATGCGTTCTGTCTGCTAGGTACAGGCCGCTGTGGCAGCAGGGCGGGAGCAGTGCCCAAAGCTGTACCCAGGGCTCTGTGTCCTCAAGGCTCCAGCAGTACCTCCTGCCATGGCCAGGCTCCACAGCCTAGTGGCCCTCAGGGCTGGTCTCCTGGAGGGAAAGGACCCTTGTGCAGGGCCAAGGTGGACTGGTGGCTCTGCAGTCACAGAATTTTTTTTATCCATGTTTGCCATGCGGGGGCTTCAGGCTGGAAGTTGGAATGGCTGCTGCTCAGGGACTGGCACAGGGCTTTGCAGCCTCTGGCATGGTCGTAGATATCCTGATACAGAGCTGCAGCTGGGCCTTGCTCTGCTGAGTGAGGAGGTGGCATAAAGAGGGGGCTGGGATCAGCTTTTGAGGGCTGTGATCTGGTCAGAAGGGCAGTGCCCAGCACATGATACCTGCAGGCCTGTGGCTAAGGGCAGGGAGCCTCAGGTTCCTATTTCTGGCAGGGTTTAGTTCATGCAGCCCCTCTGAGCCCCCTCCGGCTCTACGGAGCAGGTGAGGTGGATGTGAGGTGGTGGGGAAGTGGTTGAAGCCAGAAATCAGGTCAGTGAGAGCCTGGGGCACGGGTGAGGCCTGTTCCCCCCATGCTCGCTTCCACCAGGCTTTTGCTGCAGCAGAGAACACTGCTGGTGGGCAAAAGCAAAGCATGTCTGTCCCTGGGCTGGGGGACAGGCTGCAAAGAGAGCAGCAGGAGCTTTCCCTGAGGCTCTGCAGAGTGACTGGAGACACAGGTACTGCCAGGCCATCAGCTGCTGGGAAGCGGCAGCTGGTGCAGATCAGCCATGGGCAGCTGCCTGAGGAAGGTGTGGGCTGGAAACTTGGGCTGTGACCTTGTCCCCAGGGCCAGCTGGGGCAAGAAGCTTCACCCTGGCTCTTGGTCTGCGGTTACCACAACTTCACGGTGGAGCCAGCACAGGATGGATTGGATGGTACAAGGCCAGGCAGTGCTTGTGTGTCTCTCAGGCTTTGCCCGACATTTTCCCACCGTGAAGTGAGGGTCAAATACTTTCCATTGCTCCAGCCTTGAAGACTCTTCTCCCCATCACAGTCAGAAATAGCCCTGGGCTGGGAGTGAGCTATTTGTGGTGACTGATTGGGAAGGAGGAATGCATGGAGCTCCCCAGATCTCCCTTTCTGCAGCCGCATGCCTCCCCCAGCTGCTGAGCTAAAGCTTAAAAAATTCAAGTAGCTATACTTGGAGAAATGAAGTTTAAACATAGCAGAGCCCAGCATGGCCTTTGGTGAAAGGGCTCGGGAACAGCGCCCTGGGCCTTCCTGCAGCCAGCCTCACTGTGGGTACATGTTAGCTCCTCTCCAGACTCCAAAACTGAGGTGAAAGGGACCCAGTGCTCTGGAGTTTTCATTAATTCCTCAGGTGTCAGGTGTTGAGTGTTGGCCACCAGCTGTTGCCATTTAGTATTGCTTTTCTGTCTGGCACTTTGGCCCTGGTACTGAATATCCTTCTGTGGTGGTACTGATGGGGGAACCTCCTCAGGTCTGGTTTGGTTGACATGAGTTTGTTTGTTGGGGAGGGTTTAGCTCAGGAGTGCCCAGGGCTGCCCGTCTTAGCTGGGCACAGCCTTGTGTTGCTGTGTGGCAGCACTGGCCTTCCCTGGGTATTCTTTTCTATTTAAGCAGGTTTCCAGCTCCTGGTGAGCACAGGCTGTGCTGTGCCCTGCTGCCACCCTGGCCACGCGTCTTGCAGGGGCAGAGGGGCAGGAAGTGATCCTTGGTAACGTCTGTGGGAAACAGCCCTGGCAAAATAGTGCTGGAGGTACTATCAGTGTACGGATGTTCCCTTTCCCACCATGAAAAAGCCCCTCCTCACCCTCTGTGTCAAAGAGCAGAATGTTTCTCTGCCCTTCCCATGCTTTCCCGACTGATGCAGATGGTGGTAACAGAAGCCTCATGCCCAGATGTGCCCTTACAGCAAGATCCACTGTCACTGCTCCTCAGTGCTTCACATGACCAGTTCCCAAAGATGCTCTCACTGTTCCCCAGTCACCCATCCTGCTGGGACCCCACAGACCAGTCCCATCTCTTCTTACCCACTCCAGCACAGCCCTCATCATCTCAGCAACACTCCACAAAACAACAGGCATTTCTTAGAAACATCATCATTTATTGACTTGAACAACCACTAGAGCAGCGTTTTCCTGCTCAGATGTTGGTGGTGTAGCTTTTCCTCTTTTATTTTCTACTAAGGTACTTTAAAATGAAAAAAATTAAATGAGTTTATGGTACTGAAACAACAGTCAAATTCATTACAAGAGGGCCCTCGTTGTAATCCCTTTGCAGCGAACGGCAGAGGCTGGAGTAAGTGAGGCTGCACTCACGACTCAGAGGGAAACCACAGGGCACTGCTGCCCAGCTGTGTGCCAGCTCCCTGCCTTACCTGGGCTGGCTTTCAGGCACAAGACTACCTGCCCGTCCCTGGGACACCCCCGGTCCCCACACAGCAGCCGTCACCCTCCTTGGCCAGGGACGCAGCCTTGCCCACCACGGCCGGCAATGAGCTCTGCTTGCTCCGCACCAGACCAAAGACCAGGGCAGCTGCTGGACGGCCGGGAGCTTCCCGCCTCCCACCGTGGGGCTGGCCCTGTGGCATGTGCTGTTTCCTAGATAAGGGCAGGCCCACGTGGCCCACAGCCCTCTGGCACTATAGGCCCTTTCACTCCAGATGGTGCCTGGGGTTGGTTTTGGGATGCTTCACTTAAAAGTTGAGAGGACAGAAAGGTCAGGAGGAACACAGAGTGACTAATATAATGTTAAAGCAGCAGCTTCAAGCTCCTGGGTTAATATTTACTGCTGAAAGTGGAGGAGTTCAGAACAGAATGTGCAGCTCAGCCGTTTGAGAAATGCCCTGGAAATTATGCATCGCATGGCAATGGTGAGAGAGCTTGGAGACACTGGGAGAGGGTAACAAGCGGCTACAAAGTGAAACGTGTATGGCAGGAGATGTGCAAGAGCTGGAATCTCACTGCCATTCATGATGGCTGGAGGGGTCAAACCACGTTCACAGAGAAACTCATACCAACAGAAGGTAAACTGAGTGCAACACCCTGGCTAACATGGGGAGGGGGGATTGTGTAACCCAGGAGCAGAAGACTAAGGGCAGCAACCTAACGGGCAGCAGGATTTGGATGATTTTGTTTCCTGCAGGGCCCAGCACATCCCTTGTGTCTCCACAGAGAATGTAACAAATGCCAAAAACCGTTCACAGGACATTGTTCAAATGAAAACCAAATGAGACACATCATGGGAAAGGGAGAAACATGCAGCATCCCAAAATGTAATGGGAGTAGCGTAACAGCACAGGCGGGCAGTCCAGTCTGAATGCACCACCCAGTTAGAATCCATCAGCTTTTTGAACCGTCTGCAAAACTGAAAACAAGGGTCTCCTCCTAATTAGTGTTAATTTGTTAGAAGTTTCCAAATACTTTCAAAATGTGCCTTTGCAAGAATCACACCCCCCAACCCATCACCCCAAGGGCCCCAACAACAGAATCCATTCCTGATCACCGCTAGAGTCATGGTTTATCTTCAGAAATACTTGGTTTTATCCTTCTTATTCCTCTTCCTCCTCTTCTTCCTCCTCTTCCTCTTCCTCATCATCATCTTCATCGTGGCAATGTGTGATTTCCTGAGGTGCCTGGGGGAAGAGGTTGGGCGGTTTGATCTCACTGATGGAACGGGTCAGTTGGTGCCGCTTGTAGTCGGAATCTTTGAAATCCACCGAGGTGCGATTGCGTGTGGCCATCGGCGACTCCTTCTCATTGATGTCGACGTGCGTGTGCTCTACTGTGGACTCGTGTGGCATCTGCACATGGAATAGAGAGAGGACGTGACAAGGGCTGTCCCAGTGCCCGGCTGCCTCCCTGGGACACACGGAGAGCAAACCCCAGAATGTGACCACTTGGCCTACAATCTATCAAATGCCACCAAACCCTCCAAGGTGTTGTTGTGTCCTGTGGAAGTGATAATGGACACAAGCACGGGCACCTTTGGGACCCCTGCTCACCTCCCTGGGATTGCAACTCACCAGAACGTGGGCGGCTCTGAAGAGGTAGCTGAAGGGGTAGTAGAGGAGGTTGATGAAGGAGGCTGCATAGAGGTCAGCGTAGCGCATCACCTGGCTGGCAAAGAGCGTCTGCCGAGAGCCGCTGCGGAAGAGGCTCCCCATCATCCCGTAGCACATATCCATGTCATGGGTCACTTTCTGTGAGGAAAGGACAGGTTAGATCCTGGGCCAGGCAGGCAGCACCTCAGAGCCACAACACTGAGGCAGAACGCCCTGAGGGTTGGGGGCTACGTGAGACCTGCGAGGATCTCCAGCAAGGATTTCTGTGCTTGTCTCCTGTGGCATCAGGGCACAGCTGAGCCCCAGGTAACAGAAAGGAAGGCGGCAGCAGGCTCAGGGCCAACACTGCCCTAGGCTGGCACCCCAGGGCTGGCTGAACTAGAGGCTACAGCCCCTCTGAGCCTGTGTGTGCCACTGCCACATGCTGCAGCAGTGAGCACCCTCAGCCAGTGCTGCTTGTGGGCATGAGGAAAGGAACCCTATTCCAGACCAGGCTGCCTTTCAGGAGAGTCAGTGACACCAGTGAGCTGAGGCAAAGTGGCTTTGCCAAGCCTGCTGTGCCCACCCAAAGGCAGAGCAAAGCATTTCAGGACTGAGCAGTGGGGTTGGGTTGTAAAGCCCTTTGGGATCCAGAAGGATGAAAAGGGATTTTGATGATTGGTACCTTAATGCGTCTCTGGATGGAGCTGATGTCGGGGCGTTCATTGCTGCTACTGTCCAGATGCCTAGTTACAGGCGAGAAGGTAAATACATGGTGTGAAAAGTCTTTCAGAACCAGATGCTGTGGGATGGGGCTCAGGGGAAGGAGGCTGGTCTGGAGGGGAAGGTTGGTCTCGTGGGCAGAGCCCAGGCCCGTGTCAAGGCTCCGGCAGCAGTGCCGCTAACCCAACCCCAAGGTTTTATCACTGCTGCTCATTAGCTGGGAGAGGCACCGTGAAAGTTGTCACTGTTTGAACACTCACTTGTACAGCTCGGCCAAGAAAATGTCCAGACTCTGCAGCTCTTCAAAAAGGGCTGGAAAATCCAGAAAATAAAGGGGAAAATGGTAAGTTTAAACTGCTGGAATGAAAAGTGCTGAAAGTGAACCCACTCCCCTGCCCACTCCCCTTGCATGGCAGCAGAGGGACACTGAAGCAGGGACACTGGAGGCATCTCATGGCCTCTGGGCAGGGGGAGAGGTCAATCACATTCTGTAGCATGGGCAGAACTTTGGGCTTGGTTTCTGGTTGGCCCTTTTGTTTTCGAGGCTGAACCTTTGCAGCTCTCACCAAAGCCTTCCAACCAGCCACGGGGCAACTTGCATAACCCCCAGCACTATTTACACACCAAAGGGCAAACCTGGGAGAAAAGCAGGAGCGCTGGAGGATGGGAAACACACAGCACTTTGGCGGCAGAGCAGCAGAGGGAGTGGGAGGAACGAGGAGGAAGCAGCTGTTGAATAGGGACTCCCTGCAGATGGGAGAGCAGTCATGGCTCAGGCATTACAGGGAGAATAACCCAGGTCTTGTCAGATATTTTTTAACATAGAAGCCATGGCTCCATATGTAAAGAGGGCGAGGAGGTCCTGAGGGTATAGATGAGGAACAACTCAACCCCACCCAGCTGCAGCTTCTCCCATGGTCAAGGCAGCACTTGGCTGATTACACACAATAGCCTGGGAAAGAGCACAGGAAAGACCTGGGACCCCAAGGCCAGCCCACAGAGAGGCACCCCAGCTCCTGCCACCAGCATCCAGACCCAGTGAAAAGGGCCAAAAGGAGAAGTGGCAAGCCAGGGTGATCTCTCCCCTGCACCCCTAAGCCCTGGCGATCTCAGGGGTGCAGCATCAGACAAGCAAGAGCAAAGCCTGGCCAGGGGCTGGCCCGGCTCCTGACCGCTTTTGTCTGTCCAGACGTGCAGCTCCTGCGCCAGCTCGGGGATCACCAGGAAGGTCCGCCAGCCCTGGCGTTTCTTGGATTTGAGGATGTCTCCAAAGATATGGTCTCCGATGTACAAGATATCCTTCCCTTTGGCCCCCAGCAGGTCACAGACTGTGTCCGAAGAGCCTGAGAGAAGAATGGCATGGCTCAGAACAGTGAGCCAAAACAGGTGTAGTTTCCTGCCAGAAACCTCCACCACTTGACCATGGCTGCCCTGGACACTGCTCACCTGCCTGGGAGTTCACTCAGGAGCAGCTGTGCCTATGCACACCCCTACATGAATGGCAGCAACAGAGGCCATGCTGCCTCCCCCACCATGTGAGAGTAATGGAGCCCTGGGTGTCACAGACAGCTCTGTATCCACCCACTGCCCTTCCCTGGCTTGGTGGAATGTTCCAAGCGTGTTCACACTGGTGGCAGCACCTGTAAGTACAGCCGGGGACACTGCACTGGGCCAGCGGCAGCCACCCCTCCACCACAAGCCCTGCAGGCATTTCCCAGACCCTCCCCGGCAAGGAAGAGAAGGACATTTGAGGAGGAACAGGTCCATCTCTTCCCTGCAGTCTGCAGCTCTGATCATGGAGAGCTTCTGGAGCAGTGTGCAGAGGGCACAAAACAATGTGCTTTGGGAAGCACAACCTTGCCTGGCACAAGTCCTCTCACAGCTGGAGTGGCTGAAGGCCACATCAGAGCCACTCCACACAACAAGAAGGGCTCCTGCCTCACCTCCCGAGTACACAATGCCATGCTGCAGCGGGCCAGTGTAAGTACCAATCTTCAGCTTCCCAGTCACCTGTGGAAGGAGGTGTTGTGTTAGTGCTGATGGTCTGGATCTTTTCTATATTGATACCATTGATATGTCACACTTTTTCTGTCTGTCTTACTCCCAAAGCAGCCCAGAGGTGGCTTATCCTACTGTATGTAGGGAAGCCAGCAAAGCTTTGAGGTGATGGGGTTGCTCAAGGATCACGAAGAGGAGACTCCAGCCCACAGCCTCTAGGGTAGGTCCTGTCCAAACTCTACGCTTCCCATTGTCACTGAGAGATGCCAAACAGGAGGTGCAGGAGCCCTTCTAGCCACGGAGGTACCCTCCACTGACCACTCACCGTGTCCACCTGCCGCAATACAGTGCCTTCCCCAAAGAAGAGGGGTTTGCGTGCATCCACCAGGATCAGGTCAAAGTAGGACTGCCATGGCCGATGGGCACTCCCAGGCTACAAAGGCAAGAACAAACCCAAGAATCAGGCACAACACAAAAAACCATAGGGAGTTTAACTGGAGTGTCACTGTCCATAGCCATAACCTTGTGACATTGCTGGTCCATCAAATCCCTTAGCCTCCAGTGGAACAATGCTGTGTTGCCAGTACCATTTTCGAAAGCATTCCCCTTTTGCCACAAGCCCATCCCATCCCAATCCTAGCAGCGGGGGCTGAGGACATGGTGAGAGACAGGAGAACAGCACTAAACATCCCTGTCAGGGCACAGCTGCCATGTAAAAAGATGCTGTAAATGACACCCTGCCACTGTTCCTGAAGGTGACATCCCACACAGATCCAGACACCTGCAACTCCATGGCTTGAGCTTACAGGGTCATGCTGGTACTTTTGCCAAGAGTAGGGCAATACCCAGACTCTATTCCACAGAGCATGGCTTTGAATCACAGCCCTGCCCAAAGGATACCGAGCCCTTTCTGCTCCATGTATCCGCACTTCGTGAGATCGAGACCACAGCAAGGGGCTTCTTTAGCTAATCAGCTCTGGTGAGGATCTATGCTCTCAAAATTTCCCTCTTGGCTGCCTTCGGCTTTTAAAGCAGTGTGAGAACACATCTTTTGAACGTGAGATAGCCTCTCACTGGGAGACTGAAAGAGCAGTATAAATTTGTATCATAAACCTTTCTCCAAATAGTTGCAGGGCTGAGTTTTGACCTCAGAAAAACAAAAAAAAAAGCATGACTGAAACTTTGGAGTTATGATATTTAAGGCACAATCAGCCATAAATGTTTCTGCTGCTTTATAAAACTATTTCCTTTCTATCATGGCTCTTTTTAACAACATCTAAACCATTGTGCATTATTTCTAAGAAATCTGGCTACAAAATGACACAGTTGAAAATGTTTTATCACTGAAATAATGTTATCATTAACACAGATTATCATTTGAGACCAGATGATGCCCCTTTTCTCTTTGTTATATTGTATTTGCTTTGATCCCGTTCAAACAGGACACAAAACAGCAAGTGTATTTTAACCAGATTAAAGCAACTAATCCCATGCAGCCGATGAAGCAGGATTAAAATGCTTTCCAGCTACACAGATAATTAGGCACATCAGTGTCTACTGAAACCGCAGTCTAGAATTCACATACCTTTGGTCCATGTGGGAAGTCAAACAAGTAAGTCATAATTTTCTAAAAGAGAGAAAGAAAGTATTCAAATCCGTGCTTTTAAGCATGCATTTGTGTAGTTTATAAAAGCATACTTTTCTGATTTTATCTTTTCAGATTACAGAACTTTTAGAATTTACACAGAAGTCAGCATAAGATTTGGAGACAAAAAGACTGGAACAGGACAATGATAGCAATTAAACCAGTAGGTTTTATAATCAAATAACATAGTTGCCTCAGAAAACCGCACACTGCTTCAGGCATATCTTGCAACGCTTTAAAATGGCACATAAATCTTTGGATTAGCAGTGCTGCAACATCCTGACATTCACCTGGAGTTGGAAGTAACCATGTTTATTTCTCAGCTTAGCAGACAGCCCTTCCTGGGTCTCAGACCTCTCCAGGACCTTGGTTTGGTGAACTGTCTGTGCTCACACTATCTCACCTGAAAGTCTGCATTTTAAAGGATGCTAAAATCCAAAACTGAGTATCACTTTCCCTTACAGCCTTTTAATTGCTGAGGAACTGAGTGAAGCACAGAGGGGCTTAAACCAGGCCTGTACTAGCTCGGCGCCAGAACCAGGATGACAAAAGGTGACTCAAGATTTCATCTGCATCCACCACTAACCCATTCTACTCACAGATTAGAAAACACACGATTCTCCACCAGAAGATGTCCCATCAAAACCCATCCCAATGACTGGCTGGCTTATGCTTATTCCATGATGTACCAACCCAACAATTCAAGCAGCACTTACGTCTGTGTATTTATAGTCACTGTTTGTGACGAGAAACACCTTCCCCACTTCATTCATGCGGCTGAGCAGCAGTGGCAGCTTCCCCTGAAAGCCAAGGGGAACATCCAAGTCACACACCAAAGTTACAGACATTCATCATGCGAAAAACACTCAACTATGATACCACCAGACAAAAAAAAAAAGGCAAATCAAACCATCGAGCAAGCAAACTCACGTGTTGTGCACTGGCCAGAGCCAGGAAAGCTGCTGGTCCATCCAGGTAACCCCTCCAGAGCACAGCCCAGGGGAGGAAGGCGAGGGGGAAGGGCTCAGCAGGGCTGCAGTGCCTTTGCCAACCACAGTGCCAGGCACCCTGTGCTGCTCCCACCGATCTGCTCCAGCTCCAAGTCCGTTCCCGAAATGGGCCCAGAGGCAGGTGAAATCTGAGCTCACGAGCCACAAGTTGGAACGCATTATAATTCCAACCTCAAATTAGGGAGAATTTATTCCTGGGGCTATTTTTATTGAATCTGAAATCTCAGTCCATTGCCAAAATAGCTGATTACCTCACTGAACAGTTACCTAAGAATTCTGTAGGCGTGTAACTAGAAACAAGGTTAACTGCTTTAAAGCAATAATCTACCACAGAGCTCATCTAAACTAAAAAATACTTACTCCGTAAGTGGTCCAGAGGGGCCTTGTACACTGCAGAGGTGGCAGGAGTAAAGGAACCACTGGAGCTTGCTCAATTAGATGTGCTGAACACATATTTTGGGATTATCAAGAGACTAGACACTGGTGAGTCTTTCAGGATCTTTCCCTCAGTCCCTCATGGCTAAGTGTAACTTTTGGTTCATGTGGCTAAAAAGAAGTTCTAGTGTTGCTTTTTAAAGAGAGGTTTGCTTGGGTAGAAAAACATGGGCAGGGGAAGACAGTTGCATTCACATTCACCACTGAAAAAACAACATGAGCTTTGCCAGTGTGTTCACCTTGATAACATTTCCTGTGGCTTTTATATTTTATGTAGAAAACTGTGCACATCAATACAAAATCATGTGGATGACTGGCTCAGAATAAAGGCTGCATCCAAACTTTCCACTTTGTCTTTGGTTATTACAATAGAAATCACAGCCTTATCTGTTTTGTGATTTAGTAAAGCAAATCAGCATGTTTATTTCTTGCCTGCTTAGTCAGTACCGAATGTCACATAGCACAAGTAAAGTAACTTCACACTTACATCTTTCACCACGTACTTCTCCAGATTCTCAAGGGTCTTTTCCTTAAGTGATCCCTGAAATAGAAACAGAACCCAGTGAGGTCACAGAAACTTATGATGTAAGAGACAACAAAGTAATGCCAACTTTCACACTTTAAAATGCTGTGAAAGTACAAACCAGGGCGAATCTGAACCAGTGACTCTAGAGATGAGAGGCTTTGAGTAGCAGGGACCATCACAAACTCTGTGATCCATCGATTCCCTCACCATGGTAAATAATCCACTTCAACAGCATTTTAACCCTTTCAGAAGGGAATACAATAGAAACAAACAAAAAATAGATTTGCCATACCAAACAAGACAGTTAACGACCTGTCTCCAACACTGACCATAATGCTTTAGTCAAAGGTCAACTCCAACATGTATCACACAACACTGCATAAGGAAAGAAAAATAGATTCCTGACTTCTGCACGGGTAAAAGGACCACCACAAGTACAACTGTGAGCAGAGTTCTTCTGTGATGGTTTTCCATCCCACCCAACAGACTGCTTGAATGAGGGAGAACAAGAAAATAAGGTCTTTGAACATATGTTAATGCTCACAAAATTATATTCTAAATTTGTGCACAAGTGTGTGCAGAAGATGAAATGCTTCTCTCTGATTGGAGAACAGCTGATCTATTTCTCTCTTTAATGCCAGTACTTTTTAGACAACACAGGATAGTGCCAATGTAAACAGTTTGCAGTAGAATACTGCTTTAATAATTAGGACAATGTACAAGCTGTGGACTTGAATCATGCTCTAAATAACCCATGAATTACAGTACAAAAATGAAATCTGGGCACAATAAAAAGGAATAGGAAGCCAAGCCAGATATGTTCCCATACTAGGAGCGCAGCTGAGATCTTGACTTACTCCCATCCAACTGCAATCTATTATTTGCTCACTAGGCGGCAAAGCAGGACCCTTGCCCAGGGCAGGCAAAGAACACCTGAACTCAGGAGTTACAAACCAGCCCCTCCAACCCAGTTACAACCACAGGCATCCCACGGAGTGCTTGCAGTCACCTTGTAATGAACCCAGTCAACAGCATCTCTGACATCCTGGAACATACTTCTGAAGGACATGAAGAGGTCTCCATCCTTAAACCCTGTTTCACAGCTGTAAGGAGACAGAAGAGAGATTTTAGCAGCCAGTCACAGCAGGTAAGAAACACACCAAGGTGCGAGACAGTTCAAAATGCTGTTTGGAGCTTGTGTTTTCATCTGACCATCATGGTTTCTTATCTACTACTTTACTGCAGCCCAAACTTGAAAGAAGGCTACAACCACAGTTTTACAGGAGCTGTGTGTTACCCAGGAATGTCTGTGCCTCCTCAGTAGTACTCCAGCTCTCTGTGACTGTAACTCTTACTTCTCACCCACATTACAAGAAGGTAAAAAGACTGCAGAAAACTGCAAAAAAGCATTTAACAGAAGATGAATGGTACTGAAGGAAAAAACAGAGTGGTGCTCTTTCTTCCTCTTTCCAGAGCTAAAGAAGGGAGTGTCACAGAAATCAACTAAATGTAATGCTGCTGAAAGAAGGAACTGCTTCTATGTTGAACACTTAGAATTAACATTAGAAATTACAAGATACTCTGGAGGTATCTTTGAGACAGCATGACAGCTTGCATCAGAAGAAATCAAGGAGGCTTACACAGAGCTGTATTTATTATGACAGCAATCATCATGCCTCTCCTGAGAAAAGGTACTTCACCTGATGGATTGCCAGCATAAACAGTTCCTCTGCTCCCAGGTGAAATCACATTAAACCTTTGCCTTCCACTCACATCTATGCAAAGATGACCCACCACATGAGGTGATGAGCAGCACACCAGCATTCACATTTGCCTGTTCAAACCACAGCTTGTTTTTATGCCTATATGTTTTTGACAGCAAGGGAAATACTCATGCTGCACAAACAGCCTTTTATACCACACTGAGCACTGCACCTCTAAGTGTGCAATGTCCTTTACTACCACGTGAAGGACTTGTGGTAACTGGCTGAGGAAATTCAGCCTTTCCAGTTCAGACATGGCTCCAATGGACACAGGTTCAAAATGAACAGGTTCAAAGCGCCTGTAATCACTCTGTAAAAAGTGTGCAGTCCTAGAAGCTGCCCCAAATACCAATATCAATCAGTATGTTGGTATTGCTGTACCCTGTAAAGGAAACCTCCATAACCAGCCTCTGCTGTACACACAGATCAAGTCAGCACCACAAAATTATAGGAGGCCCACCAAAACCACTTGAGGGGCCTCCTCTGATATTAAGAGCAGGTCCATCTGTGCTGTATTGCTCTTGCATAAAATAATAACAATCTTACTGTTCCATCATCACCTCAAAGTGAAGGGAATACGAACCTTGTGTACCGGTCACAGTTGGTAAAGAAATCAACCAGGCAAGCCAACAGGTAGGTCTCTGCAAGGAAACAGAGTGAGATTATAAGACAAGGATGACATCATGCAGCCAGCTAACTTTAGACCCTGTGCCCAAAGGAAGAAAATTCATGTAAAAAAAAACCCAAACAAAAAAGCAGAGTACGACATCAGCAAAGCTTTAGAGGCTTTAAAAGGCACAGAAAGAGGCCTGTGTTGGCTTACATTAGACTCACCTGGTAGATTGAATAACGTGTTCAAAATGTAAAACCTATCTGTGTCATCCCTCTGGATAAATTTATTTGGATATTGCTCCCGTGTTTCAGGCCTGAGAATAAATAAAGTGGAGAAGAGTGAAACCACAAAACATAATGAAGATAAATTGTGCTGACCTGCAAAATGGAGTTGTAGCACGGCCCGCTAACCAAACTCTGCTGTGCTTTAATCGCCACCCAGCTTCCCCACATGCACTGCTGGCACAAGAGCAAAAGTGCATCCAGGGGTGTTCCCTGGGCCACACTGACTCCGGCACAGCCAGGACAAAGCCCTCATTCCTGAGTCAGCAAACGGAGCAGAGCCCACACAGTGGACCAGAGTCCACGGCTCGACCTTAAGCCCCATGCTGAAGGCTGGGAGGATGCTTTAAATCATCTGCACTTTGCTTATCTTAAACTCTCCCCCACTTTCCATGTGTTGCTCTCCACTCTCCCAGCAGCTCTCAGCCAGAGACATGCAGGGCTCTGCTGCAGGAGGCTTGCCTGGGGCCCTCTGCAATTCATCAACAGGGTGGCAATGACTGAACTCATATAATTATTCTGGTGTCCTTAATTTCTGGAGCTACTAAAGATCATTTTAGGCTCAAAGAGGAACTTGAGTGCACATATAAGGGCTTTTTTCTAAATTTTGGAGTCCTGATGCAAGGAGTTAGAGGCCTGCAATGACAAAGTTTGTCACCCTGGGGCCCCTGAGCTTGCCTTGCCTTCCATTCGTATGCCCTGCAGCAGGAACGTGGGAAGGGGGATTTGCTGAGACACATCAGGAACATGGCACTGCAAGTCCTCTCTGCTTCCTAATGCACCTTCTTTGGGACAAGAAACACAAGCAGCCAGGGAAGGCTGCAGGAAATGGCATGTAGTGCTCAGTTCTGACACCCTCAAAGGTCAGAAACACTAAGGGGTAGAGCGAGATTGTTCCTATCCCAAGCCAGCTCAGGCCCTCAAACTTTCTTAGCAATGGCTATGGAGCTGACAGTCTCATGGGGCACAGGTCCTCATGCAATGGCTTTGTCCTGAGTGACAAGCTGCTGACATTAAACTGTGCCAGGACAGGCGAACAACCCCTGGATGATCCCATCAACTCATCCCTACAGCACACATTCCTCTATTCCCAGCACACTACGGATGTGCCTGTGGTGGCACAGCCCTTTCCTTTGTAAACATCTGGGCTGTTGCTGTACCTGAGACCCTCAATTCATCCACAGCTAATCCTGGAGCTGTAGGAACACCAACACATTATCTGCTGTTAGTAGAATCCCTGCAACTCCATATATAGTGGGTGCCCTGAGAATTGACACAATAGAGTGTATTAAATCAAAAAGAACAGGCAATAATCTGCACTCACCCTCTGAGGAAATTAAAGCCATGTGCACATACTAGGAGGTTCCCATAGGCATCAACTTTCAGCAGGTTTCCATAGTGGGTGTCAAACACCAGGCCTCTGTTAAGAAAGCAATTTAGGATATGAAAAAGCAAGTACATTAAGGGGTGACCATTTTAACAGCAGCTAGAACAGCTCTAGAACAGCATTGCTCACTTGGCATGGGGCATCAGAATAGAGCTGCTGTTATGAGGCAGATGGGGTCCCTAGTGTCCCTTTTAGCTGGCAGCAGGTGAGCAACCAGAGCCCAGCATCACCAGGCAGGAGAGAGACACCTGACCTGCTCCCCACAGCCCCAAAAGCATTTAACCCGAGAGGCTGAGCTGTGCCTCTACCAGGGGAGCAGTGGAACTCTTCTACGGGGTCACAAACCTGACACCCCTGCCAGGCTGCAGGGAACACTGAGCTGTGATAAAGGAATTTCTCTCAGCTTTTTCATGGCTCTGTCACAGACAAAGCCAGATGGCATGTGAAACCATGGCAAAACACTCTGGACCTGCCCGGTTCTGACTCCGGCAAAACTCTGTCTCATTTATCTAGCAGCTTGCATCTGGAGAACAGAGCCTTCCCAGAGAGATATTCCTTCTGTCCCATGCCTGGGATGAAGGTAGTGGATTTAACGAGTTCTCATCACAGGTCTGTGAGGGGCTATGCCTTGTTACAGGCAAGGGCACAGCCAGCAGCAACTCTCAGTGTAAAACACGCTGAGAGGAGGGAAGGAAGGAGGCTGCCAAACTGAAACTGGAACAAATCAACAGACCCTCGGGTCCAGTCTTTTGTAAAGAAACTCCAAAGGAGTCCAAGAAGCAAAATCCAGCAAAGGCACAAGTGGAAAAGAACTTGAAGGTGCAGTTAGATCGAAAGCTTTGTTCAAAACAAACGATGCCCTTTTTACCTCTCCCACCAAAAGACAAAATACAGGAATTTAGCAATTTTGCACCATTACCTTAGTGCAGTTATAAAATCAAAAAGTTACTAAATCAAATGCTTTTGACATTTGATTCATCTTGACAAGAGAACTGGATTGGTCCCATTTCTATTCTTGTTTACTGTCAGCTTAATTTTCAGGATGTCTTACACACCACAACACTACTAATTAAAATCATTAAAGAAAAATGTTCTGAGACATCCCAGCAGCCTCTTGGACAGTAATGGCTCCTTCTCCCCCTGATTCTGATTTCACTCCCAATCCAATTGTGTCTCTGCTGTCTTTGCTTTGAAGGGCTATTTTTAGACAGGTTCATGTGTGCAAAGGCTCCCTACATACTGGATTAGTCTTCTCCCTTCCCCATGATCTGTGGCTAGCCACAGGCTTCACATCCACAGCTGAAAACCTGGCCTCACAGGTTGCCTGTGAACTCCACAGAATAAGTATTCGAGGCCTTGAGCAGGCGGGTTCAGTATCTGTTAGTCATTTACCTGGTAGGGAATGCAGGATCATACACAAAATTGAGCAGCTCATGAGGGTATCCAATGGAAACTAATCTTTCTACGGTCAGGTCAAATCCAAGAGATTCGTATTCAGGGGATTTATACACTGTACCAAGATGAGATTTCAGTTAGAAAATTTGAAAACAGCTGAGGGGTTAAACAAGAAGGCAATTAAAAGTAATGTACCCATTCTCCCTCCTCCCTCCTCCACATACCATTCCCTCCTTCGATGCCTCGGATCCCCCAGCCCAGAGCATGGTGGAATTAGCTCCTGCCCCAGGGCTGCAGCGAAGCAGAGTTGCAGTTTGAATTTCAGCAGCAGAGTACACCAGATGAAATATCCATCAGTTTATCATAGCTCTCTGCATCAGGAAAAATGTATTTCAAACAGCAGCTCCTCTCCCTGCTGCCCTGTTAAGCAGATGCATGAACACTCCCTGTTCCATCTGCTCCAACAGGGTTTTGGTTTGCTATGTTTTTGCAAACCTGATAAAGAAACCAATAAATTGCAGGAGCACATGTATTGGAAGTTAGAAAGCCTGAAATTCACCACTTCTGTGCTACTGTAACTGCTCTGGATACAATCCCAAAGCTTAGTATTGCTCCAGATTTCATCTCAGGGGAATTAATGTTTGCTGCAGACTAAGTTAGTGTGAAGGTAGAGCTGTCAAGTTAACATATGATTTGTTTGTTAATAACACCATATGGTACTGCAAAAAATCTGTTCGTTATTACCCTTGTGCATCAAAATGCTACTTTTTTAAGCAAGCTCACTGCTCTCACGTGTCAGAGGAGCTGCTCACCTGGGACACACACCTTCCCTTTGCTCCATCCGAAAGAAATGGACTTGTTCAACTAAGTCATTCCTACCATAAGGCCTCGCTTCTTCCTGCAAATGACCTTCCCATGTACTTAAAATGTTACTGTTTAATCAGATCATTAAATTACATCTAAAAGGCAATCAGGACAGATGGAAATCACAGGGTTTCTCTGCCAGTGTGTTTACGCTCACTGCATGTCTGCAGAAGCCCAGAAGATAAGGGGCTAATGTGCATGTTTCAAACACTGAGACAGCCGGATAGTCCTGAAGCTGACCAAGGATTGTTGCTAATAACAGCCAGGGATTGTTGGTAATAACATGTTGTGAGAAAGAACAGGATGTGGCTGGAGAAGGGGGCTATGTGGAGGTAAGGGCAGCACTTTTCTGGGGCAAACGTCCTTGTTCTGGCTCCCAGAGATAAGCACAGCACAGCTCAAGTGCAGGAATGAGGTCAAGAAGTGGGCATGGACTGTATGGGGGAGATCAAGACCATCCAAGACCCTCCGACCCGTTTTCAGGAAGGTCTGGAAGAATGGAGTGCACATGGTAACTAATTTCCATAGAAAGCAAGAGCCTTGTTTTCAAGGCGGGGAAAATTGTCTATAAAAAGATACCCCCACAAAGCCCAGGCATGCGTGTGCCCCAGAACACCAGACACCCCATCAGCGCTGCTGCCAGGACTGGTGATCTCCTTTTCTCACTTTCTTCCTTTCTCTCTCTCTCTTCCCCTCTTTAACTCATCTCTTTCTCTCTTCCCTTTTACCCTACCCCTCCATCCAAACCCCACTGTTGTGTGCTTACACTAGAAGGTCAGGGATTAACATCCCAATTTTCATGCCAAGTGTAATACACTAATAAAACTTTGTAAGCTGCTGTGGACCCTCTGACTTTTGTCATTCCTTTCAACCATGAGCACCTACAAATCCTGGGTGCTCCCTTCCCCTTAGGAGTGGGATACCATAATGTTGCTGTCTTAAACTGGTACTAAGATAAATAAATACAACCCTTGACTGCAATGAGGGTTACCATGGGTTCAAGGGGTCCAACTGCCTCCAACACTTGAATATTTCAAATTTAGCTGAAAATGTGCAAGTTACACAGTAAACTCATTACAGGACAGAGTGCTTTTCCTGAGAGAGATCTAACACATCTGTGGGCCTCATGATATATACTAATACACATTGTCTATACAGCCCAGTAATCACCAGCATATATATACACTGTGGGATAGAGAAGTTTAACCTGAGAGAAGAAAGAAAATAAATAAAATACTTAAAAAAAAAAAAGGCTAGGACTTCAGATGAAACAAGACTGTCAGAAGACTGAGATCACAGTACCCAGAACAGAGGCTCTTGTTTCTCTTAATAACCTAAAAAGCACCAGAATCCCAAGAGTTAATTTCCCCCATTCAACAGCATTAAAAATGTAATAAGCAAACCTGTAATGGTCTTAAACAGATAACTGAAGTCAATAAAGCAGTTATCGAAATCTCCAAGCAATATTACACCAATGACAAACATCAACAACAACATGATAAAACATTCAATGCATGTAGTCTTCTCTATCCTTTAGAAAAGGAAGGATTGATTGAGCTATAGATAGGAATAAGCAGTCAAAAGGCACAGCTAATGAAGGTAAAGCAGTGACTGACAAGGCAATTCTGGGGAGTGAGCTAGAGCTGGAGGGAGCAATAGGCAGTTAGGTGATGAACAAAATCGTGAGAGCGACACCAGAGCATCATCTGGAACAAGGAATTCCTCTGATTCAGGACAGTAAAGGCACTTCCCAGGGAAAACTCTTGTAAGTACACCTGCACATATTCTCAGAATGTGAAAGCTCTGCAAAGCTCCCCAGTCCCCCGCTCTGCCCATGAAGGTGCTGCATTCTCCTTCTTGGCCTCCTGGGAAATTGACCATGCTACCAACTTCATCCATAACACATCACTTCCAAACAAAACATTTCTCTGAGGAAACCCTGGTCTTTCTGAACTCACCAGCCATGGTGATGCTGCCCAGACAGGAACCTGGGCAAGAGCACACTGGCATCTCCTCTGGAAAAGCAGAAGTGGTTCATCAACAGCTCCAGCAGAGCCTTTCCAGAGAAACTGTAGGGCTTTCTGATAAGCAATCTCTGTATCTTTTTAACACTCCACCAGAGAACAGCTGTGTAGGACACAAAGTCAGCTGCTCACAAAAGACCCTCAATCAATTTATTTCTTTCTGCATTTGCCTCTTCGTCTTAGAAAATCACTACAGACCTCCTTTTAACTCTCTAAGGAAACAAGCTGAAGCACCACTGGGAAAAAGGCTGAAGAAGAGGTATCAACCTCAGCCTTCATCATCCCAAGTCTCTGTTGAGGCAGTACATTAATTAGGATTAATCTAAATGTTTTCTTTTGGGGGAGACAGCTATTCCCCTTACCTCTCAAGCCCCAGATTTTGCTTCCTTGATGTCTCTTTGAATGAAACTAAACTATTAGCTCATTCATGCCTCATATCCCACCTCTATTTTTCTACTACTCCACAATATCTGGAAAATGAGAGCCTTCTCCTCGACACATGAACTAAACAGAGACACATGAAACTGGACTCGTGAGAGGGACAATAAATGTTCTCTAGTTACTGGCATAGTTACTGTTCCAGATAAACTTTGCTTTAATTAGACACACAGCTGGGAAGAGACAGAGCTCCCTGAGCCCACCCTGACAGCACCCTACACCACAGCACTGGCTGCATCAACTGGAATAAGCCACAACCCCCTGACATTTCTCATAAGCCTATTTGAGTAACAGGAGCTTCCTCCGGGCAAATAAACCATCCACCTCCTCAGATCAAGAATGGACAGGCTGACATCACTGCAACTCTGGCAGCACATTTGGGGCAGATGCCCCAGTTACAGGTGTTACTCCATTTTTTCAGTATTGTACTCAGGGCTGGTTATTCTCTCTCATGTCTTCAGGCAGTTGGGAGGAAACAGAGTAGAGAGGACAGATCAATACTTTTTTCTGCAGCTGCATGATGAAAACATGTTTTTAAACTTTGCTGGAATATCCCCTCCCTCAGACCTGGTTGCTGAATCCTGGTACCTCTGATGGAGATAGTTTGTGTGTCATGGCAACATCACGAATTCAGCTATTTGCCATGCAGTCTCCCGTGCCCAGCTCTTTCATCCAGCTGAGAAGGGCCCAGTCTTCGAGCATTCCCAGCTCCGTGACAGGGGAGGAGGCAGAGCCACAAACACTTTTTCACACCATCCTTGCCCAACACACATGGGATGACAGTAAAACCAAAGCACATGCTACGACTTACTCTGATTTCTTTTCTTACTGCTTGATGGCCATGTCTCTGCCACAAAGCCAAGTCCCCGGGTCCAGAGGAATTGTTATTTTAATAGTCCTGTTCCAACACAGCCAAATGCTTTAGTAGCACAGGGCAGTCAGCACCCAGTGCTCATGGATTATACAACCAGGGTGGAAAGAAAACAACTAAAGGTTTAAAAAAAAAAAAAACAAACCAGAAGCCAGCTGACAGCATTCCAGCTTCCTCTTAATACCATTATTTGGCTTAACAATACACCATTAAAAGGCAAAAAGCAGTACCCCGGAGTGAACACTGCAAGCCTTCAGGTCCGTGATGAGTGCGGGCATCCCTGACTGACACAGGATGTGCTAGGAGGGAAGCTGGTCTGGAATGAGCAGGGGTTGTGCAGTAAGGTATGCAATTCTCATGCATTTGTGTGGCTGTGTTTACCTTTGCTGCCAAGACACATACAGTTACAATTTTATAGCCTTCCTGAAAAGGAAAAAAATAAAAAGAAAAAAAAGGAAAAAGAAAAAAAAAAGCTCTCTACAGAGGCTCCAGCTTATGCAAAATGCTGCTGCCAGGATTTTAACTCACATGAGGCAGATGCAGATTCAGAGTGTCACTCCAGGCTTGACGGAGTTACACTGGACTCCCCTGTTAAAGAAAAAAATCAGACTGATTTTAAAACTGCAACAGCTCTGTGCCATGTGGGACTGTGTCTGCTGGAGCTCTGTCCACTGGTAAGCTCAGAAGCTGGCCTGGCAGTTATTCCAAATACACTTAAAACTGATTTACAGAAGAGGCACAGTTGGTAATCGTGCATCCTGCAGGCAAAATTCTGTCCTCATATCCACAAAGCAGTCTTAGATCATCAGCTTAGGGATAATTAGGAGGAAGAGGGTACAAGCACACTGCCCAAGTGATCCAAATCCTTCATGTTTCTCTCAGAGCAACTGGTTCAAGGAAAGGTCTCATGCTCTTTTTGGGGCTTTGCCATTATGATCCATTCTTCAGCCAGTGACAAATTACTCCTTTCAGGACACTCTCTTTCACACCATACAACGCCTGCATGTGTCAATGCAGGAGACTGAGTCAGGAGCTACTCTGGGAACCTGAGAAGAGAATTTTGCCCTACACCTTGAAAGTGCTCCCAGCGAGAGCCTTGCACACCGGGTCAGTCTGTGGTGTGTGTCTGCATTTAAACGTACCCTTGGACACGTTTCTGCTGGGGTTTACATAGGCAAAGCACCACAGGATAAACCAGCACCAAACCTGCACACAGAGCTGCACTGCAGTGCTCTTGCTGCAAGCACACACAGGGAGAACACCGGAGATATTCTCCAACTTACAGGTATACACAGAGTAATCAAGAATTATCTTTGAGATCCAATTTGCACTAAATACAAAGCTGAACTGGTTGGAATGATGTTGCAAAAATAACCCACAGAAGTATGCAGACCACCTGGAAGGCTTCTCTGAAAATAAACGTTTAAAGCCTGTTTTGTTTCAAAATGAATAGCTGGGGAAAGCTGAAGTGCATGTGATGGCTCTGCTTAACCTGTGGGGAGGAGAAAGCCTTTTAGGGGCTGCCTGTATCTTCCCGTTTGTCCTATATACAGATTCAGGCAGGGGAGCTTCCCATTGAAGATGTAACATGGTTTGTTCCAGGGCTTGCCAACACTTCTTGCAAAGTACTCATGGATCTTGGGAGAGAAGCAGGAGTTGAAGTTAAAATAATGACCCCTTTCTGCACTGCTTCAGTAGTCTCTCATTTCTGAGATGTATTTGCTGTCTCAAACCGCACACCTGCAAGCAGTCCTGCCTGCCATTTTATTTCCAATCACAATGGATTTGGTGCTGGTAAAAGCCCTGAATTGGGAACAGCGACAACACGCTAATTTCCCATACCACTGAGGCAGCTTTGACAAAGCAGCTCCCCTCCACCAGAACCCTCGTTTAGGAAGGGAAAACTGAGCACAGGAGGTTGCTGCAACAGAAGCCTGCAGGGAGGGCATCTCCCCCAGGCAGAGAGGCAGAGTCAGGATCGCTAAATGATGACCTGAAGTACCATTTGCACCTGTCTCCGGTTTTTCCCCATCTGTTGCTCTCTTATGATGCCCTACCACCTCCTGAAGGAGTTTCATCCCTTCCATCTGCCAGTTCCTCACCTGCCTTTCCTCCCAGCTGGAAGGCAAAAGCAGCCCAGCGAAAGGTGCTTGAGATGCCCCCGAAAACAAACCCACACTGTCAGGGCACTTCACAGGAGCAGCTGCTTCCTGCAGGTGGTGCATTCCTGCTCTGATCCCTTGGGCACACACTGTCTCCACTCCTTCCCCACACAGGTGCTGAGAGCATTGTCTGTGCTGTTGACTTTCAGGTGTCCAGATAAGATCAGTATTTCTTAAACCAGAGGTGATGACCTCCTCCAAAAGGGTTGCAAAAAGCTTTAACTCAATCTTCAGAAATGTTACCCAGTCTCTGGGTTCTCCAGAGGCCACGCCAAGACAGATAAGCCAAAATGTAGACAGATAATGCACACGGTTTCGCCTTTTCTCTGAAGCACAGGAAATGCAGCCCAACTACTTTGTACTAAGTCTTGAAGAAATGAAAGTAAAATAGCTAAAAGTAGGTTTTGCAGTTGCTGCCTAGTCTCCAGTGAGTAAGGCATGCAAATCAGGCAGTTAGGGACATACATGGGCAGGTGGAGAGCTGGTATCCAGATTTATACATCTCAGGCTCAACATGCATAATTAAGCTTGTACAAATACATTTCTGAAATTACACAAACCTGACTTGAAGAGCAGGATCAAAGTGTTGCTCTGAATTGCACCACAAGTAAGTAATGTGTAGTGGGTTTGGTTTGCCAAGCATGTGTTAGGAGTAGATTTATATCAGTGTTGAACTGACAAAACCTGTTTAGTTAAAGCCTTGAGGACTGAGATCCCCTTTTACAAACCCATTCCCTGTAACAGTACAAATATCTATGTATCCTGCCTCAACAATGTCTATCAGATGAGATTTTAGTGCCCCACAACAGGATAGATCTATCCCCAGAGCTCTCCATTCTGCCAATATCTCCTCTGCACTTGGCCCCAAAGCCGGCATTCAGTGTCCACTACACTTTGTCTGTGACAGCCACCCCTTCACGACAACCACACCACTGGCTATTTCACACAAGCTCCAAATGCTCATCCCCTGCCACTTCTGATCACCTGACCTGCAACTCCAGCTGAGAATCCAGAGGGAAACAGCCAGTGACTAGTCCTGGAGGTGTTTGGGACACTGGACTAAACTAAAACCCAAATCCCACTGAAATAACAATACAAATTAAATGTACTTCTAAGTGCCAGGCAAGCATTTCACATACTGCCTTTCCTCATACTAAAGTCTGTCTCAGCTGTAGGGCCACAGGTCTGAGGATCCCCAGAAGTCACCAGGTACTGAGGGATGCTATCTGACCTCTACTCATTGACCCTCCTTTCAGGGTATCTTATCTTCGAAATTTGTTACAGAGCAATGCCACTTTTCATATACAAGCAGAAAAGAGGAGGATTTCTACCTCAGCATACTAATGACTTCAACCTCTGTGTTACAGGGCCTTTTCTAATCAGGCAGGTATCGTCAGGCACTGCCACTGAAATGTAACAAAAGGGGAATGCTAAGGTTTCTCAAGCTATGCTGCTCTCCATGTTAAAATAATTCATTACTTACACAGGAAGGAATCTGAAAAGTCATGTTTAAGTTTCACACCTGGGTGTTAACTACCCTCAGTTTTGACAGTGCAGTCAGACTGCTCAGCTCTGATGGGAGCCCAGACTGACGCTTGGCTTGCACAGCCTGGCAGGGCACTGTCACTTTGCACTGGAAATGAAGTCGAGGATTTTCTTTCCCATGAGAACTAGAAACCCTGCAGAGGTACCTGTAAAGTGGGACCCTCTGTAGAAACACTCAGCTGGCTTGGCAATCCCAGGAATGGGGAGAAGCACAGACCTCCAGATCCCCTTGCCTTGCGTCTCTCTTTCCAACAACACATCAAATGTTACCCCTCAACTCCTGCCACAGGTACTGAAGGCACTTCACAGTATCCCCACTGGACATGAAGGGAAAACCACTCCTATTTAAAGCTCTGGTGTGTCCAGCAGTGGTTTGGGTCATCTCTGCCCACATAAACCTGTGCCCTGCATGCAGGCAATGGAGTCTAGCACCTTAGTGCTGTGCTGACCTGGGAGTTCAGTGCCTGTAAACAAACTGACTAAGTGGTAAACGTGCCTGATTGCAACCACAAGAAATCCCAAATGAAACCCATGGGACGAGTCATATGGTTTCAATCAGGAATGTGGTGAACTTGTGACTTGTCATTTGTTTATGAACTCGGCTGAGCTGTGACCATAAAGAGTTTGTCTACAGTCAAAATGATTTGAAAACCAATTAGGAACAGACTCCAGTCCTCTTGACTCCTGGGGTTTGATTTTAAGCACTAAACCATAAACAAAAATGCACGGTATTATGGAAAGCAGAATTGCAGCATTTCAGCCTATATTTAAACTGGCTTTTCATAATACCAAACAAAATGGGTGCAAACACTGGTTTGAAACAAACATTGGTTTGTTTCTTTGAGTTTTTAATTTTTCAGTCTAAATGAGAAGAAACTGCTGCTATATTGAGTATAATTTTCACTTACCTTTTCAAACACAGAAGTGACCTGTGCAGTAAGACAAAGCTGAGCTTTAAGAACACTTCCATATTTAATTTGCCTTTTCTATTTCACTAAAAATTATGTATTTGTAGTGATCAGCAAACAATACCTTGACAAAACCTCCAGGTGCATCCCAGAATACTTCTGTATGCTTAACACACAAGCTGCTCTGCCCTGCATGAGCAGCCAGATCTTGCATAGTGCCTTTGTGCCCACAGATGTTTTTGACAGTAAATCGGATAACAGAAACTAAGGCAAGGGTCACTAACCATCAGAAGGTTGAATCTTTTGGATGTGAGCTTCAGTGGCTCCACTGTACCCTTTTCTGATGATGCCAAACACGGGGCTCTGGGTGGAAACCAGAGCTCCCCTACAGAGCAGCACCAGGGCTCTGCAGTCCCCAGCCGCAGCAGAGCCCATAGAGCAGCGACGCACCCACTGCAGCCTGAGAGCAGTGGAAAATTCCTTACCTCTAATGCTCCTGCAAACATCCCCAAGCGCACAGCACAGCTCTCAGCTCTGAAACCTCTAACCTGGAACTGTATCAGCACCCCTTCTCCCGCTCTGCATGCTAACAGGGTGTGTAAAGACAGGATTTGTTGTTGCTTCAAGGACTGACACAGCACTGTATGTGCAGCCTGGCTGCGAATCGCTGGGTCTACACTTCACGTTGTTTCTAGTGCTGCATTTCTACTTGTATAAAAACAAGTGTTGTCAAGTATCATCAGCTTTAACTCTTCCCAAAGCAGGCTTATTAGTGCTCTCATTGGTAAATTCCAGATATTTTTATCTCTCTGCTGTTGCACTTTGTTTGCCTTCGATGTAACAAAGATTTGGGCTGTTTGAATATGCCTCAGAGGCTGGCAGAGAAGAGCTCAGTGTTGGAAAGATTTCTTCTGCTGAATAAAAATGAATGGCTTGAGGTAAGAACAGAAGCACTGAGGTCACATTGTGCATGTTGAGAGAAGCAACTCAGACAGACTGCATCTCAAGGAAACTTCAGTTTGTCTGTTTTAATAGTTGATATAACTTTCCTTTGCACTGGATTAATATTTTAAAAAATCACTATAGAGTCATCTATTCTTTCACAGGAAATTTTTACAGTTTCCCCGACACAAGAGAATGCTTTTTGTACTTAACAAATGGCCTTCACAATTTACCTCTCTCAAACACAGCCCACTGTGAGTTATAATCCCATATTGGAAATATCCCTGCATTTCCATGGAAACAAACTACTGTGCCAAAATACGGGCTTAGTTCTTCAATAAAGACTTATGAACAGGGAAGAAATAGTTGCTTGGGCTTCAGGTTCAAACATCATTTGCTAGCATCTAGAAATAAGAAACAAATTACTTAACAGCCTAGTAGTCATTAATACAGTACATCTAAGGCATTTTTCAGGCTTATCAGTGTCCAAACAGATCCAGCTTCTTATTTTTCTCTGTATTTACTGAAGAGAGTGAGCCTCCAAGGCTACACATTTGTTTAACAGTGTGCACCTGGGCTTAGATGCAGTACAAGTGCCCAAGCTGGCAAGAAGCCACATACAGAAGTTTTTCTGTAGTGCTAAAATAAGGCATTCACAAAGCAATGGCACACATGTGATCTCAGAGTTAAAGCCTCCTGTACTCTCAGCTTTGGTTCCTCCTACAGAGTAAGCTGTTTGAGTCATCACAAGGGTATTTGCAACTTAATAGTACTTCTGTTGTGGTATTAAAATTACTAGATAAGGGGGTCGATTAGATTGAAAAATGCCTCCCTATTTTCATCGTCTGAGAAGATGAGAGCTTGCCTTGGTATACTAACAGCCTGCTGACCCAGCTTGGTGTTATCATCATGTTTTTAAGAGCAAGAAAACAGAATATAGCAGCTTTTGAAACTTTCCTTACACTGTGAAGACTCGTTCTTTCAGCAGCTTCTGTTTATCACTGTGATTCTTCAAGAATCCACAGACAGCAGATTAGCAGTTTGTCAGTCAGTGATTTACTGGGACAGAGCAAGCAACACATGCTTTCTCCACTCCTCGTTCCCAAAGCCAGCATGTGAGATCCCACAGCTCCAGACCTCATTTGCTCATTACACAGCTTTAAATGGTCAGGCTCTGAAGAGCAACAACACAAAGGGAGCAGGGACAATAACCACTGCACTGGTATTTGAAAAGACATCCAGCTCAAAGCATACTCGGAACAATTTGGCTTCTCCATCTGCCTTTAGCTTTAAAACACCAATGGCTAAACCAGCCTCTGAAATCTGCAAAATCTGCACCTGTCAAACTGGCAATGTGCAAATGTGAAAAGCCAGACAGCAGATGTGCAACAGTCAGGGCATCTCCCGTTCTGGCTAGGAGAGTTGGAAGGCTTCTCCTGCACATTTACCAATTCCTTTCTCCAGCCACCACATTATTTCTGTATGACACAAAGAACTGCATTACCCATCAAACTGGGAAAGAAGCAAAACTGCTTAGTATCTCCCCAAAAGAGCCTCAAAGCCTGTAGTCCTTACATCATGATGAAACTAAAGACAAACCTTTAACATAAGCAGTAGAGCCTCGTTAAAACATTTGCATTAGAGTTCAGCACTAATAAACAGACAATGACAGCATCTGAACTGATGTTCTTAGAGGCTGGAGCTGTTTACATTACAAGCTCAGTAGTTTAAGTATTCAGTTCAATCTTTCATGCGTTAAACTCCCACATCTACAATTCGTTTTTCATTTGTGCAATCCAAAGGTTTTCATACAAGGCACAAATTCATGAGTCCCATTTCTCAGTTGTGCAAACTGAAACACAGGAACCTGACAGACTCAGCTAAAGTAAAAATAGTAGGTGGGCTGAAGAAGCAACTCTCAATTCTGCTGCCACCTTTTCTCCCAGATCACATGCAGCAACAATCCAATTCTACCTTCTGGCTGAGTGTATCTTTTCCGGAGTCAACAGGTAAAGAAAAGCATTTCAAAAATAAGATGTGGGTGTGAAAAATTTCCCTCTTCCAAATTGCTAGGATGGCTTTGACATGAACACTTGCCTGAGGAAAGGGCAAAACCTGTTTATGCACGTTGCACTTTGGATTGAGTTGGGAAAGACTAAAGCCGTCTTCCCCATATCTTTTCCCATGTGATGAGAAGGGAAATGCTACAAGCTGAAAGCATAAGCCATTTTGCAATAAAATCTTTGCAGTGCACCAAACCTTGGCATTAAATTGGCAGTGTTTCCAGGATACAAGCTATATTCCAATCAGATTATGTTGCATTAATCACATTTGCACCCAATAAAACCAGTATTTTTCAAGCCTCATTTCCCCTCTTTTTTTATTGAAACCGTTTTCAGCAGCCATTGATAATTTCATTATCAGTTGCTGGAGAACAAGAAGCAGCAATGAATAAAGCAGAGGAAAAGCATTACAAATGAAAGCATCCTGTCTGCTGATATTACCTCTTATCTACTTCAGACAGAAGATAAAACTTTCAACAAGGCCGTAACTTTTGGAGAAGAGTAGTCACAGAGGAATCTTTTCAAGCACAATTGAATTTGTAATTCTTACTATCCCTCTCCATCTGCCAACAGCCCAGTGTGAAATTACAGCCAGTTTGGGAACCCCACTGCTCTAGCTCTGCTCCTGTCCCTGTCAAGGGACATCTATCCATCACCTCATTGTGCAGCCTGTCCCATTTAAGAGCGGGTAATGCCAAGGCCTCCTGCATTATTTGGATCCATATCTAATAATTAAGTGTAGCTCACACTGAGCAGGAAGCAGCCAAATAAAATGCTATGTGAAACCAATCTCTCTCTGCTGCCTTTCCAATGTGTGTCACCAGCTCCTCAGGCTCAGGTGAGTGTCACAGTGAAGACTCTCCACTGACATACCTTTATTTTACTTTCTGCACTTAGCAGTAAGCACAAAACAGAGAAGGATGTGAACCTTTTGGATTGCATGCAACATTTTCCTTTACCAAAGCACGGGCAGTTTTGACAGTACTGGTGAAGAAAGGCAGGCAGACCAGAACTTTTAGTGACCTGATCTTCTGGCTGGATGAATAAGCAGAGATGAATAATTCAGATAATAAATGAAACTACTATTTAGCAAACAAAAAGTAACTACAAAAGGACCTTCAATCTCTCTAATTTAAACAGGAATTGTTCAATAATTCTCAGTTCTGCTCTGACAGCAAATTCAGCCATGGGTGTAATGCCGTGGCTTCCCAAGGAGCAAGGGAACTGCCAGGGCCTCGTTCCCAGGCTGGCAGGCAGCAAGGTCAGAGGCAGGGAATGAAGGGCTGCACAACATCACAGAAACTTGTCTTAACCTCCACTAACAGCAAGGGCTGAAATAGCTGATGACTCTTGGCTGGTGTCAACCGCTGCAACACTTCAAACAGCAACTACTTAACTAAGCACACCAACCACAGTCAACCCCTGCTCTTCTTCCTGCTCCTTCTACTTGCCTCCCAGAAACACCCAGCTTAAAAAATTTCATTATTTTATGTACTGAATGTGATTCCCAAACAGACTGAATAGGAAGGGGACAGCCAGTTTTGTACATAACACAGATTTCTGACACTCTAGTACCACCGCATCAGAACATTAACCTAGGGAGATTTGGGAGTTTGCATACACGTAAGAGATCTTACTCACCCCATGAGAATACAACAACAATCCTTGGGAAAACAAGAAACCTAAAACCTGTGAGAGTTATTTCAATTTCCTTTCATTTTATTTGCCCAGCAATCAAAATTAATTGTAGATGTAATCACTGTGATTACAAATTCAGCTATTTAAGGGCCATCATTTCTCAGAAGAAAAACCTAAAACCTTCAGGCTCTTCTACACAAAAAGACTTTGTTTGCCCAACCCAACCATTAACAGTATTTCTCAACCCTATGCAAGGAAAGAGAGAAACACAATCAGGGAACACAGGAGTCATTTACAAAAATTCGAAGTTTAACCTAATTTTGGCTTGAAAGTGAACAAAACCACTGCAGAAATGCTGTATCAGACAGCGTTGAATTCTTTTAAATTCTGAGTTAAATGGTTCTTTAATTTAATAACTCTAAGAAATACTACTCTATCAAATAACACATGAAACTGTACTTTATGTGCAATGTAACATGATGATACTAAAACTGCTCTCAGCTGGCAAGCTGACATTCTCAGACATGCTGGTAGTAGAACACGATCACTGCAGCGTGTGCATGGTAGCTGTTACTACAGACTTCAAAATGGAAATGCCATGTCCCTACCAAAATTAGATTATTCTAGACAGAAAAGATGGTTATTGTAAGTAGATCTGTGTCCTTAAATTGATAAGGTACAAGAATAAAACTGTCTCAAGCTTCTTAAGTTCAAAATACACAAAATGATTCTGACTTTCCCGATACTGAACCACCTCCCAAGGAAGACTTTTGGTGCTACCAGTGGTCATAGATTTGCAAAGAAGCAAGAGATGCGACAGGAGTACTTCTTTACAAGACAGGTAATTCAATGTGTATCAAAATCATTCTTCTGAGATGGCAAATGTATGACTGTCATCAGTCTATTTCTGATGTGAAAGTACACAACAGAAGGGGATGTCACATACAGATTTTGGCAAGGTCAATGACTCTGCCTGTCTTAAGTCGTTGAATAGGAAGATTGTGCTTGGGGTATTTTGAAAAGCTTTACAGAAAAGTGGCCTAGCAATGTCTGAAAGTACAAATGCAGAAAACTAGATGAGGAGCTAATGACACTGGAGATGCTTCTGTTCTTTTCCTTGGCCTATTTACGTGTTTTGAACGGTCTCCAAAAGGCTTCTGCTCAGCATGCACCATCTGGTATGCAGATACCATTTCCAGATGTTAAATTACACACAAACTGGATTTTTACATTGTTTTTCTTTCTTTTTTTAATCAAGACGAGTAGCATGTCCATGTGAATGAGTGAGTAAAGGATAACATGACCAATCAGAAAACACAACAGGGTCTCATGAATACACTAATCATAGGATATTACTGTAATACTTCACTTGTCCCACTTCTTCATTATAATTTCCAATTAATTTATTATAATTGTAATCATATTCTAACAGTGCACTCTCTAAAGCCCCTGCAGTGGATAAGTATTTTTTTCTTGTATGAAAGCTATAAATAGCTAATAATGGTCAGATAAGAAAAGCCCACACGGAAAGGAAAGGATGACTCTGAGACATAAGAAAATAATCAGGTAATTTCAAAAGTTAATTTCCAGTCTCAGTGGAAAAAACAGAAATAGTACTTACCAGTCATAATGTTTTTCATCTGCAAAAGGCTTTCCAACCTAACTGCATTCTCACAACTCCTAGTGAAATTATCTGCAATTATTATCTTTGTTGTACCATGGAAGAAGTCACAGGACAGCAGCTTACCCCAGAGGGGTCCAGATTTCCAGTTTTCTGCTTAGACCACATCCCATTTCTTTTTCTGCCTCACACCCTGTCATTCAACTCCCTTGAATGCACTGACTTTGCCTGCTCAATGGAGCACTGCGATCTTCTAGCCTTGGAAGCCCCAGGTTTAACCCTGGTACTGTTTTAGGGTGCTTGAAACATTCACATTTTTATCTTTCACCAAATCAAGCACCATTTTGTGGATAACAACACAATTGCTCTGTGTTTACAAGAAAAAGGAACATTTGTGTAAAATGAATAGTCAGATAAGTGAGGACAGTGCTGAAGCTCTCCTTCTGTCAGGATGAAAATTAGCAACAAACTTTATGCTCCACACCAGCCCCATTGGGGTCACCTGGGTCCTTGGGAAGTGCCACCACTTTGCAAAAGGCACAGAAGTTGTTTTTCTGTTACTAAAGTGAAACCCACAACTTTTTCTTTTTTTTTTTTTTTTCTTTTAAGCATTTATTCTTTAGCAACTGTTTTTCATGCACCCCTTAAAAGCACTGCCATAAGACTGTCACAGCTGAGAAACACAAACAGAAAGCACGTGCCTGCAGTCATATCCGGCACAGAATAACAACAATATACTTCATGACTTAAAAAGTGGCAGGAACTTTAAACAGATGTATAAATAAGGTGTTGAACAACCAAACCTTTCATATGTAACTACTTCCTTGTAGATAAAAGAACACAAGGAACTGATCTAAATATAAACTGCAATTACCTGTCATAGTCACCGAAACTGCTCCTTGAAGGTGAACCATGGAAACCTTCCTGCCCTTCACTTAGCCTCTGACCCTGGCTCTGACCCTCATGCTGTCCCCAGCCACATTACTCATCTCTCATTCCTTCTCAGTACACAGTAACCAGATGACCATAGCTGACATACTGCATTAACCTATTATTAGGTGACCCTGACACTCTACCTCACATTTCATATACACAACAACTCTAAACTGAAATATTAATGGTGATAGGAACTTTTTATCTATAACTTTGGAAGTGGTAATGAGAAAGAAGGCAGGACAGTACATGACATCCTCAGTTACAGCCTGTGTGACACAACAACCTAGGAAAGTGGAAGTGAGCTTTTCATCTTTTCCTTCCTTAAAATACATAACATGGACGTGTGACTATTAAGAAAATGGTAGCTTTATTTCCTCTCTTCAAAAGTCTCAGGGAACTTGCCTGTTGAGTATCTGAAAGATGGAGAAGTCATGCAAACTATTTTATGAAACTAAAAGATCTTATGCAACCTCCCAAAGCTTATCTGTCACGAAGAACAGGCAAAGCTTTACGAATTAACTCGTTCAGCTGACACAAGGCACTCCCCCTGCCATGCCTCTTCTCGAAATGAGTCACTGATGTGGCTAACCCAGGAAGGGGAAAGAGGAAAACCTATTCAAAAATGATTCTCCCAGGACAGAGGGGAACCTGCTGGCCAAAGGTGTAGCCTGCTATAAGCACCAAGGATGAAAGAAATCACCTTGTTATTTAAAACCAAGCATGCACAAGGGGCATTGTCAAAATACAGCGGCATCTAAGGAAGCAGACCTATTGAGCTGTGGTTTTCTCAACACCCATGATCGCCTGAAACTGTGCCACACTAACATGGCTTGTGACCAAATACAGCTCGCAGATAACAAATTTAAGGGAAATGCCTAAAATGAAAATGGAATGAATAGGGAAAGACACATTTACTAATAGAAGAAGCACCTGTTAAGTAGAATAGCCCAATCAGTTTTTGGCAGTTTTTTGCTCAGCAAGAAACAATATTCCAAACTAAGTCAGTGTTCAAAAAATTTAAGAAGATACTCACCAGCAAGTGTATAGTCCATATCAAAACCAAAGCACTTTATCTTTTCCATGGCTAAACTTCTGTTTACAAAGACCCTGAAAAGAGAGAAGAAATATCACCAGAGGTACAAGCATTTTCATAATACTCACGTTTTAGAACAAACACATTCTGCCACTGTCAAGGTGCCTGGCTTCCATAGGTCAAAATCAGCAAATATACCTGAAAACAGAGTCAAGTCTCATTTTTTGCGAGTTCTCCTGAAGCAAAGCCATGGCTTTGTGGAGTTATTCTAATTATTGGTATGCTGTCCAAAGACATACACACATGCATGCACACACACACATGGCCTTCCATGTGACCTGCAAAAATTCCTAAGAATAGAAGTGCAAAATTTCCTGAAGCAGAATTCAGACCTCAAAGGATATGAAACTGGAAGCAGTAGATGCAAAGCAATATAATTCGCCTGATTAAAACAAATTATTAGTAAGAAGTACAAACGAAAATAAAATAATGTTTCAGTGAATAAATTCACAGCATTTGCCTCCTCTTTGGAACTGCATCTGTAAATTCAAAGCAAACCCAACCAGATCCATTTTCACATTTTCACTAATACTGTTAGAAACATTTCATAGAGCTCTGAAAAAGAGCAACTGAGAAAAATTTTCATACACAAGATTTGCCATTTCTATTGTGAAAATTTTTATTTATAACTCCTCTGAAACTTGCCCATTGCTATTCTGTAAATTCGACTTTTACCATTAATGCTTATAACAAAGAGACTCTAGGCTGAATACTTCCAGGCCCTTTTGGATGACAACATTAATACATGATATCCAATTTAGTTCAAGTAAATAACATGGTAAAGAAATAGGTCAGAGAATACAGCAAAAGCTTTTCTTGATTCCTGTTCCAACTACGACAGTAACTAAGCTGCTTATGTTTCCCCAGAACTCTAAAGCATAAAGCAGATCTATAATGCAACAGGACTTCTTTCCACTGGCTTATCTGAACTTTAAAAATGAGAGTCAGAACTCGTCTGTGGGAGGGAAGCTGAGCTTTTCAACACCCATCTCAGACCGAAATCCCATGCACCGCTCGAGCTGTGATGCCAAGACAAAATTCTCGCGTACGAGAAAAGTCCCAGAGCCTTCACTTGGACTCTGATTTCAGCATGTGAAAATTCTCCAAATATTTACTAAATGCACTGCCCCCAGCGCAGTAACTATCCTCTCAGGAGGCGGGAGGCAATGCGGACAGACGGCAAGTGCGGGGCCGAGCGCCCGCCGGTTCCGAGCGCCGCGGGCGGGCAGCCCGCGGAGGTTCAGCCCCGCACGGGCCGGGCCGGCACAACCCGGCCCTTCCCCCGGCCCTGTCGGTGCGCCGCTGCCCGCATCCGAACAGCAAACTCCTCGTACCGGGCTGCTGTGCGGTCCTCTTACCTTACCTCATCTCTCACCGACGTGCCCCTTGCTCGGCTCGCAGCAGTCTGATTCATCTACTCGTCTGAATCATATTACAGAATTCCTTTAAAGCTTCCCTGGTACCCATGCAATTTTGCTTGGATCCGATTTGACTTCAGAAGATCATTATGCCTGGACCGAGCCTTAAAGTACTGTATATCTTCTTGGACAGTGTTCTAGAGAACACATCTGCGGCTAATTTAACCAGTCACTGGATATTGTTGTTGTTCCACACAAATCCACTTGGAATACAGTTTCTCTGGCAATAGTATCCTTTCCCTAACCTTGCACACTCTCTCTGGGAGTCACTGTTTCCTGGCGAAGTGCCTGCCTTTGACAATGGCGCTTGTCACTAAGGGGCCTTGGAGGTTATACACGATGCTGTTTCCTAATAGATTTATGTATTACCTAAAGAAGACAAAGTGATAGGATGAACACTGGAAACTGGTAAAGAAATGCCTTTTGGAAATATGAGATGGGCTCGCAACTCACTAAAATTCGCTCCTGAAATAGCTGGCTTTTGAGTAGGTGGAGCAAATTATCTAAATCTGCAATCTGAATCCGTGTTTGTCTTTTAACATCCCTGATTTACAAGAGACCAAGGAGAAGCACTGTTTAGTACTAAATACAGTCTGATACTTTGTATAATGCATATGATTACGTGCTGCTGCTGCTGCTGTCAGGAAACATTATTTATTAGCTAATTCAAGCACATAATTTCTGATCTCATGTTTGTGCAGCTTGTTTCTGAGAATGCAGAGCTTTAAGAAGGAATAATATACCTCCAGGAGACTCTAGCAACATTTTTTGTTTAACCTCCAGAGTCCAGTTCTGATCTTGCCTTTAGGCTTGACCCCTGCAGCACAGTTTTCTGACTGTCTTTACAGGACAGGAGCAAGAAGGGAAACTTAAAGAAGATCACAAGATCATTTCAGAACTGCGACATTTGGTAAGTTTCCCAAATGAGGACAAAAACCCCAAGTACTAAGACACAGCTGAATGCACTCACAAAAAGGGTAATATGACAGTGCCTGTGAAAGGCAGAAACAAGGGATCTGTGACCCAAGAGATCTGTTCCAGTCCAGCCTGCCTATGTTTAGATGATGATGACACCAAACTGACCAAAAACCATGGAAATATTTCTAAATCTCTGACAGATTGTCATCCCTTGCTTTTGTACTATTTAAAAACTGAACCCAAACCCAGCATACCTTGAGACTGAAGATCTGGAAAAGTTTTCTGAACAACAAAACAAACAGCACCCATTAGTGTATTTTTGTTCCAAAATAAGTCTTTTGACTGAAACATGAAAATTACCATAGCAGCACCCTTTGGAAACAGCTGGTGAAGATGCCTCTTTTTCCACCAATTTGCACTTACTGCCTGTGACCTCTAAACTGCACTGGCAGGGTCTAATCACACCCCAAACTGGCAGATTTCAAGGCATCCTACCAACTGATCAGATGTGGCAATTACTTCACCCACCAGTGCTGGAGTGAGACAGAGCAAATATTAAAAAAAAAAAAAGCTAAAGGAGACTATTACACAACATGTTCAGGACAGGAAATGAGAACATTTTAATCAATTTAAACTTGCATATGCCTTGGCAGATTAAATGCAGACTAAACAGTGGCTAAAAAAAAAAAGGGGGGGGGGGGGACCAATTTCACTTCTCTTGTGAAGGCCCAGATAGATACTGGTTTATTTTGTAGGCACTCAGGACCTCAATTTTAAATTCTGATAAAGAAATCTCCCATGAACAGTGCTCTCCTAAGCACAAGGGAGTAAGTAGCTACTTACAAATATTTACTCCCAGAAACTGACTGGCTTAATTCGGGGTTTTACTTGAAGTAGTAAATATTTGCAGTGTCCTAGAAACTAAAATTAAAAGCTGAGATTAAATCTCTAGGACAGTTTCTGGGAAGAGCCAGGTGCTTCCCAGAAGCTGTAGACTTAGCCCATTTCAAAGCTGTTCTTAAATTCTAATTGAAGATACACTCAGCCTGACTACAAGAATACCAATTAAATCATAGGATCCCAGAATGGTTTGGGGTCAGAAGGGACCTTAAAGATCATCACATCCCAAGCCCCTGCCATGGGCAGGGACACTTTCCACCAGATCAGGTTTCTCCAAACCCCATTCAACCTGACATTGTGTCTGTTGGGTACAAAAAGGTAACATCTCCTCAGAACAACTGCTTTAGAGAAATTACAAGAGTTGCTTTTAATGACTATAAAGCAAGACCAACCTGAGGGCCCTAAGAACATCAACCACCTGAGGAAAAAGATCCTCTGGTCATGAAAGGAAAGGATGAAATAACAAGTTTCTTACAGATCATCCAGATGAACAAAAATCAAAGAAGCTTCTGGATTACAAACAGTAGAAATAATGTCAGAATAAGAGGAAAACTAAAATGATCTAACATTTTTAGAAAAGAAAGTTTTAATGTAGAATAATTTCTCTACACGCCAGAACCAGAAGAAATCACATTCTCCCTTCCCCTGAATTTGTTTTTTTCCATTCAGAAAATAGTCACTTTAACTGGAAGCACTAGAGTTAAAATTTAAGCTGATCTAAAAACCCAACAGCACTGGGCAGTAAGACAAAACAAACTGTAAGCACAGCATGAGAACAGCCTCTGCATTCCTTGTGCTGAAGCAGAGGTCAGTATTGCCTAAACCCAGCTCCACACCTGTCTGCACCCAGAGCATCTCCCTAAACAGGACACTGCCTTTCTCTTGCTTTCATCCTTTCCTCCTGATGAAAACCCAAGCTTTACAATTCTGCTCTGAGGGATATCCCTGTGAGTCTCCTGTGTTTTGGACTCCCTGTGCAGTATGGCTGGAGTCACACAAGGTGCGGTGCATGCGGGGAAGGTGGTTGAGGGACAATGTTCCAGCTCCATGGGCCCCCTGAGCACAGCTGGAATTGGGGCACCAGTACCTGGACTTGGGGTGGCTTAGCCTGGCACAGATCCCTACCTTTGGACAAACAGACTTCAGGAGCTGTTTTAGGGAACCTTCAAAGCATGTTTCCTTTCTAATGAGTTCTTTCTCAAAGATTAAACCCTGCAGCTTGGCCACAGCAGAAGGTTCTCAATGATGACAGTATTTATTTTCTTTTTGAGCTCTACAGATTGTGCTGGGTAAGAGAAAAATGTGTTGTATTGCAAGGAAGAAGGAACTGCTGAGCATGCAACAGGGGAGTCACACCCTGATAGCCACAACTCTGCAATTCATAGTCCTTTATATTTTTACTAGAGAACTGATCTTGGTTTTGTTACTGTTCTTGTCAATCAATTCTGCAGCACGAACCTAAATCCCAACTCTTCTCAACTAACACTGGAGAGGTGCAAATGCAGAGATGGAGAAATGTTTTTATTTTATTTGTGCAAAATCTCTAAAGAATTATGTTCCCTGAGTGTAATCTGCATGTGTAACAGTCTTGTAGTTTGACCAACAAAATAAACAAAATGCACAGAACTTTACAATTAAGGAGGAACTTGGCACATGGCTCACAATTTCTCATAGCGAGGAAATGAAAATGAACAATGTGAGGCAAGGTTTCTGGAACTTCAGAAGAGCACTTCATAATAATTTTCCAAATGTGTCTAGAAATACCTTGCAGCAATTAGCATTTTCTGGGCAGTATGCTTCACTGGAAATTAAATAAATACAAAGAAAATTGCAACACTGCTGAATGGAAGAGCAAATACAGTGGGAGCTGGCTAAGCATGACCAACAAGTGTGTTTAAAAAAGCCTGTGGTGGACAGTTGGGCTTGAGCCAACCACAAAACAGGGACTAACTAGCCAGAAGGCTCAGATTCCCACTTACTCAGGGTTTAGGAACTTTGGTTAATCTTCGCTTTATGGACAACTTCCATTTTTTTAATAAGCTGGAAGAGTTAAAAAGAAATAATGGGAACTAACTGGATTAGCTTTTAATAGTCTCCCACGCCCAAGTTCCCCGTGGCCTCTTTAAAAAGGCAAACAATAAAATAAACATCCCTCCACTGTTACAACAACTCAGTGTTCTCACTATGACCAGCTACTCCTCACAGATGAGGTCTGCTTGGGGACTTGTGTCACTGCACAACATTAGAGTTCTGTCACAGGTGACTTCCAGCAGCAGCAGCAGCAAACTCTCCCAATGACCTTATTTATCTGGTACAAAGCATGTAAGCAATCTAAAGAAGATATTACCAGATCATCAAAATGTCTTACCTTTGGGTGCTGGATGTTTTGGTAGCTGCCTTAGAGAAGAAAGAAACTGCTTTAAATTTTTAAAACCAATGAAATTATTCTTTTGCCAAGTCCTGCCTCTTTAGTCAGGTATTGACCATTCCATATATTTTTTTATCATACCATTTTAGTTTTATTTTTTTAATTCTAGGTTTTTCAGAGTTTTATTTTATTCCTTCTTCAACCAAAGATGTCTATTCTGAATATTTGTAATTGTATTCAGAGATAGTATTTGGGCTTGACAAATGGGGATGAAATAGTATCAGACAGGGGAAACAAAAGAAGGGCATAAACATTTCCTGGACACTTCTAGTAACATTTCCAACACCATGTCCCATAATTTCACAAGTCTAACTGTCCTTGCACAGTTACAGTGACATAAAACTGGAAAATCTAGTAATGGTTGGAACGTCAAAGCATGATGAGGCTGTATCCAGAAACACAACTATGAGCACTTCCCTCTGAAATTCTGCAGGAATCAGATGCAAAGAGATAGCCTTGGCCCTTTCTGTTTTCATTTGTTTGGATTTTCTTCCCAGGCAATAGCAAAGTGCCAAGAAGCTCGCATATGGATTCCATCCCAAAATAACACTTGTCTGCTCCCTGAAACTATTAAAGCTAAGGATCATGGGACATTTACAATGTAATTTCTTTGTTATTAATTTGGCAAGTGGTATACTTTTTTATAAGCTCCCCCATTCTGCAGACTTGACGCTCCCTCTCCCTCCTCCAGTGTCTAAAGGACTGGCACACGGAGAGGCACACGCTGCCCTCTGTCACACACATGTCACCACACAGGTCCGAGGAGGCTGCTCAGACACACGAGGACAGACCACGGCCAGCAGAGTCTCCAGAGATACCCAATACGTGGAAACTCCATACACGGCCTGTCCAAATGTGTTTGATGAAAGAGCAATTTCAGACTGGTAAAGATTTGTTCTAATTTTCCACCTCAATGAACGGATCATTTTGAAGCAACTTTAAATATAGCCACCCAAACAGATGAGCAGTTTCAAGTCTCACAGCCTTGTTTATACAACATTTCCACCTGTTTACAATCACTGATGATCCAGTAACAATTAAGTGAAGAAACAAGATTAGCAGTGAATAGCCCAGAGTCTACAAATTTGAACAAGCTAAAGCACATCTTTAATCCATTAATCAAAACAACCAATTGGCAATCCTTTTGCTTTGTTATTATTCAAGTATATACTATTTTTTAACCCAGAATCTCAGTGTACAGTAACAGCTAAAATCACTTATATCACCACCATAAGGTGCTCTGAAAGCAAACTGTAGTACAAAACTATGAAACAACTTATTTAATACTCTATCAGCAGTCGGCAGGAGAATTAGGATTAGGAATCAAGATGCCACATGCCCTGCACTAGCCAGTAAACAACAGAGCAAGAAAAAAACCCCAACAATTAAAACAGCAACAGAAAGCCCACATTCAGGATGAGAAGTCTCAAATTATTCTGATGCAAAATGGCAGAAGCATCCCAAAGCCAGTATGTTTAACAAAAAGGCCATTTCACCCTTACTGCTCTGTTAAGCCAAAACCACAGATAAATAAATATAAGTGCAAATACCTGTTTCCTGGATCTTGGTAACTGTCAGTAACAAGAGTGGATGGAACACCAACTTTTTCCATTATTTGCTTTAACTAGATGTGGCTGCTATTTAAACCCTAAAGAGCTATGTGAGATAATCCAGAGGGTGCCTAGAAGTGCTCACTCCAAGTTAAAAAATAGACACTAGGGCAATTTGGTGGCTCAGAGTCAACCTAGTTCTTGCCTAATTACAATCACATTAAATGACAGTACTCCTCCAGAACAAATGAGCTAGTGATTATCCTCTACCCGGAAAAGTCAACAAGCAGCACACGAGGGAGGTGGCCTCACAACCACACACACCAAGGAAAAGCCTCCCAAGAACTACACACCCATTTTATTTCCGAATTAAAATCTGTGTTGCCAACAGCACAGTAATGCAGTATCCTCTTACCAGTGACCTCTGCTAGAGAATGAGTAACATGTAGCTTGCATATTAATTCATCTTCAGACCTCACCTCCGACAGGCGCCAGCAGTGTTGTGTAACAAAGGTCTGACAGCAACACCAGCTAACCAAAACCTTTCATTAAAGTTGTCAGAAATTCTCTGAAGATAAAACCCCACCACTTCTCCTCCTCAACAGATTTTTCTGATTCTATAGCTATAAAAATTGGATTCTGAACATTCTTGCCCCTGGCATTCAGATATCATTATGATATAGTGATCATACTCTGAGTCAGTATGTACTACACCAGTTAAACCAGTCTCAGCTAGGACTTCTGCCAACAATTATTATATGTTGAACATCCATCCATCAATTATGATACAATCGAAAGTGCAGCACCTGAAAAAATACATTCCAAGTAAGAATGACCACTGTAAACTATGACTATTAGAGTGGCATCTTCAGAGGTAATTTTTTAAAAAGTTTTTTAGACGTTTCATGGCCACAAGAACATTTATATATATATTTAAGGTAAACTATTTTGCTTTTGGAAGCTTTTCCTTTTATTTAATCTGAATTCATTTACAATTCAAGCATATCAAATCTGGTGTACTTCATGAGAACAAGAATGTTCAATTGATTGGTCTAGGTATCTCCACTGGTATTTAAGTAAGCATGAAGGAAACAAACAGTGAAACAAGTTTTTTAAATTTCACACTTCAGAAAACTAAGCATTCCTAGCAGCATTTAGAAAAACTGCTGGGTGATTGAGCTCAACTAGGCTATCAACATAGGTAATAAAAGCTCGTCCCAATTATGCTCATCTGTAAATGTGGTGTAGCTGCCAAGTTCCTCTAGCCTTTCAGACTGGGCCCATAAAATAACTTTGACCAGCCTTAAGGTAACAAAAATATAATAGGTTTAAATTCAAAGTTCTTTTCGGTTTTGTTTTGAAGTCATTTTAGATTAATGTTTTCAAAGATTTTTCCTTTAGCTGCTGGAGTAAGAAAAAAAAGAGACAGAAAAAAAAAGACTGAAAGAAAAAGAGAAGAAAAAGAAGAAAGAGAAAGAAAATAATCTTGACAATGAGGCCTTGTATTTTCTATTTCTTTTTTCATAAAATTTGTAGTGCTTCAGCAATATCCAAGAGTCAGAGCATACCTGGACCTTAGTGAAACAAATTCATATCCTACAACTCATGGCTGTGACCAGCACGTGTATTCTGCATCTGAAGCATTAATAAAACACTAAAAAATAAAACATCAAACACCAAGGGGAAATAACTTCAGTCATACTCTATCATGTTAAGTTTGCACTTTTTAAAGTAACATCACATCTGTTAACACTAGGACCATGAAAAGCACCAGAAATAGAAATCTGACAACACTGCCTCTGGAATGAGGTTGTTTCAGATTCTCACAATACTGGATTATCAAAATAACTCCCATGAAACTGGTATACCAAAGCCATTAATAGCACAGATTTATACTACAGTCTTGGCATCAGGTTCTCTCATTCTCTCCCATTCCCTCTCTCTCCCTCTCTCTTTGAAAGAGGATAGCAATTCCAAAACAAAAATGTGCCTTCCCTTAATGTATTTCCAATGTTATGTTTTCCATGAAAATCTGAGATGCTAGCAGCATTTCTGCTCAGTATATTTTGCACAAGACATTTCTAAATGCTAAAAGCAGGTATCTAAACTTTACCACAGACTAATTTTGGGTTACCAGATCCCAGCTCCCAGTGGGAAACTCTCCTTTACATGACTGCACTCCCATCCTCTATAAGGAAATCCTTTCTGGAAGTAAGGACTTTTTACTCAAGTAAGAGTAAACATGATGAGAACTTGAATGTATGAGCTCTTAAAGACAAGCACAGCTTCCTTAGGATCCTGTACAACATTTAGCAAACTGTCAGCATTTAACCATAACAAATGTCAAGAAAATACTTTGAAAAAAAAATATAGGCATTACTCTGATTTGATTTCCATCAATCTGAATCAGGAGTAACACAGCTAAAGTTTTAAATAAATTTACAACACAAAGGTAAAACTGTCAACGACTGCAACAAGGTGAAGATTTTTTGACAGGGAATGGTATAAAATCCCTCTCATCTTGCATGCTATATATAGTTACATTCATTAGATGCTTCCATACCTGACAAACCAGCTGACAGAGAGATTCAAATAATGCCACCACTTAGGACATGCTGCTCAAACACATTCATTGGAAATTGGAAAGCTTCAGAAATGCATCACAGGATCCATTTCTTAGCCCTGGACACTGCAAATTGCACAACATGGCCAATCATATGATGCACTAAGGCATTTTTCTCAAATTAGATTCCATTTGGAGAATCAAAAGATATCTAACACTTCGAAAACACTTCCCCAGAAATATCACCAATGTGAATCACAAATACAACGTGGCATTTAAGCATGAGGTTGAGAAACTTGACTTCTTTTTCTGTTTCTACATTAGACATACATTTCCCCTTCTGCTGAATATCCTCTGATCATCACACTGTATGACTTCTCAAAATAACCAAGCTAAACTTTGAAGATACACCTCCCACAAACAGAATACCGACAATTACTAGATGCTGTTGTTTTTAACTCTGTATCAGTCCAGACATCTCATAAGGATACAGACTTCATCCATCCTTTATGCTCTATGCTTGGAACCTTGAGAACTGTCGACTAAATTCTTGGCTCAACCAAATGTCCAATGTGATCTTGTAAAGATCTAGTGCCTGCACTTTGATTCCCAAACTATAAACTAAGAGTGATAACATTCCTTTTATTTTGAACTCTATCTAGTTTACTTACTGCAATTGTTTTTCAGCAAAGATGGTTTTATATACACCTGAGAGTGGAAAGACTGGGCCCTTGCCTAGTGCTCCTGCATGCTCCTGTGGTCACACAGTTAATCATACTAGGTGTAATTCTCAAACAATTTCTGATCCCATTTGATTTCCTCCTTATTCATGCTTACGCATTCCAGTGTCCAAGGCTCTGCTCTCCCAGTGTCAACTGCAATAATAATTATAAAACCTCTGCCACTGAATATTTATTGACTTGAAAGCTTCTACCCAAAATCTGACTTTGATTAATCTTTTGACTGCAGTAAGAAGCATATCCTCTCTCTCTTGCTCTAGTACAGGTATCTCAACCCAGCTGTTTGCAAATCCCTCCAGGCCAGTACTGTGGATTATCTTCTTCTAAGCTCTCTTCTACCAAAACTTCTATGAGGAAGATAAGAACAACCTTCCTGTTTTACAAACATGCAAAAAACCCCCAAAAAATCCAAAAAACAAGAAATGTGGTATTTATGTTTAGTTCTGGAGCTTCATGGATGACCTACCGGTGATAGGCTTCCCGGCGGTACTTTTTCAGAGCATGTCCATCCATGTTTGCAGGGAGATCTGCTGCATTCTGGAGTCGGTCGCTCCATGAGGTCGTCATCTTCAAATGCTTACTTATTTCTGAAAGATACAGAAAAGAAAAGCTTGCTTAAGTTCAAGGTTTGTTTTGCCAGAAAGTTGTCTGTTTCCTGGCATGAATGAACTCCTGTGCCACTCAGGAAGTCTTGCAAAGTACCCAGTGGAATGACCTGAGTATGCAGGTCAAGTAAGATGCTGCACTTTGAGATGCTAAAACAGAGAGCTGGGAAGGCAGTTTTACAAGGTTGCAAAGATATTCCTATCCATTGTGATGAGAATGCATTTACAAACAGACACCTTGTGTTCATTGCTGAAAAGGGATATTTTTTGATGCTAGAGTTACCAATATGCATTAGCTGTAGGTGATAGAAAACCCTTAATACATGAGACAAATTCAGCAGTGTAAACCGTACAAGCCCCACTGGGACTGACCTTGCCACTTTTACCACAGAGTGAAAACAAAGATCCTTGTCCCTGGCCATTTGATCTCTAAGCAAAGACAAAGCTTCAAACTGATGCTAAATTAGCAGAAACAATTGGAAGGAGAGTAGAAAGATGATCCTTTGTCCTCTGCAGGTCAGACACATTCAGGCAGAGCAAGAACACACTGCAAACCTGTAACATGAGCGATGCAAATATTCACCAGCAGACCCTCACAAACATGAGCACCCCTTCTCAAGTGTTGGCTGTCACAACCAAACCACAGACAGTCTCTCTCATCAGGAGGGCCTGCTGTGAGGAAAGAGGGGCACCTTTCCCAATTTTTTATTGGGACACTGGGACAATCCTGCTTGCCTGCTCCTTGAGCCAGAAACCTGCTGCTGCATTCCCTGGCACCAGGTGGGGTTATGAAGCAGCCCCATGGTGGGTCAGTTCAGCTCACCAGTCCAAGTCCTCACCTGTCAAAATCAACTGACCAAAGGTGAGGAAAGGCTGAGTCAACTGAACCCAGCTCTACCTGTCACAATGTTGTCATGAGAGCTGGCGTGGAGAACAGGGTGGGAGACACGACCCACAGTGATGCCAAATTAGGTATTACATGAAACCACATTCTTGTGTAACCCACACAAACTGCAGGACTGCAGGCCTTGGCTTGTTTGCTCTTCTTGAAAGAAACAAAACCATCCACAAACTACATGGGTAATGATATAGCAACTACATGTGGACGCCTCTAAAATATGACTGCATTCATTTTACAGAAGGGAATTTAATGATTCCAGCAAAGTAGAGGGCAGAGCAAGTGTTCAAAGCAGCGCTGGAAGTCACAGCCCTCTCAAGTGTCACACGCATGCTCCTCATGGAAATCTGTGTAATTTTTTCATTTTAAATTCTGTTAAAGAGCAACAGTTCCAATTGTGATAGCACTTCTTAGTATATTTACCTACTAGCTGCTGGTCATAAACATCAAACAGAGAGCAAACAGCTTGTCTGCACAAAAATACTTTCCTCCTCCTCCTCCAGCATTCTCTGCTTGTCTCCCAGTTACTATAACCAAGGTTTACAAATGCATCTTCTGCCACATCCTAAAGGTCACCAAATTCAGGCCCTGGCAGGCAGCCCAAGAGACCGCATGCCATTGCTGAGAGCTCTCCCCCTGAATTCCCTGCAACACACCCAGGAGAGGAGGTCACCACAGCAGGAGGGTGACAGGCCATTCCAGCCAGCCACAACTTCCACAACAGGGCATGCAGGGAGAATCAGCTTCCAAAATAGCCCCAGCCACAGCCACCAAGGGCTTTACAAGTAATTACCAGCTATCTATTTAAGCCGTGCCCAAAGGCAGACAGAAGGCAGCACAGGACACAGCACTCAACGCCCCTCAAGCACCGACCTGCTCCCATTTCACTCGGAAGGCAGGGCACTGCCTGCAGCAAGGCTCCTCAGGGACAGCAAGGGCTGCTCAGGAGAGGAGCAGTGTCCCTGCAAGGGTCACAGACTCAGCCAAGACCTGCAGCAGAGGGAGTGATCTGGTAACACCCCAAGACTGCAAACTACAGAATGGGCTTGTGCTTTCTGAGGGTGGAAAAGCATCTCCCCCATGGACATTTCAAGATGGTCCAGATCATGACCACCTTCATCTATTTTAAAGCTACTAGCCTAGAGCTCCAGATTCGGATCCGACAGACATGCTCATTGAAAGCCACTGAAAGGCACACTAAACAGCTCTGAAAAAAATTGTTGCATGACCGGCCTTAGGACTGTTAGAGAGCTCTGGGTCTAGGGCTTCCAAACAAGTCCACATCCAAGCTTCCTGCTCTATAGCAGGGGTACACCACTCTGCTTACCCAGCCAGACACACAGCAAGATTCAAAGATTTACACCCACAGACCACACCAGAGACATCATGTTCTGCCAGCCTCTTTCCATTTCTTCTGCTTCCTATCACCACAACACCACATCACATGCTGACACAGGTACTAAGCTAGGACTGCTTCTAGAGGCCATCCATGCCAGACAGCTGACAGTATACACCAACAGTATCCTACAAAATACCCTAAAATCCGGATGAAGGAAGAATTTTAGCAGGCTACCTTTATAATATCCATTCTAAAATAAGGAATCAGTGAAGCAGTTTGAACTCCAATGCGATGAAACCCTCCTCTACAGTATGAGAAACCAGAGAGCATTATTTTGTGTGTGCTGGGATTCAAAAAGCTGAGACTTGAGGAAACCACAAAAAATCTGAGTTTCCATAATTGAGCAAAGAAGGCCTGAATTATTTTAATAATCCAGCAGTATTTTGCTGTAGATGCAATCAACAGAGTTTGCTGGCAGGACAAGGTTTGTAGACAGAGGTAGTATCCTTCATTAGACCAACTGGTATGGCTGGAAAAAATAGACAGGCTCTTGGGTACACAAGCTTGCATGAGTTTTCAAATACTAAAGGTTCCTCTAACGAAAAATATTACCTCTACCTTCAGGCTTTGCCCTGATTTATTAAAATATTTCTTCTAATGTTAACACAGCATTAAGTAGCAAAAAATTATGATAAAGGTTTCTATTACACATACTCAAAGGCAGGCTTACAGCTTAGCAGACTCCACTGACCCTGTGACAACAGCTTGCTGCCCTGAAACAAAACAGTGACAACTGACAAAATACATTGCGAGGGATCTTCGCCATCCGAAAGTCTTACTCATGCCTCACGGACTTCACTAAAATTATTCTGTGCTTCAAAGGCATAAAAATCAGCCTGCTTGGGTGGTAGCAAACCTGGAACCTGGTCCCCGGATACAAATTCCCTCTTCCAAACAGAGGGAGAAAAATAAGAAGGACAGAATCACTCCATACACTTGTAAGCTACTAGAAAAAACATCTAAGAGAGCAGGCAGACAGCCGGGCAGGATTCTCAACTCCAAGCAACTGAAATACGATGCATCTTTCTTTAGTTACAAATCTATTTTTGAAATCAATAATCTGTAAATAGCTTCACATAAAAATAGAAATATTTACATAGATAAAGCATGTCAGAACACATCCCCATAATTTATTGCAAACATGCTCCTTGCTTGTGTTGTCTTAATTAAGCATCTGATAGCATTTATGGTATAGGATTCCTTTTGAAAAGGTATTTAAATCTCAGCTGCAAAGCTTTGATACAGAGTTGTTGCCCAGCACATATGATTTGAAAAGAATGTGAGATTTTTAGCATATATTTTGCATTAAGTCCATTAGTCAGATTTTAGATGATTTAAAGTATTATCCACACTGTATTTTTTTAAAATACTCATATAAATTAAATATGCATTTTCCTTCAAATTATACCATGACTTTTTAAATCTTTTTCGGGCAGCAAATAGTTAGAAATTTCTGCACCTGATATTATCTGACATGTTCATGCTAAATGCACTGACAGCGTCTCTGTTTATTCCTGAGTTCATCTTGGCACTTTGATGATGCAACGCCAAACCAGAGGCATACACACTAAAACGCAGAGATGAACAAAACTCCAGTGACAATCCCACTATTTCCAGGATATTCTCCTGGAAGAGAGCTTATAGAGCAGAAAACAAAAGCCTCCCTAACTAAAGCCAAGGTTGTAGCGTACGCACACTGACTCACCGTGCACTACATCTGCCTCTTCTCACATGTTCTGCTTCAAGAATCATTAATACCTTGGCAGCACAGCCCACACACGTACGTGCACAGTGGAAAGGGAATAGAGAGAAAAGCATCACACCCAACGTTCTCTTAGGAGCTTTGTGTCTAGTCGGAGCCTGTGGGAGAACAGACGAGCCTTGTGACGCCCTTGCCAAGCCTGGAGCAGCTCCTGGATCCCTGCTGCAGCACTGCTCCATCTCCAAGTGCTTTGTGGGGTCTCAGCAAGGGAGGGGAGAGCCATCCTAAAATCCTGAGGACTGGAAAAAGTAAAGGGAGCACGAACAGGGTTGGCTTGTTCATGACTCACGTCAGATTCCTGGTCTGGGTCATGACACAGCCTCACGAATAGGGCAGGGGAGGGGAAAAGCGATCTTTTCTGCAGCTTAGAGGACTGTCCATGTAAGGGTGGTTAGGAAAAGCGAGTGACTCACTTTCTAGTAGCATTCCACTCCCTCCACGGAGGGCAGAAGTAGCTTGCACCTTGTTCAGGCTAGACACTTGGGACAGCGAGCACTGGAGGAGGTGAAATCCACTCAGGTTAGCATCATACCTCCTGATCCTCTGGGATGGACAGCAAAAAGTGGCCAGGACCGTGTCATCCCCCTCAATGGCACCTCCCAGTGCCACTTGTGAGCAGGGGCTGGGCAGGCTCCTGGCCCCACCAGGAGTGCCATTCTCACACCTGCAATCCCAAAGCACTTCACCAGCTCCTGTTCACATAACACACTTACGAGCAGCAAAAGTGCTGTCCCCATTTTGTCAGCTAAGGACAGCAAGGCACAGAGAAGATAATAACACAGAGCAAGTGGGAATCAAATGCAGAAGCACTAATTCCTCAGTCCCTGTGCTAAAAGTCAGAGTTCCTAATGCTGTCAGGATGAATCACAGATACGCTGCATGCTTTTACACAAATTCAAATTTCAGTACTTAGCATCAGCTGGCAGACATGACAGAAGCCACAGAGCAGGAGGCTTCTGATGGGCTCCAGGACACAGGGATTGCATGGATGCCAAATGACGCTCTATTTTACTCTGAATTGCAGCCCTACACACTAGCTCTGTTAGTTCACACAGCTCCTTCCCTCTCCCCCACAGCCCTGAGATGACAATTCAAACCACTCTTGTCTTTTACTGCCAACACTTCTGCTTGATGGCTAAAGGCAAACTGTTTCCAAAAGGTGTTTTCAATTAGCGATGCTTTTGGAAAATTACTATGTCCATCACTTGAGAGATAAGCAGTGATGCTTATAAATGATCTAAACCAGAAAACTGACTTTTTTTTTCTCCTCCTTGTGCCTAAAGTTAAAATCTCCACCTGAAGATCTTCCACTTCTGTGCAGTTGCCTATCTGACAGCAAGGCTTCACATTCATTATGGCAGGATGGGCAAAACACATCTTTCATATTAGAATATTAAATTACTTGCAAAAGACAGTTCAAAGCATACTCTCACCTCATGGTAATTGAGGTTGGCTTTAAGCAGGATAATTCTGTATATTGATTACAGGGTATTAAAGAGGTAGAGAGCCACTGTTAAGAACCTGTTAAAGTTAACCACAGACGTGCAGTGAGCTTACAGGTGCCATTTGTGGTATGCAAAGGTCCACTGGACTACATTAGATTGAAAACACCCTCCTTGCTCCATGGATCATACTAAACCTCCTAGCTCCAAGCCTGCAATCTGTGACACTGGCTCTGACTCTTCCTACAGGAAGGGGGTGGCAGTTACTCTTGGACACCACCACAGTGTTTACATCATGAAGCTGCTTTTTCAAGAGCATGCTTTTAGTGAAACTGGTAATCTATTCCCAGTCATATGTTCATCTGACTGTGGTCTCACTCATAGACAATGGTAACTCATGGACTATTTCTGAATGGGTAAGATATAAAAGAAAGGAGAATTCTACTCATCCCATTTATTATGGGATTTGATCTAATTTCAGGCTGAATTTTATCTCTTTTTTAAAGCCAGATACTAAAGTAATGTCTGTGTATCAAACATGTTGTGAAATATATTTAGTAAGCCCCTGTTTATTTTACATGGACTTTTTAAATCAGAATATTTCTACTGACAACCACACCCACAGAGTGGCTGTGCAGTTTCTAGAGCTCCAGCAATACTCCAGGACCCAAATGTACCAGATACACTAAAATCCAGAAATATATTAATTTGAAGTTTCTTCTCATGTCCCTCCATTTCTATCCAAGGAGTTCTATTCTTTCAGGAATTCCAAACAGTACTAGTCCATTAAAATATTTCATGTATTATTTAATTATCATCAATGATATGGATGGTTAGAATAGAATTTGGAAAACGATGAAATCTGCAGTGCAACTCTGAGGAGCAAACCTCAAATCTGACCCTTTCTGAGTACCATGAGACCATCCATTCTCCTCATCTATCTGCAAATGAGTCTAATGCCTTGAAACAGGAACTCCATCCTCCAGTGAGCTAATAAGTGTATTTCCTACATTCCATATAGCTCATACTTCTCACTTTTGTCATATAGTAAAATAACTACCATTTTAGTTACTTCAAATTTACCGCTCCTTACACAAAGAGTTTGTTAGGGGTAATGCTATTTCTCCACTTCTACAACTCTAGTGCACCCCGTTCTCCCAGCAGTAAAAAAAAAAGGAGAAGGACCATACTTAAGGAATGTGAGACTTGAACCAGAAGCACAAGAGCAGAACTAGCAAATATGAGCTCTCAAAGAAATGCTGCAGCTGCAGGTCAAATATGATCCTTGGATGTACAAGACTACCAAGCAGGACTCCATGTCTCTCTCTGTCACTGACACAAACTCTGCTGGAAAACTGTCTTCAACTGGCTGTCCCCATTCAAATTATACTGAGAAAGGAATAAAGCTGTGTGAGAGAGTAAGGCTGCAGTGGAAGGCTGCCAGTGTACAGAGAGTAGCTCTGCAGGTGATTTGAAAACAGCCTAGAAGCATTTGCACACAGGCAAGCAGCCTGACTGTGGAGGGCTCTCAGTCTACCAATGACAGAACAAGACCCTGTAACTGCAAGTTAAATAAATCAACCAGCACAAAAATATTAACAGAGAGGAGAGTTAGCTATGAAACAACAAATTTCTGAAATACTTTTTCCATCATCAGTGGGTTCTAAATGAAGCATGTGAGTGTTTCAATCAGCCTTTTTTCTCCACAGTCATGAATTAATGCAGAAAGGTCAAACGATCTGAACTATACAGCAGGTCGGTCAAACTGAGCATCAAGCCTCAGGAGACTCTTCCTCACCTTATACTCCAATGCCTTATACTCCAATGCCTCAGTGGACACGAGGCTGAGGCACAACCAGTGCTCAAAAGAAACCTCCAGAGAGTGGTTTCACATGGACAGAAGGTGAATGGATAAACAAAGGCTCTTCTGAGCCAACACCAACATAAACCGTGCACCCTGATGGCCCTGGGAAACTCTTTTCCTTGGGAAAAGGCCTTCAGTAGCCTCTGCCACGGAGGTTCCCAAACTGCTGTCCAACTGGGCACCTGCCAAAGGCAAGCATGGACCTGCCTACCAAGATGTTCTCACTGCCTTTTGTTTCCAGCTGTTAAATTCCAGCAAGAAACACTTAACATAGTTCAAATACTATACTCACATTGTTTTTCCCATAAGCAATTGTTCCAGTTGCACAGGGTCTTGGAAGACTAAAAACCAGAGATTAATTTGATCCCTTTACAGCAATACGGCTCACCCAACAGAAATTATTTATAGTATATTTATTTTAAAATATTTATCAGAGTTTGCATATATTTGCTTTAGCTGAAAAATTGGGCAGTAAACTTAGATGCCAATGCCCACTACAACAGGAATTCAGTGTTTGAATGATAGTTGCAAATACTATCTTTGCTACACAGATGAAGCCTGACAGTGTGCCAGCCAAGCTGTAGGCTAACATGAAGATCAAAAAGGCAGAAATGTCAGCATGGAAGTATACCCACTGAGTTCTGCAAATCAGAAAGGAAAGTCAAGATAATTTTTTTTATTCAATTTTTTTTTTTTTTTTTTAACATCAGAACAATGTGCTGGCAAGAACAGACAAATGTAACCCCTGGTACTCAGCAGACAGAATCTTTGCTCCCCATTCTCAAAGGAAACTGCCAGTTTCTCTTCCCTTTCCTTGTCACCCCTACGTAGCACCATTGATGTTCAGCCTGTTCAAGGGTCTATTCCCAACTGAGGACAGCCAAACACCGTGTGAGTCACAGTTCCCAAAGGGAAGAACAAGATGAGACGTGCCACCCCCAGAGAGAGAACTGGGAAGCCATCCTGCCACATACCAATTTCAAATCAAGGAGCAACAGCCACTCTAACCTGCTATTAAGGATTATACAACAGTAGCTCTTTTGGCAGCAGGTCAGAGTGTTTCAAAACAATGATGCTTTTCATTAGATTCCACTGTGTTTCGGGAAGCAAACACAGACTACCAGGACTTTCCAGAAGCACGGAGCAAGTGACAAAGTATTTGAGATGCACAGCCGGGCTCAGTGGCACAGTCATTCTGAGAGCATGCAACCAGCTTGGATAATGAATAGCCAAAAGTCCACTTCACCTTCTGAACATGAAAGCTGAGGGAGGACATTTTTATTGTCTTTCCTTACTGACTGAGCTTAGTGGTAAAAAAACCCTCGTCTCTGAAGATCACATCCCTGCTTCATTAATATTTTATGGGAAAAGCAAAGGTACTGAAACTTCATTCTAGCTTTTTCTAGTCTCTAAAAAGAAGGATGATTTTTTTGGAGACACTTGAAGCCTCTTCCATGCAGGATGGGCCCTCTCAACACATTTATGGGGTACACAAACAGATATGACAGCAGAATCAGCATCTGAACCATCTCTGCAGGCTGGAAATATGAACTCGCATCTCCCTCCAGCCTCGGCAGAAAGCATTCCCTGCTCAGCCCCCGTGAGGAGAGCCAAGTGGCTGGTCAGCCTGAATCCCAGGGCTCCAGACACAACACTCGCCAAGAGACACGCTGCTGAGTAAAGAACCGGGGAACACTGGCTCCTCCTTCATTAAAAAAGGGATTGAAAATAAACACTGAGATCAACAGCTGAAAACAATCCAATATTTCTGAGAACTGCTCTGTCAAAAGTGAGAACTTTCCTTCCCTGCTAAGAGATTTCTTTTCCAGCACCGTTCCCTTCTCTTCCCAGCTTCGTTAAGGAAAAAGCCGACCAAATGCTCATATACTAACCTGGTCTCTCTTCTTTTTGAGAACTTACCCAACAACAAGAAACAGATCTTTGATAAATAAATCCATCTTTCAAAAAACCAGATGACTATGGAACTATGCCAGACATAGAATAATACCCAGCAAAGCCAGGGACATCATACACAAAACTCAGCCAATTTTCAAGTTCCTATTTGTTCACAAAACCCAAACCAAAATAATGAAACTCCTCAGCTGTAAAGGGCACTGTGAAAATAAATAGAGAGATAATTTAGTAAGGAGGATCATGATTCCCTGCTATCCTAACACAGAGGGCTCCAGACACATACCAGCCTAATACAGACTTCATGGGCTTCCTGCTTTCATCCATAATAATGGTTACCCAGCTCCCTCCCAAGGAGCCTTCCCTGAGGCTGATCCAGCCTTTCAGGTGAGAGCAGCCTGTGTGCAGGCTCAGCTCATGGAAATCGACCCTGGGCTGGCTCTCGTACTCTCCTGGAGTGCTCACAAATGCCAGAAGTACAACTTCCTCCTGCTCTGTTCTTTCTAGTTCAGTACCTACAGGTTCTCCTGCCCTGCAACGTGCAACACACAGAAGTCCTCTTTCTTCCCAAATCAGAGGCTGCCCAGTACTTAGCACTCACCACAGAGATCACAAAGGCACTTACCCAAACCCTCCTCTGCACTCTGCTCCCAGCAGGCAGCAGCTCCCTGCCGACGTGAAACAAGCCACACAGACCTACCAACCGAGCAAGCAAAAAGATGGAAAATTGGGGAACATGCCCACTGTACATGTTTTGAAGTGCTCTTACTGTGTGAAGTTCCCCCCCCCCCCCCCGCCCCAAAAGGAGAACAATTCATTACTCTTCTGACCTGTTTTTTTAATCAGAGGCAAATATAGTAATTATAGTCCGCCTGATTACAAATGAAATTACAAATCTGTCCTAAGGGCACAATACTGTCCCTATTATCAGCCCCCAAATCTCATTTAATCTCGACAGATGTGTAGCACCGAGGCACCACTACAGGAAACTCTACAAGTAAATTAATTTTACGAATACTTTCTTGGCGGTATACGCAAGCTCTTCCAAAAGACTGCTAATTTGCACAGCTTTTCTTAGTCATCCTATGTGACCAAACTCATCGGTAAAATAACTGAACTTCTATGAAGACTTTGAATTCTTGCTAGGTTTCTGGCTTCTCTTTGATAACCTAACTGACTCAGCTTTATCAAGTGATTCCAAAAACCTACATTAAACCGTTTTCCAACTGAATCAACCTCTTTTCTTTGGAAACTTCTTACTATCTGTCCTAGCAAAACACAAACCACTAAGTTAATTTGGGGAAACAGTCACCTTTCCATGGGCCGTTCAGTTCCCTAGGTTTTAACATTAAGTCAATCCTGCTGACACAGGAGACTGTTCTCTGGCAGGAGCAGAGGAGGACACAGAGTGTTGTCTCTGCATTTGTCTCAGTATAAGCAGTTTTCAGAAGGAACACGGTGACAGTGACAAGTGACAGATCTACTTCATCAGCTGCAAACTGGAAGAAACCTGCCAGCCTGAAGGGTGAGAGAACATTAACAAACAACTAAGAAGGCATCATCAGCACATCACTGTTATACCAAAACCTGAGCTGAGAGTTCCCAACACTGAAGCTTCCCTCTGGCCAGGAACTTCTCTCTTCAGGGAACCTCAAGTGTCTTGTCGATGTAGACTTGCAGAAGCATTCAACAGCACAGTCTTGTCCTGCTGCAGATGACCAAACAGCTTGGATCCCCTGGGTTCGGAGACACCTCTAAAAACCTCTGTCCCTGGCAGAGCAATATGAAAGCTCTGATTCACCCAGGACTTCTTTTACAGCGTGTTACCTGACCTACTGTAGCCACTAAAAAAAAGAGCTGACCACATGCCCAGCCAGCACAAAGCTTTCTGGGCAGCCACAGAAATGCCTCCTCCTAATTGCTTTCAAATCAGCAAATTAAAAACTCCCAGCCTTGCTTTGAGCGTCACAACACAGGAACATAGTCCTCTACATGTTCTAACCTTTCCAATATTTGTTCCTGACCCCACCGGCACACATTGATTTATGAGGCCTCACAGTGTGTTTTATTACTGTCTTTGTTAATATCTACTCTCTACAAGTCTGTGAAGAAAAATGAGTGGTAGATGAGTAAAACACTGTTAGTTTTTCATCATCTGTTCCCTCCTGATTGCTCAAGTTTAGCAAGCAGAGAGAGCATTTTGGCCTTGGCTCATAAAACTGCCAGTGCAATATTGAAAGAGAAGTTAAAACACATGTAAAACAAGAGGTTAAGAACCTACCTGATCACTTATCACATAAAAAAAAGAAAAGGTTAGATTGCAAATGTGTTTTCAACCAGCTCTTTGAAAGGCTACAGCATTACTTTGATCAGATGTGAAAAAGCCCCCAAATTATTGAAGGCTATAGATGGACACTCCATCTCAGATCACAGCAAGTAAAATTCTTTCCAATTTGTATAAATTTGCTCATATAATATCACACGTCTGCTGATGATTCCAGGAATGACATTTTTAACATACTTACTCTCTATAAAATCATTCTATTTCAACACCACTATTAAGATGATTTTAACAAACAACAGAACATGCAAGACACATTCTGCTCAGGATGTCTGCAGTCACCAACTGGTTAAGGGTACGTGGAAGCTAATGCCTTCTAGAGGCTAAATTCATATAATTAACTTCAAAGGACTTAGCAGATCATCTGGTATACCAGACACTGCTTAGGAGAGACACTTCTGGGAAGAGCAAGCATTTTCAGGTAGAGGAGATGGGGTTTGTCTCTACTTACCTGAACCACTTACAGCTCTAGGCAAAACCACCGATTTTTATCCTTTTTCCCTAGCAGAGCTCTACTCAGCCTTGTCTGCTGAAGTCCTGCTTTTAATTACAGGTGGAATACAGTGGTCTGCTGAGCACTTCTTCCTTCAGAGAGACCTGGTTCACATGTTTGTATTTCCCTTTAGGCTATGCTTTATATTCCGTTTTGGTTTTTTGTTGAACAAAGGTAAGCAATGGGGAAATGCAGCATCCCCAAACACTGAAAGACTCAAGATAGGCTGTCTTGCTGACCTGTCCTTAAACATCACTGATGCACTGACTGATCCTTGCAGCATAAAGCAGAAAATGATATTTGACTCCTGCCTCAGTTTCCAAACAGCAGAACGAACAGATGATTTACCAGTCTGGCTGGATTGCTTCTATGCTAAATTCCTCTTTCCAGCTTCACTCAGCCACTGGTATTCAATGATGAGAAAGCTACAGGAACTGAACTGGAAGAACAGTGTCCAGGGTCAGGGTTAACTGATGCTCAGAACCTGCAATTTATGGTCAGCTGATCAGTTTTTTTCTTTAGGAAATTAACTCATCCCGACCTAAAAGAACACACTGGGAGTAACACTATAAAAGTGGAACTGAACAAGCAATGAAAAAGAAACAATTATGCAGCTATTATGGGCATCTGCTCTTAAAAGCCCTCAGGGAATACTGCATAGGGTGTCAGGAAGGACATGATTTAAGCAGGACACTTGGGACCAAATTTTACAGCCCTTTCTTGTGACTTCAAAGGCCACATACATCTTTGCATAGTCTTGAAATGGAATTGCTTTGCAACATCCAAAAATATCAGAGAGAAACATTTGAAATACCTTTGCCAACATGCTTAGCTATTCCTTCAGGGGAAAAAAAAGGTATCTTGGAGACAGAGAAAGCAAACGAAATCAACATTAGAAGATTAATTATTTTTGATTGCAACTGTTCTATTTACTGACTTCCAAAACTACCTATGCTGCCTGCCCTTTGCTAGCACTTATTCTTAGATGTTGTTATTGGTACTTGCCATGTTATGATTACAAAGCTCTGGCATAAACCTCAGGACCTCTTTTGGGTTTCTGAGAGCAGAATATTCACATGCTCTTCTCTGACCTCATGTTCCTAATTATTCACTGTGCATGCCTATATGTTACTCACCACCAACTGAATCAACCCAAACATCAGCAGCAAACACTTCCAGCTAGTCTAGAGAACTCTGGGTGCTTTATGTTAATCCATCTTCAGTCTTTTGAACTTACCTTCCTTTCCAGGTTACTTTACAAACTGACCACAAAGCTTCTCTTGTTATACACCATGGCCAGACACACTGCATTTGATGCAAATGCCAAGAGGAGCATGGTCCAAGCAGTAAAAAATGTGCAGATTCCCATCCACAGCTAACATTCTCCAAAGGAGATTTCAGCAGCACACACTGCCTGAACAGCTAAATGCCTCCTCCTGAACCCAATGGACACAGCTGGGATGCAGCTGTTCCTACCACAGCAGAGCAGGCAGCAGCTGCTGCCAGGGAAAAGGCAGCAGCTTGCACAACAGAGGGACAACCCACCCGGAGGGTCGCACAACCCAAACGTGGCCTCCACAACTGCCAAAACTGGATCACCCCAGTTGGAAAATAAAGTGTACCTTCCTGGAAGGTTCAGTGAGAAGTTGTTTACTGAAAACCTAGCAAGAATGTATCTTAAGAGTTTTATCTATTATACCATTGTTAACAGGGAGAACAACAAGGCCTGGGTCAAAGCCAGCTAATCCAAAGGTCCGCTCTTAAACACACAGTGGAAAACCACTCTACTTCAGAGCCTCCTGCAGAAATATGTACCGGAAATCTCTGTTTTACCCCTTCCTCTGAACCAACTGTGCCAAGCAAGGTTTAATGGTAATCCTGCAGTAAGCACAGAAGCAAAATAGCAAGTCTTTGAAAGTACCTGAAACACAGCTAGGAGCTGTGAATGCTTTATAACTAAATTAAGCTAAGTTTGGACCACATAATGACTTCAAGGAGCTGTTGTTTTTAAACAAATCACTTGTGGCGAAGAGAGCCGGAACGGCAGTTACAGCGACCACAACCGCCTTCTTATTTACAGGCTGGGTGCAACACGAGCTGCACTAGAGTACACTGTTCCTGCACATCTGTTTCTACTAACTTCACTTTGGAGCCATCTTCCAATCTCACAAGAATCACACCTTGGACCTCCCTTTCTTCTTCCACCCATCTACAGAAGCTCTGCCCACACATTTTTCAGTTTCAAAACAGAAATGAGCAGGTTTCAGTCCCAGCATAATTTCTATAGGTGTCTCATTACTGTGGCTCCTGCTCTCCACAGCTGATGGGCTCACACCTTTGCAGAATTTAAGTCATTTTGAGCTGGTATGATGCACAGGGTAAGAACCCACTTGTTTTCTTCCTTGGTTGTTAAGAGAAGCATGCAGACGATCAGAGTGGGGTCTCTACCCTCTCCAGTTTAGTCAAAATGGTGTCTCTAGTGAAACCACCAAAAAAGGGCTGACTGTGCTGGTAAATCCCACAGCAGGTATTCATGCCCAGAGGATGATAACGTCACCATCAAACCATAAGTTTAACCTCTACCATGCTGTACCAGACTTGATAAAGTGACAGGACTAAGAGTTCTGGCACACAGCCACTCACTGCTTCTATGTCTGGGGACCAAATTGTCCAGGAAATAAATCTGCTTTTTGACTTTAAAGTATGGTGCACACACTGTTACACATTCAGGTAATATTAAAGATTCAACATAGACTGCCATGGGTTTTTTAGGCTGAATTACTCAGGCTCTCTCCTCGATCTCATATTGCCATATAAAAGATGTATTTCTCCTAATATGGCTTCATTCAGGCAAATCACCCCAGCATCTTTTTAGCCCTGCAAACACATGCATGAGACTTAGTAACTACATTTATGTAGGCAGGTTTAGATTAACAACTGCTTACAGTGGCTACCTTAAAGACCAATGCAATTTTTTCCAGATGTTGCTCAAGGTCTGTTTACCATACATAAAGTTCTATTTATTGTATATGCTGGCTTCTCTCTGCAGTTGTGTTAAAGAAGCAGATTCATGTTAAACATGTGATCTCTGTGTAGAGTGCACAGTTCCAGGTTTTAGGAACCATTCCAGTTAATAAGTCATAATGATTAAAAAACAAAATACAGCTCATTGCTACAAGCATCATAATCACGACACATAATAATTTCTTTAATAGCACAAAACAGACATTTTAAAATAAGAAATATTTGCATCAATGTGCTCTTCAAATATACTCATAAAGAATACGATTTAGCACAGAATAGCCACCTCTTGAGGATGCGGATTGTGGCCATTTCAAACAACAATTCAAATTTTATTTGTGCTGCTGACACTAAATAAATAAAATTTTAAAAGTAGATGCAGTACAGACAATAAGTGAGGAATCCCCATGCACTGACTTGGAAACATCTCTTCCCAAATACATCCCAAAGAGCCAGGCAAGGCTTCCCCTACCGGGCACATTCTGTTCAGTTTTCTCTCCTATTATTCTCACTCCTAAAGAAGCCACAGCTGTCTTACATCAGGACACCCAGTGCTCGTGGGCCACCCCCAGGCAGGGACCTGGTGCAGAGCAGGTGCTGTGAGCTCATCCCAAGGCACATCACTCAGGCTGTGCCCTGCTGGGTACAGCACTGTCCTCAGTTTCCCTTGAAAGAGCCAGAGCACCCCGCTCTCATCACTGCATGGCATGTGTGAGTATTCCTTATCCTGAGGTGATTAGTTACTGAGGTGTTCTTTCAAAGGAATGAAGGCACAGGCCTGCAGAACACTGAGCCAGTTCCTATGACAACTTTCCACTGCAGGCTGGCTGGAGACCACTAATCCACTTCCCCAGGCCAAGCAGCTTCTCCGTGGTAACGCTGCTTTGTGTAGGACTGTCACCAGTGCCCAAGCAATGGCAAACTCCATGGTACTGAACCACCCAGACTCCATCCACTGCACTCCCTAATTTAAAATTCCCGACAAACGATGGGTTCACAGAGTGCCACTGCGTGACCTCACTTGTGTCAATTGCTTAAGATTTTCAGGGAAGAGCTGTGGTCAGCCCTTCTTCCTGCACCTCCTCACTAGTCAGTATGTACAATTCCTGCAGGATTCAAAGGTTGCAGACTCTCTCAGCTTGACCTGGGGAGCCAGACCTGCTCTGCAGCCAGCCTGCACAATGCCCAGACAACAGCTCAGGCTGCAACAGCTCACCCACCCATCTATCACTTTTCAACAAGCATTATTTTATTAAGCTGCACTGCAAGTAAGTGTTATGATGTGATTAAATAAAGCTGTTTTTTTCAATAAGCATCATTTGAACACTGCATTCTAAGAGTTTGCTTCCCTGTTAACTCCAATGCAAAAATATTATATTTGTATATTTTTGAAGGAAATAAAACATCCCTTTCAGTGTTCCCCAAAAAGCACAGTACCACAATGTTTAGCAGTAAACACCACACTAAGCTTTCTGTTTTAAAAAAAGAAATTGCCCTGAAAGTTAAAAAAAGTCTAGGATAAATATTTCTAGAGATTTTAAGAAGGGTCTATTAGCTTTCTCTTCAAGTTATATTAGGAATCAAACATGACAAGGAGTGACAGTTCTAGGGGGATATTATTATCATCATCATTATGATGATTAAAAATTGCCTACAAACTGGAAATTTGCCTGGGAAAGTTTCATGCTGCGCTTGATTTTCATAGCGTATATCCCAGAATCATCATATAACACTACTGCTACTAATGCAAATATACTAACAGGCTGCTAATTTCAAACCTCAGCTGAAAACATCTCTCCCATTCTTACAGCTTTTCTCCCCATTTCTCTCTGCAATTGTACTTAATTCAATGGAGCATTCTAAATGCAGTTCGGTGGTGCATTTGCCATACAATTTGTTTGAATGACGCTGTACAGAGTAAAGGTTGTATTGTGCTATATAATGAAACCACATCTATGCTTGAACAAATCCCAACTGCAGTTAATCAAACCAGCAGGTTCCTGAACGATCCTTTGGACTCTGGACTAATGGCAATAGATTATTTTAAACAGCAGTTCCACTCTAAAATATGTTTAGGTTGACACGGGCTGACATGGACAGTGACAGACTTCCTGAGCTAAGCTGATTGATTTGCACGTAAAACACTGGGGGTTTTGCTCAGTGCTGGAACTACAAATTCAGCACTTGAACCGAAGATCAAAATGCAGATTTGCGTTTTGTTTCTGGTTTTCAGTGAAACCACACAGCACCTGAAAGGACCTAAAAATCTTCATATTTTCAGTTCAGTCACTAGTGACAAATGAGTATTTGGATCAATACATTTCAGTTGGTGACGATGTTACTCTAAACTGACAGAGAGACGTTTCTAAGTGACTACTTGGAGAGCATTTTGCAATCTTCAATGTTCAAACAATAAATCTTACAGAGCTAAAAAAAATATTTTAGAACATGAGTGATTATGGCTTGGGAGGAATGTTCTCAAGACCACGTCAAAGAGAAGCCTTAACATCCAGCTTGGCAGCCTTTAGAAACACTAGCAAGGGAATAAACTTGAGCGTTTCATAATCTCAGTGGTTCCAGGAATTTTCAAAACTGCCTGTGCTGCAAGAAGCAGTACTGTCGTATTAAGTCATCTGGTCTATCAGAGAACCAGTGTAGGTTTGTTTCCATCATACATTTTGCAACATTATTTTTGGCACGCAAAGAGGGATTAAGAAAAAAAAAAAAAAAAAAAAGAGTAAGCAAAATGCGAGGAAAGCAATCTTGCACTGGTTTCTTTTATTTATTTATTTATTCACTTGCTGCCTCGCTCCTGGCTTTGGGTTATCAGCTCCAGCCTGACAGAGCCGGGCTGCCAAGAGCAATTCAAACGGAACGGAGCGGGAGCGCTGACAGCGAACCCTCGCCCCGACCCAAGGCTGCCCGGGACCGCGCTGTTCCCTCCGCGCCCAGGGACGCGGCATCGCCGCTCGCCGCCTCTCCCGGCCGGGCGGCGGCCGCCCCGGGGGGACCTGCGGGCGGGAAGCCGCCGCCGGGACCCTCCGCTCCACGTGGAGCGGAAGGAAAGCGGAAACGGAGGCACCGGGTGCCGGCCCCGGCCCTGCTCACAGACACCGTGCCGGGGGCTCGGGCGGCGGAGCGGGCACAGGATCGCCGCCCCGTCCCGGGCGGGGGCAGCTCGGGGGGGGGGGGGGGGGGGGGGGCTGAGGCACGGCGGGGGGCTGCTCTGCCCGGGGCGGGACGGGGCAGCGGCGGCGGCCAGGGCAGGGCCGGGCGGGGCGGCGGCCGGCGCTGCCCCGGGGGTCTCCCCGCGCCGCCCCAGCCCCGGCCGCGGGCTCGGCACCCCCCCTCGCCGGGGCGCGCGCCCGAGGGAGGGGGCGCTGCCCACCCCGCCACCCGCCCCAGCGGTCCCCGGCGCGCACCCGCCCCGCGCGCGCTCCCGCCCCGCGCGCGCTCCCGGCACCCGCCGCGCGCGCCCGCGGCCGCTCTCACCTCCCGCCGCGCTCGGGTGGAACTGCCCCGCACCAACTGCCGCAGCGCCCGCGCCGCCCGCACTGCGCAGGCGCCGCCCGCGCCCCGCCCCGCCCCGCCCGCCGGCAGGGAGCGCGGGCAGTGTGCGAGCCCCGCGCCCGCCGCACGGCCCGCGGCCCAGGGACCGTCGGCAAAGTGCGAGGCCGCTGCGGGGGCCGGCGGCGGCCGCGGGGAGCAGGGGCACTCTGGAGCGTCCCCCGTGTGCGGACACGCTGCAGGAGCTCGGCCTCTTCGGTCTGGGGAAGAGGGACTGAGAGGGGATCTCATGAGTGCGCGTAAATGTCCCAAAGATGGGTGCCGAGCTCTTTTCAGTGGTGCCCAGTGACAGGATGGGGAGCGATGGCCATAAACTAAACCACAAGAAGTTCCACCTCAACATGAGTCATAGAATCACAGAATGATCTGGTTGGAAGGGACCACAGTGGATTGTCTGGTCCAACATCCCACTCAAGCAGGGTTATCTGAGAGGACGTGGCACAGGATTGCACCCAGATGGTTCTTGAACATCTCCGGTGAGGGAGACACCATGTCCCCTCTGGGCAACCTGTACCAGTGCGGGTTCACCCACACAGCACAGAAGTGCTTCCTCATGTTCAGGTGGAACTTCCTGGGCATCAACTTCTGCCCATTGCCTCTTGTCCTATTGCCCAACACCACAGAGCAGGGGCTGGATCCATCATCTCGACACCCTCCCTTCAGATATTTACACGCATTAATGAGGTCCTGTCTCAGTTGCCTCTTCTCGAGGCTGAACAGGCTTCAGGCTTTCCTCATAAGAGGTACTCCAGACCCATGACTTTCTCTGATGAGGAAAAACTTTATGCTGAAGGTGGCCAAGCACTGAACAGGCCATCCAGGGAGGTTATGGAGTCTCCCTCCCTGAAGACATTCAAAACCCACCCTGACACATCCCTGTGTCATATGGTCCGGGTGACCCTGCCTTGTCAGGGGAGTTGGACTGGAAGATCTCCAGAGTTCTGTTACAACCCTAACAATTCTGTGATTCAATGTGGCAACTCACAGAACAACCACACAGCCCCTCCTCAGCAGCTTCCTCCAGACAAAATCTCTGGGGCTGCACCTCCAGGCCTGTACCTCCCTGGCCTGCCTGAGCTCCCACAGTTCTGTCAGCCTCGGTATTGCTGTGTGCCACATAATGCTCATTTTCGAAGTCTGTTACAAGGCGGCTTTGTGTTAGTTTGCCGTTGAGTAACCATACCTTGGTCTAGGAGCTTAAGTCAGCATAGGTTTCAGTATCAAATAAAAACCTAGTCACTCTACTTTGATATCGTCTCCCCATGCTGCACAATGTTCATTTATTTTTAAGCTCCACAATGGCTGAGAGAGCCAGAGCTTTGGTTTAAATGATGTGATTAATCATTGATACTTTGGAGAGTGTGCCTGCAGCATGGGCTGGGACAAGGATGGGGTCAGTGTGTGCCCCATCTGCAGCCAGGAGGGTGGTGAGGAGGTCCCCAAGCAGCTGGGGTGGCAGGAGGTGATGGCTGTGGGCTTGGGAGACAGTGACCACAGCAATGGGCAGGTGTATCCCATCCCTGTCTACTGTGAGCACAGACTACATCCCTCATATCTCCAGCCATGCCATTAGGCTGGTCAGGCTGAGGGGATCATTGTGCAGAGCAGAAACTGCCTTGTGGTCCCTCCCCAGTTGTGCCACACGGGATCAGCACCACCACAAAAAATGCAGTGGAAAACAACCATCCCCAGGAAAAAAGCATCCTTTTTCCTGTCTGTTTTTCCTGATCCTGGAGGGCTTGAAAAGGCCCCACGTTGGGATTCTGCCCACCTCGGGTTGATCCCTGCTAGCGACAAGGGTGATGGCAGCCATCCATCTGCCCCACCTCATCCAGGCTGCTGCGCCAACCCACTGGAACACTCATTCAATTTCCTTTGCCATGCCTCAGTGGTAGCCAGAGACTGGGGATGTCTGTCTCACTCTCGCAGCAGCTCTTCTGTCCCCACTGCCATAATGCTCCCTTTGCCTCCCCAGGGACTCCCTCAGCTTTTCCTATTGCCCTTTACCCTGCTCCGAGTGATAAGGCTCTGCCATCACCCTTTGGCACGGGGACACACAGGTAGGCAGAGTTTTGCTGACTTGGATGCACTTGGCCCATTGTACCTATCCCAGCTCTGTCAGCCTTGCTCCATCCCCTTCCAAGGGGAAACACCCAATGGCACCAGAACTATTAGTTCTGGCTGGACCAAAGCCCATTTTTGGTACCAGGCCTCTGGTGGGGAGGCATTGCCTGCCAGGGAAGCTCAAACTGCACTTCCCAATCTCCTGGGACATCTTACAGCGCCTGCACCAGATCTCCAAGCAAGAGTTTTTGCTTGGAGATGCAGACACTTGTATTTGTCATTTCCACACATCCTCATGGCAGGGTCCCTCCTGAAATGTCTGTCTGTGTGTCTTTCAAACACATAACTCCAGAAGAGTCACTGAAGGGTGACTGAAACAAGGATGACTGAAAATGTGAAATGGCTTTTCTGTGAAGGAAAGTGAAATAGACAAAAACCTTTCAGCCTAGGAAAGAGGTGAAGTGGGGCAAGGCAGACGTCTGCAAAATTCTACACTGGGAGGTGCGTGGGGAGAAACGATATCCTGGCTTTTCCACTATGTCCCACAAGCCGGAGACATGGAATGAAATTAGCTGGCAGCCACTCTGAAACATGAAAAAAGATGTTTTTTCATAGAGTACATTATCAAACTGTGGATTATAGAGCACAGTGGCATGCAGGACATGAACTTGCACTGATTAGATAAGGGCCAGCAAACAGAGATGTGACTGCTGTCCAGAGAGCCCCAGAGCTGCAGACAGACAGAACCAGAGAAGTTACACCAAAGAAGCATGAAGCTTCCACTGTGAGAAACAAACTCCTGCATTAGTGCAATCCAGTAAAGCCATTTTCCTATTTTTATTAGTGTTTGTGTGTGTGCTGTTAATCAAATGCATCCATCCTCCTTACATGTGTATTTACCACTTACATGTTTTCTCCCTGACTTCGTTGCCTTGACCCAAAGAGCTCTCCCTCCTGCAGGGGGTCAGACACGCCTGTGCCACAGGAGATCTGGCAGCAGCCTCCTGGAAGACACTGCAATCTGCCTTTTTCCTATGCCTGGCAAGCATTTCCCTCTCACAAAGCTGCTCTGGTGAGGCTGAGTGGTGAAACAGCTCCCCAGAGCATTAGTTTCATGGGCTGTGCTGGCCAGGAGGTGTGTGTCCCACTGCCGTGTCTGCACAGCTCAGGGCACAGCTTTTCCCTGTGACTCAGAAGCCCAGGCAGATTGCAGCTCAGGAGATGTGGTTTAATGAGCCTCATCAGCAGGCAGATGCTGTGCAGAGAATATCACAGAGCTTTAAGGAGTCCTCCTGCTGTCTCACAAGACTTGATTTTTGAAGTAACTAGGAGGTACAGAATGATCCTGGGTAATTTAATTCCTAATACAACCCATTGTTGTTTCATTGGTGTACAATTCGTGGCTATGGGACTGTTTCTCTTTGGTTTTCTGCTTGTTTTCTAGCCTTAAAAAGTTCCCCCTGATGCCACGTGTCTCTGTGTCCCAACAGTTACTCAAGTGTCAGGGTCCTGATGCTGGACACATCACAGGCACTGCCCTGCTTTCGGTTTGTGCCCACTGGTCCAGCTTGTCATCTCATTTCAGGTCTGACATGCCAGTGTTCAGCAGTTCTCCAGCCATAGTCACAGCCTTGTTCTGCAGGACAGCAGCGCTCACTGTAATTTAGCGACTCTGACCCCTTGTACTCATTCAGCCACACGGTTCCAGCAGTCACATCAGCAACTGGAACAGGTCTCAACCATTTAATGCAGCTTCCTTCTGGGTGTGTAGAATGGTGTCAGAACACTTCAACCCATTGGGAGGCAAAGGGATTTGATTCCAGGGTCTTTCCCCATGGAAGTCAGCACTCCTACTGCCTTGTAGTTCTTGTGCTGAAGGAGACTGTGACACTCCTAACTCTGCTGTTAGGTTACATATGTATGGCAGTGCTAAAACAGCATGACTGAGGAAGCCCGGGTAAGCTGCACATCACTTTTCTGTGACAAAGAGAACCACAGAAGCCTCTATTATCAGTAATAAGCACCAGAGCACAGTCATCAAAGCAATGCCATGCACATAACTAAACAGAGCTGGAGACGTCTCAGTGCTGCGATCAGTTACTCACAGTAGTAAACCCCTGACTTAGGATATTGTAATGCAAAGTAGGAGATATGGAGGAAATGGTAAAACGCACTTGTGTGTGAGGAGTATGTGAAATACCAGGGGAGAAAAAAAAAAAAAACAGGCCAAGGAGAGGATTTCTGCCCTAGCAGTGTAAGCCGGGCTGCCCAGGCCAGGGTGAGGACAGCTGGCAGCCCCACCTGTGCTGAGGCTCTCTGCCTGGGATGTTATGCCATCAAAACGTGAGCTGCTTGGATGATGCAAGTGTGCAGCTCACGCTGCAGCTGCACATCGAGCTACCTGCACTGAAGGTATTGCTCAACCACAGCAACAGCTCCTTTGGAAGTCACAGCTCTCTCCAATGCCAGCCCTGGCTCGTTCATTCTCCCTGCTCATTTGCTGGAACTCCCTCATGCTGTCCTCTGGTCACCTGTGAGGACAAACAGGGATAAGTGGAGTGGAGGAACAGGGCATCAAGTGCAGATCTCTGTGGTACTGAGATGTACAGCAGGGGGCAGGATCCAAATATTTGCTCATTTCATCATGTTTCTCACACTTAGATCACAATTAAGTTGTTTTTCCATCTCACAGCTATATTTTGTGCTGCTGCTCCCAGAAACCAGTCACTTCTCACTGGTCTCTTGGAGGTCCTGCACTGGGGTGCAGGCAGAGCACATGGCCTGGAGGTGGGGTGTGCATGTACCCCCCTTCCTGTCAGTGATGCAGCCTCCGTACTCCCAGCAAACCCTGGACAGTGGAGGGCCCAGCCTGTGTGCAGGGACTATAGAGAAACCGAAGTGTTTCTGTTCCTGACAAACAACCCAAAGGCAAAATCCTCCCTGTGTGTCACCTGTGATACATCTGGACTGACCATTATCAATCTTTGTCCTAGTCACAGCCTCCTCCAGGCATATTCCCAATTCTGCACCCCAACAGCCCCATCCCCATTCCATGGAGATCCCACACAGCCATGGGCAACCTGGTCCTTATCAGAGAAGAGGAGCTGGAACAAACCCCCAAGGACACCTTCAGCCCAGACACAGATGCACAGCACAGCGTTCCTTGAGCATTGGAGGGGGCAGCTGGGGATACCCCAGCAAGAGTGATTTGTGTGTGTACGTGTGTGTGCACCTGTGTATCTGTCTTTTGTCTCTCTGGGTGCCTGCATAACTCTCTCCCTCCACCTGCCCATTTCTGCCTACTTCCTTCTGTCTCTCTTCTTTTCTGCCTCTCCTTGCCAGAGCATCTGTGTCTCTCTCTGAACGGCTGCTTGTCCCTTTGTCTCTCTGACTCCGAGCATGTGGACGTGTGTGTCTTACTGTGGATGTGCCTGACCCTTTTCACATGCCTGTACATCCATCTGTCTCTTTGTGTGTGTGTGACCTCGTTCATATGCCTGTGCATGCTCCTTCAGCGTCCGTGTGTCCGTCCATTCCCCACATCTCCTCCCCTACATCCATCCGTCCGTCCGTCCGTCCCGCCCGTGCCCCTCCCGCTGCCACAGCCCTTCAGCACCGCGGCGGACGGACAGCTCCTGCCGCCTCCGCCGCGGCGGCACCGCGCACCGCACCGCACCGCCCCGCGCCCCGCACCGCACTGCGCCCCCTCCCCGCCGGAGCGCTCCGCTCCGCCCCGCGCCCCCTCCGCTCCGCGCCGCGCCGCGCTCCGCCCCGCCGTACATAAACGCCGGCACCGCCGCCGGTCCCGCTCCGCCGCCATGAGCTACAGCGCGGAGCCGGCGGCGCTGGCCGCCTCCTACCGCCACCTCTTCGCGGAGGCCCCGCGGCGCTCCGAGATGCCGGCGGGCCGGTGGGCGCGCCCCGGCGCGGAGCCGGAGGCGGTGCGGGAGCGCGGCACGGAGCCGCGGCGGGCGCGGAGCAGCGAGAAGGAGCAGCTGCAGGGCCTCAACGAGCGCTTCGCCGGGTACATTGAGCGGGTGCGGGCGCTGGAGGAGCGGAACCGGGCGCTGGCGGCGGAGCTGGCGGCGCTGCGGCAGCGCTCGGACGAGCCGCGCCGGCTGGGGCAGCTGCTGGGCGGGGAGCTGCGCACCCTGCGCGCCCGGCTGGAGGAGGCGCACGGGGAGCGGGCGCAGGCGGCGCTGGAGAGGGCGCGCCTGGCCGAGGAGACGCAGCGGCTGCGGGCGCGCTGCGAGGAGGAGGCGCGGAGCCGCGCCGAGGCGGAGCGGGCGCTGCGGTCCCGGCAGCAGGCGGCCGAGGCTGCCTCCCGCGCCAGCGCCGATCTGGAGCGGCGGGCGGCGGCGCTGCAAGAGGAGCTGGCGGCGCTGCGGAGCGCCCACGCCGAGCATCTCGCCGAACTGGGCGCCGCGCTCCCGGCCGCGGCCCCGCCGGCGGGCCCCCGGCCCGACCTGGCCGCGGCGCTGCGGGAGCTGCGCGCTCAGTACGAGGCGCTGGCGGCCCGCAACCTGCAGGCGGCCGAGGACTGGTACCGCGCCCGCTGCGCCCGCCTGCATGAGCGGGCGGCCCGCAGCCAGGAGGCCGTGCGCGCCAGCCGCCGGGAGGCCGGCGAGTGCCGCCGCCAGCTCCAGGCGCGCCTGGTGGAGATGGAGAGCCTGCGCGGCGCTCACCAGTCCCTGGAGAGGCAGCTGCAGGAGCTGGAGGAGCGGCACAACGCCGAGGCCGCCGGCCTGCAGGTGAGCCGGGCGGCGCTGGGAACCGTCGTTGTCCCCTCCCCTGGCACTGGGCAGCGGCGGGCACTGGGCGTCACCGAGCATCCTCCTCCCGCGCCATCCGCACCAGCCGGCACCTCCATCCCAGCAGCCGCGCCCTATAATGTGTTGCACTGGGAATCTCACCCCACGCAAACACCCGGCGCGGTGCTGCACTGGTACCCGCGATCCCACACTCCTCCTCCCCTCGTCCTGCGCCGCGCTGAGCATCTCCGCGGCCTGCAAAGTGCTGCAGCGCAGCTCTGTCCCCTCCAGCAGCCCCACTCGCAGTTCTGTGCAGCGCTGGACGCCCCGACCCCATCCAGTGCCCCCACCCCGCCCCGCATCGCTCAGCACCATGCGCTGCGCTGTCCCGACCAGCGCCGCGCTACACAAAACGCCCCCAGCACGGAACGGCACCCACCCCTCTTGCCTTGCGCAGCACCCACCCATGCAGGCAGTGCCCCTGCAGCGCAGCGCTGCGCAGCGCCAGGCATCCCTGCAGCCTTCCCAGCACCCAGCATTGTGTCTCTCTGCATTGCACACAGATCCTGCCCCACCACAGCATTGCCTGTTGCCTTGGCCCTTTATTCAGAGGCAAAACCCCACACGGCAGATTTCAGGGAAGCAGCCCACGACACCCCCGCCAACACTCCTTTCCTGCAAGGGACATCCCTGCACACAGCACTGCCGTTTGGGGCATTGATCCATCCCCATCCCTTAAGGATCAGGTCCAAAATTGCCTACACATCGTTGTGGGTAATTCCTCGAAGCTGTCTGCCCAGGCTTGGCCCTTTGCCCTGTGGCCTGGCTATTGGCACCTGCACTGCAGAAATTGGAGCTCTGCAAATGTTAAGTCTGGATTTGCAGACAGATCCCAGCATCTTTATGTCTGTGGAAAGATTCATGTAAGGCAGATACTGAGTGCTTCATGTCTCTTATTCCATTACTGCAGTATTGCCACATTTTCTTGCTACAGGGAAATGTTCCTGATTTACAATAAAATGGATCACGAGACTGTTCTATTACATGGCTGTTAAACGATCTGTGATTTCTAAATCAAGCCATTTCCTTCTAAATACTGAAACAACTGCCTTTAATCATAACTGGAAGGCCCAAGTAATGCCTTGTCATTTCCAAGGCCAAATTTTGCCAGGCGCTGTAGAATTCGTGACTTAGTTCCAAGCTGCTTGCAAGCTTCCTGAATAGCTGAGGTGGTCTTCAACAATTTTTTTAGTGAAAATAGGCAATATAAATCACTATCTTTAGTGAAAAAAATTTTACACAATAATCTTCTCAAATACTCTTAATTCCAGGAAAGAGGGGTCCTGGGAGTAACCTATCAATTGAGCAGTGTGCATGTGTAGCAGCTAAGTAATTTCCCTGGCTGCAAACAGTGGAAAAGGTTGAAAGTGTGTCTTAGAAGAGAATATTCTTATTGTCTGAGCTTTTAAAATGATCCTGTTAAGCAGGGGCATATCTTTATATTTGTGGGCTGCCCAGTCAAATCTGAACCAACATGCAAGAGCTTTTTGTTAGGGGATGGGTTTGCAGTGGTGTGAGGAGGGGGTTTTTATTCTATCAGCTGGTAGAGCTGGGGTGTGGAAGAGAGGTGCAGACCAGGAACAAGGACAACCACTTTTGAAAGAACTTTTTGTTCATGCGTACTACAGGCAGAGGGAAGAGGACTGGAGGCGCAAAGAATCACAGGAGCAAGAGTGGAGCTGTCCCAGGGTGGGGATCACTTCAAGTCATTCCTTCCTGTTCTGGCTCGGTGCAGCAGCATCCTGTCTGTATGGAGCAGAGGCTTTAATCTGTACAGCAACAGCAGCCATGCATGTCCTGGGGCTTTTCAGTTGATGCCCCAAGGATCTCCTCAGAGGCACAGCTTCTTGCAGATCTTTTGCTGTGGAAAATGGTCAGGACAGCACAGGTTCAAAGCAGAGACCAAAAGGATGGCTCCTAAATGTCCTGCAAGGCTGATTGTGCCCAGCTAATCCCACTGTGACATGCTCTATGCTGCATTCAGGATGAGCTGCTACTTTCAGGGGCTCTGCTTGAACGGGGCTCTCTGCATCAGGGTCAGCACAGCTCCCTGCGCCTTGGACAGCTCCACTTGCTGTGACTGCCCCTGCACTGTCCACAAGGAAGGCTAGGCAGGAGAGGAAGCTGGGGACATGATAGGAATGGGAAGGGGACAAGATGAGGATGATGTGGTAGGACAAAGATCGTTTGCTGAAGCAGAGGATCTGGAAGCAATTGCAAAGGCATGACTCTGGAAGGGGGTGCAGTAGAGTGGAGGCTGGCAGTGGCCATTGCAGGGATTTGCAGGAAGGGCTACATCATGGCTTAAGTGCAAACTGCTGACTCATTCCTGTTCCAAATCACGCTCCACTGGTGGCACAGTGGGGCAGCTGGCAGCAGGAAACCTGATTGGGAAGAGCCCTATAGGAACAGGTTTCACTGCTTTAAAGCTGCTGCTTAGATACCTATATGCATGTGGGAAAAATACAAACTGCTTGTTTTCTGAGAAAAAAAATTTAGAAGATTAGTCTCCCTTGTTAGCAGGAATTCTGGCCTTGGAGTCCTCCGCATCATAGGTAGAACTGGTTATAAGGGACAAAAGGCAGGGCAAAGCTGACAGAAGGACACCATTGTCCAGCTGAGCACCCTGGCTCTTGCAGGGCAGGCCCCTGTCTCTGTAACCTCCCTAAATCCCTGCATTCAGAATCCCCCGCTCCAAGGCTCTGAGGCATTTTCCCAGGAAGGTGACAGACTTCCCAACCTGGAGGGGATCCCTGGCAGCAGCACGTCTCCTTCCACCCCCTGGAAGCGTGTCCCAACCCTTCTTAAGCCCTGCAGATGCAGACTGCAGCCTTTCTTCTCTGCTGCTGCCCTGCGGGCTGCTTTCACTTGTCTTGTTGAGCCACTGCCTATACTTTGATGATGCTTAAGCCCACTACTTCCCTCTGTATCAGCCTGCCTTGTTCCCTGCAGAACTGGGGGTCCCACCACCATGCACTGTTTGCCCATCTCACAAGACCCTGCTGCAGATGGGAAACTACATAAATCCATCAATGGCTAAAGCCTTCCCCCCTGCACACGCTCACAAACCATGCCTGGTGCTCTGCCTGTTTCTTCATCCCTGCTAGCATGACATTTCTTGATCCCCAGTTTCTGGTGGGATGTGCCATCATGGATCAATTGCCCATTGCAACTTCCCTGTCTCTACAATGGGCAAAGCAGAGTGGGTCTGTGGGAGAAGTCCTGTTCCAAAATATAGGGCTGAGCATCCTTGCCTTTGCAGGACACTATTGGACAACTGGAGGATGACCTGCGAAACACCAAAAATGAGATGGCTCGGCACTTGAGGGAGTACCAAGACCTGCTCAACGTCAAGATGGCCCTTGATATTGAGATTGCTGCCTATAGGTAAGGCTGCTTTATTCCTGCTCTACCTGGACACTTCCCAAGCCCAATCCCCTGACCCCACTAGGCTGTAGTATTTTCAAGGGCCCAGAAAATGCTTGGGTACACACTCAAGAAGCACCACAAGCATGTTGTTCATCTCCCCCACCTGGATCTGCCATACTTCTGCCTGGGCAGCAGCCATGGCTCCCTGTCCTGCCTCAATCTAGCAGCTGTGAACCACTTCACAGCCATCCCTCAGCCATCCCAGAAGCAGTATTTTTTAATGGGCACAGTTGGAGTTGGAAACTTGTCTCTCTTGCAAAGTTAAAAGTAGATGCAAAAGTCTATGCTTTGGGTATTTATTTTTGTGGTGTTTTTGGAGAGGAAAGGAGAAAGTTGCTCTCATGTGCCCCATATTGCAAGTCCTCCAGTAATGGTTGACCAAAATATGATTTTGAATCAGTTTCATGATGCAGTGTGACCTGTGGTGATGGCTTGGACTTGCCTGCAGGGCACAACTTGCTCTCAAGTTTTGCAGATGTTTCACATCCCCATACTAACGTCTTCCCTTGTGATGTGCTTACAGGAAGCTGCTGGAGGGAGAGGAGACCCTCTTCAACATGGGAAGCGGCGGCCTTCCATCACTCAATTCCCTCCCCAGCCCCACTTACTCCTTCCAGCCAAGGAGCTTTAGTTCCTCTACTCTGTCCTTCAAAGAGGAGGAGCAAGGAGAGGTTATTAAAGTGACCTCTAAAATATCATCCAGCAGGGCTGAGGTGATTGAGGGGACCATAACCTCCGTCAAGAAAAGAGGGAGGTTAAACCTGCATGGAGGAATCCTTGCAAATGCAAAGATGTAACCATCAGGACCCTGTTCACAAGCATTTGAGGGGGAACAGTCTCCACTCGGCCTTGAAATTGCTCCTCTGGGCACAAAGCTGCACTGGGCTCGCAGGAAGCCTCCCTTTAAACCACACAACTCCCCCCGGGGATCCCAACCCAGGGATGGCTTCCTTGTGGGTCCTGTCACACAGAGGCCGAGCTTGGCACATTGCTCCCTTTTAAATGGGGTGAGGGCACACAGGACAGGTAGCTAGAGATGCATGTTGGTCGTTGTGGCACATGGACTCATAGCACGCTCCCTCTCTCCTCCTGTGGCCGGTGAGGGGTGGCCAGCTGGGAATGCTGCTGAGCCAGCTCTCTGGGGAGGGGAGGGAAACAACTCAACATGTTTACTGTAACTAGTTTCAAGGCTACATACCTTCATCAACTATCCAAATCCATGTACAGCTAAACTCTTCCCCACTCCTCAAACTGTAGTCATCCACTTTTAACCCTAGAAGCACAGAAATAGCCATACTGGACTGTAACCACACCTAACATCTGATCTCAGCCACGTATGTTTTGAACTATAAGGAATGTTAATTTTTCTTTGTACTGACAAATCTTGTTTTCTGACAGCACTAGTCAAGCCAGGCCCATGGGGTTTATAAGCAGCAGGCACAAGGCAGGGAGCTGCCACATTGGAGGTGAAGGCACCACCATGCTGCGGGGTGCACACCTCACGTGGTATCACTGTCTTCCAAATATGAGGGTCTGAGGGCCCCTTGTTTGGCTGCACAGTCTTCACATGAAAACCCTGTGCCCAGATTAGCATTGTGCCCCAGCCAGCACTGGGAAGCTGCAGGACTCCTGAACACCAGCCCGCAAAGCATCCTTGTCTCCGCTCTAACTGTTCCAACGTGTGCCAAATTTGATATAGGATTTAACAACTATAGGTTTCCTTCAATGCCTTAAATTGCCAGCGATCGCTTTTGCAAGAGCCGGAGACTCCGTGTGTTGTGTGTCAGTGCCCTGGCAGGGTTATCATCACCAGACCTCGCTGCCCTTGCGGTGCTGCCACAGTAGTTCCTGGAACCAGCAAATTGTTTGCTCGCACTCTTTCCTCTTCTATTGTAAGGCACAAGTTAATAATTAAAAAAAGAAATAGTTGTGTGGATCAAACTGAGCTGTTTTGTTGTCTTTGCTGCTGTGTCATCTTGGGAACACACCTCAGTGTCTGGCCCACAGCTGGTTCAGTGCCCAGCAGTCCCTCTGGGCCCCGGCAAAGAGCTCGGTGTTGGGATGCAGCTGCCAACCCCTCCTGCTGGAGTGGCAAGGTGACACTGGACCCACCAATGGCAGTGGGGCATGTCTGGGGCTCACCTCAGGTGCCTGTCATGGTGGTCCTGCTGTGTAGAAGAGTCCAAGGCCAGCTGGCTGAGTGAGAAAGGTCTGCCATGGCAGAGTGCACCCTCACTTGCTCAGAAAATGGACTCTGAGGATGTGATTTGCATCACACCCCTGACAGTTCAGTCCCAAGGTACCTGTCACTTCCTCTCCATGCTGCCTGTGTGCTCAGGGGTTAGAAACAGCCTTGTGCTTTGCCTGCACAACTGAAGATAAAGTGATTTACACAAGAGCAGATGAAGAGAGGAGGGTGCACCCACCTCCCAAGTAAATTCAGCAGTCACAAGTGCTGTGACCAGCAGTGGCTTATATTTGGAAGATGCACATGTTCTGCTTGAGATGTGCCTATAGAGGGAAAGAGCACAGGCAGCTCCCTGCTGGGTAGCCCTGCCCAGAGCACACTGTCCTGTTGCTTTTCCATTCCTGCTTTGTTGCACCGTATCATGGCAATCTGCCCCAGAAGCCCAGGGACACAGTGTGACAGTCACAGGCTTCTCCACCAGAGCTTCAGGCCAGGAGCAGCATGGCTACACCTTGATCTTGTCACACTGGTAACCTCAGGGATCATGCCTTGGACAGGCTGCTCACCACAGGGTGACAGTCGTGGGGAGGGCAGCCCTGCAGGTGGGTGAAGCAAGGGGCACTTTCCAGAGGCAGGGGAGGGGGCCTAGGGCATGGCTGGAGTAGTGCAACTCACTAACAGCCCCCAGCAAAACAGCACAGAGCAACCTGGGGTGCCCAGGCAGAGCCTGGGGGAGCCAGCACCTGCAGAGTTAAGTCTGGCACATAAAACAAGATCAAGAAATGTCCAAATATCTCCTGGCTCATCTGTCAGTTAGGAAATGCAAACACACAGTATTTCTCCCAGTCCATTGGGGGAATAAAAAGCAGATGTGACTGTGCAGCTAATGAAATATATTCTGAATCTCAAACACTCTCCAGTGCTGCTGCTTTCTGTCCCTTGAGCATAAGCAGCCTGACCTGTCCTTTGTTCCCAGCATAATCCTCATTCAGAATTCCTGCTTGCTCAGCTAACTGGATGCTAATAACGAAGCTGGGAATTTTACTTTGGTGATATCAATATGAAGGCCCTGCAGTGGTGGAGCAGGGCGGAGGAGCTGCAGGAAGGATAAGAAACTATTTTGGAAAATGGCTGCAGTGTGAGGCCAGCCCAGAGATTTCCTGCATTTCTGGAGCTCTGCAGCAGTTTGGTGCTGTCTCATGGTGTTAAACTCCAGAAGTGACAGAGGGGAGACAGGCAGAGAGGCCCATGTCTACACTCTTTTTCTTTATGAGAAGAAAAATGACAGCAAAGAGGGACTGAATATGTTACCAATGCTGACCTCTGGCTATTTCCATCCAGGCCTCCTTTTCCATTGTTATCTTCTTCATAGTGGCTCCTTTCACCTGCCTGCTTATATGCACCAGAAGGCTTCTACAGGGAAACCATAAGCTGGAACGGGATAATAAATCCTCCTTTGTGGTCCCATCTTTCTTACTGGGTTAAACACCCAGGCTGCCAGAGGGAAGGAGTGAGTCACACTGCAGACGTTGAAAGATTTATATCACTATAAAACCTCGACCTCTTGGATAAAAGGCAGCTGTGGACACAGACTACACCATCAGCTCAGGAAGCAGCAGGGCGCAGCTATTTCTCCATGATACTGCATTTCCTTCATCTTTATGCTGGGGAGGACTTGAGCTTCCACACAATGAGACAAATTCCCACAATTGGACAGGCTGTTTGTTTTTTCCCTGAATGAAGATGCTGGCCCGTGCAGTGGAGATGTAGAGCTCCTTGAAAACAGACAAAGTTGCTGCACACAGAGAAGTTTTGCTAATGACACTTATCTAGATGGTGCAATTCGTTAAAAAGTAAGCCAAAGAAAAAGCAGCCAAAGGAAAAAAAAAACCAAAAAACCACAAACCCCAAACATTTTCCTTTGGCAGGAATACAAACATCTCCTTTTCCAGGCTGAGGAAGAATGCTGTCATTCAGCAAGAAGGAATCAATAAGCAATTCAGAGCAAAGTCTCTTCCGGTGCCTTTGGCTGGATCCAACCAACTCTCTCTTTGCCAGCTCTTGGCACAGACACCTCTTCAAGGAAAAGAGCTTCTGCCTGCCAAGAGTGACCCACACAGAGCCCCTAACACCAGCAGCCAAACAGATGTTTCTGAATGATCAAACGTCCCCATCACTGGGCTTTGACACTTTGAAGAGTTTATGTCAAAATAGCACAAGTAATGCCAGCTCATTCATGCAAGACTTCACAGGCCCATGGGAATAAGGATCACTCGGCAAATGCAGCACAACATGCAAGCAGGGCACTGCTTGGGGTGGGAGGATTTTCATTGACCCTGGTCTGTTACAGTGCTTCCAGCTGAACCAAAGGGCTACAGAGCTGGGGGGTCAAGGGGAAAGCACTCCTACAGATTGTGCAGGGGTCTTCATCCAAAACCCAGCCCAGAGAGGCTCAGAGATGAGTCTGCAACTCTGTGACAGGCAATTACATCCTTGTTAAAGCAGACATTGTGCTGGCCAGAACTGACATAGAGCATAACATGAAGAAGGAACAATGTCCATGCTAAACATCTGCTTAGCCAGAAGGGAAATACCCAGAAAATGTCAGAGTGCAATTCCAGAGCCCCAGGTACACATTCACTTGCTGATTGCAGCAAAGCTCTTGAGGTGCTGTATCAGTTCTGAAACAACAGAGGCCCAAAGTCCATTCCTACCCCGACAGGGTCACTCTGCTCCTTTGCCTCTGAATTGAGAGGCAGCTGCTGCCTGCATGCCAGAGAGCACAAGGAGAAACAAGTTCTTGGCTCTCCAGTGTCCAGAGGAGCCTTGTAAATGCTCTGACAGACACGTAGTCATTCCCTGAGATGATGCACATGCAGACCCCAAGTGTGGTCTGTAAGAAAAAGCTGTTTGGAGATGCCATTTGGAAAAACTGAGATCAGACTGAAAAATGTGGTTTGCATGGAGGCTCAGTGTAGCCCTGGTTTGTGCCTGAGATGTTTTGGTTTTCTGAAATTCTTTTCCCAGGGAATTTTCTCTAAACAAGACAAATGTTTTTGTAACTGTACCTATGTTTACATTCTTTCCCTAGGAGGGACTTCTTCTTGATGTCCCTCTGGTCTGACCAATGTGATTGAAAAAGTTTGTCTTTTTGTCACCAATCAAATTGGTCTGTGTAAAAAAGTATATAAGGGAGACATATCCCAAAAACAAAAGAGTCATTTTCAGCCTTCTGAAACTTGGAGTCCGTGTCGTTGTGGTGTACAAAAGCATCAGCTCAGAATATCATTAGGTTTAAGCAAATTTTCAATGGAAATGCAAGGAAAAAAAAAAAGCCTTAAGCCCCAGATATGACACCTCATTAGCAAATTCCTAGTCTATCAATGAGACCTGAGAGATGTATGAATAAGAATGCCTGAAGCCAAAATGATTCAGCAGGCCAAAACATTTAGGCTAGATTTTTAAGGAAGCAAGGATTATGGGATCATAGTTTGACTCCATGTCCTCTTTACCCCCTGCATCCTCCCCTGATCATTTCTCATGCTCATCAGCTTAACTTCAGCTGCATTTGAGAGCACTGGAAGTCTCCAAGATACCAAACCCCTCTCAGTTTCACGCTATCAGGTATGCAGGTGAAACATCCTCATGGACTGAGAAGCTGAGCCTCCACTCCTGGACACCAGAAAATCCATTCAGAGGACAGAGGTTATGGATGCCTCAACACCAAGGGCTCCAAAGTAGCTCTCACAGGAACACACAATTTTTCTCAATCTTTGCCAAGTCTCCACCACCCACTTTTCTACCGTTAAATGTTTCCTTTGGAAGAAAACAGATATTTTAAGCTGTCATTTCCAAATAGACTATTTTACCACACAATTAGAAAATGCAAGCTTACTTTTCCACTTTGGGAAACATTTGTTTTGCAGACCACTGCTGTATTTGACACAAATACACTGTTTTACATTAAATTCAAACCCAGTAAAGATGGCAATACAGCTCCAGCAAGAATTCTGCAGTTGCAGGGCAGCCAATCAATATTGCATTTCATCTCAGATGCAATTACCATTTCTCTCTCAAAAATAGTAAAATTTGAATTGTTCAGTGATTAAACCTGTATCTATGGCAACATTCTGAAACCTCAGTCAACGTAAATATCCTTTGGCTCCTTCAACAAGGGTCTCTTAAAGATGACATGGTAAAGTTACTTGTGGGCGCCTTGCTTCTCTTTCTGCTGAACTAATTAGGATTACAGAAGAACCACAAGGTAGAAAAACCAAATAAAAAGCAGAAGTGAAGAGAATGCACCATTTGCAACACCTCTCAATCTCTCAGCAGGTATTTATGACAGCCTAAAAAGTACATTTTCAGGAACCTAAACGCTCAGGCTGGCCCTTGGTGCATTCTATTGAGCATATTAAAAGATTCATGGGGACAATGTGACAATCTTTAAAAGAAAGGCACGCAATACATAAAAACTCCTGTATCTGTTAATAGTCTTTTTCTCAACTGCTGGAATGAATCCCTCCACTCATTTGTATTGACCACAAATTTCATACTAATGATATTCCACTGAAGAAAAGTAAAACCAGAAATGCCAGGGATGTAATTTTCCTAGTGACTGTTAAAAATATATTAACATAAATCATTGCACATAAATGATTAATGATTCCGTGCAAATAAATCCAACACGGACTACTATTAGACAAGCTTGAATGGTTTTTCAATAAAACTCTTTAGTTGTTTCACATCTACGGAAATAGGCTTTAAGAGCTCAAGTGTGCCACAGTCTGGTGGCAGTGCAGGGCCAGGCTGGGTGCACTGTCGTGTTCAGGACATAAATGACAGCTGTCCCTGGCCATTGCAGGTCGCCTCTGCTTGGAGGGCTCAGCTGCACACTTCACCCATCTCTTGAACCTTATCTTCTTCTTACACTGAACCTGTACTGAACACAAAGAAAACAGGCAGAATGTAACCAATATGACTCTGCCTGTGACTTGACTGTAGCTTGATTCTGCATTTATAAGAAATCCAGAAACAAGGCTCATCATCTCCTCTTGCTGGGAATTAGCAGGTCTGTACAGGAACTCAGAATTATGCTGCATTTATAAGCAGTATTTAATAAGGATCTGTGTTAGCCATGATGCTGTTAAGAATGTAGTAAGAAAGGAAAATTACCTTTACCACAATTATCTCATTAAGTAAAGAAACAATAGTGTCTGTAAAAAAATGAATGAGTCCAAGCCCACCTTCCCTCACTTCCAGAGCACAAGGCTGGCTCATCTCCCATGAGGGCAGAGATGCCATCCCATAGACGGCCTCTTGTTACCGACGCTCTTCTATCATCAGGACCAAAAGTGGCTGGAGAGAAGCCAAGGTTAAAAGGAGACCAACAAAAATAAAACAGCAGCAGGAGAGCTGAAAGAAGATTGGCACATTTTAAAGCAAGCAGGCTGATTATGCAGGAAACCACAGAGCCTCAGCTCAGCCTTGGCAATAGCTAAAGGTCACCCTGCTGCACACGGATGTGCCTCAGGGGACCTGCAGCAGTGGAGAGAAGGAATACATCAGTGCCTTCAGGTGAAAGAAAGCAGGATGTTCAGCCAGGAAAACTATGCTAAAAATAGACTTCCTGAAGGCAGGTGAGGAAGAAATAGAGAGAAGTGGACAAAAGGGAAATAACAGGTCACTAAGCATTCCTGTGAAAAATACCACAGGCAACAGACCTTCAGTCCTCCTCATTAAGCCACCGAAAGGGTGAAGAAGGGAGTGTTGGCCTTCTGCATTTTAGCCAGCATGTGATTTACCTTACAGGAAAATCCTTCAAAGATATCCAGGAGGCCCTTTTTTTTTTTTGAAAAGCAGAATTTGACACTGACATTAGTGCCAGTGGCAACACAGCCCTCTTGGGGCCATGCAAGTCAAATGAATCTTAGAATGGCATTAATTTGAATTAACTACCAGCTTCTATACAGCTGTTAAACTCTGCACATGAGCCCTTCTGTTGACGTGAAGTTCAAGCCAGGGTTAAGGGTGAATTTGCAATGTAAAATTTGACTATACTGATAATGATTTTTAAGCACAGAGCTATAAAGTTGAAAACATATTGGATCAGGAAGGGGCAATGTTGAGTATTTGAACCAGATGCCTTGACTCCAGTGGCAGAGAGTCAGTTCACAGGGATTTGAGAACAACAGCCATGAACATGAAAGACAGTAATTGAGAGGTGGCTTTCACAAAAACGATGTTCTTGTTGAAGAAAAAAGGGATCCTTTAACTACGTAGGATTATTTCTCCTGTATTTCTGTGGAAAAATCATCTTGACTTCTTTATTGAGCTATTTCTCACCAAAATCCTCATTAAAAGGAGGGTCCCAGAGATTTCACGTCACTCCAGCTAACAATACCACACTTAGCTCCAGTGGAGACTGGTATTGAATTACCCTTCACCATTCAGCCTCTTAGTTGAAATTTGTCATTCTAACAACCCCAGAGCATATCCAGCAGTTTCACTATCATCTACTATAATCTGAGGCTGACATGGCATGGAAACACAAGGGCTCAATTTTAAATTGGCTAAAATAAAGTTTATTTTACTGTTACAATATATAATCTTTTATCAACACAACTCACGAAGTGTTTACAAAATAATCTCATTTTCTGCTGCATTTTAAACACTACTTTTATACAAACTTTAAAGGTAAAATAGAAGTTTGTAGCTAAAAAGGCTTTTTGTTACATTTTTTAGAAGCATCAGGAGAATTACTTCAAATGAAACTTTTTTTTCTTATGGTGCCACCTTCACAGAAAAAACAATGTTTATTGTAAAGACCTGAGGGAGGGTTCATGAAAGCTTTCTTTAGACAAAGGATGCCAGTGAGGCTGACAGTGAACAAATACATTTGAGCCCTTGCAGCCCTGGGAGTGCATTGGGAAGAGTGTGGCCAGCAGGTCAAGGGAAGTGATCCTACCCCTCTACTCAGCCCTGGTGAGGCCACATCTGGAGTGCTGTGTCCAGTCCTGGGATCCTCAGTACAAGAAAGACAAGGAGCTCCTGGAAAGGGTCCAGCAGAGGCCACAAAGGCTTGCTCTGCTCTTTAGGGACACTTAAATGTCCTTTGCTGCTCCTGGCAATGTCCCCTCCATGCCTGACTGGCTGCCAAGGGCTTCCAGGTCTGGATGGAGCTCGGGGCTGCTGCTCAGGTGTCCCCAAGCTCCAGAGTCCCTGTACAGCTCAATCAAACCCCAACCCCTGGATTTAGTTCAATTGCTGCTGCTGCTTCACCAAAGGAAGAAAGGAGGAGTGAAAGAAGGAAGAACTTCTTTACATTGAGGGTGGCAGAGCACTGAACAGGCTGCCCAGAGAGGGTGTGGAGTCTCCCTCTCTGGAGACATTCCAAACCCACGTGGACACATTCCTGCGTCACCTGCCCTGGGTGACCCTGCTGTGGCAGGGAGGTTGGACTGGATGATCTCCAGAGGCCCATCCAACCCTAACAGTTCCGTGGTTCTCTAACTTAGGGGCTCTGAAATGCCTTACAAAGGAATCTCTTCCTTTTCCCTGCACTGACTGTAGAGAAGGGAAGGAGCCTAGCGCCTAATGGAAGCTTTCATGAATCCCCACACAATATGCAGCACAACCATAACATACAGAGCTGTCTGGTCCTTAATGCTGCACGAGACAACACGGAAATCTTAAACAGAAGAAAATCTGAAGTGTTACAGTTGTCACAAAACCTAGTATTTTAACATGTTAAAATTAAAGTCATCTAATGTCTTCTGTGAATCTGGTAGTAACAGGCAGGTATTACATTACTCAACCCTGGTCTCCACTACAATGCACTAAAACACATTAGAAAGAGTGGAAAAAGTGACCATTTTCACAGCTGCTGGAGAGGTATGTGCTAAAGTGAATGGATTTATGCTCCTGACAGTCAAGTCAGTGATGGATTTTAAATCGGCTTGACAGTGATTACTTTATATACAGCAAGCAGGTAGAAAGAGGTGCTACTTTTTTTTTTTTTTTCCATGCATAGTTTAACCAGCTTACAGCCAGCTCATCTCTATTCAGACTAGAGATGCACGATCCACCATTTGGTATAAGCCAAACTACCAGCAAATATATTTCCAGTGCAAACAAAATTGTCTTTCTTGAAGAAAAACAACAGATTTAATGCTACTTCTTAAAAAAATAATGCTTATGCTGCATCATTTTCTACCTATTTTGGTCTGCATTTCTGAAGTTTCCTTCCTCTCCCCAAATCACATCCAAAGACAGATGATCACAGTATACTTTTTTTTAGGCAAATGACTGTCTCTTCCCCCAAAAAAATTATACTGCTCATTGAAGATCATCCCTGAGAGCACTGTTCTAGCTAGACACTTAGACAGCAAGAGAAATGTCAGAGCTTAGAGGAAAAAAAAAAAGGCTGTTCACCCTGTGAAATCTTGTGGTTTTAGAAAGTAAAAAAAATAAGCTGCTTCAAGCATTTAATTTCCCTGAGCTGAGTGAAATTTGAAGACAGTAATTTGTGACATGAAGCATAGCAACATCTACAGCTGTACTTACAGAAGCTGCATTTTTTTACAGTGGTAAAGTCAGACATTACATTACAAGCACACAGCAGTTAGTGGTGGTTCCTTTCACTTGCTTCCTGCCACAGGAAATGCAATGGCTTCTTTGGTGAGAAACAGCAGTGATGAAGCTCCATTGACTTCAGATTCTTTTGCTTTCTAATATTCCAGACACCTTTAAGTTAGTGGAGATACCACCAGGCCATAGTGCAGTACAAGTAGACCATCCTAGGGAGAAGAGAAGAGAAAGAAACTGTCTCATCACAGCACTTCCCCTTGTCCATGAGGCACTTCTGTCACCACCTGGTACAACAACTGCTGCATGGCAGGACCCCAGGTACATTCTCACCATTTTATACCATGTTCCTTCCATATGGAGAACGCAAGTTTTGAAGTATCAAGGCAAATAACTGTATTCCCCTCTCCTCTTACAGATGGAAAAGGGTGTTAAAAATAAAGTAAAATCTGGTACTGCTTTTATATTGAAGTTATAATGGCATCATCATCATCATCAAATAGGCTCTTGTTTACAAGTTGTGCTGATTTCCACGTGATATTGTGGAGCAGAAAAAGATGTAATCCATTAAGTAGTTCTAGAAGGTGCTGCCAAAAGTTGTAGCACAGGAGTCCAGACTGCCACTCTATACATTTATTAAGTAACAAATGCTTTGGATTAAAAAACCTCCAAATGACAAACTATTGGTTTATAACTCATGTTTCTCCTCCTCAAAGACTGCTCTACATAAAAAAATCCTTTTCATCTGTGAAACAGGACACTTCTGACCCCTCAGTCTTACTTATGTCACTTAATTCACAGGCAGCTGCTGAAAGGCCTAGCACTTAGTCTGCTTTCACCACAGACCCACTGGGAATCTGACATTGCATTACACCTATTTATATGGACAGACTTTAAAAAAAGTACTCTTTTGAAGAGAGAACTACGTTAATACCAAATGACGTTAGAATTTTTACTATATTTTGCTCCTGATGTTTTTATCTGTTAATACACAGGATGTTAAGATAATGTGTTAGGACCAACTCACTAGCTTTTCTGCATTTTCTCACCCTGTTAATAACCAAGAATCCATTGCTAACTCCTGAAAGGATACAGGAGGAGACAGGAGCTTTAACTCACTAGGTGATTAGCACAAATTGGGATAGCAGCATTGCAAAATAGAACAGGTTCTAAGAGGTTACTCAGGAATCTCTTGACACATAAAAATGTTGTTATACCTTCCCAAAGGTACTTATTCCTTGTGCCCACTAGTTCCTTGGTCAAAACCAGTTTTTCCTCTATTTTCCAGTTTCTTAAAGGAAATATATATTTATACAAGAAGAAAATGCTACAATGTATTCTTTGATGAATAATTTTGAAATGGTACATTTGGCAGTAGGACATTTAAAGGAAATAGCCCTGTTAAACCCAAGGTCAAACCCACTGCAATTCCTTCTCTACAAAGAGAAGCTGAGAGTTTACCCCAGTACTGCCACTTCTTACTCAGTAATTATTCACTTGTTAAGTATCACACATTTCTATCTATGTTCAGCTGCTTTCTCTAGATACTGTTATTAAAAGGAAATCCAAACAGAGAATGAGGTCGCACTGCCCATTACAAGTATCAAGGCTAACTCAGACAGGCACAAAAGAAAAGCAAAGCTCTCCAGTGTCCTTTGACACACATTTGTGACTGACCTAAAAAATTGCAAAGGATCCCACATGTTACACCCAACTATAAACTTTAGAGCGGATCTGACAGCCCAAAACATGAGAGCATACATCCACTTTTGACATTCTAAGAGCAGCAGAAACCAAAAGTGCCCCATTTTCCAAATTCAATAACCCCATAGCAAAGAGTGAAACACTTCCATAGGAAATGTGTGCTAGAAGGTCACAGTAATTAAATTAGAGCACAGCTCTTGCTGCCTAGCTCAGGAGACCAAAAAACCAGCACAATAACATTGGGTTACAAGAAGGTGAGAGCTACAAAGAGACCATTATATTCTGCCAAACCTCTGTGCCAAGGGCCAAGGACATCAAGGAAGCTCCTTTTAGCTTTTCCCATGTGTGAGCTCATTATATCCACCAGTGATGCAGAACTCTGAGAAGGCCCAGCTTTAGACAAGTGAAAATAACCAGCAGCTTGGATCAGGTTGGATTTGTGCAGCAGAGGGGAGGAAGGTAATACAGGGAAGAAGTTATATTCCCATTTAGTTAAGAACAAGCTTCCTTTCTCAGCTACTTGATCAAACTCTTAATTACAGGCAGATCTCAATGCCTGGTAACAAAACTGAGCCTTTAAAAGTCTCTGTAAGTGTCTTTGGTAACTCCTTGCAGTAAAGTCCACAAGTTTTACACTGTTTAAAAAAAGAAAAAAAGCAAAGTTGTTTCTTATTACATAAATTCTGTCAGTGAGTTTTTCATGTTTTTGCCCTAAACAGAAGCTAGAAATCCTACTGTAGGCTAATTAGGAAGATTGAACCAACCACGCAATTTCAGAAACGTCAAAATATCTTGACATCTACAAGATTAAACAAGATTTATTCCTGATTCTTTTTTAGCCTTCTATCAACTACTTAGAAATGAATACATTAATTGCTTTCATTCAACCACTAAAATTAGTTGCCTATTTACTCCAATAAAACAACCCAAACAGATTACTATGGGGTCAGTGTCAAGAATACTTATTTTATCATCACATCACCCTTGGTCTTCCCACACTTGTTGGAAAGGCAGGAATCTATCCAGAAGAGCTAAAATCCTGCTAGCTTGCACCTCCAGGAGACTTTCATTTACTCAAGCTCTAAGGCATCACTACACAGTGCTAGTCAGTAAAGAAAAGAAAAAAAAAAAAAGAAAGAAATACAACACCCGAAATCTTCACAAGCAAATCTTAAGAACCATTCAGTGTAAGTAAAAGCCACTAAAAACCCCACAGGGATTATGGTTCAGAACAATAAATCACACATAACACATGTGATGCTGCACTGCAAATACTACCAAAGAACGCACATTAAAATTAATATATTTGCCAAAAAGAAACTTATCTGCATTTTTATAATCACTTTTCCCAACAAAAAGAATAACTGCTGACATTAATGAACTTGCAATTGAAAAATATGACTCAGAATAGCAGCTATTTTTCTCCTCTAACAGTGGTTGTACTCATCTAAATGAAAGAGCCCAATGTTTATTCCTTCAAATGACTTTCTCTTGCAGAAGTAGCTACTGAAGCTGTTTTATTTGCATGAAGCATCTACAATGAACATCAGAAACCTGTAAATGACAACAGCAGTTTTTGAACAGTGTCTCAGCATCCTGGTGGGAGCTGTTAGGGTCATTCCAAGCTCCAACACTGATTTGGAAAGGCTGGAAAGTTACAAAGGCACAAGATGCCCTTGGAGTTTAATATAAAATTCATCAAATGTTCCTCTGTACTTGTAGTTTCACTGGCCAGGACAACTGTGCCCCTTATTGAATTTCAGACCCTGGTGAGAAACAAACAACCCTCACCATTTTAGACTTGACCTATCCGTTGCGGGTTTTTTTTTCATGGATAATTATCTAAAAATATTTTCCAAGGTTTTTTTAATCCTAGAAATGCATCCTCTTGATTTCTAAAAAAAAATATTATAATGTTAGACTAAAGAACACGAAAATGTCACAATTATTTCAATATCAAAAAAGAAGCAACATTACTAACTATTTGGTATCCTTAGAGATCTTCTAACAATATGAAGAGAAATTAAAGACGAACTGGCCTCTTAATTTCCTGTTGAAAGCTGTCACAGTACAGCTGGTCCATATGTAACAGAAAGTGACTATGAAAGAACAAGACTCCACAATAAGCCAAGATGCTTCTTTTCTATTTGTCTGTCCAAAAGAGAAGCCTTGAGAGAATTAACTGCTGGCATACTGATTTGGTAATAAATGTGATTTGAAACATCACTGGAGAATGCATCCCAAGACAACTGCTCTCTTTGTGGAGCTGCTGACTGGTACTTTATCACTAAACATCAATCAGGCAGACCCAGTTCTGACAAGAAATGAAACTGCTGCAGTATTCCTTGAAGTGGGCCCCCAAGAGCATTTCTCACACATGAAAAGCTTTCGTGCTAAGATCAAGTCTAAAACCATACATGTGATTATACCCCTGGACTGAGAAATATATCATCCCCCTGCCACTTACCGAGGCTTTTAGTACAGGGCGCTTCCATCACTATATGCTGACTGCTGAATTTACTTACAATGACTCACAGTGTTAGAAGCAAGTTTGTAACCAGTACCCACTTCCTCCCAGTTTCTATCCTCTGCTCCCCAAACTGGATTAGGTTACATTTTCATTTCTTCTTCATGCTACTGTAAAACAGCTAAGACATCAGCTACGGCATTCATTCCCTTCAACTGCAGAAACAGCACAAGCCTCACAGATTTTAATGTTTGCTAACATTAACATGAGCCAAATACCTCTGCCCTGACTTTGGGACCCCTCATAGTGATTCAAATCAGGTACAAGTGACACAAAGTCCAAGAGATCTCAAAACCAGCTTTTTACTTCCTGTCCCCAACACAGAAGCCTTCCTGTAGCATAAGAAAGCTCAACGAGAATTTTAAATGTAAAGGTTTGTGCATGTGTGAGCTAATTTTGCTACTATTTTAGCCCTCCTGCTATCTGCTAAGACTGCTTTCCAAATAAAATACCAGTCTAATCCTATTTCTTCCCACTGTATTAAATATTAACTTTGCAGACTTCCAAGTTCAGATTAAGACATAATTTACCATATATCATAACTTTACATCTCCATCTTATGATGCACTCGGCAGAGTACCTCATTGTTTTTGCAGTACTTCTAAAATGGTGTGATCCTTTAAAGATGCTTTGAAAAGATTCGCAAAGAATTAAAAAGAAATGCATTCTTATTTGCAAAGCCAGCAACAATAAAGACAGCAAGTTATCAACAAGAAATAGCTGGCCATACACTCATGCTGTGACCAGAGTCAGTACAATATGCATCAAGAACATTTACGGCATTCATTACCCTCTATCTTAGGTTTGTGTTTTTATAAGCAAGTTTATTCTCCTGACCCAGTCACAAGGATAGCCTTATTTGGGATTTGTCCTCTGATTTCCCACAGAGATGCCATTGCCAGAGAGGAAAAACAAGGAATAATAATTGAAAGAATGGCTGGTACATTTTATCACTGGTAAGATGGCAACTTGTTTTGGGGGCAAAAAAAACCCCAAACAAAACCCAACATATCCAGAACATACCCAGAACATCATGAGACCAAGAAGAACGTGGTACACAGTCAGCTCTTCTTACAAGATAAAAATTATTTTGCATAAACTGGAAAGATTTTTCTAAGTGACTTCTTCAGACAAGCTCATGCTACCTGAGGGCTTAAGAGAGGTCTTCTGTTTTGAAACAAAAAACCTGGAAGAAAGCCCCAGCTGCCACATACCTGTACTGCACTCTCTCCTATGACTTGACGAATTTCCCTCAGTGTCTGGTAGTGCTCCAGCAGGTGATCACCACATATTATATCCACCTGTGGAAAAACACAAGCATGTTTAAGTCCAACTTCTCTCTGGAGTAGCAAAACAGCATCCAAGCCCTTTCAATTTTATTAGCAGAGTTCAGTGCTAGCATATTAGGCACTAAGGCCATCTTTACCTCTGTTGTCCAAATGTATTTAGCATTCACAGCACTACTGCACTGCCCTAATGCCTTTCATGGCCCTGACCTGGGCTCACTGCTGAACAGAGAGGACAGTTTATTGTTTCACTCAGTTTGGTGTGTCCACTGAAACAAGCTATTTAGTAATAGCTGTGATGAATTTAATGGGAATTTAGATCATGCATTAAAATGATCACACAAACATCTGGCATCATCCATCAATGGCAAAAGAGGGAAACTTGTTTGTGTCACTAACCCAAAACAGAGCCATTGCCCCCCTCATTCTTATCTTAAGGGAGAATAAACATGACAACTCCACTTAATACAGTGGAAGATGTGCCTTAATAGAAAAGAACATCTTGGTGCCATTGTTAGCAGTTGCATCACACAGTCCTCCTTCAGCATGCACTCAGTCAGTATTCCTGGGGTGCAGCTGCAGGGCACACTCAGCAGTTCCATGCATTGTCCTCTACTGCAGCTGAACTCTGTCAGTGGTGTCTGCAATTCCATGGGGGGCACTTTTGTTTAGTAACTGCCCATAAAAACAATAATTTTGTGGAAAACAAACCTTAATCAGGTATTTTGAATTCCTTGCCTTGATTATTATGAAAAATAGGTTTCTTTCTAAAGTTACCATGGATTTACTGTGCATAATGTAAATTCAGTCTCTAACATTCCAAATTAGAGCAGCTAACACAGCACTGTTTTTATCTCTCAGCTGGAGTTTACATTTTCCTTATGAGCAATTTCTAGATAAGGAAATGAGTAATGAGTGTGCTCTCATTTGTGAATTGACGAGACCTCAAAACCGAAGATAAGAGCATTGACAGTGAGCAGTCCCACAAGCTTTCTGCAAGGGAACTGCCTCAGCTCTGCCCCTGCAGCAGTCAGGGAGCACACTGCAAAATCATGACGTATTGTCTTGAGCAGCCACTTTCCACCACAGGATGCACTCTGCTGCAGCTATTCCACTCCCCAGATCTGTCTTCTGCAGGCTGACCCACTACCTCTCTCTTATTCTTCATGGAAAGATTTATTACGACTTAGGCTGGCAGACCACATTGTTCTGAGACTTGGGAATGCAGGAATTCTACTCCTCAGAGGTTCAAAATGGACTAATTTACTGCACTACCTGTAATTGCATGAGAACGATGCAGAATACTCTGTGTCTACTCTGTAATATTCGTGTTTGATTCCTAATGTGCAGAAGATGCAAACTGCTTAGCAATATTTCTGCTTTGAGCTTCCAGGAAGAAGCCAGGAAGTAAAAATTTGTGTGGACATGAGAGTAAATACTGATTAGCTATTGATCCCTATATACTCATATATTTAACATCAACATTTGATGTATTTAACAGAGTACTTGAAAAATTAATTTCTTTTCCTTTTGGAAAACTGTCTGCAGTTCTTTCTGCTATCTCTCATGCATTATTAATCTCTACAGTTATTACTGCAGGAAGACAAACATGACTGCTTTGCTTTCCAGCGACGTGAGTTTAATTACTTTTGCTTTATAAGTTTACTTCTGCAATTTTTATAGCATAAGGCACTGAAAACTCAATCTCGCTCCCAATGAAACATAACACATAAATGTTTTATATATTCTACAGAAATAGAGAATCTAATCTGTTTGACCAGTACAGGATGCAAACTGACAGTCACAGCTGCTGACAATCTCTCAAAACAGAATTAGAATGTTTGTTTGAAAGTACACTGTTGTACCTGCTGCTCCAGTTTCAAATGGCAGTCAGTTCTCTAAATACCAAATGCTTCATTCTCCTAATTCTAGCAGCAAAGCCTGAAATTCTGCCTGCTAATTGTTAAGACAGCATTCATTCTATAAGGACAAGAGAATAAAACATACAATGAAAAAAAAATCTCAGGTCAGTGCAAAAGTAAGTTGTGAAATGTGTCTCGGAGGAATCCTTGTGTCATGCAGGAACAAATATGTTCCATTACAAAAGAGGTATCAGCACCACAAGTGCTATGAATTTACTAAAATTTCAAATGACTGGTAAAATTGAAGCCAACTAGTACTGATTTCCTGAGACAGCAGTAAGTGTAGCTTGACATTTTGTTGAAAGGAAGCATGAAGGTGGATCTGCTGAACACTCAGTCACTTCTGTTAAAATTCTTACTAAAATTAAGTAGGTTTTCCATTATGCCATTTCCTTTCTTTTGGTGGCATGTCTGCTATTAGAGCTACTTCTCTAAAAGCCACCATAACAGACAATTATAAATTCATGCTCGCTAAGTAAGACAGAGATAAAAATAGAAAAAGTTCATGCAAGGGACACATCACATAAGACTCATCCCAAGGGAGAATTTGGCCTAGAAAGCAGTAGGCTTCAATCAATATTTTCCAAACCAAGTCATACTACCCAGGGAAGGACAAGGAAAACAAAGTTTTAGAGACTGACATGACTATTTGGGCTAGTTACTGAAAAACCTGTCAGAATTTCCCACTTCCTCTAGCTGCTGTTTACTTTCCAGAGGCCTTGGATGCTTTTACTGCAGGGTCTAAGATTGGCATAAAGAAACTGCATCAACAACTACACTGTGTATGAACAGAGTCCTTTCTCCCAGTTTCCCCCAAGACTGCAGTTCACACACTTTTAGGAATGCACATCTGGTTACAGAACATTTCTGTTCCATCAGCTACATTACTAAATTCCAAGCAGCTGAGCTGCAAGTCTTGCAGCTGTTTCCCTCATCCTTACAGAAGAAATAGCAGGAAGGAATACTGCTGCTGCAGGAGGAGCTCAAAGAAAATCACACCCTAAAGAAAACTTACGATGTCAAAGACAAGAATCTATTGGGTTCTAAACACCACAAGCTGTATTTAGCTCCTATCAGATGTTACCTACTTAGTTATTACTGGCAATTCCAGTTTCTAAGAAATTATTTTCACTCTCTCCCAACAAATTCCAGCAAGAATATTCAAGAGAGACCTTGTAATTAGAAGTATATATAAACACATACAGAAAGTTAATTGTTGCCCAAAGCACAAAGTTCAAAACAAAGCATCAGAAAGAGTAAACTACAGTCTGCCAGTTCAAGTGGTAGATAAAAATAAATGAAGCCTTAACCTTCAGATAATCTAGGGAATTTAAATCATAATCCATTTGCAAATACAAATACAGAAGTCTGAAAGTAACTGGAAGCCTCAGACTAGAAAAAAAAGAAGAAAGGCAGTAGCTTTGAAACTGCTTTTTAGACTATATATATACTGCCACACATGAGCCAGATGGCTTATTTCACATTTTCATTAACCTAAATCCATTGCACTTGTGCAGGTCAACGAAGAAGGGCAAGTATTAGCTAATATTCCACATGAAAAGATTAAGTCAGAGATGTCCAAGCAGAGCCAGGAGTTCAGGGGTGTGGATAACATGCCTTCTATCACATGGTCACCAAACGAGCTCTAAAAGGGAATGACAAACATTCTCAAATAGTACTTCTGCAGACGGTCAAACTATGCTGACACTCAGTAGGAACTGACTGCACTCACAAAACAGCCACACCTAGTGTCCTTATGAGAAGTTTCAACAATGAAACCAAAAATGTAATTGACACACTGAGGAGATAAAGGAGGAAACACTCTGAATTCCCAAATTTTTCAAAAATAAGCCTGGATATCTTCAAGACAACAGTCGTGACTCGGGGCATAAAAATCAGCTACAGGTTTCTAATGACCAAAAAACTTGCCAAGAAAAAATGAGAGCACATCATTGAAGATGAGAAAAAAAAAAGCAGCCAAGGCATCTGTCTGTAGAAGAAAGAAGATTTATTATTTTCTCCAAACAGGCAGGGCTTGCACAGAAGAGGCCAAGGATTAGAACCAGCCAATGATTGTGCCTTACACCACAATGGCAAACCAGATACTCACAGATAGGAGTGACTGTCTCAGCTTCAAGCAACATCTTTAGAAAGGAAGTCTATGAAATGATCAGCTTTTGAGCTGTAGTAACATTTACCCACTAACAGGGGATGGTACCTGTCTGGCAAAGTTCAAGTAGAAAGTAACTAATGGGTGAAAAATTCTCAAGTTCTCTTAACAGATGATCTCAAGATTTTACAATCTGAAAGACACCCAGCACACAGGCTGATTTTTAAAGATGGACACCTGCAGTTTCCAAGACAGAGATGCTCAGTGTTCCTGAAAATTGAGATTCTGATGTACTATTTAAGAAAATCCAAACAAACAAAACAATTCCTTCCCCTCAAATAAACAACTAAATAATACAAGAAGTTTCTCCAGTCTCATTTTGAGGACACTTTTATTTGTTTAGAATATCACCACGTAAAAGCTACAGACTCTCACTGAGAGGAAACCAGCAAAGAAAAATACATGAATTCCTCTGCAGGATGAATAATTTATATCTGATTTCCTTTGTCACTACTGGAAAGGTTAGCAGCATGAATACTTATTACTGAAGCACACAGTCATGCTTTACAGTCCCACAGCTACTGCTGTATGAAAACAGCCCTAACTCCAAACCCAGCACTAAACTCTACCATTTGCCTATTCATTTCAGCATCAGTTTGATCTTCCAGGAACTGAAAGCTTTAAGAATTATTTACACATTACGGACCTCCTGCACTTTCCCAACTGAATGGCTGCTGAAATACACTGAAGAATTGGAAGCTGGTTTTGACATGCAGTTCCTCTCAAAATGGCTGAGAAATATGAAGCTAAATTCCTTTGTACCATATTCTGCTCCTTTGAATTCTTATTTGGAGGAGCGTGTTTGTATTTGCATTCATACTTTTCATTTCAACACATCCATCCATAGCAAAATTCTTTCTTAGCCTTTGTTTGCCTTCAGGTAAATTTTATTATTATTCAGCTTGCACCTGTCTCTGCCTTTGCATGCTCCCACATTCCCACTTTCCTGTCTAGTTTTACCTTTGAAACAGCAGAATCCCTTGGCTTGGAATTTCACTGGCTGAAATTTTACATGGCACTTTAGAAATTCTGTCCAATTAGTACAGTACTATGAAAATCTGAACAGTCTGATTGTTGCAAATGAGTTAGAAGGGCTGTTCCTTGCAGATCACAAGATTGTAAACAATTATTTTTTTAATCCTTACTGTATAAAAAACTCTAACATTACTTCTAGAATCTACTGAACAATGGAAATGTCTGTCCAAAGCACAGACAACTTGTGACTGCTACAGCAAGTGATGTACCTGACAAGCAGGGTCTAGATCCATTTTTCTTCTGAGGAATTTCTCCACATGTCCAATCGTTGCTTCCCCAGAAACACGCACAAACTTCTTTTCCAAAGGCTGCACAGAATAAATAAAGATTTTAAATTAAAGTTAAGTTAAAGGTTTTGGCACTAATCCCTCATAAACTCCAAACTCAAACAACATACAATAAGCAGCCTAATAACACAGAAGCAGCTTACATTCTTGAACCCTTCTCTGATCTACCTGCAGATTAGCTCATAGGGAATGGACTAAATACATATTAAGACAGCACATGCTGCTTAAACATTTGAAAAATAATAAGCAACTGATCGTTTTTTAAAATGTTTTAAACAGCCCTATGTTCTGTGTGGCCCAAAAACCCCAGGATAAACAAGGCAGAAAGAAGGGCAAACATGAGACAGAAACGGTACGAGGCGATATTGAAGATGAAAAAAGATGATGAAAAAAATACTGTGATATACGAGGATAAAAAGAAGAAAAAAAGCTGGGTAGGTGTGATGTTATACAACAATAGGTTTGAAATACACTGTAATACAAGATTGGTTATTATTATTCTGGCGAAAGCTCCAGCTGCACTCAGTATTCTTTACTCAGATAGCAAAGAAAACCAAACTAAATTAAATATACTCAGGTTATAATTATTTCTGAAGTAAGCTGTAAGACAAAAATTTAATCACATTCGTACCTTAAAATTCCCTGCACCTTCATTAGCTCTGAAAAAACAAGAGTAAATAGTCAACATTGCTAAGATTATTAATATCCTCAAGCTCTTTATTGTAACAGTGACTCTGATTTATGAGTCTTTCACATCCAACTTATTTTCCCAACTCAGGCTCCTCCTTTCATTAAATTGCTATATATAAAATAATACTGGACTGAAGTTATATATCTTTTTCTCCTACCCTTTCTTTTTCTGGTCCACTTTTCTTGTGAATTCAGCTAATTACAATGTTAAGGTTTTTCCACATAAAATGCGAATAAAAACCAACACAGCCCAAAGTAATTTTAAAACACAACATAATACTAATTTTCATAGGAGTAGGTTGCAATATTGATGCTGCTTAAACATCCATACTTCATGATCCTTGATATTTGGAGCCTTAACAGACAGTACCTAAGAAGTTACTGACAGAACACACCCAGCCACCTAAGGGGCTCTCTGGGCAGGATGTTGGCCTTCCACACTGTTCATATGACAAAATTAATGCTAATGCTATCTAGGAACTCAGAAAAGCAGCATGTGTTTCTTTGCAATGTGAAATACATACAAAGGTGGCAAATAACCAAATTTCCAGCTGGCTTCAGCCAAGGTTCACTGATTTGCACAGCCTGAGCATGTGACCTACCACTGATCACCTATACTCCACGTCTCTTTCTTGTAGTGCAATGTGTAAATTTCTCAATTAAGGCCAATACACAACATTTCACTATTCTCATATTTCATTAGCAAGTATGTACATATGAAAGAAAAAACAGTGCAGTATTTTCATTGCACTGGAGATGGCAAAAAATTAAACATTGCTATAAATCACTTGACCATTTGCTACAGCAAACAAATATAACACTTGTGCAGACCACACCTTAACATGGCACTTTGAATTATTGTGATTGAGTATGCCCACCTCTAAATATGTACCACGCATCAGATAGAGCTAAGTAAATCTGTCATGAACTAAGAAACAAACATAAATAATCTTTTTTCATTACAGTTGTCATTTTCTTTGATACAGTTCCAAAGCCATGGGTGAGCACATTATAAACTGTAGAGACACAATGTATACAGTCAGACTTTCAAAGTAACAATTTCTTCTGGCTGGTCCAATCTCTTCCGAGTTTTCTTTACCCAAAATGCTTTATTAATCTCCCATTGCCACAACAATCTCTTTGATTTTGACATATAAATTATCAAAGGTTTAAAAAGTCACTAGAATAAAGTATGATGTAGATGGTGTTAAGCCACCATCTTTTATTGTTAGAAACATTCTCTACTTCCCTTCATATAAATAACAAAACCACAGTGGACAGTTCCACATGGTATAAATGGTATTTGCACAATATTACCTGCTTTGCTGCCAATGCTGGACATTTAAAATAAAACTACCAAAAAACAAAATACAACAGATCCAAAAGTCATCTTGTTTCTCAGGCAGATACAATTTTACTAGGTTAGAGGTCTAAATGGACCTCTGCAAGTCAGGCATGAAGAAAATGAACAGTGAAATTAAGGCAGGTATGTGGATTCATTATGTTAAAAACTTTCTATTACTTGAAAGCCGCTGAGTGCTTTCTCCGAGCACATCCAGCATTAACGGTGCTGCCACCTACAGGGATCAGGGACTGCAACAGACAGGGATTTTTCTGTTCAGTTTGCTGAGACTGCACGACTTTGTTAAAAATAAAACACATCTACATTTTAGAACTATATTCCTAGGAAGCTACTTTTAAAGGAAAATACATCTTAAACATTTAATTATCTGCATCATCTACCTGTGCATAGCTGGCTGTCACTATTGCACTGTAAGTTAAAACTGTCTCCCCACTATTATATGAGATGGAAGAAATGCATGTTTAATGAAAACAAGAGTCAGTTAATGGTCCATCACATGCTAGCAGCACCTTCATGACAATCAGTTGCTCTGACATTTGCCCACAGCTCACCCAATAAACTCCAGAAGAATGGAAATGTCAAGTTCTGGTGGGATCCGGAACACTGAGCCCAGAACTTTTCGTGGTCTTCCTCTGCTCGGTGGAACTGGCTGTGGGACAGCTAAAATATTCAAGTAGCCAAAATGCAAAGATAACTTGAAATAAAAGCAGCATAAAATACTAGCATGCACTGAGCAAAACAGAATAGATCACCAGGTTAAAAAGCCCATGCAATTCATCCTCTTTTTTTATTACTAAATCAGCTCTTCCTACATTCTATGCTGTGTATCTGAATCAGAAATTTAATAGCTTTCAGCACAGTACTCTCCAAAGAGCTTTATTTGATAGGAAGACGCAAAATAATTAGAATAATCCCCCACTGTTTAGCAAACTTTGAAGCTCTTATTTTTACTCCTTTGTTATGTCTATTACTTATTAACAGCCAGAAAATAACATTAATGCACATTTTATATATATTTCCTGGTTGTAAGCAAAATACGTAGTTTGGAATAATAAACCCTGATCAGGGTTTAAGTGATGCCAGTTAATCTATTTTTGTAATCTGTGATCTGTGACAAGTTATAATTTCCAGATAACTAAGAATCTCATATTTCCAGCAGTACTTCCATCTTCAGTTGTGAACTAACATTTTAAAGAAAGCCCTTAAGAATAAATTATATGGTATTTCCTTAACAGTGTTTCTTAAAGTGATTACAGCTCACCTGGTTTGGGCACTTCTAACCCTCTTTCTTTATAGAAGTCATGCATTTGTTTTTTCTCTCCTGAAAAAAACACACAATACAGATTGATATGTTTCAGATGCTGAAAATATCAATCCTCATTGACCAATTTTCAATGGTTAGAGCAGTAAAAACTTTCCAAGTTTCTACAGACCTTCACCATCACTAGTATTTCATGAGGCTGAGATACTTAAGAAACCCAGACTAAGTTTTTGTTAGTAAAAACTGGGAGGAAATCAGAGAAACTGGTCATAAATAATACTGAAATAGCTGCAAGAACTAGTATCTTTCTGGCTGTCATGTCTCATGACATGACATGGTATTTTATAAGATGTTCACATAGAGCACAGTACTTTTATCCTATAGTTATATATACACAAATATTTGTATATATACATATATTTTTTACATATATGTTCACGGTATACAAGGCAATACCATCTACAGTCCACACATATCCACTAGATTGTGTATTTCACTCAACCCACCCAGAGGGACTGTGCAGGATCATTGGCTCCCAAAGTTGAAGATAAATGAGATTAGACAGTAAACACATCTAAAATCAGACAAGTAAATATGGCAATGAGGGGAAAAAAAAAAAAAAGCATTTGAAAGAATCAGTCTTGGAATTTTTTTCTACTGAGTCAAGAGAACATTTTACACAGAATTATATTAAATGGTCCTACTAAAGTTAGAGGAATGACGGTGAAATATTATCTGTATGTTTATCTGGATACAGTGACAGCTGTGTTGCATGAGACAAGGTACACATCACTACCACAATAGCATTTAGCAGTCAGAAATATACCGGTTGTCACAGTTAATTCATTACAACTTGTAACCAAACATCACTAAGCTATTTTAAAGAATCCAGAGTAGAAAAAGGCTTTGAATTACTGTTTTCTGTTCTTTTCAATCCCTAGATAGCAAAATAACAAAGAAAGGGACTTACTTTCCTCCAGATTGACAACTAATTTATAGACTATATCTTGCAGTTGTCGGTCCAGTCTATGAAACAGGGAAAAAAAAAAAGAAAAAAAAGAAGTCTTTGGTGCAAGACAAAATGGTTTCACTAAACTGTAACAAAGATGCCAAATACAACATTGAAATGGGATGTACAAGGAGTGACAGAGTAGCAACTTCACATCTCTCTAAATCCTCATCCTGACAGCAGAGCTCCAACAGAAGCCATGTAAAGTTTAAAACACCACCCTTTATGAACAGCTCAAGAAACTAAACTCAATTTTTTGAGTTAATAAATATACCATGCCAAAAAGTCTTCATCTTAAAAGCAAATCAAAGCAAATAGTTCAATGTTTGTATCACCTGTAACACTGAGCAAATGAATAAAAATACCCAGGGCAGGGGTAACAAACCCTAGAAATTGATACAAACTAGATAAAACAATAAAGAGAGTCTTTTTATCTTAATTATTGAGGTGAAGCTCATACTAGTGAAGAACACAATGTATTTCTTGTAACCATTTCTTTGTTTCAAAAAGGAAAGCACTGCAAGTCTGCAAAACAAAACATTGAAAAGCAAGTAACAAATCTATAAAAATGGGACAAATTTATTACCTGATATTATAGAGGGGCTGTGTCTGATGTACAACAATATTGCACTTTGGACATCTGTTGCTATAGTAGAAGTGTCTCACAATGCAGCTTTTACAAACTGTAAAGAAAAGAAACCCCGTAGGAGTCACATGTCCATGACACAGTGCCATCTGTTCAAAGGGTAAATACACCCAGACGTCCCATACAAAATTTGTCAGAGACAAAGTGAAGTCACTGAACACTCCTAATCCAATGGATGCATGGGTGAAAGCTTAATGTGTATGTAGAATGTGAGCAGAGCTAAGGCTGAATATTGACTGCTGAAAAACACCCTACAAACACTTTCAGTAGAAACAAGGTGAGAAATGCTAACTCTGCCATTTTCATTGTGTTTTACAAGTCCTTTAAAATTTTTGAAGGAATGCTACTCAGTGGAAATACCTAGAATAAATAACCTACTATCAAGTCAGGTCCCCATCAGCATGAACAGAAGGAACTGTTTCCATAACATTTACCAGGATGACTCTAAGACACCACCACAGTTCAATTTGCAACATTATGCTGTCTTTACAAACAGTTGTGCTTCTTTGTAAATTGCAAACTGCGCTGAATACTGCCTGCTATACAACAAACTAGTGAGCAGTGCTCCAAAAAAGGGAAAAAAAAAAAGAGAGAGAAAGTTTCCTTCTATGCAGTGTGAACGTTTGGGAGATCTAGTAAACCAGGATTCTTGGATTCAGGTATGAATATGGATGTGGCTGAGAGAGTCAGTTTCACAGAAGGTGTTTTATTAGTTTGGAGAGAAAACAGTACTATTAGCACTGGGAAAATTGTTGGCACTAGGATCGAGGGGTAAAAATAACAAGACAAGCACATTTATTACGCACCTATTTCCATTCATCAGATTATGGACAAACTGTCCCATGGGTGCAGACCACAGTTTGTGTATCTGAACCGGTGCTCCCACACAGGCGTTTATGGGGTTTTGTGAATTTACAAGCTCACATCAACAACAGCTTAGGAAACTTTCCAGTCCATTAAAAGCAGAGCCACTCAACTTTCTTTTCTCAGTTATAAACTCAAATTTCCAGAGCCTACTTAAAAAAAAAAAAAAATTAAGAAAATGTATGTAGTAGCTCTGCTTTTGTCTTACTTAGCCTTTACCTTTTCCTCCATCTTCTTCCTTCTTAATATGGAAAGCTGACTTAATGATTGAGTGGTTTAATAATTTTCTGATGCTTAAAATACCCACAAATATATCTCGCTTAAGGAACAGAATAAAAGCAACACGTCTACTTTGAAGAATGTATTTTTCTGAACTCAGAACATTTAAACAGCTGGACTGGTTTGAATTTGCAACTGAACCCTTAGACAGACAACACTGACAGATACTTACAGGTGTGCAGACATTCTGTAATAGTTGTAGCATCGATAAAGTAACCTTTGCAGATGGAACACAGGATGTAGGGGGTCAACTCTGCGAGGTTTATCATACGCTGCAAACAAAAATTGGTAAGAGTTTGAATACATAGGCTAAGCCATGAAATTCCCTGACGGCAGCTTCCAAAATACCATAGCATTAAAACCATGGGAAAAAAACGGGATCAATATGTTACAGGAAGGGGTTTTCCTAACAGATCAGTTGCTTCTCATATTTTTTCTCGTATCTTTTCTAAAGACTTTTACCTAGTCTTCTAAACTGAGATTTTTGCCAACAGTAATCCAATTTGTTTCATGAATCATACCTAAAAAGAAAACTTTAAACAATAATTTTGGGAAAAGTTCTTTTGAATAAACTCTTTTAACAAAATATCACATAGCCAGCAAGCTTGAAGTAGATAGGGTGGCAAACATCATTATTTGAAAATGCTCAGCAGTGCTCAGTTGGACTCTCAAATCAAGATATAGAGAGAGTTTGTATGACAAGAGACAGTAATTTCTTGTTTGAGCACACAGTTATGGATCATACAAATACACATAGAAGCTGAAATTTTCCTGCTTTGAATCCTGGTCATGAGGAACATTTACGAGGAACGCACTCAAGTAGTTCCACAACAGCTTCCCTGGCTGAATAACTTATTTCAAAAAAGAACAAATTTCTTCAACAGCGACGATCTGCGATGTGTCTGAAAGAGGTGACACATTAGATTCTTACGTTTCCCCTCGTCTCAAAGCCCGAGTAAATGGCTTTCTTTCCCTCAACGCCACCATTCATTTCGCCCACGTGCCACCGTCTACCACCCTCTCGGCAACGCCGAGAGTTTGTAAGGGTTCCACCTAAATGAGACAGATGAACCGAACTGGGGTAATAATATAATAAATACAAAAATAAATAACAAAATAAAATAGTAAAAATAATAAAAAGCCCATTACCACACGCGGGGCACGCCGGGAGCGGGGCCTGGCGTGCCCCGGGCACCCTCCCGCCCCCTTTACCTCCCGGTCGTCGTCCGAGTCGAGCTCTCCGTCATCCGTTCCGAACCGAGCCCTGGTGTCGCTCTCCATCTCCTCCTCCTCCACCTCCTCTTCCTCCTCGTCTTCATCGTCGTCGTCCTCATCGCCGCTGGACTCCGAGCGACCCCGCTCGAACTCGAAGGGGAGGGAGCGCGACCCCGAGCAGCTGGGGGCCCCCTCCATGTCCCGGTCCTCATCGGCCGGGCCCAGGCCCTGTCCCGCGCCCGCTCCATCCCCGCCCGACAGCGCCGGGACCCCGGATCCGGCGTCTCCCTCCATGTCCAGGGACCGGGGCTGGCACGGATCGGGATCTGTCCACGGCCCGGGGCGCATGCGTGGGAACGCCGCGGGGCACGCTGGAAAATGCAGTTCTACAGAACGCACGGCTGCGCTACCGCCCGTGCGCTCAGCCACAACCGGTTTGCAGTTTATAACCCCACGGCGCCCTTTTTTTATTTTTTTATTTTTATTTTTTTTCCCCAAGCGACTCATCAATGAACGCTCAATTTGTCCTATAAGATTCTCAATCACACAATACCAATTTCATTCAAAATAAGGTTTTAATTCTGCAACATAATTAAATTGTTTGGGTTGCAAGGGACCTTAGAGATCACTTAGTTCCAACCGCCTGCAATGGGCAGGGACAGCTTCCACTAGAACAGGCTGCTGAAGGCCCCATCCAACCTGTCCCGGAACACTTCCAGGGCTGGGGCACCCACAGCTTCTCTGGGCAACCTGTGCCAGTGCCTCACCACTCTCACAATAAAGAATTTCTTGCTAACATCTAATGTAAACCCGCTTTCTGTCAGTTGAAAGCCATTCTCCCTTCTCCTGTCACTACATGCCCTTGTCCAAAGTTCCTCTTCCATCTCTCTTGTAGCCCCTTTAGACACTGGAAGGTGCTATAAGGTCTCCCTGGAGTCTTTTTTTCTCCAGGCTGAACACCCCCAGCTCTCTCAGTCTTTCGACAAGTATCACCGAAACTCAGTTTAACAGACACGATTAAAAGAAGCAGTATTAGAAATATCTGGAGAACTCAGCGGCCCAGCCGTAATTAAGTTAATTGGGCGCCCGGCGCCTAAGGGCACACAGGGCACACAGTCCCACGGCCACCCTCGGTCAGCTCCCGGGAGCTCCATGAGCCGCGCAGTGCCCACACCGCCCCTCGGCCCTCACCGCGCCCCCGCTGCCACAAAGCGCTTCCGCCAGCGTCGCAAAACGAAGCCGCGCGTGCCTGCGGAGTCAGCGGCGGCAGTGCCCTTCCTTTGCCCTCACTGTCGCAAAGGCGGTCGCGCCTGGCGGCAGCCGCGCGCCGCCGGCGAATGGAAGGCGGCGCAAGATGGCGGCGCTGCATGAGGAGCCGGCAGAGGTAGCGGCGGTGCAGCCGGACCCCGAGGCGGGGACGCCGCCGCCGCCGCCCGCGGTGCCTCCCGCCGCCGCTCCCGCCGCCGTCCCGGCCGCCGCGGCTGAGGGAGAGGCAGCGGGCGCCGGTGGAGATGCGGCACCCCCGAAGCCCGCGGCGCCGGGCCCGGCCGCCTCCCCGGCGGCGTTGGACCGGCAGACGCTTGTGGCCGTACTGCAGTTCCTGCGGCGCAGCAATCTCCGCGAGTCCGAGGAGATCCTACGTCGCGAAGCCCGCCTGCTCGGCGACGACCTGGGTGCCGCCGCCCTCAGCCCCGCCAGCGCCGGGCTCCTGGGGGGCTCCGGCAGCGACGCGGACTCCGGCGAGGCGCTGCTCGGCCGGGGCACCAGCGCTGCCGCCGTCGCCATAGGAGGCAACGTCGCCACTGTCGCGACTTCCAGCCCCGGGGTGGCTGCAGTTGCCGCCGTGCCGCCGGGGAAAGGTGAGGCCCGCGGGGACTGCGGGGTCGGTCCCTCGTCTCGGCGGGAACCGCGGGAAGCGCGGAGCCCGTGTGCTGCTCGCAGCCTCGGAGGCTCCCCGTTGTGCTGGGACGCAAGGGTCGGTGTCAGGTTCTCGGTGCCACCGAGAGTCTACCCCGGCCTTCCGAGAGATCTCTGGATGTCTCATTTTCCCATAAAATCCGTGGAGAAATCCGGATCTCCTGGAGCAAGGGACCAAGGACAGGGTGTCTCGCATTTGCAGGGAGCAGTGTGAGGCGAGAAGTGCTCCTACTTGTCTTTGTGTCCCATCACAACCGATAGAGGAGCATGAGCAGGAGGTTTCCATTGTAGTTAGTGGCGATTGTCCCGGGTCTGGCCGCAGGGAGGAGAACAGAGGTCTGATGTACAGGCTGCGTTTTGGTGAAGGAGCCATGGGATATTTGTAGATGAGGCTTTCTGCATTTCTTTATCGAGTTTCTGAGTATTTGAGATGTCCTTTGGATATTTCAATTCTAGGTGTTGTTAATCAAAGTGTTCTGTGAGGCAGCTTTACTGAATAATGGAATTTCAGGAACTGCTAGTCTGAGTTCCAATGAGTGTATAGCATGAATTCAGCTTGTTCCTGACATCACCAAATATGATTGCTTTTATATAAAAGACAAAACAATGGAAGTGTGTAACAACTGCTGTGTAGAACAGAATTGTCGGAGTGTTAAGTGTCCCTGCTCTCTGATGGTCATGTGGTGTTCTTGGTGAATTGCTCACTTAGTGTACTTAACTTGCTTATTTACTGGAAGCAAAATAATTATAGTGGGTATGTCTTACATTCTGCTCCTTGTTTAGGAGTTTCTAGCCCCAGCAGTAAAATAACTCATTCTGATGATGTTAGTTGCTTCTTCCTTTACACTTAAAATCCTGGCTGAGTTAGTCACTAAGTGCCTACCTTACAGGCAACTGTTGGCAGGGAAGGTCCAAAAAACTGCTGGAGAGAATTGTCTGCTGGATTAATGTGCTCTCACCTGCATTGTTTAGACACACAAGACGTGTTTTGCTCACCTGACCCGGGGGCTGTGGCCGCTGTTTGTTTGCTGGCTGTTGCCGACTGTCTGAGCAGCTGCTGTTGTTGGCTGGTGCCTTTGCAGTGGGCGGGGCGGTGGTCGTGGAGGACCAGCCGGACGTGAGCGCGGTGCTGTCGGCCTACAACCAGCAAGGGGACCCGGCGCTGTACGAGGAGTACTACAGCGGGCTGAAACACTTCATCGAGTGCTCCCTGGACTGTCATCGGGCAGAACTCTCTCAGCTCTTTTATCCTCTCTTTGTGCACATGTACTTGGAATTGGTTTACAATCAACATGAGAGTGAGGCAAAGTCTTTCTTTGAAAGGTAATTTTCATTTCTAAGTTTGCATTACTTTGTGTTTGTTTATGTATGTATGCAGGGGTATATATTATTTTTCTTCTCTAAACTTGAAGAGATTTGAAATCTGAAGTAACAGTGCCATGGGTTGTAGTAACTTCTTAAATTCTTTTCAAATCTCCTGTTAGAAAGATGTGCAAACTATTCAAATGTGCATTGGCAGAGTTTGCACCCTGTTAATGGTGTGCTGATGGGCTCCTTGCTGCAAAAGTATCAATGAAGTGATCCTGCATCTTTAAGGAAAGATTGTGGGGTCAGTTTTTAGCACTGGAAGATTGCACTGAGATGCTGAAATAATGAATGCTATAAGTATTTGCTGATATTATAGCATGTATGTTGAAATTCTTCAAATGAGCTTAAAGAAATTAATTTCTGGCTAATCTATAACTTTCTGTACTTTTGCTATGCTTTACTGGTTTATCACTTGAGAAAAAAAATAGAATTTAATTTGTTTCGTGGAATCAGACCAATTGTGAAATACTTCAGTCCAAAAGGTAACTTTGTTTCCCTTCAAATGGTTCTGTAAATAGTTAAAATGTCCCTTGCCACAACTATTTTATAAAAGTTTATAACAAGTATACCATTTATCATATCTTAAATTGTTTCAACAGATTTCATGGGGATCAGGAGTGCTATTACCAGGATGACCTGCGTGTGTTGTCAAGTTTAACCAAAAAAGAGCATATGAAAGGTAACGAGACCATGCTGGATTTTCGAACAAGCAAGTTTGTGCTGCGCATTTCCCGTGACTCTTACCAACTCCTGAAGAGGCATCTTCAGGAAAAGCAGAACAATCAGATCTGGAACATTGTTCAGGAGCATCTTTACATCGACATCTTTGATGGAATGCCTCGCAGTAAACAACAGATAGATGCTATGGTTGGAAGCTTGGCTGGGGAGGCAAAACGAGAGGCTAATAAAGCAAAGGTAGGAGACAAAGATTGTTGCACTTTTTACAAATCTCCTTGTTTTTACATGGAGATACCTTTGTATAGATTGACAGTCATAACTTGAGATCTTAAAAGACAGCATGAAGAGAACAAAGGAAGGGAACTGTACAGGCAGGTATTGACAGGAGTAGAGACATCAAGATGTATGTCAGGTGGATGAAACTGCTGAACCCTTTTGAGAGAAAACCTTGTTTTCAGCCCACTGAACTAAACTTAAACTAACTCATAAATTACTTTGGAGTTTTAAAATGGACACCTGACTATTTGGCTTCCTGTTCTGTATGACAGATAGTAATTTTGACTTGCTACTGGTTGTTACTAGAAGAGCTGTGTGTGTAGAACCACAGTACTATACAAATCAATGAGGTAGGGTGAGGATTCTGCTTTAAGCAAGGGCTAAGAGATGGTGGGAGAAGTTACAGTAGTCCAGATCAGTTGGCTGGGTAAACCAGAAGAACATGTACTATATTCCTTTTGAGCTAAGCAGTAATATATCCTGTAATATTAAACAGAGCAGTTTTAAAGGGACAGCTCTATTGCTTGGAATACTACATTGAAAAGTTACCATTAAAAATTTTAGTTTTCAGTAAGAACAGCATTTACTGTTTTTTCTTGTGTGGTTTTTTAAATTGGTTTGTAGGTTTTCTTTGGGTTATTGAAAGAACCAGAGTTTGATGTGCCTTTGGATGATGAAGATGAAGAAGGAGAAAATGAGGAAGGAAAGCCAAAGAAGAAAAAACCTAAAAAAGATAATGTAGGGTCAAAAAGTAAAAAACAGGACCCTAATGCTCCTCCCCAAAACAGGTACCGAGGAAATGATGTGTAGAAAAGTCTTTAAGTCCAGTCTTGTCAATCCAGTCTTGTCAAGCCAAATCTGCATCTCTGGCTCTTCTCTCAATGGCATTTTTATAATTTTGGCTATTTTGGCTGTAGACAGCTTTAGCTGTACAACTTCTAAGGTAGATCATGGAACCCTTAGCATGCAATCCTCTGTCATTGCCCATCAGGTCAATCTAGATTTCCCTTGATGAAACTTCACTTGGTTGCCCACTAATCTTTTGAGGTCATACTCAATTGTTTATCTTGTTGCAGTACCTGTCTGAAATTCTGACAGCTGCTGGCTCTCTTTCTTACCAGTTAGTCTTCTAAATAGTCTTCCATTTTTTCTAATTCTTGTTTCTTATTTGAATACTGAGGTATGGGGTTGCATGCGAGGTTCTCACTTCCTTTGTTTGGATTAATAGCAAGGAAGGTGGTTTTACTTTGTACAAATGTGTGCTTCTTGTGTAGAATTCCCCTGCCAGAACTGAAAGACTCTGACAAGTTGGATAAAGTAATGAATATGAAGGAAGCTGCGAGGCGAGTGCGTCTTGGACCAGAGTGCCTGCCCTCCATCTGTTTCTACACCTTCCTTAATGCTTACCAGGTTGGTAAAAGAGTTTGGGAAATAGGGGAAAGAGAATCAAAATTATGAGCATCACACCTGCTAAAGAAAAAAGACGTAACAGTGTTGGCAAGGGTTATTGGAGTATTTGGATTAAGCATTGCCAAGTTTATGTCCCAAAATGTTCAAAATTCTCTTCAAAGACTCCTTAAACTATAAAAAATTGCCACGTTCCTTGGTTTTTCTTGAATTTTGCTATAATTCCTTCTTTCACTTTTCCTGTCCTAATTGTTTCCTGCAGAACACAGTAGATGTTTTGCACTAGAGTACTGGAAAGCAATCTCTTTGTCACTACTGACTGTACTTCATACATAAAGCTTTATTTTTAATGGGGCAAGAATTTGTGTGTGTTTATGTTTATCTTACAGTAATCCTCTCTATTTTTGTAAATGAGTCTAATTACCTTTGAAATAGTTGTTAGGATTTTGTAATATTTGCAGTGTATCGTGAGAGATGCAAACAATATAACGTGGATATTTTGTGTGTAGGGCCTGACTGCAGTGGATATTACAGATGACTCCAGCATGATTGTAGGAGGCTTTGCTGACTCTACTGTCAGAGTGTGGTCTGTGACTCCAAAAAAGCTACGTAGTGTGAAAACAGCTGCAGGTAATTAAGACAATAACACTTAATAGGAGTATACGTAACTTGTGACATTTGTGTTCTGCCTGAACAGGGAAGATAGCTGTGGCAGGAGAGTTGGCTGCAGTGGTTAGATGCTTCACTTTGAAGAAACAGTGTGTGTACAGATACATGATTACATCTTGCATGCCCCCATTAGGAACAGTTTTAAAGGAATGAGAAATCTGGTGGTTTATACCTGCTATGATGTGATCAGCGCACAGAGCTTGGAACTAGCCATAACTAGTGTGGAATTAGCCATAACTAGTGTGGAACTAGCCATAACTAGTGTGGAACTAGCCATCTTGCTTCTTACCTGGATGGTAACTAATGGGTGTAATAGACAGTCGGGGTTAGGTGATCTAGGGGAGAGGCTAGAGGTATCATGGGGGAAAGGATAGGAAGGAACTCTGAGAAGGCTGGAAAAGAGTGTCCTTAGCCAAACACCTACACAAATTCATGGAAACCAGCCTGCTTTAATTCTGTGTAACAGTGTGTTGTGGTTGAAGCTGGAGACTGTGGAAATGTTTCTTAATCTTGATATTTAACTGAGATGTCATGCTGACATTTATCATTGAACTTCTGACAGTTATTCTGATACATGAACTTTGAAATCTTGCAGACCTGAGTCTCATTGATAAAGAATCAGATGATGTCTTGGAGAGGATCATGGATGAGAAAACAGCAAGTGAGTTGAAGATTTTATATGGTCACAGTGGACCTGTCTATGGCACCAGCTTCAGTCCTGATAGGTAAAAGTTTACAAGCTAACTAGTTTGCTTGTCTTCAGTTTCAATTGCATGCTACTCAATGAGAATATTCTTAATGTGGCTTTTTCCGGGTTAAAGCAGTTCCTGCTCTTGCAGCTTGTAAGAAACTGTGTAAATACTCATAAGGTTCAGGGTGTTGAGCTCTGTCAGCTATTACTGAAATCAACTATAGCTGAGAATACCAGCATCATTTTGGACAGTTAGAACTTAGATGGCAAAACTAGAGTTTTGCAAACTGTAGTTTAAGCTGGGTTTTAACTAACTGATATATATAGGGGAAAAATACTGCAGCACTGATATAACTTAAGAGTGTTGCAAAACTTAAAGTCTCAGTAGCACATCATTGCGCTTCAAGTTTCTCATATTCTATTGAGACTTCATTTTCGGAAACTATGGAACAGTATCTTTAAAATAAGAGATTTTAAACCTTTGCGTAATGACGGGAGTCTGGACAGTGGAAAAGAGGTTTAAATGTCTCAGGCTTTGCTTTTGCTTGTGTTTAGTCAGGAAACAGCCACCACAGAAACACAGCTGAGAAGTAAACTTTGTGTGGAACAAATATAGTCTGTAATTATTAATTGAGAAAGAGAGCATGATATAAATTCTCTTTCACGGAATCATGAAATTTTGTTCAGAGTTGTAATAGAAGATCTTTAAAAAATATATAGTGTAGCAGTCTACTAGTCATTTTTTCATGTAACTGGAATTCCTGAGTAAAGACCTCCTCTGTGGTGTGTTTTTTCTTTTTTTCCCCTCGTTCTCCTCACTATTAAGTGCCATCAGAATTAATCATCAATGTCAAGTCATCTCTTTTTTTGCATAAGGGCCCAGAACTGGGTTCTGCTTGAATTGGTTATTGTTGCTTACTGCACCGAAATGCTGATTTTTGGGTGACGTGCCAAACTGGTGTTGCTGAGGGGACACTTCTATCATGGACATCTCACAGTGTTTATGCAATATTTATACAGCCCCCTTGTGAGTTTGATATGTTATATGCTATACTTTCTCCTGTGACAGGAACTATCTGTTGTCCTGTTCTGAGGATGGCACTGTGAGATTGTGGAGTCTCCAAACATTCACATGTTTGGTGGGATATAAAGGACACAATTATCCAGTTTGGGATACACAGTTCTCTCCCTATGGTTATTACTTTGTGTCTGGGGGACACGACAGAGTGGCTCGGTAAGAAACTGCATGTGTTTTTTACTTCTCTGGGTCAATTTGTGGTGGATCAACCCTGAAAGTCATTAGCTAATATACCCTTGCCTACTCTATTACTCAAAATAAATTTTATGTTCAGTTAAAATACTGAACAAATGTTTTAATGCGGTTTTTCTATTTTTTTCAACACACATTACGTTATCTGATGACTAAAGAGATGATGTCCTCCTAAGTGACCCTCTGATAGAAGTATTCTCCTCTAATTGTTGAACAACTTGCGAGAATATTCTTTATTTCTCCATTCAAAAAAGTATATATTTCCAAAAAACAATTCAATAAATTGACCCAGAAGAAATAATTCTACAATTACTTTTTTTTTTTTCCTCATTGTGCAACAGATCATAGACTCATGGAACTGTTTGGGTTGGAAGAGACCTTTGAAGGTCATCTAGTCCAACAGCCCTGCAATGAGCAGGGACATCTTAAACTAGATCAGGCTGCTCAGAGCCCTATCCAACCTGACCTTGAATGTATCCAGGGATGGGGCATCTCCCACCTCTCTGGACAACCTCCAACACCTGGTAGGGTGTTTCACTACCCTCACTGTAAAAAATGTCTTCCTTATATCTAGACTAGATCTACATTCCTTTAGTTTAAAATCATTATCCCTTGTCCTGTTGCAATGGGCCCTGGTAAAATGTCTGTCCCCATCTTTCTTCTAATCTACTTCAAAGTACTGAAAGGCCTCAACAAGGTCTCCCCAGAGCCAACTCCAGGATAAACTGTTATCTTTTCCCCATTGCAGAGGTACTTCAGCCCTCAGCATTTTTGTGGCTTCTTCTAGAGCTGCTCCAACAGATACAGAGACTGAACTTCTTTAGGGTTCTTTTATTAATAAAGAATTTTCTTTTCAGTCTGTGGGCAACAGATCATTACCAGCCATTACGGATCTTTGCTGGCCATCTTGCAGATGTGACATGTACCCGATTTCATCCAAACTCCAACTATATTGCTACAGGCTCAGCAGACAGGACTATAAGGCTCTGGGATGTTTTGAATGGGAATTGTGTAAGAATATTTACTGGACATAAGGTAAAGGCAGATCACTGACAGTGTGAAAGTGATTTTAGTTCTGTGCTGAGATTCTAAACAGTTCTGTTCTGAACACAGTTTGACTGACTGAATGTGAGTAGACTTAATTAACTTGTTTTGCTGCCTCCCTATGTCTGTTGTAGGGACCAATTCATTCATTGGCATTTTCTCCTAATGGACGATTCCTGGCTACTGGAGCAACAGATGGAAGAGTTCTGCTGTGGGATATCGGCCACGGTTTGATGGTTGGCGAATTGAAGGGGCACACTGACACTATCTACGCGCTCAGATTCAGTAGGGATGGGGAGATTTTAGCATCAGGTAAAATTCACCAGGAACAGTGAAGTGTCCATTGTATTCCATAATTCTGAAGAGAAATGATATAATTAATTCCTTAAATTGAGAAAGACAAAGTAGAATCACTCGCTCAGCAAAAGCAGCAAGGACTGGTAACTTATGTGTGCATTCAGCATGGTCTATGAGGCTTGCTATAGTCTTTTGCTTTCTGAGCTTTAATTTCTGTTAACTTGCTCCCCAGAACCATTTTTATGTACCATTTTTTATTAATAAAATACTTTAAATTTATATGTGGGGTTTTTTTGTTTTGTTTTTAGGTTCAATGGATAACACAGTTCGTCTCTGGGATGCTGTGAAGGCATTTGAAGATTTAGAAACTGATGACTTTACTACAGCCACTGGACATATAAACTTGCCTGAAAACTCACAGGACTTGCTACTGGGCACGTACATGACCAAATCAACCCCTGTTATTCATCTCCATTTCACACGCAGGAACCTGCTGCTGGCTGCAGGAGCCTACAGCTCACAGTAGATCAGGAAGCTGAGACTGACTGTGCCAAGTCATTGCAGTAGTGACCTCAGGATGTGAGATGAGAGGGAATGTCTTCAACAGAAGGACCCCATGAGTCCATTGCAAGGAGTATGAAACTGTAATTAATGCAAGCAGCATTTCTCAGTTCTGCTGTTTCATATTTATCTGCAGTTTGAAAACGCTGGAGATTGACAAGACATCGTGGCTGTAAAAGAAGGAACTGTTCATGGTGCTTTTGGTGACATAGATATGTACATATGAAATGAGCCGTCTCTTCCCAGAGGTGGTACTGAGCTCTGCTGAAACTTGTGAGAAGTTAACAGCCTCTACATATGTTCTCAGATTTTTTTAAAGCACTTAATTTATGGTTAACAAATGTTTCATCAGTCTCAAACACAAGCAAAACTGTCCATTTTCAGGAAAGAAGAATGTAGTTTGATTCACTACAGCCTGGGCTGGGCAGCAGGCGTAGTGAGATCATAGCAACAACCAGGGCATTGACGGAGTGGGCGCGACAGCCCGATGCTTGTGGGGAACTGCCGTGAAGCTCCGTGCACCATTTTTATGCAGCCAAGTACTAAGTCCTGAAAAGATTTCAAACTCGTGCTCTTTTGAGGTGTCAGAAACACAGATCTTGTTACTGTTTTCAAAGGTAGCCAGTGCTGTCAGTGTCATCAGCAACCAGAAGCGCAATGTGAACTTTATTTACTTTCATACTTTAGTGTATGAGAAAATAAAAAAAGGGTACCTGATGCACAACTGAAATAGTTGCTATTAAAAAAGTGGACTTAAACCCTTTACTTTGTAGTAGAGGTAAAAGAACATTAATAACCTGTATCCTTTCTGCATAAGGTTTAACATTAAAAATGGGCAAAACTAGCCAAGAAATTGAAACATTATAGCAGCATGAAAGGATAAGTGCATAAGCTTGTCTGCTGAGTGACAATTGCTATCCACAAGAAGATTGTGCCCAGTGAGTCCTCCTGGACTACCAATAAAGCTGTGTTTTATTTCTAAATAAGAGTAAAACATGCAGGACACTGGGAAGAACTGACACCACCACCACCAAAGGCCAGGTCCAGTGCAGCTTGGGTTTGGGTTGGTTTTTGTTCTTAATCACTTACAAGATTTGTGCAGAGAAACCTGTTTTGTGTTCCTTATTATTTCACAGTAAGGACTTGGACACCTGAACAATCTACTGGCTCTCTAGTGAAAATAAAAACAAGACTTGTCATTTCTGAGGTCAAGTAAATGGAGAACTACCTCCTCGTTCATCTCTTCTCTTGCTCTAACTCTTAAGAGTAAAGCTATACTACAGGCATTATACATCAAAATAAAGTGTGAAAAATTCACTGGGACACCTAGACATTTTCTTCAAACAAAAAAGGGTAAATCTTAATTATTTTGATTTTTTTGTGTGTGTAATGATACCTCAACAAAAAATTTCCTTGTTCTCAATACGACCAGTTAGTTTTAAGTACAATTTTTGACAGCTTAAAGAAAACACTGCCACATTCTGCCTTTGTGTTTTGTACAGTTTTATACTTTTGATATAATAAATACTAAAACCACATAGTTTGTGTCTATATGTTACAATTAGGTATTTACTTCCCTTAATGGCTGGAATGGCAGCAAGAGCAATTTGTAACTGTGACAACTCTGCTAAGAGAAACAAAGTAATCAGAAATGTTTAAGTTGATGAGTAGCCATTCTCTGTAAATCTAGTCTTAAAGGAAGGTGACTGGTTCTAGCTGCTAAGATTGTTACACTCTTACAGGCACCATTCTTCACTGGTGGAATTAAATACAGCTGAAGCCATCTATACAAACACTCAGGAGGAAAAGATGACCAGAATTGTTCAGCAGCCTCAAATTGTTCAGCATGTACAAACATGGCTTTAAGAAAAAATGAAGTAGAGAGAGCATCAAGACCCTGTAAAAATAATTTTCCCAGCAATCATTCCTACCTCCTGCTGCCCTCAGTTTGGGAAGGGTATTTGCAAGCTTTAGCATGGTTCAACCCCTGCTGTTGGCAGAAGCCACATCAGCACTACTGTGACATCTAAGGAAAGTACCAAGTGTTAAGGAGCCTCAGAAAGACACTGTGGAGAATCGGATAGACAGATTTTAGTGTTGGGCAGGGAGGAGGCTGCACACACTTAACTGTGGTAGAGCACCTCCTTTCACAAGAGACAGGAAAAGTAAGCACTGGACTATGTGAGTCACTGTTTATGAATGTGCAGAGTTATGGGAGCTGAATATCAGCAGGCTAAGCCATTTTCCTCCTCCCCTCCACTAGAAAAGCCAGTAACAGAAAAAGCTCAAATACTGTAACTGGGTCAGCCTATTTTCAGAGGTTTTCCATCAAAATCAAAGCGGTTCTGTGCAAAATACAACTGAAGCAGATGTCATTGTTTCCATGTAAGCTACTAGCTTGGAATGCAAAAAGTGGGAACACCCAGGTGGCTGCAAACCATGCAAGCTGTGGAGATGCTTGGATCAGCTCCAGGCCCTGTGCAGTGTTATGGCTGTGCAGCTGAGGTCCTTCCTAGGTCACCGCCTGGTGCTCAGAACACACTAGGATGTGTTACAACAGCAGAGTTAAGATAGTAATTACCTGATCAGATGCTCCATCTCTGCTACAAGCAACTATTTTTGACAACGGAGGAAAAATGAGAAGTACCACACTTGAGCTTTTTTGGATCATTTAGTACTTCCAATAAAACAAGTAACTATTTATATTTTATTAGCCACAACAGGTCATCAGCTTGCATTACACTGACAGAGATTGGAGGTTCAGACATGCCAGGAACCTGCCAAGAGAAGAAAGGTCAAACATAGCAATTCTTGCACAATGTTAACTGAGCATCCCTCTCAAAGCCCAAACTATTTTAGCTATGAGGAGCCAGATTTCAGCACATCTGGGAAGAAGTGACTGAAGTCCCCTTAACACACAACAACACTAAAGCTTATTGTTTTACACCCCTTTCTTCAGGCTATGAGGACAGCCCATAGGTTTTGCCAAGATGCCATTCCGGTGAAAATTCTTTATTTGAAAGTGACTCCGAAATGTTGTAACACTTGGTTGTTGCTATATAAGTCCAGTCACTTCTGCATGGGCCTTGAATACATACACAGTTCCATCATATGGTGCTTGTTTACTCTGTTCAAACAAAGGTTTTAACAGACTGCATTAATCTCTACTTGGAATTCTAATACAGTCACGAAATAAGTTCTTTACGTCATTATTTCAATGACCTACAAAGCAAGTTATTCCTATTTTACAGCAAAGGCAGACCAAATATTTGTAGGCAAAGCTTATCTTGCTGCAACATCCTTCTGCTCCTTCCTCCCTGCATCCCATCCCTAGTCCCATTTACCATGTCAGAAGAACAAGAATACTGTATCCCATACGTTCTGCACTCCCCTTAATAACCCACTTCATTCAGAATGCCCCCAAATAAGTTGATGCTATAGTTTATTTAATGTTTAAAATGGTAAATAGAAAGTCCATGTGCCCATGTTTCTGTTTCTCATTCCACTGTATTATTGGCAATTAGTCCCTTGTCATCACTTCCTGAGCTAGCAGTGAAGGATTTTGGTCCTGGAGGAACATCAACCACCTACCTTTTACTTATCTGTCACAGCAGGAGTTTGCTTTTTAGGCCTAAACTTGAAATACAAGACAAGGAGTGCAACACCTGTGTACGTTGCTATTACATACTGGAAAACAGAAAAATTAAATTTAGTTTCAGTCTAAGCCTCAGAAAACACCATTATACAAGACTACAGAACAATGTACATAATACATACATTCCTCCTGCCTGTCATGGTATAGGAATTGAAGTACTTCTGAAATCCAGTGAACTGGTGTTGAGATCCCGAGTCATGGCCAGCCATGGCTGCTTGTCCTAACAAACAGTACAGGACAGTTAATTTAAAGTCACTTGGATCACTTGGAAAATCAAACTAATCTCTACGCTGAGCTTCATAATTCCATTTTCTGCTCCTAAATCTGCTTTCAGGACATTTGATAAATAGTGGATATAAATAAGGAGTAGGCAGACCCAGGGCATTCTCTCTTGAGGTACAAAACTGGTGATGGGAGCAGATAAGGAAATAAAGGATTCACTGCACAATAAAAAGGGGCTTTTTACAATAAAAGTGGGTTTTTAATGATTAGAAATATATTTTTCCGAAGAGGATGCTATGCTTAGGACAAACGCTTGCTGCTTATCTTCTGCCTCTCCCCAAAGGCACCCCACAGCCGACAGTTCCCCAGCCCGGCAGATGCTGCAGCCCCCGGTGGCCCGGCAGCAGACACACGAAACTGCACTGCAGGTGCTGCAGCCACTAACACTGCTCCTAAGTCTCATCCATCTCTTACCTAACCCAACCCAGCAGCGTTATCACTGGCGTTATAACCAGGTAAGCGTTTGCTCGGCTGACTGTGCGATACTTAAAAGCTTAAGGAAACAACTCCTTTAAACATTTGCCACACACTATTGGCAAAGATTTGAGAATCCAAGGTCATCTTTTCTCGTGCCTGGGCAAGAGCCGAGGCGCCTTTCCGAGGACGGGAAGGCACCCCGTGACAACACGAGTCCTGTTTCCCAGAGCAGCCCGGTGCCCTTGCCCGGCTACACTCGCGACCCCACGCTCGCCTCGGGCCGGGTAAGGAAAAACAGCGCCCGGGACTCGGAAAGAGCGACGCCGCGGCTGAAGGTCGCGAGTGCCCCGGCGCTGCGGAGAGCCGCCCTCCCACCCGGCAGGAACAGGACCCGACTCCGGGCTGGGACCCGACGCGGCCCGGGCCGCCCCGCTGTACCTCGGCCGCCGCCGTCCCCACCGCGCTCTGCCCTTCGCCTCTGCCCTCCCACAAGATGGCAGCCGCAGGCGCCGCGCGCAGCACCGGGGCGCGCCGATTGGCTGCGGCCCCCGGGGAGCGGCCTGGCCCCGCCCCCTCCCCGCCGGGCGGCTGAGGAGCGGCTCCGCCACTTCCGGCCGCCCTTTGCCCTCCGCCCCGCGCGCCGCTTCCGCCCGGCGCCGCGTGCGCCTCCCGCTGCCGGGAACCGTCCTCATCCTGATCCCGGGAACGCTCCCGATCCCGGAACCGTCCCCATCCCGCTCCCGGGAACACTCCCGATCCGGCGATTCCCCCTGGCAGCAGCCCCGGGCAGGTAAGGTGCCAGCCCTGCCCGCTCCAGCGGAGCCGGCTCGGTTGCCGGCCGTGGGAAGCGTCTGTGTTCCTTAGCCAGCCCTGAGGTGAAGCGTGCCTTGATGGGCTTTCGATTTATCATGTGCTTTCCATTTAAAGAAGTTTTGTATGTCTAAAGGTTGCCTCGAGTCCGAGAACATAGGATTTCAGCGCCGTATTTTGTAGGAGTACTGTTGGCTGATAATAAGCAAAGGTATTAGTAGTAGTATTAGCGCAATAAGCAATAATAATTTAGTACTAGCGACTACTTTATTTATTATTATTTATTAGTAGTAACAAGTGAATTGTGGCCTAATAAGCAAGATGTTGTTTATTGATTGAAATAGTAAGTTTAAACACCTATTTTATGTCCATATACTGATGGCTTAGACAAAGAGGTAGCTAGTTATGTTAATCATAAGTAATCATAAGTAGCATTCAAAAACTAAAAATGCAAGCCAAGCTTATGTAATGTTTTGTTCACAGCTTTCTCCTTGATGACTGAAGCTGGTGAATTCAGCCACTGAATATAAAAACGACTGGTTTAGGAAACATAAGGTTAAAGCAGTTTTATGGATATGTATGTGGCGTATCTAAGTGCTTTAAAAATTAGTACTGTAATACCTCAGTGGAACTGTGCAGTAGTAAAAAGTGTTATGGATGTGCATATTTAGATAGACCATTGCAGCACTTCATTGTAGTCAAATGTTAAATCCATTGGAATGTGAATTTCTGTTTTGTCACTGACTAATGAGAGCAGCCATCCAAAGTCTTTCTTATTTTGGAGGTAGTTCACTCTCAGTATTCGTGAGGAACAAGCACAATAACTGTTTCATTTCTCCTTTGTCATTTGTCCCAGAGCAGTCCAAGCATGGCATCCATAGAAGAAAACTTTCCTCGAGGGGGCATTCAGAAGAAACCTGCAGAAGGAAAAACACCCAAGCCAAAGTCGGAGCGGGACAATTTGTTTGATGTACGTTGTTTGCATGTTCTTAATTAACTTCTCAGAGCTCTTCACTGTCAGAATTTGACTGCAGCCCTCTCTACCTGTTACTTCTACAGTAAACTACAGAATGGACTCCCAAAAAATAGATGTCTTCTGACATCCACCATCCTCCGGATCTCTGAAAGATCCCTGATATCTGTTGTGTCTTGGATATGATGACTGAGAAAGTTCAGTCAAAATTATTGATCAGGGTGTAACTTTTAAACTTTCCACAAGCAACTTATCTCAAGGTGCTGCATGGTGAGCCTGGTGTTACTAGATACAGGCTAAATTGGTCCTTCTGTTAGAAGAGTGTGGTGCAGATCTCTTGCACCACTCCTCCATTCCCAAGATTGAGCTGTATAAATGATCAGCCTCAGCCCAAAGGAGATACTTCGGAAGACTTGCATGTAGACAGACAACAGTTAGCAAGATGGTTCTCTTTTTTTTTGTCCAAATCAGTATTTTATTCATGGCAGGAGGGTTCTGCCATAGTGCAAAGTTTGTTTCTCTATCCACTTCTATTTTTTAACCTTCTGTGCTTGTAATCTGCTTTAGGTTCATCATGAAGAAAAATCCCAGAAAAGAAAAAGGAGCCAGAAGGATCAAGGAAAGCAGAAAAGGTTCAAGGCAGACAAAACAGCTGCTGTTAAAGACAATGTTATGAATATTGGACCACTCACAATTGAGGTTGGTGCATAAATGTTTGATTTTATGTGCCTCTCTTTTTTGGGCTACATAAAAATGGCAAGCTTTTCTTCCCTAAACATGCCAAATATATCTGTGAACCAATACAAAACTTAACTGCTTGTCCCCCTGTTATCACTGATGTGCCAAGATATCCATAGTATGCTGTTTTCCTGCTTTTCCAGGCGCTCAGTGAGGGGATGCTGCTCCTTGGCTGTATAAAAGAGGTCAGTGACTACGAGCTCGCCGTCAGTTTGCCCAACGGCCTCTCCGGGTTTGTGTCGGTCACGCAGATCAGCGATGCCTACAGCAAACTGCTGACCAAGCAGGTGGCCCAAGGAGAACTCCTGGAGGTGAGACCTGCAACTGGGGCTGTGATTTGTGCTTGGAGCTAGAGAGTGTTGTTAGTACCTCAGAACCAACCCTGAGGTGTTGCTTAGGAGCTTGACATTAATGGGCCTTGGTTTGGAACAGGATTTTCCAAGCAGACTTTGCAATTTCCTGGTAACAGCTGAAGGCTAGAAAAAAATAAAATTAAATAATCAGCTGCCCTGCCTCTGTTGTCAGTCATGCCTAAGTTTCCCCAAGGTGTTGTGGAATGTGGGATTAGCACTACCCCTTTTCTGGTGCTTTTCCCCACTGATGAGGGGGCTATGTTAAGGTCACTGTTGACTCTGTAGATGTTTCACTGTTTCCTCAGCTGCAGTCTCCTGACTCCAACTCACACAGTGTATTTAAGCAAAGCCTCTCAGTCTTGCTTAGATGACATAGTGTCATGCCTGCCTCTCTGCTGAGATCCTGGTGTTTGTGGTATTTCCTGCCTGTTATTGTAGTGTTGGCAGAGAAACAGGACTTTGCCATGGGATTTTGTTTTCAAAATCTGCTTCAGTAACAAATTCTAGCCTTATATTGTCTAATATTGTAAAAATGGTATGTTTCTCTGTTGATCATGTTGCTGGGCAGGAGTTGAATTCGCTCCCAGAGATGTTTTCTCCAGGGACTCTGGTGAGGTGCATCGTGACCAGCATTGAGAAACGTGACGATGGAAGTCGCAGTGTCAAGTTATCGATTGACCCCAAGAAGGTCAACAAGGGCCTGAGCTCTGCAGCACTAGCAGCAGGCATGGTAAGTTTTCTGGGTCTGTCACAGCCTCTCATTTCAGGCTCTCAAGAGCCTGAAATGCTCTTGCATTTCAGTTTGTCTTTACAGAGGATCAGAGCAGAATGTGGAGCTGCTCCCACCATCGAAGAGACCTGTGAGGAGAGGGTGGGTTTAGTTCTTGTCTCCAGGTTGTCATTCATGAAATTAATTCACTTTATTCTGTTTCAATATGGCCAAGTTATTTAATGATTTCCTTCTGAGTAGATTTCTTTGTTATTTTTTTACAGAGAGTAATATATTGCATGGCTTGCAGATGTGCTTGGTTGTTTAGGTTTTGTGTTTTCAGCTGTATGATTGTATGCATCTGCTATTTTTGAGCATCACAATTATTTTCCTGCTAGTTTGTGAGCTCCTTATGTGCATAGCTGGATAAAGGTAGAGTTAAGACCTCACTGTTAATTGAGCTGTGCAATAAGAAAGAATGTAGTATTCTTGCTACTGGTCTGAAAAGCTCAGTTCTCTGTCCATACAAAACAAGAGGGAATCTCTTACCATATGTTCATTCTTTGAAGACCCAGCTGTTTCATTACATTGCTGAGCTGCAATGCTTTCCTCCCAACAGTTGCTCTCTGGCTCTGTGTTGAGTGTGGAAGACCATGGCTACCTCATAGATATTGGTGTCACTGGAACTCATGCTTTCCTGCCTCATCAGAAAGCCAAAAATTACATCAAAGCAGTCAAAAAAGGTAAGAAGTAGTGCAGGAGGATCTGCTGGGTTGAAATGGAGGTGGAGAATGACGGGGATTAGAGTTTATTTTATCTGTGGTGTTAGTGCACCTTGGTGGGATTGGGTCAAGGTGGAGTCTTTGCAGGTTGCTGCAAACAGTAGCTTTGTGGCTGGTCTGCAACAAGTCTTTGTGTTTCAGCCCATGATCTGACAGACTGTGTTCCAAGCCCTGCTGGCAGTAAACTTTGCTTAGATTGAGAGGCAACTCTGTAAAAACTTTGGAAAGGGTGGGAGGAAATTCTGAGTGTTCTTGGTAGAGTTTTTATGCTGTGACTTGTCTTTGTAGGGCCTGACTTGAAGATAGGCCAGAACCTGAACTGCCTCATTGTGGAAGTGAAGAATGAGGGTAGGGTGGTCTGTTTGTCCATTGATCGATCGGAGGTGGCTGCATCCATTGCCACAGAGCAACAGAACTGGGCACTCTCTAATTTATTGCCAGGGCTGGTGGTGAAAGCTCGAGTGCAGAAGGTAAGCTCTGGTTTGGATTTCTTTTGTTGGGTTGGTTTCATTTGAGCGCTGTTGAAGGCAGGAGAAGCAGAGGTGAGAGTTTATGCCCTGGAAAATTTCTGGTTGGTCTCAGTTACTTAGCAGTAACAAACATAATCTGCTAGACACTCCCCTCCACTGCATTCAGTTGAGGTCTGATCTCATTTCTGGTTGTGATGCCCTGAGTATAAAGGCTTCAGACTGAAGTTGGTGCTGGAGTTCAAAGCAGAACAGGATTCATTTTGTGCTTCCTGGCCTTTACTGCTGAAGTGTTCAACAGGACAGCAGTAGTCTGCAGACTACAGACAGTATTATCAAAAAACTAAAGGATTGTTTTCTCAACAGTGTGCAAAGCAGAATTGTTAGCAGTTTTTCTGTCTCTTCTGATGTGCTTGTTGATTAACACTGACAGTGCCATTTTTTGAAATGTGTGAATTGCTCTCTGTGCTGCATGAAAACGGAGTGCAGAAATTTTTTTGGCATCTTTTTGTTCCCCTTCTTAGGTGGACCCACTTGGGATGAAAGTGACATTTCTGTCTTACTTCACTGGCATTGTAGATTTCATGCACATGGACCCAGAGAAATCCATGAGCTATTCTCCAGATCAAGTGGTAAGGAGGGTAGAGGATGCCTGGAGTTGTTGCATTATTTACAACACCTCTTATCTTCTCCGACATTTCTGTGGAATTATCTTTGAAATCTTTAAGCTGTTAGTCTTCTTTCATATCTTTTACTTGAATTGCTATTGTGGCTGCTTTAAAGCTGTAAAGGGCAAAACCATTCCTGGAAGACTTATTTAGGAAGCCTGGAGATTTGCAAGGGATAGAAACATGACTTGTGTTGGTCATGTTTCCCTCCATGCATTGATACCAGCCTAGTCTGTAAACAACAGACAAAAGCAAAATCCCCTCCTTGGTGAAGCTGTTAGAAGCGAGTGATGTCTTAGCAGCAATTCTGGAAAATGCTTGTCTGTGGGCAGAGAGTTTAGGTACCAAGCAGAATGTCTACGAGCATGAGTGAGGTGCCTTTGTCCTATTTTGTCTGATGAGCACGCTGTGTTCCAGGTGAAGGCCTGCGTGCTGTCTGTACACCCCACGTCGAGGGCGGTTCGGCTGACTCTGCGCCCGCCCTTCCTGCATGCAGGGGGAGCCCCACGCCAGCTCCCCGGCCAGCGCATGGGGGCCGTGCTGGAGGAGGCCACGGTGAAAGCCTTCTACAAGCAGTTTGGGGCTGTCTTTGAGCTTGATGATGGCACTCTTGCATTTGCACGGGTAAGTGCCAGGCTGGTGGGGCAAGTCCTCCATATCTATCTTAGTCTTCTGGGAAAGGGGGCTAGGAGGGTTTTATTTTTTGCCTTTATCCTATTTTTTAGACAATGCAATAAAATTAAGACAGCATGCGAGGTGCTTGTCAAATGGTACATGCCCTTGTTTGAATTGAAATGTAGGAGGGTTGTTGTGGAAGAGCTGGTGAAATCTGCATAAAGAGAATGTTAGAATAACAGATTTGTCAGAAGCTAGCTCTTCAACCTAAGGCCCATATCAGTGTTTCCACTTTCCAAACACTCACCTGTAATTCCTTTTTTTCTAGTTGAAACATCTTTCAAAAACCAGAAAATCCTTTAAACCTGGGGCATTTAAGGAAGGTTGCAAACATAAATGTCGGATCATTGACTACAGCCTGATGGATGAGATGTGTATTGTATCTCTGAAGCAGTGAGTATGATACACTCTTCCAGAAGACTGGTTGAAGATTTAGAAAGGTGTTTGAGAGTGGAAAATATTACACTGCTTTACTGGGCTGGAACTTGCCATTTGAGGTTTTTGACTTGTATCTGTGTTGTGGCACATAAGGTTGTCTGGGCATTCTGCACATATTCCCCATACGCTGTGGAATTGGGACACCATCAATATTGTTGGTGAACTGTGGCACAAGGAGGCTAAATTAGTTCTGCCATGATTGTGTCAGAAGACCATGGCTCAGCAGGAAATTGAGTCGTGATCTTGCAGCTCATTTGTGTTATAAAGTCCCTCTTAGTACTTCCAACTTTGTGGCTTTAAGAAAAGCAGATAATGGGTCCTCCTTTCATGAGGCCATAACTGCGTGACTGTCACCTGGAATGGAGCCTGGTGAACCTCCCTGAGCTTTATGTCCTAAGAGCTGTTTTGGGAGACTGGTCAGTTGGAGTAAAACAATGCTCTGGAGTTGTAGAACACTGGGGAGGGTGTGGAATAATGAATATTTGGGACAAGTCAGATATGGGACTGTCTTGTCTTATCCTGGATTTCCTTCAAGATGACTGACTGGTGTTCTCTTTGTGTCTCTTCTCTAGTCAGATTATTGAAGCACAGTTTCTGCAATACCAGGATATCCACTCGGGTGATGTGGTGCAGGTGAGCTTCTGAAGGACCCCCGAGCATGTTACACTTAAAACAGTGATCTTGCCAGTGTGCACTCCTGTCTAATATGTGTGTCCAACTTCTGATGCAGACTAGTGAGATGAAAATGAGAAAAACCTTGTCTTGCAGGACTTGATTAATGGAATGCAATACTCTTCCCATTTTGTTCATGTTTTTATTCATGATGTGGTGAAGGCAAACAAATTTTACCTATGGTCAGTCATTTATTTGTGGCCTTGAATACATTTTTAAAAAGACTTGAGTGAAAGAAACTAAAACTTGCCTTGCAGTCAAAGTAAAAGTTCATGTATGAACAATCACAATGAGCTGATATGCAGAACTCATTATGATTGTTTTATTTGAGTCAGGGCTGTATTGGATATGTCTCTGGAAACAATTCTAGTTTGCTGGTATTGATAGGGATTTTGCAGAAGTAGTCTATGCTTAAAGAAAAGAGACTGTACAACAACTGTATGAAGTGTATAAAAGTTAATGGGTCAGATTAGTTGAGTGGAGTATAGTTTGGTCTAAGATTACTTGGTTTTTTTTTTTAATGTGATTAGATTTGGTGATGTAGGTGTTGTAGTGTATTGGCTGTTTCCTACCTGACCACAGTCTGCTCTTCATGCTGAATTTACCAGTTCTTTCCCCTATTTTGGGTTCTAGGGCAAAGTGTTCTCTCTAAAACCTATTGGGATGCAGGTGAAGGTGGCTCAGGGGATTAGAGGACTTGTGCCATCTCTCCATCTCTCTGATGTGATCCTGAAGCAGCCTGAGAAGAAGTACAACATAGGAGATGAAGTCAAGTGTCGGGTGAGAGCTGCCAGACAGGGTCTTCAGCTGCTTTGCACTCTTCCCTTCTGAGTACTTAGCAGCTGGATTGATCAGGCAAGGGCAGACATGCTTTTTGAACCTCTGTACTCCATTCTTGTAGGTGCTAGAGTGCAATCCTGGAGGAAAGAAGCTGATCCTTACTCTAAAGAAAACTCTCATTCAATCAAAGCTTCCAGTCCTCTCAAATTATGAAGATGCAAAACCAGGCCTGATAACGCATGGCTTTGTAGTGTGTGCAAGGGAGTTTGGCTGCATTGTGAAGTTCTACAATGATGTCAAAGGTCTGGTACCCAAGAATGAGCTGGGCTCAGAACCCATAACTTGTCCAGATAAAGTCTTCTATGAAGGCCAGGTAATCTGCTGTGCCATATGTTTAAATGCGAAAGAGAAATCTGCAGTTGAGTTTGTTTCAATGTGGGGAGCCAGCTATGCCAGGAGATGTCTATGTCCTTTCACTTTATTACTTAGTTGTGCTCCATTTAAACGGGGCAGGCTCTAAAAAGGGCAGCCCTTATTTGGGTATGTCTGACTTGTCTTTGTTTCTAGGCCCTCTCTGCTCTGCAGAAGAACACAGTCACATGGTATGTGACTTAGATCTCAGTAGAAGTCTGGAGTTCAAGGCTGCTGTTTCTCCTAAGGAAGTTAAAACTCTTACCTACAGAATCATAAGGATGATGTTTTCTGCCTCAGTGTTACTCTGGTTATCCTGTTGGTTTCAAATTACATGCACTTCAGGAACTGTGTTATTCACAGTTCTGGTTTTTGTTGTGGGCAAAGTTACAGAGATCTCAGCCATCTTCATTATTTTTTTCTGGTGCTTTTCTGTGTCTTTAATCCTGTTATTTGTTAGCTGGTTTAGGAAAAAGGTAATTTTCTAGTCAGAATTTCTGACTGCACATCTGGAGATCTGGATTTTATTCTCAACTCTTCTACAGACCTGCCATGTAGTTTCACAAGCTCATTTAATGATTATGTACTTCTGTATTCCCTCTGTGATCAGGACATTTGTCTGTGGTTGAACTTGTTAAGTTCTAGCCACTGGCCTGCTGTCCTCAGGTGTGAGACAAAAGTGTACTGTGTATGTATGTCCCTGTCTTGTTTTGTAGGTGATAGCAAACTGAGGAGGATGGTTGACTGAACTTGTGTTTTATACCTTTTTTTTTTTTTTTTTTTCTGCAGGTTCTTAAAGTAATGGTCTTAAAATGTGAGCCTCAGCAGGAAAGACTCTTGTTGTCCTTCAGATTATCAAGCAAGCCTGGCCCTGAGGACAAATGGAAATTCACTCCTAAGGAGAAACAGGAAGTGAAATACCAAATAGGACAGGTATTGAATGCAATGGCTTATTCCTTTTTAGCCTTTTCCTGCTAATTTTCCATATGATTTGGTATCACTTTGAACAAGTTTGCTTTGAGAAAGCTGATGGTGATCAGGAACTAGCATTGAATATGCATTTCTTACTGTGTGGTTGACCTCCTGGATCAAAAACCACATCTCAGTTTTCAGAGATCACGACAAAGGAGCCCCAAGAGAGTCCTTCTGGAGGTAGGAATTAGTGCTCCTACTCCTAGGTGGAATCCTCTTTTTTATTTTCTGGATGCTGCTGATCTTCTTGCTCCAAAAACAGCTGCTTTTGCTTCCCTAGGAAAAAAAAAAGCTTCAGAGAAATGTTTTGAAATGTTTCCCTGTTTTTGCAATAAACAGTTTCCAACTCCCTGCAGATATTGCTAGTGCAGGAACAGGACAGTTCTAATCTTGATTAAATTATTTCTTTCACCCTTCAAATGAGAAGTCACAACCAACAGAATCTTTTCAGCTCTTTATTTCTCTAGGAGCTGAGAATTAGTTTGCATTTTACCTGCAGCATTGGCATGCTTTTTAGCTCACCCCTGTTGGTGTGAGAGTTTTTCATGTATAGCTGGGAGTATATCACATCACGTCCCCTGTGCATTAAAAGAGATTACTTCAAAAACATTTGGAATTTTATATCACTGTACTTGTTCTCTTTTCAGATAGTTGATGTGAAAATATTGAAGAAGAAAGATAATGGGTTAGAAGTTTCCGTCTTAGAAGATGAAGACAATGTGGTAGCCTGGATCCCCACGCTGCACCTCTCTGACTTTGTTGCCACCTCCAAGCTCCTGTGGCACTGTCTTCAAGAGGGAGATGTCCTGCCCAGAGTTATGTATCTAAGTGACAAGGGAGAGCACATTGTATCCTTTGCCACCTCAACCAGGCAAACAAAGTGTGGGGAAGGAGGTATCTCTCAGGATTCCAGAGTATCTGCAACAAATATAAGATTACTGTAGTTAATGTGAAGTGGAAGTGCCTGTCATGCTAATGATACTTCAAAGAGGCATTCTAACTTGTGCTAGAAGTGAGGCTCAGCTGGGGCTACAATCTCTTCAGAATTAGGCTGTGAACTGACTTGTTTTCTCAACCAGCTTCTGGGCTGTTAAACCTATCCGAACTTTAGGAAAAAATTTGCTGTTTTTGTATCAAAAATCTGAACTGAATTGTTAGGAAGTTGATATTCCTGCTACTGTGGAGCATATGTATTTAATGCTGAGCAGTTTAAGAGACATGAGTTGCTAAATTTTTGTGTACGAAGATCAAGACAGAAATTGGAATTACAGCATTTAGAGCTCCTGTACTCTAACTTGCAGCAAGTGCTTTAGCCCAATGGTTGGCAGCACTGAGAGATTTGCTTGGCATCATGCTGCTTTCATTCATCTTTTCCTATTTTTCTTAACTGGCTGTTCAGATCTTGAGTAGAAAGTCTGCAGTGATTTCTGCTGTACAGGAGGAGCAAGTTGTGAGAAGCTTCTCTGAAATCCAGCCTGGCATGCTGTTGACTGGTTATGTGAGGAATGTGATGCCCTTTGGAGTGTTTGTGGAGTTCCCTTTTGGTGTGACAGGACTGGCACCTAAAGTGGTAAGCAATGCCTCCACTTCAGTAAGCAGCATGTGTGTGCTCAGGCTGCTTGAAATATAGTTTTAGCAAAGGTACAGTAACAAGGAGGGAGCAGCTGGGCTTCAGGTCCGGTATTTGCACAGCTTCCTGCTGCAGGGTAAAAGGGTTTAAGTTTGCCTTTTAAATCACTTCCAGAATGAAATGAAGCACTTCATTCAGGTGAGCTTAAGCTTCAACAAGGATTTCATGTGACCTCAGTAATTAATTTTAATTGATGGGTTTTTCTTAGTCTTTGTTAATTTCTCTTATGCATTTACATGAAGTCGTAACTCAAACCCCTGTAAACAGCTCTGTGGGTGGTTGATAAGTACCAGCTGTGCTCAGTAACCTTGCCCTCTGTTTCCTTTGCACAGAGCATGAGTGACAAGTTTGTAACAGACACCAAGGACCACTTCGTGGTGGGACAGACTGTGATTGCAAAGGTGATGAGCATTGATGAGGAGAAGCAGCGTGTGCTCCTCAATCTGAAGGTGTCTGAGTGCAGCTCAGGAGATTCTGCTGCAGAGAGCTTTGCCCTCCTGAATCAATATTTTAAGGAGCTGAAAGAAATCAGGAATTTGTTGAGAAGAGGTAAAAGATTGTAAATGTTCTGCTAAAGGGTATCAGGCCAAAAAAAATGGTGCTCTAGAGGAACAAGAAAAGAAAAACATTTAAGTGAAAGAAGGTTTAGTTCAAGCAAAGACTTCAGTTTCCAAAGTAGATTATTAGAAAAAAGATGCAGTGTGCAGTGTCTGCTATTGACAAGAGGCTTTTTGTAAGAACAGCTGGAAAAAGCCAAAGAAGCTGCCCTTTTCACTGAAGTCTGCTAAGCCTCTTGCATTGGTTTTGGGTCAAGTGCTTGCGATAACCCAAACACAGTACTCACGTGAGGATGAGTTTGTTCAGACAGATTTAGCTATATGCATTACAGGTCCTCCAGCAAGGGTTTTCTCACATGCTGTTTTTCCAGTGGTTTTATCAAAATCTGAGTTTATCTTTCTAGATTCTTCCTGTATCCAGTACTATTTAATGTTTGTTTCCTGTAATTGTGAAGTGACAGGTCTGTTTTGTGCTTCTAGTGTTAATCTGTTTTGCTTTCACTTTTTTCCATATGCAGTGCTGGGTGCCAGTGTTCGTATAACATTGGAAAATATTCTCTCTAATATTATTAGGTTCTTAATGTCACAAAAAGCTTTCTACTTTGATTAACTCTTAGAATTTATTTTGTATTTCTGCAGATTCAGGAGCCTAGGCTTTATTTTCCCATATGAAGGCAGATGAATACTTCATGTACCGCTGAGTAAATGCAAAGGCTTGTCTTTGTTTTGCAAAGAAACAACAGAAGTAAAACTGATTTCCTGCTTTTTCTTCCCTTTATTTAGGAGAGCCCAGCATTTGTGAGTTGGTGCCTGGGAAGAGGGTGCATCTGGTTGTGCAGGATGTGAGGGAGGATGGCTCAGCACTGTTCAGTAGCAGCTCTGTCACAGGCTTGACTGTAACTGCCACCCGCTACCATTTGGGAGGTGAGGGTCTTTCCTTTGCTTGTGCTGGTTTTCAGTCTTGTACTTTGAAACCTCTCCCTAAATGGGTTCTGCTGATGAGGAACTAATAGTGAGAAGCCTGATCAGAGTAGGGATGGTCTTGAAGAGTAGTTAAGTTTCCCTATGTCTTGCTGGCCCATTTGTGATTCAGAAAATATGATAGAAACCTCCCTGTGCCTCTGTTAATCCTGTCTCATATTTTGGGCATCTAGTTTGTGCTCAGAGATCCTCATTTGAACCATACTGTATATAGACAAGTATGAATACAAGCTCCAGCTTTCTTGGTTTTTTCCTTCTTCCATGTGAAAGAACATACTTCAAGGAATATCTGTCTGAAGTTGCTGTCAATTTATCTTGAAAAATCAATGACTTTAAAACAGGACTACAATTTTCCAATTCAAAAATTAAAGAAAGGTGTCATATTGTGCAAAACCAAGCATATACTTGCTGAAGGAATGAATAAACCAGTGAAAGCAAGATAAACCTCTAACTTCAGCAGAAGTAATAACCCCAGCACTTCTGTGTCAGAAGAGTTTATTTTTTTTTCCTTGAGAACAGATAGACTGGTGATAGTTTTGTGCAAATGTTAGGAAAATCTTCTTCAAAACCTATATTATCTTGACCTTGTTTTAGTCAGCCTTGTCTTCATTATTTAAGAGTTGTGTCTTCATAAAATAAACTTCATTTTTCCAAGAAAGATCAGACGTTTTCCAAATACAAAGCTCTCTTTCTTTTTTCCTCATTGCCAGTAATGTTGGAAGAATCTGTTCTTCAATACACTTGTTATATGTTTGGTACTAATTTGGTTCAGATACACTAGTAATTACGCAGTCTTTGGTTTTCAGGAATTAAACCTTTCGTGTTTGTCATGTAGCCCTATCACAGTTGCTCAGAATTCTTCATTGTCATCAGGACATAATCTCCTTATGCTCATTTGTAGACAAAAATGTTGCTCCTGGTGAGAAGAGGAAGGCATTTGTTCTTCATGTGGATGCCCTCACATCTGAGGTGTATGTTTCTCTTCGGGAAGAACTGTTAAAGCAAAGACCCAAGCGAGTGAGTATTCAGTTTTTGGGTTTGTGTCTTTCGGCTTGTCTGGCAAACTAAGTGGTATTTCAAGGGGGGTTGTTTCCTCTTTTAGAACTGTGGGAGGTAGAGTGGAGGGAATCAAAATCTTAGCAGGAGAAGTCACTCTCTCTGTCCATTTCTGTCTAGCGGCTCCGAGAGAACTCGCAGCGCTCTGCGGTGGTGCAGCACATCACGGAGCACTTTGCCATCGTGTCTGTGCTGGAAACAGGCCAGCTGGCAGCTGTCCCCATCGCCTGCCACTTCAATGACACCTTCCGCTTCGACTCGGAAAAACTGAGGGTGGGACAGACAATCTCTGCCACCTTAAAGGCAGTGAAGGAGAACGACCACGGAGTCTTGTTAGCAGTACAAGGCCCAGCCAAGAAGAATGTTTTTGTAAGGGTGCGGAACGAGTCGGAGACAGCATTAGAGGAGATGCTTCCTGCTGTGAAACACTCGCTGTCCCCGGGGGATGTTGTCACTGGTACCGTTAAATCCGTCAAACCCACCCACGTCACTGTTGCTATTGATGACAAGCTGACAGGCTCAATCCATGCATCCCGCATTCTGGATGAAGTGTCCATAGGCTCTTTTCCAACTTCTACTCTGAAAGCTGGACAGAAAGTGACTGCTCGAGTCATTGGAGGCAGAGATGTGAATACTCACAGGTGGGAGACCATATACATGGTATTGCTTCTGGAGGAACGCAAAGGATGAAACAGTTTGTGTTTCAATTCAGGTCACCTAGACTCTCTGTCAACAGATGCTGTTACAGCTGCCTTTGCTGGAGTAGTTCAGGCCTGAGGAAATCTGCTATTATATTCCATCCCAGATCCAGCTTTCAGTAAATTAGCTTTCTACCTGTGTTGCTGTATTTGTCTTGAGTATAGATTGCAAGAAAAAAAGATGCCTAAACTATTAAGATCCAGTGGAAGCCCTAAATACAGGCCCCAGGGACTAAATTTGCTGGGGTATTTCAGTTACCTAAATTGCTACTGAAATAGTAATAGGAAGAACTGGAAGGCTCTGGTGGTTTTAGAGGGCTTGCACCTGGGTTTTTTTTGCCAGTGCAGAGGCATTAAGTGTGGGTGACTGGGGCTTGGGGAGATCATGAAAAACTTTGATCCTTTTCCTCTTCTTTAGGTGCCTGCCAATAACCCATCCACACTTCAGGCAATCCATTCCAGAGCTCAGCATTCGACCAAGGTAAGTGTTGGCCTCTGTGCTGTCTCCACATGCTTTACAGACCTTGTGTCCTTGGATGTCCCATCCCTTGTAGCTCTCATTGATGAAGGAGCTGGCCTTGAGCAAGGACCTCCACATATATGCAGTGAGGCAAGTTACTCTTACTCTCTCTTTCACACTAACTTGGGTCCTGTAGCTGTGTTAAATATTACAGTGCTCTCCTAGCACATGATTTCCTTTGAATGTTCTTTTGGCTTCAGGTTCTGCCAGTCTGGAGTCTGTCATGTCTATTCCCATCAGAAAGATTTCCTCTTATGATCAGGGAAGAATTAATTCCTGGCAGAAAAAATGCAGCTGGATAGAGGTGAAAGGCATTTGTCACAGTAGTACTAGCTCACCACATTCCCCTGGGTTTCTAACTTCCATCTTCATCATTAGGACCAAAGTTGTTTTGCTGATGTCCTCTTTCTTCTTTTGCAAACAGTGAAAAAGAAGGAGAATTCACAGCAATGCTGAACCTTAAGGAAAGTTCCCTTAAGAAACTTGGACTCTACGATGTTGGGCAGACAGTCACCTGTTTTGTAAAGAAGGTGAGGTCAGAGTCTTCTTAGGAAGTGTGCTGGGGGAGGCAGCAAGTGGGTGTGACCTCAGGGGGCCTTAACTCAGACCTAAATATTGAAGACTATGGTCTTCATTAACTGTCAGGGCAGCCCATGGCAACTGCAGTCTTACCAGGAGAGTAGAGGAAGGAAACAAAAATTTTCAGTACTCGATGGAGTTAGGCTGACTTGTCCTCTTTGACCTGCCTGTTTGTTGCCAGCAGGCTCTAGTAAAATGCTGATCGTCTGTGTGCACTTGCCTGTGAACCACAGCAATGTTATGCTTGTAAGAACAAACCACCATTTTTGCTTCGTTCAGAAGTCAAGGCTGGACTAGTTCTTTTTAGCCTTAACAGTTAGTGAAAATTTCTGTCAGGGAAGATTTTCTTTTCCCCCAAGGTGTCATGCTGTCTTCTCTGGTTATTTGGTGTCTTTTTAGTATAACATGCTCAAAAATTGGCTGGAGGTAGAAGTCACCCCTGACATTCGAGGAAGAGTTCCTCACCTGCTGCTGTCTCTGAACACCAAGGTAAGAGGCTGTTACTGGTGAGCTACACAGACTTCTTTTTCCATATGCTTGGCCACACATAATTACGGCAGACACTTCTGACGTCTGTGTGAACTCATAACCCAGTGCTCTGCCCTTTAGGCATTGCTGCTCCTTGCTAACAAGCAGGTACTGTGCCTGTGGCTAGTTTGGCACAGGATAGCAGAGCCATTGGAGCAGTGCTGAGCTATCAGTCATCAAAGATGTTTATAGAAAGTGTAAAGATTCATAGGGGAAACACTAGTCAGAGTTGTGCAAAGCTCCTTTTCTGCAAATAAGTGTAAACGTGTCTTTTATTTCAGGTCTTAAAACATCCAGAAAAGAGCTTTAAAAATGGCCAGGCAATATCAGCCACAGTGACTGGAACAGATGCCACTGAAACAAACCTCTGCTTGTCACTCACAGGTATTGTGGAACCTTAACAGCAGGACCCCACCACATGCAATGCTTTACTCGGAGTTGGGCCTGCCCTGACCCCTCAGGTGAAGATGTTACACTCCAGAGCCAAGCTGTACCTCCCTGTAGAACAGAACCCCTGGGACCCTGACTTAGATGTAGCAGCATCTAAGACAAGCAAGGTCAGACCTCTAGAATAAAGAATCACTTTTCTAGTGTCTCAGACTCAGAAGCCCTTGTTTGAGCCCTTCTGAACATACTCCCTGCTAATCTCAGACATGAGGTGGTACATTTAGCAACATTTGTCGGTTATTCTGGATCTTGGAATTGTGCAACTAAGGGACCTTGTCTAGGCTACCGAGGCAAACATGGCTGTGAACAGAGATTGCACAGACTGCACCTTACCAAAAGTTTGTGGGTTTGATATGTGACTAGGCAACTAAAATCAGCTACACTAACTTATTACCTCTGTTGCTTCCTATTTTGAAGTATTATGAAGCCCTTTTCCTCATTCACCTTTTCCAGGAATTCAGTCACTGGAGCAGGGCACCATCTCTGTAGGCATGGTAACAAAGGTGACTCCACACATTGGTTTGACCATTGCACTGCCAGGTGGGAAGACTGGCAAAGTCAGCATCTTTCACCTGAATGATACTTACTCAGAGGATCCTCTGGGGAACTTCAAAGTTGGCAAGATTGTCAGGTCAGTAGTTGTCTTCCTTATTCCTTCAAGCTGCAAGGCTTAGAAATATTCTCCTTTGGTGACAGGCTTTTTACTGCCTTGAGGTAGTACCAGACTATAAGATCAGTCTGTGGCTAAGAAGTAATGCTGACTTCCCTTATATATGTTTGGGTGAAAGTCTTGTATTTTCCATTTATGAAGAAGACCCTTTTCAGCTGCCTTCATGGACTGTCTTTTTGAGAGTAGCTACTCTGTTAGCTAAGGTGCTGATGGGGCTAAGGGTAGCCAGGTATCCCAGTTCTGCAGTGGTTCTGTGGGCTGTTTGGCAATTGAGTTGTTTTTACATTTGTAATGCACAAGCAATTGCATTTCCCTGATTCACATACCTGTTGGGAATGGAGAGTGCAACAGGCCAAGTGATTTCAGGTGTAACAATCTTTAACTCTTTTGTATTGGCAGTAGAGAGTGAGTAAATCAAGTAGACATGTTTCAAAAGTCCTTTATCTAGTTTTATGAACTGTTAATGCTGGTTTGTATTAGACAGAACGTACTCCAAGGAACACAGTGCTTTGTTTCTTTTTCTGCTAGTGAAAATATTTATTTTCAGTCTGTGGCTTTTTTTTATTTTTTTGGTGTGTAAAAAAGCTTTCTGTTTTTTTCCCATCCTCTGCCATGCAGGTGTTACATCCTCTCCAATGAGAATGGTAAAATCCAGTTATCTCTCCGGCAGTCCCGGTATGTATCATCCCTCTAGTCTGTTGATCTCTTACTAGTGAAAAAAATGATCATGAAATACAGTTGTTGTTTGTTTGGGAAGATCAGTGAGCAGTATTAAAAGAACAAGGAGGGTCTGACACTTAACATAAAGCTGCTCAAGTGGGTTCAGATTTAATTTCTGTTTGTCATAGTTTCTAGGCCTGCCTTATCTTTTTGTTTTCTTATTTGGGACGGAAGTTCTACCACTGAATTTACAATACAAACATGTTATGTTTCAATGTTCAGCTGCATTTTAACAGTTTTGATTAAATAATAGACTTAGCCCTAAATGCTGCTTGAAATTGAGCCTCTTTCTTTGTCTTCCTTATGGAACAAAAGTGTGGAATTAAGTATCTTAGAAATAAGTGGGGAAAACACCAAGCAAATGCTGTGCAAAATTTCAGCCAGTATTTTACTCTCCTCGTTTTCTTAGTGTCAGAGAAAGCCAGGCTGATGTGTTTGGCTTTGTTTGCAGCAGCATGTGTATTCCCTAATGCTAGGTAGAGCTTGGCAGAGATGCAGGTAGTCCATTAGTACATTTCAATAAACTGAAGGATGTCTGTGATCCAATATGTTTTCCAGACAGTACTAGCTGTTGTTAATACTGGTCTATTTTCTGCTATCCAGAGCAGAATGTGAATTATTCAGATGAGTGCTTTAACTTCTAACCTCTCTTTCCTTTTAGGCTAAATCCAAAGATAAACAGCAAAGTGGAGGATATTGAAATAATGAGTATTAAGGATGTTAAAAAAGGCCAACTAGTGAGAGGCTATGTCAAATCAATCACTCCATCAGGTGTATTCTTTGGGTGAGTAGCCTGAGAAAACTATTCTGGCAAGTGATGTGTCTTAGAGAACTTACTTTGAGTGTACGATTGTGGAATCTTGTTTGGGGATGGTCTCTGGCATAATGTGAGGTCGCAAAGTGAATTTACTCTTGGGTATCAAGATGACACGGTGAAATTAAAGTAGGGAAAGGCAGTGAGACAATTTATAGGACTTGTGCCACAAATGCACTTTATTTTTCTTTCCCCCTGCTGTAGAATACTTATTTTGGATTTTCTTCCTCTTCTCAGATTGTCCACTTCTCTCCGGGGCCGAATCCTGTTCCAGAATGTTTCCCCATACTTTGTACAGAAACATTCCTTATATAAAAAGTACCTTCCTGAAGGAAAACTGCTCACTGCTAAAGTGCTTGGGTAGGTCCAATGTTCTTTAAAAAGGATTATGAGTTAGATGAGAGGAGAGGATGGAAAGGGGGAAGATAAAAGGAAGGTTTGAAAGAAGTTCAGATCCTTGCTGTCATTGTAAATGCTCTGATTTATTTCTTATTCTTCTGTCCTGCTACTGGCAATGCACCACAGGGTAAAAAGAAAAGAAAAACATATTGAGCTCTCTCTCCTTCCCAATGACACTGGGATGCCAAGTGTCTTGCCTGAATCCCTAGGCCTACCACAATATGGAGCAGAGGAAGAGAAAAGAGAGGCAGATGATGAGGAAAAAAGAGAAGAGCCTAAGCTGAAGGCAAAAAGGAGAAGAGAAAACTATGAAAGTGGTCAGGTATGGGTGTGATTGCACAGTGTATGCAAAAGGACTTCGTTGGTTCTAGTACTGAAGTGACTGGGAAGATCCCAATCTCATCCCAGAAGGATGAGGCTGAGAAATTATACAGGCTAGGAAAAAAAAGATTGAATTACATTGGAGATTACAAGGATCAAAAACGATTGCTTTTGGGTGGGAGCTGAGATAGCAGCCCAGCTGTATTTCCTGTCCCTTTGGTCTTTGCACCCTGTGTAGGCGAGTGTGGGTTTTTTCTCCACTGTCTCTGTTAGCTGAGAGAGTGGTGGGGGGTGCTGTGCCAGGGCATTGCCCTCTCTCTGCTGCCAGGCTCCTTACTTTGTGATCAGAACTGCCTTTATGATTGTCACAGTTGTTGTCCTTCACTGTCCACTCATTTCCACCTGTTGCAGGAGGTGAAGCCAAAGAAGAGGAAGATCTGCCCAGCAGATGAAAATGACAGTGGAATTGATGTGTATTACCGTGAGGAGGAAGAGGATGACCAGGAGGAAGAGGCAGCTAAAAAGAAATCTAAGGTGAGAAGTTTGGAGGAGAACCTGAGCCTGAAATGGCCTTCTAGCCCTATTGATATGTGTCAGTTTGACTTTAAGACAGTAAGTATTACTGCTACAGATAGGAGTGACACAGGCTGGTGTTTGTGTCATCTGAAAATGGCTTGAGGTGGATGGAATTTAAATTCCAGCAGAACTGGTCACAGAGTTAATGTTTTTGCTGATGGGCTGTTTGCAAGTACAAGAAGTCAATAGTACGGAATAGAGAGATGCCACAAGCAAAAAGCAGTTGTCTGATCCCAGTTTAAAAACTTAAAATTAAAACCCAGGGTATTTTCTGTCTTCCTTCAAACAGGTAGGGAAGCCTGGTGAAGCTCCCAGGTTGCAAGTTTCCGTGGGCTTCACCTGGGATGAAGACAATGCAATGGATATACCTGTGCTGGATCAGAAGGAAGAGAGCTCAGAGAGCGAGGAGGAGGAGGATAAGCAGTTGAAGGTACTGTGTAATTGTGTTGTCTGCACAGTGAGACCCCACACAGTGGCTGTAACGTGATGTTTTGGTATTTGCATGCCTGTCTGCCCTGTAGCAAAGCCTTTTAACCCAAGGGACAATCTTTGACAGCTGACACAGAACTTGTTCAGCTATTTTGAGCACTTACTTTAGAAGCAGATACCTCTGAAGCAGAGGAGAAAAGGCCCAATTTTAGCATGGCTGCATGGAAAACAGGTTTTCTCATGTCGACATGTCAAAAAAATAAGTATTTCGAGTCAAACAAATGTTTTCATGAACACAAAACTTTTTTATTTAGTATCAGCTCTGTTTTTTTACTTTCCTGAGTGTCATAAATTTACAGAAAAACCTGGAGATGAAAAACCTTTCAAGTTATAGTCCTCTTATTTAGCAAAACACCGAAAAGAATAAAAAACCTATCTTCTTTCTTTTATGCTATTACCTTTAGAAGGGTTTTCCAGTGAGAGCAATTCAGCAAAATCAGAAACAAACTCATGAATTCCTTTCATGTTTGCTCCTCAGGATTTCCCTTGTCCCTTAAAACTCACCTCTGTAAAGGCAATGCATGGCTGATGCTTTATTGCCCAGGGTAACAAGGCAGAGAACTATGGCACTGTGGGTTCCAAATTTAGACTTGAGTCACCCTAGTGATCGAGCAACATGCCCCAGTTGTACATGGGGAAAAATTGTATTGGATTTTTACAGAGTGAAGGAGGGTGGTGGCGAGTACTGGCCTGGAGGGTAAAGATGGAAGAATGAGAGGGAAGGGGAAAGTGTGGATCCTGCAGTTGGGGTGCCAGACTAGCAAAATATTTGGTCCCTCAATGTATATCATTAAAAAAAGAAGGGATTTCATGTACTGCTGCTCATCTTTGAGGTGTGAACTGTGCAAGAAGAGATGGGGGGGGTGTGTTTAAATTTTATCCTCTTTTAAACAGTTGGCCTCATCTCTTCTTGTAGAAACTTCTTAGCCTTGGACACACTGAGGTCTGGCTGTACTTTAGATGGACCTCCCTATTCCCCCATGAAGTGCTTGCCCTTCCTCAGTCCTCCTGTTTTGCTCTTTCAGCAAAAGAAACGAACCAAGAGGGAGAAGGAACTGGAGAAGCAGAAGAAGGAGAAGGAACTTTGCAAAGTAGAGGCGGCTCTAATGGACCCGAGTCGGCAGCCACAGTCGGCCGATGACTTTGACCGCCTGGTGCTGGGCAGTCCCGACAGCTCCATCCTCTGGCTGCGGTACATGGCTTTCCACCTCCAGGCCACAGAGATTGAGAAGGCCAGAGCTGTGGCAGAGAGAGCACTTAAAACAATCAGTTTCAGGTAATAATGGAGCTCTGCTTTTCTTTGCCCCAAAGAATAAATCATGATGGGGTAGTTGTGGTGGAAGAACACTGGTTACTACCAGTGTGAGTCTGTGTGTGTGGAGTGACAGAGTCTGCTTTAGTGAGCTCAGAAGGATTAAATGGTAGCAACTGTCAGCTGGCCCTTTGAAGGTCTGGCTTGAGTCATCAGTACTGGCCCACAGCTGACCTGCTGCAGGTCCTGAGCTCAGGAGCTCCTGAAGGTGTCACTGAGTGCACAGACATTCTTCTGGGCAGTCAGAAGCATTTGGAAGAGCATAATGCTGTTAGTGATGTCCTTGAATCAAAACATGAAACAAATGCTGAAACTCCTGTTGCTTTTGCCATAGGGCTGTACCTTAAATCATCTCTACTGCATGGTTAAGTATATTGTGCTTTCTTGACTCAACCTTCTGGTTTTTAGTTACAAACAACAATGATAAAAAACTGTAGTGAATCAACTGCTGTGCTCTATTTCAAAAATGGTGTTTCAGGGAGCAGTATGTCCTTTTTTTTTGTTCTGGAGGCCTGCTACGAGTGAGTCTGTGTAGGGTAGTTTGCAAAAATGTGGTGAAGGCGGCAAAAGGCTGAATATTGTTCACATCTGCTTTAAGGGAAGAACAGGAGAAGCTGAATGTCTGGGTAGCTCTGCTGAACTTGGAGAACATGTATGGTACTGAGGAGACACTGATGAAGGTCTTTGAGAGAGCAGTTCAATACAATGAACCTCTGAAAGTCTTTCAGCATCTGTGTGACATCTATGCCAGTTCTGAGAAGTACAAGGTAAGACAGTGCAAGCAGATCCCTGGCATGTATCCCATTCAGGCATGCCAGTAAACTGCAAATGCTGGCTGTGCAAGCTTCCTGATGTCAGATGTTGGGCCTGTCCTGTTCTTAACTGGAATTAATGGTTATGATTGACTGTGGGCAAGGATGCATTAATGCTTGCTTTTATGTCGTAAGTGTTGAGAGATACCCAGCCTAAGAATAAGAGTCTTAGAGCTACAAGGCTTTGTTATGAATGTGTGATCTAACGCAACTCTGTCCTTCCAGCAAGCAGAAGACTTGTACCACACAATGCTGAAGCGTTTTCGTCAGGAGAAATCCGTGTGGCTGAAATACGCCTCTTTCCTCCTGAAGCAAGGCCAGGCTGAGGCTACACACAGGCTTCTGGAGCGTGCTCTCAAGGCTCTGCCCACCAAAGAACGTAAGCTCTCTCTGCCCCAGTCTTATTGTGGACCTTAATGTAGACAGGGGATATGCTGCTCTCTGATATCTTTGCTTGTGACAGCATTTCTAGTAAGTGAAAAGTGCAGCCAGCTGACTCTCAGGGAAGGGGAACTTTCAAGCTGGATGTCACTGCTAAATGCACCTCTGCTAAAGGCACCAAATCGAATTTGCTGTGATGCACAAAAGCAAAGCACCCAAAGCAAAGGCAGCTTTGAGTTTTACAGCCCTCTATATAAAGTTCACTTGGTCTAAGCCCAGGTTTCTGGGGCTGCACCATGGGTACTGCACGATACATTATGAATATAAAAATAAACCTCTTTCTCCCACAGAGAGCTGAAATGGGAAGTGAACTGTGACCTTTCTGTCTCCCACTTTGATCCCACCTTGGTCCAGAACCTCTTTACAGCAGAGCCTATTGTCTCTGGGTAGAGGTGGTGCTGTCTCTGTGCCTGCCACTGTTCTGTGTAATTCTCACTTGTGTTTGATCACATGGAAGGGAGTTGCTGCAATACCCTAACATGTCATTACTTTTTCCAGATGTGGATGTTATTTCAAGGTTTGCACAGTTGGAGTTCCATTCTGGGGACACAGAACATGCCAAGGCCCTCTTTGAGAGCACCCTCAGCAGCTATCCCAAGCGGACAGACATTTGGTCCATCTACATGGACATCATGATCAAGCATGGCAGCCAGAAGGAAGTACGGTGAGTTGTGGTGCAGCAGGCTGGGAAGGGGCAGAGCACACCTGAAAAGAGCAGAGGCACCCTGCAGTGTGAGGTTGTAAAGGGCTTCCCACAGCACAGCAAAAGAGACTTTTTCCCTCCCCCCACAGCTGGGGTTTGTGGAAGTGCTTATCCTTGCTGGGACTGAAGAGACCCCAAAGAGTTCCATCGGGCAGAGGGGGACTGATTTGTAAGTTGTGGCCTGCATGACAGGAACTAGAGGCCTTGCACTGAGGTTCACCTGTCCCTCTGCAGCGATTGCCTTGAATCTGAAGGGTGAGATCAATCTTGAATAATAAATCTTTGTATCTTGTAATGCAAAAATGGAAAAACATATTTTTTCCATTTTTTTTCCTGAGAGGTGACAAAAGGAAGTAATTTTCTACATCCACTTAATAAATGCGGGGTCCAATGCAGTGTCTGGATCTTTAAGTTGACCAGCAGCCTTAGTGTTCTGCAGGCAAGTAGAAGGCTTCTACTTAGAGATTTTGGCTGATTGTCAGGAATCTCTTTCTTCAAGCACCAACACTTCGCAGCAATTTCCCCTGAATGTTTCCCCTGACTTTCTGCTCTTTGTTAAGACAGGGTACAGAGCTTGTATTGAATGCTGTCACAAACACAGTGATTTGGATCATGTTGGTTTCTTGCAGAGACATCTTTGAGAGGGTCATACACCTGAGCTTGGCACCAAAGAAGATGAAATTCTTCTTCAAACGCTACCTGGATTATGAGAAGAAATTTGGTACAGCAGAAAGTGTCCTGGCTGTTAAAAGAGCAGCACTTGAGTATGTGGAGACCAAGAGTTCCCTTGCTGACATCTAAGTGTGGTGCAAGTGAAAGCAGAGAGACTTGGCTTTCTATGCAGTGTGGGAACTGAGAAGTGTGGAGTTCTGCCCTGACTGTCCATGGACAGTGAATTTCTGGAGAGTATTGGTCTGTGGCCAAACCAGCTTGGAAAGAACAATCAAATGAAAAGATCTGATAAATGTTTGCAGCTTGTCCAGATGTTACAAATAATCCTGGTCTGTTGATGACATGTTTTTAAATATATACTGTTTTATAATCAAAAAACCCATCAGCCATACCTGTTTTACTTTCCTGTGGAAATTGTGCAGTTATGACACACTGCTTTTAAGTACAGCAATGTCTTACAAATTGGTTTTTCTCATTGTTAAGATGGCAGAGGAGACTCTTGTCTTTTGGATGAATTAACACTTCAAAAGATTTATCTCAGGTGCCTTTGTGCTCTAGAAATTGACAGAGCAACACTGGATTGTGGCATAGTTGAAGCTGGAAGGAACCTTTTGATGATAATCTTCAAGCTCCTGCTCAAAGCAGGGGTCAGCAAAACTAGGTTGCTCAGGTGCACTCCCAGTTTGGTTTTGATTTCCCCAACAATGGAGACTTCACAATCTCTCTGGGCAACTATCTGTTGTAACAAGTTGCTAAAGATTTATGACAGAAAAAATAGTGATTTTCAGTAGTCACTGTCTCTTGAGAGAAATCACTGAAGTAAAAGAAAGAAGTGTATTTTCTGTGCTGAAAAAAGTTACTCCCATGTAACCTTCTGCTTGGAAAAAGCCAGGTATTTTGGGTACTTAAAAAAGCCATCACTGATGTCAGTGCCTTATGGTCCATATCCTTACAACTATGTATTCCTCTCCCTTTCCACTGAGATGTGGATATGATGAGCCACATTTTACACTGGAAGAACTCGAGGCAAGGGGAAAAACAGGGAATACAAACAGATGTGATTATCCAGTGTAGACCCTAGCGAGTAGATGCCCAGCTTTGAAATACCAGACTTGAGGAGTCTTATTCATTGTAGGTACTCTAAACTCAAAACCAGAGCTCTGCAGGACCCATCTCTTCTGCCTCTGTGAATGCCCAGTGTTGGCAAGGCTGGATGATTCAGCATTTATTTCATGCCCAAGTCCTTTGAGATCTCATTCACGTCTTTCCCCCAGGGAGAGTAGGGTGTTTTACTCAGATTTTGCTTAATGGTCTTGTAGTGGAGGAGGCTGATTGCAACATCCAGTAGCAACTGCTGCTTTTTTTTAAAGAACACAGCTTCAATGATGGTGCCTCTTTCTTTTGGTTTAATTAGTTGCATAATAAAACATGTAAATAAGCATTGCAATAGAAACCAAGATCCCTCAGAGGTATTGTTTCTTCTTCACTACTGGGGCTATTATAGTCTCTGTAAGTAGGCAGGAAAAGTGAAAGACCTGTGTGTAATTGTCTGTAATGGAGGAGCCTGATTTGAACCCATCTTGCTGCTGGGAGCTGTGACCTGTGGGCTCCTCTGTGATGGGACTGTTGTTGGTCTTTGGAGGAAAAGCAGGGGGGGTGAGCTCACAGCTTGTGTGATCCAGCATGCCAGGAAGATAGGTGGCTCAATTTCGCTCTCTGCATTTCAGTGAGAAATCTAACCTGGCTGCTTGTGTGTAACACCCTGTGGGTTAATGTTCCTCACCTCAGCATTGTCACTTGGGGACATGGGGTGACAGGAACAGCAGGGATATTCCTGAGGGTGCTGATGTGCCAGGAGAGGCAGAAGCCTAGGGCTGTCTCAGTGGGGATCACACTCAGGGTGGCAGAGGAGAGGAGAAAAACCAAATCCCTGCAGTTGCAAACAAATTTCTGAGTGTAGTGTCTTGTTCCATTCCTCACTGACAGATATCCACTCAAACATGCCTCTCCAACAAGAGGGAGGGAAAACAGACAAGCTGGACAAGCCCCTAGCCCATCCCAGCACATGGAAAGAGAGTGGATTTAATGCAGGAGAGAAGGGATGTAAACAGAACAGAAGATGGTTTATGCTTGTGGTTTATTCTTAGGATAAAAATCCATTCTCAAGTATTATGTGTCTTGCCCCTTTCCTTCAAAGGAGGGAAGGGGAAAAGAAGGAACCAGAGTGGAGGTGGTTCAAAGGAATAATCAGGGCTATCAAGGAAGGCAAGGGAAATAAAGGAAGTAAGAGGAACTCTGCTTTGTTTCAGCAGGTTACCTTGCGTCTGCTGGCTGTGTGAGAGTGGCGTGCGCGTCTGCATGTTCACACTCGAGGGCCAGTGAGAAGAAATGCAAAGGAACTTTGCATCCCTTTCATCTCAAGTTAATGCAATTTCATCTAACTTCCATCTGATTATTTATGTAGATTAGTTGATGGTGAGGCTGAGAGCCAAGCCTTCCCACAAATGCAAAGCAAATCTGTAGAGAGGCTGAACAGGGATCCTGGGAGGCCTCGCCCATTAAGCGGTGTTCCAGCCTCTTTATGTGAGGGAATAGCCTGCAGCTCTTCCTTGCAAGACACTATACTTGTCAAAAGCTTTTAAAATAGTTTTCTCTCCTTTGCTGCAATTGTGTATCCTGATATACAAGATTTGCGCTACTCACTGCAAGAATAACTAAAAAAGCCATGTTACTAACTTGTAATACATGGTAATGCTTTAAAACATTCTCGGATGATCTGGCTAGGAGAGGATCTGAATCTTTAATAGAAAGAAATAAGAAAAAATAAGTTCCCAGTCCTTGAGTTCAAAGAGAATATTAAATTATGCCTTTAATGCTCCCTGAAAAAAACTCACAAGGCAATGAAAAATAACTCTCATTTAATTTATTTAAAATCTTCTTGTGTGTAAGCCCCTGAGTTCCGTGGGTTTGAGGTGGTTTTTGAAAAACTTATTAAGGCTTTTTGGTAAATGACACAGTGTAAAAAGAAGTTGTACCTATAACAAAACAGTTCAAATAGGAAAAACAAACTTCTCTGTTGTGCCAACTCTTTAAATAATTTTGGGTACACAGGCTTGACCTCTGGGAGAAAAGGGACTGCAATGCCAGGGGAGCAGCCTTGAAGCCATAGTCACACAGTGTCACGGTGAGGGTAGTAATTTTACACCTTTCAGGTTTTACTTTCCCAGAGTATGGCCAAGTCCATAATACAGGCCTTCTGCTCCAGGGGCCAATAAAGGCAGTGGAAAGAGTTTTACAAAATTCAGTGGTAGATGGGTAGGGAGAGGGCTGCTCCCCCATTCTGTTCCTGCTGTCCCCTTGTTGCTCCAGGGCTGCAGTCCTAGTGCAGCAGATGGGTGAATGTAATGTACTCTGTGGGCTGGCAGCTTTCTCATCCCCTTCTCCTCTGAGAAAAATGCTCCATTAATACAAGTGACTAACCATGGTTACATGGTATATACACTATATATATGTTTATATACACATTAATGTAAAACTAATTCTGGTTGAGGTCTTCCTGCAGCTTGTAACCCAAAGGACTCTCATCCGATGGTTGGATGAGAAATGCAATGAGATGCAGACAGTGCTGTGGGTACTTTTCCCTCTCAGTCTCCACTTGGCTATGTTGCCCCAAAGCTGTTCGGCTGATGGTGCCTTCTCTGGGTTTATAGACTCATGATGGCGACCATTTGGGCTCATTAGAGATTGTCAGGCACTTCAGTAAGAACAAAGGGAGTTTGGTGTCTTACCCAAATTTCAATTAGGTAATTACAGAGTGCCTTTCGAATACCAGGAACATTGGTGTTCCCTCCTGCTTTAGTCTCTTGTTATTTGGTGTGTGGCTATGTTACTGACCCATTCTTTCCCAGATACTATTGCATCCTCCCTGCCTCAGGAATTTGCCCACTGCTTCCTTCTTTTGCCTGCACTGTAAAGTCTATAAAGTGCTCTGGGACCTGCCTGTGTAACAGGCATCACACAAGTGTGTAAGAAGATCTCAATGTCAATAAAACAAATTGTTGTGGGATGGCTGGGGCTAACCCTGCTGTGGGTGAGACAAGTGGGACTGCAGAGTCACAGTGAGAAATGTGCCCATCTCTTGCTCCCCAAGGCTTCTGCTGGTGCATCAGGCAGCGAGCTGCACTGGCAGCCTGGAGGTAAGGGCTGCACCTGCTCTTTACTCCCGTGTCTCTGGGAACAGCAGTGAGACTGCTGTCTCTGAGGGAGGGGTTCCCCAGCTTGGGATATTGCTTTTCAGTCTCTGCCTTGAGGCTGTTGATTCCTCTCTACCTGCTGAAAGAAGTAATCCTGCCAGGAGGTGTAGCAACGGGGAGGTGGATAGTGGTTGCTACTACCTCTCCCCGGAAAGCATCTCTTCTGGAGAAGCTGCTCGGGTGGGCACACAGGTGAGGCTCTTAAGTCCACACTCACCACGGCCAGCTCAGCGAAGGAAGGCAGGAAGGGTCTCCCGTATAAAGTTCCAGCGCAGTTTATTTTGCAGGTGCTTGCCGAAGGGTTTTAGGGATAGAAAGACCCAGATCAAAGGAACGTCCAGGGTTAAGTATGGGGTCAGGAGCCAATGGTCTGAGGGCAAGGGGTGGTACGAGGGCAGGGCAAAGGGCAATGACCTATAGGGGACGTAAGTATGGGGCATCAGTGATACCATGACCAATGGGGAAACAGGGAAAGGAGAAACCTCGAGAACCAGGGACATCTATGAACAGTAGAGGTGGGCAAGGGCCATGGGAAAAGCAAACTGAGGTAGATTAACATAATGTTGTAGAGGACCATGGGGGAAGCCTTTTTGCTCACCCTAAGCTATGATGCTTTCCTGAAGCCTATGGTAGATTCTTCCAAGGCATCAGCCTAGAAGTTTCCCTGACAGGCTCAGGGGCCTCCACAGAGAGGAATGTTCCCAGTGCATCCCTCAGCTGACCACCAATACTGGAATACCTGCCAGACAGTCTGGGGAAGCACTGCTGGTGCACATCTGTCTCAGGAAGCTAAAAACAGCAGTTCATGGCCTTCTGGGGTTGGCCCGTTCCCTTCCACACCTTTGGCCCATTTGTGGAGGCGGCTGTAGAGGGGGAAGCCTTTGTTCTCTCGGTAGATGTAGACACCTGTGATGGCATTCCACTGGGGGCTTGGCTGGACGCCCTCCACGGGGAACTCCTGCACCAGCTCCTTCTCCTCCTTGTCCAGTGCCACAAAGCCAAAGAATTGTTTCACATTCTTGGCTGCCAGGATCCGGGAGTGGACCTCGGCTGTGCGTCGGAAGAGCTTGTCCTCATTGGAGCGGTACTGGGCCCAGTAGGCCTCCTGCCGGTAGCTCAGTGGTGAGCAGCAGTGCTTCAGACACTTGGTGAGGAAAATCAGGACCGCAACGATGCCGATGAGCAGCCAGCCAAAGAGCTGGGAGAGAAGAGAGAGGCTGCGTTAGGACATGGCAAGGTGGTCTTACCCACTCCCTGTGGCTTTCTCCCTGGTGTGCCTACCTGGGACTCGTATCTCAGCCTCCGTGTCACCTCGTCCCTGAACTTGGTGAGGTTTGCTGGGACATCTCTACAGGGGAACTTGGCCAGCACATCGGCCCCATACTCAGCTGGAAACTTGTCCAGGGAGGATGGCTTGACAAACTCGCTGAGGGCACAGATGTAAGCTTCCCCACGCAGCAGTGAGATGACTGACCAAGTGATTGGTGCCACGGATGCCCGGCCCATGATGGAGCCAAAGAGGAGGAAGGTGGCAGCAGCAGAGAAGTTCTTGGTGCCACGCTTGTGGCACTCAGCCACCAGGTTCCAGGTGTGATTGTTCCAGATGACGCCAATAAGGAAGAGGGCCAGGGCTGGGACACCAATGGCAGCCAGCCCATAGATGTAGTTGCGGGCAGGGGAGCAGGGGCAATTGAAGGCAACAACTGAGAAGAGCTCCTCACTCCCCACTGTGCCCAGGGCCACCAAACCATTGAAAATCATCACATCTTTGCTCTTGAAGAACAAGGAGAGGAAGCGGAAGTTCTCAGCGATGAGGGCGGCCATCTCGTCTGGGGGCTGAGGGGTGTGCTGCAGTGGGGGCCGTGCTGGCTCAGCGCCCAGCACTGAGGAACACTCCAATGGGGGATGAAATGGCCTGGAGCTAGCTGATGTGCAAGGAGCTGTTCCAGGAGCAAGACACTTTCACTGATGTCCCTTCCTCCCACCTGGTGTCCCAGCCTCTGCAGCTGATTGCTGATATCAGGGATACTTCACAAGGGGCTGAAAAGGGACTTCGCCTAAGCAATACGTGAAACCTCAGCCATTTAGCTTCACAGTAAGCCCTCCAAAAGCTTCACTACAGCAAAGATGACAGGTGGGACACCTTTTTCTGTCCCTCTCAACTGCATGTTTGTCCTTTTTCCTTCTGTTCAGTTTTAGTCACCTCCCACAGAGGCAATTATTGTCAGCATCATGGCAAACTCTTGATGATCTCCCAAACCTGCAATGAAGGATAACACCATGTTACTGGGAAAACTGGACCAGAGCACTGGCACTAGGATGTGTCCCCAGCCCTGCCACTGACTCACAGTGGCCCAGCCACATGGGGCACATGGGTGCTGGGGTTGTGCTGCTTTGAAGGTGCTCTGTGTGGCTTTTGCCTCCCTCTTTAGAGCTGATGAGTTAATATTTATTAATAGACACAGGTATTTGAGGAAGGCAGCAAGGGGTGCTGTGAGACATCCCAGCAGATTTGGGAGCACAGAAATGCAGCATGGGAGTCGCAGGCAGGAGCAGCCTTTGCTGAGAAGGGCGAAGGGATGCTTGGGGGCTGTTGCTACCAGCAAGAGAAGTTACTTTCTGGGAAAGCTTATCCTGATGTCCCGAATACAAACACCAAAGGCTTATAGAGCTGGAACAGCAATTACGTGTGAGCTTTTGCTAGGATTAGGTGTGGCAGGATGATCTCCCATCCTGCAGCTGATTGACATAATCGTACTCCCTGCCCTGGCCTGCAGTCCCAGCTCAGCCTCTTAATTGCTGCCCTGAGATCGAGCCCCTCTACCTGCAGCCTCAGTGCCAGAGGTGCTGTTTGGTGCCCTTTGCCTGTGTTACACCCCACTGACAGGGCTGCAGGCACTTGGGGCCAAGCAGGGAAAAACCTATGCCCTGATTTTTTTTAAGGGCAGGGAAATAACTGGGGAATGTATCCACACTCTCGGCAATGATGGTCATTCCCCCATCCCATCTGCAAGCTGGATTCAATTAATTTCTTGGCTGACTTTCCATCAGTGCTGCCTCCCCACAGGTTTCTCCTCAGGAAGCCTCAAGCACCTCGCAAGCTCTGGGAACCCTCCCCACTGTGACGAAACCCGCTGGCCTCAGAGGAACTGCTGTCAGCAGGGTTTGCTGGAGACAGGAAGGACCTGGGCACCCAACTAATCGTCTCTGGCAGCTTGCAGAGTGCTGGAAGTACTGGCACACATCTGGGGCTACCTGGGAGCCATGGCCCACAGGGCTGCCCCAAAGTCTTCCCTGGGCCACTCCAACCGCAAGAACAAGACTTCAGGGACATTCAGGCAGAAGAGACAAAGATACTTTAATCCCTATGGTCTTTTGCACAAGGCTTGCTCTTACACTGTGCTTTAAATCACTATTCTGCCTCAGTTCATCTGCTGCCTCAACAAATCCTGGTTTACTCCCTTTCTCCATGGGGCAGGGGTGGGGAATGGGGTCAGAAATCTGGCCTCTTTTCTTTGCTGTGTCTAACCCATGGCAATCCCTTTAAAGTCACACTGTGATATTGCTGAATTCAAATGTAAACAGCCCTTAATGTCTTCCTGCAGCTTCCCAGTTTTCCATACCAAAAACTCCCTCTACAAAGGAGACAGACCAGCTGAAAACTGCCACCACGTGATGGGGACCCAGGCCTCCATCTCCATGCTTGCTAGAACTCCACGTTTGCAACCAGATGCTAAACCCACAAACTTGATCTAGTTCAAGCATCTGTTGTTAGTTACCCACAAACAGCCCTGATAAACACGGCCCTGTAACCTTCCTGACAGAGCCTGGCAAATGGCAAAGCAAAAATCTGAGGAGCTGGCAAAGAGAAGTATTGGCCATTTAGAGGTTATCCTTCCTCTGCTTGGTAGTTATGGTATGGGAGACAGGGCTGGGTAGAAGTGGAGTTGTTTTCAGCAGCTAAGTTTTTAGGAACCTCTGTTTCTTTCCCCAAAATACATATGAAAGCAAGAAAAAAATTAAGTCACTTACTTGAAAAATCTGTTGAAACCAGTTCTGGAGCCTTTTCAGCCTTTCCTGTGTTTTTTCACTCATGCTCCGGTCGTGGGGGATTTCCAGCAGCACACAGGGCTGCGCGGAAGCAGAAGTCGGGATGCAGCTGAGGTTGGTCTGATGGGCGAAGTGGAAGCTTTTGAAAACAGCCTTAGCAGTTTGCGAAGGCTTTTTTATTCAGTTTGAAACGTGCTCTCCGCTGTCGGCTTTTGGGAAGAGGGAGGAAGTTGTTCTCATGCCCTGAGCTTGGGTGGGGCAAAGAAAGAACAGGCGCTTGGCTTCTGCTCTGTGCGCGGCTGAGGCTGTGCCTTAAAAAAAAAAAAAAAAAAAAAAAAAAAAAAAAAAAAAAAAAGAAACGAAAAGCTTAGAGAATGAGTTACTGGAAAAATCACATCGTGCTTTCTGACTCATGATGCAGATGTGCAATGGCTGGCCGGGATGGCCGGGAGTTTGCCTGGAGAACGGCAGTGCTGAGGCGCCTCGCAGGAGTGCAGAGGGGGAAATGGTGGATCCTCCAGCCTAGGGCGTGGGTGCAGACCCCATGGCCCCCAAGGGACGCAGTCATGTCTGTGGAGACACAGCAAGCAGGCAGGGACAGCGCGGGAGAAGCCCATGGTCCCACGAGGAGGGGCAGAAACTTCTGCTTTAGCACAAGGGAGCCGTCTGAGCCAGCGAGAAGGCGCCCGCCTCGGTGGGTTTTTGGGGCACCACAAGCTCTGTGGGGTGCCAGGTTCCGCTTCCCCAACGCGGGACCGAGCAGCCTGGGGGCTGAGCAGGGCCCGGGCCATGTGCGCGGGGCTGGGCACAGCCTCATTTTTGGCGAGTGCGGTGCATTCCTGCCTGGCTCAACTTTTCTGCTCGCTGTTTCCTCTGCTTGAGCGATGCCTGCGAGGCAGCCGAGAGCGCCTCACTTTCTCTTAGCTCCCTCCTCTCCGCCATCTGTCCCTCAGCTCTAGCTCCTGCCCAGCCTGTTGCAGAGGCCGGAGGCCCCCATCCTCCTTCCCCACCCTCTTCGCCGTCTTGTCTCCGCTGTTAAACAGCCCTCCCCAGAGAATGTCTTCAGCACAGGCAAATCTTCAGCAACACCCACGTTCCCCTCCGCCCCGAGCAAATCTAGGCTCAGCCCAGCGCTGGCAGTCCAGCCGATGGGATTTTTGGACCGTCTTCCTTCCTACCCCCGGATCTGGGATCCCCGGGCGGGTTTTCGCAGCTCCCAGTTGTCTGGGTGCGGTGCATCCCTCGGGACTCTCACACCCTCGGTGCTTGCCTGGGGCTGGCTCCCCCGCCCGCTTGGTGGGGACCGTGGGGCTTGCTCTACGCTCAGGGCACTGCAACAAACCGGGATCAGCACCGGGACCACAGCCCGGCTGAAATCCCGGGGGCTGTGTCGGGTTCCCTTGGGAAGGCTCTGCTCCCAAAGGCAATGAGCAATGTACTCAAATTCCAGCACGGAGAGGAGAACCTGTCTGATATATCAGGACTCTGCAACTGCTGAATTTGCTGCATGGGGGCAAAGCTCTAATCCTAAAAATCTTAGTTAAAAGTCCAACAGCTTCTCATTGCAAATGCATCTAGTTATTTCAGTGCCTTAATGGCTATGCCGTGTGTGCTGCTCGCGCCATCGTGGGGACTCCGAGCACACCTTTCTCAGTGAGCCATGAACAGTACTGAACTGCAGATAATAGGAGTGGAAACCACCTTTATCTTTTAATCTCCTTTGCTTTGTAAATCAGGTTTTGTGCCTATTAATTTCTGGGCAGGTGCCTTAATTAAAGTTTGGGTGTGAAGATTAATGACAAAGCCATGTCACGCTCCCTTCTGGGAGTTGGCCAGATTCAGCCTGCCCTTGACTATGGGCTTGCTAAGATGCTCTCACAGCAGTCAGGAGAACTTCCTCATCATTTTTTTTCATCATTTGTTCTCTTCTCCCCAAAGCCTCTGTGGAGTTACACACTGATAATTAAGGTTTATGCAAATGACACCTCAGTTACTGGCCAGCCATAATAAGTTGTTTGAACAAGAACACCACAGCAGAAATTTCAAGTGGATGAACATCTCAGAGGGGGCGTGCAAGGGCCTGCATCCTGTCATCCTCTGTTCCTGCAGAAGTGGGCATCCACCTTGCATTGTGTAAAGTTGGTGGTGACTTCCCAGCTTCTCCTCTGAGGGCCAGGGCTGGCTGCTGCTGGCGGCCATGCACTGGCAAAACACTTCAACTCACACAGCCTCAGCACCTCAGGCTTGGCCTGGGGGCTCTTGCAATCCTTTTCATTGCATCCAAGTAAAGAAACACCAACAGCTTTTGTAAATAGCTTTTATAAATCCTGGTGTCTGAGCACAGAGCTTGAATGGTAAGCCTGAATTATTTATTTGGCTCCTTAAACAAACACCCAGGTGGGTTTTTAACAACAGTGTTTGTGTCAAGGAGAGATACAGGAAAAATTGTAAGAACAAATCGTCCTGAGGCAGATCTGTGGCAGGGTGTTGGCCTGGCCCCGTCTCCACTCTCTGCTGCTGAATGCTAGCTGCTCTCCTTGTCTGGACACTTCCCTTAAGGAACATCTCTGTGGAATCCTCATTTAATGGTACCTGTAACCCCAAGCATGCTGTTTCTGTCACATGTAGTGTAATATGGGTTGTCTCTTCACTAGCTCATTGCTTTGGTCAAATTTATTTTACAGTTTTTCTTGGCTTGGGAGCTGTGTGTCTGTGGGGATGTAGTGTGTGGAGGGGTAATGTGATCTTTTAGGGTTTCACAGCTTGGCAGGAGAAAGGCACACTCCCGGCTTGTTTCCCCACCAGGGGATTTTTAATACTACCTAAAACCACATGCAGTGCTCAGTGCTGAGCACGTCATGAAAGAGAGGAAGTTTTGCACATCTGATAGCGTCTGTCTTGGCAACTGCCACAACACAAACTTGGTGCTCAGCGGTATGGGACACAAGGCATATCTGGCTGCCACGTTGCACCCTTCAGCATCCCTGGGGCTCGTCAATCATGGCCTTTCAAAATTGCCCCTCCTGGCACAAAACTCATTACCTGAATTACCAATTCTGTGGGACTGGATGTGAGAGCAGATGAGAGCAGATGGGATCACACTGGCACCACTGAGCCCATTGGGTGCCTGTTCCCCTGCAGCTGCTGTGGCACTGACCCTTGCCTGTGCCCTGGCTTCTTCTGCCCTGCAGCCCATCTCACAAAAATGTGATTCTGCCTCTGCACAGCCCCGTGGGCCCTCACACCCAGCTGTAGTAGACAGCTGCCTCTCTTCGGGGTGCAGAGGGGTGTGTGGGGGGCTGCCCTTCTCTTGCCCAGCCATTTCCAGTGGGGAGGGCAGGTGGGTGGAGGTTCAGTGGAGGCTTGCATCTGTGCCAGCTCTTCAGAGCCATGTTCATGGTGCTCTGGTCTGTGATACCCAAGAGCTTCTCAGCAGCTTCCCCTGCATCAGCAGGGGCTTTCCTGGGCAGGTGGCAGCGAGCAGCCACCAGGTCCGTGCTCATGCCCTCAAAGAACTGCTGGATGCAGACCTTGGCAAAGCTCCTGGCATGCTCTGCACACGTCTCATCAAACAGCTTGCGCTCAATGTCGATGTAATGGGACCAGTATCTGCTCTTCAGGAAGGCAGCCTGGCTGAAGCAAGGCCGAAGTGATCTGACCAAGAAAGCCAGAGTGGTCATCAGCAGCACAAAGCACCAGCCCAGAGCCTGCAGGGATGAAGGGGAACCAGAACTGTCACAGGCAGGCAGAGCACATGTCCAGCAGAACTAGCTAGCAGAAACCCCCTGGTTTGCAAACAAGCCTGTCTCCACTTTGGGCTGTTTGACACTGGCTGTGTTTACACTGCAAAACTGGATGAGGAGACCCTTCCAAATAGACAACCATTTGCACTGAAATTTTGTTCAGTGCATCCACATAAGCAGCACCTCTTGCTTCTTGCCTTGTAGAGCATCAGCAGGCAATGACCATAAATAACACCAGGGCTGAATCCTGTGCCCAGCCCTTAGTCCCTGCCTCTGATAGAATGGTGCCTCACCTAGGTCTAGGATAGCCTGTGTCCTTTGACTTGTGGTGTCGTCCCAGATACTCCCTGGTTTATGCAGCTGTCTAACCCTTTTTCTGAGCTGTTAAACTTAGTAACATCTACTGTGAGTGAGCAGCAGTGAAAGCTCCCCTCTTAATGGGGTCTGACAGGAAGGGTGAGATGAGGGCAGAGCCAGAACCAGTCTGTCTTGTTCACCATCAGTCTTGGCTCAGGCTGCCTCCAGGCTGTACTGGCAGAGCTCATGAGGTTCAACCCTCCTGGAAATACAGCCCCCTAGAAGAGTACCTGGGGGAGAGATGCTATCTGGGACCTCTTGTTTTTCAGCTCCCAATGCTTTTCAATTGGGGTCTGCCCAGGAAAATCTGCTTTTTGTCTTTGGAGAAGTCCCTGTGGCTCTATTTCTCTTAAAGGGGATGAAAATTCCTCTCTGCCCTAAAGAGGTCAGGCAAAAGGGCTGCTTATAAATGGGAGTGCATGACTGACAGGTGTTTCAGACCATCCTGTCTCCAGCATGGACAGGAGCAGAGGGTTTGAGTGGAATTAAGCACAGGACAAGTGGTTAGTGACACATCTTCATTTGTGGTTCCCTGGGATGGTTAATAAACACACACTGGCTGTTCCCATGCAGCAGCAGAGACAAGTGGCAATAGATGGTTATCAGCCCATTGCTTGCACATGTTGTAATAAGAAGCAAGAGCAACTCATGAGTTCTTGGGAAGGGTGACAACCTACCAGCCCCTGAGTAAGATCCACCTCCGCCCCTTCTGAACTTGCTCTGAATAAATATATGCAGATGATTTGGCTGCATTTGGCTGCTCTGCAGCCCGGGGCTGCCCAGGCAGGGGAGGGGGCCAATTATCAGGATGACCTACAGCTACATCCTCTGCACCACACTGGAGGCATAGCTCCACAGAGCTGAGGCTGAACACCTTGTACCCCTGCAAAATCACCAGTCTCTCCTGCTGCAGCTTGACTTCAACGAGGAGATTCTGTCGAGTGGAGAGCTAAGGCTGGCAGTGCCTAACCCCAAGCCACCAGTGAGAGAACAGCTGTGGTGCCCCTTACCTGTGAGATGCAGCGCAGGTACCTGACAGCCACTTCATTGGCAATGAGCTGCTGCCCATTGTAGATCTCCTTGCAGGGGATTCGGGCGAGGACGCGCTGTATCTCCCCCTGGGAGAGGTGGGGGTGGCTGGCATTGCCCAGGGTCTCCACGGGCACCGAGGTGCAGAAGGCACAGGTGATGCACTTGCCATCCAGCAGTGTCACCGATACCCAGACCGCGGGGGCGATCATGGCCCGCTGTGCCATGGAGCAGAACATGTAGCGCAGCACAGACGGGTCCTTCCCCCGCTGGCCCTGTGGCCGCCTCCACTCCTCTGCCAGCATGGAGATGTTGTTGTTCAGCACAAAACCCAACAGGAACAAGATGAAGGGGGGCACCAGGAGGATGCCCAGCCCATAGGCCAGGTTGTAGTGTGGCAGGCAGGGGCAGTTGAAATCAAAGGCTGAGTACATCTGGGTGCTGGCAAGGGCCATGATCCCACAGATGCCATTCATGAAGGACTCCTGGTTGGACTGGAAGAACTGGAAGATCATCCGAAACTTGTCCATCTTCACTTGATTCCTTCCCCCACCAGGGTCCAAGCTGTGGCCTCAGTTTATTTCTTTCTTTCAGATTTCCTCTTCAAAGATGGCATCACCAGGTTTCTGTGCAGTTCACTGTTTCATTCATGCACTCTTACATCCCCACTATTTAAAGCAGAAAATTAAAAATTTTTTTTTCTGCTGATTTTGCTGCCTGCAAAAGTTTAGGGTTTGCTTCCTCCTGCTCTTCTTTGGATCTGGGACCTCGGTTGTTTCTGGTTTGCAAAACGTGATTTCATTCTTCTCCACATCCCCATTTCTGCAGTCTCCCAGCCACCAGTCCTCTTTGCTGGAAGGTGCGGGTGTTACCATGGCTGTGTACTTCTCAGAGCACTTTGTGCCCTGGGCAGAGTTGGCTGATTGGCTGCTGAGAACCTGTTTGCAAATAGAGGGGGTGGGTGCTCCTCCCAGGACTGAATGGGACACCCCACCTCTGCAGTGCTGGCACACATGGAAAAACTGGATTCCAGAGCTTACCCCTTCCCTCCCCGTGTCTGCCTTGCCTCAGCAGCATCCGAGGCAAGCACCTTGCAGGTCTGCGAGCCCCTACTTCTGTATCTGCTTCACTACCTCTTCTTTTTTTATTCTGCAGAGGGAAGGGGAAAGAAAAGAAAAAGGAGAGGAAGGAGAGGTAACAGGCTGGGCTTGACTTCTACAGCACAAAAAGAAGTGGATGGTGTTGAATGTGTTCTCCTGCATCTCAGTTCCCAGTTCACAAAGCAGTCTTGGTGCACTCAGTTGCTCCCTCAAGCTGGCCAAAAGATGGGGGATTAATGGGACTACAGGTGGCTGTAAAACAGATGGTGGCAATTGCTCAGTTGCTCCTGTCCAGGCAGCTCCTGAGCTGTTGACGTGAGGATCAAGATACATCTGACTGGGCACCAGTGACTGCAATAATGGCTGGGGCACATGTCACCAAGGGAAGCTGTACATACGTGGGTGGCACAGGGAAGACACAGGAGAAGTACTTTCCCCTAAGGTTTTGCAGTGTGTCAGTACAGAGGCAGGAAGCCAATCCAGGTGTTTTGACCATTTGTCAGTGCTGCAGGTTCTGAGTCTGCCCTGCACCAGTCCTGGGGCTCAGTTAATTATGCTGAGTTCACCCTCTGTTGCCACCGCAGAGGTGAGCACAGAGCCCAGTGCGTAATACCTGGCAGTCTTAGCTCTGCCTGCTGTGGAGAGGTTAATTGCATGATCTCATCAAATAGGAAGAGATTTTGCTGCATGAATATAGATGAGGCATATTGTATTGCTAGCTAAGAACTCAGACTGGCTTCTCTATTCACCTAGCAAGTGGCTTTTTGAAGGGCAGTTCACATCAAAGCCTGTGTGAATCAACCCCATAAAAAGCTGAGAGCTTTTTGATCTCCAGGAAAACCCTGCCTTTTATTAAACATGAATGAAGGGCCTTAGCCTGCTTGGTGTACAGCACTACAGTTCTCACTGAAGCCAACAATAGGTCAGTGGCAATAGAAAAAGAGCCCATAGAAGACAATGCCTGGGTTTTTCTTTCTGTGTTTCCTTGTTAGGAAGGACTTTGTTTTCATAGCTTCCCTACAGAAAGTTCACTCTAACTGACTTGCAAGGGAAGGCAAAGCTGATGATTCCACCAAAATCCCAACTTATTTGTGCTCTGGAAACTCTGTCCCGAAAGAGATGGTACATCCCCAAGTCCCTCCCAGGGCCCGGTCCTGCACCTGCACACCAAGACAGACTCCAAGGTGTGGAGTTGAGGAGGGCTTTGCATGTCCCAGTCGGTGTGGGATATAGAAAGGAGGGATGTGAAAACAGTAACAATTCCCATCAGGATAGTTTAGGAAGTGTCTGGGGAAATTGTCTTTGCAGTCAGCTCTGCGGTTTCACAGGCTCTTGGCAGGTGAGGATCCCTAAGGATGCCGGACATATCTGCAGGTCAGGCATCACAACAGCCCTGAGAGACAGAGAGCTGCTAAAGTTGGTGAGTGACCTTCTCTGCCCCTACTTCCACAGGAGGGCACACGCTTAATAGAGCTCGTGGGAAGAGGCCTCTGGAGATTTTGGTCTACCCATTGCTCGCTGCACAAAACACATTCAGGCTCAGATATAACTGTGATGTGTATACTTCCATAGATGGAGGTGCCATAGACTTTCTGGGAAAGCCTTTCCATCACCCTCAAAATCAATGTTTTCTTCTATTTAAACGGAATTTCCTGTATTGCCTCTTGTCCTGTGATGGGGTGCCAGATATCACTTTCCATAATGGAGAAGGGTTCTTGGGCTTTAGAAGGAAACACAGCAGGAGACTCAGGGAGGCTGGGAGGAATGAACACCCATGGCCCCAGCCAACTGGAGCTACTCCATGACCAGACCAGACTCTCCCAGCAACACGTGAACCTTTGTAGATCTTCAAAATATATGGCAGCACCCTTAAACCCTCCTGTTTTCTCCCTCCTGGTACAGATAACAAATCTGTTCCTCTTCCCCTTTTTTGCATTTCATATTTTGTGGCCACACTGGGATGACTTAAAACCTGAGAACATGGAAAGCAGCATGCAAATACAGCTGCAGACCTCAGCTCTGAGCGTGTTAGGAAAATACCAAATTTGACTAGTATGGAATGGTGAGTCCAAACTGAGCTGCAGCCTCAGATTTATGATGTTGTGTCTGATAAAAGTAAACCAGAGACACAATTCAAAGTGCAATGCTGATTTCAAATAAGAGCTCGGAAGCTCCCTGGATCTAAAGAGCTTCTGGGGAGAAGAACATCACTGTATTTAGCCCTACCAGCATGGGCGACAGCTGGCTCTGCACACCCTCCTAATATATCCAAGGGAGCTCAGGGATTCATTCAGAACTGATTTTGCTATGCAAATAAGAAAAGCTTTGCAGCCCATCCCTCTGCACCCTGTAATTCCTGACTGGGCCTCAGTGGGCAAAGGGGTGCAGCTGCCCACGGGTGGCTATGGAATTATTTTGCCTCCCAATGTTTTACCCAGTACATCCTCATTCTCTGGCCTGTGCATACAAACACCCTGGGGAGGAGGTGACCCACCTGCCAGCAGCTTGACAAGTCAGTTTGGGGGATAAATACGCATTTTCATTTTGATCCCTCATTTTGGATTTAGTCTCAATGTGGTAGCAGGTTTCTCTGCCCCTATCCCACCCTCTTCTTTCCTTCTGGAAGTTCTGCTTGCCCCACCTATCCATGCACGCCCAAGGAGACATTTCTTCTTCACCCCCACCTCCTCCCAGCCACTCCATGTTGCATTTCTTCCTCCAAGAGACAAAGTGGGCATCAGTGCAAGGTTCAGCCTGGAGGAAAATGTGTCTGTTCTGGGTTCGTTTGCAGTAAAGATTTTAATGCATCCAAGCAACAATGCTGGACAGAAGTACCAGTCAAACTAGCACCACGTAAAATGCGGGCTGGAAAAGGCAGGTGAGAAAGCAATTATCATTAAAGGCTCAGAGATAAGGTTACATTCAAACAGTTTGGAAACTGTGGATGGAAATGCCCAAATAGGTGTTGCAAGAATGATCCTCTGGATAGGTCAGTTTGTACTCAAATCTAGCAGGGGAGTGTTTAAAATCTGTGTTCAGACTTCTCAGGCAGGGTCACTGGGTCCTTTCCATGGCTTAGCACCAGCGCTAACAGCAGCTACCTGAAACCCCAGTATAGCCCTGTGGCTGTGTTATGCAAAACCTCAATTTCCTGTTCCTTCTGCAAATCCAACCCAATCCAATCCCTTTTCAGAGGTGTCTTCAACTAAAATTATGCTGCTCCATGAATTTCAGTATGCTGCCATATTTCATTTTTTCAAATGCATGGAAGTATTGATGGGTTGTTAGAACAGTTTGGCAGCTGGGCTGGTGGTAGCCAGAGCTCTCAGCAGATGGGAAGATGTAGGAGGTGGTTTTGCCTTTTTGAGTAAATATGTTGGTGTGGTACTAAGAGAGTTGCCAACTACATAATTTCTGTGTCAGCTCTGATAACCTTTTGAACCAGGTTTCATTGGAACGGGCAGGAGCTTCTCACACCTCTGTGTATGGTTTGTATATGTAGGCAGATGTCGCTGCTGTGGTTAAATCCTTCCTGAATCCAGAACAATTTTATCACTGCTGTAAGAAGCTGCAAACTCTTTGATATTACAAAAGTGCCTCACAGAGCCCTTGGCTGAGAAATGTCATTAACAGTGACTGCATCTGAGACCCTTGCACCCTCAATACTAGCTGACTTTGGAGGTTTTGCTAGCCATGCCCTGGAGTGGAGCCTTTGGGGTAGGAGTTTTGGAGGAAGATAAAAGCACGACTGTCGTCTGCCTGCTGGTCCTCACTTTGTGCAGAGGTTTGGCAATGCACCTTTTGTGTCTGCAGGACAAAGCCCCCTTTACACATTGGTGTGCTGGGGGAATCTGGAGTGGGTGCTGGCATTGTCTGCGCAGGGCAGAGGGGATCTCTCTTGCACCAGGGGATGCCTCTGGTGTGCCTGGCTGACATCCAGGGGAGGTTTCTCACAGTACCACATTTTCAGAAGTTTGTTCACCTGGTCCTGATCTGTGATGCCCCGGAGAAGATCTTCCTCTCCTTCAGCCTCCTCTCCCTCCCTAGGCAAGCTGAAGCTGTGCAGTTTGATCTCTTGCCGCATGCTTTCGAAGAAGTGGAGGATGCATTTGTGAGCAAAGAGCCGGCTGTGCTCACAGCAGGTTTCCTCAAAAATCTTTTTCTCTATGTCAATGTAGTTGCTCCAGTGGCGTGCCTGCAGGAGGGTGGCCTGGTTGAAGCAAGGTCTGAGCCAGCGGGCAAGGAAAGCTGCTATGATAAGGATCAACAAAATGCTCCAGCCAAGTGCCTGTGTGATCAGAAAGAAGCAGTGAAACAGGAACAAGACAGACACAAGGACAGGCACAAGCTCTTTGCCTGTATCAGTGAGACAGGGAGTTTGAGTGGCTGGAGGGGAAACGTGATGAATCTGGACTCCTGACTTTGATCTGTCCCTGTAGTCCAGCACCCCACACTGCACCCAGAGGGTTGGCGTAATTTCCTCCCAGAGAATATAGGATATTTATCTGTGCATGAATGATTCAGTAAGGATAACTGATTGCAAAATTGCCTGGAGCGGGCAGGCATTTGCTATGAGCATAGGAGTGCCCCAGGGAAAGAGGACTTAGTGCTTTCCTTTGGCATTTCCTTATCTCCAGTGATCTTCATCTGCCACCTACACTAACTCCAGGGCCCAGGAGACCCCACAGGAGCATGAAGACAGCTCAGACTATGGGCAACTCCCTTTGATAAGAAGGAAGGGCTTGTTTTCAATGACCTTCCAGCTGTCCTGATGCCTGACCTGGCACTTCTATACCAAGAGCTGAGGCCAGTCGGGGCTCCACTCCCCATTGTGCCCTGTTCTATTGCTCCTGAGCAAGGTGTTTTCATCTGTCTAAGCTTGCACTGTCCTTAAAACAGTGGGTCCTGTCTGCAGGCTTAGCAGTTAGAAAGATCTTTTAACACTGAACAGGGCTTTAGGAGACACAACATCTTTTATTATCTGGGTTTAGAAGCTGCTGGCTCTTTTATTAAACCATTCATTATTTCTTTCCTTCTCCCTACCTGACTCGAGATTATTGCTTAGCATATGATTATGGATAGCATAGCAACATTTGGAGGCAAAAAGAAGCACAGAGCAGCCTTGTTCCAAGCCTGACCACAATGAAATGATGTCAGATCAAGGAGGAGCAGGAGCAGATGCCACATGCTTGGTCACCTCACCGACATGAGAGGCTCTGCCAGCAGTGACCCACCTGGGACCAGCAGCGCAGGTACCTGGACACTGCCTTGCGGGACGTGTTGTTCCTCATGAGCTCGTCATCCCTGCAGGGCACCTTGGCCAGCAGCTGCTGCACCTGCACTGTGCTCACATTGGCAAAGCCCACAAACTTCTCAGGATCCACGGAGCCACTGAAAGCACAGATCAGGCATTTGCCATCCAGGAGGGTGACTACGATCCAGACTATAGGGGCAACCATGGCTCGCTGCATGATGGAGGAACACATGTACCTGGAGCAACAGGGAGAGAGGTGAGTGGGTTAGTGCTGGGAGCTTTCTCCTCATCCAGAGCCCTGAGGGATGCAGGCTTTCCTGTGCCAAGCTGTCTTTCCAGACCCACAGAACTGACTCCCAGGGCTGCCCTCAGCATTGCTCCAGCTGATGATGCTTCTGCTCTGGGATGCCTTTGTTGGTTCTGCCTCTCAGTGAAACCTGCACTAGCACTAGAGTGCTCTGTGTGCTGTCTGCACTTGGTGCACAGTGCTTGCCTTGACTGTACCCTTATGTCTGGCATGCACAGATCTTTGTCAGCTCTCCCATGTATTCCACATTCACACTTCATTTGCTCATCAGCTTCAATCTGGAAAATCCACTTTTTTCTGCAGCTTTTCTTGCCCTTCTCTGAGCCAACCTGTGTACTGCATAAAACTTTGCATATAACAGAGGGAACATGATTCTCCTCACCCTTCCACCAGTACAAATTAGTAAAAACTCATGTGAAGGGAGGGAGACCATGAGGCTTTTGATAAAGAATGACCGTGATGAAAATGCCACACCTGCATATTTAAAAGGAAATACCTCATATTTTTGCACATGGAAGCCCCAGGAGACACCCTGTGAATGCATGAAAGGGCAGCAATGCAGTTTCCCAGGGTGGCAGCATAAGCCCAGGTGTTGAGGCACTCCTGCTCTCCTTAGCTGGGATGGAACGAGACTGCCTTAATTTCTGCTGGATAAAAATGCATTTCCCATACCCCTGCCCCTCCAGAGTCATGGGGAAACTTCTCAGGAGATGAGCTTACAAGAAAATTAATCTACCAGGAGGATCAAAGCTATGGAGAAAGACAGCTAAGCAGGAGGTGAGAAGAGGGATGCCATTACTGCTGCAAACCCCACCTGATGACAGCCAGGTCCTTCTTCCTGTGCCCCGCTGGTCGCCTCCACTCCTCCAGCATCACCAGGGACTGTCTGTTGAGGATGAGGCCACACAGGAAGAGGATGACGGGGGGTATGAACATGATCCCCAAGCCATATACCACATTGTACTGAGGCAGACAGGGGCAGCTGAATTCAAAGCTGGTGTACATCTTTACACTTGCCAGGGCCAACAGCCCACAGATCCCGTTCATTACAGACTCTGAGTTGGATTGGAAGTACTGGAAGATCATCCGGAAACGGTCCATCGTGTTCTTTTGGCCCGGGGGTGCTCCACCTGGGAAATCCCTGAGCCGCCCGGAATGACTTTCTCCCTTTGTCCCTCCTTCTGCTGCCACAGGGCAGGGGATGCAGCTCACTCCCCAGTCAGCAGGAGGATGAGGATGGAAGAGAGCTGCAGTGATAGGGGAACACCCTGTGCTTGCGCACCACTCTCACAGTCTGTCTCTTGCCCAGTGCTTGTCTTCCAGGGCAGTTGGTAGCTTTTCTAGGTGAGTTGATGGATACAGACTCCAGTAGCCTTTTTTTCCACCTTGTTTTTCATTTTCAGGGCTGGCCCACATAGCAAGCAGTGACAGCCTCTAGCAGTGCCTGGTGCCTTCCTCCAGGGGATGGTACCTCTCCATGGAGAGCCATTGGTGGATGCCTGTGAACTGTTCTCTCTGCTGATTGAAGTCTTTTGAGCGATCCACCGCCCAGGAGAAACCAGGTAAGTCAAATGAGCTCATTTGTGTTTCTGCTGCTGCCCCACTTCTCTTTTTGTGTCCCCAGGCCCGTGTGGGGCAGGGGGGAAGGCAGGGAGCACACACCTGGCTCCAAGTGTGCTGCATGGCTGAAAGCTCAGATTTCCCTATGAAAATGGGCTGAAAGGACCAACCCTCTAGTCAGGAGGATGTGGGAATCGATAGCTTTCAAAGCCTGGACTGGCACCTGGGGGCAAAGGCCTCTCTTGGCTATCCATCCTATATATTCCGGGATATTTGTACTATGCTATATCCATGTCCGAGGCTCTTGCACTGGGGCACTTCTGGTTCCCCATCAGAGGGCACAATGCAATCAGAGCAGCTGGTTCTTTTGTCCCATGGGTCTGGGTTATCACCTTCTTCATCTTTTTGTCTCAAAGTTCATTTTACAGATAAAGACAACTCATTGCCACAAAAGGAAGTTCTGGGGTTTTTTCCTGACATATTGAACATAATTTTCCTCTCCCCAGCTTTCCTCTGAAAACACTTTCAGATTTCTTCTCAGCTCAGGTTTCCAAATGCATTCAGGAAAGGGGGAGGGAAAAAGAGTGTTACTTTTTTGTTAAAAAAGAGAGGAATTATCTCCTCTGAAGTACGCTAGGCCAGCACTGGGGTTTCTGCCCATGCTGTTTCCCACTGCAGGACGGGTGGCCTTGATGGGATCATGTTGAAAGGGATCAGCAGGGAGGAGGTACCTGTAGTTATTCACAGGCACATACAGATTAATCACAGATTAATGCCATCTCCTCCAATCTGAACAGCAACTTGCATAGTTACTTTAATGAAATACATTTGCTCCAACAATAGCATTTGTGCTCTCCTTTACCTGTGAGTGAATTGCCTGTTAATGTTCATCCATCAGCAAGAAAAACCCCTGGCTAATCACCTCATGTTTCCATTTTGCCATTACAGGACATCAGGACCCCTCCACATTGCTATTATAGGGCATCATGACCCCTGGCTGAACTCCATAGTTGATTTTTAGCCAGGCTGCAGCCAATCTTGGTTCTCAACTGCTTCAATACTCAGTGGGTTTCTCATTTAATGGCTTGCATTTATATGCTGACTCGGCTTCAGAAAGTGTTGTGCACTCTCTGTAGAACAATTACTTTAGAAAAATCATTTTGCCTTTCTAGCTCTCCTGGGCAAAAACATAGTAAAGGCTAAACAGTTCCTTACAGCTCAGGAAAATAAGACATAAAAAGAGTAGGAAACATCCTTTGGACAGGACAATCTACAAGGGAATTTTACTTCTCCCAAGTGCCATCTCATGAGCTGGATATTAGAATTCTGTTAAGGATGCCTCAGGGTAATCAGTGTGCTCAGTTGTGATTGGGACCTCATCAGTGATTCAGAGCTGAGACATGGAGTTGTTGAACTGTAGAAGAAAGGGAATATTCCTTAACTTGCAGAGAAACATTCAGAGCTTCCTGGGGAGAGAGGGAAAGGCCTGTTGAGGTAAGTAAATTGCTAGAGATGGACAAGGGTTCAAAATGTTTCTCAAAATTTATCACATTTGATTACTTAGTTCTTAGGGCAAAATGAAGAGGAAACAGGGATTAAAAAAGTCTATCTCCTCTCCTCCAGCAAGTAGGCCTGGCACACGTGCCCAGCAGTGTAGTCACCCTGCTGAGCCTGCTATGAGGCTGCCTGCAGCTCTCAAGGGCACCACCCCCGGAGAAAGGCAGTTGCTTCTCGATAGCAAATCCAAACCCATGCTGGAAGCTGTTGTTTCTCAGTGCATCTTCTGGAGGGCCATGTTAAACAACCCTCTGCTTGTTCTGCCTCAGCATTGCAGAACACAGTGCAAAGGAGAGGGCCTCCCTTCCTTGCCCCTTTATGGGAGAAAATACCAGCTGTAAGCTTTTTCCCCTCAGATGATGAAGAGGGCGGGTACAGGTGTGAGAAGTCCCTCTTGCTTTGAGGACAAGGATGATTTCATCTCCAAAATGTGAATTGGTCATGTCAAATAGGATATGTTCAGAAGAAAGGTGTGGTTGGTTTTGTGCTTGAGCCTGTGATCCCAGAGCAGCACTGATGCTGTGCATGTGTGGCTTCTGGGGGTGTGCACACCCAGAGCAAGTCCTTATCCATGTGTTTTGGTGGGGAGCAGAGGCCAGTAGTGCAGGTCACACTCCAGTCTCCCTTTCCTCTGCTGGGACTGGACCATCTTTCCCACAGGAAAGCCAGTGTCCAGGAGCAGACATTTCACCCATCCTGAAGCTTGCTCTGCAGGAGACTGGCCTTTGCCAAGAGCATTTTCCCAGCAGTAGGGAAGGACCCACAGGGCTCCTGCAGGGCACTCCTGGCCTGTGGCATGGGAGGTGATGGGTTACGTCACTGGGAGCCATTTGCAATTGTTTATAACTGACAAATTATTTAATTACCTGGACTGATTTTTTTTTCTGTCCTGAATGTGTGCCTCAGGCAAAACATATTTAGAAAGCTGTTACATGGGTTGGTCAACTGCTCCTTAGATGATGTAAGGGCTTAAAAAACAAAGCTCGCACACACAAAAAGCACACAAAATAAAAGTGGATTTCTTTTCCCTTGTGAAAAACATGGGGCTGTACAGTTGATCTGAAAAGCACAGCAACTCTGACACCCACCAGAGGCACTGTCCTGCTCTGAGTGGGTGCTGCAGTCAGGGTACCCCCTGAGCACCACAGGTCAGAGTTATCACCCTGCTCATTTTTGTGCCTCTGCTGCTGGATGATAAATCAGGATGCAGAACTGGCCTAGCACATCCACAGACTGCAGGACACGGCAAAGAAATGAGTTTAGTTCTGAATGTGTCTTTTTCTTCCCCAAAGTCTTGGCTCATTAATTGCCATATGGGGATGCCACCCCCACAGGGTCTTTGTTTAAAACAAACACTGTATGGCCACAAGGAGCAGGTACCAAACAGTGTGTTCCTTGCCTCAGTTTCCCTTTACAGAGTTAAGAGTGGATCCCCATGAACACTTGCTCTGGGTACCAGGAGGGTGAGTAAGTTACTGGTGAAATGTCACATCCCTGTGATGTGGGAGCACCCATGCTTTCCCAGGTCAATGTCAGAGGCTGTGATCCGGTCTCTGTTTTGGGCACCTCTCAGCTGGTGCACTGGAAAACCCCTTTCCACCTGGTTGTATTTATTCAGAGGACAAAGGTTAGTGCTTTTTCAAGGCTTAGAGGAAATTTGTCATCTTGTGTTTGAGTGAAGGCCATTGCCACTGTAAATGTCTTTCCCAGCAGCAGTGCCTGCAGACCAGTTTCTTGTTCCTCTGCAGCTCAGGTGAGCCTGTTGCTACTCCTTGGTCCCACAGGGAGACGCCCTGAGAGCCTGTCTGTTCTTGACCAGCAGGTTGCAACTGAGCTTTATCTTCTGTGGCCTTTTTCAAACAGTTTGGGGCCCAGTCCCTCACTGATATCTGAGGACAGCAGAGCAACATGACTGCCTTATTTTTTCTCCAAATCTGGCAGAGGATTTTACTCCTCACTGCCTGGAAATTGTTCAGCATCTTCAGTTTATCACAGCAGAAGTCAACTTCAATTTCAACTGCCCATGAAGATGGACATGGGCAGTATTTCCTCCTATGCAGAGTTCTGATGGTCACAGGCAGCAGTGACAAATCACAGCTTTGTTAGCTCCATGGGGCAAGGGACCACCTGAATCTATGATTCTGTGGCTATTCTTGCACAGCTGTGTACTCTGTCCAGGCTAAGCAAATAATGAGTAATGACCATTAAATGATTAATGAGATACTAGCAAAAATAATGGCAGCATTGTAAAATGTAGTTTGTCTTCACTAATGACGTTCTCTGGAGATTAGATACTCCTGTGTTCTGCCTTGTAACTTCATTAAAGCATGAAGCTGGCTGCCAGTGAGGAAATATATGGCTTAGCTATGTGTTGTTCTTCTTAAGAGCTCATTATATATTGCCGTCCTGGCCATTAGCACTTTGCTTTTTGGCTTACTTAGAAGCCTTATTTCCTGATCTCTGCATTATCCCAATCTTGACCTAATTCACACCATTTCTGACTGAGAGGGATTTTTGTAAGGCCATTTATCTGCTTGGCTTGGAGCTGATGCTGCAGTGACATCATTTGAGATAGAGTCTCTTCTCAGTTAAGAGGGAATTGGGGAATTAGGTGGAAATTAAGAAAACAGACTGTTCTCTAAACATTGCAGCTCAGTGATTTTTCAGACTTTTTTTCTGATTTGCTAGTGCTCATATATCTACTGATATTTATCTAGGATTTTTACATATGGTGTTTTTTTCTTGTTGTTGTGGTGGTTATTTTTTTTTCTTTTCTTTTCAGACACTCACAATTAGTCTCCAGCCCTGGGGAATCCACAGTTTACAGCATGAAAAACACTGATAACAAACTTCTTGAGAGATCAGTTTGTCTTCAGTTTGCAGAGATGTTATAGACACTGTTTAGGTGTTTAAAAGGAAATGGAAGTTGAGTGACAAAACCCATCTCAGGGCTGTGACTTTGGGCTTCTGCATTTGGATTTAAGGCTGACCCAGTCTTTGTCCAGTGTGACTACTCTAGGAAGCCGACCACATTCTTCAGTAGCTAGATTCATGGCTTTTAAGTTAAAATTTCTCTCTGTACTATGTCATTAATTCACCAAAACCCCTCAGGTAAGTAATATCTAAAAACTGATGTCACATATCTTTTTGTAAGGAGTGATCCTATATTTCTCTAATTTGTGTGTCAGGACTGGAAAAACTTGTAAAGATAGAAAGATAAATGTATAAGTTATTTATTTATTTATTTATTTATTTATTTATTTATTTATTTATTTATTTAAGGATTAAGCACAGCTGACTGTGTTTTTCCAGTCAGGCATAGGGCTATGAAGCAGCATCCCAGTATCAGCGCTGTATCCTGGGATGCAGGAGCTTTAAAACTGGGGAGTGAAGGGTGTCTGCACTCAGAGGGATTAGAGCCGGAAGGAAGGAAGGAAGGAAGGAAGGAAGGAAGGAAGGAAGGAAGGAAGGAAGGAAGGAAGGAAGGGGAAGAGCAGAGCAAAGCCTCGAACCCATGCGGTAACAGCTTTTCGTGGTGCCACAACAAGCGATGCATCGGTCTGAAGCAGCGTGTTTGGGGAGAGCGAGCTGATGTCCTTGTCCTTAGCTTGCAAAGGGATTCGCCACCACAGAGCGGTGCTGCAGCTCCTCCGGGCGCTGCCTTCCCTCCCTCCCTCCCTCCCCTTGTCCTTCCCATAGTACTCAGAGGCGAGAGGGAGATTTTTCAGGAGTGCTGAGCATCCCTGGAAGTGGTGCCGGGCGGATCAACGCTGCCAGCGCTGCTGTGTGCTCAGGGATCGAGTGGTCAAAACTCCCGCAGCACCGATGTTGATGCTGGAGGCTGGAGCACAGGTGTCGTTTGGGATGCTTGAGCTCATCTCTTGTGTGTATCTCCACTACAAATCTTAATGAAGTTTTAGCAGACATCAGGCATTTTCTGGGCTGAAAATTTGCTAGAGCAATGTTGAGCCTTTCTTATGTGCTGCAAATAAACTGCAGAAGTAACTGAGAGAGAAGTAATCCCACTGTCAGGGCTGGATGGTGGTCAGGATCCACTCCTCTCTGCTGAAAACTGTGCAATCATAGAATATTGCCAGTTGGAAGGGACCCACAAGGGTCATTGAGTCCAACTCCCTGCTTCTCACAGGATTATCCAAAACTAAATCAGGTTTAGTTAAACAGCATCATCCTGATGCTCCTTGAAATCTGTCAGGCTTGGTGCCATGGCCACATCTCTGAGGAGTATATTCTGACTGACAATTCTGTTAGTGAAGAGCTTTTTCCTAATGTCCACTCTGAACCTCCCTGAGATCTGCCTCTACATATCTCTGCTAATATAGAGAGGATTTTTTTTGTAGACCTTGAAAAAGATTTGCAAAGAGGAAAAAGAACCACAACATTCAGAATGGAATCCATGAAGCAGAGTTTCCCAAGAAAAGCAAGGTGTGCATTAAGACTTCATAAGCAAAACTCTACAGGTATTTTCTTGTTGCAAGAAAACCCAATCTCTCTCCACAGGTGTTAAAATTCATCTTGTCTTGGCATTCCTTGGTGCTCTGAGATGGGAGATTTATTCTTCTAGCACCTTGTGTCTCATGTGAAGTGATGGTTAAAGCCCCCTGCCTCTGACAGAAGGAAATATATCAGTATTTAAACTGCTCAGGGTTTGGGTTTGGATTTAAGTTTCCTTCAGGCACCAGTGCTAATCTGAATTTGCCTCAAGAGTGAATCAAAGCCAGAAAACTCAGCTCATTGTGGCATTTTCTCTGCAAAACTCCCCAAGCCCAGCATCTCTTTCTCATCAGAAGCCTGCAGTCACATCCTCTGACAGCCCCCTTCACCAACCACAGCCCCGTGGGCGCAGTCACGGAGCCCCATCCGCTCCTCCGAGCAGACACGGCCCCGCACGGGCGGCAGCTGCGGCCGCTGTCACCCGGCGTGGAGCCCGTGCGAGAAGCGCTGAGCCGCTCTGACATCTCCCTACCCCTGGCTGCTGCTGCTTTTCTAAAAGCCTTTTCTTCTAGACAAAAATCTCTTTTGTTTAGTGGACTCCTGCGGAGCAGTGGGCCTCAGCTGGAGAGCGGCCCTCCTTTCAGGGGGTTCATTCCAGAGTAGCAGTAACAGGATTGTCTAGAAAGAGGATATCTTAATAATCCCGGCAAATATCAATATTTTCTCTCACAGCTCTTGTCCTTATTTGGTACAAAGGAGCTTTTTCAAGTATCTGGGCTTCAGGTAATAGCTCAAATACTATGGAAGTTGTTAGAGTTTGTTACCCACTGAATGTGTACACACACACATACACACACACTGCTGTCTGGTCATTAGTTCCTCTGCAGAGTAATAGGTGACATCCGGTCCTAGAAATCCATGTTCTGATATAAAAATATAAATTTTCATATAAAAATGAATATAACTTCATTTTCCTACTAATGCCATGGCCACCTGACCTAAAGCACACATCCCTGAAGCATTTAAAAGTTGGTTTTCCACAGTAGCTGCAATTCATCTCCAGCAAAATTAGAGTCTTGTATTCACAAAATTGTCTTGTCATCTAGCTCTTGTCTTTATCTGTGTTTATAACTTACCCACACATCGTTAATCTTCCTCTCTGTGTATATTTATAATATTTGTATGGTGTTGGGTGTCTCCAGAACACTGTGAACACAAATGCACTTATCTGCAGTTATTCTGACTTTCTCAAAGGAAAATACCATCCTGACTTAACCTTATTGAGGGGTCTCTCATCACCAGCAGATATTCTCTGTGATGGCAAGAGACTTGTGGATGATCTCTGTGGCAGATTTCACTTATGCTTGACCATGATAAATGGGAAATGAACAAATCCTAGGAATCTCAGGATGTTTAGACTTGGAGATACAGTTTTCCTTTCCCTGCTCAACTCTCATTTCATCTCTCTCACACATTCTGACTTTGGAACTTTTTTCCAAGCTTAAAAGCTTAAGCTCTAACACCTTTTCAGAGGAAAGATTGGAGGAGGAGGTGTCTGCAGGTGGGTTTAGTGCTGGATTGCTGGGCTCTGGCAGGTCCTTGCTCACTGCCTCCTGCTACATAATCATGAGGAATAATTAATGCATGCTCCTAGAAGAGGCAATTCCAAGAGAGCAATAAACTTACTCCAAAACAGCAGGTAATCTTATAGAAATTGTAGGGTAAAACCCACCAACCATTCCAGCTGCCCCACCATCACTACCACCCCAATCCACCTCCTGACAAGCTCTTGTAAAGAGCTAAGGAGAAAAGTAATCAGAGACACATGATTCATCACGAAAGAGACTCTGCCCTCTCTGTCCTGGTCCTCCATGCAGAGCACCAAATACCTTTTAAAGACAAGATTATGGACTGCAATTTATAACTTTACATAATACTAACAATCATGGACTCAGCAGAAATGGTTTTTTAAGGTGCACTGCAATTTTCCATGTCCTCTGTTCCAAGCTAAATTCTTATGGTTGCACAGACAGTAATTACCTGCAATGCCTTGTGCTCTGCAGAGGATAATCATCTTCTCCTGCTGCCTTTGGTAACATCCCTAACTACTCCTGTCTTTCCAAAGCAAATAGCTAGAATCACACTGCGTGGGATGATGGGATCCTGTGGCAGTGTGACAGCCACCCCTCTGCTCCTTGAGGTTTATCTGCTGTAACAGGGCTTAGGGTATGGGCCTTTTCCAAGAGCTCTGAACCCCCCTAAACTGTTCTGTGTTAAGGCCTCCTGGGGAACTCAGTGTCTTGGCTTTGGTACTACAGAGACTAAATGTGCTGCTGTAAATTAATCCCTGTCACTTCATCAAGATTTCTCATAGCCAGACACCCATGTCTCCCCTCATGTCTTCCCCTCCCTTCTTGTCTCTAAACCTCATTACATTTTCACATTTATTTAGCAGAGTCCATCTCTGCAGAGTAATGTGCTGTAGTGACTCTGAGGGGAAGTATAGAAAACATTTGGGATCTACATCAGAAACAATGATAGAGTGACAGTGTAGGTGAGTGAGGAGCTTCAGGAGAGTGCTGATCCCACTCTGGCTTGGTCTCAGCCAGAGTCCTCAGCAGTTAAAGGCTTTATTGCCACCAATTTCCCAGCATGAAGCATCACCTTCAGCCCAGCTCTGTGTCTTTGAGGTGTTTTTGGTGTTCTGCACTTTCACAGCCATCTGGCCTTCCCAGCCTCATTGTCAAGGACCACCTTTGCTCCTTAGAAGTAAATCATCTCTGCATGATTGAAGATGATTTTGGGGGGAACCAAGCCAGCACACACTGGCTGCAAAGCAACCACAAACTGGCTTCTCTGGCCATGGGTACACGCAGCAACTGGATCTGACTTCACTCAGATGTTTGCTGGCTTACAGCCACAGCTTTCCACCCTGGGCAGTAGAGCAGAACAGTTCAGCCATATAAGTGTAAGGCAGGGATTGCATTTTGGGTTACTTCACATTATCACATTCTCAGTCTGAATTTGGCATGATCATTGTTTTATTGCCTGTGTGCTCTGTTAGCTAGAAGTGCACTCTGGAAGTAGACAGAAGCATTGCAGATCCAGCTCTTGCTATTGAATTCCTTCCTAAAATAAGGATAGATTCCACCATAAAGGTTTTTGACTACTGCAAAGATAGAGACAGTGAAGAAAAGAACTGTAAGAATGAAAGCAAAGAATAAAAGCAAAAGAAAAGAAGAATAAAAGCAAAAGCTTTGGCAATTGGCCTTAACTGCTAGCGAGGCTGTAACTATGGCCTTGACCTGTTCCATTTGTGCAGAAAGATGAATGATGGAACTACAATTCATAAGTATCTACTTTGCCTTTTGGATCAAACAGAAAAGTATCTAAGAAACTTCACTGACATGGAACTTGCAACTTAGCAAATTCTAACTGGAAATTGTAGGATTTTAACTGACAGTCATTAAAGCATTGCAAAAATTAGCCTAATAGTGTAATAGCTTTTCCTTTGTTTGCAGTCTTAAAATTAAAGGGAAACCTGTTCCCTAAATGTCTCAGAGACACTGAAAATATTGTCAGTAATTCAGAAGCAGAGATGCAAAATTTCCTTTTGAATCCAGTAGCTATAACTCATGCAGAAGCTTTTAGAAGAGATAATAATGTCAGGAACATGTTGTCAGTAAATGAGAGCTGAAAATCTGTATCTGCTCATGAAGTGAATAATGATGAGTGCTGCTCAGTTACTAGGCTGTGATGCTGCCTGCAGGATTTTGGTGACAGCATGAACAATGCGAGCGGTGCCGTTCGAATTGGAGTATTTATTCATATGGAAAGGGAGTGTTTAGTGCTTGTATCCCCATTTATCAGAGCCCAGTGACAGTATCCGATTTCATATTGTGATCTCTTATGCAGACGGGAAATTTTGAGGAAAGAACAGATCTGTCAGCAAGATTATTCAAATAAGTGCTGCTGGGGACTCGCACTCTCCCCTGTTCTTCCCTGGTTTAGTTGAGCATTTCAAGAGAAGAGTTTTGAAACTCATTCTAGCTGATCCTGGCTGTTAAACTAAAATTAAAGCTAATATTTTTCTGGGGGGGTTAATCCTCATTGCTGGGACCAGATTGTATCCCTGGAAAAAGAAATAGTTGCATCTGATTTTCTGAATGCATCTGTTCATGACATTCCCCTGGTGGGAAGTGCTCCTCATCATGATGCTCTACAAATTGAGTCAGTGGAGGTTTATGATACCAAACTTGACATTTCTGAGTTTGGGCTGGCTGGCTCCCACCATTTGCATCAAGGAGCAAAGAGAAATGGTGACTTCAAATGCTATCAGCAGGCTACACATCCACTGCCATCAGCAGGGCTCTGTAGAATGGATAGAGAAAGCTATTGCTGCAGTTTCCAGGTCATCTTTTTGAGATTCAGCCAATTTCCTTGCAATCTGCCTGGAACTCCCTGTGTGGACCAGGAGGGAATTAATGAGCAGTCCCAGCCTTTCTGGGGACCTCTAAGGGTGGTGTTCAGCTGCAGGGACTACACAGGGCCTGACTGACTTGGATGAGAGCTTGTCAGGAGGACAAATACTGAACACATCCTGTTTCTATGGCCAGTTTAAGGCTGAGTCAGATGTAGGAAGACCATCTTGGTTGGTCTTTGATACTGCTTGTGTCATTCTGTGTGGTGGTGCTGGCTGTGTGCAGGCTCTGCAGATTATGGAAGACTGGGAAATCAAACCCCAGACTTTTCTTATTGTTTTAAGTTTATTTGGAGTTTGTTATCTTTGAAACCTGTGAAGATACACTGGAACCACATGGAGAAAGGAAATACTGACCAGTATACCAAAACTGTTGGATGTCCTTGATATTCTAACCCACCATTTAAGGTACTGAGGATGTCAAACACATTTACAGGTTCAGACTAACATCCTTAACATCCTTAACATCCTTTAATATGCTTCCCTATTCTCTAACTCATCACATTTTGTAAATATTTGGTTTTTTCCCAATATTCCTCAAGCATGCTGACTTCTCAGCACAATGTAAAGTTGGCTTGCAATGACCCATTTAGAAATCTGGGCACCTCCACTGTTAATTTACGCAGTAAATTCAATTAAGAGCAAATATTTTGATGCAGAAATAGGATATGAGGTTGGCACTGGCATCTGTCATCCAAGTCTTGATATATCCCTCCTTCAACTTACATCCATTTAGATCTAGAAAGAACGTAAGATCTTTTGTAGAAGGCAAATATCCCTCAGAGTCTGTGTTCTGCTACAGTGGACTATCTGCCACCTCAGTAGTAATATCCACCATCTTGACAGAGATATGAAAGTGAGACTGAAAGGAATGTCCATTGTCTAAGAAAAGGTTTGAAGGGAGAAATTCCCCAAAAGTTAAGTGAATAGGAACAAAAAACCCTGCAACACTGGTCAATCTATGAAGGTGGCAAATTCACTGTAAAGTGCTAGGGAGAAATTTCTGGCTCCTATTGCTGGAAGTAGGGGTTCAGGCTGTCTGACAGCCAGTCAAACTCCAAAGGGAAGATCAAAGGCTTGACTATTAGCTGTGCTAAATTCCTGTTAGATTTCTCTTGTAGATCAAAGGACCCTTTAAATAGGGAGGAGCTGATTCCCCTGGAAATATCCTCTATGCAGTACTGGCCTTTCATGTAAGCCCCAGTTTAGTGGTGAGATTTGGGCCACTGGGATATGGCACAAATGTGCCCCTTGAAGCTTTCTGCTATGGAAGGAAGCAGCCTTGGGGTTGCTGTGAAATACACTTGGGGCTCAAGAGGCCTCGCTGAGTTTCCCAGCATGAGGAGCACAATAGACTTGAATTTAATGGTACTTAAACCTCCTCACAGAAGTATTGCAAGAGTATAATTGTACTTTCATGTCAGAGCTCAAAAAATGTGACCAGTATATGTGGAAGAAATTTATATTTTCTAACCACCTGTTTGTTCTCCCCCAGTTTGTGGTTTTTTTTTTTTTTTTTTTTTTTTCTGTCTTCAGATGATTGCCTTTGAGCATAGCTCATAACAAATACCTAAGCAGCACTTTGCAAATGGCTGCTAAAACCTGTAAAAGCTTCCTCTCATGCGAATCCATTGCTGATGAATGGGAGAGCTGCAAATGTAAAGGTCAGAAAATAAACAGAATTAATCTAAAGCATCAAGATGACTGCACAAAGCATTTTTCCCCAGTTGGCTCACTGTACAGCCAGTATGTCACAAAAGAAGGACACTTCTTTCCTGTCCCACTCATATAAAACAAGAAACACCACATTTCTTACATAAAAGGTGACATGGGATTTAGTTTTCTCAGGGAAAAAGCACGAAATTGGATGATCACTTGTCATGATGGGGTTTTTTTTGCCTGCTGTCGGGGGCTAAGCATTTTGTGAGGCTTTAAATCTACAGATCTTTTTTCCTTTCTTCACTTTAACCTATTATCTCTAGAAGTATCTTTGCATACTCTTCTGGTTGCTGCTGTGAAATCAGTTGTCCTGTTAGACACAGAAACACACATTTGTTCACCTGTGTCTGAAAGTGGTCTCTTGTCATCCTGTTCTATTTTGACTCACAAGGCCAAATTTGCTTCTGTCCCATCTGAGTCTTATATCCAGTTTTCATAAGTTTCCAAGGTGATAGCAGTGAAGGTAAACCTTCCTGATGTAGTGGTTGCAGGGTATTTCATTTTGGGGTAAAGCACGCCACATCAAGAATGCCTGTTTCATTCAGGCAGTTTAAAATACACAAATTAGGGATTAGCCCAACAATTAGATGAAATGAATATCTCCCAGATGATCTTTTCTCCCTGCAGCATGCAGATCTGTACATTTCATGGATAGGTGTGTCTTTTTCTTCCACATCTGTTGAAGTTCTGATGCCAGGCATTTAATTACAACAATTAAAGCAACAGCTTTTGAGATCCTTCTTCAATATGTAAAGGAAAGAATTAGATTAATGGGTATGTGAAGTCAGCAGGGCCCAGTGGACCAAACCTTGCTCTGGAAGGAATGTATGGCGTATTTCCATTCTCAGACCCTTTGATGCCACCCCAAAAAGTGCTGCATTCTCAGCACTCTCACTGGTGTGTCAGTGAGTGGTCCAGGCTGCTGAACCCCATAAGTTTCAAATCCAAAAAGGCCTGGCTAGTGCCCACTCACTGCTTTGTGTTTTATCCTGTGACATTTATTCCCTGGGTTACACCTCCTACTCTGAGCATCCTCTCAGAATATGAATTTGGATGTGTTTGCCCACATTTCAGGGAATGGTGGCTCAGGCTTCATCTCTACTCCTGTTCTTCTGATTCCTCATATTATTCTGTGACTGTGATTACCTGGTTTCTTGTGAACCCCTTGAGGGCTGATTTGCCTAGAAGGCACAAACATAGGCTTTAATAAGGGAATTTTTTAACTACATTTGCTTCATTGCTGCACAGTGCTTCAGAGTTAGAGACCTTTGCAAAATACCGAGAGTCCTTAAATGCAAATGCATTTGTCTGACCTTGCCCCCTTTGCAGTCTGAAAGCAGCCCTGTGTACCCAGCCTAGCAGCTGGTTATCTGCCTGGTTATCATCCAGCACGTAGATACTACCCTCCAGCCTCTCACAAATCCTCCTCCACACCCTGTCTCTGTGGTCTTCACATATGCCTGAGCTGAACAGCTGCAGCTCATCCTTGCACCCAGCTCCCGGGTGGAGAACTGATGGGTGGTTTCATGACTTTTGTTCCATGAGCAGATGTGACTGTGCAGAGCCTTTCTCCTTGTGTTTGTCCATAATTATAATCATGATGTTAACTGATACTAACTTCAGATGAAATTCATGGAGTGGCTGCATTGTCTCCATTGAGTTCTAAGCACGAATTACGAATTGGAAGTCAGGTGCCCATGCACAAATTCAGAAAGTGGAGGGGAGTTTTAAGTCACTGTAAACTCATCCTGCTTGGTCACACAGCATGCTCTGCACCAGCTCCCCACTACCTGACAGGGCTGGTACCAAGGAATTGCATGTCTCTAATTAGCCAATTCAATTGATATTACTAACACACGAGGAAAGTCCTGACTTGCTAGTGTGAAAGCCCTGCAGTTTTGGCAAGCTGTTTCAATGCTCTCTGTTGCTAGAGCACAAGAAAAAGGCAAAAACCCAGAATCAGTGTGATCCTGTTTTGTCTATCAAGGGCCCCTGTGATCACAGAGCATATTTCTCACCCTGCTCAACATTTTTTTTTGCAGGAAAAGCTGACATAAGTTGGCAAGGACAGCAACCAGCCCCTCCTTCTCACTCCTTCTCCAACCAATATAAGGAGCAAATTCAAAGACTCTTTGATAAAGTGAACCAAGGTACAACCACAACAAACCCCTGGTGCTGTTTTGCATTCTTCCCCATGGTGTCAGCTGCAGGCTGCTGTGCCAGGCATTGCAAAGCCTATCCCTCATGGTAGCTGAACGTGTTGCTAAAGCGGGCCTATAAAGCTTCCTCCTTTCAATGATGAAACTATGCTTTACCTTGGTTATCCAGGTGGAAAAGGGAGGCGGTTGAGCACAAAACCCATCAGCCATGTGGGGTATAGTTTTATATTCACACTATGGCACCAGTGTTAAATTGGTGCCTGCTGTCTAAAACTCAGGGTGGATTTGGTAGAAGCAGAAAGCACATGGTCCTTCTGGGAACAGGTTCACCACATGGTGAGCTATCACACAAGGCACAGTTTGCAGCCTGCACAATGCATGTGTGAGTGCCTGTCATTTAATGGATGACTGCACAGAAATCTATTCTGTGCTATTACATGGATGTTCCCTATGCCTCCAGTCCAAAACTGGCACCCTTCCTTTTTCAAGGTCTCTTTTATACAATGGAAAGATGCCTCTTTCCATTATAATTTGCCTTACGTTGACACCTCTTTCTGCCACATTAAACATGAAACTTCCCAGAAAAGTGACAGTCCTTGCTCAAGACCTCTTGTAATTCAAGGACAGGCAGAGAGAGAGATTAGAGAAAAGAAATGGAGAAAGAACAGGGTTTTTGGTTTTTTTTGTTGGTTAGAGACAATTAGGTTCAACAGGATAGGAGGTATTATATGATGAGGAGGTAGAATTGTGCCTTTAAGGGCCATTCCAGTCTTCTGTCATAAATCACAGAATGTTCTGAGTTGAAAGGGACCCGCAAAGAACATCAAATCCCATTCTTAAGTGAATGGCCCATATAGGGATTGAATGCACAACCTTGGTGTTATTAGCACCATGCCCTAATCAACTGAGCTCATCTCAGGGTCATTTGTTTCTTTTTGGGCTCTTTGTAATGAGCTAGCTGGAAATATAGTGTTCATGTTCACAAAGGATCTAAACAAAGATGTGACCCAATCTCAGTCTCTGTCTCACCTCTGTTCTTGAGCTTCCTGCATGTGGATGCAGCTGATGGAAGAATATGGGGCCAGAGCAGGACCCAATACACCCCAAGAACTGAACAGAGGGCTCATTGAGCCAGACTTCAACCCCATTCTACCATGGTTTCACTCTGACTGGTGTGGTTGCTCCTTTCTGCTTCTGAGAGAATGAGAAAGGATGCAAGAAAGGTGCACATCTCACCCACAGTGCAATCAAAGGCTGGGCAGGACAGTCATGATTCTTCACCCTGGCTCTGTGTATCACACATGCCAAAAGAAATCCTCATCTGGATTTAAGCACTATATTTTGGTTGAGATTCTCAATATTTCTTATCAAATTTTGTTATTTAACCTCAGAAATAACCTGCTTCTCCTCTGAAACTTAGGTACTTGAGTGGGTTCAGAGAACAGGGGGTCTCTTGGCACTCTGGTTGAGGAAATTGCAGCAGTAACTGTTTTCAGGGTGAAAATGTTCATATGTGGTCCTTGACCAGGAAGGGCTTGCATTTACTAACAGGAAGGAAAATGGAGGGTGGAGGCAGATGGATAGATTGGCACAATCCCCTTTTGAAAGAAAGCTGAAAATTAAATTTTTGTTCTACAGAAGGAAAGAAGAAGACATTTTACAGCCATGACATAGCTGAATGGAAGATGCCCTCAGCCTTCAGCATCCACTAAAATTATAGATGAAGCTTACAACCATGTCTTCAGAGCCTGTAGTCCTCTTTAAAGACAAAGGTAATGTAATTATGCAATAGACAACATCAGCTGTGGGTTGATTTTACTGTGGTACCAACTGAACAACTCCAGGTCTTGGCTTGTGGCTGTCACAGGAGAAATTCCCCTGTAGCCAAGGTGTTGCTGAGGTGAGGACAGGGGGAATCTTCCCATCCTGTATAGTCATGGCTGCTTTTGTGAAGCACCTCACTGGCCTTGGTGGCTCCAGGGTGGGCAGTGAGGAGTCACATGTCTGGTAGTGGACAGGTGTGGTATTAACACGGGACCTTCTCCCTAGGGGCAAGAAAATGAGCCATGTGGGCATGTTCTGGGCATGTATGAGTAATTTGTGTCTGTGGCACTCATGCTCTTGAATATGGAGCTGTGTAGAGGGTCACCTCTGCTCAGAGGGCTGCAGCCACACGGGGCAGTCCCAGCTCACGTGGGATGTGTTTGTGTTGCAGCAGCTTTCAAAGGACACACATCCAGGCACTGCCCCATGCTGGTGCTTCACCAGTATGAGCTCCTGACCTTCATAAATCTGCCAGTGAAGTGTTTCTCTTTACCCTATCTCTACCCTACCCCACTTCCCTGAGCCTGACTGGAACTTTTCACTGCTTTGAGCCCCAGGGCTGAGTAAAGTGGTGGCTGCAGGCACACACACAACTTACTGGGTAGGTGCGGGACCAGCAAGAGACCTACTCACCCTTCTGAGCAGCTGTCTGCTTGTCCACTTGCCCTAGAACTGTGCAAGGAGCTGCTTGCCCGTCTTCTTTGCCTTCCCGAGTGTAGCTCTGACATGTTTGTATCCATGAGAATCCTAATTGCTTTAGGACAGTTGCATCCCACCACAGCCGGTCTGCTTGGGTAAGTGTCCATGCATGATGAAGCTTCTTTGAAGGGTCAGGATTCCGGGGTTGGCCGCAAATTTCCTCTCTGGAAGGAGGAGGTTGGGGAAGCGGGTTTAGGGCCAGCAGGTGTGAGGGAGGTCCCGGGTTGGCAATGGAAGGGAATAATGTCCCCGACCCTGCGTCTGCCCCTCGGGGTTGTGGTGCTGGGCATCCTTGTGCTGGGGGCGGGGGTCGGGAGCGGCTCCGCGTGCCCCCCACCTGTCGCGCCAGCGGTGGCACATCTGGGCGGGGCGGCGCGGCCCCCCCGGCGGAACAGCGGTGTCTCCATGGCGACGGGCGCGGCGGGGGGGCCGCGGGGCCGCCTCCCCGCCCCGCCTAGCCGAGCTCAGCCGCGCTGAGCCGAGCCGAGCCGAGCCGAGCCGAGCCGAGCCGAGCCGAGCCGAGCCGCCGCGGAGCCGAGCGGGGCGGGGGGCCCGGCGGGCGGGACCGCGGCTCTCGGCGCACTCGGAGCCGGCGCTGCCCTCCGCCCTCCCCGCTACAGCCCCCGCCGGGGAGAGAGACCTTGCGCGGTGCCGCCCGGCCCGGCTCGGATGTCGCCATGGGGAGCCGCTTCTCCAGCATCCCCGCGCTGCCCCGCGGCGGCCAGGGCCGCCTGCACCGCGCCCGCCACCACCGCCTCAAAGGTACGGCTCGGCTCGGTCGGCACCCCCGGCACCCTGAGCGCCGCCGGCGTTCCCGGCACCCTGAGCATCCCCCTCCAGTCGGGCACGCGCGGTATCCCGGGGCACCTGAAGCAGCTCGGAGCGAGATGGGTGTCTGGACACCCCAGGATGGGATGGGCACTCAGGCAGGACGCAAATCCTGGGTACCGCAGGGACTCCAGTTCGGGATTAGATCCCTAGGTACATATTGCACCCTGAGTGCCCCACGCTGGGCAGGCATCCCGGACACCTTGGGACAGGCTGTGCTCCCCGGGGTAGGATGGCTCCATGCCTGGCACCCCGAGTCCTCTCGCTGTGTGAGCCTCCATGCCCTGCTCGCAGCACTGTCACTTCTTCCCCGGCAGTGCCCCATGGGTGGCTGATGACTGATGACTGCGCGGGTCTTTTCAGGCAAAGGTACCCTAGGAAAGCAAAGGGCAACAATTTGAGGGAATAAGACCACCAAGAGTCCCCAGGTGCTTATTGGTGAATGAAGGCTTTGCTTGGTGTCTCTGAGTGCTCCATGAATGTGTGTGTGCATGGGACAGTCAGTCCTGTTCTTGGAGGAGAGCAGGGAGTATTTGAGGTTTCTTGTCTAGCTGATATTGGCTATTCTGTTCCTCATAACAATGTCATCCATCCCTTTTCTGAACTCCTGGGGACCTGTTGGCACCAAATGGGATGGGGGTGACTTCTGTAATGTGGACAGGAGAGCCTGCCAAAGGTCTCCTGTATCTCTGCTCTTTTTAACCCTCTTTTGCTGTCAGTTGGGAGGGTGGAAACAGAAAATAGCCCATCGTTCATGAATGCAATTTTCTCCGGCAGCAGTACATGCACACTGTGTGTGTTCAGCACTACCTGGGTACCTCTTCTCTAAGGTCATTTTCACAGCCAATGGCACTGGCTGATGGTGGTAGAGGATGTCACATATCTCTCTGTAAGCAGGGAATGAGGGAAGGTGCTGCTCTAACAGCCATTTCAGATTATAACTTGATGCAGCTTTCTCTATGTGTTGCAGAATTTGCAGCCACCAGTGTGGAAAATAGGGATGCTGCTGTTCACCTTCATTTTTTGCTGGGCTTTTGGATACTTCTTTGGCATGGTCTAGAGGAGTGGAAATGGTTAATGATGAGCTGCGCAACTGGTTGTTATATGGAAGGACTTTCTGATACTCGCATTATTATTCTGCTCAATCTCTCTGCCCCCTTTGTCTGTACTTGGGTGATTTGGAGCAATTGTGTGAACTGAGGGTGGTTTATCATGGCTGTTTCAATGACCATGCAAGATGTTAGGAATGTTCATCGCTCTGTCACGGACAAAGTCAGTGAGAAACTCAGCCCAAGCAATGGTGGTGCTTCAAATTAGACTTGAAAGGAGGGAGGTGCTGAATCCTAAACATTGAACCATCATCCTCTATCAGTGCAAACATGAAGGCGCACACAGTGCTATAGTTGCTGGTATGCAATTGTAAACTGCCAGGGAGGATTTGTCTCTTTAAGAATCATGCTGTCAGCTTTCTGGAGCAATCTTAAGCAGATAAGAATTTATAAACTGAAGCCAGAAGGGACAGACACTGCCACTTAATCCATTAACAGTGGCTTACGTGAGATTTGGAGGGTGCTCTATATGAATCACCTGATTTTAGGGGTGGGGGGGAGTGGTGAGTTGTGTGTTAAGGGCACTTTGTTTGTATATTTCTTCCTTTAATTTACATTTTAATTCATTTTCTACCTGTGCTGAGGCAGAAATCAGAAATATTCTTAAGATTGTAATGCAACAGAGCATTGAAATAATTTTTATTTGGAATAAAGAGTGAACAAGGCATTGCCTTTGTTGTAAAAACTAAGCAACTGCCAGGGACAATATGTGCCTTTTCTGTCTTTTTTGAAAACCAGACTGCCTCAGGTCCTACATTTAAATGCAGAATAAACAAGTCTGATTGCATTTGACAGGTTTCTGTAAAATGGACTTGAGGCATAGCAGTGAAAGTATGAATGTCACACAGTTTTGTTGCATATCTGCCATTTAACATTTTCTAAAGTGTATTTTTGTTGAAGGTCCCCAGTTGTTCTTCCTTCAGTGTCTGGCTTAGTGTTAGGGATACTGAACTTTTATAAGTTGGCCACCATCTAATACTTTCTTACTCTGTGAAAACCTTTTCCTAACCTGGTGCTGGGGTGATTAGGGCTCATTCTTGCTTAAGAAGAAGCTATGACTGCATTGTTTCCTAAGGTAGTCTGTGGACTTTGAATTCTGTCCCTGTACCTTACAAGTTCATCTCACCTAAGTAAGAAGATCTCTGCACATGGTAGAGCTGTCGCCCACTTGTGCTGAAATTTTTTATGTCTTCCTCTTAGTCCTGCTAAAAATGGTCATCTTTAGTTACATAAATCTTCTGAAGACCATGTGATAACTTTTGGTGGTGGTGAAGGCAAACACACAAATCTCACGAAGACTGACATGGCTGGCAGAATATTTGCTTTTCTTTAGATGGTCGTGCAAAAGGAAGAAAACACACAGCTTGATTCTCAGGCTTCAGCTGCAGTTTTAAAACCAGGTAACTGAAATAGGCAGTTCTTTACGAAGGTACCTGCAAGAGCAAAACTGGAACCCCAGGCTGATGATTTTAGAGTTGCTTTTGAGTAAGGTAACACTTTAAAATCTATTATGTCCAGCTGTTTATAAAAGCACTTCACATAACTGTTCACCTGGAACCACTAGATTTGAGCACTTTGGAATTATCTATTCCAAAGCAGTATGTTGTATCTGGATTATGAATCCAGATTTTGGTGCCACAGTTGTGCTTACAGGCTTTGGCTGTTTTGGAGACAGTGAAAACTGAGCTCCTCCAGGACTGCAGGTGATCTGATGCCATGATCCTGATATGGCTGTTAACCTTTAAGTCCTGTCCAGTGAATGGAAGGTTTTCACTTGTTGATATCATGATGGGAAGGTTGAGGTGAGATTATTTTCAGAATTCCTGTGAGTATTTCCCTTCCCATAACCCAGATGTAGTTTGTCAGGGGTGACAGAAGGTGATCCTTTGTGTACTCTCCTAATGCTGTGCAAAAGATTATGATTATCTGGTGACAATCTCCTTAAGGATGCAGCCAGATAAACTCCAGGAAATTTTTTCTGTCCACCCTCTCTGAAATATGGTTTGTGATAACTATCAAACAAGGTGTGCATGGCTGTTTGGAGGGGAGCCAAGTGAGAAAACTCCAGTTATATCTAATCTCTGGAATTCTGAGATGAAAAAGAGCAGCCTTCTCATCAGTGGCTCTGTGTACTGTTTATTTACTTGTGTCAGGGCAATCTGCATTGAACTAAGGAGACTTCTATTTTTTCTCAAGAGATGCATCCTCAGTTCAACCTGTCTCCCTCCCCCAAGGTTCTTCCAGGATAGTCTATTCAATCTCCTCTATTAACTATTTTTTCTAATCCTGGTGTAGCTCATTAACTTCCCCTCCTTGCCTAGTGTTACATCTTCCCAGTCTTTGGCTTTTGCATTACTTCCTTAGGTACTGCTCAGCCTTGTTGGAAGTGTTTAGCTCTTCCTCCTGTGAGATGGGGGCTGTGTGCCCTGTTTGGGCTGTGGTGTAGCTCCCAGATGTTCTGGTCCAGGATGGTAGAAATGAAGTTTTTCTAGTCCTTGGGTCAGAAGTGAGACACAGGACTTGTATGCCATCTCCTGTACTCCATGGACATGTAGCTCTTTATCCTCACTGGTCTCATGTCCTCAGCTTCAAGAAGGCTTAGCCATTGCTATAGACAGCAGATCAATATTGCATTGTAAAAGCTAAGAAGTATTACTGCTTCTCTTAAGTCTTCTCCTCGAGCCTCCTACTAAGGTTGGTACTCTTTCCTGAGCCCCTCTTGCCTTGAAAGGTAGAATTTCATGGTGAGTGGCAGCAAGCAGGATTTCTTCCCATCGATTTTCTCATAGGTCAATGCACCTATGATATTTATGCAAAAGAATGCATGTGCAGTATTACAGAAACAGCCCCAGCTGCCAGGGATTCTCTTTTCAGCAGTGCAGATTACTCATGGGTTCTTCTTTTTTATTTGTATTACAGCGGCATCCTGAGGCTCCCATCAAGATCTTAGTCATGTTGTGCTGGGTGCTCCTGTGGTTGCCCGTACTTATTGCTCATTCATCCAGATAGCTTTTACTCATGGGTCTGGGTGATGTCTGTAGGATGGTTTGGGGTTTATACTTTCAGAGTATCACAGGAAGCAGTCTGGCACCTCAACAGAACAGTTCTTAGTCCTTTCTTTTGCTGGGACACCCGCAGTCAGACTCTGCAGTGGTTTGTGAAGGGTGTTACCACCTCTCTGCCTGCAGCCCCCAGACTGGCAGCCTGTTGTGCAGCCCTTTACCAAGAAGGCAGAGGCTTTCCTGCTTTCCCTCACCCACGGAGGGTACCAGGCAGGATTACACAGTCTTTGCCTGCATTTCTGCAGTTGCTGTTCCAAACATTATATCCCACCGACACATAAACTTGTCAGACTTTTCCCCATTTCACTGGTGCTTTATGAGCTTCTGAAATACATGTAGAAGATAGTAATCTGGCTGGTGTAGGCATTTCAATAATTGTATGTTGTTGAAAGACTATCGTGCTGCCAGCTCCATTTTGTGCACTCACTAGATAAAACTAAGGGGGGAGTAAAAGGTTGTCAGCAACTGATGGTCATAGGGTTTAGAAGTTGGGGTGCATCACAACCATTTTTAGGCATCACAAGCAGTGCACTGGGGGGATACCAACAGTGATACTGTGACATAACCTCAACTCCCATTGCTGTCGTAATTGGTTCTTCTTTGAAGTATTACATTATTTTCTTCCAGCCTTACACGGTCAGAAGTTTCATATTCAAGGCTTTGAAGGATGTGTCCTGCTTCCTGCCCTTCTGCTTTTACTCTGTCCTGGGTATGCTTGTCTCCCTCTGACCTGTCAGTGTGTCTGGGTTGTGGGTATGAAGTTTTTCCTGCCTGAGGTTGTCAGATTTGTATGACCTCCTCCCAAGCACTAGATTTTTTCCCAAGCTACTGAACTTTGATTTATTGCATTTAAAATGCCTAAAATTTCTCAGTGTTCCAAACACAGCAATTTATTGATCTTAGTTTTCCTTTCCCATTGTCTTTCATAAGGGGATGAAGCCCGTTGGTAAAGCAGGTACTGCTGGAGCTTTTCACAAATTTCCCCGGAATTCATGTGGTTTCTTGCCCATGAGTGATTCTCTGTATTTCTCAAGTGCAAGAAAGTCTACTTTTGAAAACTAGTAGGAACTAAAACATCAGTTGGAGGATTGAGCTAAAAACATTAGTACCAGGCGCAGTAATTAAATAAAGCAAAATAAATACTGAAAATTATAAGGGAAGCCAAACAGAGGAAAATAGAGGCCATTAATAGATTGTTGTGTAAATGTGTATATTATGTGTAAGTTCTGGTTCTTCCCCTTCCAAAATCTCAGGAACGATACAGAAGAACTGGAAAAGATTCAGAAGTGGGCAACGAGGATGGTCATAAGTCTGGATCAAATTCATATAGGGAATGATTGAATAAACTAGGACTCTTGTCTCTGGGAAAAGGGACAACTAGAATGGAAATGACTGGCAAGTAAAGAAGGGGCAGAGCTCCACTGTTCACTGTCTCTTCCAGTACAAAAATTAGGAGGACATCAAATGAACAAAAGGGAACTGTAGCCATCTGCAGTAGGTAGTTACTCAGTAGAACTCATTTTTGGTGGGTTGTATGAGTGCTAAAATAGGTCCACTTTTAAGGAAGATTGGAGGAAGTCATGAAAGAGGAATCCTTTGACGTTTGTGACAAAGACCACACATTTGTTCTTCTCATTTTGACTTCCCAAAGGCGTCTTCCTAAGGCTACCTGTGTTTAGCTGATAAGAATAGTGCTAAAATGAGAATTTAAAACTTCAGTGGAAGGTGTAGCTGGGTTGTTCAGACATTACAGTGGTAGATGGATGGATAGAGCCTGCTCTGGAGTTGGCTGATTTCTAGCTGGATCCATCCTCTTTATCATAAGCATCCCTGCCTGGTTGTTTACAGGGTGGTTCATTGCCATGTCAGTGTCAAAGTCATACACAGAACATCCAGACTTTATTTGGGAGGCAGAAGAGATTGTAACCAGGTCCCTGCACAAGCTTTCTGGGATGTGACTGTGTCTCCTGCACACTGTGATTTTGACAAATACTTTGACAAATTGCTTTTCCATTTGTGGGCTCTTTTTGAGTAAGAGAAAGCAGGTTCTCTCTGCTTAAAATGACCTCCTAATGACAGAAGCCTAAGTAGCCTCTGCTTCATTTTGTTTCCTAGGCTGTTGAAATAGCAGGTTTTGTGGATATTCCACATAATTCCACATTCCATATTGCATATCTGGGAAGATTTCTAATACAGCGGCTTGGAAGATTTCCGATTTGGCAGCTGTTCTTACCTACTGCTGCTAGGATAATTGCAGGAACCAGCTACTTCTGCATCGCTGAAATTGTTGCCCGTGGCAAGTACATAAGTACATGTTGTTTTACTTACAGTGGGTACCTTCACAGTGGCTACTTATTTCAAGCTGGGGATCCACATGTGCTCTGACTTGGTCTGCCTTGAAATTTTAGGACATCTACGTAATCCAGTTCTGAGCTGTGTCAAGGAGTGGGATGCACAATACTCGTGTTTCAGGATTGTTTTCATCTAGAAATGGTTGATCTAAGATTAACCTTAATCACAGTAGTGTGCAGGTGCTCCATGCTGTGCTGCGAACTGCCAAATCCCAAAGTAGTTTTTCACTTTAATCACAGCACCGTGCAGGTGCTCACTTTTGTGCCACAAATACCAAAGTAGTTTTGGGGATGAGAGCTGAACTTTAACTGAAAGTTAGGGTCTAACAGTGGTTGAAACTTTTGTTGTGAGTGTGATGTGTCCATGAGCCTATGCTGCCTTTTGGCCTGGCTAACTGGGGCATTGTTAAGCTGAGTGGCTGGCAAGGAGGGCAGACACTTGGATACTTATCCATGCTAAGATCTGGGTTGCTGCAAAACTGTGGTTAAAATTGAGGTGAGAATAGGTTTTCATCTCCATTTGTTCATGGGAAGCTTGAGATAGTAAAAGTGTGTTGCTATAAGATGCTAGTTTATGTTTACACTATTGGTTATTTGGCCTTTCAAGTACAACATTAAAATAGGATTTTGTTTTAAAATTATTGGGTGGAGGATGCCATGGTGGTATTATGTTTATACAATACTCCATAGGGAAGGAATCTCAGCTCTCAGAAAACTGTCAGGTTAAACTGTAGGGCTGTTTTATGCAAAATTTTGAAAAGCAAATATAAATAGTTCTTTGCCAGCCTCAGAGATAAAATTCTATGGCAGATTTTTTAGTTTCAAAAAACCCACTTGGTGTAAACTCTTATTTTTTAAAAGTAATGACATTTTAGTAAAAATTATTCTAAAGTAGGGACATCACTAGTGGAGTCTCCCTCCTCTATTGTTTCTTCATATTCAGTATTTGAGTTCCCCACTGATAATAGTGACACTTTCCAGATGTTCCCGCATGGGTGTAGGCACAGATTCCCTATTGACTAAATCTCGTATTTTTATGATGTGACCACAACACATCCTATGTCTAGCACCAGTGCTTGGGAAGATCTATTAATCAAAGCAGTGACTGGGGTAATTAACTGATGCCGCAGCAGTAACTAGCAGTGGGTTTGCAAAGAGGGAGCCTGGCTTCTGAAGAGACAAAGGACAGATAAGGCAAGCAGATATAGATACAGAACTTATTTACCACCCAGATTCCATATTTTCATCAGAAGATTAGTTCAAATCTCCTCTTTAGGTGGTATTTCTTTAATATAGCATTAATTGTATTGGTATTGCTCATGATTTCTTTGATTTGGGTAAACGGTGCCATTCTGTTTCTAAATATCTATCTATCTTGCAAGATCTTTCTTGTCTGTGATGAATGCCTTTTTTTTATACTTAACAAGTATTTACTAGGAAGGAATGGAAGAGATGGTTTCCCATAGAAATATTGAGTCACTGCAGAAGACAGGACACAAATAACTGTAAATGTTGCAAACATAATCTGTTTCTTACGTGAGTGAGTCACTTCAAGAGATATGACAGAAAATGGAAAAGACAAAATGTTCCTCACTAATTGATTATGTTCATCAAATACAGAAAGAGGAGAAGCAGTTGAAATTTACTTTCTCTATTAAAAATGCGGTAAAACATAACGAAGGACCTGGGTTACCTCTGATGTTAGTACTGGATTTCTACATTCCTACTCCCATTTCTGTATATTATTCAGTGTTCCTGTTTTAATGGTATGACCCCTCAACAATCACACCTTAACAAGCATGAGATAAAATAAAGGTGCAAAAAGTTATCCCTAATTTAAACCATGAATACTTTATTTTTTTTTTTTCAAAGTTTGGAGTTGAGATGCTAAGAGATAAGCACTGACAGCTGAGAGCTTTGCTCCTTGGCTTGAAATCTGTCTTACGTTAGTTGGGGAAGAAGGTTCTTACCATCTGCTGGGTGGAGATCATCTGGTGTTCTGTGCATTTCTTCTGGATAGTTGTTCTCAGGCCCTACAGGCTGTGTACTGGAGGGTTTAGCAGAGAGGTTAAAAAGTAGCTTCAGGTTTCAAGAGAAGCTGTGCAGGTGGGACCCGTAGCAGTGAATGCAGTGAGCTCTGGTTGCTCCTGCCCACACAAAGTGTGTTTGGTGGCTGAGAAGACACTGTCAGTCTCCTGTTGTCAGTCCAACATGAAGCCCAGGAGGAGAAATTACAGAGTGATGGGTGGGAACAGTGACTGAGGGTGAACTCCCAATTTGGAAATGTTAATGCTACATCCATTATTAATAACCCGACTGAACAAGAAAAAAATGCTTTGCTGCAAACAAAGTTGTGACACAGGGAAGCAGCAGGCAAAATTAAAATTTTATACTTGCTGTGGTCTTGCAATAAAGGTTTTGTGATACACATCCAGCAATGCTGCTATAAATAGTCTCGTTATCTAATCTTCCAGCTCAGTGTATGACAGAAGATTACAAGTAAGAAAACAGTTCAGTGTAGCTTTTAGCTGTTTTCCCACTGCTTCCCTTGCTCCTGCTGGAGCATTATTTCTGTGTCCCTTGTAATTCATATGGAGACAACATTATTCAGAAGTACAGAATGTCACTAGGAGGAGGAGAGTTCAGAGAAAACCCAGAAGATTTATGACATAGTTTAGATAAGGCCATGGAGGAGCTGACATGAGAGAAGTAATGACAATTCGCAGTCCAGCAACATTTCTGAGGGGGGTGCTGAGAACTTCTTCATGCCAACTCCATCGGGTCAGATACAGAGCAGAGCATGCTTTAATAAGGTGTTCTACATGCTTGATTGCAGAGGGAGCCCTTCTGCTAATAAATAATCCAGACACACCGAGCTCTGTCCACATGGGTCTAGGACCTGATCCAAAACCAGCAGAAAGTCCTCAGAAAATTTCACAGAGGCACAGCTAGCAAAGAGAAAACCTCTTTTACCTTTTGGTCTTATTTCTCATGGGAGAAGGAGGAGCTGGTTGGTAGACAGGGAGGTTCCTTTCCTCCCCTCTCTGTGCCTTGCTGCTGATGCAAATCCTCATTTCTGACCCTTCCTTGGAGATTCCCCCGGCCTGTTTCACATGGGGTGCCTGAAGCCACTGATGGGTGCTGGGTCCTAGGAAAGCTCCCCTGGAGCAGAGGCAGCTAAAAAGGACCTGCAGCTTGTGTGTGTGGACACAAACAAGCCTTTCCCACAGAGGACTGAAGATCACTTTCTGAATTGTCATAGAGTTTTCTTGTGTGACCATAGGAGGAGGCATCTTCAGGAGGGAGTATGGCTGTGGTAGATCTGGAGCCCCATGAAACTTGAACCATCCTCTTTTTGCTGTATGAGAGGAGTTAGGAAGGCTTTGAGTGTTTGTTCAGACTCCAGCACAGCTCATCTGCTGCAGGGTGTCTTCCCCACCATGTGGCTTGGAGGAAGCTCTCCACCAGCACTCTGTTGGCACTTGTCCAGCCACCTCAGTAGAGCATGGTGGTGGGCACACATGTTGTCTACGGCCATGGTCAACTGCAGAATTCTTCTGTGCCTTCATCACACCTTCTTATGGAGGAGCTAAAGCCATGATAAAACTTGAGGAACTGAATCTCACCACAGCTGTTGCAGGGTGGGAGGAAAGAGCTTGTGTCATCACCTCATCCTGAAATAGACTGCTGACCTGGAGCCTAATACTGCTAGGAAATTCTTTACCAGTCCAGATTCTGGTATTCCATCTTAAATCCCCAGGCATAAGCACTTACAAGGGCTGGCTGGTGAAATGCTCTCTGGACACGTAGTCTATTCAGCAGGAAGGAGTTACCTTCTCGGGAGTAGATTCTGTAGGCAGATCAAATTTGCTGTTGGAACAGGGATTTTATATATAGTAAAATGCTCCCAGGTGTGTTTTTTAGTAGTGCTTCTGGGCTAAAGCAAGGATTTATTAATAAGAGGCACCCAAACCATATTATGCACTGCAGCAGAGCTGGAACAGGGTGCTTTTCCTCTGATTCAGGGGGCTGATTGAATTCAGTGACAGATGCCAAGTATTTATGTCCTTGCCTGAGTTTATCTTTTAAATTTGAAAGCGTTAAAGGCAAGAGTTATTTTTGGAGTAAACATAATAAATAGTGATGGAGAGCTCCATCTGGGTGTTGGTGGGATGTTATTTTATTGTTACATGTTGTTGACCAAAATGTACTGCTCAGACCATCAGAACAGAAAACTGTGGGGGTAGCACACTGCTCTAGATTTGCATCAGAATACTGGATCTCAGAGGGCCCAGTGACATTGCTTGGTGTCATGAAGAACACAGTAAAATTACATTTATTGTATGTTTACAATAAATACAATACATTGTCATATAATTGTAATATTTCCTTTGAAGTTCCAGACAGCTGTCCATATTTCTACATTAATGTGTATGTGTGTGCAGGAGGACTATTTGAATTTTGTGTTTTTTATCATATTGACAAATGTCCAAACTCTAGAGAAGCTGTTAATTGCCTTGGAAACCATTGCCATCCCACCTCTTGGTTGCTCACTCTCCCTCCTACCAGTAGTCTTTGGAGCTTCTCTATTTAATTTATTCTGTAACATCACCTAAAATTGCCCCAGCCTTTATTTTTCTTTATAGCAAGTCATTTATAGTTTAAAATCATTTCTGTTTTATTATCTTCTCCATTTTATTTAGGGTAAAACAAGTAATTGTTATTTAGCTGTTTAATCCTTCCATGGGCCATCTTGAAGCCCTTGAATGGTGGCTCTTTACAGCTGAACCAAGTCTCAGGGTGAGGATAAACAGCTGACCCATAAACTCCAGGCAAGTTGTCGCATTTCCAGTGCCTCTGAGCCATCTTGTGCCTCAAAAATTAATGCTACTTACAAATTGCCTTCTGCTGTGCTCCATCAAATGCTAAGATGCTGTAATTATTTATGACAGTTAAAATCTCCTGATGCATTTAAATAAAAGCCAAACATACAGGGAAAACATGTCCTGTGAAGGAAGGTTGCAGCATGAAAGATGGCTTGTTTTGACTGCAGGTCACATTGAGGGGCAAGCTTGATATTACATGTAAGAGATGGAGACCTAGATGTGCTAGATTTTCAGGGGAAACTCCATTGCTGCTGTCATTGGACTATTTTCAGGTGTTTGGATGAGTGAATGACCCAAATATAGTTTAAGCCTGTGACTATTCCATTTTGATAGCAATGCAAATACAGTAGGTGAAGGCTAAGAGCGCTGCATCTAATTTAGCAGTGTTGCTTTAGCAACATCGTGCAGGATGCAAATAGTCTCCTTGGTAACACTTCCTAAGTGTCATTAGATAAGCCATGGTTATAAACACGGAAGCAGATCAGAAGGAGAGACATGCTCTTGTGCTGTGCCTTTTTATAGCCCCAGACATCACGATTAGCAGGATGGCAAGAGGAGAGAGGAAAGCTGTCCTGGGGCTTGTAGCGCTCCTGAGCGTTTGTATGTTGTGGTTTGGAAAGCCACACCAATGGTGATGGGGTTTTCTGACTTGGTTTAAATAAAACCCTTTAAATAAAGGTTTTAAATAAAGGGAGGTGGTTGTTCCTCCCCTGCCTGGTTGCCACAGACATACATTGTGTCCTCATGCCTCTCCAGCAGATGCAGATTATAGATGTTTACACTTCTTCCCTCTAATGGCATATTCAAGTCTTGCTGAGTTTTGAATCTACAGGTTGGGAAGGGGAGAGGGAAGGAGACCCCAGAGCTCAGTGTGTGTGACTTTCTCCCATGTTCAGCCTGGAAAGAATGTGGAGGTTGAGGTGAAGGATCTGCCTCTGGGCTGGGATTAAGTCCAGCATCTGCTCCCCTTCTGCTGATCTTGCCCTGTTCCACTGTCATTGCCAGTGGATTACCTCTCCAGAACCAGACTTGGCTTTCTCTGTTGAATTCCAAAGACTCTTTCCTAGGGATCAGCAACAGAACAGAGATGAAAGTGAGAAATGGGGGTTAATTAGTGCTCAAAACCAGGGCAGCTGTTTCTGCTGTTGGCATTGCCATATAGAAAAGAGTCATGAATTGAGACAGAATCCCACTGGTCGATGCCTGAGGAACTCATCCAAGGAATGTGAATGCCTGATGATAACAACTGGAGCACATCGAAGACAGTAGAAGGAGCCAAGTCCACAAGAGCATCAAAACAGGTTTATTCTGGTTTGGGTTAAAAGTCTGAAAGAGCAGAAGGTTTATTTTATCATTAACTTGACCCTGTGTTAGTAGAGGCAGACAACTGGTAGACTTTTGCATTTTTTTGGGAATCCTCTGAACTGAAGCTAAGCCAGACCCTTTCAGCAAAACCCCTCCTGATCTGTAACCTTCAGGTCCACCCACAAATCCATTGACTGGAGACTGGCCAGTTGAAGCAACCTCTTTTCATTTCAGTGGTGTGCAGCACTTCACAATTTTGATACATGGCAGAAGACCTACTGCAATTTCCCCTATTCTAATAGAAAAAGTAATTCAAATATCAATAGTCTCTTTTTACAAGGAAAGCTCAGAATAAGGAGAACAACCATCCCTACAGCCTTTTTTTTGCTCCATAATCCTCTTGGAATTTATCCATCTTCAAATCACTCATTTCTCGTGGTCTCTGTTGTAAATGTCAATGCTAATTAATGAGACCTTGGCCCTTTGTGTAACTGGGTAACAATCTCAGGTTTGTTTGTGAGATGGGTACCCTTCCATCTCCCCAGGGGATGGTACTGGGTCTGTTAGCTCCATGTGTGACAAGCTGCAAGAGGCAAAGTCTGAAACACCTCTCCACCTCTATAGTGTCAAAAGATGCAGGTGAAGCCCTCCTAAGATGGGTGAGAGAAGTGTTTCCTAAACCTTTTAGAGATTAAAATGAAATTTCTGGGGTCCCCTTACTGAACTGCCTGCATCCCATGGCTGTAGGCATCCATGGATGGATCTCATCCCATCTCATGCCATCCCTATGCTGGGCTCCTGGGACCCTAGTGGAAGGCCCTTCGGAGTTTTCTGCTTTGGAAAGGAGACATTTGAGTCACTGGACCACAGGATGCCGTTCCAGTCCTAGGGCAAAACATTGCTACTTTCTCTGTGCAGCATAACAGCCTTCATGCAGTGTACCCTGGGGCTGATGTGAAGGTGGAGTTTGTCTCTGCATCCAAATTGTTCTGCAATAGAGGAGCTGACTAGCTGTTTCTCACCACCATGATCTGTGGTTTAGTAGGACATGAGAATTTGGACAAATGGCTTGGCTAAATTGTAGCTCAACCCTCAACTGCCCTTCCCTCTGCTGTATGCAGAATGGAGCATTTCTCCCCAGGACAACTGTATTCCTGCCGCATGTACTTTAGAGTCCTTAACCAATTTGGAAGGCATAGTGTTTTAAACCAGTTTGGGATAGGAAAATTATTTCTGTTGCAGAGAGAAGGGTAATAGCTCATGCTTCCTGGTGAGGATCAAAAAGCAGGAAAGCTAAGTTTTTTTATGTGTGCCCTCTCATGGGACTTCAGGGTCTCCAAGTAAAAATGTATGGGGGGGCAAGAACAGACCTAAAGCCTGTCCTTGTCATTGCATAACACATGTGTCTCTGTCCCCCTTCACTGAGCTGTTTTTGCAAAGCCAAACATTAAACTCTCTGTAATGATTTAGACCTGATTCTAACTTGGTCTAGCTGGAGAGCTGAGTGGCATTTTGTACCCAGAGCCATCATAAAATGCTGTTTTAGAACATCATATGGGACATTAGCACTTTCTCGTTGGTCAGAGCCCAGGGTGGAGTTCAGCTGAGATTCTGTTTCCATGACAGGTAGGACCACTGCAGCTCATCCAGATGTGTGCAGTCCTTTTTCACCTGAGGGGTTCTCAGCTGGGTACACTGGTCCTGCCCACCCCCTGCGTGGTTGCTGCAGCCACCCTGCAGCCTTGCTGTGAGCCAGCTCAGGCATTTCTGTAGCTGCACCATGGTCTCATCCTGAGCAGCACCTCTGCACGACGCCGGCTCCTTGCCAGATGGAGTGATGCTTTTGTATTCCCTGCCCTGCCCTTTTGTATTCCCTGCAGCGCCTGGGTTTTCCTTGGGGATCTCCTATTCACACATGGAGAATTCCTGAGGCTGATGTGAGTGCAGAGCCCCACAGTGAGGCTGTGAGTCAGAAATCCCCCAGTCTCCCATCGTGCACCTGAGACTGGAGGGCTTGTGCCATTGTGCAGTTGCAAACTTCTTCAAATCAGTGTTTCAGTGCAAGCAAGGCAGTTCCGGCTTTTCTGAGACTTTGTGGGGTTTTTTGCTTTGAGTTTGGTGGGGTTTTTTTTTTGTTTTGTTTTGGTTTTTTTTTTGTTTTTGTTTTTTTTCCCCCCCAGAGTGAGAATCAGGAGTTCCACACCTAGTTGTGGCTTCCTAACCCTCAAGGAAATCTCTTCTTTTCTCTCTTGATCAGTTGACATGCTGATGTTTTGCCATGCACCCTGATTAGAGACGGGGGAGCAGTGTGAGATCACACTGTGGCTCTGACGAGGGATGCTCAGTTCCACTTGGGGCAGGGGCAGGCATTGCTCCCCAGCTCCTCACCTGCACTGCTCCTGTCCCCTGTGCACTGGCTGCCCTGTATCTGCCAGCCAGGCTCCCCCAGGCCGCCACAAAGGGCCAGACGTGCTCCTTGCCCACCTCCTGGCAGTGGGGGGTGGTCTGTGGATGAAATGTGTCCCCACAACAGGATGGCATCCCAGTGCCCAATCCAGCCAAGAGACTCTTCTCTAACCCACCTGTCCTGATCTCTGGCACTTGCTTTGCTGCCAGTTTCTGTGAAAATGCTCCTTTTTGATTTTCTTCACAAAAAATTAGAACAGACCACAACCAAGAATCCTTCCCAAGTGGCTGCTGCAGCCACAGGGTAGCTTCCCCTTTGACACGGAAGTCCTCGTTCAGTATTCCCCTCTGAGAACAGCTGACTTTTGGCCACACTGCTTGCTCAGATAGGAGTGTTCTCTGTTGCTTGCTGGGTGCTTCCTCTGCAGCTGAGAGCCATTTTCACGGCATGCAGTGACCTGCCCTGTCTGGGGCTGTCACCCTTCTCTGTTATTTTTGTATTTTTAGTGGCTTTCCTTGTGCAATAACGTGGATTATTTATTATTTGATAAGCATCTTCTTAGCAGAATATTAATGCATATAATTAAGATAGTATTTGGCTCTTGAATCACACTGTTCGTCCTGAAATTGTCTTAATTACACAGCTGCTCCTCTAGAATGAAGCTCTCTTTGTTTAAAAGCTTAATATGGAAAAAGGGACAAAATTTCTTTCTCCAAGGATAAAACCTTCATTTCACATTTCTGGCTTTGTGTGAATCAGTCGCTTCTCTATTTTAAGGAAGGGGAGAAATCAAGGGAATAATAATGCTGATTTTTGTTTTAATCCTCTACTTGGAGTAACCATAAACTAACTTGATTTTTTTTTTCTGCATTATTGAAGGTAAAAAGCTTGAGGATCTTGCATTCTTTGAGTTGGTTCACATGCAATTCCTCTGTTTTTTCACTCTCTGCCATCTGGAAACTCAGGCATCCCTAATAGCCAGATGAAATCTATCAGATAAGGCACTTGCTTTTCACCAGCTTCCAGTTTGTGAAGCATAAACCTCGCTTTGACATGAGCCTTAACCTCTTAGTTTTACAACAACATATTAAAAATGCCTTTAGACAAGTCTATAGAGTTAATTCAGTCTTCTGCAAGGCAGCTGAGAAGTTATGTTCAATTTGCTGTCAATTCTTTTGCTTTAAACATTGCTGCTGTAAACTATCAGCCTCTCCTGTGAGTACATTCGTGTTTGGAATGATGCAGTAAATCAGATTATAGCTGTCCTTTATTAACTCTGATGCACAAGATTTCAGCAGTGGAGGTCTGATTCAGAGAAAATGAATGAGGATAGTTAAAGTCAAATATAAATAGAGCTCATTAAAAAACAAACAAACCAGCCTCTGTTTCATTATGTGACTCTTAATTGTACCATGAGTGTAGAAGTAGCTCTCATTAAAGTCTCCCGGCAGCCACCTTTTCTTCATCTCCTTCTGCAAACTCGCCCACAAACTCCCAGGATTTCCTGGAGACGTGAACCCAATTTGCACCTGGGAATGGGACACAAAGGGACAAAGCAAACAAAAGAAGCCTGTGTGCATGTGCACTCAATAAAAAGAGCATAGCCTTGCCAGTCCATCTGCATCTGTGCGGGCAACCACCACTTACCAGCGCCTATGACCCCTTTTCTACACTCTCAGTGTGCAGCATCGTCCTCACCTGGCTGGGCTGAGCCAGAGGAGCCCTCTGATTTCTGCTCCTGTGTCCTGTGCCTCAGCTGGGGTTTGTGCTGTGGGTTCTGGTGTTGCTATGGTGCCAGCTCCACGTTCCCCAGGCACACAGCTGCAGTGGGAACACACAGCATGGTGGGGTCAGCATCCAGCCCCAGCTGCTGGGGGAAAACATTCCCTCTGTGGCCCCCTGACCACCACAGCAAAGCCCAGTGTTGCCTATAAAATGAAAATAAGCTCCTTATTGCTGAGTGCAGTCTGTGGGGAGCTGCTGCCATTCCCTCAGCACAGACACAAGAGGAGCTTAGAGTCTGCCTTACACACCCGCCATGCCTGTGTGGGTGGGTTTGTTCATTTCTGGTGGGTTTTAAGTACATATGTTTTGGGGGAAGAGAGAAAGTGAAAAAGTAGTGATGGAGTCAGAGCATGGAATCAATCCAGCTTTGGTAACAAAAAACTGCGTATAGCAGTCTGTGCTGAAGAAAGGAAGGTTGCTGAATGGTACCCAGTGCTTCCAATTCAGTGATGTGCCATCAACAATTACCTTAAATGAAGCTTCAACTATTGCCTTAATGAACAGGACATGCTACCTTTGTGACATCCTGAGTGTGAAGGTACAGTGAATGGGAAAATAGTTTTGGAAAGGCCACTGGACAGTGTTTGAAAGGAAGACTTGCAGTTCTGGAAAAAGAAGCTACTTTTCAAGCAGAGTTAAAACATGCTTTCTTTTAAAAAGAGTCTTTTAAAGACTCTGTGAGTCTCATTACTGCTCATGCAATAGCACAAGTGGGAGATTAATACTCTTCTTGAGGGAATAAAACTGCAATATCTCTTGAGCAAATCTATTCCCACATGGACGAGCGAGCTCAAAAGCAAACAGCAGCTTTATGCTATTTAGGATTGTACTCCTGGGTCACATGTGGAGCCTAGAAGGGCCTGGCAGTATCAGTTGCACTTTTCTCATGGCTTCCCCCTGAAGTTCAATCTCAGTGTTACCATAAACTCAGTCCCAGCATTACTGAGATCACGAGGTCACTAAGTCCTTGGTATTCTAAAGCAATGCAACAGCTGCTCCTGCTCCCTGCAAACTTAACTGGTGTGATGCCTGAGTGCCCATCACAAGGGCTTCCACTGTTCCAACTTTACATGGAAAATCATTCCAAAGTTTTAATTAATTTTTATTCGTAATCACAGGGCAATTTGGTGTGTGCAGATGGAAATCAGTAGACAAGTGGTAGTATTTTTATGTATACATATGTTTTACAAAAAGAGTTGCAGTTTACTCAGAACCTGGGCTGGACTGTGACTGTTTAATTACTGTTCACACAGAAGTAATTTGCAAAGTGTTGATTTCTGAAATCAGTGCACTCCAGTCCAATAAATATTTAATGCTTCCATCTGATATTTTTAAGTTAGTTACCAACCCTGCTAGATGAGTCTGTGAAACAATTATCTGCTGTTGACATAATGAACAGTTTTGAGATCCAGCTTTCATTGAAACCTAGAAGAAAGCAGGTTTCCTGAACCCAGTTTTGTTCTCTTTATTAGGTTAAATATGGATATGGACAATCTTGGATGTAGAGACGTGTTCATAGCAGGCAGACCAGTGTAGAATTACATCTTAATTTTATGAGGGAAAATACATTGAGTCTTCCCTAGTAAGACTATGACTGCAGGTCCTAGGTTAGAATTTTGGGAGCAATCTAGTTGGTGCATGCAGTATCTTTTCTACTGGGAATAGCCTAATAAAGTGAAGGGCATGGTGGCCATTCCAAGGAGCAAAAAGGAGGTGGAGCTTCTCTCCCTGCCTGGACAGGAGGGAGCATATGGGGCCGTGCAGGCAGCTGGGGGTCCCATGGGTTGTGGCAGGATCTCAACCTCACCCTCTGCAAAACTGAATATGGCAAAACCTGTCTGCCTCTGGCTGTGTGACAGACTGTTTAATTACTGATATTCATGGAGGGTTTGGCGCTCTGTGGATGGGAATGCCCTGTGCCAATGCAAATGTCACTGCTCGTGGTACAACGCAGGGCCCTCAATGATTAGTTCTGTTTTACTGTTTTTCTAGTACAATTATGTTTAATTCATGTGTTGTTTCATCAAAGTGTCTGTCATTCAGGGCTTGGCCTCATCTTCTTAAATAGCTGGATATAAAATTACAATGTGTTCCTCCAGTGAGACCATATTTCCAGAATATCATCACAGCTTTATGATGGCACAGGGCTTTCTGTTTAGCTGAATGGATACACTGAATCATCATTTTAAAAAGTAAAAATCTCTTGAGCTTGGATCATTGGATTTGTGCCATCTTCCCTACCAGGTTACTGTGAATCAGCACAATAAAAACCTGTGACTTCGACATTTCTTGTTGGGTCAGGGTAGACCAATTTGCAGTTGACCAGTCTTGGGAAATTGCAAATTGCAAATCACCCAACAAAACAAGACTGATTTTCCAGGAGATGTTCTTTCTTTGAGCCCTTCCCCAGTCTAGTGGCAGCTTCCAGGGGTTATTTGGAAAGCAGTGAACTTGTCTGAATGACCCTCATGTCCCTTTGGTGCCTAAACCTCCTGGTGGAGCATTGCTGCCAGCATCAAATGCTTCAAATACCCAAAGCGCCCATGTAGGCTGCTCTGGGATGGGTGGAAGCCTGTGCCTGTAAATATGAATCTGTAGTTTAGATAATGGTTTTAGCAATGCATTCAAATTATTGCCCAAAGCTCTTCCCTATTGTGCCCTTGCGTGTGAAAAGACCAACCCAGTCCAAGCCTAATGGGACCCTAATGAAATTGTTTCCTGTAGTTTTTTGCTGTGCAGCTGGATATAATAACTCCAGCTAATGCACCAGGGACATGCAACAGCAAAGTTCTCATTGCACTTGATGAGACTGCTGCAGCAGTGGATGGACAGCTGTGGGGATGGGTAGGTGTGTCAACCGATCTACAATGAGACTTCTGGATTGAAAACTTTTGCTGGATTATGGAAGAAGCTTTTGAATTGCTACTGTGATGGGCTCCCCTTGTGTAACCAGGTACTACAGTCTCTTTTTGGCTTTCATGTGGGTGGTGATGTGCCAGAAAGGACGAAAAAAAGAGAAGCATGGGAAATAGTGTTGGAAGCGTGATTTGCAGTATTACTTTGGTACGAGTCTCCCTATATTTTATTAGAAGATGGCTTTTAAACTTTCTGAGGCAGGTGCTGAATGGTGCTCCATGGTTTGATTAACCAGCATCTAACCTCAGGAAATCCCCAGCAGCTGTAAACAAGTATTAAATTAAGTAGTCTTTTGGCTAATGGCTGTTCCTCTGCTGCCAGTAAAGTGATATCCTGGACAGTTTTCTTGCTGCTTTTATCTAGTTTTCTGAGGGAACCAGGACCGCTGCAGTCAGGTGAAATGCAAAGGAACAGGAGCCATGTCTCTGTTTGTTACTCTAGATTTGGACATGTGTATGGTGGTGGGGCACTCCTAAAGAGCATGAGGCATTTTCTGTCCCCATTATCTCCTTTGCAGCAATCTCTGCAGGAGATCAGAGTCTGAATGCTGCAGAAATCTGCTTGGTGATGTGAGACAGCATGGTCTACTTGTCACAGCAGGGCTTAGTGGTGATAAATCCCTGTACTTGATGTTCCCATGCAGATATCAAGGCATTTCACCTCTCTGCACCTCAAAATACCTATATATAGGGATAAAGGAAGGAGAGACTTAGAGATGCATTGTTGTTATTATGGTATAATTCTAACCAGAAACAAGCTGCAGGAAGGAGCCAGCAATTCCCAGTTCCTGCTGCTGTCATCTAGACCCAAATCAGTGACTCAGTGTGAGTTCAAAGGAGGTTGGAGGTAGTCAGTGTTGGGTCTACTGCGGGCCCCCATTTTACAACTGGTAGCCACTCAAGAAAATCTTTTTCACTGAAAAAAACAATTCCTTTCCCCCGCACATCTTATTTTGAAAAATTAGTTTTCATTTGCATCCCTGAATGGACTTGCTGTGCCATGCAATGTATCCTGAGGTGAGGGATGGGGCTGGATGCTCTGGCCAGGGAGAGAAGCCAAGCCCTCCTTGTGGATCATCCAAGGATCGTCTCATGTGGCTTTGCCGAAAGTTAAACTTCTTCGGGGAGATTGTACCGAAGACTAAAGGCATGTCTGAACTCAGGGTGTGGGTTGTCATTTGACCAGCTTGTTGCCTTAATTTGATGAGTTTTTGAATGATTTAGGGAAGATTCTCCTCCTGCTGAGACCTCTTCTGTCCTCTGTGCAAGCAGGTTCCTCCTGGAGATGACAGCGTGTGCACTGATTTGCAGGGCAGTCCCTTGCAGGTTCCTGGTTTCCCAGGGGTGTGATCTTCACATTTTTGTGAATGAAGAATCTATCTGTGCATCAGGGATTCAGCAGGAGGAGCCAACAAGGCAGCCATGTTGTAGTGCTTCCATCCATGTTTCTTCACCACTGGAACCTCTCTCCTGTCTTGCACAGAGGCCAGGCAAGATGCTGGGTTTGTGGAACAGTGTGATACTTGCACGACAGTACTTTGCCTCTTCATCATCTCACAGCAGAGGCCTGATTGTGCTGCCTCTGTGAGCTTCAATCTAGAAACTTGCTTCCAAAGACCATATTAGTATTCTGCAAAGAAAACAGGAGTGCTTTCTTCATTGAGTCAGCTCAAAGGACTAGTGTGGGTCGGCTATTGTAGGAAATAAATGACTGCTGGAAAAAAAAAAAGCATTAAAAAAAAAAAGTTCTGCTTTGAATTATTCTGGTTCAAAAATAAGTTGGTTTAAATGGGTGGGGGCTGGTCCAGGAGAGCAGTGTTGTGCGACCCAGCAGCCCCACAAGCCTGCAGGCTGAGATCCCTGCACAGAACTTGACTCCTGTGGTTTCCAGCAGAGCAGCCAGCACAGAAAGAACCTTGTAAAAGAGAGAAGGAAAGACAAGCAGGAGAATAACAGCACTTCCATAGTACTGCACTTTCTGGGTATCAGAGTAATTCTGTGATAAATATTGTCTTTAATAGTACAAATCCAGCTGATAACCATTTTGGTAAATAATAATAAAAGAGCTGTGACAATTCTGCTCTAGTGTGACTAATACAGTGATTTTATTTATCTTGAAGAGAAAAATACACCAGCACAGAAAGTTCCTTTCTGCCATTTGTCAGGTGTGCAGATGCCATTGGCTAACATTTGGGCCCGTGCAAAGGGAGCAGCAAACATACACCTTTGGGTCTCTTTTAGGCTTTGTTAAAATACCCTGTTTCTATGTCCTGAACATCTGTGCTTGATGCATTTCAGCTCCTTCCCATCTTTAATGTGGGGATTGCCTCTCTAGCAGTCAGGGAGATGGCAGCCCAGGCAATCTGTTTCTCTTTTACTACATTAATAGCATTTGCTAGTGTTAAGAGACCTCTGCAGCCCTGGACAGCAATAATGGTTACTGTGGTTTTTTATCTAATGACTAAGAGAAGCCGGAGATGGGTGATAAACCTGGTTCAGCATCAAGTGCTGAATGACAGGGCTTGTCTCTGAGCAGGTGGAAATTGGCAGATTCATTGCTGTGCCTTCCTGCACCTCCCCAGGCATACCTTATGGCATTAAAAACTTGGAATTGTTTTGTTTTGGGTGGAGTTAATTGGAATGGGCTGCTGAGTTAATTGGAATCAATTAGAATGGGCGGCTGAATTATCTTTTTCAATATGTATATTAATGTTACCTCACACTCTTCTTCCCTTTCCATCTGATCAGAGAGCAGAGGGAAGAGGAGAGTGCCAGGTGATGTCCATGTGGCAGAGGTGGGTGTTGAAACTCTGACACCTGGCTTCTCTTCCCTCAGTGCAGTAACTGCTGAGAAATGCTGCCTTCCGCTAACACATTTGATTTGCATTTGCCTCCTCTGGTTGCTGAGGTATCCCATCTCTTTTTTTGCCTGGAGAGACACTGATGTTCTTGTGTGACTAGCTCAGGAAAGGTCTACCTTTAGCAACAAGGAGATATTGGGAACTCTGCTTTTAACTGCAAGTATGCAGTTTCTCATCCATAGCCCAGATGAATTGCCAGCTGTGTTTTCATTTAAATAATGAATTTATTTAAATTCAGGTTAAAGAATACAACATAAAGGCTAACTTGGCTCTCATTTACTTGGGCGAGAACAGGCTCTAGCTTTCAAAGTGTTAATAACCAGTGTTGTTGGAGTTTATCTTACAGCAAGCCAGGAGCCCCCTCTAGGATTATGGTCCATGTGTTCCGGTGCAGTAAGAAATATCCAGGCTCTGCCCCGGACAATGTGTACTCTTTTTAAAATGTCTCCTATAGATCTTTATGACTTGCCTGTCAAGCTTTTACTGAGCTCTGAGTTTAAAGAGACAGTTTTAAGTGCCCAAAAGTTCAGCTTCATTCTTCATTCATTTTGGTTGTTGTATTTAAAGCAAAACTAAATTAATTAAAATAGCCACTTCAGTAAGGTAATGTTATTTCCAGCTTTCTAAGAAAGCGTTGGAAAGGAAAAGCACAAACCTTTGCTAGATTTGGCAGCTTCCTTGGAAACTCTATCCCTGTGTGAGAGTGCATTAAAAATAATGCTCTCTGGCAGCACTTTTGGAGTCTGGAAGATTAAAGGTAGTAACCAGCTCTGTATCATAGATATCTTACATTAAATCAGAAATCACAAGTATCTTAGACTTACTACTCAAACTCATGGGGAAGAAAGCCCCTGGTCACACTTAATTTTAACAATGTTTCAGTATTGCATGTTCTTCCTTTCCCCCCAAGCACCACGACAAGATTTGTGTTTTCAGAGGATAGCACAGGATGAGCCTCACTATGGCTCTCTGGTGGACAGTTCCTGTGTGTTAAGTTTGCTTGGAGCTTCTCTGCTGATGCTTGCTGCTATATTGTCTCTTCAGCTGCGACTTCAGCCAAGTTTTGTAAGCAGAGATGAGGCTCAGCCTCTGAGTTTGGACCTAGCTCTTGGGTTTCCTCCTGGGGTGCCAACTGGCCAAGTGTTGGATACCAACTGTACTATCTCTGCTAATAAATTACACTGTCTCAGCTGATAAAAATGGGGTTCTAAATCTAGGATACTAAAGAAAGTGGTAGCTGCTATACAGTGGGAAAATAGATTTATCCTGCCCCACAGCTGTCAGTAGTTAGAGACGTGAGCTGTTGGAAAATATCATGTTTTTTTTTTCCTTTATGCCTCTTTCCCTTTTTGCATAAATACTTATCCATTCAATGCTTATCACTGTGCAAGAGTATTAGTAAACATAAGCTTGTTGATAGTTGGCATTCTGATGCTTGACTGGAGGGAAGATCTACAACTGAAAAGGGGATTGAAATAATAAAGCCCCAAGTGTAACCTATGCTTGGGAAATACCAATGGTTGCTGTTAGCCTGAAGGATGTTGGGTTTTTTGTGTAGCAGTGAAATAAGATCCTTGAATGAGAACTATATAATTGTGCTGGAGCTTTGTGTCTGGGGTTGTGGCTCCTGTTCCTTTTCAGTGTGATGTGTGACCTGAAGAATTGATTTGCTAAGGACACTGAGGCGTGGTGAATTTACAGGTATCTTTACCTACAAGTTCTCTATTTTATTCCCTTGAGCATAAGAATCGGTCACTTTGCTTCCGCTGCAGACAGGGTAATTTCTCTATTTTTAAATTCTTTGTTATCCTAACTAGCAATGGTACTTATTCGATAGTAGCATCCTCTCAAAAAGAAAAAAAAAAAAATCCTTTTCTCACTTCACACAAAGGTTGTACATTAAGGATAGCAGGATGTGGGACTCTGGAGAGGAGGGTGAAGGCACACATATTGGCTTGAAAGGGCTGTGCATGCGATGATTCAGTGAAATGCACCAAGTCTTGATCTTGATTCTCTTGGGGTGTTCACAGGGGTTTGATATCGCTCCTCTTGGGATTTTCACAGGGGTTTAATATTGTTCGTTTTTTCTTGCCCATCTTGACATCTTGCTTTGATTTCAGTGCTTTCAGCTTGGACCCCTTTCTCTGCCCTTCATATCAGTGGGGCAGAAAACACTGTAATCTGAAGAACGGCAATGTGGTCTTTTCCCCTTGTCTTCCCACATGGCTGTATGTGCATGATGGTGTCATTGTCCTCTTTTCCCACCCTCTGTCTCCCCACTGCCTGGTTAAGTACAGCTCCTGTGAATCGGTGACTCACTGCAGAGCCTCTCAGCATTGTAAAAACCCCCACAAAACCAACCTGCGAAGTAATCTTTCTTTCCCAACAATTTTCTAATTATCATTCTAGGGCTCTGGCTTTGCTTGCAGGTGGGCTGGGAAGCCCGTGGCCACCTGCAAGGGGCAGAACTGTCACGTTACTTTAGCCTCAGCAGCCTCTGGTGGGGAGTTTTAATGTGGTTACAGCTGGGGCAGAAACCTCCTGTGCTATCACTTTGCTGGCTTTGTAGGCCACCCAGAGGAGTGATTTAGTGTCTGGAGTCTGAGATGAACTCTCCTTTAATCTGTGTTGTAAGCAAAAGCTGATGAGTAGGAGAAAAGGCTAATTTTTTTTTTTTCTGGAGAGGCCAATATGGTTTTTTTTCCTTTGTATTTTAAATGTGTAGGAAATAAAACTATCTAGAGGTGAATGAGTCACTTTCATGAGTCACCAATAGTGGGAAGAGGGGATTTAATATTTGCGAATCAGAAGCAAAAAGTACAGTCTGTTCCCTGCTTGGTGTGAGAGAGAAAATAATGGACAATTTAAAAAAGGCTGTTTTCTCCCCAAAAGAAGAATAAGAAGGAGGTTTCAGACTCTTCAGCACCTGGGGGTAAATGGCTGCCACCTCTCCTGGCGCTGTGGTCCTGCTGCCAGAGGTACTTCTTATCTTGTGGCTTTTCCAAACCTCCAGACTTCTGTCCCACGCTGCTGGTAGCCACTACCAGTTACCTTTGCCAGAAACTAAAAATGTACGAAGAGCCAGACTTTGTGCATTCAGGAGCCCCTTTTCTCGCCCAGAGAACAAAGATGGGCCAATGCAGGCAAGTGCAGCAGGACAGGAGGATGAGCAAAGGTGGGAAGTCATGCCCTGGCCATGCTGGTAACTCTCTTGAATGTCTGGTTAGTGGTGCCTGTTTGTGAAACCACTTGAATCTGACTCTTGTCTTCAAGGCTCGTAGGTTGTGACTGAGCCTTAGGGGAGGAGGAGGAGGATGTGTGGGGCCTTCCTCCTGTGTCCGCCAGCTGTCACTGTTGCTGCGCACACCCGGATGGCCGGTGCCTTCTGTCCGGCTGGGATTTACAGCTGCCCCAAAGCACCGAGCTTGTTTGGCTCATCCGTGGTGTGAGAGTGTTTATCCTCATCTTAACAACCTGTTCCTAAATCCGCAACTTTATTGCCTCCTAAAAGGCTCTGTGAAAGCTCCAGAGGTAATTTTAGTCCATACACATTTTCCCCCCACCTTGGTTGTAACAGTTTTAGATTTTTTTTTTTTTTTGAGGCATTGTTGCAGAACTAAAACTCCCTCGAAGTGCTTCTCTGATTAAACAATGGTTTGTAAAACTGAGGGGGTTGGAAGTAATAGTAAATTAGGAGAGGTGGTCACAGCAGGATCTGTCAGGCTTTGGCAGCATGCATACACACACAGATACCCACATATCTGTCTCTGTGTGTAGGCACTCAACTTCTTCCACCTTCTATTCCATATGATTTTGCCTTGAATTAATGAGAACTGCTTGTGCTTGTAAAGTGAAGAAGATGGATTTTGCCTCCCCAGTGTGAAATGGCTCACAGATGGAAGTATGGAGGTGTTTGCTGAGGGCTATTCTAAAATTACTCTTAGATGCAGTGAGCATCTCTTTGAGTATAGCACTTTCACCATCTAAGCTGAAAAACACAAAATTTGATTGAACAGGTGTAGACTGGACACCAGAAAGAATTTCTTCTCTCAAGGGGTGGTCCAACATTGGAACAGGCTGCCCAGGGAAGTGGTGGAATTGCCATCACTGGAAGTGGAAGTGTCAGATTTGATGACCATAGAGGTTTTTTCTATCTTAGTGATTCTACAAAATTAGCCTGACATTCACTCTGTGGCTCAAGAGGCCTTATACCAATATTGTAATCAGGTTTTGCTTGAGTTCAGATATCCCAGAACTTTACACTTGAAAGGGCTGAGTGAGCATAGTGTTACTTGATGTCATTATTGATGTACTTTGTGGAGATTATGCAGCAGCAAGGAGCCCCATCATGCTGTTTTTTACCTGTAACCATGTTTTGGATTTTAAGTCCCAATACTTATTGAACCAGGTTCTGCTGTGAGAGCCAGATGTGAACTGGAAGTTGTGCCATCCCTCAGCAGTGCTGCTTTAGACTTGCAGCAAAGAGCAGCATCTGGCCTTTAAAATGTAATTCTACTAAAAACAAGCACCAATCTACACAAATTTCTCCATTTAGGTTAGATCCTGCCTCCTGAAAACATAATCCAGAGGAGAAAGTGAGTTCCTGGCAGAGACAGATAGAAAATCCCAGTCCCTGCATTGTGCTCATGTACTTGCTGCTGTCCCTTTTCAAACCTGTGTTTTCTTATTGGTTCTCTCTCTTGAAGCTAAGTGTTAAGAATACTGAACTGACATTTTAAAATAGTTTTCTCAATTTCTGACCAGATTAGGAGCACTGAGTAAAAAGGGGAGGAATCTGTGGGTACATGTGTCTGTGCACAGGCGGACCTGCGTGGGATGTGTCCTGGGAAGAGCTGGGTTGAGCTTTAAATGGGTCTCTTGCACTCACGTTACTGTATCAGTCTGACCCCTCCTGTGCCAGGTGGCTGATAGGCCAGAGGGAGAAAAGGCACCTTTCCCATCTGCATTTCTGCTTTTAATTTGGCAGTACAGAGGCCTGGTTTGCTGCCAGTTGAGTAGCTGTGCTCGCAGCCGTGCCTGCGCCCTCCGCGTCGCTGTGTGTCTGTGCCATGGGCTTGGGGATACAGAAGAGGCAATTTGTGATCAAAAAGGCTGTTTCTTTCTCTAATGAGGTATTTATACATGCAGTTCAAATAAATACAACCAGAAATGGGGCATCCTGATGTGTGCTTTGGAAACATGGCTGGCCTTATGGATGTGGAAGGAGGCTGATAAAGAGTTTGGTCTTTTCCCAGCTCTCTTGCTGCCTCTCCTGCCTGCAGCCCACTGCTGCTACTCAGTGCTCCTCCAGACTATTTTTAATTGTTTTCTACTTATGTGGTGACTTCTGTCTGGGTCTCCAGGGAGCCTGCAGTAACACAGGTCATGCTCCCTGCATAGCAGTAACAGTGGAATGGATCTTTATCTGGGATGCTGCCTTGCTTTTCTGCCTGCTGTAGCCCCAGTGTTTCCCATTGGGGGATGGGGAGCTGACAGCCCACTGCACTGGGTTTTGGGAAGGAAAAGGCTTCTCAATAGCTTAATTATGTGTCATCTAATGTATTAATAGAATTGATGGAACTTAGTCTTGATTTATGCAAGAGGAGCTGAGGATGGGTTTCCTCTAAGATTTTGTGAATGATGGGATTTGTGCCCTTGTTGATTTGTAGGACCTTTCCTTGCTTCTCTTCTGCCTTTCTCCCTCTTTGTTTAGCTGCAAGCACTCTGTTGAAATTCTGTTGCTGAATAAATGTCACATCTCAGGTAGTACTGTCTTTGTTTTCCATATTTCTTTGCCACGTTGAGGCTCATTGTGTTTATCAGGTTTGAATAAACAGCCTGTGGCTGTGCAGAGATGGGGAGAAGCAAAGGAAGGGTTAAGTAGGCAATACCCAGATCCTGCCAGCTGGGATGTGAGCACATGTCCATGTGGCAGGCAGAGGTGAATTCAGTTTGCCTAGGCTGAACCTGAGTAAATAAGATCTGCTGAGATGTGGTGATATTAGGTTGAGCTCAGTGTTGCACAAAAAGTGGTCATACAGCTTCCATGTGGATTAGTGTTGGATAGAGTAAGAATGCATCTGTTCAAGGAGTGCAGCCTAAAAATACTTAATTCAAGCCTTGCAGCACTAAATAGCAGTCCTGGTAGTCAGAAAGACAATTGAAACCACTCAAAATAGCAAGAGGGAAATGAAATGGCTAGTTCTAATTTACATTCATGACAGCAGTTAAAAGAATCTATGTAGTGCAAGTTTGCTGTAAAGAGGTGAAACTTCCCTTATTCTGACATTTAATAGATCAGCTTAAAAAAAAATAACAACCTGACTGTCACCCTCGCAAAAATAATGGGGAAATACAACAGAAAAACTGCTGTGGGGCCACACACTAAGCCTGGTTCACATTGGGAGAGACTGGAGGGAAACGTGTGGTTGCACCAAAATGTGACTCAGAGCTCACACGTGTTTACTCCTCACTGAATCCATCCCAAAGACTCCTAAGAAAAAAAGAGATAACCCGGTGCTGCATTCGCTGTGGTGTAGTTTCCAAAAGAGGCCGCTGGTCGCAGGACTCCCCTTCATCTGCACTCTGGAAACAAACAATCAATTTTTCATTTTTAGTGGTTAATTCTGAAAATATGAAGGTCTGTTTAGTCTTGTCTCCCTAACATAAACCAGCCAGAACAAGGCAGCTTGAGGGGAGTTTGCAACAAGTTCCCTTATTTGGAATAACAGCCACTGGTGTAATGTGGCAGCTGTGGGACATCCCCACCCCAGTGGGGCTTGAGGGGTTGGGATATTCTTGTGATGGATCACAGGGCTGTGTTGGGGGAGTTCTGGGGGTAATGGACACGTTTGAGGAAACACAATGAGCCAGATTTGGTCTCAAGTTCTGCCTGTTACTTGCACCCAGTTTGCAGGAACAGGTTGTGACTTGAATTGAATCTGGAAAGGAGAAATGCAGATGAAAATAAAATTTGTGTTGAGCCAAACTTTTTCACAGAACTTTCATGGCTATGAATTTCTGCTTTTCTTCTGCAGGGCATAATACTATCTTACAAAGTCTTCCAGGAAAAGCTGCTGTCCCCTGCCAATCAGGTGCTTGTGGGCAGGTGCCACCCTAACAGGATCCTTGTGTCATGGCTGTGAACAGGCTGGAGTGGTGGCTGGATGTCTCTGGATCTGCTCAGCACCTCCCTGTGCTGTCCTCATTCCTCCTCCTCCTCTCCACAGCTGTTCTCACCCTGCTGCTCAGGAGGACTTTGATCCTGCAGAAAGGAGCCTGGAACAGCCCTTTTACATGTTGGATTGTCCTTAGTGAGCTGTCTTTTCTTATAGGCTTCAGATTTTCAGTAACTTGCTAATTGCATGAACTTGTAAGTCTTTCAAGTGTGCAACTTTCTGTGGCCTGAAATGGCACCCCTTTTTTCCTTGGCAAAGGAGAAGTGAGTTCTCTGAGCTCCTGCTGAAGATATGCTGGGAATTAGGGTTTGGTGAACTGGGCTCTGCTCAAAATGTGAGATGCTCTCCATGTTTGAGGTCTGATTACTGTTTACCTTTGACAACAGCAGAAAAAAAGTAAAGTGCATTTCATTTGCATATGACTTTTAAGTTAAACTGCTGGCCCTTATACTGAACAATTAATCTACACCCCCCTCTAATGCTGTCCTTGTCCATTCACTGGTGGTACAGGGGCTTTCTTTTGCTCAGCTGCTGCTGGTGAGTCCTTCCTTTCCTTCCTTTCCTTCCTTTCCTTCCTTTCTGTCCCTTCCTTCCCTTCCTGGAAATCGGTTGCACGCTTGTTCTATGGCAGACACATGTTCTATATGTTTAGACACATTTAGAATATGATAGTACTTGGATATGCATTTGTCATTGAAAGAGCCTATTTTATTTTTATTTGTTCATTAAAGAATGAATGACAAGTTCAGATCCCAGACAAATTCTGTTTCCTCCCAAGATTTTTTCAGTATAAATAAATTCGGTTTTAATAGAGCTGTCTAATAAATTTGCTTATGAATTTGGAAGGTAAACTTGCCTCCATAGGTAGATATTTATCATTTCATAGTCTTCCAACCAAACTTCCATAAATGGTGTTTTAAGCACTGTCTAAATTATTTCCATGCCATCTCAAATGTTTCAGAGACTGTTTTCACATCCTAATGATGATTTTAAGACAATGGAAATGTGCCTTGCTATGAAGAAATGTTTCCTTTTCACACTGCTTTTCTAAAAAGTCATTATAATAACTTGTATTCCTGCTCAAAGTGTTTTGTAAAATCTCCTGCTATTTTGGCAATCCATCCCTACTTAACAAATTATTTAAGTGTGTATTTGAATTGTACCTGCTACAAGAGAATGAGTCCAAGTTCACATGTCAGGAACAGGAAAAGATCCAGAAGGACCTACTCCCTGATCCTTGAACCATGCTAGAGGATCTCAAGACATTCCTGTGAGTGCTGCAGCTGCCTGTCCAGGGTTTTAGCCACACAGCCATTCCAGCATTTCTTCTAGGATGAATTAAGATAGAATTGGAGGAGCCAGAGCACATCTGATACACTTGGCACTCTTGTCTGTTCAGCATTTGTTAAATCACTAAGTTTTGAAGGAGATGCTGCAATTAGCTCATATTCTGTGCTTGAAGGATGGAGCAACGTGGGAGTTGTCCTGGCTCCAGGGACAGAGGCAGCAGGGTGCTTCTAAGAGCTCCTCAGTCCTGTTCATACTGCATCATCCCACACCATTTTTGAGCAGCCAAGCCCTTTGCTTTTGCCTGCTTACTCAGATGGGTGGGATGAGCTCTTGTTCATTTGCTCTTTTTTCCTAATCTTTTCCTTACTAGCACTTGGTCTTAACTGACAGTCAGAACCACAGAAGTTTATTCTTCCATTCCACCCACCTTTTCCTTTAAAATTCCCACTTTTAGAGTGAGCAATAGTTACAGATGCCTTCAAATCGCATTGCTCTCTCTGTAAACAAAGAGCTGACATCTGGCATATTTTGAAGTTGCTTTATTGGATCTTGATCGTTCCTGTAAATAGGCTCCGTGTCTGTCATACCTCAGCGGCAGTGGATAGATGGATGTCCTAAGCACTTCCTGCACGGATTGAGGGGAGAGGCCCTTCCCCTGTGGTGGGCACAGGCTGGAGGGTTGATGCCCTCAGGGCTGGTGCTGTGAAACAGGGACTGTTCCCACAAGAGCGGGAGGGTGCGCACACACTCACAAGTACCTTGGTGTTACAGTGCTGGTCGGAATCACAGTGGATCGTAAGATGAATAAACAAAGATGGAAGAGATGAAGTGCTGTTAGAGTTCGGGGATGAGTCCGTTTTGGGTGAAGCATTATTTTCGTAGACTCAGGTGTAGATTGACATGAAGCTCGAAGTATCTTTTTCAGATTTAAAGGTTTTATTTTCCTTTTTTTTCCCCCTTCTATCCCCAGCTAGTGTAGTATGAAACTCTAGAGTTTTGAGTGTGAGCCAGGTGTTTAGGTTTCATTCTTAAAAATTGGGAGATAATCTGCAGAATTTCCCCCATTGCTCTATAGTTGGAAAAAACCTCAAAAGCTTCAAACATGATGGTGTGGAAATCTTCTTTGTACAGCTTGAAGTCCAAAAACAGCCAATAGCAGAGAACCAGGAGACTGAACAATGGTTTTTAACACCAAGTTGATGTCAGCTCTTCTCCATGTAGCGATCACCTAACTAATTGGTGCTGTTGGGTTTAAGATCACATTTCCTGCCTCCCTTGTTGCTAAATGTGGCCTTAAAAATCATTAACAGAGGCTATTTTCACATCTTTCTGCTGAGGTGAAAAGTGTTGTTCCTAATTTACAGGCTGGAGGATAGGGAGAGGGAGGTGAAATGATTTGTCAGGGATCACAGAGGAGGGTTTGTGGGGTCAGGAATTGATCCCAGGTATCCTCTCACTTTTTTGCCGCGTTGTGGAAAGCAAATTTTTTGCACTTACTACAGGAACTGACAGAGGAAAAAATGTTTAATGTTTTTCTAAGCTACATTATAAACGCAATTCCTTTTCAATAGTATGCGTTTGTGCATATCCTCTGACAAACTATGACTGAAATTTATTATGAAGGGCTGTAATTCTTGCACATCAGAGGGGGAGAAATGAAATATTTACCTTAATCTCTATAGCATATTCCATATTTTCCTTGCTTTTGGTTACATTTTTGTGAGGCGAACTATGAATTCCCTCGCCTATTAATAATTTATTGTTACTGGAACATAATAATGTAGAATGCAGTTCGTCCAGGAAAAAGCTTCAACAGGGAGTGAGTCATTGATGGTAATAAACTTCCGTTCCTCTCAATAGACCATAGGACTGTTTAGAAAAAATGTTTTTGCCATGATTCCTGAATTGCTTGTGCTTTGTACAGCAGCTGGTAGAGATAAAACTGAACACAGCTGGGCAGACTCCCTGTCTCCCCTCTATTACTATAGCATGTTTCTGAATCATACACAAAAAATGTTTTGGTATGTAAAAGTGACTTCAGAAAAGCAACTCTGACTAGGAAACAGCCAGCAATGAGCAAGGATACTTTCCCAGGGTGTGATATCTACCATATCTATGGTGCTCAGGGGGTTAGCAATGCGTGGCTGTGTAGTGCTGAGCTTTCCAGCCTTACCCTTCTGTGAGAAGTGTTATCTCCTGGGAGCCCTGGGGCCTTCAGGAGGCAAATCTGAGCTGAGTCTGATAGTGTTTCACAGTTGCTTGGGTTGAGGTGCATCTTTGCATATTACTGTCTGTAACCTCCATCTTGTTTGCTCTGCAGGATCTCAGTTGCAAAGGACTGGTCTCGTGTTTGATGGAGCATGTCAGACGTGTTTCCTCCTGCTCTGCTGGCTGCAGGCCCTCAGGAGCAAGTTCCCCATGTGGGTCCAGGAGAGTAAAATGTATTTCTGGCCATGATCTTTTGCTCTTCCCATGAAGAAGCAGTATGATTAGTGACCAGATAGATAATAAACATCTTCTGAGGATGTTGGCTCTATTAAAAATGGCATTGAGGGGGTCATGAAGGGCATAAGCTTTCCCAGTCACAGAATAGTTTCTCCAGCATGGGTCTTCAATAAGTGGTGTGAAGGGTTAAATGCTTTTTAGTATAATTCCCAGCTTTCTTCCATAAGAGTCCTTTCAAGGCTCCTGGTCCTCCAAAATGCTACTGTGCCCATGGGGGAGGGTGCATGGTGGTGTTGCTTTCTGGGAGTTGTGTTGGTATCAAGAACTGAGCGTATAACTGTGAGGGACAGATTCTCTACAGCTCATTAAAAGGTGTATTTTATATCTGTGCACAAGCTTCCAGACATGGAAACATGATGGGTAAAGGTTTTGCAAGCTAGGCCTGAGTGAAGGGAAGGAGTTGACATAGCTGCCATGTGAATTGTAGGGCTATGGCTGGACAGCCACTTCTGGGAAGCTATATTGCATTAACAGTAAATGAATCCAGCTTTGTCTGAATAATGCTTTTATTTCTTGTTTTTCATATGGTGGCTTTAGTTGACAGATTTTGTGATTCTGTTATCCTTCAGAACATGTTTTTGTTGTAAAGCCTGCAGCTGGGTGACTTTGGATTCTGTGGTGTAATCTGTAACACTGCCTATTGCAGTGCTTATACAAGCTTTTTTCCCCTTTCTTTCAGTACAGCAATAAGCCTTTTTTTTTTTTTTTCAGGAGTTAATAAAGTATTATGAACTACCTCATCATTTTTATCAGTGTTTAAGAGATTTCCAAATTGTCTTTCAGTAGAAGTCTCAGTAGATTGCACAAATTTTCAAGATTGTTTGCCTTTGTGTTCCTCCCAAGTGCAGCACCACTTGTGCAGTGGTGCCCAGCAGCAGCACCACCATGGTTGGGTACGCAGTGTGCCCCAGGTGAGCAGCACACAGGCAGGCTGTGCAGCTTCCTCACTGTCATCATCTCACCTACAGGGAAGCTGAAGGACCTATCCTGAACAAGCATCTTTGGGTTTTTATCTCCTCTGCCAGAAGTAAGCTCTCTTTGAAACACTGTGACACTATCATGAGACTGATGAAGTCTCACAAAAAGAACCACTTCCTTCCCACCTTCAACAACTAAAGGCTTTTCAGTTTCACATAATGCTCCTAGCCTACTGTTATGGATTTGGACATCTTGCAGATACCCATGTACCTGCCTTCCTGCTATTTACTGGAAGACACAGTCTGTGTACCAGCATCTCATGCAGGTCAAGATCACAGACAGACTTTTTACCTCTCACTCCAGAAGGTACTCTCCTAAATATTTGGTGCTGCCCACTTCAGGCTCTATCATACCTGTTGTGCTCTACATCTTTATTTTTTCCATCTGTATGTGCAGGAAAGCAAATTGCTCATACATAAAAAAGAGGTATTTGCATTCACGAAGTGGATGTTCGTGTGTTGCATTGCTTGTCCTATCAAATGCTTCCTCAGTTGTAGGAACACTTGATAGATTTCCACATATTGATGAGATCCCCACAGACATGCAAATCCCACCTCCAGTGCAGAGCTGGGCATTCTGGCATTTTCTTTATTCAAACTCCAACTGCTGAAGACTTGGAGGTGTTGAGTTTAGTGCTGTGCTGCTGCAAGGAGTCTTGTCAATTCATTGAAGAAAATGGGGCTGATGGGAAGGTTGCAGAGGTCAGAGCAGAGCTGGAGGAGATTCTCCCTGAAGCTCCCAACATCAGCTCAGTGCAGTTCTGGGTGCTGCAGGGGAGTGATGTTGCTGCTACTGCTCACTGAATTAGGGATCACTTGGGAACTGCTCTGCATCTTACACGTGGCCTACCATACTGCCTGTTTCTCCTCTCTTCTTGTGACCTGGAGCAGGATGGACTATGTGTGCTCTCTGGTGGTGCTGATATAAAGTTTTGTGGTTGTTAAGATATTCTTCAATGCTCACATTTTTCCTTGAAGCAGCCAGGAAGGAAAGGGCAGAAGACAAAAGAAGATGGAGCATACTTTTTTTGGCACCCACATGTCTGCTGGATTGATGTGCAGAAAGCATTGTGCTGTGGGTACGGGGCATGCAGTGTATAAGTGTGAATTGCAAGTGCAGGGATACTCTCTTTCCCTTGGATATGTGCTGCATCCACAGGCAGTGTTGATGCAGGGTTATCACAGACTCCTGACCAGCTGTAGCAAGCTTGCAAAAAACCCCAGGAAATTTAGTGCCAGTTCTGGATAGTCTCATGAATCTTAAAAGCCTTGAAAGCTTTGTGAATAATCTCAAAAGAAAATAAATGCAGAGTGCTGCAGGGAAGGATGGCTGGATGCTGGCTGTCTGCTGTCTGCAGGTCTTGCTGGCTGATACATTCAGCTGCCCTTGTAACCCAACAATGATTCTTGTTCTTTTGAGATGTTTTCCTTCCCTGGTCCTTGCTGTCAAGACTCTGCAATGACTCTGTTTTTCATACTGATCTCTTTCCACCTGTATCAATTTTTTTTTCATTAGTAGTCGTTAATATTTTTCAAATGGACGTTTCCTTTCCCCACTGAATTTATTAATTAGGGGTGTTTCCTTCAGAATGTACCAAATTTGTATCCTTGAAGTCTGTTTGCCCTCTGCTGTCTTCTGCCAGCCTTCCTATTGCCTCTTGTTTATTTATTAAGTCTTCCTAGTGATTGCATTTCCTAATTAGTGTGTTCTCTCATTTCACTTAGTGTGCTGTGTCTCTCTTCGGTTGATGTGACTGGATGTGCATCTGTCCATCAAGTGATCCTATGGATACCTTGGCTAACTTCCTCCCAAACACAGAGTCATCTGTTCCATAGAGTCTAATTACTGGAATTATCCTGAATATCCTCATGGCTGCTGCTTTCTTCCTGTCAGCTCAGCTACTTCTGTCTATTAATGGACTTGACTGATGGAATGTGCACTGCTCTCAATCAGCTTTTAAAACAATTCCCGACTATTAACTTACTTAATAATTCTATCAAATTCTTTTCGCCCACTTTTCCTATAATTTTGAATTTTAGAAGATTTCATTTATTTTATGAAACAAGTCTCTTTTTGAGAATTTTTTTTTTCTGTAATTGTCACTTTCTGACATCTGGTAAAATATATCCATCATCACTCATATTTTTCCATTAATTCTCTTTCCCAGCTAATTTTGCTTGTAATTGCTTTCCTTTTGTTACTTGGGTCTTTTTCTCATATGCATTATTCCATAATTACTGTTTTGAACCTACTATATTTCACATGCCAAATTAAATCAAGTTGAGGAACTGGAGCACCTGGCTTCTTTTATTTTTTTTCTTTAACTCCTCTTTCTGTGTGGAGATGAGATCTGGTGTGACATTTCTCCCCTTACTGGAGGGTTCAGGTGAATGCTCAAATTACAGCTTAGCTTCAATTAAACACTTGGGTCTTAGGAGATGTGGACAGGAGCTCATCACTGGCATTGCTGGGTCAGGCACTCACTGCTGTGTTCCCCAAGCAGCTGCCAGCCAGGCGCCCAGCCCCCGTGGGACACTCCTTGTTGTCTTTACTGGAATCTGTCCTGCAGAAGTGTTTGTTCTGTCTTCTCCCCACATGGCTTCTCAAGCTGACAGCATCCAAGATCCTTGCAGTGGTTGTGAGGAGCCAAGCACTTGGCTGGTGTTTTCCTTGCTGCTGTACCTGGAGTGCAAAGAACACAGTGCTGATCTCACAGCATCAGGGCAACTCAGAAATAGCCACTGAGTTCCTTTATGTTCTGCTTCTTCTCCTGGAGAGTCTTAAAATGTTTGAGTTATTTGGTGAAGTAGCCTATTTGTCAGGATCTCTCTGTATTGGTTATCTTTTGTGTGATAAAGTAAGATGCACTTAGGGCAGGCTCTTGGTGTGGTAATGCTCCTGAAATGAGTATTGCTAACAAACCTTCCCTCAGGGATAGATTCACCTCCATGAGGAGAGAAGCTGTAGTGTTTTACTGCACATTTCAGCAGGCTGAGAGTTCGGACATCATCAGTTAGTGTGGCTCATTTGCTAGGGGGGTAATTAGTTAAGTAACTGGCTATGTGTCCATGTCTGTCTTCAATCCTTTAACTGGATCAATGACTTGACCTAGCAGAGCAATTCCTAATTCCTTTATGAAACTTTACTGAGAGCTTGGGCTCTCTGCAATCCAAGAGGCTGCTTCTTTTTCATTAGTGGCTCTCCAGGAAGGCAGCTAAGAGCAGCCTTTAGAATTGGTGTCAAGAGAGATGTTAAAGGAATATTTTTCTTATTTGAGGTGAAATAAATCCTTTTAAAAACAATGTGCTGGCCAGAGAAAAGTCTCTCAATCGATCAAATACCTGCAAGATCCCTCTGCCTACAGTATTTATCTTGCCCTGAGCAGCTGAGCTCTAAAACAAAGGTATGAGGTATGACTGCTGGAGACTTTAATGAGGTGATTTTTTTGGAAACATATTTTTAAAAAATATATAACTAACAACTGTATCAAATAAGATCATCTGAAAAATGCCTCTGTGTGTAGTTTTTCTAGTAGTTTAATATCTGAGGTGGGCTTAAATTCATACAATTGTTTGGAGTCACTTCATTTGAGTGAAATCTGTAGAAAGGTAAGCGCACACTGTCTGTTGTACCAGCAGACCAGACTTGGAAGCACTTTACCTACTGGAATCTCAAAACAGTCTTAAAGTTTAAGAGGTCATTTGGAATTGTCCGGTGTGACTCAATGGAGACAACAGCAAAATGCTGTTCTTGGACAGAATAATTCGAGGGTGCTGTTTAATATTAGTGTAGTGGGGGTCTGGGAGGCAAACTCATGAGAAATGATGTAATTCTGTTGCAAAAGAACGAAATTTTATGCTCAGGGGAGTTGGCTGAGGGCCCACAGTTGCACTGGGGGAGGCATTCCTCTCAGTGATGGGGGCTGAACTGGGATAACATGTTCAGTTTTGGTCAGCATGCTTCAATAAAGGCATTGAAACACTTGATAGAGCCTGAAAGAGATGAACAAGAACCATGAGGCAGAGGGAGCTGTTTCTGATGAGAAAACTGTAGAAAGAAGTGAATTAATTTCCTTTAGGGAAGTGAAGGGGGGTGAAGTCTTTGTTGGAGAAGGCTGTGAGAAAGGGCAGAGAAATCCCCAGTCCTTCAGCAGCAGGGTAGGGGCAACCAACTTCAGTGGAATATTTTAGTCAAATATTTTGGTAAAAACTTTTGGAGATGGAAGTGCAGGTAAGCAGTAGGACTTGTTACTGCAAAAGAAACCTCTTCCACGGGAGGTTTTATTAACATGGGAGACCACACACACACACCAGGTCCAGTTCCTCACTGGACTTTGTGCCCTATTCACGCTGCAGTTCACTCTGTCCCTGCTTCCTCACATCCATCCCCGTGTGCTCTGTGCATCCAGGATGGTTGTATTGATGATCCCTGGCTGAGTCCTGGCAGAGGAAATCCATCTCTAATCCATGCAACAGCAGTGGCACGGGTGAGACGAGCAAGAGTACAATGGTTAAACCCTGACCTGGTGGCACCACCTTGGGAGTGAAAGGGTGCTCAATCCTGTGGAAGAGTGTTATATTATAGGATTAGGGTTGATTTGCTTAGGGGTCAAATGGGCAATCCTGGATTTCTTTTAGGAAGCCGTAGCTGAAATCTAAATTACAAGTCTAGTTATAAAATCTAAAAAGTGAAAAAAAACCCCACCTGTATTTGTAAAATCAATAAAAGCAATTTATAGGCACCTTGATAGTCTTGTCTCTTGCCAATGGAAAGGAGGAAAAATCAAGGTGGCTGCTCTGCATGTATCTTAGAGTTCAAAAAGCTAAGAAAAGTAGGCAGGTTTTAGGTCTTGCGTTAGGGAATTTGCTTTCCTTTCCTCTTACTTTTAGATGTAGCAGTTTGGTACCATTTTATACGTCTGCACATCTGACACAACAAAGATTTTTCTGATATAGGAAGTATATTGGGAATATCACTTGGGAGCTTTAATATTTGACTCCTTTAAACTGCTAAAAAATTGGTTAAATTTTCACAAATTTTGAACACACCACAGCCCTCCTAAACCCCCTCTGAAGCCTTAGGAATTTGACTGCTCAGCAATATCCAGTTTGCTGTGACTATCCAGCCTCTGAAAATCAGGCCCATTTGTTTATTTGCTCTGTGTGATGCTGCTGAGTATTGTGGGCTGGATGAGCTCTGAATGCACCTGATCTGGTGCTCACCCTCCACCTGTATCCAACCCCCAGTTCTTCACAAGTGTCTGCATTACATGGCAGGATCCTGTAACAGGAGAAGTGGTCAGGACAGAGCAGAAACGAGCTTTGTGAGAGCAGATAAGAACAACTTGCGCTGGAGCAGCAGATGTGGCTGTTGTTTTGTGCAAGTAGATGATTCCCTAATCCTCTTAAGGATAGCCTGGGCAAAATCCCCTTTGTGACATTAGGCACAGCTCTGGGCCAGGTGGCCCCAGCTTCTGTCACTGCTTTGCTCTGAGGAATCTCTGTGCTGCTGCTGAAAAGCTGCTGCAAAAACAGCCTCAGTGCCAGGTGTGGGGCACAGCCCTGGGGACAGCCAGCACCAGGGCACTGTGAGACCTTTGGCTGAGTGCAGCTAAGCAGTCCTGAGGAGCTTTAGTGCCTCGGAGTCTGTGGGTGTTACAGAAATGCTCTTTTTAACAGTCATCTGTGTAAGGGGGTGGTAAAATATTTGGCCAAAATAAAAAGGGATGACTGTGAGGTGAGGGAGGAACAGGGTAGTATGGGAAAAGCTTAATGGTGTGAGATGAGCTGACACAAGGAATATCTTTGAGCTCCCTCTGCCTTTCTCCAGGGGAAGCCACTCCTTTCACTGATGTGTCTGGCCTGTGAAGTTGCAAGGGAAGTTTCTCCTCGTGATTGGATTGTGACTAGGATGGTGAAGGAGAGTGAAGGTGGTGGAATGATGGTCTGACACCTGCTATAATTTCTTTGCTATGTCTTAGACTTTTTATGTGATCTTGGACAAAATATTTCATCCTGGAACATGGAAGGAACTCCAACTCTGTAAACAGTCTGAAACAAAGACTTGGAAACTGACATTTCTCCCACTTGCCCTAGTTGATATTCATTGTACAAATCATTCGTGGTCCTTTAAAAAGTGCTATTGTCCATTAATAAACCATTTTATGATTTCATGCTTAATAAAACATACTCTCATCAGAAGTTAAAGCCTAAGCCCCGTCCCATTGCTTTCCTTCTTGGTCCTCTTCAGGAGCTCCTTCCCTCCAACATTTCTTTGCATCACACTCAGCCGCCAAAATCTGCACCTTGCACTTGCCTCGCTCTTATTTGGTGCTACAGGGAGTGATGAGAGCCACTATGATTGCCATATGCTGCCTTTGTATTTTTAGCATAACTCTGAAATTACTGTGAAGACAAATGGCTTTGAGATTGTTGTTTTCATTTCAGTTTGGTGGACACCACTATTTTTGTCCTTGCTTTAACTAGCCGAAGAATTCTGGTAAGCCAAAATTCATCTTTGGAATGACACAAAAGGTATTGTGGGGACACATTAAGGCCGTTAAGTTCTCTGGATTTTGGTGAAGATTGTTTTGGAGGGTGCAATTCTGAGGTTTTTACTTGGGCAGATCTCCCACTGACTCATCCAAGACTACCATGTTAAAGTCATCAAGAGGAGATTGTATCAAGAGGTTACAAGACTGTATGTGGTATGTTTCTGTAATACATTTTTTTGTGTGTCCAAAGCAACCAGTATTAGGTTTACTTCCATGTTTTCTGAATTATTTTTCATTTCTTCACCACTCTTGCTCATCTGTTGTAAAAACACCCTTCCTGACATGAGAAAGGAGACAAAAATTTCTGGCCTTGCGTCCTTTGTAAGAGATGGTGATGGCAGTGTCTCAAGTTGCTGGTAGCAACAACTTCCTTGGGGGGAGAACATAACCCTTTGTCTGATGAAAATCAAAGTCCCTTCTGTGGTGACACACAGCACCCTCACTTAGTCCTTGTAACTCAGGATTCAATTTATGCAGAGCTGGCACACTGCAAGCATTTCTAGGCTGGAAGGTGTTCAACATCTTAGTATCAGTTAACTACTGACTCTCTTCTACAGATTATGTGAATAATGTGTAAAATATAAGATGTGTCACTTCACAAAACAGTTTTCAGATAGAGGCTGTGATTTTCTTGCTCTTTTGTGAGTTCAAAGAAACTTGGAGATTTCTAAAGAGCTTCTTACTTAAGTTTCCTAACAGTCTGCTGAAAGTCTGGTGTCAGCCATGGAAGCCCAACTCCATGGATCAGTCATGTAAGCAGGAGCAAGCTGGCTAGGATTTTTCTCTCTTCATATCTTTCCTCAATGAAATTTCTGTTTACAAAAAGAGAGTACAAGAAGGAAAGAAGTCTGGGGCCTGAGCTTTCAGATGTTGAAACAAACACTTGACCTGAAATTTGCCCAGTCTGGGACCTGTTCCTGGCTCAGCTCCTGACTTTGAGGAGCTTCTGTCTTTGTGGGCTCGGGTGCATTTTATGAATAGGTAAAAAGATGATTAAGGGAAAAAAAAGGAAAGACAGAAAGAAAAAAAAAAAAAGCAGTGTTTTCATTAAATTATCTTTGCCAAGCTGTAAGGATGGGACTATTGCAGCATTGCAAACTTTTTTTGGCTTCAGTAGAACTACTCTGCATTTCCACTGATACAGAGAAGATCTGAATCTGTCCTCCTGGGTGCTCCACTTCAGCAATTGATTCTAAATCAGCCTTGCTATCCAAACATGTAGAATTAAAGATTTGTTACTAATTATATGGCTGTAATTCCTGACTATTTTTCTTCCTAGTTTAGTCAAAATCCTTCTGACATTTAGCAGATTGACATTCTCTTAGCATCTCCACAGCAATCTGTCCAGTTTGTTTAAGAAGACAACATTTTTGGAAGAAACTGCAGCATCTCTGCTGGAAACTCAAGTACCTGGCAAGAAACGCTTGAGATACTTGTTGAGCTGGCCAAGTTCTGCTGTTATGCTTAGTGATGGGCAGTTGTGTGATCTCATGTGCATTTGGCTGTTTAGAGTTCACCTTTTGCATTCTTCTAGAAGGCTCAGGAAGAAGCAATGTGGAGTTACAGTGCACTGCAAGAGCCCTGTTGCCCTGGATGGCTCATTCTCTGCTGTGCTGACTGCTCTCTGTGGTGAGAGGTGATTGATGCCAGCATGACAGACACATGGTCATGTTTCCAGTGTGTTTGCACATTTCCTCATTCCCATGGGATAATGACGGCTTGCCAGTCAGACATCGTCATCAACACTCAGTGAATATCTCACCCACCTCAGGGAAGATATAAAGTGCTGGATGATGGTTCCTGTTCCCATAGGTCTGGGGAAGGCTGGGGCGAGGGGAAAAGTTTCCGTATTAGAGTTGTCACTTTATATTTTAAGGGTCTACCTAGTTAAGAACTAAACCTGTCCTTAGGTAAGGACACGGGATCTGTGTCCTCTCAAACCAAATAAGTACTGAAAAGCAGTCATCACTCTGAAAATAAACATGGTTGAACAATTTAACCCATGGTTGGAGGCTCCCAATTCTACCTTGAGACTGTATTTTTTCAACCACCTGGGTCGCAATCTCTACTGCTGTCCAACAGTGCTCCAAGAGCCCCCTAGCACTCTTCCTTCTACTACCTGAATAGCTTTGCTCTGCACTTAATTATTTCCACCACTTAGTGGTGATCTGTCAAAGAGCCTTAACAAATGTGAAAACACCTTGAAGTGTGTAAATTTTTTTAAAAATAGTTTTTCTTTTGTTTTCTGTTGTATGCTGATGCTCTTCCAGGTGTTTGCACCCAATGCATTTCAAATTTCACGGTGATCCTGCTGACCCCCACTGTTTCCCCTGCAGATCAAGATGAGAATGAGAACATGATGTGTGTTGTGAGTGAGGCTTAGCTTTTTTTGATTGTTCGTTCTTTATTGCTGTAGTTTGGGTGATTGCAGACGTTGTTCCGTCTAATTGGGCAGAACAGTTATCTTGCAGGATCAGCCGTGCTCATTCCAGGCAAAAGTGGATTGCAAGTCTATTTTTAACATAATTAACTGCTGAGCAACTGTCACACTGACAGGTACTGAATACCAGGTTAGCCACATTGAATATACAATATTTTTGCTACAGTCTTTTTTGGCCATGAGTGAAACATACTGAGAATTTGTTCAAGCAGTTGGTAACACCCAAGGGTTGCTCAGAGTTCAGCCTTTTAGCAGATACTTACCTTATCTGTACTTGTCCCTATTGGAAGATCACTGTTTATTCTCATTTTGAGCTCCATGATTTGGATAGCTTTTTACACACTGCTCATTATAAATTATACTTAGCGTGTTTCCATTTGGCCTGGATTCTTCTCTCTTTAAAAGCTTATTCCAGGATTTGTTCACTATCTCTGTTTCATATTCAAGTGTCCCTTTTATAACCTTGGTGAGAATTTACAAGTAATTTCAAGCCTTGTATTCAGTTTCAGTTTGCACCCCCCTTTCATTTATGGCAGAGGCACAGACTGCTGTAGATACAGCAGTTAAAGCAGTGATGTTGAAAAGTTGTGGAAGACTTGGTTGCAGAGACAACTTACTGACAAGCTGGCCACTGCCTAAATTTTAGAATGACAGTGAAGAAAACATGAAAGCTGTGCTGAGCAGAGCACCAGTGATATCACAGTAACAATCAATAACTCTCAACAAAATATTTACTGATAGATACACACTTGTCAAAGCCTTGGGGTAAAAAAAGGCTGAAATAGATAAAGAAGTCCTTTCCCTCTTGCCTGGGGATTTTTGACTTCATCTAAAAGATAAATTCTTGTTTGATCTTGGTGAAGAGTGCACGTGACTTGCTTAGGTGTTGCTCACTCTGCTTGCTGCTTTGCTGTCTAAGAGGCCATCTATTAAGTAGTACTCTGGCAGAAACTTACACTCTTTTGTACAGTACTTGTCATTTGAAGATCTCCAAATCTGTCCAAAGTGGAGGAAATTTATGATCTTTGTCTTGTAAATTTAGAAACTGGGAACGGACAGACAGGGTCAGAAAACCGTTGCCAGCACTGGAAAAAGAACCCAGCTTTTTGAGTTCTAGTTTCTGATCTTGCTAAAAAACTAGATAGCAAGTGGGGAAATGAAAACTATTCTTAATTTCCTTCTGAACCTATCTTCTGTTGCAGTTCAGTTGCTAGGCTGCCATGGTCTTATATTTACCCATGCAAAATAATAATGTAGGGCTGTTTACAGAGCATAACCCAAAACATTGCTTTGCATACAGGGGCAGTAATGCATCGCACAGTTTAGGAGTGCCCGTGCCCGTGCACGCTCTGCGGAGGGCTGGGTCATGTGGGCCAGTGTTGTCCTGAAATGCAGCTCCAGCCATGGAGCTGGATCCAAAAGAATGGAGATTATTTAACTGTAACTATGTACAGAGACTGGGAAAATGATGCTTTCATCTTGCTTTGATCCAAGATGTTGCTGAAATATAAACAGTATAATGTATTTTAGATGCAAAGGCAGTGAACTTGTAAGAGGCAAATGGAAAATCCTCACACACTGCAGCATCCAGTGAATCTGCTATGCTTTCTTGCTTCCACAAATCATTCCTACATACTGTTTCACTCACTGTTAGGAAGTGGGAATCCCTTTCAAACCTAATTTGCCACCAAATAGAAGAGAAAAATAGTTATTTGTGCAGAATAGCTTCAGAGACTGCATTCGGTACGCATCTGACTTGGAGAGCATTACTGCTGCTTTTAAAAACATCAGATACTGTCTTACTGTGTGAGGTAGTATCTCACTGGGAAAGACACTCTCCTAAATTCCAGCAGTCCACTCTTAGACAAAAGGGAATTAATTTTTCATATTGTCTCTGGTGTAGTAATCTCCTTTCTGTGAGTCACTGTTCACATCGCTAGATAAGGCTGGAACAGAATGAACATTTAATTTGTACCTGTGTTCTTAAATTGGTCCCCATCACTGCATTCAAACATATGCTCCCTGGGGAAGACCATTTGCTTCAGTATTTTGATTTGGAAATTGTACTGAAATAAATTGACAGCAACATCAGATTCACCATCTTGGATGCACTTTCCAGTCTTCAGGCTGTCTGATAGGAAAAAAATTTGAAAGTATTTCCAGTGAATCCACTTGGATGCTAAGTCATTTAAATTCTCAGCATTTTTAGCCATTGTTGTTTCCAGGCATTTAAATAATGGCACAAAGAAGTGTTCCCTGCCTCTCTCTCCACATTCACCGCAGCATGGGGTCTGGTGGGCTTGAGAACTGCAACTTAAAAGGATCCCTTTGTTAAAATGGACAAGTCATCTCTGAAATGGAGAGTGCCTTGATCTGATTGGAGATGGTGGGTTCTGTTTTTATGGAATAATACAACAAAATGTTCTTGTGTCACCCTGAAATAACAGGCAGCTTTAAAAATCCTCAGTGGAGGAGTGTGTCCAGCCACTCTAAGAGCAGCCAGGAGTCTGAGAGAACACACACCTCTTGTCTTTCCTCTGTGATAGCTCTGGGAATGTATTTTGCTAATTCTGAAATGGGAATTAATTGAATGCTGAAGACCATTTTTGCAAACTGCAGCTGAGGTGAGGCAACAAAAGTTCCCAAATTTCTGTTACTCTAAACCAAAGTGAAGTTGTGTGCTGTGCTTTTCCAAAAAATGTCCCAGCAGGCTTGTGTTAAAGACAGCTTGTAGAAGGCTGGCCATGCTATTATGTTGTCATTTTTGTTTTATGGCATGTAACCTAAAAGTCTTTCTTTCAGGTTCTTTTGTTTTGTTTTGTTTTGGGTTTTTTTAAGTTAGGGCTGGTTTTTTCTTGATGGATCTACAGGGATCTTGAAGGCTTCAAAGGACTGATAGAACATAAGAAAAGTTGCATTCTGCTTGACCAGTTATTCTCTTGTATATTTATTTCTAGTTTTTCTACTGCTGCTCTGCTTGTGTCAAGGTAGATATAAGAAATAGTGAACAAATATAGGATGATGCTGAACAGAAGTTGTATGTCTGGTGCTACAGCTACATAGTTTGACTTAGTTACTTCCAATCATGGAAGCATGAATATATTTGTAAGGTACTGAGTACCTTGGCCTCTTAAACTGTAATACACTTAGCATCTCTGGGATATGATAAAACACATGGCTATTTTCCTTTCTCACACACCTTCTTCTCAGCTGTATGAAAGTGTGAGAAGTGGTTTAGAGAAGGGATGAGCTGAGAGGGTGTCCTAGGTCTATTCTGGCTGTAGAAAGAGGGCAGGTGTTCTCCATTGGTGCTGTGTCTCTCTGTTCTGTCCTTCTAACTCCTCATTACTCATTTGCCACGTAAAGCTCCTGGACTGAACAGAGGCTCTGGAGCTCCCTGCAATTACTGATTTATTGAGCCGTGCCAGAGCAAAGCCAACGATCACAGAGCAGCCTCATTGTGATGAGTGCGACTCACACCCACCCTTGCATAATACAGTAACTCAGTTGCATTGCCTTTCCTTGTCTCCTTTTTTATACAACATAGCAAACAGTGCCCTGCTCCACACGTGGCAAAAGGGAGCTGACTCAGAGATATGAGCGGCTGTAAAGGAGCAGCAAAGGCTGTGGCAGTGGTGCTGCCCCATTGTCACCCATCCTCATGTTTGGAGAAAGAAAGCCCTACTTTCCTTGTCTTTTCCTTGGCTCCCATTTGGATAGAGCATTGGTAAGGATGACCTTGGGCATCCCTGTGTTGTCCCCTGCCCTGAACCACAGATGGGTGAGCAAAGACTGGTTTGGTGACCAGGAAGAAGATAGGTATATGGAGAGACTGCTCCACCTGGAAAGAGGAGCGAGGAATGACCAGTGAGATCCTGGTCTCCATCCACAGCCTTGGTCTGACTCTGTCAACAATCAGAGCAGGTTCTTTCCTGTATGAGACATTTTATTCTTAAGCCTCAAAGCAATAAAGTGCCTTAGTCATATTTTGCCAAAATATGGTGATGGTGATGGTGTAAACACAGCAAAATGAGTGAGTTGCAGTGTAAGAGGGTGTGGTGGACATGTTATCCTCTGGACTGGGCATGGAGCAAACCCTGTTACAACTGTGGGTTTTTTCCAGATTTCCTGGCTGTTGACAGTCTGTCATCCTCAGAGTCCCTCTGAATACTGAAGATAGCATGTGTCAACTAAAGTGGCTGAGTAGGTGACCTCTAGGAAAGGAGATTTTGGTTTTGATCATTTTTCACATCACAAGCAAGAAAAATCACGCTTGAAATTGCCACTTTGCTGGGAACATGGGCAGAGGAGCCTAGGATGGTGGTGGCTGCACAGAACGTTATCCCTTAAAGGTGGCCTGTATCAGTGGGAAGGGTCTCTGTGGGCTGCAGTGGCACCTTGAACTGGATGCTCTGTGTGCAGTGAACAGTTTGAGTGGTCCCATTCCCAGTTCCTTAATTTAATTTTGTAAATCCATGATGTTTAGATGTGTGTTACTTAGCTAAAATTTCCCTGCCCCTGGTTGAACAATTAATTGCTTCTGACCTGTTAATAATGAGTTTTCATTCACTGCTCATTTCCCTGGCACATGACAGAGCCCTTCATGATAATGCTTCTTCTTAGTGATTGGGTGGTTGTAGCTGTTTGTTTGGTAGAGGAAATATACTTTCTCCAAATATTTCTGTTAGCACAGTTTTGCTTGTCTGTGCATTAATCAGTGATGAATGCAACTATTTCTACATATGGTGGTTTCATATTTGCCCTTAGTGTTTCAGACCACTGTGGATGTCTGCAGTCTGGCTGAGGGAGAACTTCGATATTGTGGCTATGTTGTAAGGCTTGGGCAATGAGGAGAAGGATTCATGCTGTTTGATTTTTGCATCTTTTAACTTTAAAGTAGGTTTAAAACTTTTTTTTTTTTAAATTTAATGATATAAATCCTATTTGAATAGGAAGAAATAGTGAAAGAACTTGCTCCAGCGAGGAAGCTTCTGTACACAAACAGTAATCAGAAAAGAAGCTGAACTTAAACCACGTGGCATTTGCAATGATTGCTGTTTCTCTGGGGCTCGTAATGAGGAACTTGCCAAGTGTCACAGCTGGTCCATCACTAGTGATGGTCCATTAAAAAGTTCTTTGTTGCTTGGCTTTCATCCCTTGTGGGAAGAGGGTAGAGAAGAGGGCGGCTCTCCAGCAATGTGTCCCAGTTCTCTGCATCTGATGCTGGTTGCCTCTCATCTTATCGGGGTCTAACCCTCAGCTGGTCAGGGATGGCAGTCTGAGGTCCTCAAAGGACTGGGGATCTGACCCACCTGTGGCACCCCTGGCCCTTGCTGGGGTGTTTAGATGTCAGCATTAATCCAGCATTGCTCTTCCTGCTCTCCATACCTTGCCTGGTGTTGGAGCTCTTTGTCTCCATGGTGCCTCTTTGTGTTACTCTTTGCTTATTTAAAAAGGGAGAAGAAAGCCAGGTGGTGTCAGGCTCCATTGTGTGTGCTGCTAATTCACCCTGTTACTACTCTGTAATTTTCCCTGTGACTAAAGTGGAATCATTCCACCTAGTACTCCAAAATTTTTTTTTTTTTCATTTCTCACAAGGTTTTGCAAGAGTGCAGAGAATAAGAGAAGAACCCCTATATTTTCTTCCTTGGAAGACAAAAAAAAGGCCTGTTTTATTCTTTTGATTAAAAACATGAACACCTGACTTGTTAGGTAAAAAAACAGATGGTTGAAGCTTGAGGGGTAGTGTGCACACACAAAACATCTGTTGTGCAGATAGTATTTAGAAAATTATTATATCAGAGCCTATTGCCTCCCACAGGCTGTAAATTGTGGAAATGTCCCTAAAAAACACAGCTCCCAGAATAGGACCTAACCCCAGTTTTGACTGCCCTGAAATGCTTGCCCTGGTTCTAGAGCTTGATCATGGTCTGCTACTTACCTAAAGGTTAATTATTTAGGGTTAGGTTTCTTACCCCATTCTTCTGCTGCCTCCCCAGTGCAGGTCTGCTGCCTGCATGACTAATCCACTGAGTATGCCTGATGTAGTAGTCCAAGTCCTGTTTCTCTGTTATCTTCAGATATGCCTTGTTATCTTCATTATAGGTTCTGTGCTCAGAGAGATATTAATTTCTGAATATCATCCTTTCCATAGTGACTGCTCAGCAGCCATCTCATTATGGTCTTAAAGATACAAGGCCAGATGCTTTCATTTATACTGGATAAGCCTCTGGGGCTTAAACGATCAGTTCCCAAACAATAATTTACAGAAATTTCTGCATTTTACATTCCAAGAACTTAAGTTTGAAGGCTACTTCAACAGTAAATTACTTACAACAATTTTTATCCAAATTATCTTCTATTTCTATGTTGTATTTCAATCTATTTTTCTCTCACGTGTTCTTTTGTTTCGTGTCTTCTAGCTTTAACATGACTATCCAAATGGAAAATCTCATCTTAAATATGAGTATAATAATAACCAGCTTTTACGAGCATCAAAACTCTCCAGATTATGACACCTTTGTACTCTGAAAATGAAAATCGTATGCTGCCTATGGTGTATTGTTTATTGCATAGGCTATTTACTACAGCAATTTGTATGAGTCTGACATAGCAAATTTCAGATGTTGTTTTCATTTCTGCTTCTGTTTTGCTACACTGGCAAAATTCTTAGTACTGATTTCAGTGGTACAGATTAAGGTTTGAGTATGCTTAATTTTCATAAGCCAGCAAAAATATCTTTCCTCTTCATTGTGCCCATTTCCTTTAAATATTTCTCTGTGTCTTTACACAACTCTCTCACTCAAATTTCGACGTCTTCCAAGTCTCCTTCATTGGCTCAAGTTGTCTAAATCCCAACAAGTACTGGCTCAGATTGTGGTCTTACCCAGTGAAGGGTCCATCCCTGCTGTGTGAGACAGACAGTGCTTCTGTTTGCTAGAAGGTGAAACAAGGTGTTGAATAAAGATGCTATTCTGTATTGCCTGAGTTTTGAGCCTGTTAGTTGTTTCACAGACTTGCAGAGCAGCAGATGGATAAATGGTGTCAGCAATATAGTGTAGGCTGTGAGGAAAAAGTGGTTTCTGAGCTTTAGGTTAGCATGAACAATATCCAGAAGGAGCGACCAGCAGGCAAACTCTGGTGTTTGAGCATCCAGGGACAGGTGGCTCCCTGCCCTCCCCAAGAGCAGCCAGTTCAAAGGGGAGTTGCTAAGGTGCACTGTGGTATGGGTCTTGTACATATTCTCTTAAATAAACCTCTGCCTTGACAGCTGGTACTAGGGTTTATCGTGAAGCAAAAACTAGATTCTGGGAAGATCACAAACTCCTAAGACATGAATCTTCAATAGACTTGAATCTGTTAAAGGGATCATCATCTGAAATATCATCATGTCCATGTAGTGTACAGAGCTGTGCTGCTAGCATGGAACATGCAGAAATACTTACCTTGTCATGCCCATGTCTAATGTTCCTATCTTAATCTAGATGGACAGAAAAAGATTTATACTTCTTAACTACTCTTCATTAATGAAAAACGTTCTCTTCTGTCCTCTCACTGAAGCTGAAGGGCACATAGTCTCTGAAGTGGGTGTGAGACCACAGTCAGATCTTGAATGAGGTCTTGGAAATGTCAGTGGACTGAGTTCACTGTGTGGGAGATACAAGTGTGGCAGAGTGCAATTTGACGAAGATCTAAAGTTGGGGGGCACTGGCCATCAGTTGTCTGTATTTTCTCTTTGGAGGTAAAAGCTGATAAGGGTCAACCAGGGGTTCCTCTGCAATGTGCTAGTGTCTCCTGTGGACAAGGACAAGCTGCTGCTGCCGCTGAAGTAATATTGGTACTGGCCCCTCAAGTTACACAACAAGAGATGTATGAAAATGTCCCGTTTAGAAAATCTGGAGAGGAGTGTAGTGGCTGATCTACTTCTAGAGGCACAGGTGAGAATTTGCTTTCAATAGAGCAGGGTGGGTGGATACTGGGTGAAAGCCTGGTTAAAGTCTGTCAGCATTATGATGACTGTGGCTGCAGCTGTGCTGATAAAGCCATTGAAGATGGACATTTTGTCCGTGTGGCTACATAAGGCTAAAGTGACAGGAGTCATCACAGTTAGCACAAAGCTGCAAAAGTGAAAATGCTTTTGTGCAGCTAAAATGTCTCCAGGACATAAGAACAACTGAGTTAAGACGACCTGATAGGGAGGGAGAGACACTCTGTTTGGATTGGTGTTGTAAATGATGTAACTGCTGATTTTTACTAGCCTGGGGTATGGCTCACCGGTCACCTTGAACAACCAAATAGCTGCACAGAATAGCTTAGAGTTTTTGAATCATCCTGTGGAACATACACTTTGGTCCTAATAAGCAGTGTTTATTCTTCATTGAAACTCAACTTCTTTGATTCTAATCGCAAACATTATTTTTAGCCCCTCATGCTGAACAGAGTTCAGATGTATTTTATCTGCTCAAGTGACCAGTTGTGCTGAGATGAAATCCTGCCTCTTATTAGGAATGTGTGTATTTAATAAAGTATCTTGTTTATATCTAAGTTAAGCATTTTCTTAGATAGGTGTGATTTAATGTTTCTGTTTTAAAGATGTTTTTCTCTGTTCCCCCCAAACCAAATTATAATTTGGGAGACTGAAAGAAGGAAGGGTGGAAAGAAGCAGACATCTAAGTAAAACATATGTTGAATGGGAAAAAAATCAGTCATCCTGGGTTCTGGGCTTGTGATTATTTCCACATGCCTGGACCGTATCACCGTGCTTTGTGCCATTAATGTCATTAGATGCTTTATGCCAGAGTGAATTTTTTGTATGTGCTGGTGAGATTGCAGGATTGGGGCTTTGATGGGTAAATGTTGCCAGTGCCATGTGAGCACTGAGGGGGTGCTGCACCTTTCCAAACCCCCTTCTTGTGCTGTGTGTGTGGGCACATGCCCAGCCAGCCCAGCAGCCCCTGAAATGCCAACAACTGCCTGGCTGGTTAAGGAGCCTCCAGGCAGGCAGCAAAGCTTGTCCTCAGTTCTTTTTAAGAAAAACTAACAAGAAAACTGGCTAATCCAACCCCACCTTGTAAAAACTGATATTTTTAGCTGGTGCCTGGGGCTGGAAGAAGGTTGAAGTGAAGCTTAATGAAAAGAAGCTTCCTATTCAAAGGTGCTCGTGTGTCCGTAAGAAATACCAGCCTTTCCCCCTTGTTTTTGTAGGGCTGATTTGTGAGAATGCAAGGCCTTGGGATCCATCGCCATTCCCTTTGGTTCATGGTGAAAGGAAAAAAGATTTGATTGCTCCCTCCAGATAAAAATACAGAGTAGTCTCCTAGGCCAGAAAATGACTTTTTTTTTTTTTTTTCCTTTTCTTTCCTTTTTTTGTTGTTATTTGAGCTTGCCAGATTGGTCTGCTCTCCACTCTCCAAGTGTGTGGGCGGCACAGAAGAGGTTGCTGAGACAAAGAATTGGGGGAGGGAGGAAGGAGAAGTGAAAAAGACCTTTGGATTGGAGGCATGGTGTATGAGAGGAAGAGGCACAATGGCAGGAGCAGTGTTGTTTTGGTTTGCGAAGTTTGCGGCAGATCAGAAGAAGCTGTGGTAGGTCAGAGACACTCAGTCTAGAAGCTGCAGTGGTGAATACATTAGCATGGTTTAGATCCTAGGGATATGGACGTTTTTCTGTGTTCAGTAATATGAGTCTCGTGTCCTGCTCTGATCCCTTCTCCTGGAAATGGAGATGTGGGATGGAGAAGTCACTGGAGGGAAACATGACCGCTGCTCAACTCTAGTACAATATTTGCACTTTATGTTCATCTGCTTTGTGCTTTGATAGAGTAGCTATTAAAAAAAAAGGGCATTTGGTGAAGGTAAAGCTGTGATTTTTTTTGTACTGATTAAGTCCTGTTTGCCTGAGCTGAAGAACCAATACTTTTTTCTCATTCCAATAATAGCTGCCCCCAATCTACTGCCTTTGGCCTGTGGCCTTTCATGATACTTCTGTGAGACTGAGTTAGAGTCAAAATATCTTTTAGTTTGAATGACAGAAGAAAGGAGTTAAAAGATCATAACAAGAGAGGAAGGCTAAATTTTGGGTAAAATGTGAAAGGCCACCGAGAGCCTAGGATGAGGAGGTACAAAACATCAGTATCTGGTGAGGGGGTGCAGAGGACCAGAGAGCAGTGAGTAGAAGATGCACAGAGGGAGTGGGAAGGGGCAACACCTGTAACAGGCATGTCATGATTTGTTTGGTATTTACACTGGCAAGATTCCTCTCACCAGGGCTGGAAAATTCACCCTTACTGTGCATTTTGCCCTTGAAGTATTTGACCTCCAGCTCCTTTGGTTCCCTGGAGACCAATGTAAAAGAGCTTGTGAAAGCAGCTCAGTATGGAAAGGTCTGTAAATAAGTCACATTTCCTCTGAGATGGCCCTGTAGCAGGAGACAGGGAAGTTTGGGGGTGAAAAGGAGTGCATGAAGAGCCATTCCTGGACGAGGATCACTGACTGTCCTCTGTGACCCCAGGAGTCTTTCAAAGCCCTGACTAAACCTTTTTGTGGGCATGCACAGTGGGAGACATTTTCACAGACATGAGCCTCCCTGCCCGTCTTGCCAGCCCAAAAGGTTTCTTTTGGATCCTGCAGCCCTTCACTGTCCTCTCTGGAGGACTTTCAGCAGGGTAATAAAAAGGTGTTTCTCTGCTGGGCTAATATTTACATCACAAACATACAGTGCCTTTGCTTGGTTACAAACATCCCTGCATGTAAGTGAGAGGCTTTTCTCGGAAAGGGTGGCGCAGGAAACAGAGAGGTTATTCACTCTTATCATTGTATCTGCTAAGAAAAATCTTTAGAAACTGCATTTCTTTGGCGAGGGAACGTTATTAAGATTACAAAATCAGGTTTTCAAAAGCTATCACGTGCTGGAGTGGAAGTTGTCTATCTGACCTTGGTGCCGGTGCTTTCTGATTACCTTATTTACCTCTTTGGTTTCACAGAGTCCTGCCTGTGCCCTTTCCAGAGGGCATTGAATGAAGATTGTTACAGTGAATTAACCTGTTGCTTGAAAAGGTCCTCATTAAAATTTTTGAAAAACCTCAAAATGCGCTTCTTTAGTTCAGGCATAGAGAGGCATCACCTCTTCCTACAGGAATACTGTGAAAATGAATGTAGTGTTTGCTCTGCAGTCACATGTTAAAGCAAAAATACCATTAAAATGTTGTTGATTCCAGCTGGTAATTTAGTTTTTCAGTGCAGAATTTGGGTGTTATCTGTGATAAAGTGTGAACCAACAACTTATATAAAAGCATATCTATTATACCAGTATTCCCTGTAACTTTGTGTGGAAAGACATTATACTTGTGTTGCTAAAGTCTGCTGTAGCGCCTTATCATGTGATACTGTTCAAAGTTTCCAAATATTTAATAGCCACAGAACTGGTCTTGAAATAACACATTTCTCAGTTCTGCCATGTTGTCACTGTGCCGTACCTCCAGTTGAAGTAAAAATATTCTCATGAGATTAAAGAAAATATTTGCTTTAAGACAGAAACATTAGTTCTCTCTCTAGTTCTGAAAACATAAGTCAGCTTCACTCAGGTGTGTGTTATAAATCAGCATTTCTCTGGATTTTAAAATTACAGTGTTTCTTCTGGTGACATGTTTTTATATTCATTTTCCATTATATTTGGATAAGCCTAAGATTCTTTTGAATCTTGTTGTGCTTGAAGAGGTAATGTGAAATGGCAATGAGAGAGAAAGCTATTAATTTAGCATGGAAATGAAGGTCAGAGCTGGAGGCATTTGAAGGCCTAGTTGGTGTCATGCACAGCATGATACTTGCCCTCAGGAATGGGCTTCTGGCAGATTCCAGGGGACCTTGCCCCAGCCAGGCAGAGTTTTTCTGTATCATTTAAATGCTCCTGGTTAGCAGCTCGGTGCAATGTTTTATTGCCAGGCACATTTTACATTGAGTTCTGTGATTTTTAGTCCTTGCTTCTTCTTAGTTTCCCACAGGTTTTTCTCAATATATTATCCCAAAAGTATTCAAGGAAGAGGGAGCACTTTTGGCTTTTGGTGCATTAATTTCTTTCCTGACACCTTCATGCACTGAGTTACTCTCTTTAAAGATAAACCTCTCATCCAGTGGGGGCTTGTGATCATGTACATGCTGATGGAAAAATGTTGTGCAATTTGGCCTGAGGTCAGTTCAGTTCCTTTCCATAGAAATCCTTCTTCTTGCTCAGCTTTTTGTCCCTCTCCAACACTGCTGTTTCTCTCTTCCACTCCAGCAGACAGTCAAGCAGGGAGGTTATGATAAAATGCAGAGTGCTGGCAGCGTCAGGGTTAAGACTTAGACGTCCTGTGCCAGCTTTGGCTTTACATAAACAGGAGTGACAGCCCTTGAGCAGTGGCATGAGGCCTCTGGCTCTCCTTCACCGAATCAGTCCACAACCTGGATGTCCATTACAACACCTCCCTGATGTCTTTATTGCCCTGCCAGAGACAGCCTTTACCACTGTGCTGCTGCAGCTCCTGTCACTAAAGCAAACACAGTTGATGTCTCATTTAAGCTAAGTGCAAATGGGAGGTGGTTAGTCAACCTAAAGATTTTTCCTGTCCTTAAATTCCCCTTCCTGCCGTGCCTGCAGAGAACTGTATTGGGATAATTGAGCCACCTGGGTTGGCAGTTGCAGTGCCGTAGACTGTAGGTATGAGTCGTGATTTTGATTTTAAGAATTTGAGCCACAATTTTGAATTTCCTTTGACTTACACTATGAGATTTGGCTTTCATCCAGAGCTGCAGCTTTGTAATAATGCTTAATAATGGCACAACTTGTTATATTCCCAAATGGCTGCATAAACGTCAACTAATCAGCATATTGCTTGCTACAGCAGTATCTGTGTCTTTGCATTACAGATAAAGGATTGAAGGTGGAGACACACCTTTCATCTAAGTCACCTCCATTATTGGCAATAAATTAATTTTAAAAGAATGCATAGAAGGCAAGCTTTCCTAGCTATTTCTTGTGCATGCTGGTGAGACATTTTTTCTTGGATGCTTTCCTGCTGAGAGCATCATTTTTCCTCCAGAGTTACAATGACAGAGGTTCCTGTACAGGTGAAGTTTCCCCCTAGTAGCAGTCAGACACTCATGCTGAAAAAAGATCTAAGAATGTCTTCCCATAAATTATCCCATCTTCCTAGATGAACTCCTAGCTGAGAGCTACTGCATTGAGTGAAAAAGGGCAATTTCTAGTCAATCGGTTTGTTACCATAGAGTCAAATGTAAGTGGTAATAGAGAAACTAATTGCAGCCTTTAAACCTAAAAGTCATTAAGAGAAGATTTCGTGTACCTGGTGAATATTAGATTGATTTCCAGAGTTCCTTCCTTTTACCCATGCTGATATTCAAAGAAACCTTTTGGACTGTTTCTTGGATGGATGTCTCTACCTGCAGCACCATTAAAGGAGACACCCATTAAAAGAGGTTTTATTTCTTCTTTTGTCTCTCTAACAAAGTCTAAACTCCAGTTCTCCGCAGAGCCAAATCCAATTCCAAGGGACTTCTAGCTGCATGACAATTGCATGAACTGGATTTTCATTTTCGTGGCCTGGCCTATGCATAAGTGTGGTCTTATTCTTGATCTCCCTGAGTTGGAGTTTCAGCCTTTCCTTCTCTCTTTGTATCTTTTTCTGTGTCTCCTCCGGTGCAAGACCGGTCTCTGTTGAGTTGGTTCTCCCTGCTGTGGTTCTCTGAAGGTGTCTCTTCTGCTTTCCCTCAGTCAGGGGTGAATGGGCTGTTTGGCTGTTTTGGGAAGTCTTTTCCCAGACCATGATGGTTCTTTCGCATCCTCCTTGCTGACCTGCCAGCCTTCTTACCAGGACACCAGGAAAGCAACACAGATAGTCACAGCCTTTCCTGGCCACCCTGCCTGGTAGCCTGGGTAGGGATTTTATCCTGTGAGGACTGGAAGAGGTGCCCCACTGTCTGCTCAAGGCTGCTTGGAAAGATCCAAAGTTTTAGCTAATACACCGCTTGCTGACCATGAATCTATTTTCAGAAGTGCTCTGCAGCCTCAGCATCCTACTCTTGTGGTTAATAAGTATATTTAGCAAGATCAGACACTGCCTCAAAATACTCCTGCAGCAGATTCCTCCTGCTTGGGCAGCAGCACTACTGCTTGGCCGGAGTTTGCTGGATGCAGTTCATGAATGGAAATGGATTTAGGGGCTGGGTTTTTGTTGGATCCAACCTAATACCTTTGTCAGTGATTTCGAAGGGAGTGCAAATGGTGATGTTATTGATTTTTATACTTGATGCCAAAATGGGAGGCCTTATCCTTATTAACAAGGGCAAAGAAACATCCCAAGGGGACCTAGAGTGTATCAACAGAGAGAACTGTAGAACAGGAACAGGGCAATAGGTAGTAGGTTTTCCCTTTGTCTAGAGGAGAACCTGGAACATGAAAGACTGAGGAGTAATTTGGAATAGATAAAGGTCTGAAATGGGCTTGAGGTGACCAGAACAAATCAGCAGTAAGTTTCAGTGTGATGTGTCTGTGAAGGAAAGATTTGCCATATGGCAAATAATCCTTAAGGAATTATCACGGAACAGGGCAGACAGGCCATTCTCCTGCTGTGGATGGCTCTGAGGGTCTGTGTCCCCCAGGAGCTGCTCCACAGCACCGGGGAAGCTCAGGGTTGGGAGGGGATGCTGGATTCTTTTGGAAAAAAAAGTCCCAATTTTAAAATCAATTGAAATTGTTTATAATTTTCTGCCAAATAGGATGACTCATTCTGGCAGTCTGCCCTCTCCACCCTCCCCTTCAGACAAACAAACAAAGCCAATAAGTTGCAAAAAATAAAATAATCAGACAAGATAGCAATTCACAGTTTTCCTTTTGGTATATTCAAAACAAAGGGCTTAATTTATTTTTTTTAAGGACATCATTTCAGAGCTGGATTGAATGACCATAACTTGAAAAAATGAGGTAAAAATAACTCTGAAAATAAAATGCTTCATTTTGAGTTAAAGAAACATTTTGTTCAGTGAGACGCACAAAGCATTCATTTTTGGGCCAACATGAAATTATATTTTTTTTCTAGCGATCTCTTGGTTGAGGCAGTGAACCAAGAAGTCAATTATTCACAGAGCTGTAGCAAGATTAAGGTAAGGATGGAAAGCAGAACTGAAATGAGAAACTGAGGGAGAGAACTTGGGATTGAATGTCCAAGTGAACCTTCATTCCTCCAAGTGAAATGTGGTATTTGTTGTTATAAATTTCTGGACCCTTTGCCATTAGCCTGAGGGGATGAGGTGTGCCCCAGAAGATGAAACCAGCAGTATCCTTGTAGCATCTGTGGGTCCCCAGCAGCCAGGGAGCAGAGCAGGGCGCTGTGGTGGGTTGGTGTGACCTGAGAGATGTTCCGCACCCATTGGGGATGAGTCCTCACCTCACCTGCTGCTGCTGTAAATGCAGCATCATCTGGGGAGGTGAAAAAAATAGAAGGAAAAAAAGTAAGATTCTTCTGCCAAGAAGCTGCCATGAGCTCTGCAGAGTGTGACTTTGGGCAGGATGAGCAGAGTGCTGCCTGCACACTGCTCAGCTGAGGAAGAGCTGCTGCTTGACTCTGGGGTCCGGGTGCACGTCTTGGCTGGGCAGGTGGGAGCAGTGGGTGAGCCGGCAGTGGTGACTGGATGGAGGGCTCAGGAGAGGCTCCTCTTGCAGGTTGAAAATGCTGGACACAGCTCTCCTCAAGCACGCAGCACTAGTGCAAACACCCTGACTATGCTTTTTGGCTTGGGCTTTTTTTGCACTGCTTTTTTTTTTTTTTCCTTTTCTTTTTGTTGGCTTTTTTTTTCCTTCGTTCTTTTTCCTCCAGAAGTGCTGAGACCTCAGCACACAGACGTCCTAAGCAAATAATCCTTACAACACAGGCAAGAGGAAATCTTATTTCCTTTTTTCCCGGTGGCAGAATCGAGGCAGTGGGATGGCAGGATTTGCCCAACACCATGGTAAGAGTTGGGAGGCAGGGCTGCACTCGCGGCTGCACAAGTTTGACTCCCGCTCCTTTGCAGGGAGAAGAGCGACTGCGGTGCAGCATAAAGATGCATGAGCTACTTTTAAACGAGCAAGCTGGGATCTGCCGCGGCTGGCTGTGGCAGCTCGGTGCCTGCTGTGTTGATTTAGCCATGGAGCAGTGGACAGGAGAGATGCAGGGAGAGGAGTGAGTGGGCAGGGGCGTGAGGTGCTGGACATGGAGGGGACGGAATGAGCAAGGTCCTGCACGAACTGCGGGATGCAGAGAGCAACCGAGGGACGATCCCTGGCTGCGGTCCCCTGCGCACCTCCTTGCGCCACTCTCGGCATCCCTCTGCTTTTTCTAGCGCTGGCCATTATCCATCAGCAGAGGTAATGAGCTGGAGCGCAGGAAGCATTGTATCGGGGCTGAGAATGCGAGCCCCGCACAAAAGAGTTTACGGGGGGTAACGTTTTTATTATTCCAGCCTGTGACGAACAATTCTGCGTTTGGAGCACTTCTTTGCTATTAAATAATTAATAATTAACCTGCAGAGGCCGTTTGAAGACTGGTGTGGTGATGTCTGGTAATAAATTTTGTTTAACTTCTCTTTTTCCCCCATTCTAATTTATTCCAGGGTTTTGCAGTGGGGAGAGAAAGTTTCACATGGCCAGAGTAGTTTGGTTTTATAAATGAGTTCTTAATTTTTTTTTTTTTTTCTTTCCCCGTGGAGCCAGCGGCGCTTTTCGCTTTGTTCTTAGCGTTGCCGGGTCTCCCGGTACCGGCGGGTTTGAGCCCGGCCGGCAGCCCCGCACAGCGCCGGCAGCCCCGCACAGCGCCGGCAGCCCCGCGCGTGGATGCTTCGCCTGCCGCGTTCCGCGCTGTGGGACCGCGCTGTGTGCGTGGGGAGGGGGGACACGCTGCATCGGTGAAACGCCGGCAGCTATTTCAGGAAGCCGCGAAGTCTCCTCCTTCTTATGTAAATAAAGATGACAGCTCGGAGCGCCGGTGCCGCGGCGGGAGGCGCGGGTGTGGGCGGAGGCTGCCGGCGCGGGGCAGCCGGGTCCCGCGTGGGCCGGGGACTGCGGAGCGGAGCCGGAGCCGGGCGGGGGCTGCGCCGACATGGGGGGGCAGGTGACGAGAAACCTGCTCTACGGTAAGGACCGACCGCCCCGCCGCCGCGGGAGGCGGCTGGGAAAGGGGCGGCGCGGGATGCCGGGGATGCGGGTTCTGCCCGATTCGTCCTCCCGCAGCATCCCGCTCCAGGAGCGGGGCTGGCCGGGGAGGAAGCTCGGGCTGGGATGGGGCTCGTCCGGTTGCACCAGAGGGATGAGGCGTAAATATCTGCCCAGGCAGCGCTGACCGGCTTGCTGTGAGGTGTCAGGGTCGAAGGAGAAGTAACCGTGTGTGTTTCCGTGTCTGGCAGCCCCACCGGGAAACATCAGCCCCCATGGGCAAGGTTACTGCCAGGCAGCTGAGCGGGCTCGCAGAGCAGTCACCTTATTTCTCCTTTCCACCAGCAGTTTCTTAGCTGAATTGATAAGGTTTAGAATGAATGTTGGTGTGAATTGTCGAAGCTGAGCTGTTAATTGTCGAAGCTGAGCTGTTGAGTGAAGCCTTCTCCCTGGGTTTGTTGGTTGATGTACAGCGGGGCGAGGGAGGAGCTGGAGAGGGACTGGAATACCCTGCACAGGCCAGCGTTAAACCAGAATGTGAACCTATGGACAACGTGCATAGGAGACATGTCCCTGCTTGCACAAATCTCATGCAATAAATACTTCTGTGAGAATATTGCGGTCCTTAGTATTAAACTTGTGTTTTGCTCTGAAATGTTCTGTATGGGTTTGGATGTAGTGAGTGTGCTGCATGCTCAGTGAAGTGTGAATGGGGTTTTCAGAGGCCCTTCCTTGTCACAACAGTAAACATGGATATGAAAGGTGCAGGTAAAGCGCTGCTTGGGTTTGGAGTCTCTCATATCCTTTCTTTGAATAGAGATACACAAGGTATATATATTTACACTGTGAATATTCATATTACAGCCCTGATTCTTCTCATATTTTCTACCAAATCCAAACCCTATAGTTGAAGGAACAAATGGACATAGTTAGGAAGTAGATGACTCTCCCTAAAGATATTTAGCAAGATGATAGAGATTTTTTATTTGTTCATTTTTTGTGTTCTGAAGTTTCTGTGGCCTGACCTTATTTCTTATTTAACTTCATGATATGCATGCAGTATGCAGAATAATTGTACTGCTGGGTCACCACCACCAACAAAAAAAACAACAAAAAAATCCCCAGAAAAAGAGCTCTCTCTGTCGCCTTGTGATTGTAAGTGCCTTTTCCCCTTTTGAAGCATTATTTGAACAAATTTTAAAAAAAGTCTGTGAAAGAATAATATATATATATATATATATATATATTTTTTTTTTTTTTCCTGTGTGTGCCAGGAGCTTGGCATTCCTGCTGGGGCCTTCTCCTGCCTGCAGCTGGCAGCGCACTGCACGGTAATCTTGCAACTTCTGCCTTTCAGCTATTCTACTCCAGCAAGCATACTTCTCTTTAATTTTTATTTGTTGGGAGATGGAGAGTAATGAGGTGATGTGGGTAATTAACTCAAATTTTCTTCTTTATACAGAGGAGCTATAGGCTGTGTCATATACAGAGGTGATGCACTGCTCTGTTCAGCATGGTGATACTTGAAAAAAAACAGGGATTATATTAAAAAAAAATTATGCTACAAAGGCACATTTAACAAAAATAGACTACATCTGCACTTGTGGTTTGTCTGTGGCTACTGTTACTGTTCTTCCAGTTCCATCTTTCTGTTGAATATTTGTGTTTCAGATGTGTCTCAAAATAGCTGAGGAAAGAGAACAGAAACTGTATCCGTTTCTCATAAGTTTAATTGAAAGTGAATGTAGCGATACTGAAAGCAGTTGTATTGATAGCCTTAAGATTGGCAATCTTTGTCTTAGATAGCACAGGTAATTAACCAACATCCTCTGGACATTTCTGGTGACTTCTCTGTGTTGCAAGAATGAGCTGGGATTTTTGCAAGCACCTAACCGCTCACTGAAAATTAGCTCAGGTGGGGAGATGCTGCACATGTTCTGCTGAGCTGGCCCTGGGGAGACAGCAGGTTTCCCTGAGATGTGTGCCCAGAGCTGGATGCTGGGTCCCTGCCTCTGCCTGGGCACACCCTGACCTTGCCAGGGTCATAAAAGTCAGTTGAGATAAAAACTCCTGAAATGGCTCCTGGGGGAGGCACCCCGTCAAAAACACCATAAAATCAGGTTGTTGGCTTTAAAAAACTGTGGGTGCGCTGATGTATAAACAGAGGTTGGGTGTTGGGTGACAGCCAGCTGAACAGGAGCCAGCAGTGTGCCCAGACTAACTGCATCCTGGCCTTTATCTGCAGTAGTGTGACCAGCAGAAGCAGGCAGGAATTGTCCCCCTGTGCTAGGCACTGGCAAGGCTGCACCTCGGGTGCTGTGTGCAGTTCTGGGCCCCTCAGTCTAGGAAGGACATTGAGGTAATCAAGGGAGCGCAGAGGAGGGCCACAGAGCTATTGAAGGGTCTGAAGACTAAATCATTTGAGGAACAGTTGAGGGAGCTGGGGTTGTTTAACCTGGAAAAAAGGAGGCTCAGGGGAGACCTTATCACTTTCTACAACTGCCTGAAAGGAGGATGTAGCGAGGTGGGGGTCAGCCTATTCTCCCAAGTAGAATGGGATAAGGACAAGAGGAAATGATCTCAAGTTGTGCCAGGAGAGGTTTTGGTTTGATATTAGAAAAAGTTTCTTCTTTGAAAGGGCAGTCAGGTATTGGAACAAGCTGCCCAGGGAAATGGTGGAATCAGTGTCCCTGGAAGTGTTCAAAAAGCATGTAGGTGTGGTGCTTAGGGACAAGGTTTAGTGGTGAACTTGGCAGGGCTGGTTAGGAGTTGGTCTTGGTTATCTTAGAGGAGTTTTCCAGTCTTAATGATTCTGTGATTCTAGGTTTACAGTAGTCAAGTGCAACCATACACAGACTGTCGTGAGGAACACCTGGCATAATTTTACCCCTTTCACTCACGGGTCTGCTTTCAAACAACAAAGATACACAGTAATCCTGCTAAATAGAGGAGACTCAACGTCCTTTGGCTCAAGAAAAGCCACGCGTGGATGATGTGTCATGTACAGGGTTGCGTGGCCATGGTGGTGACACTGGCTGTCCCTGGACCTGCACTGATGCTTGGGTTTACTGAGTGAAGTCCTGCAAGCCAGTGCTGCTGATCCTATTTGAGCCATGATGTGAGGTACACACAGGCTCACATGCACAGGCATCTCCCTGGGTGAAAATGCAGCTTTCCCATTGATACATGACTGCAGAGCCATGCTCATCTGCCCTCATGGTGGAGTTGGTGGGTGCTGAATGGGCCCTGAGTCACCTGAAGGAGAGTTTCCCACCTGATGGGACTGGGAGGAAAAATAGCTGGTGTCACTAAAACACCAGCTACCTGAGTTTCCTAAGAGAGGTCTGCTTATGACTTTATTCCCCACTACCAAACCACCCCCAGTGGCTTGTACCATGAAAAGCAGCACTTTTGTTTTTGAAAGGAGTCATCTGATGGCTTGAAATGTTTGGTCATGAGACTATTCTCTGTGCAGTGCTGAAACCCGCTCAGGCAGTCTCCATCTATGTCCCTTCGCCTGGCACTGTGACTGTCTCTGTTCCTCTTTCCCATTTCCTCTTGCTTTCCTACCACCCTCTGTAAGAGTCCTTGTGGTGTTTTCCAGAGCAGTCTATGCTGTAAGAAGAAAATTCTAAATAGGAGGTTCAAAGGCAACACAACCTTGATGGGCAGGATGTTTACTTGCTATTTAAGATGTAATATCTATATATGCAGTGCTTAACACTATTTTAAACAGGAAATGTTGATCTGGTTCCTTGGGATTCACAAAAAGAGGGTTTCTACAAGAATGACTGTATACTACAGTATTCCTATAACAGAACCAGGGTTTATTAAAGAATTATATTAAACTACTTGCTAGCTGATCATGCTTGAAAGAAATGTCTAATAGATACATATGTCATAATACCTGTGTCTTCTTCTGTGTTTGATACAACTTTCATCTGCTGCAGTAGTTTTTCATGCCTCCTTATGGCCATGAGTAAGCTGCTGTTTGTAGAAGATCCTATCCTTGATTTTAGGGGCCAAATCTAGGAGATTCAGTCTAAGGAAAAAAATCCCCAAACAGATGGGTGCTTTTTATGTCTCTTTCACTAGGAACCAAGTGATCACAAAGTGATGGTTTAGCTAAGGAAAGTGCTGCACTGTGTGGCAGAGGGATTCAATGTATGCAGGAGTGCAGAGGTTAGTGATGACACGTACACATCTCTTCAGAGGGCTTTTGACCAGCTAGAGTATACACTGTGGGTTGGTCCACATGCAGGGGAAATGTGAGTCTGCATACCTGCACATTTGCTCAATAACTGTCCCTACTACCACTTGTAATTATTAATAAATCATTAGTTGCAGAACTTTGTTTCACTTTTGCTTTAATTACTCACATCACTGGCATTCATCAGAGTTTTGCTGTGGAATCATTTTTACAAGAAGCAGGGGAAAAGGTATCTTGTGCCACGTTTTTCAAACTGTAATTGTATGGCATCAATGTAATTGCAAAGAAGTCCCAAGTGAGAGTATGTCTGGTTTTTAGCCCGGGAGGTGTTGCTGATTGACAGGTGTGATTTTCAGTTGGAACAGCTGAGTTTTTAAGCTGCTTGTGGAAGGTGCTCTGTAAGTTGTTAGTACAATGTAAATAATAGCTCGTGTGTCTTCGTGTGGTGTGTACAGAGGATCACATAGGTGTTATGCATGATCAGAATTATCCCACCCGTATGTAGGTCTGGCGAGCAATGCAGACACATTTGCGTGCTGCAAAATGGAAGAAGAAAGCAGGAATTAGGTTATGCATGACTTCGTCCACACTGCATGGCAATAGGCTTTTGGGTGGCTGTCTGGATTCATATCCCATTTCATTGGGAATTCATTTTCAATGGACTTTCCTTCCTGGCTGGTCATTTATTCCTGTACAGGAAAAGAGTGGAAGCCCTGACATGATCCTTCCTCCACATTTGGTTCTCTTGGAATACAATTTCCAGGTCTTGTTCACACATGTTGGTGGGAGATCCAGGACATTCGGGTGCTGTGTGGAAGCCTCAGCCCCCATGACAGCTGCTGAGCAGTAGCTGAAGGGCTTTGGGGAAGAGCAGAGGGTGGAGGCCATTTCCCTAATGAAAAATGGCTATAGTATGCAACTTCTTTCAGTTTGACTTTGCACTATAGAGCCCTATTTTTCTCTTTCTCTGAATTCCTTGTAGAGTGGTAAATGGTGTATCTATATGCACGTGCTGAAATCAGCCCCTCGCTTCGTTTGTCGCTGTCTATTCATTGCCTACACTGCAATAACCATTATAATTACCACAATTTACCCTTGCAGTCAATATCACTAAACAGCATTGTTCTCTAACTCGCATGCATATTCTAATTTAATAATTTCCATCTTCTTACACCTAATTAAAACTGTGAGTGTCCCAGAAGAAATATGAAACAGCAGCACCAAATAAAAAGACCTACAACTCCAACTGCTAGTGAGACTTCTGTGCAAATTAGTGTTGATTTATATTCTAATAATCTCTGAGTTATTGCCTAGATTTTGGTATGACTTGTCATTTGATGGAGTGACTGATGATGATATCAGACTCACTAAGGGATGAACATCTCCTGTTTCCTTCAGACAGTTGCTTGTTGAGAACTAATGAAGGACTGAGGAGAAAAGGTTATTTCTAAACTCCCTCTGCTTTCAGCACAATTGCTATATAGGCCTGGAAGCAAAAGAGTCTGTGTGTATGAGGAATTAATCCTGTTCAGGGTTGGATTAACTGGTGCAGAAGACCTTGGGCAGGGTGCCAAAACAGTGTTGGCATTTGCTGAAAGTGGAACTTCCAGAGATTATTTCGGTGTGTGCCTCTGACCTGTGTGTCACCTGCCAGTGCCCCAAGGTGACCAACAATAGAGCGTTATCAGCTGCTGACAACACTTCTGACAGGAAGTGTAGGATCTCTGTATCCGGAGATTTTATGGGTAACCGTGTTTATACTTGAAAACTGCTTTATTTAGTATGAAAGGCAAATGAGCTTTTCATTGGCCATGGCAGTTTTGGAGTGTAGGGATCTTGCTCCAATTGTGAAACCGAAGACCGTTCCTGTTCTCACTTTGTCCTTCGCTTTCATGGCATTTTCTCATTAACTTTTCTGTCAGCTTTGGGCCTCTGTTCTGGTGGGACCTCGGGACTGAATGTTGTTTGTCAGATTTTGTTGTCTAATTTGTCTCCTCTTGGACTAATCCTTTCCCTCCTCCATGTGAATGCATTCTTAGCTCTGATCCTTCTTCACCTCTTCCTTACTTCTCCTATTCTCTTAAGAATTATGGGTGATATATTCATCTATTATTCAATTAGTTTAGAAGCAGCAGGTGTCTCTTCAGAAAGGTTTGTAGGATCTACTGACATGTTTTAGGGAATCATTTCCATACTTAATCAAAGCAAGTACTCCCACAGCCTGAAAATTCATATTGTTAATAGTAAAAAGTAAATTTACTAAACAAATATGATTACCATTGCAGACATTAGGAAGAATTTAGAAGAGGTTATCTCTATACACATAATCTCAAAACTGATACGGCTGCTTTAGTTTCAATAAAGAATTTTGCAATAATGATATCTATATGTGCAGAGAGTTGCATCAAGAACAGTCTGAAAAAGTAACCCTAAAGGGAAGGGAGTTTCCCATAAAGTGGAAGCAAACCAAAGGGTGGAATTAATGTTTGCTCTCAGGAGTTGTCAGGGATCAGTGATGACACATCAGGGTGCTGAGCTATATGAGTATGGCTGTGAGCCACAAGCCTTGCAGTGCACGTGCCCATGGTCGGTGCAAGTGCTTCAGCCCTGAGGGTCCCTGGGCTTAGCTCTGGGGTTGATCCCTATGATCATTGTTGTCCTGTTATTTTTCTTCTTGTCTATTCCCCTCTAAATCAATGTTTTACTTTGAAAATTTATTTCTCTCAGTCCAAAATGAGTCAGAGCCACTTTCTCTGTAGCTCTTGTTGAGTTACTCTCACCAGTATTTCTGTTGCTTGACTCTGTCCTTGATTGTCTCTTCAAGGGACACTAATTCGTTGGCATAAAAAATAACATTTAAGATGACTGCAGTTGATGGTGCTGGGGAAAAGAGTCCTTTGGTTTTTCTGCAGTTTACCATGGGTCTGATAGCTGAAATGGGGTGGGCTCAGTGTGAGACATGATAATTGATTGGATGCATGAGCATACTTTCCTCATTAGACACATTGATAGCACTTTTGTTTTAAAGAAGAAGAGAAAGAGTAAAATGGTTATATAATAAAAGCTGTATGCATATATGAACATGATACAGTGTGCTCCCTGATTGCCTCTCCCCTAACAGCCAGGATCAGCAGAAATCTGAAGTTCTTGCCCTCTCCATCAAGTTAAAATAACTTTTTTCATGAGAAATCTTTGTGTTAAACCAAGGGCCCTGGCTATGAAAATCAACTTCTTTTTGTGGTTCAATTTACATCCCTTTCTGCCTATACCAGTAAACAGGTCCTAGTACAGAGAAGGAACATGGAGGAGTCAAGTAACACTCATACCCATGGCCTGACTTTGCCCCATCCCGTTGTACCTCACAGGGTGGTTCTGCACAGAGGCTGTGTGATGCAGGTCCATGCCAGGTGACCTTCCCAGACATGCTGGATCAGCTCCCAGGGCTCAGCAACTTGCTCACAGGAGACTTTGATGAGGTCTGGAAAACAGAAAAGGACCCAACACTTGTCCCAAGGAGGATGGATGTGACTTCTCTATAAAGTTTGCCTAAATAGCAGAGGCTGATCCTGTCTTTGACTACCCTAACAAGAAAGTTCCCACTAGTGACTTGCAGATGGCTCAGTGTGACTCTAAAAATGCTGGTTTAGTCTCACTTCTGGTAAAGTCTTTAGGTTACTTGCTGTGATTTCATGAAACTTTTTCTGGCTGACACTGCCAGATTTTCTCTGTGATAGGGCCTGCTGTGCAGCCACATGGCTCTGTGTGGATACAACACTGGAAGTTTTTGGCCAATAGACCTGTCAGTAAAAGCAGGACCTGCTGTGAGATACTGGGATGGGACTGAAATTCTGTTTTTCAAGAAACTTTGAGGCTTGTGGCCTGGCTTAAGCAGAGCCCAGGCAGTGCCTATTGAACCAGGAGGGAGTTTGAAGGAAACATGTGCCTGTGTTTGAGTTGTGCCTTGGCAGGCTTGGGAATTGGTTGTGGGATTTTTGACTCGGACTCCTGTTTGTCAGTTCCCTGCAGTGCTCCCTAGCAACTGAGCCCTTGGCTTGCTTTATGAAGTACAAGCGATCCTCAGGCTACTGCAAGTCCCAGACCTGAGTTATCAGCCCGAGGGAAGCTGTGAAAGCCTTGAGAAAAGTGGATGGGTTTGATCCTGGGAGAGCTCTCCACTTGTGGAGAGAAGGTCTCTGCCTACAGAGCAGGGATGGGAAGGTGCTGTGCAGAGCCCCAGGGCATCGCTATCCCCCGTTTGCAAGAGTAGAGGGGGATTTGAGCCATAAACCACATTGTGGCACACAAAGAAGCCATTTTAATTTCAATCTCTGCTGGAAGCACCACATGGAAAAGAAAATGTGATTGGTATGAAAAGAAATGTTTACGTTTCTAGGAGCAGAGACCTCCCAAATAATTAGTATCACTTGACAAAGTGCTGTTTAAAATGCAAGTGGTTTAAGTGCTGCAGCTCAACAGGCATTTGTCAGAGCTCTGGCGTAAATGCGATCCCTGCTCTCGGTTGGTTCCTGCTGTAAAGTAAAGAAGATTTCCGGCAAACATCTTTTGCTTAAGGAAAATTTCTCTATGGTTTTATCTTTTCTTTGGTTGGAAAACCTAAATGTTAGAAACTAGACAAATGACAGCTTGGTGGCAAGAGTGTTTGGGATACTGTTTTGGAATGAGGTAAATCCTGGATTTTATTTTCTGTTCATCAGACCAGGCTTTTGGTCAGAAGAAAGACAGAAATGTTTCATTTTCTTTAGCTTTTGGGAGGAGGAGAGTAAAGGCCTGGGTTTTGGGTGAGAGTTTTGAAAGCCACAGCTTCATCTCTGATCTGCCTATCTCTAATATTCACTGACTCAACTAAAAGTACTTTAAATAAAACCCTACTTTTCTCTAGGGCTGTTTGAAGACTGATTGAAGACATAAGGGTTGTTAAGAATTGGTACTTTTCAAAGGTTAAAAAAATGGCAGCTTATAAAGAGACTGAGATGAAAAAGAAAAAGTTAAAAAAAAAGTCTCTCTGGAAGATGGAAATATATGGGTGTCTATAATGTACTGAAGTATCCCAGATCAAAATGACTTCTGTCTTTGCACACCAAATAGAATCAGATTATCAAATATAAAATAGAGCTTTAAGAATCTAATTGCTTTTATGAAGTCATCATTGATGATATGAATTTCTTGCAACTTGCAAAAGGAGAATTGCTTAATTTATTTTCTCATTATCTTAAACTAGTTCAATGCCACCCTCTATTTTCTCATCTCTGAAGGGTAAGAGACTATCATTTGTATTGCCTTCTTGTTTTATGATTCTAAGTGAAGCTATGTGCTTAGAAGGAACACAAGATTGCGAGTCCTGAAGGGTGCTGGTCCCATACAGATCTCACATGGAACTGGAGCTACAGCGTGGTAGGAGTTGCTGTTCTCCTCTTAATCTCCCTGTACATCAGTGGGTTTGCAAAATTGGCCAGAGACCTTGATCAAGAAGCATGGCTGTGACAAGGTTCCTGGGCAAACCTGTCTCCTTTCTTACCAGCCCATGGCATTGTTGCTTGAGCAAGGGTGAGTGATTCAATATCTTGATATCGTCTCAGTATCTCAACACTTCAATTTTGGATGGTTGCTGACTGTAAAATGATCTTACTCTCTTTGGCCTGTGCTATTCTGTGCATGGCTTCTAGCAGTCAGGCTTAGGTAGGAAAGTAGGCAGTGCTGTCTTTGGGATGCTACAAAGGATATTGCATCATGTTAGAAATTAATTCCTAAAAATGGAGATGCAGTGATTGCAGTTCCTTGTATCTTTCCTACACAGGTGTGTGTAGCTCTCACAGTGCTCTTCTCCAGAGATCCTGTAGTCTTATCCATTTTGCTGGGAGATGTTTCTGTCCTGTTGGTTGTCAAGTGGCTACCTGACCTCTCTTTACCCACTCACGAGTTACCCACAGAGACCTTTCTGCTCTGAGCCCTCATACAGCAAAGCTGTTCTCTGGGGGCTCCAGGTCCTGCCTCATCCCAAGCAGATTGCAGCTTCAGACTGACCAGTGTACAAGCAGTTACTTAGAGATTCAGAAGCTCTTTAGCATTTGATAACTGGAATATTTTGAGATTTATTGGGATATGACAGTACACACTTTCCATTTTCTCTTAATGCTGTGCTTTGTAAAATTCATGCTTTAACTCTTGTGGACAGACTTTATTAGTTTTGTCTTTAGTGGTGTGGCAGAAGCAGTAATTTTGTGATACACACATGGCTGGTACTGCTGCCTCAGTGCAGAGTGGGGTGTGTAGTACTGTGTGAGAAACTGTAATAAAGTGTAAATTTGGGCAAATTTGCCTTAATAACTTCTGTATTCCAGAGATTTAGAAATGTACCTCTGGGAAAAAAAATTACAGATTGATAGTGGTTTGGGATTTGTGCAACTTCAGTTTGATAACAAATATTTTGTATTCTTCCTCTGTCTATTTACAGCAGTAGGCTCAGATTCTGAATTGAGATCTGCATTTGGGTGCAGAAAACTAATCAGGGAAATGCTTCATGGCCCAGAGGTCTGGATTTGCAGGCTCTTGTTCAACAGCTGCATCTCTCTGTGCTGTCAGGAAGGAGCATCTGTCAGGGATGCACTGTGGTCCTTATTACATTATTATTTAGTGCTGTGGCTTAGAAAAACAGGAGCATTTATGTACTAAAAAAAAAAAAAAACAAACCCGCAAACCCCTAAAAAAATTTAAGCTCCACTGATCTTTCTTACCAGAAGAAATGCCCCTTATCTGAACATTGACTAAAGGATGTTACACCTTTTTTTTTAAGCTAAAAAAAGCAAGGAAAATGGATGCATGAGTTGATCTCCACATTTAATTGCTCCTTGCTTTTCTGAAATAGTGTATGTATCTTTCCACCAAGAGAATAAAGTCCCCTGAGCCCTTTAGGCTTGTTTCCAGTTCCCACATGATCTTCAAGGCAGTCACACTACGAATGTGGCTTCCTCGGGAGCAATGCTCTGACTTGTGTGGCATCAAATTTCTTCCTCTTTTCACTCTTATCAATACATCCGTATGCAAAAATGTCCCTCTGCATGTATTGTAAAACAGTGCGTTGTTCCCATTCCAAGCTGGCTTGCTTTTCTAGCCCATCTTTCTTCCTTCAGCTATTTAGAAATGCAGTCATCTTCATGATGACTTTCTTTCATCTTCATGATGCTCCTCCTGTGCCACCTGCTGTATATTACCCAGCTTCAGTAGATGGTAACTGGTCATCTGTGTCAGGAAAGGTCATGCAAGTAAATCTGTAGCAATATGAAATTGATGAAAGCTGTTGGGAAGCTTTTCTCTGTTTGTACACACTGATGTAAAATTTCAAAGCCAGGGGTGGCAGAATTTCCTAGGTGTGCTCTCACAGGAAACATGGGGGAGCCTCCTCTACAAAACAACTTGAGGGGTTGACTCTGTTACCCAAGTCATGAGAAAATAATCATGAAGGTTTGAGGGGGTTCTATGAGGGCTTATAATAAAAGGGCTTGGAGCTTGTAGTTTGAAGTGGATTTTTGCCTATACAAATTAGAGAGGACTAGAACTGACTTCCATGTGCTGTTGTGGTGACAGAAGAGGTGTGGAGTCAGCTCCTGCTGTCCTTTGGGGCAAGGAGTAGCACTGGCCATGAGTATGGAACAGCGTGGGTCCTGACAGATTCATTAAAATAACAGAAAACATATGCTTGCTTACGAAGTTATGTTCCTTATATTCCTATTTCTTTTGTTATATGCAACCTGTAAACAGTTCTGGGCAGGACCAGTCTCTTTTTTCTGTCTTTGTGAGATTCAGCATGAGGCGTTGGCTAGCAAGTAGGATGACTTTTAAAGAAATAAAACAGGTCTATGTGCTCTTGTCCTCAGGCAAGAAGGTTTCAACACTCTTGGTCTTCTCTGGCTGACCTATGGCAGCAAATGCTAAGCAAAGCAAGTTCCTGTATGGACTATTCCACCAGCTGTTTGTAGGAAAATGTGAAGTGATAACTTCATGGGTCTGGCGTGGGAATTGCTAGGAAGGATGGTGGAATAGTATTCACAATCCTTCTTTAAATAAGCACCAGAGATACTGTTTATTTTTGTTAAAATAAACTGTAACTTTATGGCTGGTGAAGTTTCATGTTTTAATTCAGTGGTCCAAGTTCAAGTTCTGGTCTGCTAAAGAAACAGAGTTATTTACTGGTAAAGGGTGTTGAAACTGGTGCAAGCGATGTGCTGCAGAGCCAGATGAGAGTGGGAAAGTCAGTAATTTAGATTCCACTTGTGACTGTGGTACAGAAAGTGCAGATTAATGAAGGAATGTGTGCATAGAGGGCCAAATTCTTGCGTAAAGAGAGAAATGTTGCCCTTTCTCCTGGTTTTGCCTCAGCAGTACTTATATTATTTGCCTGGAAAAAAATAATATTTTAATGTTGTAGCGGCTAACACTTCTAATGCTACTGGAGTCCTCCCTGGTCGGGGCAAAAGTTCTTGTTTATAATTTCTATTTGTGCATCAAAACTGCTGGAGAGTAGGGCTGGTGCCCTACCCTGGGCTGGGATCTTTACATCTGGGCTCGTGCTGGCTCTGCCAGGTGCACTGGGAGTTTAAGAGGCTGGTGGTGGGAGTCAGGCATGGAGCTCTGTGCTTTCATCCCAGCAATGTACCTAAAAAAATGACATTTTGATGACAAACTGTTGCCTCATTTAGTACCCAGTGCAAGTTACTTTGTAGGAATATGTTACAGATTAACTAGTGGTCTGCCAAAATAAATTCATCTCTTTATAACTTTGTGAGACTGGAGAGCCTTAGTTAATCACAAGGGCCTGTTGTGCTTTAGGAGATGGGGAGTTGTTTGGGTTTTTTTAAATGAGAAGGTATGAAGCATGAGGAGAACAAACCAGAATAGTTCAAGAGATTGAAAAAAAAAAAAAGAAAAAAGGAGTAAACCTAAGTGAGAGAGAAATGTGCTGGATAAAGTCAGGCCAGTGAAGGAAAGGGTCGACTTGAAAGAGAGAAGTGGCTGAGCAACTTTAATACTTGTGACAAGGGAGGAGGAGGAAGAAGAAGGAGGAAGGGATGGCAAAGAAAGCAGAGAGGAAGGTTTTATGTTATGTATGTTTTCCTCAAGAAGAAATGGACAGAGGAAGAGAGAGTGGAAAGGAAGAATTAAAAAAAAAAAAGTGGCTCTTATAATCCTGAAATATTTAAGAGAATGTTAAATGTGGCCAAATAGTAAAAGTAATAGTAAATTTTGACCTGCCTGATAAGTTGCTAGCTCAAATAACCACTTACTTTAAGGATTTATTTGCTGCCAAACAGGAAATAAAGCCAGTGGAATCAATGTCTTTTGGATCTAGTCAGTGTTGAGCAAGACTAGAGTTTCAGGTCATTTTTCCTTTGTAAGCACTTTCATATTCCATTTCACAAGAACATAAAGCCTACAAAACCCCACTGCATAAACAGCAGCCAGGTAGATATATATTTAAAGAACTTCCCTTTAGAACTACTTTTGGACTTTATATTGAATGGAAATCTTTGACATTTGGGTAACTGATGTGAATGGAAATAGTTTGGAGTCTGTTCTAACTAACAGCAAAGAGAGCAGTGCAATTTTCTGATGCAGAAAAAGGGGATTTTCAGTTGATCAGAAAGAAAGGGTGACAGTATTTCCACATCTGTCAGTCTACAGGAAGGAGACAGCAGGAACCTGAGTTTGGGGACATCGATACACCAACACCAGATAATTTTGGCAAAAGCTCACTGCACCTCACAAGTTTAAATATGGATGGGGTAAGGAGCTGCTCCTGGCAATCATGCTCTCAAGAGACCCTGCAAGGAAAAACGGCAGGGGACTTTCAGGAGGAAGGGTGTGAAACAAGAATGGTTTGAGCACTGTTTTCAAACAATACTACACACAAAATGACCCAGCTTTACAGTATCTTGAAGTGACTCTAAATGGATGTTTTATATTAGAAAAAAGGCACACTCCAAGTGTAATTGTCATGCATGATAGAAGAAAAACTGTCTTCTGAGAGTCTTTAGAAATGGCATTACAGCACAAGACTTCATGATATGTGGTACTGAACACAATCTAAACTCTTTAACTGGGTAAGAGGAGATGCTCTCTCACTGCTCTACCATTCATCCCAGTGCATGTCTCTCTTGATTAGAGGTGGTCTCTGATTAGGGAGCTGTGCTAAGCAAGACACTCAGGATATGGAAGCATCCCCCAGCTGATCATCCAGATAAAAAGCATAATTCAGATACGTTCCATGACATACCCAGTCTCTTTCCACTGATGAAAAGAAAAGCATCCTATTATGTTGTAAACATGCAGTGAGAGTAGCCTGATGTAAGCCTAAATTCAGCATCTTGAGTCTGGGGGAACATCTTTGATTTTACACAGTTAAAACTCAAAGTAAATTCAAGTGCTTGAGTTCAGAACCACAGCTTCTCTGATCTTCTTTGCATGGCCTTGTCAGTAGGCTACACCATTTCTACCATCTCTTCGATTTTGGTTCTGCAGATCCATTTGCTTGGCTCTCCTGCTCTCCATTGCTCCCACATCCTTTCTAACCTTGACAAATAAATGAAGCTTAACCTTGATAGGTTACCTCTGTTTCTGGTGAACTCTCAGTATTCAGACTTTCAAGCTATTATGCTGTAGATGGAAAATGTGCCCAGCATAGACTTTCCATTAAACTGTATTTAAATTGGAAGAGAATGCTGGCACCTCAACAAGTATTCCAGAATTAGATCCCAAAATACTGAAGCTAGCTAATCTTTTGGAAGAACAAAAACTCTTACTGATTTATATTTAGCAAAGGGAATGCATTTTAAAAACACAGCCTATATGAGGCCCCTTGAAGAAAACATCTTTTACATTGATTTGTAGTGCATGGAAATACTACAAGGCCGTAAAGTATTTGCACTTGGGCTCTGCTTTTTTTTCGCTACTTTTTTTCTTTTCAGTATGAACTGTCATGAACTCTCAGAGAGTGGCTGCTCTGCTGACTGTGGCTGTGCAGTGAGACTGGGCTGCCTCTGGGGCAGCAGCTTTGCTGTTCATCACGGCTGTGCCCAGTGTTGCAGGAGGGGAAGGGGAAAAGCAGCAATGCAGGCAGCACCACAGGGGCAACACCCGACTTGTGACTGTCACACTTTGGTTATCAGTGGGTGCCAGGTTTGTGTTGGTACTCTATTCTGGGACCTGTGTAGAGAGGGATGACGGGCTGCTGGCCCTAATCTCAACACTACTCTAAGCTGAATCTTTGCAATGACTACTTGGGCTTGGTTTATGTGATTATAAATTAGGAGGAATTCTGTAATGTTAAGGAAAGTGTAACATGTTCTGTGCATTGTTCTGATCCATACTAAGGAAATGAGTAACTAGGGTTACAGTAGGTGGGAGATGTCAATGGCTTATCCCAACTAGGCAGTATCTGGAAAAGGCAATGGCAAGAACTGGGTTTGTTAATGCAGTGAGTCAGAAAAGCAAACATAACTTATAAATTCTATGTAATCTTATGGCCAACAGTGTATCGGCTTATCTTTGAGAAGATAAGGATTATCAACAGGACAGAGCATGGAAAGTTCTGGGTTTTTTTCTTCCTTATGTCCCGCCATCTGCAGCACAGACAGATCAGTCATCACCCTGGGCAAGCTGTTTCTATTTCTCCTGAAGCATCAGATGCTAGAAAAGAGAAGATTACCAAACTGCACATTTGCAGGAGAAGGATAAACAGAATTTTTGAAACATCCCTAGACCATAAACTTAACTAGACTTGCTTTCTTTTGTTAGAAGACGTAAATATATTACTACAGTTCTCATTAGACTGCTGACAGAGCCTACCTGATCACAGCAGAGCAAAAGTGTTCTAAATTAAGAAAGAAATCTTAGATGCTTCCAGAGCACGATTTTTTACTTTGATCTTCTCATTTCCTACTCACAACATCAATCTACAATAATAAGTTAGTAAGCCATAGCAAGAATAATAAAGATGCAGTATCACCAAGATGCAAAGAGAATAAGGTCAGAAGTGCCCGCCTGCTGTCAAGAACATAATTATTGCACGTGGAAGTTGTTCCTGCCGTGGATCAGAGGAGCTGCTGGAAGCTACTATAGGGAGGAGTGGCTGCTGCTGATGCAGGGATGTCACTCCCCTTTCCATGGATTTGTCTGGAGCCCGTGGGTGCAGCTCCCAAGGCAATTCCTCCTGCCCAGCAGCTTCCAAGGGGGCTGCTCAGCCCCTCTCTCCTTACCTGGCAGACGGGAACATATGGCTACTTACTTATGCTCTGCTGTTCTTAAGTGCTTAGTGGGCTTATGGTCCGCATGGGCTCGGGGGGATTTGCATGGGGAGAGGGCAAGGAGAGACCTGGAAAGGACAGGCTGCATCCATGGGAAGTGGTGTGGTGCCAGAGGTCTCTGTGGTGTGTCACAATAGTTACTGAATTTTTGGGAATGACTGACAGACGTTGAGTAAACACTGCCCAATTAGGGAGCAGGAGATGGTAAATGATTACACAGCATCGTAAGTGAAGATAGGAAGTTTAAAAATTCCTTTATAAGGGGAAGAGATTTCTTCTCAAAGTCTTATGTGCATGTAGTACTATATTCACACTTTTTTTCTTGGTATCATCTATTCTTTAACAAAGAAAAGGACCTGATCAGCCTTGGCATTTTTTAAGTGCTTGCAGAGCCATCAGCTGCATTGCTCCTCCTGGAGATGGTGTGTGTGAGGGTTTGCCTCCCCAGCTCAGTCCTGCCCTGCTGTCTTCTTCTGCCCTTCCTGCATTTTGAGGGCCTTCCTCACCTTTCTTCCCGCATCTGGCAGAGGCTTCTCGGGGCTCTGCACAGAGACATCTTCTCATCTCTCTGTGTAATTTCAACAACAAACATTAGTTCAGCCTTATCCTTTCTGTAGTCAATTAACAGATTCAGTTCTCATCTGTAGCATTTAAATCTACTTTGACCAGCCTAAACTTTTGCTCTGAGTATTTTGCCCTCTTAAAAAATAAAATATTAAAAGCAACTCAGGCTTTTTATAACTGAAACAGGGCTCTTATTCTCCTGTCACTCCTCATCTCTTTTGTGTACTTTTTTCAAGCTTCACAAAAGTTGACACACTCCTGACTCATGCTGATAGTCAAGAGCCTCAGCATTGTCTTCGAGCAAGCTTCTGTAAAGCCTCACATCCAGGTTCTGACCATGGGCTCCTAAGTTGAGGTGTTCAGCTGTGTTGCTAAAAAAGCCCCACTCCCAGGTCATTGCCTGGCACTCCTGCAGAGGTTGCTGGCTCTGTACATCCTGTTGGATAGGACATGTCTCTGCTCCTCAGCTACAGCACTGCAAGTGATAGAGAGCAAATGCACATCCTAGCTGAGCAGAGAGACAGAGGAAATGCCAGTCTCTCTCAGCTCATCCTCCTAAATGCCCTCAAACACACCAGTATCATGGGTCTTGCAGATCCCACTTGCATCTATCCCATCTTCAGGACACAGCCTTTCTCCTTTCCTTTCTGTTCTGAAGCTTTGAAGTCATCTCTTCTGCCCTTGACAAACAAAGTTTTGCTTGTATTTATTACAAATTTCATCTCTTGCGCCTATTTTCCTGCCCTTTGTCCTTAATGTCACTTTTTGCATCTCTTTCACTAATTTAATTTTTCTTCATGAAATGAAAAATCAGCTTCTTCACTTTGAGGGCTCCTTCCCACCCCTTGTCAGTCAGGTTTAAAAGACGAATCCATTGCAGATCATCCTGCAAACAACTCCAGCTTCTGTTGCCCAAGTTTTACTGGGTGGGGGGAGGCTTCTCACAGATGCTATAAAACCACCCTTGTTGTCTTTCATATCTCTTACTGTAAAGACAACTTAGACAACTTTGCATTTCAGGTTAAAAAAAAAAAAAGGACTGGTATTATCTCCTTTTATATGCATGTGGTTTGTCTGCACCTGCCTCTTGTCTTGTAGTTTGCAATTTAAATGGAAAATCTTACACTATACACGAACCTACTCGCTTGATACATCTTGTCACCTCTAAAATAGCGCAGATGAAAATAAGTTATGTTTTGGCTTTGACTTCTTTTGGAGTCTTGGATGAGAATGCTAGATCTGACCAGCTGGCTGAGATCCACCTTGTAGATATTTCCCTAATTCACTAAAGTGTAACCCAAAATTCTCCCTAATTTGAATTTAGCACTCTAGAATCAACCCTTTGCATTTATATAATTGAATACCCCAACACTTGCAAAGCTATAGTGTCTTCCTGTGGAGGAACAAAGCTTTGTTTTGGCTTCTTGGTCATCTTGCCATGCAAATATGAGTACTGTGGTGACAGCAATCTCACAGGGTCACTGTTATCCTACAGGCTCAGGGAGAGTTGCATATAGACTGGGGGATACATTATTTTTTATTTCCTCAAGAACAGCAAACATGTTTTTAAAGTCAGTGAAGATTTGCATTAATTTATGGTTCTCTTTCTTCTGTGCACATGCCCTGTGTCAGGCTGCATGTGAGAAAACAAGGTTTGCAACCCCTTTGAAGTTTCCACTGGTGTTAAGCTAATGTTTATTTTTAGTAAACTGTATTTCAAATTGTGCTTTTAAGAATCCTTTTGCAGAGCCTAGCACAAAAATTTCAATATGCTTTCACCTTCTGAGCTTTTTATTAACAAATATAAAGGATCCGTATAACTAGTTATGCTGTATTTCACTGATAATTTTCAAAAGTATGGGTCCAGCTCAAGAAATGCTAAGGATTACAGGCATTTATCTCAGCTGATTTTTTTCTCCCTGTGCTGCTACTAACTACCCAGCTTTGGAAAGGCTGTGTGGGTACTCCTTCAGGGGCAGGCCTTTTCTGCTGGGCTGTGTGAGTGTCCCCTGTCCCCATACCCATATGTGGTTTGTTCTTTGGGGCATGAGAGAGTCTTTAATTAAACAGGTTTTAGGCAGTACCTTGGGAGGATTCTGTCTATGGGCCTGCTGCAGCTTGTATTGTCTTCTGACCACCCAATCTGGTCTGTGGGGAAAGCCAGGGTGCACCACCCCAGGTCAGCAGTGACCTTTCCAAAGGGAAAAGGTCAGGCTCGTTTGAGCTCCTGCATCCTTCCCCTGTCAAGCTCCCCTTTTGTGCAGTCTGTTCCTCCATTACCTGCCTGCTCAGGCTAACTTTTGTTTCCTCAGTACCCTGCACCTTATTTCTCCTTCTCCGTGTATGAGGAACAGGAGAAGGAAGTTGACATATTCCATATCACTTTTAGCATCAAAAAACTCCGAGTGGATTCATCTCTCCCATAAAGCATTAATGAAAGTGTTTAGAGGTAACAGCCCTACTTTATGACCTACCTGCTCCGTTCTGAAGTAACAGAGCTGTTGCTGAAAATGGGAGGGAAAAAAAAAAAACCCAGCAAGGAGATGAGAAGGCCAGAGTTACAGCTGCTGAAGTCCAATTAAAATGTTCTCATCAGAAGTCAGAGTTTTAAGTTCTGCTCATAGTTACTCAACCTGAGGATGTGCTGTTACAGCTTTGTGTAGTTGCAAGCTAAGACTACCCAAAAGGCAGGAAGGAAGAGCGTCTGGACATTTTATTGCAAAACCAAGAGTTGTGTTAGAGGTCTAAGCATTATTTTGTAGTAGCCATAGAAAGACATGGCAGTGAGCAATTAATTTGTGTGAAGAATATAGATAATTAGTTTCTATAGTTTCTGTGTTTGAAGGGCACTGTTTAGTCATGCATCTCCACAGCACAAACTGGCACATTCTTAAGATCGTGTTTGTTTTTGTAGCGTTCTTCAGTCTGTCACAGAATAGTCCTGTATTCTGTTGGTACTCTGTTTCCAAATTTAGGAGTATTTCCTCCCTAACATATGTGCGTGATGTAGTGTGTTTGTGCACAACAAAGAAAAGGAAGCAGATAACTTGTGTTCAGTAGAGTAGTTGTTTTGAGCTGGAACTGCTGCAGGCTCCCTGTTGAAAAGAAATGTGCCTGTCCATTTGTTCAGGAACAAAGCTGCTGTCGTGACTGTACTGATCCTATGTCAAGTCTTTCTGTAGAGTCTTGAGTGGAGAAAGACCTAATCTCCTCCATCCTTCACAGCCTTTCTCCCTCTTACCTTTCCTCACTGTAATGATAGTGTGCTGATCAATGCCTTCATGACATGTGGGATCTCAGCTGAGGTTCTTATCAGTGGAGGAGAGAGGAGACTGGATGGGAGTTGGTGGAAAGATCCAGGTGGGTCACTGCTGAGTGGTGCTTGAGGATAAATTAGCAATGTGTGTCCCTGAGCTGGCACATGGTATGGGTGCATAGGGCATCCAGAGTCACATGGAGGCAAAGATCAATGGAGCTGCTGTGCAGAGGAGGCGTGAGAGAAATGATAAGGTTGAGTAAGAGTCCTCTGGAAGTGGAAGATTGTTCCCTAGGTGTGACAGCTTTGATACAGCAACTTCACAAGGGCTTTGCTCCAGTTTTAGAACCAATTCTTGTGTTTTCTCCTGGTCTGTGGCCTCAAGATGGCCTGTGATTTCAGTGCTGAGGTGCAGTCCTAATGTCATGGTCTGTACTGTCAGATTGTCTGGACAGGAATCTTCAGTATCCTTGCAGTCTTTAATTGCTGAAGATGCTCTAAAATCTGTCAGTGGTTTATAGTTTAAGGATTTGGCTAAGTTTGTTTTGTTTAATCTATACTTTCTACTTCCTATCTGAAGTACCCTGGCGTCTTTTTTTTTTTTTTTTTTTGTGCATTGAAAATTTCCATGTTTCTCACAGTAGATTTGAAACCGTTTTTTCCCCATTCTGCTTTCAGATTCCATTGGTGGGTCATTTTCAACTTCCTCCCACCGATGCCACCACAAGCAGAAGCACTGTCTCCCCATCCCACAATGTGGAACTCTCTCCATCAGCCCTCTGCTTTTCCATCCTCACACGAAGGGATCCCAGATCATCATGGACACGACACAGAAGGCAGTGAAGCGCCAGGCTAGCTTCTGCAATGCCATTACCTTCAGCAACAGGCCCATTGTTATTTATGAACAAGTCAGGCTCAAGGTGAGTAAATTATACCTTCCCTTTTTGCCACGGGAATGAATGCTGGGTGTACCGGGCTTTGGTCCTTGCAGCAGATCTTTAGCACTTCCTTGAAAAGCAAGTAGCCTGATCTTGGACTTAAAGATCTGAAGTCTTCATTGGTACTTCTGCTTTTGTCACTGTAGTTCTTGTAGCCACAGGTACAGACTGCTGTAGAAACTGAGAATGAAAGGGAAATCCACCTTCCAAAAACACTTACATTGACATTAGACAAGTACAAGAGATTAAACTGAGATTGCTTGGACAGCCAGGAGATAAGAGGTCAGAAAGGACCTAGAAGTGAAGGTTCTTGCTCACATGCTTGGCAGGAAAAACAAAAGAGTTTGGAGGAAAGGATGAAAGGAGCAGTCAGAGTGATCACTGTTGCTGTTTAAGGAAAGAATCTTTCTGGCAGTCTGCTGACTGCTTTGTTGAACTAGTCACCTGATAACATTAGAATCAGGGGAGAGAACATTGCAGGGATCACATTTTTCTCACTGGCACAGGCTGATTTCACTTCCTTTGTGTCTGTGGTAGCCTGGAGAATGGAGTTTGTACCCCTGGTACCATGCCATGCTGCAGCTGGCATGGGAAATCCAGCTCCTCTAAAACAACATGCTTCCATGTGCACCAGGAGCTGTTTTCTGATGAGGAGACTCTTCCATGTCCTTAGGAACTGAAGCACTTTTCAGATTATCAGCACCTTAAGGAGCTTGGGACCCTTGAAACTTCATTCACAGATACTTTCCAACGTTTATGTCCTCTAGTTTATGGGACTGTGTTTTTCTGTTCATAGCTGATTTCACGCTTTTATTGGCACAAAATAGGTCATCTTCTTTGGCACTTTAGTTCATGGCACACATGAATGATCTGACTGCAAATCCTTCATTTGTGCAGAAGGAGTTTTCCAGAAGGTTTGTCAGCATATAGATACCCAGTTTGAATGCTCTTGCTGTTGCACATTTCTAGAGGTCTGGAATGCTGAGTCCTACAGCAGCAGATCGGCCTTCCCTGCCTCTTCCCTCACAGCCAGCAAAGGAGCAAGGAATGAGGGACATGCCTCCTTTTGGAAATACATGGAGATTTCAGTGATTTCAGGCTCAGGCCCAGAGATAGAAAATCCCCACTACAGGTTTGTTATGCATCCTATGGAGCTCTTACTGCTTCTCTCCAGGCTGGAAGCCCAGCAGGAATCTCTCACATTGCCTAATGAGATTTTTCCCATGTTGGCCAGCAGTTTGGACAAGCAACTGCGACAAATAATCTGGGAGGAGATGAAAGCAGCATTTCACTTTTGAAGACACCATCAAAGATTTGAGTGGATTTAGTGGTTTAGGCAAAGGTTCTGGGTTATTTCTTCCTCATTCTGAAACAAGGTAGCTATCTCTGGAAATTCACAGTTGTTTATCTCTGTGTATTTGGGGATTTTAGCTTGCATAACGTATGTGAAGGATGTGCATGCAAATCTGCACAAGAGATTTATGAGCAGAGCTCCTGCTGACTCCAATGGGAAGGTCTCATCAACAGGCTTTAGCAGAACTTGTGCTCTAGGGAGGGATAGAATGTGAAAACATCCTTACTTTTGTATGATACATCCATCCTGTAAGCGCCTTGCTATTGTTTGTGCTTGTGGAAAACAGCATCTTAGACCTTCTTACCAGCCACAGACTAACCATGAACCCAGTCATTCAGGTGCTATAAAGTCTGAACTCCCTCTGGAAAACTGAGAAAAGTAGTAAGGAGATTTCATTCTATTTATTAGCTATTGTATCTCAGGCTTTATTCTGACATTATTTTGCAGCTCTGGGAATATGGCTGTCAAGCAGCCTCAGAGACAAATGCTCCAGTATGGTTTCTTCCATGTAATTTGGGGCATTGCTAGGAAGTATATTTCTCAAAGATAGCATTAGGCAGTAAAGATCAAGAGCTTGGATCTGTGAAAGCAGCAATGGTTTGGCAGTTTGGATGTTGATTCTGTATTTTCCTCCCCTTCTGGTACCCAGTGGACCTCCCAAGCTTTCTCCTAGCGGTGGCTGCTGAAAAGAGAATTTGGTGCATCATTAACTGTTGCCTTTTTTAGCAAAACTGTGTACCCTTTGTCCAGCTGTGTCTAATTCTTGGCAGGCTTTATACTTGATTTTAATTTGGGTATTAGTTTGCCTGTGGTCAGACTGTATTGAGAACTGTTTATAGGTGCTGATTAATACATGGAACATGTGCAGCCTCAATTACCATATGAATATTTACTTCACGCTGCCTGTGATTGCTGTGAAGTATTGGCAAGAGACTGAATTGTACAAATGACAATGAGGCCATATTTATCTTAGACCCGAAAGCTTTTAGGGCTTGAAGTAAATTTGCTGCAAAAAATAACCCAGGCTTCTTCTTGGAGTGTGTGTATTATGTTTCCCTGTTTTGTCATGTGCACACCCTGTTAACCCCACTTCTACTGGGGACATGCATGATGCCATCCCACCCTGGCCAGGTATATGAAATAGTGAATCTGCTTCAGTCCTTTTTAGTGTCATCCCAGTGTCTACCCCACAAGCAGGAGCTTCCCATGGTTCCTGGGACTGAGGTCAGTGCTCAAGTGTTTCATGTAAACAGTTTAGGTGCCTGGGTGGACTGAGTAGGGATAAAGAGCAGCACTACCTTAACTGAAAAATTGTCTGTTGATAACTTTTTTTCCGAGCTCTGAGTTATTTTCTCTGATACATCACTTATAAAACAGAAATCTCTATAGGCTTTGAACAATGTCTTTGTTGTAAGATTAGATGTGACCCCAAGGGCACGTGTTCCAGATTTGCCTTGGAGAGGAATATGTAAAAGAAAACCACAGTATTTACAAATTTGATGAGCGGGGTATTCAGAACTCCAAAGAAAACGTCTTGTAGAATTCCTTGCTGAAAATTCTATGCTTCCGAGCTGGGACATGTGGGGCTGCTCCCAGGCTTCTGAGAACAAAGTCCTGCAGTCCTGGACAGTTCAGTCTCTGTCATTGCCATTCATCTGAGCCATTAGTGTTTTTGCAGAGCATGAAATTACAGAAAGGCAACAAGTGTTGTGTGGCATCTGGTAGGTGGTACCTATCCATGTTTCTGCTCTTGTCCTGTGGCCAGCAGTGGAATTGCTTGAGGCTGCTGAGGCATTGATGGAAGACGACAATCTCAAGTGCTCTTGTGTTTGCTGCAGGTTCAAAGTGTGAACAGATACAGTGATTGTGTGTGAACTGGCATGCAGGAACTGTCTTGGTCCCACATCAAGGTTGGATCCAGCATCCTTAGATCTTTCATGTCATAGTCTGGATGTTGACAAAGGCTGGACCCCTTTGAGAGGAACAATTCCTAGCAGGTTCATACTCAAACAATAGAATGGGAGGAAAAACTTCACCAAGGAGGAAGGTGGAAGGTCATCTGAGGACCACACTAACTCTGGAAGGCTCCTTGCTACCATGGGAAGAAAAAAAGAGACCTTATAACTGGTAGTTATTTCAATGTGCTACTTGTGTTTAGGACCTGCTGCCTGCTTCCCATGGATCCTTTACTGGCCAGGGCTCAGTTCTTGTGAGTAGAAACTGATGACTCTGGAGGTAACTGTGATCCTTTGTCTAGCTGTCTGTCAGGTGCAGAAGGATGGGTATGACACATGAACCATTCCAAAAACTATAGAAGATATTCCTGACCCCAGACACACTGAGTAATTGCATACTGAAAAGTTAGGGTGCAGTTATGCACAACATACTTTGCAAAACACCATTCATAGCTGAAATAACTAGGTTTTCCCAATCATAAGAGAGCATCTATTGTTGCTTCAAAATTTTGTATTTAACAAAGTCGAATACTCTATATTGTGCTTTCCTACACACAAGTTCTTTGCTGCAAGGCTGTGATTTCAATATGTCATACAATATGACAAGTTAAACAAGGGGAAGACTGTCTTTTACTTGCCTGAGAAAGCCAGAAAACCCTGTGGTGGAAACTGTGGTTCTGGAGCTTTTCTCTCAGGTCATGAGAGACCCCATCATCTGAGCACCATGTGGGAAGAGCTCTGCTGAGATAAAAGGTCTTGTCACCATTTTTGGCACATTTCGTGAGAGGGTTATTCTTAGGCCAAAAGGAATTACCCTAGAAATAGAAATGAATCATCATGCAGCTGTAATTAAATTTCACCTATCACATAAATTTAATTTGATTTATTTGTTTTTAAATATGGGCATTGTGTCCTAAGTGTGCAGCAGCATTGCTGTGTGCAGCTGAAAAAGCTACAGCAGTGTTTGGTGGGTAAAATGTTTCCTAAGTCTGGTGGGGTTGTCTGCACTCTGGCCACCAGTGTTGGGTGCATAAAGCCTGTAGTGTGTAAGTTGATGTTCAAGTGCCCAGTGCTGTCATTGCTGCTGTTGCCCTTGCAGATCACTAAAAAGCAGTGTTGCTGGAGCGGGGCTCTTCGGCTCGGCTTTACTTCCAAGGACCCATCGAGGATTAACCCTGACACTCTGCCAAAGTACGCGTGCCCTGACTTGGTTTCCCAAAGCGGGTTTTGGGCCAAGGCTCTGCCAGAAGAGTTTGCCAATGAGGGAAACATCATCGCCTTCTGGGTGGACAAGAAGGGACGGGTTTTCTACCGGGTGAATGACTCTGCTGCCATGCTCTTCTTCAGCGGCGTGAGGACGGCAGAGCCTCTCTGGGCCTTGATCGATGTCTATGGGCTCACCCGTGGAGTGCAGCTCTTAGGTGAGTACCTGGGTCCGAGCACAGAGGTGATGCTAAGCCATCCCTGACAAAGGGCCAGCCTGGCACTGCCTGTTCCCTCTTTGTGCTGGGAAAAGCACAGGGAAACAGCTGTCGTTCCTCCCCAGAGCATCTCAGGACCTCAGCCTGGATCAGTGGGTGTCTGAAACTTAGCATGTAAATATAACATCAGTGGGAGGTGGGAAACAGCTGCTACAATATAGCACCAGAAGCCATCTCTACCTAAGTAGATTTCTGCTCAGAGGTGTAGCTCTATCACCAAATTGCCTGGAGTGTGTCATGTACCTCGTAAGACTTTATTTTTATATCATCTTGTCCTTTCCCTGTGCCAAAGTGGGGAATTACATTTTATGCACTATGGTTAAATCCTTCCTGGATGGCACTGTTATGATTTTCTGTCAGGTTTAATGTACAGATTTGAAACATGGCTATCTTCCAAATTACCTGAGAGAATCTGTGGCTGGTTTTTCCGGGATGTTGTTTTCACAGAGGAGTTTGATTTGTCCTCTAGAGCCTGAAGGTTGGATATACAGTTGGAGTTGGAGGATGAGGAGTGCTGAGTGCCTGTGTCTTCTGCCATCCTCAGGTGACCTGAAGATAGTTTGGCATTCATGAGGACTCAGTCCAAGATGTGCAGGCTGTCAAAGTTTGGGCTATTTGAGTTTATATGTATTAGAAGAACTGGAAAGACGCTCTGAGGATTGAAGGGCAGCAAGGTTGCTGGGGGACCAGGAGTGTCAGCACACAGCCTTAGAGTTGGCTTTCCATTGTTACTGGGAGGCAAACTGCAGCACTTCTCCATGTAACAGCAGTTTCATGGGTCTTCTTTTCACCATGGAAAAGGTTAGATGGTACCTTCAGGAGCTGAAGCTCCTTCTGAAGATGAGATGAACTGAGGCTGAGAGAGATCTTGGCTTTTTCCTGCCATGCACCCTGTTCATCTCTGCTAAAGCTCTGATATACAGCTTCATGCTGTATATCAAAAACTTCAATTAAACTTGGATCTAACAGTTCTGTCTTCTTTCTGCATTCTGTGCTGTATTAAAAAAAAATGGTGGGAGGACTACCCATAGCAATCAACACAGCAAAGAAGAGGGACGTATGTCCAGGAGATGAAGAAATGAGACTGACCTTGTTGTAAAAACTTCTGGCCCAAGATTGCACAAGGCAGAGGAACTGAAGAATTTCTCAGCAGCTTTTTCTTTTTTTAGGTGCAGAAAGATTTATCTTTTGTTGTGAATCAACTTGAATCAGAGCCACTAGGCAACTGTTCATAGGCCAAGGTGGTGATGTTTGAATTGGGATGGAGAATTTGGGCAAATGTCATGCCAAGGGTTCAGTTAGGAAGAGCTTACAAATGACTCCAAGTCCTATGGGTATTCTTGTGAGATTTGGCTCCTCAGGACTACTCTGCCTGATTAATGAGGGTCCATAACTCTGGATTATGTGTTTCCTTTCAAAGCATCCGAGAAATCATTTCCTATCTGTCATCTGCCCCTGCATTGTCCTAGCATCTTCCATATCCCCTTTCGCAAGGAAAATGTGACTTCTGCCAGCCACTGACTTACCTCTAGTCCAAGAGGCTCCTGACTCTTTGGTGGGTATGAAGTCCCTGAATGAAGCAAGCAGCTTCTGAGTTTACACAGTTGGCGTGGAGCTCAGAAATATATTTATAGCTTGTTCCAGCAGCCTTCAGCAGGCTTGAAGCCTGTAACTGTGCTGAAACTGCTTCCACCCGAGTCTTCTCCATCTCCATTCATTATTAAATAGCACTAAAAGTCAGAGAAGGGAAATTGTCAGCTGTGTTGCCCCTGGATCCTATAGACATTCCTATTACTATGCTCTGCATGCCTGCTCTGGTGTAGCAGACCACACATATAGTACAGGACAACTTGCCAAAAACTCCCAGGACTTGACAAATGAATTTCATAGCTTAGCTTCAAACATATGGTTGAATTCAGCCTGGTATGGCATGCAGGGCATCTGATGGAGGCTGGGGATGCTGGAGTGGTATGTTGAACAGAAGAGCCTAGCATTTCAGATTCCAGTTCAGTGATTTATTGCCCCCTAACTCCAAACATGTTCTTAAGTCTCACTATTTTCTCAACGCTTGTAAGGTTACAGGGTCAAACTGCACCTCTGCACAGTCTCCATTTGCTTTTATGTGTAAGAATGTGACCAAAAACTTCACCATTTCTGTCATCTTTCTATTTATTGCAGAATTATTCCCTCCCCACTCCCAGTAATGTAACTTCAATTCCAAAATGAGACTTGCCAAAGGAAAGACCTGCAGCAGTAAGTCTTGTGTCACTGCAAGATCCCAGCTCTGCAGGGAAACGGACAGTGTGCATTTATATTCCCAGAAGTGACAACATCCAAAACTGCACATTTTTATTTTGCTTATCTGCATTACACTGGCAAATCACTTCGAGCCCAAATAAGGAACCCAGTAAAACAGGGTAATGACTAAGGCTAGTGACACTGTTCCTGTCTTACAGATCTAATAAAGACTTGAATGAAGAGAGCCCCAAAGCCTGTGAGAGTTAAATGACTTGCCAGAGCAAAAAGTGTCACCTGCCATCAGCCTTTTACCCAGCTCAGTCCTGCCTCTCTCTTTAGCTGCATCACAGGTATTGCACAACATTCTGGCATCACTGAAAACCAGCTGGTTTGTACCTTAATTTTTCATTTCCTTCTGCTTATGGCTTTACCCACAGCATCAGCCTTACTGACAATTACCCGTGTGTCAGCACTGCTGTCACTACACAGGTGTATGCGGCTGTCACAGATGTTCCTGGGTCTGACTGTCCTTGCTGTATGTTCAAAGGCAGAACCCTTTAAGCAGCTTCTTTGCCAGCTGGATTTTGAAATGAACCAGGTGAAAAAGGCTTGCATGGTCCACTGCACCACAGTCAAGGGGAGCTGGAACTGAGCTGGGACCGTGGTTTGCCTGTCACTGCTGGAGTGATTCAAAAGGAGGGCCTGGTTTAAATCCACCTTGAGGTGGCTTCAGCAATGAGGTTCACAGTGCTGACTGTCACAGGTGAGAGGCTGCTCCTTGCTCTCCTCTCTCCACATTATTGAGATGAAAAGGCTTAAATTCACCCAGGAATCTGGTTTCCTCTGACCACAGGGTCTCAGCTGGTTTTCTGTCACAATGTATGGGTCTGTGTAGAGGAGTCTGTGGCGATGGAGTGCATGCATGTTCTGTATTTTAGGGCAGGAGTTGCAGTGTAGATGCAGGCTTACATGACCTGTAAACATGCCCTTATACAGTGACTCTCCTGCTGACATGCTCAACTTGCAGGCAGGATGGTTTACAGCTCTGCTTTCCTTTTTGGGCAGCTAGTTTTGCACAAGTGCACTTTTACATTCCAGGGTAATTTAAAGTAATATTTACTAAAAATGTGGCTTGTCCTTATGTTATCACTTCAACATACACACATGCTCATTCACACTTTTAAAAAGAGTCCGAGAAAAATGGAATATAAGCAATCTGCTGCCTTGCTGCTATAATAAAGCATAAAAAAAAGAAAAGGAAAGGCCCAGCTGTTTAAATTCTGGAGTCTTTAGAGCCCTGAAGGAAGGATGGCAGCTCATGGGAACCAGGTTGTTGTCTCATACTAACCTGCTTCTTTCAAGCACTGGGACTGAGCCTGTCATGTGCACTTTCCATGGATTCACTGCAGGACAGCAAGTTTGGCAACTTCTCTCAGTCATGTGTGCATAATGAGAGTTCTCAGCATTTTTCTTTACCTTTGGTGGGGGATTACAGGTTTGCCTCTTCAATATGGTGCCTTTTTGAAAATTACAACTTTTTTTAATTTTATTTTTGAAAATCACCCTGTTTTTTGGGCAGTGACATTGCATCACAGCATTGCTGAGTGGTTAAGATGGGAAAGGCCCTATGATGATCATCTAGTCCTAACACCTAGTGTCTTTTCTTTTAAAGCACAAGGCAGGTGCTCTAAAAGTACAGAAAAATGGGGCTGCAAAACAGTTATGATTCCAGCATACCTCACTACTCATCCTGTGTTTTCAGTGGCGTAATGTGAAGTGCAGTCTGCTCATTTTCTTTGGTCCCATTCTTTGCTAGTATGATCAGAAATCACATCCCTTTACTGTTTTTTACTCTGTTCACACTCTTCTCCCATCCATCAGTATATTCATTCATGCAGTATTTCAGAGTATTCTTGGTCTTCTACCAGCACAGGCTTTGAAGATCAAGGATAATTTTATTTAGATTGGCACACTGAGAGGCACCTGTTAAAAGCTGTCTCATCACATCTTGTAAATATAAAATATGTGAAAACCTAGTAAGATCTTGCAAGATTGGAAAATTTTAAATGTGTAAATGTGTACTGAATGTGCATATTAGATTTATCTGAAGTAGAAACATGTATAGTATAAATATATATTTCAGTCATTAATATATGTACAGATCCTAGGAAAATTAGATAGAAGTTCTGTAAATTGTATTAGATACTTGGGAAATCTCTTCTTTCACCAGATCCTCTTCCTAGCTTCTTAATGTTTTATGTTTGCAAAGCATCTCAGTCAAAATGTGAACTGGTCCTGGATGGAAGTGTACCCTTCTTACGCCTCAAGCTGGTGTCTCTTTGACAAGCAAGTTGTACATTTTGTTGGGAAAGAAAGAAATGCTTTTCTTTCTTCATGCCTGTCAGTTCTTATGTAGTTTGAATCTCTAGCCCCCGGCCACCTTTAGAAGAAACATTAAATAAGCCTCAAATGAGGTAGATTTATGGGCAAATTTCAGGTGTTAATGATATAAGACTATGATAAATCTAATTTATTGCATGCATCTGCAGTTTTACTGTGTGGTTATTACTATTTTATTTTGCAAGTGCAAAGCTTATTTTCCATTGCCCACGGGAATCCATTTTGTTGCTATTCTGACACGTGCAAATAAGCAGACTGATGTGCCGGGAGTGCTTTGCACTAAACAAAATTGTATAATCAGATATGACTGCAGTGTATTTTTATAGGGTATTGTTGAAAGTGGAAGCTATAAACAATTAATCCTTTTTGTGGAAGTCTGTGACTATCTGATGGAAAAGCATAATAAGTGCTTAAACAGAGTCCTACTTAATGAAGGCAAGATACACAAGACCTGCAACCAGTCAGTTTTCCTTGTTTTTCTCCATCTCCTAAGGGGAGACAGAATTTAAATTGCTCATAAAGTTTTATTGTCTGTAGCTGTTGTCTCTGTGGCAGCTGCAGGAAGCTCTCTAACACAGCTGAAAATGTGAAAACAGTTTAATAAATAGCTAATCTCTTGCCATTTTAATTAATCCCTGCTTTGCCTTAGCACCTCTGGAGGGAAATGTTTCTCCAAATGCAATAGGCACCCAAAAGTTAGCCCACAGACCCGGGCAGCATCTTGTGCTTGAGGGTTTGTCTGTCCTCAGCTCTGCCTGTCTAGGCTGTGATGATGAGGCTGCTGGACGCAGCACTTTCAAGCAAGCCAGAGCTCCTTTTGGCTGTGTGAATGCAGTTGGGTTTTTTTCTTTCTCTTTGTGTTTGACTGTCAGCAGTGGAGACTTTGTGCCCATGAGCTGGGGAAGGCAGCGTGTGCCTGCCCTCACGGTCAGCACGGGGCGTTTGGACTGAGCAGCAAATGGCAAACACCAAGTAAGTCAGAACAGGCAGATGCCAAGTGAAATAAGGGTCGGAGGGATCAGCATTTCAGCCTTCACTGGGTCTGGATGAGGTGTTGAATTACAAAGTTGCACACAGGCTCTGCAGGTTACTGATATTTCCTCAGCGTTGGGTGTTGGATGACCTGTTGCTTTCACCTGAAGCACCTTTGCCTTAGCAAGAACTCTTGGAGAGAAAAGCATTGCCACAGGTGAACAGAAAGGACAAACTCTGACACATAACGTGCTATAGGGCATTTTATATCCACAAAATATCCACATTAGCATTAGGAGAGCCTACAAGGGTACCTGGCTAGGAACAAATTTTATTGCCCAGACTGAGAAAAATGGAGGCTGCTACAGGACAAAACGACCAGTGGAAAAATACATTCTGTGCTATAAAGTTTCTTTAGTTCTGGTCAGCTGAAATATTGTTCCTAACACAGGCCAGAAGGGCCACTTTACCCATAAAAACCCAAGGAAATATGAAAACTCTGACAATTCTAAGTGGTGTTTATGTTATGGGTTATGTTGTAGTTCAGATGCTGACACTGCAAAGATAGGCCTCTGTGTTATAAAAAAAGTGGAGCTTTCACATTAAATATCTGTTGTGATGATTGATTTGGCTGTTGCTCTAAGGAGGTGAATGTTGCTGGTTTACACTAAGAAGTTTATCTTGCGTTTGCTATGTGTTGGAAGTGTTGAAAATAGAGTCTGGAAACAATGGTTCCAATTAAAAAGCTTTTGACTTTATTTTACTTCTACAAGAGGTATAAACTACTCGAATAATGTATGTATACTGAATTTATTACACAGCTAGTTAGTTACAGACATTTCTAGCATGGGCAGGGCCTTAGAGAATAATAATCCATCACTAGTGGAGCATTGTATTCTTTTGAGTGACATTTCAAAGAATTCCTTATGTTAGCAAAGATTTTAGCTTTCTGATTTAAACCATTAGGATATTTATTCTGCCTTTTTTTAATGCATTTTATTAACTGATACTTAATGCCACATATAATTGCATTTTACTTAGTTTGTCTAATGAAGTTCCTTTTTAAAAATCTGTAAGTAATAGGTGTCTTTAAAAAAAAAAAGGAAAGAGAGTATGCTGGGAAAGGAAATTAATCTTTGCAGCTTTCTTAATACCTTTCTCAATTCAGCCAGATAGTTTAAACTGTTCAAACCTTGGGCTGTAATGCTGAAAGCTAATTTCTCTTCATTCATAAAGCTATAGCTTGACAAAAAGAGTGCATTTGGAGCTGGAGATAAGTTTTGGATGTGAATTGAGTGATCTGGTAAAAGTAAACTTATTGTGCTAATCTTGCAATTCCAGCTATTGCAGCTGTTCCAGCTGTGGAGGCCCTTTCCCCTAAGCCTGTATGACATATGACAGCTAAACACTGCTAGTATGAGAAAACGAAACACTGTCTCTGTGCAGTATGTCTCTGCTGGCCTGAGATAGCACTTTGTCATTTCAATGTCTAATTGGCCTCACAGCTGCTGAATATGCAATTTACTGGACAGAGAATGTGAATTTGTTATCCCTGTAGGTGTCTGTGTTATTAAAAAGGTTTGACACCTTTAATAAAATAAAATTGGGTTTTCCATCCATATCAGCAACAGAGCTAAAAATGGAGTTTCTCTATAGTCCAGTCTCCTCTTTTTTTTTTTTTTTTCTTTTTTTTTTCCCAAGTTGCATAACAGAACTGTTGTTGTTGAGCTCAGCATACAAGTCCTTACCTATAGCCCAACTTTGCTCCCTGTTTTGTCAGCCTAAACTTGTAGCTACCTGTGGAGTCACTGTGAGTTTACACTGTGAGCAGAGTCTAGCCCTGGGTTTTTGCTCACTCATCTCTTCTTTTTGGCCAAACACTGAGCAGCAGAAGCTTCTCTAGACCTTGTCTGGATTATCCTGAAGAAAACAAAACATTTCGACTGTGCTGATTTTTGAAGCTGTGCTGATTCAAGCCAGAACTTCTCCTTCACAGAATCATAGAATGGTTTGGGTTTGAAGGGACCTACCTTAAAGATCACCTAGTTTTAATCCCACTGGCATGGGCAGGGATGCTGTTCACTAGATCATCTTTAGTCACTCTGAGCCATTACTTCTTTTTCTAAAGGTTTTTCTACTTGTGTTGAATCCACTCTCAGTTTTGGTTCAGCTGTTACATCAGCTTTCCTTGTGATGCAGCTGATCCTGCAAGGTGCTGTGCTCAGTGAGAGCCTGGACTCTTCTCTCCTACTCAGACATTTAGGAAAATCTCAATCTTGCATTCTTCTATGATGCTCTCTTAATTGTATTTTCATAAATACGCTCTTCTGACAATATTTTTTACATGTTTCATCTCTGTTGCGGCTTTTGGTGAAAATATCATACCTTGTACTGACATGCAGTAGGTAAGTGCTTCCTCCTGTTTTCTTGGAAATTATAGCAGGGTAGTGTTGGTAGAACTTTGTGAAATTTATACAAAGCATTCCATGTCTATTGGCTAGAACAGAATGTCCAGTCGCAAGTTTTGATTCTCAGACGTTAACATAATTTTGATGTTAAAGGCCTTTACAATTTTTTTTTTCCAATTCCATCTGCTCATATTAGATTTAGAAATTAAAATTATTTGGGATTGGCAAATTTTTGGTCTGTAGCTAGGGATGAAAGATTGATAAAACAGATTGCTAGCCACTGACTTTGCATTTAAGAAGATGAAAATCTCTTGTGATGCATCTGGCTACCAGTGTGACTGTTCACAGATGATTAATTCTCTTCAGGAAAAAAAAAAATGTTTAATTGCTCTATCTTTTTAAGAGGATAAAGACCACTCCAGGGAAAAAGCCTTTCAAATCCAATAATCCTATTCCTGTGCTGGTGCTGTGCCAACAAATGCTGCACTACTTGCAAGGAAAAATCTGAAGCTTCTAAAATCTTTAATGCAGAGTGTTCCCTCTTTGTCTGGCCAAGGCCAGAGGACCCCAGCACCTCTGAGCCCCATAGGTGTTGAACCAGGAGACTGGTGACAATTTGTTCAATATGTTTCTGAAGGCATTTGCATTTCCTCCTCATTCTGCAGTGGTGTTTCCCTGGTTGATTTTTGTTACTCTCTCTGGTGTTTGTAGGCAGCAGCCATCACTCTCCTGAGCCCTTCCCAGACATCAGCAATCTGCTCTGTTGTCCCAGCATGGCTTGTGTGAAAGCATCTTTTGGACAAAAACACTGGGCCTTTTGGTTTCTGCCCATTTGTAGCCCTGTCTGTTCTAGATAAATCTGATTCGATGTTTCCATACACTGGAGTGCGTATGCTCGTGTCAGAGGTGAGCCTTGACACTGCCTGCATTTGTCAAAATACATTTTTATTGCTTCATTCCTGACATGGTAGAGTCTTAGGATCTTGCCTATAAGACCCCTTGGCCGGGTGGATGGAAATTGGCATCATGATGGAGATCAAAGCTAGAAATAGTTGGAAAGAAAACTGAACGAATGAGAATTTCACTGTGGAGCTGCAGGGACCCATAATTTCAACTCAGGCTAATTGCTCACTCAAGAGAAATACATAAATGAATTGGTTTTGAGCCATAATCCCTATTATGACTATTTTTTTGATAATTTCTAGTGCTTCACTTTTGGGTGTGATACCTAAAAGATCATTGCTGCTTTAGAAAAAAAGCTAGACAAGATATGAAAAGCCAAAATAACGATGATGGTGAGGCAGAGGGTGCTTTATGTTGGCAGGCTGAAGGATGAAAGCTGGTGGAGGGAAAATTCAATGGGAAGTAGAATACTATATTTTTAAAGGTGTGTGGTTTCCAGCTGGGCAATTGGACCTATTCACAGGTGCTCAGAAAAGAAGACTGTATAGGCTGCAGGGCCCAAATTCAACAGGATGGTAAATTCCCTACCCACTTCCATGTATATGTAGTTTTATGGTATGCCAGAAATCAGGTATATGCTTGAATAAGTATGTTAATTCACATTCCTAAAGATAGCCATGTGCTTAAGTGCTTTGCTGGATCCTTTTCTTTGCCATCTGTTTGTTACTGAGTTCTGTGCAGGGCTTGCTAGGTCAAAACCTGTGGTCTGTGGTTAATCAGTAATCAATGATTATGCAGGGATTAGCCTCTGTGCTTAATGGTTTTTCTGGGCAGCAAAGACTCTTTTAGGAGGAGGAGGAGGAGGAAGAGAGAGAAGAACATGAGTAGGAGGGGCTGAACGCACTGTTGAGGTTGGAGGGGAAGTAGAAAAGTTGCCTCCAGGCAGTGCTTGATTTTCTTGGAAAACCTGTCTGGTTTCTGTGCAGGAAGGTTTAAGAAAGGGTCCAGATGCCTGAGGTAGGGAAGCAGGAAAATGCAAACATGGAAACAGGGTGAACTGCTGTCTGAAAGCAGTGAAAAGACAGGTTTGGCAAAGAGAGAGCAGGTTATATTGATGGGGAAGGCAGGGACAACCCAGTGACCAAGATACCATCCTTCCCATGCCTGGTTTCTTCACTGACACCTGTGGCTCATTTTGTCTTTGTGATGGCAATCCATAAGCCATAGGCTTTGGTTTCCTTTTATTTTTTTTCCCTTTATCTGGACAGCACAGGTTTTAGGTGTGTTTGAATTATTTTGTAGGGGTCACCGTGAATGTCTGGTATGTTCCCTGAAGATAAGTGAGCTGTTTTATCAGGTCAAGCACACAGTACTGACAACCTCTCTATCATAGAGATCATGAAGATACAGGAGAAAACAACACTGGACAAGGATTTTGAGTTCAATTTGTTTCTTACATCCTGAATTAGATTGATGGCTCTTAATTCTGCTCTTGATAAGACCTATTCTTCTTCATGCAATGGTTCTTTCATCATATAATTAATTTATTATAGAAGTCTTCTTGCTAATAACAAATATTGACAGAACTGAGTATCAAAGGGTTTATTTGGATGAAGGTTAGCTGTATGAGGAGAGATGAGAGATGCTCCTTTGTTGGTGCTTTCCAGTGGGGATTTCACACTCCTCCATCTGTGTCTGTGGAATTTGCTCCCAGATGAGCTCCTGTCTTTTGAGAGTCTAATCTTCCACTTAGCAGCATCTCTAGCTTGCTTGGCTGAGAAAAAACCCCAAGCAACCATCTCTAAAATATGTACTGAGAGCAGTTATTTTTCCAGCACAGGCTTTAGTTACAATGGGCAGCCTAGAAAATTAATTGAAGTTAATAGCAAACATGACTTCAAAAAGAACTAGCTGTGCTAACCTAAATAGTTGCTATGGGCAAACATTTAGAATTGAAATAGCCTGATTCTGGTTTAGCTATAGATTCACAGTGAGATCAGCTGACATCTGATTTACTTTAGGAGTCTTGCTGACACCAAACAAGAGTGAGAAAAAAAAAATCTTAACCCCTCTCTGAGACAGACATGGGGTGAATGGTGGCCTCTGGAGAAGCCCAGGCAGATACCTCTTATATCTTTAGCTGAAGGGTGAAAATCAGCAGTCACTGCAAGGAGATTCTCAAACTATTCTGGGTAGACTTAAAGATAACTTTGCCGTCTCTCCTGGAGATGTGGGGCTGCTGGTTGTTCTGTCATAAGTGTTGTCTGGGACATTCTTGCAGCCAGCAGTGCCAGATGTTTGCAACTGCTGTCTCCTCCTCAGGATGTTCTTGTTGGCAGTTCTTTGACCAAGCTATTATTTTATGGTATATTTAGTTCTTTTTTATCTTTCCTCACTGTCAGTCTACACAGAACAATAATCATGTTTTCTTCTTTACCATAGCCTCCATATCCTCCTGTCATTCTAAAAATGCTTCTGTGATGTTAAATCTTTTCCAGTTATATGTTGAGAATTAATTCATTCTGACACAGCCATGAAAATCTGATTCAATTCCTTTTTTTGGTATCTCAGTCGCAGTCCTTGATCACAAACCAGCATGAGTCAGAATTTCCCAGGTTATTATTTCCTCAGAAAGGCTGACTGCAACCCCGTCTCCATATTCAATATCCTTTTTCTGACTGAGGTGGAGCAGAGCAGTGGAGGCTGCAGTCATTTTGTCTGCAGACCCGTCTATTGTTGTGGCATTTGAGGCCACAGGTGGAAAAGGCGACACCAGAGGATATCCCACAGAAGTTCTAGTGTTGCAGTTTCCCATCATTAGGGAGTTCAGTCCATGCTGGCTCTACAGCATAAAGAAGACTACAGAACCCATGAGGATTTATTACTCTGGAAATGAAGAAATCTTGGTTCACAGGTGGGGATGGGACACAGTGGCTTTATCAGCATATGCCAGGACATGAGAATTAGGTAATGGGTTTTTAAAACTATCCTATCTAAGCACTAGTGTGCTTAGATCTTCTGCCAAAGCAGACTGCCCTGAGATGTTTCACATGGATGGATTTGGAATCCTTTTGGATTCAACTATTTAAATTAGTAGCTTGTCTGAAGTTACTAAAAGTACATCAGAATGAAAAATAAATAGGAAATATTCTCTTTGGGGCCCTTATAATTCATTTATTGTCTCCAATACATTTTGTCTCTCAATGTTATGTATAGAGGCCAGGACTGCTTGGACTGCCTATTGAAGGGGTGGATTTTTGGTGGAATGCTGTCAGTCTGTTTTGCTGGGCTGGGCTGTGGCCAGGAGGAGTTTGGAGGGATGAGGAGGTTTCCCTTTCCTTACCCAGAGCCTCTGGCAGGAGGAAATCCTGCTTCCACTTGCCTTTGTACCTCTCCTTATTCTGAAGGCTGTGCTGTCAGCCAGCAGGAGCTGCAAGGGCTGCAGGAAGGAGCCGGAGAGACCCTTGAGCTGGCCCTGGGGGTTTGTCACTTCACAAATTCAATGTCCAGCTTGAGGGCTAAGGAGGCATTTCCATATGTTCTATTGATAGCTGCAGTTTCCTTTTGTGTTTCTCTTGGGTTCTTCAAATAGGGCACTGGTAGCTTTAGTACCCACTTGGGGTTTTTGTTTGCTTGTTTGTTTCCTACCAAGCTCTATGAATATTTTTTTTAACATGAAAAGAGAAAACCAATGCCCAGAGAGAGATAAGTCCACTATTTTTATGAGGGAAGAATATTTATCACGATTAATTTGTGCAGGAAAAGCAGCCAAGCACTGCCTGAAGCAGAAAGCCTTTACACACTGGTGTGAGTACATCGGATCAGTAACTAGAGATTAGCAGGGAGGGACAAAAAGCCATCCTTAGTTTTAGTGGTAAAGGATTCAGCTCCTGATTCAGGCTCAGATTACTCATTTTCCTGAGACATATCACACAAGTGCCTTTATTTTGCAGGATGGAGATACTGCTTTTCTCCCTGACAGGGGACTGTGGGTTTCAACTCCTCCGTGGTTTTGGACTCCTCACAAGCTAAAGTGGGCAAGCCAAGCTGCTGGTCTGACAGAAGTGTCCCATCTTGGTTTGATCTGTGTGCCTTGTGAGTGTGTTTCTGGCAGAGACCCAAGGTATTGTTTTATGATTTGATTTTATATTGTGTTGCATATGCCAAAGGCTGAGCTGGGCTGCTGCTGCCCTGCTGGACACAATGGTTATTGAAGCTTAGGTGGGTGAACTCAGTTTCCCCTAAAGCTTCCAAATAATTCTAGGCTTTATTGGTGAGGAGAATTAGGATAAGGTGCTGGCATGATGAGCAGAGTGGGTGGCCTTTGTGAGGCTCATCCATTATTAATCAGCCATGTAATTTTCCTTAAGTGGCAAGGTGAGATTGCTTTTGTTTTAGGTCCAATTGCATCTTCATGCTAGGAGCAGAGCTCAGTACCTTCTTGTCTGCAATACTGTGATTTACCTATCTGGGAGATGAGGATGTTGTAGGTTGGAGGTGCTGCCTGGGAGCTCGCTCGTGACACAGAGACACAATCAGATGCTGAATAAGCAAGAAATTAATTCCCCCTTCCCCTTCTTTCCCCATAAGAGATGGGTTTGTTTTCACTGGAGCTTTGCCTATGTAAAGGCTGCAGTGTGGAGCCAGTGTTTGCTGTCACACTTAACCTTTGGCATGTCAGAAAGCAGCTTATGATGGAGAGCAAAAGCCTTCTCTGATGGTAGTGGCTGAGCATGGAGGGGACCTGGGGGAGCCAACCAGCCCACCCTAAAAAACACAGGAAAACAAACTCCTTGAGACAACTGTAGGACACTGATTTAGTACAACCTAATAGTTGAGCATCAAATGCCTTATAATGGAGAACAATTCAGTATACTCCTGGCTAAAAACAGGGCGATAGCATAATAAACATAACCCTGTTGAACTCCAGGAAGTATAAATCACTTATAAATCAAAAGCATTATAAAAAAAATACCTATGATTCACTGCTGAACTCTGTTTTACAGTCTGAAAAATGCCATGTTTTGCTTTCATAAAGGCATTTCCCTTCATCAAAGTTGTTGCAATTAGAGGGAGTGGTAATGAGCCAGAAGGCAGCTGAGTGATGTTGCCTTTTGAGGATCTCTAGAGCTGCCATTTTTATAGCATGAATAGCGATGCTTGGTGCTGGCAGAGAAGCTCCCGTGGATCAGTGCTCCAGAAAGTGGAAATGTTGTGTTTTGTAATACACCCCCACTCCCCTAAACCTACCGTGTTGTTGAATTCCATCCACTTAAAACAGAGCCTATGTTTAACAATAATTTAAATCATTATCCTGCCTGTCAGCTCGGAGTTAAGGGGCTACGCGACTGCGATTCTCTGTTTAGAAACTGCCTGGAATAATAACTTTCAGATGTCTCAAATATGCACCACTTATCTATAACATCTAAATACAAATGTCTCCCCGCTGAGCAAGCCCAACACTGTTTACCTATCGTGTCCAAACCATTCCAGAAGGTTTGCTTGGCGTGGAGCGGAAGGCCTTATATCCGCAGCTCCGACAGCACTGTCAGTGTAATGTTTTTCAACTCCTCCTCACCCTTAGGTGATCGCAAAGAAAGAAATAGCCTAAGGCTGGGAGTGACAAGTGAAGAATGTCCCTGCGTGTGCACCGCCCTTCCCCCCCGCCACACTCCAAGGGTAAAAGTGCACTGGGAGGCAGCCCCGCGCCCCTGCAGACGGGGTGATGCTCACGCCTTGGGTCCCTGCCAGCTGCTGAGAGATGATCCAAATGCTGAATCCCGCGTGCCCCGGGCGCACTGGGGCCGAGCAGAGCCGAGGCGCTGTCGCCAGCTTGGGGGCCCGGGGCACTTTCTCGGCGTGCAGACCTCGGTGGGACCTGTCAAGTCTCATTGAGCATCAGGCTACGCAATTGGCTTGCGCCGTGTGCTCCCCCCAAGGCGCGGCGTCCCCGGCCGTGTGCCACAGCTGGGTGGCTCTGCCGTGCCGGCTGGGGGCACTCAGCGTGTCCCTCGGGGAGCTGTGGGGCGACGGGCTGTGCTGTGGGGCTGCCCCAGCAGCTCTTGAGCAGGGAAAACTGAAAATCCTTCCTTGCTTCACTATGTCTGACCTGTGGCTTAACATCGGCCAGCCCTTGGGACTTCTGGAGGCTCTCTCAGAGGCGTGGTGTGTCTCATGCCACCCACTTGGAAAGAGGGGAGCCCCACCTCCATAGCTGGCATTAGGTACCAAAGGCTTCTGCACAGTGCTCTGCAACCTAATGGGACAGACTACGTGGCTTCCAAATTTTCTAATGCATCCCGGAGATCCCCACATAGTACTTGGGCTTTGTTTTCCTTGCGCGCACAGGACACCCTTAGCTGGTGTGCACTGTCCTGATATGTGAATGAAGGTTAAATAAGGAGAAATCCGATGCTTTGAATTCATCTTTGCATCATCTTTGGTACCTAGGTGAAGTCTGAGTCACAGCTCTTGTTCATATATCAGGTCTATGATATCAGTATTCTTTCTGGGGCTTTTATCCTTTGCTCTCAGTTAACTCCTACATTACTGATGTTCAGCCGCTGCAGTGCTGCTGCTGGCCTCATGCTACACAACAGCAGGTTTTTTGAAATGAGCACTGAAGGCCACACTGTTTAGGAAACTGGACTGGTGAGGCTTGGTACCTGACGACTTTTCTTCATGCAGCACAGCTGCCTCCACACACATGAGTATTTAGGCCAGTTTACTTGCTTGGAATGCCCAAACTGTGTTTCTGTTCTTCCTTTATCTCATGGATATTATAAGGCAGATTCTTCCTGTTGTGGTTTCTCTGGATAGAAACGTGCACAGGCACGTGGCTTGGTGCCTGCTTAGCTTACTGGAGCTGCCTGTGCCACCTGCTGCTCCAGCACTGTGATGAAAGGGTAAAAGTTCTGCTTGGGGAGCTGGAGGCTCTGCCATGCTCAGGAAATGAGCTGCACTGAGGTCACTGTCCCTCTATTCATCCTCCCAGTCTGAATAGTTTGGGGCTCCCTCTTTGTGGGCCTGTCCCCACATAACACAAGCATCAGGTGGAGAATGGGAATGAGAACAGCATGCAGGATCCACGGGCTCTCCATCCACAAGCTGGCTCCTCCTGCATGCTCTTCCACTCCTCGGCAGGTCCTCACTGATGTTCCCATCATCACTCATGCCAGAGCTCCGGGGGCAAGTTCACACGGTAGAAAAATTTCATATATTTAATCCATTGCTCTTCTGTGTATCTGTGCTCCTGGAGCATGGCAGTGAAAAGCTACTTATGTCCTCTACACAGGACATCACATTTATTCAGTCATTCTCTGATACTTGTTTGCAGCTTGGCCATGGATGCAGAAAAATAATTTGCAGGCACTGGCACCACTTTTATGCTGTTTGTTACTCTAAATTCGCATGGGGTGTTTGCTACCTGGACAGAGAGGAGGCTGTGATAGCAATCCTGGCGTCTCAGATGTCTCCAGTGAGAGATGACCAGTGACGTGTTTCTTCCCGAGCAGCACCCCGAGGTGACACGACAGAATGACAGATGGTGTTGGGTTGCACGAGAAGCGTTGTTGGCGCAAGGGGTATAAACAGCAAGTGTGAGCCCACGTGATCTGGTCCAACCAGTCTCTGCAAGGAGCCATGGCTTGTTTCAGTTGCTGGGGGTGGGAATTGTTTGCTATAATAAGCTAAAGGTTCAAAGCTGAATTGAATCTCAGCTCCTCCAAAACCCCCGGTGCTCTCTGATCTGGTGTTTTGATTACTTGAACCCATTTTAAATGCTAGCTCAAGCGTCAAGCCCTCGCATTTCCATTTAGCTGTTCAAGGGAAACAATTTTAATAGCTACCCAGCTATTCATCAGGATTAGGTCCTCCTGGAGTAATTTGGATAGCATGAAAGCTAAGTGCAGTGTGATCTGAGCTTAACTTGGAAGGAACATCCAGAGGCACCAAGAAACATTTGCTTCTGTAACTGAAGTGCGCTCCTCAGCCCCCGCTCTTCATACCGCTGGCCATGTCCAGGACCAGAGGAGGAGGGGCTGGGGGACAGCCCACTCTCCTGTTATTCCTGGCCCCGAGAGAAACTGGGAGAAGCAGAAATATCAGCAGGAAGCATGCACTTTTAGAGCTCCTACCCACAAGCTGATGTGCACACAGAGGAGAAAAGGATCCGTGTGCTGGAGTGCTCACCCGGCTTCCCCACAGGGTGCATCTCTCCTGCCCTGGCACTGCAGCACAGAGCACAGTGGCCTCCCAGGAGACCTCTGGAATTCTAGGGGAGCAGGAGCAGTTAATTTGTTCTGTATTTATTGTCTAAGTTTAGATAGCTAGTATACTGCTCTGCAAAATGCTGAGAGAAAAAATTCCTTCTTCCACATTGTATGTTTCTTGGAGTGACCCTTGCTGAGCTGCCAGTGCCCAGCCAGGCAGCACTGAGCAGGGCTTCATGTTGGTGCTGAAGATGTTTTGCTGGTGGCTTCAAGACTTCGAATGCACATGGGTTTTCTGTATTGTCCACATATGCATCAAGAAGTTTTGCTTACTTAATCTCTTGTATGTAGTGGGAAAATGCTAGAAAATATTCTTTTAAAAAGTTAAAAGATTAGGTTGAATAGATTAGGGTTGTTTTTGTGCTGTTCTGCTGGCTGGCTTTTTCCTGTCCAGACTTCACCAAGATTTCTGTGAGAGGCTAAGGCACTAAAAAAATTGTTAACATTTAATGGCTGTGGTGGTGGGGACCTGTCAAAGGTGATGCTGGCTGCTTTCTGTGCAATCGCTAAGGTCTGAAAGTGGGAGCTGGAAATCCCTTAAGAATCTGGTCTCTATAAGCACTTTGACCCTTTGGATTGGCTGTGGAGGCTCCTGGGACAGCAAAATTTATGTAAGATGTTTTGCAGTGTCATCTTTTTTTTTTTTTTTTTTTTTTTTTCAGTATTGGGAAGTGTTGAGGCTGGATGGAGTTCAGCGGGTGAAGGGAATGGTTCTGTTGCATTTAAAAACTGCTGCTCTGTGTTCCTGAGGCTTGTTGGTTGCTTTACAAGGGGAGGCAGGAGAGCATCTGCTTTCTGTCTGGTAGGACAGTAACTATTTTATTCACAGAATGGTCTGAATTAAGATAAATTACTGAATCTTGCAGAAATGATGGTGAGACAAAACCTCTGACTAGCTGAAAATAATGGCTTTATGAAGCTCTCTCTAGAAATCTTTGCAGTGCTTTCTCTTCATATATATATATATATATATATATATATATATATATATATGTAAGTATTTATGTGTGTAAATGTAAAAACAAAGACACAAAATACTTGAAACACTGCATGAAGATTAGAAATCTTCCAGACTTTCACCATTTCCTTTAAAAATAAGGGGAAAATAATACATTAAATTGCTTGCACTTTTTCAGTTGTCTAGATTGTCTATAGTGAAATAACACAGTGCATCCAGCTGAAAAGGGAATTCACCTGGCACTGCAGATCACATGCAGACAGCAAGGAGGAATTGTTGAAAAGCTTCAGAGAATGATGAGATGAAGCTCTCCACTCTTTGCTGTCCACCTGGGCATTAAATCTCAGAAGAGATGCTGCACCTGAAAGGGACTGTCACTTGTCTCCATTGCTCAGTCCCTAAAAGGGAGGAGCTGGAACCTTCAGCATATACAGAAATTAAAAAAATAAGACAGCAGAATGGGCCTCATCTCAAGTTTATGTATTTTAAATACTTTGAGGATCTGAAAATGGAGAAGAGGAAATTTGTTGTTGTTTCTGTTGTCTTGGGACTGTTCTTCTGGTGCTGTGCTTAACGATGTTGCACAACATGCACAAGATGCAACTTCTGTGTAAGAGAAGTGTGGCAACTGTCTTGGACACTTAAATACCTCTTGATTCCTCCCCTTGGACATGCACTGGCATGTTCTTGTGGTTCTTTGCTTCTCCCCACCTCCCCAGGAAGAGATATGCCCAGCACTGCCAGGAGAGCCTGGACAGAGATGGAGCCACACAGAAATATTTAGGCTCCCCTCTGGGTGGCTTTTATGGCAGGAGCAAGTGTGAAGAAAAATATCTTACAGACTGTTTCCTCCCTTCACCCTACTCACCTTCAGGGTTGGGGTGAAACATTTTCAACTGAACACATGCAATACAAGGAGTGAAAATCAGAGCAGGACCCAGTGTGCTTGAATTTTAGGCATCTTAGAGTTTTGTAGATCATAACTACTCTATTTGCTTTTAAGATGGGCAGAAGATAACTCAGATGGGCCCCATAACTCTGCCTGCCAGCATGAAGTCCATCACCTGTTGTTAATTGAACTGCCAGGAGAACATTTAGGTATGGTCACAGTAGAGCTTCATATTGGGAAGCACACTGGTAGTGTTGCAGTATAGGATGGTAGATGCCCTTAATGAAGAAGCACTTAAAAGTTATGCCAAGTGTCTCCTTTGTCTGTTAGCATCATCTTCTCTGAGCAGGAATATGCTTACTGCTTTGTGTTTCTCTTTGGGGCGCTGAGAGATACCTGTGCTGAAAGCTGAGACTCAAGTCTGAGAATTTGAACCATCAGACACGAAGTCTCTGATGATTTTACTTAGCCACTGAATGGTGAAGACAAATTTGGCCCTTGTAGAAACTTCAAAGTGAAGAGCTGGCTGAGGAGGGAGAGCTGATCCCAGAAAAATAAAAAGCTGATCCTTCAAAAGCAGGAACTAAGAGTCCCCTGCAGCCCTGGGAAGGCTCACAGTTATGTTGAAAGCCTTTCATGCTCAGCCTCAGGAAGGCTGCTGAAACAGCAAGGACAGGATGGATTGTGACTGTCACTTGTGGATTGTCAGTGACTGACTGTACAGACTACAATAGATTTATTTAAAATTTCATAGGCTCTGTTTCCCATTTGAAACTACACAGATTTCCAGGAGAAGGTCAGCTGCTGGCCACCTGCTCCCCAGAGAAGTGCTTAAAAGGGCCTTTTCTCCCTTTTAACACCTAAAGCTTTTCAACGTTTAGCAAGGCAAGTGTGGGATCTGTCACTGAGGGCTCCAGGACCTCACTACTTGCAGACACCAGAGGGTATTCACGGCATCATAAGCTGCTTGCAGGGGAACTCAAGTCACAGATCACAGGGATTGAAAGACTTGCTGCAGGCTCTTTGTGGAGGATGAGGGACAGGAATAGAAACTGGGGAACCTGGCTTTCTGCCCCTTATTCTCAAGCACAATTACATCACACCCTGTTCACATGGTGTAGATGATGACTGTAGATATGGTGAGAGAGTAGTGGGAGGGGAGCTTTGGGTAGGGATGGGATCAGGAGGAATGAGAGGCAGAGAATGGGATGAGACAGAGGCAGATGATTGTGGGTATGGAGTGCAGAGAACCTTAACAGAAAAAGCAGAAGTAGAAACCCCACCAAATGGGCCATTACAGAAAACACTCATTTTGCTTCTTTCGGAGAATCCATATATTTTGTTAGAGCACCCTCATGGGACAACCTGCCCAGTGTTTGTCATCTGAAATCCTGTTATCTAACGTGTTTTTGGCTGTTAACATTTTCCAACCTATTGTGTATATAGCTTCTATTTTAACATTTTGGCAAACTGCTTCCTGGGAAAAGCCTGATCCCTCCACTGCTCCTCCAGGGTCCTATTGTCCGGGGTCTTATTTTTCCTTCCTGTTTCACATGAACGTGCAGAGCTTTGACAATTGCACTTTGTAATCTTGAAATGTGAATGCTTTCCAAGTCTGGAAGGAGTCTCTCCGTTTTTGAGATTGACCTTTGATTTCCAGTGACAGCCAGGATGGATTTCTGCAATTTTTCATGTTGCCTAGGGCCTGACATTGACTAATAGGACTGGATATTCAGCAGGAATGTCAGGAAACCTTCAGTGATGAGATTTATTCAGGCTGTCCATGCATAGTTTCAAAACTGTAGGGCTAAGTTCCTGTTTGGGGTGAAGAAAACAGTGTTACAACACGGGTGAACTTAGACCATTGCCCCTGCTTTCATTCCACACCCCTCCAGATCTGTCTGATCAAAAGCAAGCAGTCTGTTCTGCTTCAACTACTGCAGTAAGGACATGCAAAATCACATGGTTTTCTATTGAAGACTAGCAGCAATTCCATTGCATTTGCCTTTTGTTTATCTTTCTTAAGAAAACAGCAGATTCTGCTTAGTTTTACTGAAAGAGTCCATTGCTGACTGGAAATTACTATCTATAAAAAAATAAAAATGTAGCAAGATGTAGGTCACTGTGTTTGAGAAAGGTTTCTGCAGAGCTTCTGCACTGACTTAATGGGGGAATGTGTGTGGGAAACAACTCACAGGAACTGGGGCGCATCTCTAAAGGCAATTTTGCGTTCTGGTCAGCTCTTTTTGACCCACTGGGGTTGCTACCAATATCTTTGTGACCTGCTCCTTTTGCATCTGGGTGCTTGGGACGACATCAGAGACCGTCAGAGCTCTGCTGCAGGCACAGATTCCTCAGGGCATCCCAGGGGTTGGCTGTGCCACCGAAAAGGAAGGGTGCCAAGTGCCCGTGCCATGCACAGTGGGGGACTCTGCATGGTCCAGATTTGTCTTGGTGCAGCTTCATCTTTTCTAACAGAGCAGATGGGGGCTGCAGGGGAGAGGAGAGGGACTCTACAGTTTGTCAGAGATTTCTGAGGCCATCTGCAAATGTAGGTAAATGGAACAACTAGATCTTCATACAGAGCTTGTCCACAGAGCGCTGGTGATGCAGTAGGACCTGGTTACGTTGAGGTTCCTACTTTAAAATTCTTCATTCGGCTCTCTAGCTATCCCTGAGTGCAACCTCACATGACTAAAACAAAATTGATTTTTAATAGTTGATTCATTCTTTCCTCTCTTCCATATCTGGGACAGGGGGAGTGAATGAAATGGGTTTTTTTCTCCTGTTTGCCAGTTCGTGTTTTCATTTAACCAGCACTGGTTGCAACTAGGGGAGAGTTTGATTTGTATTTTTTTATAAGTGAAGCAGTATGTGAAAACAGTCTTTTTTTATGGTAAGTTTTGTAAAAAGACTATTACTGTTTTTTACAAAACACAAATTTTGATCTGACAGTATTGTTTCCAATACAGGAATATTGCTTTGAACCAGCCATTCACCCTCCTTTTTCCTTAAGGCACTGCAATGGATTTCACAGGAGTTGAAAATCACATTTCCATCAGTTTAAATACTCTCAGCAGCTATTAGGGGCCCTAACATGGCTCTTCCTTTGCACAGCAGCCAATGGGATGTGTGAGATATTAGTTTTCCCTTCTGTCCCCTTTATATTACCTGGCAGGCAGTGGGTGGGCTGCAGAATGCTCATCCAGGAGGGAAGGTGTCCTGACCTCCTTTCTTTACAAGCTCTGGTATTAGGCATCCTCCTGGCCTGGAGAGCACACCCACCCCAGGAACCAGCCCTGGAGGCTCCGTAGTCCCTTCAAGGAAGGTCACTATAAAGGATCAGCCAGCATTTATTTGGACATTTAAATGCCCCTTTGGGCCCCTTGGATCAGAAGCTCACCCTGCTTCAGGCAAAAGAAGAAACAAGCAGCTGCTTCTTCAACATTCAAAGCAATGTGAGAATTTAAAACCGATTTCAAAATAAAGACATTCATTTGGGCATAAACAGTCACCAAAGAAAGATCCTCAGAGAAATTTAGCTGCTGAATCCTTGACCTCTAAAGGACCCCTAAATATAGTATTGTATGCAATGTGCCTCTTCTTGTGGGTGAGATATTAAGAGCTTATTTATTTATTAGAAAGTGGTTTACAATGTAAGTAAATTAGAGAGTTCCAAGGCCCTCTCTCAGCTGCCAGATGCTCGGAGGATGTTTATGGCCATTGTAAATAATTTCATGGCTTAATACAAACACATTTTTAGAAATCAAGGGCTGATGACTGCATGTTTATAGTGCAGTTGAGGATTTATCAATTCCCTCAGAGTATGAGAAAGAAAACAAACAGTATTTCAGATATTTAAAAAAATCATAAGAAAGAAAAACCCCTAAGGTATCCTTCATTCACAGTGCTGTGGGCTCAAGTCTACATTGCCTTGGCGGAGCTCTCCCAAGTCTCATCAAGTCAGTGAGATCAGGAAATGCTCAGCATCCTTCAGGACCCAGCCCATGCATTCTGGACACTGTGAAGGCTGGGTTTCAACAGCACAGACAAGCTTTCCCTACTCTGAATTTGCAGATCACTTTGCTGCTGCTGAATGCCCTTTCCCAAGGTCAGCTTTAAATGACAGAAATCAGATGCTTCCCAGTCAGCAGAGCAGCAAGGTAGAGCAGTACGAAGAATTTTTTTTATGTTGTGGCTAAAAGGTAGTAAGGACTGAGCAGCCCCTCTGGGTACCACCAGAAGGGTGGCTCCAGAGGGAAACCTGCTTCCCAGACGTAAGACATAGAATGAAAATGGGGCTGGAGGGAATTTCCTTTTCGAGGCATGTGTGCAGCCAGGAATTAGAAATCGGCAAGGTGACGTCAGAGCGTATGTGGGATGCTTGGTAGGATTTTTGTGAAAAGTCTCAGTGCCTTGGGGAGGGATGGGCAGAAATGAAGTATTACAGATGCTTCATTTGAGCTTTAAGTCTATTTTCAGCCTTTGTGTGGATGGCAGCGGAGAGCCTGAAAATATCAGCAGAAGCTGTGGGCTGCTCGTGTCATGGTGCCTTGTGGTAGCTGCACGTTCCCGTGCTGTGCTCTCCATAGCAACATATTTTCAATGAAAAACCACAGAACCAGTTGAATAGTTATGAGCATTTACATTCCCATGTGCATGGGGAAAACTGATGATGCTGCTGAGCTGCTGCAAGGCAGAAATGGTCCTTGCTTTAAATTGCAGCTGAAGCTGTGCTTTCAGTCTAGGGATGAAATGAAGTTTGATGATGGGAAGTGCTTGGGCACATGAATTCACAGGTGCCTTGTTCTTTTTTGGGAAGAAGTGACCCTTTTTAAATTACCTAAGAAGTTTCAGGGGCAGGAGAGTGCCCTGGATCTACAACAGGGTAGAGTTAGATGGCTTGACACAATGAGGTTTGCCTGGGCTAATGGTGCCAATTAATTAAAGGCAATTAATTTAGGGCAAAGTACCTTTTTTTGCAGTTTTGAGAAAGCAGTCAATCCCAGTGCAGCACTGCCTCAGATCTGGCAGGCTGATGTTTGGGTGCTCTCATTGCAGCAGTGTCAATTTTTTGCAGTGAATGTTGTCTGGCACCATGCTGATCCTTTTCCTTGGTGGTGCTGGATTACCCAGCCTTGAATTCAGCTGTGGGGGCTGCAGTCTCCAGCAAAGCAGAAGTGTCTGTGCAGTGCAGGCAGACAAGGCACAGCTGTGGGCATGGCACTGGGATGGCCAGGGATGGTAAATGGATGGAGCCTCCAGGGCTCAGTGGCTAATCCTGGCCATGCCTGGTTTCCTTGTTCCTTGGATCATTCCCCTCCTGCCAGTTTCTGGGACCAGCAATATGCGTGCTGGTACTGGCTTTGAGGTGTTTTGGCAGGTACCACAGTGGCAGAGCGTACCCTGAGCGTGTGTGTAGCTGTTGTCAAAGGAGCTGGCTCCCAGGCTCTGCCTCCAGCTGCCCACGCAGCAGGCATGCTCAGCAGGATGGCAAACAGACACAGAGACAGTGACAGCATTTGACACGCCTTTGCTGAATGGCTGGGAGTGCTGGGGAACAAGGCTGCTGACCTGGAAAACAAGCCAAGATTAAGAAATGTCAAATTTCTGGGGAGAAGAGGGTTTCCCAGAGGCCTGAGAGGTGAAGAAAGTAGACTCTGGAGGTTACTTTGGGATGGCTAATTTCAAATAGACCGTGAACCCTGACATAGTGCTGGTGCCTCTGGAAAGAGTCACCCTGACACCCAGAGCTGGGACTCATCTCCCAAAACAGGGCTCTGGGGCATGGGCAACTGTTGACAGGATGACATAAATGTGGAGGTGACTCTCCTCCTGGGGACAGAGATGAAGGATGGTGTCTTCTAATCACAGCTTTTAGGGAGCGCCTGGCAGGGTTAATGTAGCAGTGGGCAGGGTGAGGCAGGCACACGAGCCACACTGTCCCTTTACCTTGCAGCCATAGGTGCTGCAGCTATCTGTGCCACAGCAATGCCACTGTGTGAGCAGCTTCTCCTATGGTTAAAAATTCTGGTAACCCCATAGGTGGTTTTTTTGTTGTAGATGTAAAATGAACCCAGCAGATATCCTGTTGTTTCCTTACTAAATTGTGTTTGTTTCATGTTGCTCACAAATACGAATTTTCAAGGTACCGCAAAACTCACTCGGGAAAGAATGGGCATTGCCTGAGCCCGTGAGATCACGGGCAACTGCAGCAGCTTTGACAGACCTGAGTGAAATGCTTCTGGCAGGACAAATCACTGAAATGCAGTGGGTAGCAAAGTTGTCATTTACCACCATTCCTGCAGATTTGGGCCATGGTGGCAGTCCCTGTTTGTTTCCATGCAGACAGGGCAGTTTTTCTGCTGTGGCAGCTCTTCCAGCTGCCATGCAGCTGACGAGACAGAGCCGATGTGGCAGAGCTGGAGGGCAGAGCCTGCAGCACGGGGTGACCCTCACCTCTCCCCAGCAGGACGCAGCATCTCAGATGCACTGTGCTGGCTGTCAGCAAGCCAGCAGACAGACAGCATTTCTGTTCTCAGTGCTGTCACTCTGTCCCCCTGCAGTTGAGTGAGTGTGCAGTGTGTTGGGTGTGGGGACAAGGCTGTAGCGACTTGGAGTCTTGGTAACTCAGGTGTCTCTCTGCCTTCTCCAGCAGTCCTGATGAGCCTCATGATTTCTCCATGCCAGTTTAGGGACCAAATGCTGTCCCCATTTTCCCCTAGATGCCAGGCCCCATTGGAGACGTTTGGATTGCCAAGAGCAGCCCATTTTCCTTGTTGGCAGCATGGAGCAGTGCATGTTCAGCACCGTGGCTTAGTGGAGGGAAGGATACTCAGCCAGGAGGGACTTCATGGACTTCACAATTCTTCAAAAGGGCTGTTAGCTCCAGGGTGGAGGGCTCAGATTGGCCTGGAGAAGCTGTGGAACCCATCCCAGCCAGGCCTGAGCCATCCCTGAGCAGGTGCAGTGTAACAGACCAGCAGGATGTTTGCAAAAATGAGCAGGGATGCAGAGCACTCTCAGTGTTTAATAGGAAGAACAAAGAGCTGACAGGGCATATAGGCAGCATCTTACCATCTCGCTCTGACCCTCTTCCCTGTGTTTATTGTACCCTCTCACTGTGTTAAGTCTAATAAGGGCCATAAACTCCCCTGGGATGAGACTTCCCATTTTTAACTGTCAGGCGCAAGGCACACCTAAGCCACCTTATAAATAATCTTTCTGAGCAGAGGGAAACTTGACCCTGGAGCATGAAGGGGTGGCTATGGCAACCACTGTCTGGGTGCTCTGTGTCTTCTGTGAATACAAAGCAAAGGGGCTGGGAACATGGCTTCTCCTGGGCTGGAGCAGAGTGTGTACAGCTTCCTGAGGCCCTTTCTGCATGTGGCCATCGACTTCTTCCTGAGCATTAAGTCATCTCCGTGCCTTATTGGGATTTCTTCTTTTTTTTTCCCTCTCCCCTCTCCCCCCCCCTTTTTTTTTCTCCTTTTGCATACTTTGATATGAAAAAAAGTTACAGAACAGAAATACAGCCAGTAGTAACCCCTTCTTCTCTGTTTTAGATACCAGGAGAATTTGAGCACATCCTCTGCTTTTTTTGCCTTCAGAAATGCTTTTACAGGTTTAGCTATGTGACTTCCCAGGACCGTACTATGGTGGGTGGGAATGGATGTTGATGTGAATTATCCAGGCTCTTGCTCTGATCACTGGACTACATCTGTGCTTGGAAACAAAGACATTTATAAAGTCCTACTTTTTCAGTGCCAGCAACGGTGGGACTGTACTGACCTCAGTAGGGAGAGGTCTTTTTGTTCTACTATCCAGGTCCCAGACAGACCTGGGATCAGTCCCAGATTTCTTTGAGCAAGGCATTACTGGTGTTGGTGATGACATTTCGGTCGATGTAAGCACATCAAACTGCAATTTTTATTACTATGTAGCAAAAGTTTGATAGCTCTCTACAACAGTTCAGAGTAGATGTAGTAAGGTTCACAATAATATTCTCACCAAATATTGCTTTAAATGTTGATGCTGAAGGAGGCAGAAGCTGAAGAGAAATGAGTCTGCTAATGGAATGAAAAATTCTTGAGTCTGAGAGAGTCATCCCTATGCTGGTTACCAGATTGGTTAACAGATTGAACCTGGACAAGGGGATGAATGATTTGTGGATGAAGTAGATCCTATGATCCGTACATTCAGATTATCTTTACTGATAGGCCAGGTGTTGAAGCTTTCCTCTGGGGTAGGTGAGAGTGAAGTTTGTCTTTTGCTTGTTAAGGAGTTGGCTGAAGCTCTGGTAGCAAGATTCAGCTCTTTAGTTCCTTTAGATCAGGGTATCAAAATAATTTTTAAAGAAATCCCAAGCATAATGGGCATTTGCCATGACAAAATATATGAAGAATTTGTAAAAGGTATGAGCTCTTCAGTTATGTACTTTGGTGTAAGTGAGCATGGACTCTTTCTCTGGTTCACCCATAGTTTTGTCCCACAGGGACAGTTAGAGTGGGGGATCTAGGCTTAGTTTCAGGAAATCTCCTTTGCTGTTCCCTCCACTGGCACAGAGCAAGGGGACGGATGGAAAGTGTAGTTCAGTGAAGAATTTTTTTTGTTCTGTGGAATGTAGTTTGTAAACCTTACCCTGTGCTCCTGGTTTGGGACTGCTGACATGCTTTTATGTACATCCGATTGCCTTCAGTGGGATATAAATACTTGTTTAGAGGAAGCGTATGTTGAAGTGCTGTTGTGACAGGGAACATGCCTAAACACATACAGAACTTTTCTGAATTGGTGCAGACAGCAGTAATTGTGCTATTTTAAAACAAGCTCATCAAACAAGGCCTTGATTTACTGCTTCCACACACAGCTGTGAGAGTGCATCCTGCAGACTCCACCAGCTCTGGAGTAGGAGTGGGGTGGATGGTGTGTAGTGGTTGTACTGTCATTTTGTACATTTGGAAAACAAGTCCGAAATTTTTTGAGAGCTCCTTCATGCTGGATTATGGGTGGAAATTCTCCAAGAAAGAGATATTAAAATGAGTTAAAAGAAACAAAATATTCTGGACAAGTAACACAATTTACATTCTTTAAGATATATGTTTGTTGGATCTTTATATGAGGAACCAGCTTGGAGGAGGAGAGATATCTGTAAATTTAGTTAGTCATGGTTGAAAAATTGAAATACTTTTGGCAAACTCTAGCTGTTTTCTTTCACTGTTTTCTAAATTCTATATTTCAATGTTGAGTCTTGAAATAACATTTTAATCTTGAAAAATCACTGGCAACAGTGATTTCCAAGCAAGCCTCAGGAACCAACTGGAGAACCTCTTAGTTCAATATTCATTTGCTTTTATAAAAGGAAGTAAGATAAACTGAACACTCTGCTTCAGGTTAGTCTGAAATACTGTATCTTCACAATTAATTTTTTTTTTCTTCAGGGAGGCTATGAAATGTTATGTATTATTACTGCATTTCACAGGCTGTATCTTTAGTAGAAAATGTGCTTTTAGCCCTGGTAGGTGAATTAGCAGCAAGATCTTTTTGATGTCCGGGCAGTTTATCATTTAGCAGTGCTTTTCTGAACCAAACTGGACTGCAGCCAGCCCAGGCTCCTGGGATTCCTAAGGAATTGAATCTTCCCCCAATGGCATTGAATCAGTTCAATGAGCAATGGTGCTGGGTAAAATGCCGGCTCTTGGAGAGACCCTGACAGGTACAAGGTGGCTGTTGCTGGGTTGAGTTCTTCCTCAGCTGTGGTTTGCAAAGCCATCAGTGATGGCAGGAACCTGACACTGGGAAATGTGGGGAGAAGCTGCAGAAGGAGCCATATCTCCATGGCTGCCTGAAGGCACAGGGATAAATGAAAGTTAGTGAAAAAGGATAGAAGCAGGAAGGGAGGATGATAAATGGGAAGGAGGCAGAAAGTGCTTGTTTTGGAGAAAATTGCTGTCAGGTGATTCAGGGGGTGAGGGAATGTGTCTGATGCAGCTTGGAAAATGGCTGTGAGCACTGAGATGCTATGGAAACGTTTGCACAGTAATATAAAGTTTGGAAATAGGGTTGTGGGAGGGTCCATAGCAATCTGAGGCAGAGCACATTGAGGTAGAGTTGTGGTGTTAACACTGCATGCAAGTGTGTTCTTACCTGCTGGCTGGGAAGGATAAATTTATCCTGAATGAAACTCAAATGTTTTGTTTGTAACACAGATGTTGCCAGTACCCTGCAGACTCTCTCTGAGCAACAGCTTTTGTGGAAAAGGAAACAAATGCATAACTGTAACACACACATGAAAGTTTGTTCTCTATAACCTACTGTAAGACTCTTTCAGAACATTCATATTTTCTAAGGAGGACAATAATTTATTTCAGTTTTATGAGGCTAGTTATGCTCTTTGTGCTGTTTTACGTGTGCAAATCAATTTGACATGCTTACATATGTTAGGCAGAATTGTATGAATATTTCTTAAAAACCAGACTGGTTCAGAGCACTTTATTAGATAATACATGCCCCAAAACTAGAATTTATTGGTCCATGTATAAGACTGAATGCTTTCATTCCTTAGATTTTATTGAAGAATGTGCTGATGATCAATTCAGTTACTAAGCTGGCCTGGGAACTGCAGTTTCTTACTCTGGCAAACAAACAGCCACAATTCTGTAAAGCTCAGAGATTTTTATTTTCCCTTTCTGAATATTTCAGCTTGGAAACTGGCAGCACATGAGCTCACATTCTTTTAGAATCCAGATAGTTTGTTTGGTTTTTTTCTGATTTGTTTTGCTATGATATTTTGTCTCTACTATTGGTACAACATTGACAACCCATGACAAGAAATCTGTGATAGTCACAGCAAACCAAGGGCATATTTGTGTTCTTAGAAAAGTACTCTGAACAGATCCCAAGGTTTTCCTGAGATTCATGTGGCAGGACACCAGCTGCCTGATGGTATAAAAGCACCATTACCTCAAAGCAGGATTTGGTGCTAAATGGCCACAGGAAGTCACCAGATCTGCACAATAAATTTATTAAACACCTAGCTGTTGGTAACAACTAAAGACTAGGTTTATTCTCTTCCATCCCATGTTTTATCACCTCTCCAAAACTGACTCATGCAAACCAAATAGTTTTAGTGCTCAATATCTCCAAAAATGCCTGTAAAGAAATGCTGATTTTTATCCAAGTAAATGCAAACACAAAGAGAAGATGAGTCCAGAGAGATGAACGTAAGCACTGTTGGTTACCACTCATTTCGGTTAAAGTGGCAGATGTTTGTAGCCTTGCAGTTGACTCCACAGGGTCAATGATCTTCTCTCTTTTGTAAACCAGCTTTAAAAAATGGTGACAATTTTTAGTGTAAATATGAATTATTTCTGCCCCGGAAGAACTTCAGCTTTGGACTCTTTGTAACCCTTCGCTTGTGCTTTGACTTCTGCCCCTTAGTTATTGTAGAAATTCTCTCAAATGCTTCCATCAATATGAGAAGAAACTTCTGAGTATCTCATCAGAAAGTTGACTAGGGCTGTGTTGGTCACAGGCAAACAAATGAACTTGGATGATTTAAATATCTGCCACTCCTGCAATGAAAATGTCTGATACGAAATACCAGGGGATTTGCCTTCCAGGTTGCAGTGGGCAAGAAGCCAATATTTGCATGTAGCAATTAACTCATGCTTTTACCTCATCAATGCCCATGAAATGTGTGTTTGCTCTCCACTGACTGTGTGATGATACCAAATTGGCATGTTGGGGAAGGACAAATTCTGCAACAGTGGTTTCCATGCTGGCCACTGGGATCTGTAGTGGATGAGAAGTCCCAAGTATGTTGATTTTTGAGGTGAAAAGAGCAACCTGCACACAGAAGCAGAGGAGCAGCAGATAGAGAATAATGCACTGATGAAGAATTAGGAAAGGAGAGGGTATACCATGGAAAATGGAGTGGTTTTGCTGTGCACTGAGCTAAACCCTAAGGGGGCTTCACTTAAGAGTTCTGCCAGAGGAGCCATCTATCCCTTTGGATTGCTCAGTCCATCCCACAGTTTTCAGTCTATAAAATAAGAACATTAATTCTACTTGCCTGCCACTCACCTCTTATATATCCTTTCTGTTTACATGGTGAGGAGTGTCTTCAGCTGCAGAGCCCAGCAGCTGGATTCTGATATTAGATGCAGTTTGCCCCAGAGCAGATTTTACTGTCTCTTAAAGAGCAGCCTGGCATCTTCCATAAATAGCTGGTACAAGTGGTATTGTCTGTTGGCTGTAGTTTTGCAAAGAGAGGAGTCAGAGCAGTGAGAACAAATGGGAGCACCTCCATTTGAAATGGGATATTTATATTGTCAATGAAGTAGTGAAATGCACATAGAAAGATATTGTGTAAGTAGATTTTAACTGATGTCCTTGATTTAATGTGGGTGTTTTCAATAAGGGATGGTTGATCAGAGGCAATAACTCAGGCAGTTTGATTTCTCAGTTGTTCATAAAGAGAAATGTATTTTGTAGAAGTGAATTCCTAAGTATATGGCAAAAAAGGTTTTTAGTCTGAATCATTCCTTTGAGGGATTTTAAACATTTGCCTCCCACATGCTACAATAATGCTCTGAAAGTGGTTTCATTGTATGGTCCGAGAAGCTGCATTCTGGCGCCTGATGGTTTATGAGAAATAAACACAATGGAGTGGTCTCGGGTTATATAAATTCACAATTTAACAGTACCAGCAGTAAGGGGAGAACCTGTGTGCAGCATCAGAGCAGAAGGACCCGTCTGGGAGCGTGGGTCTCTGCAGCATTATACTGAGCATGACAGATCCCAGTCTCCTCTCCAGACCTCACATGGAGAGTAAGAGTTTGTAGAAAAACAAATAGTTTTATAAGTATCTCCTCTCATAGGGCCAACAGGGAAAAGCAGTTTGGACATGTTGTGTGAGTGGAGCTTTACCTCTTAATGACCATGAGCAGGGCCTCCGCATTCTTCACTTCTCAGTTTTTCTCCTGTGTTTATTTTAAGTACAGATGATTCTCACTCTCCTGCTTGCCTAGCTCCTTCTGCTACAAAAAAACCCCAGTTAGGATACACATGGCAGAGACTGAGGGAGCCTAGAGCAAAGCATCCCCTGATGATGAGAATGTCTTTACACTGTGAGTACAGCAGGCTGCATGAAAATCTGCTTCCAGTCACCCATTAATTTGGGTGGATTTTGTGCTCGGGGCTACAGAATGGTCCTTCTCTTCCCAGACCCAGTCACAAATGCTTTTCTTCTTTCCACTGGAAGTGTTGCTGTGGGCTGGATGCCATACACATATCAGGCAAGCTGGCAAACAAAGGAGTTTGAGAACAGGTACTGCTCCTTGCCACTAGTTGCAGTGATCTCCATCCTTACTTTAGGAGGGAAAAATGAGAATATAAGTTGCTTCCATTTTACCATATTTTCAACCCTCAGTTACCTTAAAGTACATAGTAAGTTGAGCTATAAACAACATACAGAAATTGTTCTGACTTCTTCTGCACTGTAGCATGGCAGTCCCCCAGCCGTGCACATCAACTTGCCAAGACTAAGCCAGTTAGGGAGCAGTGACTGCCACAGCACAACACAAGGCAGCTGAGCTGGGATTAATAATGCACTCCTACAATGGGAGTTCGAGCCTGTGAGTGACAGAAGGTTTCCAGAAGCATGGGTTTATTTCTTGTCTTACGACTGGTTGCTTTCCCCAATTGCCCTTGAGTGCAATGCAGTTTTACAGCGTGGTGCATCTGCCTCATATTTCAAACACCTCTCTCTACAATGTCAAAATCCTGCCAAATGGACTGTTTTGTGCATAATTCAGCTGTAGACCATGGAGGAGACACTGCGAGATTACAGGTGTTGGAAGGGCAGCTGTCCTCCCTGGGTAACTCCTTGTGACAGGTAGAGCTGATGGTGGGAAAAAAAGAGCCTTCATCTGCGTTCCTGAGTGGGAATGGAGCCACTCGAATGTGGTGGGAATAATACACTATACATCCTTTTGCAGGTGCAGGTTTACGCAGAATATTCTTGACTTTGATGTGTCTTTTGGTAGCTAAGCACCCCTGAGGTTCCTTGGTCATAGTAATTAAACCATGAGCACCAGTACTCACTGAAAATACCATTTCCCAGTGAAGTGAGGGATTAGGAGAAGAGAATTGTGCTTGTGAAGAAGTAAAACGAAGAACAGAAGGAAAGAAAACAATGAGTCTTCACACAGAAAGGGAGGCATCACACCAGTAAATATCTGGCCTTACCAATTATTTACTCTTGGCTTAGTAGCTGAGGACAGAAATGTTCTCCAGATGCAAGGAGTCACGAGGCACTTCCTTGACTTCTCAGCATTTCCCTCTCCTGGGAGGGAGGGAGGATCATTAGAAATGGGATATGTTCTTAAGGTTCTCACAGAATGTCTGATTCCCCAAATGATAAGATATTTTTTGTAGCAGTAAGTCTCAAGGTTGATTTATTTATGCTAGGTGTTCCATAGCTCATTCTGGAGACCTCTGAAGAATTACAATTCATGGAGGTTGTAGGATTGCACCAATCTCAGGAAAATGATCAAGAGGAGGTCTGTGTCCCTTGAACTGCAGTTAAACACACTGAGTTTCTAGCATGTGTGTGTGTCCATGCTGAGTTTGCTCTGCTGTTTTAGACCCTTTACAGGTATATCAATACTGGCTGCTCATGACCTTGGAAAGTCAAGCCTTCAGGCAGTAACAGACAGTACTGAAAAAGAAAAAGATGAGGGAAATGATGATTTGACAGTCTGACAGCAACACATCCCCTTCAGGCTTGTGTGGAGCTGAGATGATCTATGCATGCTGGTGGTTAGAAATGCTTTTGTGTTGGGGTGTGCTTGCAGCTGTGTTCAATGTGCATGTATGTGATCTCCATAATAAATATGTATTCTACATATTAACATAACACATGTTTAAGGAAATAAATTATTTTGAGAAGACAGTATTTGGCAGTGGTTCAAAAGGAAGGTGGTAGTGAAATACTTCTGATCTGAGTGCAGTGATTACAGATGCATCTGTCTGCTCAGCAGCTCCTTGTAAAAGCTGTTTTAGAGTGTTACTGCAGTTGCATTGAGCTTGCACAAAGTGGGAAGCTCTTCCATGCCCTCTGAGCATGAAAATGGAAAGCTTTGAAGCCTCTCGTCTGAGAAAGATACTAAAAATTATTCTTCTGTGTAAGGAATCACCTGCTGCAAATCTAAATTTTGCAGATTAATCCCACTAAAGAGAAGAAAACAGAAGGTGGCTGGACTGCTCAAGTGCCCTTCATTTCTACTTAGATAAACTAATTACTCTGCCTTACTTTTTTTCTTACACAAAACTAGGAAAAAATACAAAGACATTTGTGAAGATAAGAATCCTTTCAATTCAGTGTCTCAGATTCTCCAATCTGAGCAGAAAATCTCAGAAGAGCAGAAAATCTGTATTTAGTTTCCACTAAATCCTTTCCGCTTTGGCTGTGTCTGTACTGCTACCAGAAACTTTAAGTCTCAAAATCCAGAAATAACATCATAACTGCACTTATGCAGAGCTCACCAAAACCTCTCTGGAAAGCTGCCTGGGCAGCCAACTCCACTGACCTGCTATGGTCAAGGCCAGCTTGCTGGTGGGTTAACGCTTGCCCTGGTGATTTGGGGACAGCTGTGGTCTTCACAAGTCCATCTATTCTCACCCAAGCAGATCTCTCACCAATAACTTTTCCCAAAGAAACACTGCCAACTGTCTTATACAAGAAATTTTATAACCTTGAATGTTTAATGAAGAGTGATTTCTAAAATCTTCAGGCTGAAGTCAGGTAGTCCATGGTAATGGGCTGTTGGACCCATTTTGTGTCTTACTGACTCTTCACATGAAGTCATTCAGTTTTTTTGATGTGCCCCCCAGATTTGCCTCTGTAAATATAAATGCTCCTGAACAAAGGAGTCTCTCCTTTGTAGGCATTAAAGATCACTTGTAAATGTTCTGCTGGGCTAAGGCTGTGTTATGGGCCACTCCAGCATAAAGAGCTTCATCTGTATTCAGCATGACTGGTTTGGTCTGTGTTTGAAAAGTGAGAACTGAAGCTTTAGAGGAAAAAAACAGCTAATTCCCGGGTATCTTCTTCTGAAAGAAAGTGGTCAAAGTCACCTTATTTATTCTACATTTCACCAGAACTGTTCTTTCACAGCCCTTGGCCATTATCAGTTATTCTGGGCAAATGGCATTCCACATTTCTTCCAACCCACCTACTACCCCAAAAGATGAATCCCACTTTTGTTTTGATTTATATTCAATGGGATTTCTTTTCCTTTGGCTGGATATTTTGTGATGCAGGCCAGCATCTCTTAGAGACTCATCTCTAAATTTTCACAAACATACTTCAGAAGCCAGTAAACTGCAATCCTTTCTCCCATGGCTATTTGCAAACACTAATGAACTAAGTGTCACAGTCACTTCTGTATGCTGGAGACATCTTATTCTTTAGGTGGCCATGCATCTGAGCTTCTGAGGGATTTAAATAAAGCAGTTGGATATGTAACCCTGGTTTGCTATCACTGCCATGTGTCTTGTCTGCAGAACTCCATCTCTCTTAACCTCTTTTCAGATGGAAAAAGATATTCTGTCCAGCAGCCAAAGGGAAATGCAAGCATCCTGGTGGAAAACAAGCTGTTTCAAAACCCTGGCTGCAAGCTACCCACACATCACAGTTGTCAGCCAGGCTGCACATGCATAGTTACAGGGAATAAAATAGAGAGGACCTTCTGTTCCTATTCAGAAAGGTCTCTATCCATTCACCTACACAAAAGGATTGTCATCAGCTGCCAGTATTAATTTGTTCTCCTATGTAGGTTTCTGGCTAGAGGAGGATAAAATAAGTCCAGTGCTATCCAGCAGGAGCACTTGGAATGCAAATGCTAGCCCATATATTTCAAAGCATTAATGCGACCCACTTCTAGATTACTTGGGGTAATTTCTGATTTTATTTATTCCTTCTTTTCTTCAATTAACTTCTGAGAGGCTGAAATATCAGTATACAGAAATCAAATACGCGAAACAAAGCCCATTTTTATTTTAGGATTCTGCTTCCCTTGTAATAGCAGTTTATTTAAAGAGGAGCCTGGAATAATCCAGTTTAAGCAAAGCAAAGAGCTCTACTGGAGCCAAACCTTGTGTGGGTGTGCTCTTGTCAGGGCTCCCAGAAGAGGAGGACAGGAAAGGCTGTTAGTCAGACCTCAGATATTGCAGGAGATGTTGGTTACTCAGTAGCTGGCATTATTCCTTGGCATACCAGTACGGAGCTACTACTCTGTTGTACTGGGAGAGAGTACATCCCATTGGGAAAATCCTAAGGTAACCTGATGTCCTACTCTTTGTTGTCATAAAGAAAATCCCAAGGATATGTGGCTGGAAGAGGTGTCCACTGTAAGGGCCTAGCATGTGCTTTAGGGCCAACTTTGCCTCTTCCTCTTGTTCCACCTTGTGCTGTGTTTGCAGCACGTCCCACGCTGGGGTCTGGAGTGTTGCTTTGTGTTGTGTGGGGTGGTGTCACCTGCTATGTGGACCTGGGCTCAAAGCCACAACAGACTTCAGTCCAATTGGGTTACAGCTTCTTACACCATCCCAAGAGTTTCCCATATACTCAATTTTCACACAAGTGAATGGCCTCCTCATGCTTCTTAGAGTTCAGAAAATTGGACATAAGAATAAATTTTTGCATTATCTCAGCTTTCTTTATAATTTTTAATGAAGGTTTTTTTCTCCGTATATTTTTCTTTGAAATTTCTAAGACAACAGCACAGCTAAGGATGTGTTAAATATCAGTAATTTCAGCATTAAAGACAGGGGAGTATGTTCCTCACAAAAAGAAATAAATAAATTGATTAGTTCTTGAAGCAGCAGGTGATTTTAATAAAGAAGGTGCAATTTTGTTTCCACTGGTGGATTTGAATGTCTGAGCATCATCTTTCTTAGTTATATATCTGTGGATTTGAATTTTAATTATTTGGCTTCAAAATACTAAATGATTGTATTGTATTTCTAAAACCTGGCATATTCTCAAATTCTGCACTGTAAAATTCATATCTGTACTGCTCTGCAGTGAGAACCAGAACACTAATGATTAGTTATAGACAGGTTAGTTATATTAGTTATAGGCATCAACACAAATATTAATTAAATTTCCTATGGTAATAAATCATATAGAGCTGAACATAGCCATTTCTTTTAAATAAAAAAATGTGCAGCTAGATATTTATTTCATAAGTCTGTGAGAATTACTGTAGACAATAAAGAGGGCATGAAAACTTGGAGATATTGATTGGTATGTTGAGGGTGTATTTCAGGTATTTATTGTCTGCTTTCCCTCTCCAAGGAAAGCCTCCCTTGGGCAATTCTTGCCATTGATTTTGAGTCTGCCTGCTCAGAAGCTGGAAATGTTGTTGCTGGTGGGGAAAGTACAAGAACAGCAATTGATTGCAAATACATTTTATGATACTCTGCTCCCATATTTCAAAGAGGAAAACTTATTAATGGCAGCAGGTCTCTGATTCTCCCTTTTAAACATGTCAAGCAAGCCCATATTTTTTCAAGCTCCTGGACATTTCTGTTTTTCCAAAAGTGACCTCTTTCTTGTTTTCTTTCTCCCCACAGACAGTGAAATCATCCCTCCCGACTGCCTGCGGCCGCGCTCCTTCACGGCCATCCGCCGGCCCTCACTGCGGCGGGACACGGAGGACACGCGCCTCTCGGTCAGCCTGTGCGACCTCAACCTGCAGGAGGACACCTTCCACGTGACGGCCACCACCTGCCCCATCCCGCAGAACTCCCTCAACTCCCAGCACTCCCACCTCCTCCCGTCCCAGCTGGAGAGCGACCTCCGTTTCCACCATCTCCGTGGACCCCACGTCAAAATCCTCGATGACCAAACCGTGGCCCGCCTGGAGCACGCCCGGGAGGAGAGGACTTTGGTGTTCACCAGCAGACCCCTTCGGATCAACGAAACCATTTTTGTCAAAATCAACAAGTCCAACGCCGTGCGCACCGGGACGCTGTCCTACGGGGTGACGTCCTGTGACCCCAGCACGCTGCGCCCCAGTGACCTCCCCTATAACCCCGAATCCCTGGTCGACCGAAAGGAGTTCTGGGCCATCTGCCGGGTGCTGGTGCCCCTCCAGAGCGGAGACATCCTGGGATTTATGGTGAATTCTGATGGGGAGCTGCACTTGAGCCACAATGGTACCGGTATTGGCATGCAGGTCTGCGCGGACTGTTCCCAGCCCCTCTGGATGTTCTTCGTTTTACACGGCGCCATCATGCAAATTCGGTTGCTGGGTATGTTGGACCCCCTTTTTCCAAACCTTGTGCACGAGAAAGCAATAGGGGGGGATACATCATGGGAGAGGGAGTGAGCGGCTCCCTCCCTGCTCTAGGATGAGGTGCAAATTTTGGTTTTATAAAAAGAAAAAAAATGCAAAGGCACAAACATAGCATATGGGTATGAGTTACAGGACTTAACCTCCTTGCCCTTCTGTAACACCCGTCATGTGATGGTCTCAAAGCTCTTTTCAGATAATGAATTAAGCCTCAGGGACCTCCATTAAAGTACAGATGAGTCATCACTGACCTAGGAGGAGCAAGGAGGGCAGAGGAGAGCTGCTTTGGGCTGAGCTAATCTAAGGCATAGCCAGCAGGAGAAAAGGGATTGGATGCCCTTTTCTGTGTGTTAGATATCTGGGATGATGGACTCCGAAATGAGGGGTGCCCTTGCTTTCCCCAGGCTTGTATGTGAGAGGGAAGCCAGCAAGCAGAGAGGAAACACAGTGGTTCACAGAGCATGGCACTGACCATCTCAACAGGAGAAAGGTTTCCTTGCCCTCCAGCCCTTTTTAAGGCAGTATAGCTCACACAGGTTGATAGACCTCTGAAGAGCTGGCCTCCTGGTATTTTTGCTGGTTTTTCAGCTCTTTTAGCTGATGTACTTCATTGAGAGGCCACAAGTCATGGTTTGAAGGTGTGGAGGGAAAAGCTTTGAAATAACAATTCTCAGGATCAAATTTACTTTTTCATGTGAGTATATTAGACCAAACATAGGATGTGTTTGGTCATGAATTTGTACCATATCATGGTTCTGCTGGTGTCAGTATCAGACAGTGAAAGATGGATTCTGAGAACATTATGTAACTCCTGGTACCCCTCTAAATGAAGATGATTTTAAAATGCTCCTTTCTGTTTATACTGGTATACTCATATAACTTTATACTTACATTTCATTTTGCTTCAAATACTCCCCATACCTAACAGTGGAAAAAAACAAACCCAACAACCTGTCTCCCCATCAAACTCAAAAACCAACCAACATCTCCTTTTTTTTTTAGGATTTATAGACAGCCTTTAAAGATAAATTGTGGTGAACACACACACATCTGTCTGCAGAGTCCAGTTCACCTTAATATGCAGCATGAAATGCCTTGTATAATTTGTTTGAAGTTGACCACAGGCCTCTGCTGTGAGTGTTTTGTGGCTGCTAAAGGCTCATAGATGACAAATGTAATGCTGCAATTTATTTCCAGGAGCCTGAGACTCAATCCCTGCTAATTCAGCATGATTACATTTGATGTGGGTAGTGTACATAATCCATGGTTAGCTCTGCTCTTCACCAACATGTCATTGTGATAATGGTAGGTGAAGTCAAACAGAGCCCAGTAAAGCAGGAGATTAAATGCTCCTGCGTACATTAGAAGGAAAACACACTTAGGTCATTGAGCTGCTGGTAAAACTAAATCATTGACCAGTGCTTCTTTTCATATGAGATCACTAATTCTGGCAGTTTGGCACAGAGCAAGCAGCCTGTTTGCAATGGGCTCTGAAACAGGGCAGCAAGGAAGTGTCTCCCCAAGAGGGACAGGATCACATCCTCATACTGAATTTGGCACAGCATGGACATGAACACAGACTTCCTGTGTAAACCTCCTGCTGTGCATGCCTTACAAATGTCCTCCCTGCCTGATCACAAGTTCAGCCCAAACCAGTACATCCCCAGTGCATGTTTTAGATAAATCTACATTTGGATGCATGAAATGAAATGAAATGAAATGAAATGAAATGAAATGAAATGAAATGTGCATAGTTGGGAAACCCCTTACTTATTGTGTTTGTGACCAGGACTGGCTTTTCTGGCCTCGGTCACTGGAAAAGAACCTGAAAATGGGCTATTGTTCCTTAGTGAGATGTAAGTGAAAAGAGCTGGACTTGCTGACCATGCCTCTCTCAAAGAAAGGGTAGACCCTGCTGAGTGTACAGCTTTATCCACATCAGCTTGGGCAGCAAGCTGCTATCTCCAAGTTAAATGCTATGAAATTGGAACTTGCCTGTAATTTTTAACAGGTATTAAAATACAAATAGACCTTTTCATATGTATATTTCCAGTATAACAATGCTGGGAGCAGTGCAGTCCCAGTATCAGTACAGTATCAGTGTAGTGCAACTGCCCAGAGAAAAGCACTAACGCTGTTCCAGCTGCATCTCTGCAACTGCAGTAATTACATGGATCAGCAATATCCTGACAGAAGGCAAAGAAAATAATGAACTCCCACCTCTTACTATTGCAGTTTTATTAGGGAGGTGATGTGCACTGTTTGCACTGCAGTGGAACAGATTATGGTGCTTGCCATAATATCTGTCTTTATAATATTAGAAAATGTAAGAAGAATCTAAAGTGTTCATCTTTCTAATGACAAGCTCCATCTTCAGAATGCAAACAAGAGTAATTTTATGAGATCTGTCTTTTGTAATTTGAGCTTTATATCACAGCAGAAGACATTTATATTCATTTTTTTCTAGTTTTAATAGAAAAAGTGAAGTTACATATCCTTGAAAGAAATGAGACACAAATACTGCAAAAGGCATAATTGGACCAAACCTATCCTAAATAGCAGATGTCGTTCTGTTTCTGGGGTGCACCATTAAGAGATTAACCAAAGTGATGTTACACAATGTTAAAGGAACATCAGCACTACAGCTGACTATAAAATGAAATTAAAGTTGCTGGGTTTGCTTCTTCTCCAGCTTTTTGGTTTTGTTTGGAGAATGGACAGCCACTTTTGCACCTAGAGAAGGTTTATTTTTGACTTGGAGAACAAGATGACTCCAGGTATTGATCACTGGATCCTGTATTTCATGCCTGGACATTATTTATTTGGTCCTGATGCAGAGCAGGAGCAAGCTCAGGTCTGTGCTGGCTTGTGACTTTGCCATAGGAGCTGACATTTGCTGACGGCAGTTATTCCACAGTGCTGGAGATACAACATTTATTTCCTAATACTAGGACAGACCACCTCTACCCGGGCTGGTGATCTTACAGAACTCTGTAGGAGAGGAGGGCAGTGTGGGGTTAGCTGGATAGTAAGGAATTCTGACTTCTGTTTTCCTCTTATCAATTTGGCATGGTACACTGGCAATATATTTGCTGTAAGAAAATAAAACAGCCGAAAATAAAGATGAGGTCAGAAACACTATTATTCTTCATGCCATCCTAGCAAAAGTAAAATAAATTAAACCCAAGCCCCACGATAATGCAGTGAGAGGCCGCAGTCATCTCTAGGGGAGGAGGAAGAATGTCAATTTGTTTCAAAGAAAAGTTTAAAAGGCAACTTGACCACATGGAGGAAAGATAAATGAAAGAGAAGGGCACTTTAATGTAGCAGATAATAGCATAAAAAATATCAAGCTGCTGGGAAATGAAGGGACACAAATTTAAATTAAACATAAATGAGGGTAATTAACTATGGGAACCAGCTATTGAGGGAGACAAGAGATCTTTTTTGTCAGGGAAGCTCTTCTAAATATTTTATATGTTAAGTGCTGGTCTTAATTTAGTAATTCTGGGGATTATGCACATAAAAACAACCAAAAAGAAACCCAGATCGTTAGGCATGTAGAAATGAAACAGTCTTTGTGTATCCTTTAGGAATTTCATTAGTTCAGGCTTGGATTGGTTTTTTTCAGGCATCATTCCTGTATAGTCAACAAAACCAGCCTATTAAATTTGATTTACTGCTCTCAGCTTTTGCTGGTAAGCATTTCAGCTCACACACAGTTTTATTGACAGCTCTGAAAGGTTGAAATGAGCCAGTCTGGATACAATGGTCTGGTTTTGGTCAGGTTTTGGTGGTGTAATTCATTTATGAAGTTAAATTGATTGACCCCATAAGGTTTCAAAATGTATGACTCATGTCTGGAGAAGCTATCACAGCAATAAGTTTATACATTTAATGTTTGAGGATCCAAATGGTTGGGGATATTCTTTCATTTTCTTTTGTCTCTGAGTTGAATTGGCAGCATGTAAAACATCTTCCTTCATCTCCTTTTTTTTTTTTTTTTTGGTGGTTTCCCTTGCGAATTTCATCCTTTCCAATAATATTAAAGCTCTCTTTTGGGCAATGAAATAACATGTTCCATCAACAGTCATACTAATGAAGCCAAGTTGCCAACTTCTCTGTGTCCTTTCTTTCCATGCTCTTCAATAACTCCAGCCCCACCAGAACAGCTGCACAATAGAGCAGCTTTCTGGATGTCTCCTAATGTTGGCCAAGAGCCAGCCCTAGGCCTGAAAAAAACAACCCAAGAGCCAGCATTTGGTGTGGGTAGGTCTGAATTCACATCCATGCTGGATAAATGCAGTATGTGGGATACCTTCCCACCTCCTTTACCAAGGACATCAGCTGGGGCTCCTGCTTAGCTGCCCATTGAAAAATATTTAGATATCAATTGTTGATGAGATTTGCATCCTTCTTTCAGACTTTCTTGAAATGGGACAATGTGCTCAAAACTCAGGGGGTGAGGAAGAAAGATTTGACATGGAACTTGCAGAAAAAACAACTCTGTGTCCTCAGTTCCTTGGGATTTCCGACAACAGCAGTGGGCAATGGACCAAATTGGAAATTAGTTCAGCAGAGTACTGTGGGACACAATTTGCTGGCAAAGGGCTCTTTAAATCAACAGTGAAATTTGATCTGAAGTGGCCTCGGTGCCAGTCTGAAGGATTGCCAGCTGCAGTCAGTCCCAGTTACAGGCAGGCTTATTCAGAGCTGTGCCCATTATGACTCTTACTGGTGGCCAGACTTAGCACCCTGGTAGTGTTGCCCTTGTTGAAATAGCCCTTTTTTTTCCTGGGGCTGACTGGAAAGTCTTGAAACATCATGGATGAACAGAGTAGTGTCTTGCTTAGGTGTCAGAGAGCAATGGTTTCCCAGGGGGAATTACTTTGTCTCCTTCTGTGATGTTCATCACACTGCCCTGTCTGGTTTTCCTTGACTTTTGCTATATCAGAGGTGAGTGACCAGCTCACCACAGACCAGTGATGATTCACAGGCCATTGGAGACTGCCTTCTCCTTTCTAAACAGTATTTTTTCTCTGTACCCCTGAATCCCTCAATCTAGCTGATTCTGTTCCTGCAACCACTGTCTCCAGTGTATCCCCAAGGGAGACTTTCTCCTCTTTTCTCTTGTCTCTGCTGTGGCACTTGTCTGGCCTGATCCTCCTAAAAATCTTTAGGTCTTCTCGGGAGATGATCCTATCTTACCTTGTCTTTCCAGGCTTTTGTCCATTCCTATGTAAAGCAGATTTTTTATCCTGTGGTTGTTCCTTGGCTGCTGCAGGACTCCAGCATCCCATGGCAGATATTCTGTCCCTTCCAAAAAGCTTCTCCTGTCTGGGTGCACTGGGTGCACTTTGCACGTGCAATTACTGCAGTGAGCACACAAAATATTGAAATGGTATTTGGTATGTGCATTTCTTACACACACTGCCCATAGCACAGACTGTAGGTAAGTTTGTAGAAAAGTATCTCACACAGGTGAGGAGCATCCAGGATCTCGGTCCTCCAGCTCTGAGTTTAGAAGCCTCTCCTGTTTGAGAGAAGATAGTTCTTGGCACTAGCAAATCACGCCCCCTCATCTCTATCTCTGAGGTGACCAGTACATTATCTGTTTGGAATTTTGATCCTTCTCCACCTTGGTTCATTCCAGTGATGTGGAAGTTGTTGAGTTAAGCACAGCATAAGAGAAGCCTGATAAATGCCTAGACATTATTGCACAGAAATGCATGTAATGAATATCTTCCTTGAACAGACTCTCAATTAGATATGCCCCAGAGTTCTATCTTCCATGTTTTTATTTGTATGGAAAATGGCCTAATTTAAGCTTATTGGGATCTAACAGGCCCATGTGTGTCATTTAACAGCCTGAAATTCCTATGCACTGCAGGATACAGGGTATTTTATGGTGTTACAGAGACCGGGGGAAGGAGGAGAGTTAATATTCTGTGCCTTCTGGAAGGCAATCCACTTGTATTAATTGATGCCTCATCATAAATACTCCTGTCATGTATGGTTTGCTTTCATTCTGAGTGAAGTACACGTTACTGATGGTGAGTTGAAATAGCTGCAAAGAGCATACAGCATCCTTAACTGCTGGGCTTGATTCTAGCACTGCTCAGAGATCTCCATCCACCTCTTGTTTTATATTCATTGTTTCAAAGGAGAGTTAGCACAAAGAGAAGCTGCTGTGTGAGAGAGGACAAGTTGTAACTTGGGCCTTGGAAAACTGGAGAGGTGGATGCAGTTAAATGCTTGACTTCCCTGTGGCCAGTGCCAGCAATGTCAATGTTAAAACCTGCTTGTGGCACCTTTGTACCATACACTGAAGATCTCATCACACATGACACATAATTAACCTGCACTTGTCATAGGTGGTGAGTGATGTCAGCCTGTGTTCTGAGGTGTGAGCTGGCATCCGAGTAAAGGCTGGGTAAAGTAAACACACCTCCTCCAGCAACAGCCACAGGGCTCCCAAATATCTTGGCCTCTGCATATTCTCCTTGACGAGAGCAGGAACTGTTATCATCATTAGCATAAGAAACAGTTACTGGCTGCAGTGAGATTTTCATAGTGAGGTATAGATTTCCCTTATCTCCTAACACCTCTGTCTTCCTACAGTAAATATACAGGATATGGGATTCCATACCAGCCTCTTTGCCTTTATCAGGACAGATAAAATCTGCCTATTCTTTGATCTAACACTGGTGTGAGTTAGTTATTCTGGCTACTGTGAGAATCTCATAGCAGACTAAACTCTTTCTTTGATTCTTTGTCAGATCCCTTGGCATCCAGCAGTGCCCATGGAAATCCGTAGAGTGCTGGCCAAGTAAAGTGAAAGTATTTGTTTCCTGTATACATCTACCAACCTATTTATACCTGTCCTTCCCAGAAAAGCACAGAGCTTGGAGGTGCTGGGTTAGGCAGCAATTTTCCTTTTTCTCACAGAACTACCTTTGCTGTGGTCTCCCAAAGAGCTTTGATTTGCTTTTCTTAAACAAGATGAAAGCACCAACTCTCATTTTTTGTGGTTTCAGCTACTTAATCCAGGCTTCTTTTTTCACCTCATCTTGATATAAGCGCGTGCCTGGCTGCTTTGTTGCTCTAGTATTTCTCAGGTTGAGAGGTAGAGCTCCAACTCTTTGACTAGTTCACTTCAGTTCAGCCAGACATTCATTGCATGGTGTCCATGCCCTCAGGATTTTGCAGGATCTGAATTGCAGAGTGACCACTGAACTTCACCTGTCAGGTCAAGAAAGATACCCTGTAAGTTTGCCATGTGCTCTTTGCTTCCAGGGAACAGACTGGGTTTGGGCTGTGAGAGCTGCTGAATCAAAAATCAAATGCCTGTGGATTTGGAGTTTTCATGTTTCCCCTGCTCAGCTGGAGTGTGCCTGTTACTGCAGGAGGGTAATAGATGTGCTGGTGCCCTGCTGCCCTTCTGGACACAGCAGACAGCAAGGCTCCAGTAAAGCCATAAAGTACACTCCTTTTCTGTTCCTCATGAAAGTCTGAACTGTTGTTCTCCATGTGGTTTGGATCTAACTTTTACTTCCTCAAACAGTGGTTGTCTGACGCCCATCTGCAAACACAGACCTTATGGTTTTGCATGCAAAATCTGCCAGGCTGCTTTTTTGACCTATTTCCGGACATTTCTTTAGCATAATGCTAAATCTCTTATGTTTTCATGGGCCTGTGAAGGACAAAATGTATTATTGTTCTATTCAGAACAGTTTTTCAGTCCTTCAGGAAATACTTGAATGCAAAAAAGCCCATGGATCATCAGCTGATGTGGGTCACCAGGTACTGATGTACCTGAGAGGCAGAGGCTGGGCTCTGAGAGCGTGTTTGGCCAAAAACCATTGAGCTCAAGGGGAAGGAAACTCTGGTTTCTGGCCAGGGCAGTATTGTTCCCATCACCGTGGGAACACAACAAATGCATGTGTAAATACATGTATTTTACAGCATTCAGAAATGATGGATATGCTCACATCCTTCCCTAACATTACCGTTGATTTTTAACACCACATAACCAGGTGGCAACAGGTGCTTTGTTCTTTTGTTTTAGCATGATGGATTCAGAAGTCCCTGTTGGGCCAGACCTGAGTGGCCCTGGGGAACAGAATAGCTCTCCTGCAACCTTGGCTGGAAGCAAGAAAATCTGAAGAGAATATGGATGCTCCAGTATCTAATATCCAGTCACAGTAACATCCCAGCCCACTCACTCTGGAGTAGCTCATGTATTTTGGGACAGACCTCCTAAGGGTGATGTTCACTCAAGGAGCTCAGATCCCACATTTGTGTCAGATTTTTGAAAGAACCTGGATCCTGTTTAGAAAACAAAATAAATGGCCCTGATACACTGAGAGTGTTAAATATGAGAAAGGGTATTGAACAGTTTTGGAGACAGGGTAAGAATTTTAGCTGACAAACAATCTGTCTCCTAACAAAGGGAAATCACGTTGAGGGTTTTAAAAGGCATCTAATTAACTATGTCTGTCAGGTACCCAGTGCTCACTCGACTGAAATTTATGAGAAGTGCAGAGATCTCTTGAGCTCCCTTAAATATGCTGCAGCCAGACCTGAAAAGCTGTACTAACCTTTTCCACTGTGTCCTGGAAGCTCTGGGGCCCGTGGATGCATGGAACAACACTGAAAATCTGTGACTGCTATTGATAATTACCTGATATTTATTATCTGTCCTATTCATGCAGCAAGTGTGTTATGAAAGAGAAGGGGCTGTCAATATGCTCCACATGAAACACAGCATATGGGCAAGTTACTATGTTGCATAAGACTTTACGTTCCTTAGAAACTATGGAAGGAGGCTTCTGTACTTTGTCTTTTAGGAATAATGTTTACTTAAGCTTCTGGAATAGTTGTCAAGATGTTTATGGGTAAAGAAAGCCCATAAAAATGTTGAAGATCATCAAACTACGTGGACTGTGAGTTGTATAGTAGTGGTCACTCACTGACTGCCTTCTGTTAGCCAGGAAAAACAAAGTTTAAGTTGGTTGGGTTCAAAGGGGGGAAAAAAGAATGATTCTGGAGTGCAGACGACTGGTTCTGCATTATTGTTACAGAAATGTATGTAGAAATAATATTTTTTATAAAATAATTGAGGGGGAGAGTTAATTGAAAACTGTATTTTTAGGGAGCTTTGACTGTGTCTGGTCTTTTTACCATTGTAAATCCTCCAGCAGTACAGCTCTCCCCAGACAGCTGCCATTAGGAGAGATGCTTGGAAATTGGGACAGCCTCAGGAGATACCCTGGAGAGTGGATTCCAGTGTTCTGGGAAATCACCCTGTTCACCACAAGAGATACAGAGAATCAAAAGCATCTCTGAGAGCCACAGCTGCTGTATTTTGGTCACAGGATGTTTTATAAAAGGGCAGTTATGGATTCAGATAGCTACTCTCAAAAACTGTAAATGCTGTACAGGATCCCAAGAGATTACTAACTTCACCTTCCCGTCCTGAAAGAGCTGTAATGATGGAGATGCCATGGTCTCCCTGGGAAGCCTGATGGCGTTACAGTGCTGCGCTATCTACATAATGTCTAACCTTAGCACATTAGGAGTCTGAACTCATGATGTCTTGTCTTACCCAGAACATCCATGAAGAACAGATTGTTTCTTTACTTCATTCATCAAGCTGTGAAAAATGTTGCCATATAAAAACCATAGAATCATACAATGTTTTAGGTCAGAAGGGATCCCATGGAATTGCCTAATCCAGCCTCCTGCTCAGAGCAGGGCTAACTTCCAAGGTAGCACAGGACTTTGTCCAGTTGAGTTTTGAGTATTTCTAGGGACAAAGATACCACAGTGTCTCCAGCCTCCTAATCAGGAGGAGGGTGACCCTGATTGACTCAGCCTTTTTGTAACAGGATGGTATTGTGTTATCTCTGATTATCTCTGCTTAAGTGCTGCATTTTGCATTTGATCATATTGAATACCATACCATTTATTTCTGATCTTATTTCAGGTTTGGCAGACCATTCTGAATTACAAACCTTTAGCACACTAGCAGCCTTTCCTGGCATGATGTTGCCTGTACATTCCATGGTAAAGCTCTCTTCTGAAAACATGACACTTCTGAAAAAATAACACCCACTTTGGTGGGTGGACATAAAGGTTCAATTTGTTTACATCTCTCTCCCTGAGCGATGACGGAAGTGTAGAGAAAGCATCAATCTGCATTGGTCTTTGCTAATAATTGGACTTTGTAAAGATAAAACAGCAAATGGAATTGATTCAAAATCTATTTAAGGGTGATTCCAGTGTGCTCAGCACGTTTGAGATCAAGCATGAGACAAGTTAGCAGCAGAGACAATTGATCTGGGGGCTTTAGAGAGAGAAAGAATGTTTAAGTTGATTTACTTAGAATTATTTAGTTTTTAAAGTCATGGTTTGAAAGCTGACTCTTGGTGGGAACTGCACACAATGAGCAAGTTTGGCCTTGAGCACATGTATCTGGTTTTAGTTAAGCCAGACTGGCCACACTCATTCCACTCTGCTCATGATCTCATTCCATGCTCCTTGTCATGGTATCTGCACACCATCCAGCAATATATTAAAGCATGAGTAACGTGTCTTATGTTGATTATTCTGTCACCAAGGGAGAAATGTGTCTTGTCTGGTAGGGAACTCAGATTGTTTTAAACAAAGCTCTATACTGATGCTGGAGAAAAGTCAAGAGCTGCGCCTTGTATTAGGAAGAAGAATTGGCAAGGTGTCTCCTGGCCCTTGGGAAAGGCCATTTTGGGACTCAGACCAGCTACAACCAGAGAAAACCATGGTTCCTGCACTGCTGAGCTCTCTGTGCACCGTGGAAAGGCCATTTGCCCTGCTGCCAGCATGCTTCATCAGCTCATACGCTGTGATACTTGGGGCATCTCCAAATTCTCCTGTTAGTCCAGGAAGAGAAATGCTCCTAACAGTCTTTATTTTGCCTTTAATGAAATGACCAGGTTGGTGTTAGAAAGGCAATGTGCTGTGTGTCAGCCGAGTGGAAGAAATGTCTCCAGGCTGTAGGGAGGAGAGGGAAGGCTTGAAGAACTTGTTCAGCTGCTCAGTGTTCATATTTGTGTGTGCAGTGAATGAGCTGAACCCTGTGCCCCTGCTGGGCCTGTGTTCAGTGTGTGTTACCACAGGGCAAGTTTTCTGCTTCAGTCATCTGTCAGACTGGAGGGGAAGGGCTCTTACTAGTAGCTGTCATTAGAGGCTGCATCTTTGCTTATTTACTGAGCTGAACTCCAGCCTCAGCTCCAATCTGTGTGATAAAGAAGGTATCTCTCTTCAGTATCTCAAGTGTGAGAGCTCCAAAGCCCTTTATAGAGTCTAATTTAACTTCAGCCTGTGCCGGGAAGCAAAGTGCTCCCTTTTTTTGGAGAGGGGTGAAACTGAGGGACTGAAGGCCGAGGCTAATTGCTTCTTCTCTCATACACAGTCCTCAAAACAGATTTTGACTCAAACATGACCCCTTCCCAGTTCCTGTGTTCCACTTTCACTGATCAGTCTTGTTCTGCTAAAAAGAGTGAGAAAATCTGTGCTTTTGCTGTTTTGCACAATCCACACCTGGCACTTGCAGTCCCTGTCTCCCAGGTTTGGTCAGTAGCCGCCCTGCAAATAGGAATTGAAGGACCTTTCTGGCACATGGGGATTTTTCTGACCTCCTACTGCTGTGTTTTCTCTGGAGAATAGTCTCCAACTCATTGAGGACACTGTGGATCTAAACTCTCTATGTCTCTGGCTCCTTATATGGTAACATGAAGAAGTCTCAGCATTTTAGTTCTGATTTGGAGTTACCCTGGTTGTCTTCTCAGCTGGGGAACTAGAAACTTTAAAACCTTAGGCAAGCTGGTTCTTACCACAAGGAAACCATCTCTTTAGTTCAAGCACGTGTGTGCTGCAGTCTCACCACTGGCTTAGCAAAGACCAGGCTGCATTGGCAGCAGTGAAAGTCCCCTACAAACCTTTGCAGAAGGTAGTGTTATAAGCATTCCAGTTTTTTTGTTTTTCTCCCCCTTCTGGAAGGGCCTTTAAGATATGTGTTGTTTTAACAACAGAAGACAGAGGCTGAAATGGAAGGAGTATGCCAGACAGGCTGTGGGACAGAGGTGGCTTCACTGGCAGAGAGTACACTAATATGGAGTTGATGATGGGCAGTGAGAGCTGGAAGTAATGGAGCTGGGCACATCTAGAAGAGACTGGAAGAAGCTTTGCAGTCCTGAGCCATCACATCCAGACGTGCAAGTGGAGAAAACATTCCTGAATGAGGGAGAGGTGTCCTTGTTCACCCTAGATCCAAATGCATTTTGGTGACTTACCCCTACCTCGACAGAAGCCACCCAAGAAAGAGGCTGAGCAGTGAGCATAGCTAAGGTTTCCTGATTGCCAGACCCTCATGTTTGTTTCTGGAAAGTCCTTGAGTGACTTTCCATGAATTTATTGAAGCCTGGAGTGGTGCAGTTTTGCACTAGGTTAGCAAAGAGTGCTTTGACAAAGTGATGTATTCTTGTGCTGGAGTCCAGCCCACCCTTCCGCAGGCTGTGAACTCTACTGCTACAAGCCTGTGGCTGGCTCTAGTACTGGGGGCATATACGAGCATGAAACCACATGGGAAGTAACTGCACTAAATGATACGAGACACATTCGAGGGCAGAAACAAAGGGTTATGGTAGCTGAGTGAGCTCCAGCAAATTTCAGAGGTTATGGGAGTTTGATGTCTCTTCAGGACCAGCTGCTAGCATTAAAAAAGGCAAATGAGGATTCTTTTATCTCCTCCCTAGATTTCATGCTGATGAGACCAGTCCTGTCAAGCACTGAGAACTGCAACCCCTGCCATGTATCCCCAGTGCCTTGTCAGCCTCAATTTTTAAAAGTAACCATAGATTTCTTTCATGGCACAGGTTCCACCATATTAGCAGAGCGACTGGGATTGTCGACACCGAGCTCACCCACATCAACACCCAATTCCCCCACCGTCCTCTGCAGTGGTGTTTCTGGCCCCTTATTGTCAACGTGTGGCTCTGGCCCCCTCTGCAGCTCTATCAGTGGTAAGAGTGGTGGGATCCCCTGCTGCCTTTCCTTTCCCTCCCTTCATAGTCTCACACTTGTCTCCCAGAAGGGCTCAAAAACCACAATAATCAACAGAATATTATTATCCCATCAGCTCCCCTGGGGAGGAAGGGAGAGCTTCTGCAAGGGCTATTTTCAGTCTGTTTTATGTGGAAGCTGCTTGGATGCCTAGACAGCAATATTTCTCTAACCCTTTTCATCGTGAAAGCTCCCAAGGGAAGCAGAGGATTTTCTGCTGCATGCGTGGCCCTGTGACACAGAGCTCCTTCTGGAGAGCTGTGTGGCACTGACACATCTCACACAAGCTTGGACTGGAGCTAAAGGTCTGCCTACACCTCCCCTTTCTCCCTCCACACACCTTCAGTAAAACACAGTATTGCTATTTCTGATGTGCCAGTGAAGCAGAGTGATAGATAAATGCACATGCAGTAAAAAAGTGTCGGCTGTTCTGCAGCAGTTTTAAAACACTTGCACAATCCCAAGGCATTGATGGTGGGATACATAACTTAGCAAAGCCTTGTTGCATGGGAACAGTGTCTCTTGGCTTGCTCTTCATGGGCAGCGGACCCCAGGAGATGTACCTTTTTGCTCCCTTCAGCCTTGGCATGTGAACCAGGACTTGGTGAGTAGGACAGCAAGTCACAGGAAGGAGCCCTGGTCCTGGAGCATGCATTTCTGCTAGGTTATGGTTCCTCCCTCTGTGGCTGCAGGGCAGAAATTACCTCGGGATGTCAGGAAGCAAGAGGAATGAGCATGTTTTTTTGTGTTGCAGGCACAGCTCCCAACTCTCCAAGCAGCTTGCCTGAGTCACCCATCTCTCCGTCTGTCTCAGGGCCCTGGGGAGATGAATGCACCATCTGCTATGAGAACATGGTAGACACAGTCATTTACTCCTGTGGACACATGTGTCTCTGCTATTCATGTGGGCTGAAGCTCAAGAAGATGGCCAATGCCTGCTGCCCCATTTGCAGACGGGCCATCAAGGATATCATCAAAACATACCGCAGCACTTAGAGCAGCAGCAGATGCTGTGGTGGGGACTGGGCATGTGGGGAGGAGGCTGTGAAACAACACAGGCCTTGGTCTTCATTCATCACCCAGGAGATTCAAAACCCATCACCCACCACCACCCTGACCTCCTCTTCCATGGACAACAGATGAGACAAGCTTAGACGCTGCTCTTCTACCCCCCAGGCAAGTCCTGAGGCTGAACTCCAGTGTCAGGGAAGTTGCGATGGACTACTCTCCCTTGTGGATTTTAAACTTTATCTCAAAAAAAGCCAGCTGGTGCAATCATCCCTTTCTACACCATGCACAGCAGAGGGGAGTCTCCACTCTTTAGCATAGACAGCAAGTGGTAAAAGGTTCAGTGCTACACATCTCCTTCCAGAGGCACCCCACATGCAGAGACAGTTTTGCAGAAGAGAAGAGCAACGTGTGTTTCTGTGTACAACCAGCCAGACCAGAGAAGGCTCCATAGAAAGGATGGAGCAAGGCAAGCATTGACCCAGCAGGAGTGGTGCAGTGAGCACACTCACAGCAGAGAGGCTGGGGCCAGTGCAGAAAAGAACCCAAGATTTGGGAAGCAAAACCCACCCAATATGTGCAGACAGAAGAGCAGACCCATGGCAGTCCCTTGAGGTCTGTCCCCAACTCCTCCATTGCCATTCTCTGACAGAGGCTTTCATGGTGGGCTTGGTAATGAACACTGGCAACAGCTCTGCTCCCTCCCAGCAGCGTCAGCCACCTCCTGTCACCACCCCGGGGCATGACGAGCGGCTCTCGAACCCCACCACCAACCTGCTGTGGTCTCCACGCAGCACAAAGGATTCAGCAGCATCTCTTCTCCCACGGGCCTGTGGGAAAGGGACACAAAACTCCCTCGCCCTTCTCCCCCTACCATCCAGACAGCACTTGTGAGGAAAAAACCCCAGCCTCACCGGGGAAGAATGTATAAACCCACACATCTGTGGGTTACCTTTACTGGTAACTTTATCACTGTGCTTTAAGACAAAACCAGCCAGGTGGTACTCAGCTCTTCACAGCCACGCCAGCAGGACACAGCTGTCCTTATGTGTTAGGAAGTAAGGAATGAGAAAAAAATAACTCGAGGGGTTTGCTTTGCTTTGGTTTATTTAAACAAATATCCTTCTCTCCTGCCTGAGTCAGGAACTTGGCTGTGCCCAGCAGGGACAATGGTGGCCCCCATGGTTCCCATGCAAACAACTGCTGCTCTGCCAGAGCCACAGGTGTGCCCAGGGCTGCTGGCCCTTGGGTCTGGCCTGGGTGGCTTGGCAGCAGTAGGAGCTGTCTGCCTCCCTTCCCAACCCATCCTGAGGCCTTCTTGGGCTGCAGGGGAGGGAGGGGCTGTGTCTGGGTCCTGAGAGGGGACCAGGGCTAGGGCGCCACGGCAGTGGAGTTTGCCCCCTCCACATCTGGCCATCAGGGAAGGCTGTAGAGTCACACCCTTCCTGCTGAGCTTTTTCTTGCACCTGAGCATTTAGCCATTGATGGGATGGGGGAGAGCAGCGTGGTGTAAGGGGTAACAGCATTTAATGCACACATGCACTTGCTGCAGGGTACATCATGCCCCCCCAGCAGCAGGTGGGTTTTTGCCACCCACACTGGCAGAGACTGCTCCATAAAACACCTAGAAAACACATCCTTGCTCTGTCTCTCAAGGAGATGCAAAAAGAGACTACTCACTGGGGAGCACATTGTAGAGCCTTTCTCTGAAGGTGCCACCATCACTGCAGCCTACCCAGGGGTCTGCAGCTCCCTCCAGCCTGCCCTGCAGGCAGCGCAAACTTGAACACTGATACTCTGGGTGACAGGGATTTATGTTATTTCCTGGCATACCTCTGATATCCAACCCAAACCCAGCCCTGTCCCCTGGGCCAGCTGTCAAAAGCTCCAGAGCCCGTGGCTCCCATTCCCAGATGCCCTCTCTCACTAAGGGCAGGGGGAGGCCAGTTGGCACAACCTGGGGGAAGTCAGAGCAGCCCTGCAAGGAGCACGGCTGGTCCTCAGGCACACAGCCAGCTCCAGCTCTGACCAGCACACATAGGGAGCTTTTGTCAGTAGTTACACAAAATCCAGTGCAAAGATTTCAAAAAGGAGGAACCCAAGGGGTAAAAAGGTGTTGATGAACTAGTGGATGTGGGGAAATGTGCAATAAGCAGCCTCCCGAGCCTTCACCACACCAGTGGGACCAGTCCCCCTCCAGGGAAAGCTAAGGGGTAAATTTTATTTTTCAAGAAATTCCATCCATGGGTATCAGTGCAGTGGTGTAAATTCCCTTTTCACCTTTTGAATTGAGAGTGTTTTAATATATTAACTGTGTTTGTTTTACTGTGGACCAAACTCTAGGAGTTAGGAGAAGCTGAAAGCTCCCCCAGCATCTGAGTTCACAAATTGGGGTTCAGTCCTACCCCTGCATAGGCTGGCCTCCAGCTGTAAGCAGGGACAAGAAAAAGGCTCTCTCCAGGGAGGAAAAAAAAACCAACCAGCAAAACCAGTAAAAATAACAAAAATCCTAATCTTTTGTTTTGTTTGACTGGTGTAGGTTCCCATGTACCTCTGTGTTGTGTCATCTGCATTTCATTGCTTTACTTTAAGATGTTTTGTGTTCTGTTTAAAGACAAGAACAATTCATTGTGAAAAATTGGATAACTGTGATTGTGAATAAAGTTGATTTAGATATCCTGCAGCAGCATGGGTGACCGAGTATTTACCGCTTCACAAGAGCAGCAAAACATGATGGCCAGCACAGGGAGAGGCAGAGGTAAAAGCAAGGGTGGCATGAGAACTTCTTGCTGAGGGGGAGCGGGGTGTAGAGATTTCCAGCCTTCCTTTAGTGCTTGAGGATGGGAGGGCACTGGGAGGTGGATATTCACATCGCCTTGGCAGACACCACACACACGTAAGGAGCAAAGGAAGTAAAAGCAAGGGCTAACAGCATTCCTGAAAGCTTAGGCCCCACACTCCTGAGCCTCTTCATGCCCTCCCCAGAGAGAAGTCACAGCTTCTTTACTCTCACTGCCTTATTTACAGTCTCTTCTGTAACCACAGAAAAGCGCCATCCACAAGCACAAGAAAGAGAACGTGTGCTGTGAGGAAACCCAGGACATGCTGCTCGACCTAGGAGGGGGCAGGTAGGGTGGCTGAAGACGAGACAGAGCAGTTCCATCCCAGCCCTGAACTGAGCAACATGTTGAGAATCTGTGGTCTGGCCAAGCGAGACGCTGAGGTAAGATGCAGATGCTTCCTGAGTACGTAGCAAGGGACACAAAGAGCCAAAGGGAATTTGGATTCTCCAGAGGTCATGCCAGTTCCCTCAAAACCCAATCCTTTGCTGCTGGTATCTGCTCAGGAGCAAACCTACAATACAACAAATGTGAGATTTTCTCCTCATCATTTTGTTCAACTATTTAGTAGATGAGAGACTATCCAGATCGTGCTCTTGTCACAGGACGTATTTAAGGTGGCACCTTCTCCCTCAGTGTGGGTGCTCCATCTGCCAAGGGCCAGGGACTGCTCAGGAGTGGTGTCCTCAGCCTCTCCAGCTAAAGCCATTCTGCTCTAACAGTTCCTCAATAGCCTAAAACATTCCAGGCTGGGTAAAGCAAAACCTCTTCTCCAACCCAGCTTCCTCCAACACCAGCCTGAGGAGAGCCCAGCTGTTGGGACAAGGCAAGTCTGCACAGCTGTGTGCTGCCCTCCAAGAGCTGTTCCAGCTCCTGCTTTCCCTTGGACAGGAGGACCTCTAGTGGGTCTGGAAAGCCTCCTCATTCCCTCAGGAGCAAGGGACAGGGTTGCACAACACAGAATGCCCTAGAAACTGGCGGTACTGACTTGCCCGATGTGCTGAGCCCAAGCACTGCCACGGGTTAGGGTAAGGTGAAATGCTAAGGCTCTGGGCCAAACTCAGATCTTCCCCTTCCTTGGCATCAGCAAGAGGGACCATGGCACATCTGCCAAGTTTCCCCTCTGCCAGCCTCAGCCTGGGCAGCCCCTCACTCAGCTGCCACACGCAACAGCCCCAGTGAGCTTTGCATCCTCATCTGCTGAGCATCGCTGGCGTCACCCTGCCCTGCCCCCCCTTCCTCAGGCCATCACCATCACCTCGCCACATCCAAACCAGAGCTGCCATTTCGCCTTCACTCCCGAACTATTCTCCAACCAAGACCAGCTGTGGTGCAGAACTGACCTTCCCGAGCGAGGGCATCCCGGCAGCGCGGCCCTCCCTCTGTTCCCGGGGGCTCCCGGCTGCGGCACAGCCCGCGGCGGGCGAGGAGGAGGCGGAGGAAGATGAGAAGAGGGAGGATGCTCCGAAAGTGGTCCAGGAGCTGCAGCGCTGATCCGGCATCGCCACCTGGTGCTCAATGCCCGGCCCGGAACTCAGCCCCCGCTCCTCCCGAGATCGATTTTAAACAAACACTGCAAATACACCAAAGTAGGGCCAGAAAAATTCAGTCTTGAGTGCAGCACAAGTCTGGGAGTGGTTCTCCGAGAAAAATGGGCAAGAGGGGAGCGATTAACAGTGAGTTACAGTGTACAAGGGGATAATTAGTAAATAGTGATTGCACCAACCCCAAAAACCCCTTTCAAGCTGGTTGGCTCACTCGGCACAAAGGGAAGAGGGGGCACAGTTTCCAGTCACACTTGCCACTACGTTTGTGCCCAGGACTGTGTGCTGCATCAGATTCAATTCCTGGCATCTTGCAGAGAGCTGGGGTGCCCAAACAGGACTCTTTGTGCAGCATCCACCTACATGCCAGCACAGAGGAATATCTCCAACAGTCAGGCTGGGAACTGAAGAGCTAAAAAACTCCCTGTTACCCCTCTACTATTAAATCCCTTGTTATAACCTCCTCCTCCAATATATGCCTTAAGCCACTGCCTTTGGCATCCCTGAGAGATGTCCCTGCATAAGGAGGGGACCCATTACCAGAAACTTCAGTTTTGCCCTCTGCTGCTTTGCACAGCAATCATTTTCTACCTGTTGAGCTATTTGGGCCTCCAGCCTTCAAAGACAGGTAAGAGGAGTCAGCAGTGCCCAGAAACCTTGCAGAATCAGATCTTAGTATCCCAGGCTCAAGCACCATCTGCTCTGCAAGACTGCACACAGGGCTCATCTCATCTTGCAGAGCAACTCTAATCACAGAATCAAAGGACCACTTTTGGAAAAGTACGCTTTTCTTCTTATTTTGAACCTATCCTTCTCCAAAAAATATCCTTCCTTGAGTACTGTAAACCTTAAGAACTTGCTCAACACAGACAGAAGTTGTTCAGGTTTGAGGGCTGAGGTGACTTTTCCATAAACTTGGTGGAATAGAAAAAATACAAAAATGCAGCATACAGTTACAGCTTCAGCCAGGGAACAAGACAGGGTCCTGTATCTGTGTAGCCTAAGATGAAATTTGCAATTTCATGGACACAAAAATTACAAGATATTCTGGGAAAGATAAATTCAGTAGAATTCAAGTGGAATCAAAACAGTACTGAAAAAATTAGAAGAAAAACTCCAATAAAACAAACCAACTGGATCACAATTAAAAAGGTCAAAAATTTATTTCTCCTTAGGGCATAAGAGGCATTGTAAACAAAATACCAACAAACAAACAAACAAATCACAAGTCAATTCTTACAGTCTGCAAGCATTTGAAGATAGAGTACCCTTTTCCCACCTCCCCCCGAACACTGCAAGCCTGCTCAAATGGTAACAGGCAACAATCCTGGGCCCTGAAGGTCCAGGGAGTTTTCCCATGTCCCAAGCTGGGACTAAATTTCTCACGTAAGAAGGACACTGCATCTGTTTTATTAGACACTTAAAAAAAAAAAAAAAAAAAGAGTCCAACAAAATATAAATATTACAGACAAAGATCAGATTTAGCACCACCTTTGGTCCAAGCAATCAATGAACTGGGAGATGACAGGTACAGTTTGTTTAGCAAGTCCTTTCTGCCTGAGTCTTTGAAAACATTAGAGGTTCACATTGCAAGAACTTGGTAATGTCTCTGAGAAAACACTTCTCAAATTCTGGCAGTCCCTCACAACCTCCCAGGGTCCTGCACACAGGGAGGGGGGAGCATCCTGGCTGGGCAGCAGCACCCAGGTCAGCAAAGATCACTCAGAGCACTTGGCAGAGCCCTGTGGGGCAGGGCAAACACTGTGCCAAGGGTCTGGTCCTGCTTTGGCCCACCAGAGCTCTGATTTCAGGCATGGCTGAGGACCAGGAAGAGCAGTGACAGTGTGGATCCTGATTTTCCCTTTCCACTAACATTTGCCACCCTTCACCACCTGTCAGACTGCGGCACCTGTGAGCTGCCAGGGTGGGTGATGGCAGATGCCTGGAAGGAGCTGTAGTTGCCTCAATGCAAGTTATTTCAGCATATCTGGAACATGCAAATCAGGAGTTATCAGTTGTAGGTTGCTCCAAGGCCTTTTTGGGCTCATCTTTTCCTATACAGATGTGCCCACCAGATGCAAGGTTCTGAATTTTTGCAAAGAGGTGTCACTGACCAGTTGCTGTGTCCCAGCACCACTGTATGCCAGTCACAAAGGGCCTGTGATAATCCTAGAAGAAAAATTAAGTTCATACAGCACCTGGCAATATTTTATGCTTCTTACAATTCTCTCTCCTGTAAGTGTCCAGAACTCAAATTGTCTTTTCCTTTCCTGCAGGAATTTTTGAGCCGTCCTGATTAACCATCATCAAATGCTGTTCAGTTCCAAAATAATAACAGCTCTAACAATTGCCTATAGAGAAACGCTGAGATCTACTTTTAGGCACAGTAATCTGAAGTCTTTGTTCTGCATCTTCACATGTACAATTGCCCAAGACAGATGGTGTTTCTCATTCTCTGTTGAGAGACCCATACAGAGTTTTCACCTTTACAGACAGAGACATGATTAAAATTTCCCAAACAAGCACTTGTTTTTACTTCACTGCTTTAGAACATGCTGCTCTAGGGAAAAATCCCAAACCTCAATTACTTTACATTGTTTTGCAGTTCTCTGAGCAAGCAGTTGGTCATGGCACTGAGAGGGCAGCCCCTTTGAGTGCATTCCCTGTCCCACACAGGAAACAGCCATGAGGACAGCTCTGTAATAGTTCTGGACTGGGCACTGCAGTCAAGTAAAGTGCAAATCTGGATTGAGGGGGAGATAATGCTTTCCACAGCTCATTCCCCCCACCACTGTCATATCCAGAGCAAATGAAAACATTGTTCTGTGATAATTTCATTAATTCTTGCTACGACAAAGCCACACTTCTGTTGTCCCAGTTACAGAAACAGGCCCTCAGTATGTATCAGCTAAATCCTCACAGGTCCCAGCTGATTTGTGCTGAAGCCTGAGGGAAATTTCTAGAGAGTCACTTGGGAAAAAGGAGACCTGTGTTTTCCTCACTGCTAATACATCTTTTGTGTTGGCCCACAGAAAAGTTGTTCATTTTGTTAATTAGTTCTCTAATCTGCATCCAGTCTTTACAAATGTTTACACACAGACTCAGGCATTGGTCACAAAAAGATCAGTTTTGTGCCAGTTCAAACAGACTGGGGCATCTAATCCTTCATTAACAATAACTCTTGCCATCCACGGCAAAAGATACTGTTAAGTGCAGAAAGTGTCAATTTCCTGGATTTCAGTTTTACTGGGATAACTGAGAAAGGCAATTTTTTTAAAATCATGCATATGATTTCCTTTCCTAGGAAGACCTCTCCTAGACTGACACACATCTGGACCTTTGCAGGAGTTGTTCATTGTACAAACAGTTTTATCCAATTGGTCAGCATCTCAAGTTCATTAAACAAAAACTGCACAATGCTTGAAGCTACAGTTATTATTTCTGTCTCTGGCTCACATTTGCCATGACATGCTGTGAATGTCAAGATACCTGTCACCTCTTTAAGAATTAATTAATGACCAAAAGCTTTAACATCTACCTGATCAACAGTATTCACTCCACCGCCTTCAGCGGAGCTGGATCAGAGGCCACAACAAAATACGGTTCAAAGCTGTTACCACAAAAAAGGATTTCCCCAGACTCAATATTCTTCCTCTCTTAGCTTAACTTGCAACCCAAAACAAACAAAATGGTCTCCTGCCCATACACATTCTTAAAAAAAAAAAAAAGCTCTCAGCTAATTCCTTCTCATATTTACTGCAACAGAAACCACACCAACTTCTAGACCTTTTCCCAAGCAGAACAGACAAATTGGTTCCCATATTAAAAACAAAACAAAAGACAAAAAAGTGTCACCAACTTGACCACACACACACTAAGACCAGCCACACATTTCTCTACCTCTAGTCACCGACATACTCTCCCAAGATTCCAAGCTCCCACCAGGTACAATCCCACCACCTAACCACTGAAAAATGGAGCTCTACACCAACACAGAAATGACAACAGCATCAAGTTTTCAAGGTCACATTAAGAACATCAAGCACCCAAGAAACCCACTGCAAAACTTCACTTAGACCAGGCCTAGATCCATTTTTTTTTTTTTTTCTTTTTGGTCAACTAAAAATTTGGGACAGCAAGCCCTCGAGGAGCTTCCAGTCCAGACATGTGCCATTGCTCTGCTAATGCAGAGGAGCACAATAGCTCAAACAAATTTCAGCCTTCCTTCCACCAACAGGTTTAGGCTCCCAGTAACTCACTACCCACAGTTTGCAGAGACAATCTGGGCTAATTAACAGCCCTGGAAACAGCTACAGATGTTCACAGCCATCTGAGCTGCTTTCAACAGCCACCTGGAGTTATCTGCATCTGAACTTTAGCCTAAGCAGCAATCAATCAAGCTGCTGGCAGGACTTCTCCTGATATGACATTTGATATTGAGCCTTAACTGAGGAGGCTCATCTACATGATTCTCCCTAAACACTGCTAACAGAGTAATAAGCACTGCTGTCTGCAGTTAAGGAACAGAACTGATGTCATGTGCAAGTCAGCCAGACAGCAGAAATGCACTTACTCTGCACACTACTGGCCCCACAACACTCACTTCGGACCCTCAGTACAAAAAAGTCATTGTAATGCTACACATGCTTTGCTTTTGCAACATTCCAGGTTTGAACTCATCACGAGTAATGAGCAAGACTTTTCAGCAAGCCTGTTCAGCATGACACAGAAAAATTCTCCTAGCAATTGGAAACAATTCAAACTTCCTCCTTCCCTGAAAGCCCAAGATAAGAAGTAGTTAAGTCAGCTATTCACTGAAATGCTTCATTTTTAAAAGGTTTATTTTTCTTTTATTTTTTATTTGTTCCAGTTTACTAATTGCTACAGGCTAAGCTCCAGTGACTGCACTATTCTTTTCTGACCCGCTTCAGGGGGGCAGAAACAAACCAAATTAATGTGTTCTGGGGGACCCAGAGTCAGGACACCATTCAATGCCCCTCTAGTCATCACCCAAGGATGATGATGGGATTTTGTTTATTTATGGCTACTTTCCTGGTGATCCAGAAGCAGTTCAAGAACAAGCTCTCCAACCACAAAAGAACTGTTTGCACAGAGAATGTTGCCACATTGCTTACCTTTCAGTCATCAAATACAGAGTCAATAACAGCTTTGATGGGGAATATCTGGAGAAGCCTGAAACATTTACCTAAATATTTAATGTTATATTTTAAAAATTTTCTTACAGTGTCAAGTGATTCTACCTTCCATCTGTTTTTCTCCTCCACCAAACAGAGACCAAGACAGGTACCATTGTAACCAAATAACCCTGAGCATCAGGGAAAGGTCACTAAAGCCAACATTCTTCCAGAAGCATCACTAGCACAGGGTTGTTCCTGCCAACATGGGCAGGTTGAGAACAGTCAGGCTTGCCCACTCCACCAGCTGAACCTCAGTGTATGCAAACTCCAGACACACAAACTGCCTCAACTACAACAAGCATATAACCTATGCTTGTCTTCTTTTGGTGGATTGGTGGCTTCAGGATATGGACTATCACAGTATACTAGGGAGTGAAAAGAAAATCAACTTTTCTGATAACAAAAAATCCTATCACAGAGCAGTGATGTATTTAAACCATCTTTACAGAGAAAACACCTGCAGTGTCGGACCAAATAATTCATGGCCTTATTAGAAACATATTTTTCCTCATATTTCATCTATCTCTCCCCTGCCAATATAGTTACTTCTAATTTCTTTTCTATTTTCTTTCCAAATGATCAACATAATTCCCATAATTTTAATTCAGTAACAAACAGGAGTCTCAACTCAGGACAGTAGTGGCTTTAGCTGACAAGAACAGGTCTGTAAAACGCCAGTGTGAAGCTTTAAACCAAATTTATTTATAAAAAAACCAAACACAAAACAAAAAAAATTGCACTCTCCAACTAAAAATCAACACTACCTTGATGCAAGAACAAATGAAGAACATAGTTGACGGGACCAGCCCAGCCCTGACAATATAAAATGGGGGAAACTAATTTGTTCTGACTATGCCAGCCATGTCCGCACGCAGTGCGGCACAGCTTCTGCTCCAGGAATTGCTGCAGAGTCCCAGCCCTGATGCAAGGGCACCCAAGAGAAAAGATCTCCTCGTTCACCCTTGGCACACCCTGCAAAACTGACACCCCAAAGTAGAGTTATGGGTGACTTTTTACAGACACCTGTGCTTTGCTCCAAATTGGGTCTAAGATGGAGGAGGAAAAGCAGCAACAGCAACCTACATCCCAACCCAAAGTCAGCTGACTGGGGGCTTCTGGATCTGGCCTTATGTACAGTACTTTATTTGAACATTACATACACAACAGACACGACTACAGAGCAGCACAGAGGGAGAGAAAGAGCAGCACAAACACTGGGCAGCGTAAGCAGAGGCCATCAAACAGTTCAAGTGTGTGGACACATTCCCCACGCATCATCGCAGTGCTGATCCCTGCTTCCAGCAAGCAATGAAAAGCAAATGAAAACAAAATAACTTAGACAAACATATGCTTTAGACCATCATACTGGTACTGTTAGCAGCTATCAAACACTGCACTGATACACAGCACTCCCCTACGTGGCTAAATAGCATCTGAAGCTGACAGAGAAGGAGCAGCTGGTGATGGAAAACCACCAGCAAATAGCAGCAAAGCTCCAGCTGGTTTTAAAGAGCTGCAAGATTTGCAGCACAGCGGATGATGGCGGGGCAGCACCAAGGCTAGGCAGTCCTGTGCACCCTCTGGAGGTGTAGAAGCAGAGTGCACAGAGCTTGCCTGTGCTGAGAACGGTCCATGCTGAGCACCCTCAGGGGTCTTCTGTCAGTGTAACTCTACTGATGCTCGTGGGCTTCTTGCCAGTTTAGACAAGAGCACATGAAAGAATTATGTTGGCTCCTCAAAACCAGATTCCTAATTGGTAAAGTATTAAAGGTTTTCTAAAATCATGTGTTCGTTACTATTTCAGTACAGCTGCAGAATTAAGTTTTTCTCTTTGAATGCAAAGGTCTCTGGTAACATTAAGGCTTTCTGATAATCTGAAGAACAGCAGGACAAAAATTAAACAGAAAACTGAGGTACATCCCCTCTCCAGAGTAATGAACTAGAGCCACAGGAGGTGTACTTCCAGAGCTCAGAGAGTCAAATGCTCTGGTTTTCACATTTTTCTTGCACATTACAAAAATAGTCCAGTTTTTCAAAGGTGGTAGATTTTGCTGCTACCTGTGAAGTCACATTATTTTTGACTGATGGAAGTTCTCCTTCCATTCAAACAGAATTTACGACAATACCTCTTTTGAAGAGCAAAGTTTCTGCCAAACTTTATTTAGGACCTGAGAGATCCACCTTTGCAAGCCAAGAAATATGAAATCAATTTCCAAAACATCTGTGAAATTCTGCAGGTGAGAATTAACCCAGATCAAAGGGAGACTTTTTCTTCTTAGGTTAACAATAAGGACAGAAAAGAAAGGACCTGTAAAAATATTCCCATAGCTCTTGCAATAAATACAAGTAACAATAGAGTATGCAAACTTGGGACTGCACCAGCAGAATTATTTTCCCTTCTGAAGTTACCACCAATTCTGAAGCGCAACAGAGGACATAACCAGCAGAGACAAACCAGAAGACAGAATCATGCAGGGATGACATACAGAGTGTTTCAAGCATAGCTCAGAAGTCCTGTATTGCTAAGGATGTTAATGCACATTCTATACATAATCCTGGCAACATGCAGCATAATCCTTATACTTTCACTAACAGGTGATACTTTTTTATGGAAAGCAGCCATTCCCAACCCAAGCCACCCCAGCTGTCAGTCTCTACCTACCCAAGGGTCCCGTTTTCATCCAGTTGCCCCCTCCCCTGCATCTCCCCTTCCCTAAGAGTGCATGAATAGACAATTGCAAACATTTCACACTGCACGTTCCACTCCACGTCCTGGATGAGGGGCCTGTTTATTCTATGAATATTGCACTTATCCACTCATTGGATTTGCTTTTTCTCAAGAATTAAGAATATTTGGGAAAAAATAGAAAAAATAGTAGGATACAACACAGGAAAATATGAGTTATTAACAAGCTAGCTATGAAGATCTAAAATTAAATAGTACTAGTTCTATTCTGTTAATACTAGTAATATGAAAATAATGAATGCTTTATCAAATTCCCTTGTTTTTCATATAAGATAAAAGCAGTAACTTTCTTTTTAACTGAGGAAAGCAACGAATATATATTACAATAAAATACGATTCATTAACATCTGAAAGTGATGAAAACAATTATATAATGCCTTCGTCAAACTTTATAGCATCATAATGGAAGGAGTCTTTGGGGAACACATCCACAAGGGACAAATGCATTTTTTCGCTACACCCATGCAGCTGTGAATTTCCATTTTGAAGAGTCTAGCTGAAAGACAATTCCGATCTTTCCTTATTGTGTATTTGCTATTATTGAATGCATCAATTAAAAAACTGTTGACACATCAGTTAAGTACCCCAACATGTGCTCATCATCTCTTTTATCTTGAAAGGTTTGGCTTGCAAAGGACTGGTACATATGACTAGACTCACCCGCTGCACGGGGTGACAGCTAAAACAATGAATGGGAATTGCCTCCCATGGGGAAGGACTCCTAACAAAATGCATGACTCTTGCTGTTACGAGAGAGTGTTTTGAAAGGGGAGACAAGGGAAACCAGCAAATAAACTTTTCAGGCATTATATAAACCTCAATAACGAACTCAGAAGTGCTCATTATTATTAAAGTTGCAGTATACAGCAAGACACAATTTTCACATTCTTTAATTTTGTTCTCTGGCATTGGAGTTTGGAATTTCTGCTGGTCCAAATTCAAGACTTTTTGGAAAATACCGAGTGGGTGAGAGCAAGACAGCAAGAGCAGCTGCCTCTCCCCCCAGAGGAGGGCCCCCTTCAGCTGCAAATGGCTTTGCTCAAGCCCTGCAGACTCTTCCTCCTAACAATCCGGTTCAGGAATAAACCAGAAAGAGAAATTTAAACAGTACTATTGATTTCTGCATTGAGTGTACACTGAGGTGTACCTTACATTTAAATATTGCTCTTGATCCAGTGTCAGTTCTGACAAATTTAGTAAATAAAAGGCGACGTTAACAATTTTAGAAAAGAGCTAAAACACTTCTAGCACTACACTGTCCTCTGAGTACTCTGCCAGGTTTTCCTGCCCTGCAGTCAGCTTTTCTGATGTAGCTTAAGGCCTTTCCCTCTGTTTCACAGCTAAGAGTGAAGGGCTTGCTATCTCGGGTATCAGTAGAATTGCCCAAAACTAGCTGCTCACCGATGGAAAAAATAATTATTTTCCTGATATCTCTCAGCTGAAAGAATCAAAAAAAAGAGAGAGCATGTCAGTGAGAGATGCTATGACAATGGTAAGACAGGGGTGGGAGAAACTGCATTGGGAGTATTGGTTTTAAAAGTGTCCTTATAAACATGAGCAGCCACAACAACTACCAAGTGGAGGGAAGCCCATGTGGAAGCTTTTCCACCAGGGTGGAAAGCCAGTGTGTGCAAAGTGGTGGCCAACAATAATTTCTGGCACCAAGTGGGCCATCTGCACTCCATCCTTCTTGCTGGTACAGGTGAGGGCAGAGGGAGGCCACAAGTGTGGGTCTGCCCATCGACAGGGTCTGGCCTCTCCTCAGGAGGGCAGAAGGCCTTTGAGATGGGATAAAGCAGCAGCTGAGCCATGGAGCTGCTGTGTGAGAAAACCCTGGCAGTGCCCCAGGCACCCTCAAGCTGTGTCATCCTGCCCTGCAGGAGCAGTGCAAACCACCTCCCTGCAAGAGCCAGAGCCGGAGAAGCCAGCAAGATGGAACAGGAGCTGTGAGACAGACAGACGTCTCTCACAGAGCTGTCTCAGGCAGATCCTGAAGACTCCTAACCTGAGCCTCACAGAGAACTTGCATCCACCGGGGCCAGCCCTGTGCAAGGCACACGGCAGCCAGGCACTGGAACTGTCTGCCAAAAACACCTGTGCCACTCCACACCCTGCAAGGACTCCTGCAGTTCAGAGGTGCCCTGGGCTTGGCTTTGCTGGATGCTAATGTGAGCATTTCCAGTAGTCTGGGCTCTTCTGTCTCCTTGCTGCTTTTCCTTCCTTGGACAGGGGCTCATGTCAGGCCATACCATACTCAGAGAATTCAGTGGCTCAATGCAGAAGATCTGGGAGCTGTGCTTTACATCCCCCCAAAGAGATGACCTAGTGGGAATGTCTTCAAACAAAACTTTAGAATATTTTAAATAATAAGTTAATTCTTAATAAATATGTGCTTCAAGAAAATGTTAATTATATACTGCACCTTTAAATAATGCACTTAGTTCTCTGCATTGGCTTCCATTTTGGTTTCTTTTATTGTTAAAGTGCATTAATTCAAAATAATGAACCACTTCCGCATCATTATTGTTAAAATAAATCATAACATTAATACAAATCACTAAGTCACTACTATTAGTACTGCAATCTAGCAGATAACTCTATGTATTGCTCTATTTAATACTGTCCAGCAGAAGAATATAATACTTCTATAACCATCTCACAACAGCTCCAGCAGTCTTTTATGGCTGCTTCCATATTAGTACAACTGAAAATGGGGAGAAGTATGAGAGACAGGGCCCACCATGTCTCAGGTACACATCCAGTAAGACGCAGCCAACTGGACATACACATCCTATGGTGAGACATTAAGGTACAAAGAGGACCCTGCACTGCGATATGAGCTGTTGTGCAGTTACACCTCCTTCTCCTGCCACCACAATTTAGAGGGATCCCAAACAAACAGCCTCCTCTCCCCACCTGCATGCAGAGAGCTGCTCGAACCACAGCACTGTCTGTAGCTGTGGCACCTGGATGTTGTTCCAGCTACTGAAAGGACATCAGCCACATTAGCTGTAGGCAACTCTCTCAGTGTTATCATGGAAATTAGTAAAACCCCCAAACCACACACACACAAAAGACAAAAAAAAAAAAAAAAAAAGGAAAAGAAAAAAAAAAAGAAAAAAGGAAAAAGACGAGAACAACATATAAATTTTCTAATTTTTTTTTTTTTGGCAGTGAAACATCCCCAGTATCATATGGTATTGTTGTGCTGTTTTACTCAGCCCCTTGATCCCAGTTATTTTTGAAGCCTTTATAACCTTTAACATCCAAGCCAATTCAGTATAAAACTCTGGTGGAAAAAAGGACATGTAATGCTTTGTGTAAACCAGTAGTGAAATGGTCTGCCCCTCCCTACCCCCCCTAAAGATTTACAATGCTGCCCATTTATTTAAAGGAATTAGATATTGATCTTGAGTGATTAACAAGGCCATTTAAGAAAACTCCCAAGCATGACTTCCTTAAGCACAGTAGGGATTTAGTAAATTATGTATACAGTACAAGGCTACCTCACAAATAACTCCATATTCCTAGCCTTTTCCAATGGATACCTCTTCCATTTCCCACATCACCCACACCGTGTGCCACATTTCAAAACATGAGTTAAGAAAGGCAAACAGAACTGGAACTAGAAGAGGCAGCTTCCTGATTAGACGCATTGTGGATCGAATCGCTTTGATATTAAATCTCTGAGCCTGAGAAGCCCAGGCCCACTTTCCAGTACAAACGTACTCTGGATTCAAGTGGGAAGAGAAACACATATTTGGCTCCTACTTCAGTTTTAAGTCTTTTCTGGTAAAACCAGACACACACACAAAGAAAATACAGTAAACCCAGAATGCACAGAAAAGACAAAAACAAAACAAAAGCAATTCCCCAAAAATATACAAATTATGTGCAGACTGAGTTTGATGGCTTTTTTTTTTCCCACTGATTGTAAACACTGATGTTGCAGAAAGTTACAAGTATTTCTCACTAATATCTTGGTGGGCCCTGCCAGCAGTCAGCACCCTTGGATTTGGACCAGACAGCAAAACAAGAATTAACATATCTGACAGCTTTATCTTTAGTGTCATAAGGGACTTAGTTGACTTTGATAACTTTTGAGAAACCCAACTCTTGGAAGAGAATCAAGCAGTATCACCTGGCAGGAGTCAGGTACAGAATCAAACATGAAGCCTACACAGTAACAGATGTGCTTAAGCATGGGGTTTGTAGGTTTGTTTTTACAAGCACCAGTAGGCATCACTGCCCTTGAACACCTGAAATCCCAACTCAAAGAACAAGACAGAATGAAAGGAAACAAAAAGCCCCCAACCAACACCACCTGATGGCCTTTTCCGGTGAGTTAGCTGTAACAACACTGAAGTCAGAGACCAAAACTCTCCATGATGAAAAGGCTCCATCTCTGGAGCTACCAACTGTTGAGTATAGTTAAAAAACGGAAAACAAAAAGTGTAAATCTCCAAAGGATTAGAGTCCCTCCGTGTTTCAGAAACTTTCATTTGCTTCTCAATGTAAGTTGTGGAAAAGCATTCAAAATTCTTGGGTATTCCACCTATGGACAAAAATGAGGAGAAAGGGAGCCAAGATTGTAAAACAGTTTGGCACTGAACTCCCCAGGTAGATGCATGTGTATTTCTCTCACAAAAGGCACACATTTGGTTTCCTATCAATAATGGGAAGGATGGGATGTCATACCCTGTTACACATACAAGATTATTAACAACTTCACAAAAAGGCATTTGACTATGCTGCATCTTCCTCGCAGTTGCTTACAACATGTAAACCCCACAAACCTCTCCAGAACATGGCAGATTTGTCCTCATATAGACTCCTTTGTACAAACTGGAGCACAGGGAAACGTCTTTTTGTGTAGCAATTGTTTTTTTTCCACATGTACACAGCAGGAACAGTATAAATTAGAGAGGTTAAAGATATTGCAATATTAGTTCTTTTTCTCCAAATAATTTGAGGGCACCCAGCCTTTGAATGGCTTCACACCATTCATTATCTGGCAGTACCACCAGCCGTTTGGGTTCCTTTCGAGGACCTCCATGCAGACACCTTCCTGAAACCCCGCAGTCTCCTCATCCCCTTCATAGTCTGCAATGGAAACATAGATGTCCTTGAGATTGTTGTGGATGAACTGGGATTTCTCAATGGGCTTTGGCCTGACTGTGGACACAGGGATGCCATTCCTCTGCGTGGGGAGGTTGGAGGTGGTCTCAGAGCTCTCTGTGCCCAGCCGCTCCGGCTGCTTTCCCTTTGCGTCACCGGGCTGTGACCAGGCGTTGCTGAAGGAGGAATTCCGGCGGACGGTCCTAAGTTGGTCTGTGGTTGTTAAAGACTCATTTCTGCGCAAGGAGCATGACAGGTTGTTATCCTTCGGTGGTGGAGACACAAACACTGACTGCGGACGGACAGCAAGTTGCCTCACACCATTCCTCATCTTAACTGGCCCTGATGCTTTCGAAAAGCCACCAGGAGGTTTGCTTGGGATGGGTGGTGTTGCACGTTTGCTCTGGTTGATGGTGTTCAACGCCTGAACCCTCTTCTCTATCTTCTCTAAACTGTTTGACTTGTTTTCATTTTTCCTGTTCCTGGCAAAAGAGGAATCAGTCTCTGCTGATGTAGTTTCTCGCTGGTTATCGGGGAGAGCCAAATAATGGGAAGGAGCCCAGCCTTCCACGTCTCCATACTTCAGGTACCACCATCCACTGGCTTGCTTTTCCAGCACTTCCACTTCTACTCCTGCTGGGAAGCAAATTTCAGAATCCTGTACCTTTTGGTATGAGTCAGTGGTCACATAGAAACATCTGGAGTCATTTTCTTGCTCAGTTTTGGCTGTATGGCTGGAACAGAAGATGCCACGGGAAGGAGTTGTGATGAGATCAGCTGAGCTTCTCCGAACAGAGTCATCCTGGTTCTCAGAAGCTGTGCAGGGAGGGCTTGCAGACTCCTCACTTCTTGAACCTTTGAGTCCACCTCTGAGCTGCCCAGTTGGCCTCAGCTGACGCCTTAAAGTGCTAATATCCATCTTTTCTTGGCTCTGAGAGTCTGCCTTGCTCAGGAAGGGTTTGGGCCTAACAATTGGCTTTGCTCTGATGGAAGGACTCTGCCCAGGGTCTTTCTTCATGCCTATTCTTGGTGTGCTACGTAGGCCAACATCTGAAGCTGATCTTGGTTTTGTCTCCTCGCTCCTGGCATAGTGACATTTTCCAAGATCTGGCTGAATGTTTTTGTCTGTCTTGAGCTTCATGAGTGATGATTTAGGAGAGCTGGAACACGGAGAATTCCTTCGGATCAAAGACAGAGAGGAGCTTTTCTGAGAATCAGAATCTCCACTAGATTCCTTGTTGGACAAACCATCTTCCACATAACGCCTGAACCCCTCGTTCTCATAGATGGTTTCTTCTTCATGAGCAACTTCTTCTGAAGACTCTCCTACTTTGAACTTCGCTTTCTGAAGTGATGACACAGGCGAGGGCTTGAGGGGCTGAAACAGTCGTTTTTCAGGAGTGCCCTCTTCATGGTGACTTTCATTCACTTCACACTCTGAATCAAAGCCAAAGGCAGGCACATCATACTCAGGTTCTTCGTATTTCAGCTTGTGGGGAGAGTCCTGGGTATCTCCTGAAGAAACTGCTCCAGTTGTTGTTCCTTCTTCAGAGTCTTTTGGTTTACTGGGAGGTGCTGGGGGAGGAACCTTTGGGCGGGTTAAAGTACTGGTTCTTCTGTTCAAATTCGGTTTCTTTCTTTTGTCAATGTAAGATGCTGGAGCCCATCCTTCCTTCTCTCCAATCTGCACATACCACCAGCCACCAGAATTCTTTTCTATAACCTAAGAGGTAACAAAGAACATGTTACATAAACAAAAAAAATCTCAACTCACTGCTTCCCACTCCTCCCCTTCTAATCCACTCCCATGCAACAAATAAATATTACAATTTTTCCAGATACACTGTTAAGGCTCACCTCTGCTTTTTGTCCTCCACGAAAGCTTATGCCATCAGAGATGCATGACTGGAATTCAGCAATGGTGTAATATTCCACTTCCACGGAGGGTGGCTCTGGTGGCTTGGGTAACTGAAAACCCTATGGCAAATAGGATGCTTTGTTCATTTAAACCAAAGAAACAGTCAGCTAAACAGCAGTATGAAAAAAACCCTGCTTTTGTTCACTAAGACTCTTCCTTCTTCCTGTACTACTTCCTACTGGTAACTGCCCAGTTCTCCAGAGCAGGAGCTGATGTATTGATTCGGGCTAAAAGAGAAAATCCTTTCAACATATGCACTATTACTGTCACCGTCACCAACTATTAGAACTGTAATAAACTTTACCTGAATAGTAAAATGTTTTACTTGGGGGTGGTAAAGTGTGAACTGCCACTGCAGTCACACTAAGAGCAGCTGAGATTCTGTCCAGAAAGACCCAGCTCTGGATGACATGCCACAACTGCAGAAAATTGCACTGCAACAGACCCCTAACGGATTCTGCCTATCATTAAATGCACTATCTTAAAACATAATCCCAATGAATTACTGTCCTTAATCTGCTGCTGGACTTTTTGAACAATCCGAATTAGTCACTGATATGAGCTAATAGGAATCTCTTGTAGCGAGGAACAAGGATAATATCATAGACCCTCCAGCTCTGCCCAGCTAAAGTTCTAGAAGGGAAGAATTTACTGCTTGATCAAAACAATTCCAGTTCCTCCCCATAACAGACCAAGAACCTTTACTCAAACCCAACACAACCTTTGTAAAGGCTCTATGAAAAGTGGGACACTGCTATTTACAGCCATTCTGGCACCATATCAGACTCCTTTAAAAGCTAAGTGCCTTTACATTAAGCTGCCACATTTTAGATTTTGCCACAATTACTTTTTAAGGTGATAAATGGGTCCTTTGAGGAACATCAGTATTGAAAGCTTTTTAGATTAGCACAGTGCTCATCTGCAAGGCAGCTAGATCATGGTGAAGCTGCACAGCTTCTACATTTCACTCCTTAGGGTTCTATGAAAGAACCATAGGTCAGACAAACACAGGACAGACAAAAACACAAAATGATCCTGAGCCATCAATGGGAGAAGGGCAAATCACATACTGTGCTTTATTCTCCTGCTCCTCCATTTCTAAGATACCCTTTCTGTAACTAACAGTTGATGTTTCATCACACACAGCATGTGGGATTTCACAGAGAATGCATCTCTGCACCTTAGGAACCGTGTCTAACAATGTTATAATTGGATGTTTCTGCACCATAAATGCTGAAATACAGCAGAAGCACAGCATAATAAAATGCCTTCAGATAATAGGATGGTTTGGATTAAATGAAGATAATTGGAAACAGCAGATATGCTCAGGGTTTCACATATAATATCACTGTTATTTTTAGCGTGGAATTAAGTGTCACAGCCTTGCCAAAACAAAGTCTAATTGAAAATAACGCAAAGAAAAACAGGAAGAAAATGCTAATATACTATTCATGTAGTTAGTTAAGAAGCATCTCTGGTGACAGAAAAATTATGTCGCATACTGCTCATAAAGGGTACAGCAAAGACTAAACACTATGCATTGCCTAGATAAACAAGCTATTAGCATGACTTTTATATAAATACACTCTTGACTAGTTCCTATTGAAGATGACAGTTCTAATCTCAAATTGATACAAACTTCCAGGATTCTAGCTTTGGGGATAAGAAATCATAGGGAGTCTCGTTCCTGTAGCATACTTCCTTCCATGGGATTCTGAGGCACTTTAAACATGCACAAGAGTGAAGCTCAGCCACCTCAAAGGTGGTAGCAATGGAAGGAGGGGACACATTCTCAGTTGCATAAGGCAAGAGAAGGTCAGAAATTTCAGTCTGGGCTAAGGACACCCGGAGGAAATTTAAACCTTGTGAGTCAGCCAAACAAGTTTTCAAGCTCATGCACAGAACACAGCAGCTTTATCCCAATCTCCCTTCAGACCTGATTAGTTGGGGCAACATTTAGAATAAGAGAAAATCTGATTTATCATTAGGATGCCCTGAGGTCTGCTCAACACTTGAACAATGAAATGAACAGGCATGCAAATAAAGGATCCCTCCCACCTTGTACAGCTGCACAAAGTCTCACAAAACACCCAGACACCTACCCACTGCTAAGATAAACCATAAACCAATACACACCAGACTGGACTCTCTTCGTGGGGGTGGCCTTGTTCTTAGATTTGGAGAACCTAAGCAGGAAAGGGAACAGGGAGAGTTTATTTAACTTTGCAAGTACTGCTAAACACATTTTTCAGCAGCTCTCTGAACAACTCTTACACAGTTTGAGAATAGAAGTAATTTGCAATATTTAAATATTTTGCAATATTTAAGGCATCTCTGTGAAACAAGATAGGAAACTATGAGGGTATATTAGAAATACCAAGCTAGCTTAGCTATTCATCTCTGCTAAGCCAGCAAATTTAAGAGGAATTCACTGCCAGAGAGTAGTGGATTGTATTTTCTGCTGGAACTGACCAGCTCCATTGGAGACTGGCCAACAAAGGACTGGCCTAATACCTATTTTCCCCCCAGCAGTAAAAATAATTCACTAAACACTCACACTGTCCTCTCTCCTAGTATTCTGCCATTCCTTGCACAGAATAGCATCAGCATCTGCATTTTGCAGATGAAGTAGTAAAAACATGATAGCAACTTCCCCCCAGGAAAAGAGCAGAACAAATGCAAGAGAAGACACAGGTGGTCTCCTCAACTCGAACATGCTATCACATAATCTACATTTCTGGGGTAAAAGAGCACATTTTAGAGCATTCAAAAGGAAAAAAAAAGTATTCTCTGGAAAAACTAACAAAGCAAACACATATAGGCTAAGATAAAGAACCACCAGCCCGTGTGTGTATAAAGTGAAGTTAAATTTTATCACTACTAGTGAAGAACCACATTCTGGAGTCCCTCTTGATACATCTACAGGCTATGCAAAAGTCTGTTTGTGTGGACCTGGCTGTAAGGCCAGGGCATGTGGGACCTTAGCTGACAGGCAGTGCCAGCCCTGAAAGGTAAAGAACAAGAATTCATTTCAAGCCTGTGAAAACCCAGACTACTTTACTGCCTTACTTATTTGAGCTCTTTGTGGGGCTATCCTTGCTATGGCTGGGGATCCCTGGGCCAGTTTGGAAGCCTGCTTGTCTGGAGTCATCATGGCATTGCCATTAGAGTCATTGCACAGGATGGGCAAACTGATTTCCTTCTTGGTGATATGAGTTTCTGCAGACTCGTTTTCTACTTGAGCTTCCTTGTCAGAAGATGACTTCTTGTTCAGCAGGTTACTGATCTCCATGATGTTTCCTATGATTTCCACTGGCCCAGTTAAGTTCTTTTTCCTAGATGGAAGATCATCTTTAGCCTTCTTCAGATATGAAGCTGGGGCCCAGCCTTCTTTGCCTAGATACCTGGAGAGGCAAAAGGAAACACCATCACATCAAACACAGCCTTCTCATGCATTTCAGGTGGAACAGTTAAAGCAAAAGTGATGGAAACTGGGAAATGTGAATAGACACCTGAATCCAGTACGTGTTCCTGAAACACCATCCTGAGTTGATCACACTACACTTCAAACTGATGTAATTCTTCTACAGCTGGGCTTTAGGGAAGATTTTTTTTTCCAGCTCCTGCCATTCCTAACACCTCAGCAGGGATTTCAGATTACAATCAGACTCCAGGGAGGACCATGTGGATGAACTCTGCTTTCCCTAATGAAACTCTAACTTGCTACAGCGAGAGTCACTGAAAACCTTCCCTCTAATCTCTCAAGATAGCCAAAGCAGGCACTTGAACTGTAAGTGAAAAAGCAGGCATCATTAAAATCCTGGTGCTCAGGAAATCTGCAGGAAATATAAAGGTTAAAACAGTAGGACTCTAAGGTTCTTTATTGAAAAGGGAGCCTCATTAGACAGCAGAGGAAGGAGCTGGGGCACATGGGATGTGAGCAAATCATTTCCTGGCAGGTGAGCACCTCTGTCATGACAACACTTCTGAGATTTTCAGTGAGATTTCTGCATCGAATCTCATCCTGGTCTCCCTCACGACATCCACACAGTTGAGAGTGGCTCGGGAATTTACAGGGAGAACAGGAAAATGCAGTGTAGATTTGATTCTCTAGACTTCTTTATTACTCTTCCTGTATAAAAGCAAATACAATTTTACTCCTAGCAATGACTACAAGGATCTTTCTGTCCAAAATCCTGCCTTTTCCTCCTCATCCCCCTAGACCAGGCAAGATACTAGAGATTCTGCTTCTCCCTACATACCTGCCTACTGTCACACATGAAGGTAAAGATGTAGGATCTCTCCTGCTCAGGGAGTTTGGTGACAAGTTTTTCCAATGATGATGATGTCAAAGGAAGGCATCACAAGAGCTCTGAGCTTTGTGTGATGTGTGGAGATGAACAAGAAGTAGCAACCTGTTACTAACTTGACTTGACTTCAAAAAGATACGCAGCATCACCGTGTGATACTATGTCAAGAAGCATTTTGGATCTGTCCATTTTGATGTTTCTCTGCTAGGCCTCAAACCAAGACAAAAAAGGAAAAGTAAAAAAGGCCACAATACATGCCACAATTCCTGTTGTATCAAGGCATGATCCAGTGCCATTTTCCAGCCCTGAAGACTTCTGGTTTCACTTCCTTTTGCAGCTGACAGCCCTTTTGCAGAGCTGCTGACCAATGCTATCTGCTGCCTTTGCATCCAGGAAGTTTTTTCAGAGGACATTTGTGAGCTTATTCAATGTGGAGGTGTAGAGATCTCCATCTGTGAAAAAGCCACAACGGCCAATGCACTGAGCGCTCCAGTTCCAAAGGTTACTTTCAACAGAGCTTAATTGTGCAAAATCAGCAAAAAACCCCAGTTTACATCCCTCTTAGTTTGTGGGAGACTTAACATGTTAAAGATCAGAAAGACAGCCACAGGCAGGTTCTGTACTGGCCTGTTAGTTCTCCTGCCAGCTGTACGTGTTTGGATCAGCCTGTGTAACCCCAGAGCTACAAGCACCTCTGATCTCACAGAGTTTCTCCCAATAAATAATAGCAGCAAAAAATGGACAGTGAATAACTCTGGGCAAAATATCCTCAGTAGAGAGGCTGTTGTAGGCTACTTTTTCCTGTGTTAGCCAATTTAACCTGAAGTTAATGCTGAGCAGTTCTCAGAAACTACCAGTTTATTTCTGTGATATCCCAAAAAAACCCTACTTACGTAAGTGAAATATGCTTACATTTCTTACCTTAGTCCTTGAATTTGTTAATCTTTAAGCCCTTTGAAGAATAACCTTAGGAGATTCCTTAATCTTCCCCATTTTATAGGTGAAAGAACTAAAACAACTGTTAATCAATTTCAGCGAAGTCCTGAACCAGTAACAATTTTCATTTCATATCTTAAGAGTTGAATCACAAATATCCTTCCTTCCTTTATATTCAGAACCTACCGGAGACATTTCAAACCCCATCCTAGATTCCTCCTCATTTCAGTGCTGCCAGCACCTCCCAGCTGCACTTCATTCTCATGGGCTGAGGCTCAGAGCAGCCACAAAATGAAGGACATGAAGGCAAATAACAAAAGTTTTACTTAGCATATTGGTACCAACTTGCTCTGCAGTCAGTCCACTTGGGCACCACAAGATTGTATCTATTGCTGTCACCTGCAGGCAAAGTAAGGTCTAAACGATGGATGCTAATGTGGGCACACTGGGAAGCACAGATCTACTGAACTCAATAGTACACTAAACAGGATCCCAGGACAGAGCTTTTCTTTCACTTCTCCCTAGTCCTGATTTTTTTTTTAAAGTCATAATGCATGTGGGGCAAAATAAAGATAGACACCAATATTGCACCTAGCTTGTACAGCATTGAATTGGGAGGGTCTTAGAATTAGGTGCAATGATTTGGTTCCTTCAAGCTTCCAAAACCCTCCCTGTTTAAATTACATGAAGGAAAAAAAGGATTAAAACCATAGGAACATTAAAAAAAAGTCAGAAGTGCCTCTCTAAGTCTGAGAGTCACATCTGCTTTCCAGCTCCAGAGCACTGGAATTACTCCAGAGGGAAGCAAACTAGGGAAATAAAAAAAAAGAAAAAAAAAAAAAAAGAAAAAAAGAAGAAAAAAAAAAGAAAAGAAAAAAAAAAGAAAAGAAAAAGGACAGGAAATGAGGATCAGCACATGGCCAAGAATTTGGAGAAATTACATATTTAAGGTGGAACAAGCTAATGTCTTTAAGGTGGATTCCATTTACAAACTACTGGATTTGTTTTTCTCTCTACACATTGAAGTGTGTTCTGTCTGTTATCCAGCCCAGGGTTCAAGTGCATTCTTTTCCTGCTCCCTCTCCCCTCACACTCACAACAAGAGAAGGAGTTGCTCCTTCAAAAGCACTCAACACTCAAAGAAGCCAATTTCTGCAGGAAGGGAATCCTTTTCTGAGGGGTACCTAACAATATTCAGGGCAGTTTACATGTAACAAACATCACAACAAGCTGGAGATCAGCTACCCAGCCAGCAAAGGACCAGCTTGTAGGGATGGATCACATCATCAGCATTTCTGGAAGTGTTGCCCATGGAAAAAAAAAAGAAAAAAACAACAAAACTGTTTCTAAGAGTTTAATCCTCCAGCAAGAAAGTAGCACAGTGCTCCAAAGCAGCGGAGAGCACAGCTGGCACCCCATGTATTTGTCACACATGCATGGAGCATGTGTCATCTTCCAACAAGAAGAGGGGTTTCTCGAATCAGAATGCCTCTTTCCAAAAAAGCTGAGCACATGCTGCAGTCCCAACTATCATGGGGTGGCTGGGGCATCCATCGTCCTTCCAGCAGATTGCCATGAATGAAGATGCCATGGAGACCACTGTAGCAAGTGTCATCATGCTCCAGAAGGCATTCCTGGTGTAGAAGAATGCATCTTTTGGGTTGACTCAAAGGAGTGTGTGACAAAAAGAGGAAAAAAAAAAATTCAACTAATTGTAGCAATGTTAATATGGCAAAGGGAAACCCACAGTAGTAACCAGGCTGCATTGGAGAAAGAGAATAAAAAACTAAACCAGAGGTGTCTTGCAATGGTTCTCCCCTCAGAAAAAAAATATGAGCTCGATTCCCCAATCCGAAACTTTGGATTCCACTTCTGTAGACAATTAACGGAGAAAAAAATGTAACCTGACCAAACCCAGGCATTTTTGAGTTCCTCCTATCTAGAGTGCCTTCCTGGCTCCACTGCTATCTTTATTAGCTTATTTGCTCCATGGGATTATTAGATAGAAAACTGATATTTTTTTCTTCTAAGTAAGGGAAATCAAGAAAAACAACAACATTGCTTCAGTCAGCATTTCATAGTCCTCATTTGTAGCCAATAAATCAAGCAGCATTCAAACAAAAGCAAGTTATAACTTGGGGAGGGAAAGAGGAAAAAATCACTATAATTACATGCTGAAAGGAAAATGACGACTATATGAGACGTTCTGCACTGCTGAGAGATAAACCTCCATTTTAAGCTACCTGTTGTATCACATCTTGTTTGAAGAGAAATGGGATGTCATAGCACAGACTGGTCCAAATGCAGATACAAGACAAGGGGCAGAACAACAAAAGAGCACTAAAACCCAAATGCTGTGGCAACCTAAATGAAGAAAGCTCTCATCAAGTGCTCATCCTGACACTCCACTGCACTGAGACAATATCTAACCTATAGTCTCCCCATAAGCATTTACAAAGGAGATTAAGTCAAAACTCTCTGCTAGGACTGCTGTTCCAACTACATAACAAAACTCAATACACAATAACAACTTCACCTGCCCTTGGAATGCAGTCCCTCTACATTAGGAATATCTAATCTGGACTGACAAAAATCAAAGCAAATTAGCTGAAACCACTGGTAAGCTTGCAAAAGGGCTACAGCCAGCCAACTGAGCTCATATCCCTGAAAGTAGCACTACCTGCCCCAAACAGCTCAAGAGATCACAATCAGCCTTTCAGCATTGCTATAAATAGATTTAAATAGGTTGCAGAATAACTCTTATACTGGAAACAGATTAAAATTATATACAACAGAAAGCCTTGTTAGGTCTCACAGATCTTAACTCAGATATGGGCTTTTAACTTGAAGCAAGAAAAAAAACCCTCTAAAACTGCAACTTAAGGCATTTCCTCACTGGAATGGACCACAGCTTTTGCAGACACTGTGGTGTTACTTTAGTCACCATTGTACCGCCTCAGACTTTTCTTTACATTTCTTCAAGAGGCATTATGAACAATCTGGACTTCCCTACGGAATCAGCTACGGAACGATTTAAATGCTACCATTCAGTGATGGATCAGAAAAGCTCATTGTCACAGTTTCTGTGGGTTGCAGGGCTTCTTTACCTGATGTACCACCATCCTTCCAGGTTCTTTTGGATGACCTCCACGGTGACCCCTTTTTCGAACCCAATCTCATCCTTCCCCTGGCTGGCGTACGGCTGGATAGTGACATATTTCTCTTCTGGTGAGGGGAGAAAAGGCAACATCAGTTAGGGTCAGGATCAGTCCAGCTGTTTTTCCACACTGCTTGCTTTTAAGCTGTTCTGCAGCGATTACGTGAAGCCATTACAAAAGGCGGAGCCCTGCTCAGGGGCCCACCGGTTATTTATGCTGACGACATGACAGATAATCAGCCCCTTGCCACTACCCTGCTGCTGATAATCACAAAATGTTTCCATGCCAATAATGACACAAAGTCCCCAGAGAGCTTCCCCCCCGCTTCTTCTCGCCTCCCTCCCCCCCCCTCCAAGTTCCTCGAGCGGGTAAGGGAGAGGATTTGAAGCTGGACTTAACTCCCATACTGTAACTTGACAGAATCAATCCGGCTGCCAAATCAGCCGAGCATCACCGCGGGAGCCGCAGCCAGTTGGCTCTTAGCACACGCACATGGCTGCACGGAGCATCGTGTTACTGAAACCCGAGCGCTGCCTGCCCAGAGGGACACATCTCCCCGGCCCAGAGGGGCTGGCCCAGCACGCTGCTCTCCTTGCACCTCCCAAGCAGCATAGGTCTACAGCAACGAGCTTGAAACATTAAAAAAAAAAAAAAATAAAAACCAAACCGCGACAAAAGAAGTCTGCACACGACAGAAGACAATACAGCATTTGCATCCACGGGTTGCGAAGCGTTTTGCAAACATACTTTTGCTAAACCTCACTCCAGAGAAAGGCACGCGTGACACTGGTGAAGGAGGGCCAGAAGTAAGACACACACTTCAAAAGCACAGACTGGATTTCAAGTACAGTGAGCCAAAAACTTTGCATCCCCATTCATCTCCAGCATCTATCCCCTTCCCAGCTGGGCAGAGCTTTTGAGCAGACTTGCTGAGAGCAAGCCAATAAGCAGAGCAGAACTGACACTTGTCAACATCTTCTTCCACCTACCCAGGAGTCATTTACTGCAGCATTCCCATCACACACAGGGTCAGCTTTTCCCTCTGGAGCTTAAAAAATTGCACCTGCCATTGAAAACTTGAACTACCATCCTTCCTCTGGAGCAGCAGAGATGGAAAGGGTCACAAAACCCCTCTCCTCAACCCAAACTATGGTGCATGTGACAGCATGAGTTTCTGTAGCTAGATTAAAGGCAGGGAAGGCAAGCAATTAAGTGCACCCCAGCCAGACTTCCCAGCACTTTCTACCAGCAGTCACAACGAGGCAGGGAAAGAACAAATGGAGAGCTGTCAGTGCAGAGGAATGGGAAGGAAATGAAGTGAATCGAAAGCTCCTGATCACTGCAGAACAAAGGAGCTATGAAAAGGTTACAGCAGCTTGAAGTGAGCACTCTTTGAGAGAGTAAAACAGATCCAAGCAGCTGTTTGGTTTCATGGCTCAACTGCATTTTATTGCTGGGTGAAGCATGGAAACTTTAATGAAAAATAAACCAAAGCCCTTACTGAGACAAAGTAGGAAATAATACCTCAGAAAAGGAAAAATAATGTTGACAGAGCATCTGATGGCAGCAAATTCAGCAAAGCTGTATCTCTGAAGTCAAGCTCCCTTGATTGGTCACATTTGGATCCTTCTAATTCTGATGGGGCAAAATCTATCAAAACCTTTCCTACCAAGAGGAAAAGACTCTCTGCTGCTCTCCCCTAAGAGAGCTGCTTGACTGGCTTATCACTGGTAAGAAATTCCAGCTAGTTTGTAATTAGCACCATCAGCATATGACACCTTCCCCATAGAAAGAGTCCACTACAAGATGGGCCTGACAAATGAAACCTGGCAAATGAAATCCCAGCTTCCAAGTCACAGGACAGGACAGTTTTCCTAGCTAGGTTTCTGCTCTGGGAGGTAGAATTGGACTAATTTTTCCTCTGTTTTCAAGTCTGCTGCAGAAGGAGCTCCATGTCTGGTTTCCACAGCATGCAAAGCACTAAACTGAACTGCAGAAGACCCCTGGGCAGCTAGACCTTGTCCCTGTAAGGAGCAAGGGAATGTTCAGAGCTGCTCTGTCCAGATACAAATTGTTTCAGACACTTCCAGGGATGTTTCTAGGACAGTAATACTGAGCTAAGCATATATTTGCTGAGTCTTGGAAGAAGGCCCTCTTTTCTTTCCCCCATACCAAAGCTGCTTTATAACCTAAGCTGCCAGAGGTCACCCTTGACACTGCAACTCCCACAGAAATCGCTGTGTTTATTCTATTTTTCCTCCACACAAACACCAGGCTCTGCTTCAGCTAAAACCAGCTATTTGGCTCCTCTTGCTGCGCAGAGTGGTCTCACTCTTCAGAGATGTGGCTTCCCTTCTTCTGCAGATAACCATGCATAGGGTGCTCATTCCTAGCTTCCAACACAACTTCTAAACTTCTGTGTGAGGAATTGAGATGGTGGTCACCTATTAAAACCAACAGCATTGGAGGCTGATCACTCAGGAGAAACAGTAAGGCTCTTCTGAAGTGCCACTCTCTTATCCTGTCCATGAGCACCTTCACTGCTTACATCTTCAGTGGCTTTCAAATAAAGACTACTAACAACTTTTTGAGAGAAAAGCCGTTTAGGTGACTCCTCCCTATACCTTTTCGGAAGGAAAAAAAATTAAGTTCATAGAAATAGGGAGGGAAGAGATAGAAAAAGGATCTCCCATGAAGCAAGACAATCAACAGTGTTAAAAATTAACTCTAGAAAAGAAGGTGCCACAATGTTTTTGTTTAGCAACTCTATTTTTAAGCCTACAGATAAAAGCCAGGAAGCCACCACTACAACTTCCCCTTGCAAAGTACTTTGACAGCAAAAATTACATTTCCAAGATTACACATGTTTGGTTTCTGTCAATGCTGCAGGAGATACCACAAACATACATGAGGTTTGTAACTTAAACAGTATTCTGGAGATATGGGCCCCCTTGTAATCAAAGTGTAAATCCTGTTTTGTTTCTCAAATATTATCTCTAGCCAGTGGACACTTTGTATAAACCAAGATTTGCTAAAGGGAGCAGGGAACCTCTCAGTGGATTTGTCACTGAAGAGAACTGATAATAGCATTCAACATATCAGATTATTTATTATTCAAAAGTCTTTAGGAGAAGATATTTGACACTTCATGACGGATATGTAAGGTTACTGTAAAGACTTAACATAGATAAATGGTTTCATGAGAGAATCAGCAGAGCATCAGACAGCAGAATGACACTGCTCTGAATGACACTGACAAATCTGATATATCATGCTGGTTTCATTCAGCTTCCGTGATAGGCCATAGTATAAAACAGAAGTCAACAAACCATCCCAGACCTACTACTGAAGTTATATACCCAGATCAACAGAGAATACAAAAGCGTATAATTTTGGTTCATTAAATTTTGACTTAAGAATTACCAGGGGAAAAAAAAAAAAAAGAGACAAACAAAAGGATAATTTGTATTCCCCAGCTGCAGCTTCTGTTACATCAACCTCAGTGTTGAGGTCAAGTGGGCAGAATAAACTTTACTAGATGCTACAAAGCACATACACCAGCTAAAAGGCTGCATTTAGAAACAATGGAATGAAAGTCCTACCCCCTTCTAGATGAAAATGGCAAGAAGGCAGTTCTGTTCTTAGTGAATGATATCCAGAGATCTATTAATTGCTCAGTTAGCCAACTTCACTCACATTTCTTCATCACTAATTTGCAGGGCAAAGACACCTTCCCCAGCTGAGCTGAAGGAGGTTCCTGTCTGGCTTTTGAGCTGCCCTAGTAAATCCGAACAAGGCACGCATGAAGAAGCAAAGCCCGTTTGGCAAAGAGCTGCAATATACATCTGTCACATCATGCATTATCCAACTGCAGCCTGCTTAGGTTGGAAGGAAAGGATTAGTATGTGTCATTCTCTCTCCTCCCCAGACAGACACACTACTTAAAGTATGCACAACCAGAATTTTGCACTATTTCAACCACCCAGCTCATACCTTGCTGCTGTAGCTGTGCTCTGCCCAGCCCTCCCAGACACAGTGGCAATCCAGTGCTCTAGTCCACTACTTATTCCCAAGTCTCAATTCCCTATCAATGTATCTTTCTTCTATTTTCTTTCCCCCTTCCCAAAGGAAGGCAGGCTTGTTTTATTCTGGTTCTACCTAAAATCCCCATAACAAATACAGTAGAGAACTGGGACCAAAATACAGTGACAGATCTTGGTGGATCACTGGGAAAACTGCATGGACAGCAGGGAACAGTATCTGTGTCCTTGAAACAGCCCACAATACTACAGAGAGGGCTTTTTCTAGCAACAAAGGTCTTCCCCCAGAAAATGTAGCACAGGTATGGCTGTGCAGCTGGAAGCTGTGCACGTATACAGGAGAAAGGATCTGAGCTGTATAGTGCCCTGCATTACAGCCACATACACTACAGGATCTATACAGATGTGAACAACAGACCTGGTACAAGAAAATCACTGGTATTTGAGTGTAATGGATCAGTTTTCCACAAGTTAACATTTAATGTCATTCTGTAACCACTAGAAGATAACAAAGAAGCAAAAAGGAAAGAAACCCAAAAAACCCACCAAACCAAGGATACAGCCATTTCGTGCTCCTCCTGCAACGCCACAGTGTTTTGCCAAGCTGAGGTCTTTTCTATACATTAACAGCAATAGCTCTAAAACTAAAAAGCCACTTTAAAACCAGTTTTTGAATGCAAAGCAGAGTCAAGGCAACCGATACAAAACTTGATATAAAACCTGGCCAGGACAGTTTAAGCACACCCATGTTTCTTGTCCCACCCATTTTAAAATGCCGCTTAATGAAGTGCAACTTTTCACATAAAAATAATTTATAATACAGCTATTAAACCATCGTATGATTTACAGCAGAGCAAGATGACCTGTAGCCACCTTGGCAATGCTCATCAAGTAGCACAGGTCACCTCAGCAGTCACAGTGTAATGAGGACTGAAATATTTCTTCTGTCCTGCCTAGCCTGTTCACTGGCTGTGATACATCATACTGGCTGCAGAAAAATGAGGGACAATACATGTGACTTCTTAAATTTTAGGAGGACTTAATGTCAATGACAATTATTTTCGGATAACTGCAGACCTTGAAAACTGTGCTTTCTGGTTTTTTCATTTTGTGTAGGATTGCAGCTTGTACATAGTGAGCAATTGGATATGTTCCAACACATTCCCTTTAAACAACCTATTTCCAAATAAGTTTTCTTTTGTTTCACTTGGTGTATTTCTGTCAAGTAGTAAAAGGGGAATCTCAGAAGAATTTTAAAGCATTGGTTATGGCATTTTCCATACCAGGTGACCTGTAAGGACACTTTTCTCACAGGAAAAAACCTGAGGACAGCTAAGATGAAGCTCCATTCTCTCCTGAAGAAATTGTACCTACTTGGCTGACAAAGCAAGACACTGAACTTGACAGCCTGTGAGGCTCCTCCAATCCCATCCGTCAAACCAGAATTCCATATTTTGCATGTGTGACTGTGCACACACACACACTCATACACTGAAGTTATGAGGTGTCTTGAAAAGGCAGCTTGGTTCCTCCTCTGGCTGGCTGGATTTATACTTAATGTCAGGTCAAGGAAAGCAGACCTATGGTTTTACAGCTCCAGTTGTAACACAGAGCTTTAGTAGCTCTTTCCAAATCTTCCTTACTCTATCTTCCCAGTTCCCTTGGCACTGATTATTTCAGATTCCTCCTAGTCTATCACCAAGGCGATAGATTTGCCCCAACATTTTCAAAGTCCTCCACCATTACTGCTCCTCACTGGCCCTTCAGTGATTCTTCTGCAGGGCCACTACAGGCACCTCCTGCCTGCTTTGCTCCCTTCCCAGCCTTTCAGCACACGCTGCTCTTGCAGAAGGCTCTTGGCACAGCACTACTCCAGCATTTCAACCAGACTCCTACCAAGTGCATTCCCAACTCAGTTGTTCCATCTTGAATTTTCAACCCTGTCTGCTGTGCCTTGCTTTAATACCCTACTACACACACTCACATGTTCATGTGGATTTCCCACTCCTTCGAATTCTGTGATCTTTTCCCACTTAGCCTCATGCCTTTCAGATGATGCCTCATCAACCTGAGCAGGCTCCTTCCTCGACGGTATCAAATAACCTGAAGCTCTCAAATCCTTCCTAAAATAAGCCTTACCTACCCCGATTTCCTGCCTTACCAAACATGCTTAGTTTTAGTCCTTCTCTAAAAGCTTTCAAAAATACTGAGGAAAGATCATTTTACACTGTGAAAACCCCTTTGGTTTCAATAAGATTCACGCCAAATTGCCACTTGCCCACGTTCCTTTGATGCACAGATCTCCTTCTCTTTGTTTAGGCTGTAAACTATTTGGGACAGGAGCCTTGCCTTTAAGCAGCTAAAATACCACGCGTTTCCAGCCCTGCACAATCAGTCTCAACTTTCCCAGGCAAGCAGCCAGTGCTCAGACATTTCTGCCTCTGAGTTCTGAGCACCCCATTTTGCATTCCTCTCCTTCACCTCTATTTTGTAAGTTTTCTCTTTTCTGCCTCCATTAATAAGCGTGGAAGTTATCAACAGCACTTCAGGAGCAAACCAAATAAGGGAGTCATTTCCTTTGCTCAGCTGGTGCTTGTACATGCCCCCAGCTTTCTGTGACCCCATCCTGGTTTGATATGCTGGTAGGGGTAGGGATAGGGGGGAACTGGGCTAGAAATTAGCCAATTAATGATTTCTCAGCAAAATGCAACAGCCCCAAACCTACATCTTCCAAACCACAGAAGAATTTTCTTTCAAAATACTTTCCCCTCTGTCAGCAGTCTGTGTTTGCCCTCCCCCACTCCTCCGCTCCACCCCCCCTTTGTCAGGCCGGCTTCTGGAAAAAGTCTCGCTGTTCCAGAAAGCGATGCATTAATTCAACATGGACTTTGTTTTCCTTGCCTAAATATGCAGAGAGAGAATGACTGTCCGCAGTTATCAAACTTGTCCATCTGCAGACAGAAGCTCTTCAGCCTTTGTCCCTCTTCCCCTACCTGCCTTTTTTTGTTTTAAATAAAACTGGATACCAACAGATAGAAAATAATAATGACATTTCTTCTAAACAGCTTTGTATTGTGCATGCTCTTACTTCAATCAAGCAAGGAGCAATAAGCGTTTACACTACTTTCCTTGGAGATCAGAGTAAAAAAAAACACCCCAAACCAACAACAACAACAACAACAACAAAACCCAAAAAAACAACCCCAAAAAACCAAAAGAAAAAAAAAAAAAAAGGAGAGAACAAACGAAGTCTGAAGCTGCTCTGTGCTGGTTTGACTTAGCACAGCAATGTCACTCACAGCCTTCTGCTGTGATTGACAAACATTTCATCACCTGAGTAGCTCAGGTGAGATGCAGGAAAGGGTAAGAATGCACAAGCACATCAGCCAGGCTGGATCAGTTCTGATCAAGTGCTCTTTCCCCAGCTACAAAACTGGCTGCAAAACCACCCACCTGGGCTAGGACATGGGGTTGCAGTATTAAGACCAACTCAGGATGAGGTTCAAGTATCAAGACCACTGGGTTACATGGCTGCCTTCCCCCTACACACTACTTTTCTCCATCAAGCTCCCTCTCTCCCTAAGACAGGCAAGCAGTAGGAAGTTCTAACTTTAACTGTTTCAATGAATATCTTATTCTTATTTAGGAGTAGCTAGGACCTACTCCTAAATAATTGACTCATTTGGCAGAAATTCAGCCCATATGTCACTATATTGTTGGTATGAATAACTTTCAAGTGCTTTCCTGCATTGTAACAGCTCCAGTTGAAAGCACCGGGCACAAAACCAAAGCAGCAATAACTTAGGTCAGATATCTGGCTTAGAAGACAGGCATGTAACGTCCCAATTTTACCAATCAAACTGTAAAAGCACAAACGAGTTTTCATTGAATTAGCCGGTAAATAATCCCAAACTCCCTTCCAGGGGAAGTTCCAAATAAATGCATGCGTAGAATTACAATTTTAACCCTGCATAAAACAAGAACTCTGCAGCTTGCAGGTCTAGCGAGCGTCAAGTCTGAGGAAAACTACAAACTTTCAGGCTTGTCCTCACAACCCATATTTGTATTACTGGAGCTCCAGAATGTATAGGAAAAAGTTTGGAAAATGTACCACATTTAACATTAAAAAAACCACAAGGTTTGCATTTACATAAGAAACACAAACCAATGTAATCTCTTAGATCTGGGCACACCACAGACCATTTTAAAGAGAAAAGTTCAGCAACAAAAGTCATCTGTTTCTCTTTGTAGAAACAGACTACAGCTGTTCCCTTAGCAGATTTATTTTCAGGTTTAAAAAAGGAGCACTACCATCATATTCTACAATTTGTCTTCCATGTTTCTTATTCACAGACCCAGTAACAGGGCTTCTAAATATCTGGAGGTCAGAGATGCCAAGCCTCTTCAAAAGGCTTTGGAAAGGGTAGAAATAAATAAGCCATAAGCTACCCCTAATAATTCTCCCCCCTCAGGCAGTCTAAGAGGGAAGCAAACACTCTTTCCTTCTGCACTCAGGCTCCCTCAGTGTTTTTAATATTCAAGTCACTTAGAAAATTCTGCCCTTCAGAAACAATGCTTAATTCCTTTGATTCTGGCCTTAAAGTGATTCTATCACAAGCCTAACTGACAAAAATGCTTATTAGTGATACCCAAGCATAAATACGAAGGGAGGCATCCTTTAGAACTTGCTCTTAAATTCCAGTGAACTCCTGGAGCTCACCCTTCCAGCAGCAAGGACTATTTCAAGCACAATATTGCTGGGTGGGAGGAATTTCAGCCAAAACGTTTAATTGAGTTTGTTTCCAAGGAAGAGGCCAAGCAGGGAAGGGGAAACTGTTCTGCTTGTTTTGAACAATTCTGGCAACCTCCTGTTCGAACAACTTGAGTTCTTCTGTGCTTTGGAGCTAAGACATGAAGGTTGGCAGGGGGGTGCATATGTACACTTCATGCATTCTGTCATTTCAGTGAAAATCCACCCAAATTTGGCGTTGTTAGAAGTCTTCTGGGCTGGGATGGGAGGGGAAGATGGGAGAAAATCTCTCCTGACCTCATATAAACCATGCTCTGTTAGAGAACAGCAGGCTGGACACCCAGAGAGACTCATACTTTCAACAACTGCAGTTTGGAAGTCGTACATGTCTGTACAGGCTGCAGCTCTGCCAGATCATGAAGCCACTGTCTCCAACTTGTGCCCATTTAGTCACGTCCCTTTCTTTACTTCCAATAAGCCTGCTCTTGTAAGAGCTCCCTAAGCTATCATTTCTGATGACACTGAACAGCTTATTTTTAGCTAGCCTGGCTAGCTGTGGCTGAAATACATTGGAGAGACTTTATATAAGCAGCTCAGTCACAGAGGGTGCCCCAAACCTTGGACAGAATCATAGATTGCTGAAGTTTGTGCCAAGTCCAAGTGCCAAAATTCAGTTTGAGATAAAGCACATATTCTCCAACACCCTCAAAACCCCAGTGCTTCTTGGGCCTAACAGGGAAGAAACTGTAATGAAGCAAGAAAAAGGCAAGGATGGAAGAGATTAATGGAGCCTGTACTGGGGAAGACTGCCAGGGAGGACACTGACAGTGGTCAGAGGGCAGGTCTGGAGAAGATGCACACAAATGGTGGGCATCAGAACGCAAGAGGGAAAACTTGGGAATGCAACTTAGGTCCTTGAGTCTTACCAGCAGACTGCTAAGGGACTAGTTATGAAGTCTTAATATTTTATGGAGCTTTGTTTGCGATACTGTATGAATATGAAAGAATGCATTTGTTTTCACCAGTAAATAAACTGTTTAGAAAACTGATTCCCATAAATTCTCCCAGTTAAATTGCCAGGAAGCATCTGGCAGCATTTGAAAAGCAAAATAAGTAGCTCCTAAACTTTTGGGGCACAGAAATAAGCAGACTTTCTTCCCTTCCCCACACCCCCCCCCAAGATAGTATGCGTGCCTGTGAGGGGTTTTTTGGTGCCTTCAGAGTGCATTTGGTGGCTGAGAAGCAAGACAATGTCTTTTAAAGGTAGTTCCAGTTGCTGCAGGGTCAAGCCATGGCAGGAAGAACACAATTCTTGTTGCTTTTGTTTCGTCAGCATTAATTTGAAACGAAGTTAAAGGGTCACTGGAAAGCTGGGTGTGCTTGAGACACAGTGTCTGCACATAGTACCATCATCAAATCCAGGAGGTAAATTTACCACTTTAAAAATACATTCCCTCCTTAATAGGAAAAGGTGTCTTTCCATCAACTTGGAATCATCTCTTGTGCTTTCATTTGGATCCATTCCCTCAGTAAGGCTGTCTGAAAGTTACAGGGGTGCAAATAGTGCTTTGTCCCCCCTTTCCTTTCTGAAGTGCAACAAACATCTGGATAATTTTGCAAGGGGATCAGGAGATAGACGGGGATACCTTTCCTCTGGGAAAAATGATTCACCTGCTCTTAAGAAATACTTGATTTAGAAGGCTCCTCGGACTTTACCCAAACACAGCTTCACCCAAACACAAGGTGTTCCCCCCTACCCTGCCATACTCACTGTTAGACCAGCAAAAGCTAAAAGAACACAAATCAAACCAACTAAAATGCTGCTACTAGTGGCATTTTAAACACCTAGGAATGATGCCAAAAACTCCAAAAAGTTCTCAGGTCTCTCTGTAGTACCAAGCACTGCTCGTAAGGAAGAGAGGGGACTGCAAATGGAATGATTTTCATCTTTCCACACCACACACTTTTCCAGTATGCACATCTGAGACCATGGCTTTCTGGCATTCAACTAATTTTAATAGCCCTGAAAGTATTACTTGTCCTTACTGAGGCAGGAAAGACTAAGGACAAATATGCCCAAGTTAAAACACAACAGATGTGAACTTCCCCAACAGCACAAAGAGTCAGACTGCAGAGCTACCCTTGGTTACCAGCCTCCAGCTCCTGGAGTGCCTAATCCTGGCTCCAAGACACCCTTAGGCTGCCGTGTATAAAATCCGCATCTGAATTCTGGAGCTTTGGCCCCTCACTACCAAAGTGCCAAAGACGCAGGTCCCGAGACACGACAGCTGAAGCTGCAGTGTGGGTTTTGGTGCCCCCTGAGTGGCTGGTGCCAGAGGAAGCTATGAATTCACCTCGACTCTGCTGCCTGTTGACTATCCCGCCCAGCGTCCATCGCCGGTCCAGGCGCCTCAGGTGAGCCTTGCGTCGCTTAGAAACTAGTTTGGAACATGGATGTAAACAAAACAAAGGGAAAAAAAATAGAAGAAAAAAAATGATGGAAGGGTGAGGAATAAAAACAAAACATGGTATTTACGAGCACTGGTCCTGTTAGTGGGAACGGGTTAAGTGGGATGCAGATGTTCTGTTTTAGTTTATACAGTACAGTGGAACAAGTTAACTTCTTGAGCTTGAGCGATGTGAGCCATCCAGAACTGTCACAAATTGCCACTCTTGCTATTGGCTTTCCTTAAAAAATAGTAATTATAGTAAAAAACTCAGAAACATATACATGCTCCATAACAAGCTGCACAACTGAAGACAACTTGTCCAAGGAGAGTGCAGTGGCAGGACACATCATCATTGCTGTTGCATCTCCTAATTCAGCTGCATGATCTTTGGGGAATTCAGTCTATTGCATATGACATCAAACCCAACAGGGCTCTACACCTCTAAGAAAAATTATCACACTATAAACAAACCCACAAACTCTTATGTAAGTTCCCTCATAACAGCAGCACTCAGGAACTGAACCCAAGTGAAAAGTGTCTGATGTGCTTGCAAGACATGACTTGCATTCATTGCCACAGCTGGTTCTCATGATCAAAACTTCTAATATACAGATTATGAGACAAGAAAAAAACCTAACCTTGCAATTATTGAGCAGGCTCAAGAAGCTAACAAGCCAGGACTGAGTGTTAGTTACATACTCAAACAATAACTTATGCTTAAAGTATAAACAAAGACAAGACACTTATGGAAATGGCACTGCAAGAGCAGCTGTGCACAGAGGACACCACTTGGTTTCTGGACCACATATTTAGATCTCTACTCAGATTGTTCTTCTGCCTGTACAGGTGTGAAAGACACTGGAACCATTAGAATGGCACAGAAATACAGCCAAACACTTACATTTTTTCCATTCAAGGGCTTCTATCCTAATTTAGCAACTACTGCAAAGGTGTTTGGTGCTCCCTGCAAAGCAATGCAATACATTGCAAGGTAGTGATAGCTGAAGTGCAAACACAATCATTTTACCAGTGGCGCTGGAAAGGTGTTCATAAACTTTGATATCACATCATTAATAATAATTCAATTTTGTGTATGTGCATTTATTTAGAGATTATACCCTTATAATGGACTAGACACCATTGTCTTCTAGAACTGTGTTCTGTAGGCAATCAGGCACAGCAAAATTATTTGATTGGGAAATCGTTAGCTGAACAAGAAAAAACATAACTTCACCAAAGAATGGCTTTTGTCCTTTATATCTGTCAGGGACTTAGACCAGACTTTTATAGCCAGCACACTCTCCTCAATTTCTCCTTTGCTGTAAAGCCCAAACCTTTCTATGCCACCCTAAGCAGAGGTGTGGCGAATGGTGTTGAACAGGTGCATTATCTAGTCTGTGGTACCCTGTACTTGCCCTGTGATCCCATGTTGGTCAAAAAACCCCACAAAATTTCAGATGAGCCAAATCTCAACATTATAGATAGTTTTGGTTTTGGCTCACGGAAATCACTGATCCTCTTGGAAGCCCTTGGAGGGACAAAAGATGAGCAGATTTAACCTGGTGACCTTCCCCAAATCAAAAGGACATTAGCCAGTTACACACATGCTACACAAGAAACAACACAGGACACCTCGTTAGACAAACATTACAGCAGAGAGAGAAGTTAAGTTGCAATAAGGATGCCTGTGTTAGGAGGTTTCTATACAAGAAAGGAGCAAACGAAATGCTGAATGTAAAGGCTTGCAGGATGGAGGGGTGCTGAAGGGGTAGAAACCAGCTTAAGGTGTCAATACAAAGCAGTCAGCTTCCTCCTTCTCACACTGGGAGTTTGGAGGATTTAGCCATCCAGGAACACTCCTTGAAAACAGTGGGTCACACAGATCCACCACACCGTGTCCTCTCAACATCTGTCCATCCCCTTTTATACCACAATGATGCTTTTGTATGAGCCAGGGTTTTTACCTCCTTAAAAATGCTGAATTTTCCCATTTTGCCTAGACTTGGACTTGGTTGGTCATGCCAGAATCATCAGAAAGGTTGCTTATTAAAAAGTGTCTACACCTTTCCAGACATTATTTTGACACATTTACTTTATCATCTCCTGTAGTTGTTAAATGCTTCTTTAAATTGCGTTTTGGTTGTTTTCCAAGCCTTGCAGGATGTGGTGGTCTAAACACAGGCCCAGGTAACAATCAGTTGTCCACCTTCATCCAGACAAAAATGTCATGCAAGCTCAGGTGCAAGTAGAAAACACTTTTGTCTTTCTCTGGGAACAGACTATTTAAAGAGAGATGTGGAAATATTACTGCTATGTAGAGCAGAATTATTAGCAAAATGTGTGTTCAGCACCCCCTATCTTTACTGGGCCTGCCATAGCAGAGCAGATTCCAGGTTTGCCTTGCTTGTGGACTTGTTCCAGGCCTGTTCAAATGGGGAGGGACAAGGGGTTGATACACAAAGCTCCCTATATCAGTGTTTCTGCATTTTCAAAGTTGGGGGAGCAGAGATTGCACAGTTGCAGGAAGTAAATATCTGTTGGAATCACTCTGAAACTTGTATAAGCTCTAAATTCCGGGGCTAAGGCACTTAATCCACTGAAAGTGCCTTCCTCCTCAGTTCCATCAGAGCCCCTTTCTCCTGCCTACCCAGAGAGAGCTGGCAAGTTTTCTATCTAAGTACAGTCACTGTGAGACACCTTTTTAAAGACAGTGAATCCAAGTAATTATTTCCTCTCTTATGAGATAATTATATGGAGAATAATAGCCCAAGTAAAGAAGAACTAGAGTGGAAGAAATAAAGAAGGAAGGAAGTCTCAGCTTAGATGGTTAATAACATAAACCAAAGTTGCTAAAAAGCAGGCAAAAGCTGGGGCACATCAAAGCAGCTGTAGAGGTTTTGCAATTAGATCTGTCACTGGGATGGAACTGAGTAGAAAGGGAAGGGCAGTCTCAGGTTTCAGCATATCTGGATTTGGAGTAAGGCAGGAGCAGCTATGCTGACCATAGCTGAAGAGCGCAGTGTAATGGATTAAAAGGGATTGAGAGGAAGGACATAAGGAATATTTGATGGACTTTCCATTACCCAGGACAGACTGCTGTGTGGCAGCATCCCTGTGCAGAATACACTCCAGAGGGCAACATGAAAGAGGAAGAGAGCTTGAAATGAAAGCAGTTTAAGCAATAAGGCTGTCAAGCATGCACCATATTTGAGAGTCAGGAAAAGGGAGGAAGCTACAGACCAACAGACAAGCCATCCTTCAGTGCTTGCAGACCAGAGCAGTGAAGTTTCGTTCGTTAATAACAGGGACATTTTACTCACTGCTTTTGCATCCACTAAGATGTTGCATCATACCAGACTGATTTCTGGCCTACCAGTCTACAGCTGGTCTGTCTCTAAACCAGGATATGGGTAGGCTTGAGCAGGGGAAAATGAGTTACAAAGATTTTCATAAGGAGCAGATGTCACCCTTGGAGCCCAGCACAAAGTCCTATTTAGCCTGTGTGCTATTTTAATGGGCAGATGGTCACCCAAACACATCTCCAAGCCTCCTGCCTGTGCTAAGGAAAGGTCAGGTGGGTTTCCACATACATTTTACATAAGTGTCATGTCAAGAGCACCTAGATTTAGCAACAGATTCAATAGAATGGAACAAATCATAATAAAAGTGTCCTTTGTACACAGTTGCTACATGAGAAGCCCATTAAGATGTGGTTACTTTCATAATGGAACTGAGGAACATGTGATGCTGAACTATTCCATTTCTGGAACTTGAATTAAGCATCTTAAGTTAAAAAAAAAAAAAAAAAAAAAAAAGCAGTGCAGCTAAATACATATACATGACAAATGGCATCTCACTTTTAACAGAATGAGACCATACCAAATAAAATTACCTTTCCACACAACCACAGACCACAGCAAACAGCAGTGAAACTAGTTTCAAAGATTAATTTAAAGGAAATTAATAAGAAGCAACCATTAAAGTTAAATCTCACTCCTTTCAATGGCCTGTGGCTCTCTTATGCATCTTCTTCCGATTAGAAGCTCTCACTTGAGGGGAAAAAAGCATAAAGCAAGTGAATATCAATTTTCCCTTGGTAAGAAAAAGCTTTCCATACCTTCCCCAAATTTAGATGTGTTGATGTCAGAGTCATCTCTGGTTCCATTTTGAGATTCCAGGTATGTGGCAGGGACCCATCCCTGCTCCTCTGCTGTGCTCACAAACCACCAACCTACAAAAAGAAGCAAAAGAAGTTTCTCAGTCAACATTTAGAGGAACAAGGATAGTAAAATGCTACAGAGAAGATGGCAGAGTCAGCAGCTCTGGTGCATGTTTGAGGTATTCTGCAGCTTCCTAGAACAAGAAAGGGTTTAGTGCTATTATATAATTTCTATCAGATCCTCTCCCAGTGGTAGGGTGCAGGCTTGCTAGAAAAAGGGTGCAATGGAGCAGTTATCAATTCATTTTAAGAAATTCCAAGTCCATCCATGAGAACTTTGACTCAAGTTCTCTAATTCAGTTTTTCCAAGCTGGTCTTGCTACATGTACATCTACAGTATCAAAACACTTTGTATGTGTAAATATGTACATGTGCACATATGTGAAACAGCACAAACACTGCCCAAATCCTAATATGAAGTATTACAAAAGGCAAAGGAGGGAAACAGCAAAAACATTCATAGAAGAGCACAGATTTCAGCACAGGATATAAAAGTGCTTCTAGAGCACTTGTAACCACAGCTGGTGTTTGACAAACATGACCTGAATTCAATACCCTGGGAAGCTGGAAAGTACTGCACAGAACAGAAATAAAGAGAGAAAAGCCAACCGAAATCTGACTTCAGGCCATAAGCACCGGTTATTTATCTTCCCACCTGAACATCCAAGTTTCAACCAGTATCTACAAAAATGTTAAGTATTTAGCAATATATATGGATATAACTTTTAGGTCATATCTGTGGACAGATGAATAAAATTATATGCATGCCAGTTTCAGATTAAATGCATTCCAGCAATAACCATCCTTGCCTCTTTTCTTGCTTGGTTACACTGATTTATTTAATCCTTCAATGGTTTTGACATAGACTCACTCACCCAAGAACTTGCTGCTCTCAGATACGAGCATAACTAGATTCTCCTCCATTCGGATAAGGTCTGGGTTAAGACAACAGGAAAATAAAGAGTCTAACAAGTAAGCAAACTACTTCTGTTGTTTTCTGTGATACCCCATTTTCCCCAGAAAACAAAAGCTGCTTTGTCAGGACCATGCAAACCGTTACCCATTACCACCCCCCCGCCAGGTTCCCCAAAGGGAGTTGGGAAAACAGCTATTAATGCACATGCACCTCAGAACAGTTTTCAGACTTTGATGGCTGTCATAAACACAGCAAATTTCACAGAAGCCTGCCTGCAATGACCTAAGGTGCCAGCCTGAGCTGTGAAGAGCTGGGCACCAACACTAGTGAGCTGTGGCGTGGCCACACATCCCTCCCACAGCTGGGATGCCACAGCCCAGCCCAGCAACAGGGAAAGGAAGGCCTGCTGGGCTCTGCTGCCATGCCACATGCCACTGTCTGTAAGAGAAAAACCACCCTGCTGAAACAATGCTCAAGTGTTTGTGCTGAAAGTCACCCAAATTCATTCCAAATCCTGTCACGGAAGATTTTACCAGAGAACAGTAGCTACAAACCCTTGCTTTCCTCCCTGGGCCATGAGTCTGGGAGACAATGTACCCCAAGCAACAACCCCTCACATGCCCCTGGGCAGCTCCTAGGCAGTTCTATTTATTTACTCTCCAAATTCAGACACAGATTTCCATCTTCTGGCCCAGCAGAGGTTTGGAAACTTTGCTTCACAAGGCTCATGGTTGGAAAGTTTAAATTTAGTTATTCTCCCTCAGCAGGAGGTGGATTCTCCTGCCACGAAGCCCACAGGAGTGAACGTGCAGGATCTGCCAGACCGTTTCAAAAACACGTCTTCATGGTTGCTCCTTATTTTGCCAGTAATGTATCGACATGGGTAGCAAACACAGCTTAACATACACTTATAATTAGCCACAAAATGTAAGAAGCTGGCTTCCAGCTGATATTAATTAGACTAGAATAGTTTACGTAAACTCTTCCTCAGAAAGAAATTAAACGCAAGCCCAAAAGCACTTGCCTACACTTAAAAATGTACATTTGGGCCAAATTCAAACCATGGTAAAACCATCTTTGGAGGGCTGGATTGAACTTCCTTGACACCAACCCTGTGCTAGCCCATTTCACAATACAGCTCTTCTGGTTTGGCTCACTAGCCTCAGAGCCAAGTTTAGATCTTTTGCTTGGGGCCATAGGGTAGCTGAGCCTCCATCCATCTAAACATGACTCAGGCTAAAGCTCCTAATCGTCACAGAACTCCTAAGAGCTATGATTTCTTTCTAAAGATTTCCTTTATAAACTCTGCACAAGGGTAACGTATAAATGAGAAACGTCTGCAGCTACTGAGAAAACACAGCATTTGTCCAAGTTCAGGGAAAACCAGCCCCCCACTCTGAAATTCTCTTCCTCCATTTCAAGCTTACTTCTCAGAAGGACAGAAAAAAGGCTTTAACACAGCCCATTGAACGAGCATGTCAACAGAAAATGTGCTCTGCTTAAACAGACTCAACAACTGAGAAACTTCCAGTAACACCCCCTGGCAGCAGAGAAGTCACAAATGGGTGCTCACAAGCAAGACGTGCCAAGTCTCACAGTGGTCAAGCAACCACTGTTGAGGCAGCACATCCCTTGTGAGACCAAAACCTAAATTATAATGGCACATCCAAGCCATAACCCTACAGAAAGGAAATTACAGCACAGTGCAAGAATTGACTTCTTGCAGAAAATGGCTGCAGTGTAGACAAGCTCCTCAACACAGCCTGTGCATGACAGCCACAAACTGCAGAACTCTGCCCTGCTGATCATGAAGTACTTGCTCTGCACCATCCCCTCATTAGAAGCATTAGGGGAACTGCTGTTTGGTACCACCACCCCTTCCCCCTCTCACCCTCAGGTTGATGGGTATTCATGGCTTGCAGACAAATTAGACAGATTGGTCTTCGTTTGCACCATTACAGCCCAAGCTTTCTGCAAAAAATCTCGTCCCATCCCCTGCCATCTTTCCCAACCCAGAGCATCACAGAAAACTTACTTTTGAAACACAGAACAAAACATTGCATTTATTTTGAGTTCTCCCTCTATGCTGGAGTTTAGCTTGACTTCACAATTCATTATTAAAACCATTCTGCAGCAACATCTGCAGGGAATTATGTAAAGTTATCTCTGTGCACTGCCAAGCCAGTCTGAGGTTCACTCTTGCACTCACACCATCTGTAAAAATTAGGCAGTGCTTTAGAGCCTGAGTTAACCCTTACAGGTGCCCCGTCTCTCAGGCACTAAAACTCTAATGCTGATGTGGCATGCATGTCTAGACTGAGACTCCCAAACCCTCGTCTCTGAGAAGGATTTAAAGGGAGTTTGAGCTTCACAAAGGCACAAAGGGAGTTGCAGCCACTGTGTCCAGACCAAGTTCAACTTTGCTGCATTACTCCAACTGTCTTAACACTAACCCAAGAACATAAATTTTTAAGGTAGGAGTGCAATTTTGTCCTCATGTATGTTGCTGCTTTGGTTGGCATCTGTCAGCAACAGCCAAGATATCTCCCTATTCACCGAGTCCACCTAGGCTCAGATAACTCCCAGGCATTTCATAAGTTACCAAGAAATGACCAGTTCCACCTGACAGGCATATAATGCACATGACAAGATGGTGATTGCAAAATGGATTGGTCACACTGGGGAATGACTAAATGACAAAAAGACTTGGATTCTAAAAAAATCATGTTCTTGCTTATAATTGTATTCCCAGTCCTGTTCCTGAAAGGCTTTTGCAAAAGCGAAAGAATTAAGCAAATGTTAACCACAAAATACACCACGGGAAACTACTGGAACATCGTTAAAGGAGTATATTTTTAAGCCACTTTTGCTCATGTTTGTATGCATCCTTACCCATCCATACTTGGATGGATGATATACACCCAACAGGAGAACAAGCTATTCCCATTGAAGCCTGTCTGATCATAAGATGCTACAAAACACTTTAAATACATAAAATTGCAGGATCATGCTGAACTTCGTTTTCTAATTCTCTCCTCAACCATTAATTTCTCTATAAACTTTGATTGTCATTTTATGAGCTTAACTAAAGTAAACAGGACTGATAGCACCACTGTAAAAGGGCATGGTTATTTCTCCAGCATGAGTAGACTACACATTCTTCTAAACAAATACTTAAGCAACACTCCACCTCTCAAGAGTCTTGGAAAAATCCCACTCAAGCAGCAGTCTGGTACATTTGACACATGGTCTATGGGCTTCAGAGAGCCGTTCATTATTAAGTCCTTCTGCCTTGGAACTCTCTTGAGAGGTTCTTTTGATCCAACAACATAAATTGTCCTACAAGGCTGTACTAGGTACAATTAGGTCACTTCCAGACCAGTCCCACAGACCCTTTCATCCCAACAGCTGATTACTTCCCTTCAGAGATATGATCTACTTCATTAAAACCAGCTAAGATAAGGGTGCTGCTGCGCAGTTGAAGGCACTTGCTTTTTCCACCCCTCCAAAGCTCTGGCCCCACAGTAAATATATATTTGATACACACAGGGCATTCAGTTGTAATTGCCTCTGACAGACCTCTGAAGAATATGTAGAAGCAGATGTATAAAGGCACCAGAAGTAGCTTTTATAAGAGGGATTCTGCAGTAAGCTTATTCTCACACTCACTTCCTGTGTCTGCCGTTAGACACTACCATTGTCCATGCTGGCTCTGCTCTCTGTAAAAGGCTTTTTCAGTCCCACACACTTGGAAAAAGCACAAGGTTGAAACCACTAAATTCATATGAAGGCCAGTGTCCAACTGCTGAGAGTTTTATTCTTACAGTTCACAGAAGAGGCATCTTTAAATATGGAGATAGATGCAAGAGGTCTTTCTAGCACAGAGCTGACTGCAGTTTAAGGTACAGAACTCCGTGAATGACTCAGTGCAAGGCAGACTAAGGCTCTCATCTTAGGATGAATTTTTAAAGCTGGTGAAATATTAAAGGCAGCTTTCACCTCAAAACACATAATGTTTCCCAGCCTGTGTGCACTGCAGATTACACTGCAGCCACCACTCAACCATGGAGCAATGTTTGTCTTGTTTTAGAGGCGAAAGTGGGGCCCAAAGACATGCCCCAGGAAGAAAGATGTTTCTGGAGGACATCCTACTCAAACACAATTAAGATCCACAGCACACGTACACAGCCTTTTGTGTGCCACATATTTATGGGCCATAGAAGAGGGTTCCAGAAAAACCACGTATTATGATCCTTCCAGGCAGTTCATGTCCTAGAGCTGGGAGTGTGGTTCATATGGGAAACCCCACTTCCAGTAGGAAGTGTTGAAACCCCAAATGTCTGTGCCTGATTGCTCTGACATTGAAGAGTGAAGGCTGTTGCCTTCCAATTACTGTGGTTGCACTCTAGGTACTAAATCCTGCTTCAGGAACTTAGGAATAAAATGCACACCCCACATTACTGCTTAACACCCAAGAGGTTTCTTAATTTGCTGCTGAAATACCCCAAGAGCCCACAGTGCTGTGATAGAGCAGAGCTGTTGGCTCTTTCATGTAAGAGAAAAGTGAAAAAAGGATCACACCTGTTCTTCCTTTCCTGGTAGCCTGGCATGGGAATTTGGAGATTCTATATGGGTTATGAAACAGGTCTTCTACCAGAGTGTTAAAAAAATGAAGAACTACAAACTCTGTCTTTTTATTTTTTTAAAGAGTAGTTTTTGTTTAAAGAAGATAATTAAGATTTAAAAGGTAATAAGCCAACATTTTGTCCCTGGTACCAACAACCCCAATATCTAAGGATATACCTTAGAAACCATACACCTAAACAACAGTGGTCACACGGCCACAGGCTAAAGTCTTTTCACCCAGCTATCCTCCATATTTAAAACTGAGTAATAGTTATAATATTCAGTGAAGAGAGTACACATTGAAGGAGGATGAGAGGCTGCACACTCTGGTGCCTTGTGTTCAACTAAAAATTTACAGGTGTCCCTAAAAAAATGTAACAGAAACTTGACCTTAAGAGCATCACTCTGGAACCCTGACAACCCAATGGACACATGGACTGCCCTGGAAACACTTTTCTTTCCCTCCTTAGGGAGGGTCTGAAAGCTGAGTTATGTTCTCATCAGAGTACAGGCTGCAGCAGTTTTTGCTTAATTTGTTGATTGAAACAACACTTGAGGGCTTCCTGAGGAGAGGGAGAAGATGAGGAGCAGGGGGAGGTGGAGACTTCTGCAAGGCTGAAATTTGTTGACATCATTTTTTGGCTATTAACAGGACAGCATTTTGCCTTATGGAGCTAAAAGTTGGAACGAAAGGCCAAGAGCTGAGACCACAGTTTGCTTTCTCCACCAGTATTTGATAGTAACTGCAAATGCTTAGGGCTCAGCAGCAGCATAGGGAATTGTAGTCCTTTAGGTGTTACTAAGCACAAGGAAAACAGAAGCAAATCCCAGCGTTTGGGTGCTGTAACATACGCTTCCTGCAGTGACTGGTTATTAACTAGTTGGATTTGCTGTCCTGCTCCTTCCAGTCTGTCTTCTTCCTACACTCCTACTGCCAATCTTGTGACATTTGTAGACAGAGACTTCTCAGCTGTGCTGTTAGCAAATCCCATTGCTGCTATTCCTACAGCTGCAGAGCTGGCTGGCATGGAGAGAGCCCACTACATGTGAATAAACATGCCAGTTAATGGTGCCACACAGGCTCTTCCTGGGCCCAAATCGCAGACTAGGTGTGCACGTAAGTGATTGATACGGAGTCCTAAAGGGCATCACAGATTCTGGCTGAAATATCTAGCTTGCTCAAGTTGGTGTCACATCACGTTGTATGCATAAACACACATGTATCCATGTGGAAATTCACACCCTGATCTCTGCAATCAAATACAGATTATCCCTGTCTACTGCTAGAATTGGAATTGTGTTTCCTTGTACTCTTGGAAAAAACAGAAGTGATCAGAACATGGGAAAAGTTCATGGGAAAAGAGAAAACTGGATAATATACAACTCAGCTCTAATACTTTATGGGTTACATCACTAGCAGAGACGATGGATATTCCGAGTATTAGACAACTAGGAAATACCACATTACTGTACTTATTCAAATCTTATAAGCTAGTAGGCAACAAGCCTTCCAGAGGTGCACATTTGGCAAAATACTTACATATTTATCTCTCATTAGAGTGACATGCACTTTTTGTGTTCGTGTGTATAGGGAGTTGTTCAAGTACAGCACACAGTTGATCTTTGTGTTCTGATAATACAAACTGATAGTTACAGACTCCAAGTGCTGGATCTGCAGCTATTTGCTATGGCCCAATTGTTACCCAGGGGCTTCCCCTCCCTGTTTAAAAAATGGCCTCAGATTTGTGTATTGACACAGCTGGAAGGAAGGAATCTGCCAAACACGTTCTCTAGAATTGGCACGTACATCCACAAAGCCATCACATAATCCAGTACAAATTACACATTGTGCTCTTAAAACAAGGGAAACAACACTTTACCTATATCAACAGATATGCAAAAGTCATTGACATTGCCTGTAAATCCCAAATCAAGTCCCATCCCATTCCAGGTCACCAGCTTCTCTTAAACTGTGAAGTACTCCAGTCTCCTCAAGACAGGAGAAGATGAAAGCACCAGTTGCTAAGCCTGCTCATGTCCAACTTCAAAACACACACAGACAACATGCCCAGGGTGTTGGCCAGCATCCCCAGACCTCTCACTTAAGGGGATCCACGGAACAATCAAGTCAGCCAGTTCTACAGGTCAGTCAGCACCCAAGAAGCGGGAAAAAAAAAAGTTTTCCAAGGCTCTAACATCCTAATGCCTGCTAAAAATAAATTTAAAATAATCTTTCCCTTCCTGCTTTACTTTCATGAACACCTAATGGTGAAACTGTCTGTGCAATGTCAGCTGCATTCCACATAGTCCAATGTATCTGTGTATGTCCAACCCACAGTACCAACTCAGCTATTACAGAAAATACCTGGTTACTGATCACAGATTTCCCTTTTTTTTCCCCCCCATCGGATCCATTTGGATGCTACATTTCCTGTCTGACCTCAAGTTCTGGTTATACTATACATCTATTTTCACCTTCCCTTGAATTCTTTTCTCTTAGGAAGTGACAGATTTACACTGATACTTCAAAGATGAAGTCTTTGCGATTTCAGTATCCATAAGGCAAGGTAAGATAGTGGAGATCACACAGACTGAATAGCTAGTACAGAAAGTTCTGCATTAAGTCTCCATGGGCAACAAGTGGTACTGGAGGGTCTTTATTTTTCTTCTTTCCCTTTCCCTAAGGTTTTGTTTATTTCAGCAGGTCCCAGAAGTTGACCAGTGAGGATACTGTCTGCTGCTAACATCTTCCAGTACAGCCTTCCTGATCATGGGAAATTCCTGGGATACTTTCCTTCCTTCATGTTCAATTACAGCCCAGAACTATTAACTTTCTCCTCCAAAAGGACCTCTGTCCTACATCTCCTTTTGTATTGCTATTGTTACAAAGTGGCTTCTCAAGTAAGAAAGTTAAGCAAAAAATCCATCTCCCACCCTCCTTAAAGCCTGCCTCTCCCCATCTCTTCTCCAGCAGCCCCTCATTGAAAGGTTGAAATCTATAGACTTGAGGTTTTAACGAACCCATCAAACTGATGCTGTTACCATGTTGACATAAATCAGTAATTTACAAAAGCTCCCAACCACAAGTGGGTTTGGCTTCGGTGCGAAGAGAGGAGGGTTCCAGCAGACAGGGCAGAATATACAGAAATCTGGTGGGCAAACCCAACCCACAACAGAAAAATAATCCACTGCCTTCAGAAAGACTGTGCCAGCATAGTCAGTGCCTGCAGCAAATTTTCCAGAGCCATGAACAACTGATTACAGTAAAGGCATGCAAACAGATGGCTTTCCACCCCACGGGGCATGGGGAGCTCAGCCCGTGAAGCCAAGGGAGACTCTATTAGTCATGACCAGTTGTATTTTCTGTGGTCAGCCAATGGGGTGCGACCATCAAGCTCACAAGTAATTTCCTTTACATTCACAGGACTTAATCTTAAAGAAAACACATTTTGTGTCCAAGCTTTCTTTAGGAAAACATGAATAAGCTTTCAAATGGGCCTCATAGTAATCTTGTCCAAAGATTACAAATTACTTCCTAGTGGTTTAAAAAGTTACAGACCCCCAACCCCAGCTGATAGGAAATGGCCTTCACAGGCAGCAAAGAATGGCCAATATTTACTTCCCATACAAATTGACAAAAGTTGCTTTTGTTTAAATTTCTTATTCTGAAGTCTGTAGAGAATGTGGTGTCAGTTGCTAACTGGGAATTTCTCATAACCACACAGAATCAGAAAAAAAGAATCTGAGAATTAGGAAAAAAACCTAGCAGAGTACCAAACAGCACTGCAGGTGCTAGAGTCAAGATCATACAGGAATTCCGTATTTCATTTAAAAACACATTTTCTGCCTCTGAGGCACACTTTGGTTACGTCAGGATGGAACAGAGCAATGCTACATAAGAGCTTGAACAAATGAACAAAAGCTACAGAACATCCAGCAGAAATCTGAGGATAAAGCAATCAAACAGTGATATTAGTTCAATATGAAGCACAGCTGAATCACCAGATTAAAAATGCCAGCTTTTACAAGTAGCTTTTGTGGGATCCTTCTGAACCACAATACTACTCCTAAAGGAGCAGGGACACCTCGGTTTGCTGTAGCACCACTCTGCAGCACTCAGATAACCATCCCACAAATGGCCATTTCCATGTCCTGGCTGTTCCTTAAAGCTCTGCTGTCCAAATACAACTTCTGTCCGGCTCTAGTTATTAGCTAGATCTGGCGAGATCGTAGCCCGGATGGTATCTTATCACAAACACTGATGTAAGCCAAATCCAATGCTCTGCTCTCTCTCTGACACTGCTTCATTGCCTTTCTCCTGAGTTCCATTCAGGCTACGTTTCTGCAGTGACCCCGGGAGCTGAGCCTCAAAGAGCTGCCTGCACACGGCGGCAGGAAATGACAGCTTCGGAAATGAGTACCAGAGTGATGAATAGCTGGCAACCAGAGCAGCCAGTGCGTTAGTGCACTGCCAATTAATAACCTACATTGTACTGAACAGGGACATACATGGGCAAGAGTATCACTGACACGCCCCAGAAGAGATTACAAACCCAATGCACTATTTTCTGAAGGGTTTTTTCAGGCTTGTCTAAAATTTAGAAACTTAGACTTGTTACTATATTTTCTTCAGTGTGAAGCTGAACTGGTCCCATTTGGAGCAGATTAAGGAAAACTGGAAGAAAAAAAAAAGAGAAAAAGATTTGCCTTTTATTTTTATTCATCATGAAGGCCAAGAGAATGAGAACAGGCTATGCAGGTGAAACAGAAGGGGGTATTGATCTTCAAGGAAGGGGTAACTGAGATCATCCATGTAGACTTTAAAAGAACAAGCAGGAATAACTGGGGTATCTGTATCCATCAGCTCTAACAAGAAGGTGCATCAGCAGCATAAGAAAAGAAGGTAAATATAGTAAAGTTACTGAGGCAAAAAGCTCAGGTAAGATAGCGTCCCCCGGGCCAAAAACCACTTTTACACTGCAGAAAACACTCTCCACACAGCCAAGTAACTAAGTGTTAATTACTGCGCATTCTGGCTTAGTCTCTGGATACAAAGGCTACACACTGGCTCAAGCACTTCTGCAGGGGTTTTGCTTACATGGCAGTAAGCACATGATTTCCCTGCAGCTTCCTTGGTTGCCTCACCTGGGACCTTGACTTTAAAGACTGATGTTTAGACTTTGGTTGCTTCTTACAGACTGGAAAGGCAGTCTAGACTCAGAGCAGAGAATCGCTGTCTAAAGAGACCAGAAACAACTCACTGAGTTAGTCTTGCACTATGGGAACATCAACAGCAATGCTTCTATTAAAACCTTTCTTATGGAAAAGGGCCATGCTGTCGGCAGCTTCAGATGCTGGTCTCCCTCCAGGAAGGTACTGTTAAGTGCACAATAAGTCAAAGTCCCAATACATAAACATTTTCATTTTCTGACTCTCTTTTCTGTCTCCTGCAGCCTAAACAAAGCCAGAGCAGGCACTAAGCACAGATTTGCTGGCAACAATCAGGGAAGCTGATCTTCTGATGCTAAATAAAGGTTAGCAAGGCAAATTAATGACGTGAGATACAGAAGAGCTGTCAATCTCCATACATTTCACGGAGCTGAGAAAAGACAAATAGATCATTGTGAGGCTTATTCCTTTCCATTAGGAATAAATCAACCATGAAACAAGGGCAAGAGTAATGCTGTCCTTGGGCAAAAAGCTGAGATTTGCAGACCCTCCGTTACAAATACACATGCATTATACAATACAGCACCATTTAAACTAAATAAGCAGCACAGTAAGGGATTACCTAAACCTGTTAGACAGATGATATAGAGGCACAGTGTTTATCTTTTCGACAGGGAGTCACTTAAGCTTACCCTATGAGTGCATGCTAGATTAAACCCTTCCCACTCCCCAGCACAAGGCTACCAAAAGAGGAAATGCTGGACTGCCTGTAACTACCCCTGGCCAGAGCCTGCTGCAAGTGCTATACTTTCATGTATCTCCTGCTATTCCCCAATCGCTCTGAAAACCTTCAACAGAAAACCTTCAGTTCAGGCATTTTGCAATCTTGCACTTTTCAGGATCTCACTCTTGGCAGATTGATGGCTCTTTTAGGGGTCCTTTTGGGGATTTTTTTTTTCCTTATTTTCTTTCCCTTGCTCTCAAAGCACATTGATTTCCCCTTTTTGGTCAGTGATGGAGCACAGAGGCTGCATATTCACTGCTGAGAAACTGAGAAAGAGGATGGTCCTACAGCCGGGGAGCTGGCCCAGCTTTGGGGAGCTCTCCATAAGAGAGCTGAGAACCAGACCAATTCCTTATGTGGGAGGAGTTTTTCCCTCCCCAGTTTCCAAGTCTTAGTTACTTCCCTTCCCCTCCTCCACCACCCAGATCTGAACAGCGTTTCCTTTGTCTGTTCCCTATGTAGACTTCCATTCTCTGGAGACGGGGCCTAAATGTCTAGCACAACAGGACCCTGATCTCAGCTGGGCCTTAGGCATTGCCATAAAAAACAAACAGAGATCACAGAAGCATGGCTCTTGCAATGTAAAACAGCCTGGATAGCAAATAAGTCTTTGGATAGGCCTGTTAGCTGACATACTAATTACACTGTTGGAATGCTATGCTTTCACAAAAGCTTGTATGGTCTGAAAGTTTATTCCAAAACATCCCGTTTAGCAACTATGAGTGCATTTGGAAAGGGAGCTGGAGTTCACTGCCATGCTCACAAAGTATATGCAACACTGTACCTCCAGCAAGACCAAGGAGATTTCTAGCACACGTTAGGATGACTAATGAATTGAAGTTTCCTTGGCATTTTTCCCTCCCAACACATGTGGGCAAGGATTACAGAGTGGAAAGAACCCAGCCTAGGGAGAAGAAAAGTGCATACTCCTGTAGCCATTAAATCCCCACAGGGGAAGGGGTTTTCCCATTTCACTTCAGGGATGTCTACCCCCCTCCCTAGTCTGCATGGGCTGTTTGACACACACACTACCCCCCCAAAATTCTCAGACTGCAGCTCAGCAATATACCGCGCCATGCAGCTTGCAGAAGGCCAAGACCACACATTTTTGGGAAGGACAACCACGACTTCCTTTTACTCACAGATTCCTAACACCAGGCATGAATTTCTTGGTCAGTATTCTGGCTAGCAACTGACACCACCAGAAGGTTCAACATCCTCCTGATGTTCCTCCCTCCCATGTTAAGTTTTAGGACAGCTCTTTTGTGCTCACAAGCCATTTTCATGGAGATTATGCTTTCTTTGGCTGAGCGATTTGTCTTCAATTGCTAATCCAAGTCAGTGAGTGGTGTTGCCCACTACCAACACATGCAGCCTTCCAATGCACCCTGCTAATGATCAGGTTAATCCAGATGCCAAACAATAACGGGAACTGTTTTAACAAAATTTGGAAGTTAAGCTTTACATGATACTAACATAAAAACTTAATTCTCTGTTCTACAAGTGGTTAAATTTGTTGATCCCCTACCAGCATACACCACCTCAATGCTAAGATATGCACCTACTTGCTAGTGCACACATCAAGCTGAAGGAAAATGAAAATTCAAAGGAGACTCCATGTCTTGTCTGTCCTCTTGCATGTCCCAGGCCATTAATGCCAAATCACCTGGCTCACCAACACTGTGCTAATAGCCCTTACCAGACTACCCGTTATGAGGAACACATTTTTTTTCTGTAGCTGATGTTACATAGAGGCTACTCCAGAAACACAAGCACTGGCCATCATTATCTCAGGAATTACCCTACAGGCATCTAACCTGCTTCCCAAGATACGAGTTGAAAATTTATCTGACAGGAAGGCGGAAAGATTCAACCTTGTGACACTTCTCTAATTAGTGTTATTTTTTCTTATTTTTGCTGCCACTTCAGCTTCACTTTTTGCCTTTTCATCAGCAGAGCACACCCTTACAATGAAGGAGCCAATGGAAGTTGAATCTATCTTCAAGCAGAGGTTGCCTGTTTCTAATCTGTCTTCTGTCCAGAGCTGGTCCTCACAACCACAAATGAATGGAGGTCATCATCATTCATGAGATTTCCACATCTAGTTTTATAATTTCAAAAAAGTTCCCCCAGCAGTTTACTTATTTATAAAAACAGGAAACTTTATTTGACCTGGATTATCTGAGTAGGCTCTAGTGCAGGAAAACAGTGAAATGCACCAAGCTGCATACTCTAGTAAACTGCAAGCTTAAGCACTTGGCTCAGATGAGAAGCAGAGCCAAGGAGTGAGCAACATCTTTAAGAGAGAAAACCCCTATCTGTGAGTAGCCACTTGCTTCTTCATCATGGTACCCATCAGGTCTTTAACTCATCACGGCTTTGCACTGTCACTTCCAGTCTCCCTCCCTTTTCCCTTCCAACTATGTCTCTGGCCTTTCGATGAGCCTATGCTTATTAGCAGCTCAGTTTTCAAATTCTGAGCTAGAGCCAGCAAAGAAGATCAGCTTCTCCAGATGAGATCCTAGAAATTAGCTCCACAGGCTTCAAAACAGCAAGGTAACATGCCTTCTCTCCAAACTCAATGAGGATGTGCAAAGGGCGCAGGTATTGCATGGTATGTAAGAAAGAAAAAGCAAGATGAACCCTTTATGACTGTGTCAGAAATTACAAAAGGCACTTCTGACCCAAAGAAATTTAAAATATACCTTGCCTACCCAGCTTAAACAGTAGGCTAGGGTCAGGGAATGGTTTCAGGTTGAAGTTCAAGGGATTTCTTACCTGCTGCCTAAAGCCACCATATCTTTAATGAAACTTTGGTAATCCTATCCAGTTGTGAAGTTAACAAGCAGCAACAGAAGTCAAGAATAAAGGATCCCCACAGTCCTTCCTTCAAGCACTGCTAGCATAACTTAAAGTTTATGTCTCTTTGCTGCACAGTTAAGTGCTGCATTAGGTCTTCAGAATATTTCTGGCCTTTAGCTCCTGAGAAGTATCATTAGGGCAGATCAGTGATTTTCCTATATTTATTTTTAAAACAAAAATAAATATGTGAGCAAAGTGTGACCTCAGATCATTGTTTCTGTGCCTGTAGCTATAGCATTTAAAATGAGATCAATCAAAAGCAAGTGAGATGCCTGCCTGTCTTTAGCCAGAGCCAGAAGTCTCAGGAGCATGACACTTCATTCAGATATCAAAAAGCACTTCTTGCAAAAGAGATGAGGTATTGATTAAAAAGAAAAGCGGCTGATGCATCCCCTGCTCACTCAAGCAAGCTATAAGTTTGAAGAAAAGGAACAAAATGAACTTTGGTTTGACTCCTGTGTGCCTGAAATTACTCTGTGACAACGATTCCCTGCTGCCAACACACACTCTGCTCTGAGAGCAGGAATGACGGTGTCCAAGCCAAACACACACGTGGCTGGAGAGACTCACAGCAAATTAGACAGCTCTTCTTTGTACCAATACATGAAATACATCTGAGGTACCCTGGCCACGTTAAGGGCACATTCCTTGGCTGAGCTAATGCTTGTTGAGCACTGCTGCAGCCACCAGTGACGCTCATCTCTGGAGCACTGACACGGCACTTCCAGCAGCTCCCCAGGATGGCAGATGGAGATCCCTGGGAATGAGACTAGTGAAACAGCCCTGAACCGTTGATATTCTCGCTCAGATTATCTGAATCCCAGTGTAGAAAACATGCCAAAAGCATTCTTACTCTGAATCACAATAAAATGCTCAGTAAGAGGCTGGATTTACAGAAAGCCAGCTCCAAGCAAAGACAGTCCCTGGTCATCAGTGTCACAGTGTCCTGAGGAGTCCACTCAGATCAACAGATAAAACTTTATGTGCAAGTCCAGTTCCAACCTCAAAGTTCAATACTTCAATCATGTTGTGCATCTGGAATCAAGCTGTTGCCACTCCAGACACAGTAACTCTCTAGAGGGTCTGTTCTCCAGAGGCACAGGGCTGCAAATAGCCCATTTATCAAGGTGGGGGTTTTTTTGTGGTTTTCAATTTCTTCTAAAATGTGTTGTTAAGGGTTTTTTTAAGGGAATAGAAATATTATAAGTTGCTATTACAGTGATGGTATCATCTAATGAGAAAATGAAAAGACATCCAATATGGAGTTCCCTTATTATCCATTTCCTTAAATATCAGAACCTTTTTAGTCACTTTATAACTGGCCCATGAAGAAGGTAGGAAAATTAACACTGAAACAGAATTTAATGCCCAAACCCAAATGAAATGTAATGGGCCTTTGGGTTTACACACCATAGCTTTTTCATGGATTTAGCAGAAAAACTTTCAACTGTATACCATGAATGTCCAGTTTAACATTAGTAAATACAAGTTACATCACTGCTCATGTAAATCAGAAGTAATTTGATGGGGCACCAGAAGATTTAAGAAGAGAACAGACATCTCTACCAGCAGGGAGCTCCTGTCCATGCAGCACAGCCTGACTCTAGTCCTCCCTGGCTAGTCTTGCCAGAAGGTTCATGCTTTGCAGTGGTTTCAAGTTTCCAAATCAGAACCTTTGCTGGATTTTCAATTTTTAGACCTCCCCATGCCAGCAGGAGGAAAGGGGGAAAAAAAAAAGATTCTGAAAAATTTTAATTTTTCCAGACTGCATACCAGGTTTAATTCCTTATTCTCTGTTACTATTGTCTATAAGCTCATCTGACAATTTTCAACTCTTCAGATTTACAGCCATTCCTAGCAAAGTATTTCATCCACAAATAAACGCAACCATCCTTTTTCTGAAGGCAAGAGAAAAATATATAGAAAGCACACAGATGTTTGGCAAGTACATCAAAGCTAGGCTAGTCAGTACAAAAACCCTCCCCAAAACCCTTGACGTTCTCAGTGCTTTAACAATACAATCGAATTTTAAATATGAACAGAGGGGGATTCCAAATGGGTACATACCATCTACAATAATAAATTAATTGGAAGTGCACAAAAACTTGGACCACAGAGAGCTGTACACTAAATTAAATGACTTCATGTGCCACTTCATTCTGTGAGAGACCAGGCACACTGAGTCTGAATAAATCTTTGTTTTTCACATTAATATGAAATTAGATTAGGTTGGCCAGTATATCAACTCCTGGCCAGTAGGTATCAACTTACTGTCTTTGGCAAAGACCTGCTCCTGTGTTCTCTGCACAGCTGGAGAAGATGGTACTTGGCTCCTTGAACCCTGCGATTTGCTGCTGTCCCAAGTACAGTCACTTTAGATGCTCTTGGATCTTTGGCGAGCAGAGAGCACTTTACCCTCCAACAAAATTTCATAACTTCAGCACGTAATACCTTTTCCAAGGGAGGACAGATGTGCAGGAGTAGTTTCAGTCTTCCAAGAAGCTTTCCATCAGGATCCTAGTTTTTCTCTGGCTACGCAGTCCGAGAGCATAACCACAGCTCCTGCAAGGCTGAAGACAGGAGGCTGCTGCTCGAGCAGTACCTGCTGCCAGCAGACCATCCAGCTGCCCATTTGCTCCTCAGGTTTGGAGCTGCAGCTGTGAGGAGGCTTGCCAGCACACAGCTATTCCACTTCTTTGTAGAATTTTGAAAAGGGCATTGTGGAAGAATAGTCTGAGCCCAGCTTGTCCTACAAGGGTAATTTCAGCCAGAAGCCATTATGCCAAACATTCAGGTTTTTGAAGGGATAAAGAGGTATCATATGGAATGGGTGGGGGAAGAAGATTTTTTTTTTTTTCAGAATACCATATATTCCAGACACTGTAAAGGGACCAGCAATAATACCTATCTGCACTCACAGATTTGGTTTTGGGTTGTTTTGTTGGTTTGGTTTTTTTTTTTAATTTTGCAATCTTTGGAGAGGAGAGGGGCAAAGATGAACATTCTGAGCTCAAAAAAATTCACTCTTGGCATGCCAAAGCCAGCAGTAGAAATGCCTGGATCTTCCATGGTGGCTTGGATATGTGCCACAGTAAAAGAAGCCACTTTCTCAGTGAGCTCTATCCTTGAGGGAACACACTCCAGATCATTCAGCTTCAGGGAGAAGGGGCTGTTTCCCTTCACCACAAAGAGCCCCAACCTCTATGTGTGTACATGGACTGCCCCTACCCAAACCGCCAGTAGGCCGTTCAGTCACAAACAAATTGTCACATTCCACAGAAAGGTATCAAATCCATGATGATGTTCAAGGTGGATCACTATGGGCAAAATACACTATGGATGTAGAAGCCCCACAAAAAAGCAGAAGGGAGAAGAAGTTGATGGGAAAGATGATGGTTGCATCTCCAAAATACCAGTGGAAAGTCACAGGGTTTCAGTAGGGGCTTGGAGGCTGAAAGCTGAAGGACAGCTACAAGTTGACTTTCCAATAGCTGCATTCACCTTAGGAAATGTTGTTTTTGCAAATTACTATCAGGACACATTAGTTTTTGCTTACTATCCATTTCTTTTTGCCAGGAAACCCTGATGCTGCCACCACATGATTAAGAAGTCACTCAAATTCAGCAGAAACCCGACACTCCAGTGTCTTTGGCTGCAGTCACTCTACAAAGAGCAGTTGGGATCCTGTGACATCTGACAGTTTTCCTCTCCTCCAAGACTGACATTAACCAGAAGTCTCCTATTCAAAACAAAACATCAGACAGAACACAACCCACATTCCTATTTTGGGAAAGTCTGGATGGGTAACCTAGTTTCTCATCTTGAACCCATGTGTAGCTATTTAGGTGTAGTTCAGGAGCCATATGACATTTACAGTTTATTCCTCTGAATGCTAAAGAAAGCTAATAAAAGAGTGAGAATCATCAGCAGAATGTACTACAAAATGTAACACAGAGTAAACTGGAGCAAAGACTGATCATTTCATGATCAGTGCTGCTGCCCAACAAGGACCTTCCACAGCACAGAAGAGAGAACAGTTTTGGGAAACAGCAACTTCATGAGAAGTTGAGAGCTTGAAAAATCCAGTTTTTTGAAGGAAGGCTGGGTATTCTGCTCCTACCTCATCCCAAGCCTGCTCCTCGTTTTCACAAGAAACTGTACTTGGATTTTCCGGAGTGGCTGCCACCTATTCAGGAATCAGTCTTAAGCAGAAATAGTAAGGCTACACTGCTGCCAGTTCTTTAGCCCCTGCTGGGTCATGCTGTAAAGTCCTCTGCCTCTGAAATCCCTTCTACGAGTCTTCAGATTGTAACTTCTGAACACTTTCAGGCAAAATTCCACCAACAAAATACTATTGCTTTGAAACAGAAGAGGGCAGACAAACATCCGAATACAAATTGAAAGCAACTGCTCAAAAGACTCCACTAGTATCTCAACAGTCCTTGACTAGTCAACACCTTACATTTTTATTTTTAAAACCTACTTCTGCCACGGTTCTTGGACCTATTAAACCAGCATCATCAAATTCCACTACGGATTTAGACTTCACAACGTGACTTCACTTCTCCAAGCATGGAGCAAGAGTCTTGTGAGAAGGCTTCGCTTCTGCCAGCATCCACTTCCAAGTTCTCCAGCCCTGGACAGCAGAGAATCAAAACAGGATAGCTGTGTAACAGCCTCCTACGCACTCTGGAGCTTCCTGGCTACTGCTGCCTGGTGAATTTTGTGAGCTGTCAAACAGAGCTGGGCCCATCTGCCTGCCTGCTGGTGTTGAACTGCACGGCCCGGGTCACCACGGGCCACGCCAACGCAATATTCTGTCCTGTGCATGAGACAGGAGGCACAGCTCAGTCATTTCAGGGAAGATTCTGAAGCTGTACAAACACTCAACTAAACAAAATCCTGATGTGGCCCATCCTGAGAGATGGAGAGGTGCACACAAATACCATGCCCAGATGGGCACCCAGTTTTAAGAACTAGAAAGATCAGGGACTAGTTATTGACTTGAACAAAGCTGATATCCAGACCCATTCACTGGCAACACTGTACAAGTCCAGTCAATCAGTTGATCACTGTCTCAGTGCTGGCATTCCTGAATGGAAAGCAGCAAAAGAGCAGAGAAAGGTGGATGGAAAATGTGACCAGAAATGCGACTCATTTTCCTCCTCCATACTGGAAGTTAACACAGACAGCAGAGAGCAAAGGATGGAAAAATTAAGGAACAGAGAAGAGGGCATGACAGAAGGATACATCTGACAAGCAGACAAGAAGAAAGAAGTTAATTTTAACTATCCTTTGCCTTTCAGGCCACACAGCACCTCCCACAACTAATGCACCTGGACCGTTTTCAAGGGTGCTGGCCACACACTGCTCACATAAACTTCATGGGATTAACACTACAGCCTGTGGGATGAATCACTCTAGTATCTTTCTTTTTTTATCCCACATTAAAATCTCAAAAGGAAGAAAACAGTGGCTTGCTCATAACGGATTTTCTGTCTCTACTTTCCAAAACCATGCAAAGGATGGTTACCAACTGGATATGCTACGGCTACAGATACATTACAAAGGAGTATGTAGCACCAAAATAACAGTTCCTGAGTTACTTTACATTGTTTAGCTGTACCGTCTTCTGCTGTTCTTTAGCTATTTGTTGTATCACAGATAGAAGCTGTCTGTCTCCAGTGTGAGCTGGCCATTGGTGAGCATTCAGGGGAACTTGCCTAATTGGGTCACTTTCTCGCAGAAAGGAGGACTTTTCAGCTTCAGAAGTCAAAGATAAATAGTTCTGACCTCAGTTACAGCTTCAGTTGAACAGTGGTGACAAAAGTTGTGACATTTTCTTTCTGAAGAAATGGTTGTTTTTTACCAATCTAGGTCAGACTCAGCTACAGCAACTGAGGCTCTTTCCTGCCAACTCAAAAGAAAAACACGACATAGCAATGGATGGTTTGGTTCCAGAGCTCTACCTTGAAAGTGCAATTCTACTCCATCCACCAAGACCTGATGATGGCACAGCTTTACAGCTACAGAAAAATGTATCAGCATCACATTGTCAAGGTTAAAGTAAAACTTAAGTCCCAAAGAAACACAGGATTTTGATTTCCTTAAACTGAGTAACATGCTGTGTTACATTTCCTTAGATTAGAATATGTTCCTGACAGGAGAAATAAGAGGAGGATTTAGCTTTCACAAAAAGCATTAATCACATTAGGTTCTTGACAGAAGGTATAGGAGATCAGTGAAAAGAACTGAGAGACACAGCAGAATAAATGATACCCAGGAAGGAAGTCACTAATCTCCACCTGCACTCAGTTATCCCCCTTTCAGATCTTCCCCCCATGCACATTTAAGCTTCCACCAAATTTACCTGGGACCACTCAAGTGGTCCATTCAGGAATCTGCTCAAATAAGAGGTAAAGAATAAATAGAGGAGGGATTAAAAGATTTGAGAATATGAAGAAGAATTACTATGTTTGGCAAGTTTCAGCTGTAGCAGATAGTTTTCCTGATGTACCAAGGGCCTGGCACTGCTTGTTCACAGAAGCCAGAGTAGCTCATCTGGCAGCCTGCAGCCATTGCTAAGGTACAGGTGAGTTTGGCCCAGTCACTATTTCAATTCCTGTCACTGCAGTGCCTCCAAGACACACTTACCAAGGGCAAGTGCATGCCCAAGCACTCAGACTCTGCCACATCTACACATAATCAGCAGAAAAAAAAACCAAAACAACAAACCCTTGTGCAACTCAAGTGCACTGTGCAAGGAGGTCACTACACTGGCATTTGTCACAGCATTACAAAGCGTGGCTACATCTCATTGGTAATAGAAGTTTCTCTGAAACCACCAGCTGTTTCCCTCAAATGTCTCTACACAACAATTCCAGGTATCCAGAGCCAAATTTAAACCAGTGACAGCAGGGATCTTGCAAGACATTCCCAGAACCACTCAGATCCTGAGATCCCACATGCACATTCTGCAGACAGTGTCCTTATTGTGGGATGTTGGTTTGTTTGGGATTGTTTGCTGGGGAGTCTCTGGGGTGGCACAGGGAAAGCAACACCCTTTCATGTGGCTGACTCTCAAACCTGGATACTTCTGCAAAAGAGATACTTCCCAGTTCTCAGTGAAGTGGGAAGGTTCCCATGCCAGCCCCAGAAGCTGACTTCTTATTTTAAAGCCAACAGGCTAACAGTCCAGGAAGTGTATAGTCAGCTCTAAAAATACAAAGACATCTGGAATGACCGAGTGTGTAATTTAACTTGTAGCTGGTACAGGAACCAGTTTTGCTTGCTGCATTCAGGAGGAGCAAAAGAGGCATTTTCTACAGGACTCAGTTATCCCATTTGTCTTGCAATGAAAATAGCATCCTATTTCTGGTCATTCTACTTTTATTCAAGGACATTTTGGTCACAGACTACTTGAAGCAAGGGAATAACTTATAAACTCACCCTGAGCACACAGCTGTCCCGTAATTTTGATTCTTCATACTCTGCAGAGCGTTCCTTTCTCAGTAACAGTAAGGAATTTTAGTCAGAATTAAGAACAAAACATCAAAGAAACTGTCCCTCAGACTCCTCCTCCTGTTTTCAGGCAAACAAGCAAGTTTCACCTTCCCTCCCATGAGTCAGTGTGTGCAGTCTTGTCCTTGCAGACATCCAGAAATGCGGACCCTTCAGAGTGATTTCCAGGACACCAAATAAACTGGCCCCGAGTTTAATCCTAGGGTTTGAACGGACAGTGATGGACCTTGCCAAGTTCACATTACCCATCCTAAATCTCCAGCAATATTCAGTTAAGATAAATGGGTTGAGTCTCTCCAAGCAGCTCTGCTTTTCCTCATGCATGGAGGCTTCCAATAACATCCAAAAGCTATGGAAGTCCATGTGGGAGATTAAGTGCCATTTCTGAACTTACCAATGTTCAAAGCCAACGATTCAGGTTTAACGTTAGATGCTGTTCTTCCAACCTTAGGGTCACCACTGCGTGGAGATTTACCCTGCAACCCCCTCCCCATCACTTCCATTGTGTTTGAGTATGACTCACGTTTAGGGCTTTCATAACTTCAGTTTCGGCCCACTGAAATTTGTCATTCCAACTCCATTCCAGGTTTGGTCTCTAAGAGCTATCATTGTTTAAAAGTAGGATACATTTCACCTGCACATATGGTCACGGTTTGAGAGCCAGCACAGCACCTGAAGACCTGGACATCAAATCATGAAGGTGTTACCTTACCCTGGTCAGCACAGATGTGCCTGACAGCATTGGTCTGGCTAGTCAGGCTGCTGCTGATGAGAAAACTATTTCTTTTACCTAAGTATCAAACCAGTCTGATTCTTAAACAAATATATGGCAGGTGTATTAATAAAGGAGCAAAATGAAGCTCAGTCTGCAGCACAAGTGCCCCCAAGCACTGCCCTTACTCTCCAGGGGCTGGGAGACAGGATTGCATTACAGTCCATCCCACCAGCATGCCGACCAGAAAGGGTGTGCATGTGATGGGAGAACTAGATCAGCTGGAAGGCAGTTCTGCAACTGAATTACAACAGCTTTTCAAAGCAACATGTTAGGGCATCCCAGCACACAAACACACTGCAGGGAAAAACAGGAGATACAGACTCAAGCAAGGTCTGGGAAATACTTGCGGTTATCACCAAGATGAAGTTTGACTACATTGCCAATACAACTGCAGTCCAACTTCATTTGAAACAAAGTGATGTCTCACTACATGTGCAACTTTCAGATGAAGTCACACTGTATCAAGATACAAAAACTTGAACTTGCCAATAAATGTAGTAACAAGAAGCCAGCCAGTAAAACAGAGCTCCAAAAAGAGCCCATCTCATCTGCTGCCTCTTCTAGAACCGCTCTGGTTAATCCAGCCACAAGCCAACATCTTTCTATCAAAAAAAAATTAAATTCTCCATCAAGAATGCCAGAAAGTCTGATGTCCCAGCCCAAGGGGGTGGAAGAGCCAACATGCACTCCCCATTGTCAAGCCACCCCCTAAATCTCGTTGTATTATGGCAATCCTAAGCAAGGCAATTACTCCTATAGGTTTTGCTAAATCTGAAGATGGACAGGAAGCTGGTTTGTGGCAAAACTGAACTCTTTTTAACATGAAAATCAAAAGCATGGAGTTATGTTGCTGGTCGTAACTGAAACGCGTCTGCTAATGATTAAAGCTTCCACTTTGCTGCCAAAGTATTATTGGAACTGCTTATTTGCTGTGCAGCTTGGGGAAAAAAAAAAATCTTTTCCATCCTTTATTAATCTTGTCCTCATCTGACACAACAAAAATGCACCATCAGTCTTTTGCTTACTTTGAAAAACAGGCCTGAAAGTCACTCCAAGAGCCAAAGTCTTTGTGTATAATTACTGTCTTGATTAACTAGAACAAAGGGCAGAAAACGTCAGTCATTTGCATTAAATTTAGTATTTTTGGGGCTTATTTAAAGACATCTCATCAACCTGCTTTCTTAAAAGAAACTTGGATATAACAAAAAACTACAAAACCATTCAAAATAAATGATTTTTGGGGCTTTTTGGTTGGTTGGTTTTTTTTAAACAGTCACATCCAAAGGAATGTAGCTCACAAGGTAACTATGGAACTCATTGGAAGGCCTCAGCAATAATACTTATATCTTTTTGGCCCCAGGTAGTTTCTTGCAGCAGTACTGAGCTGGTGACCTATTTGGCTGATATAGGAAACTCAATCATTAGAAAGTTTATGCATTCTAATATGAAAAGCAGATTTTCCTTGGAAACATTTTCCTGGGGCAGGTTTCAGGGTCCCAAAACTGGCAGTGACTGCATAAACAGAGGAGGCAATGAGTAAAGGCTCCAACAGGGGATGCTACGTAATTTTTTTTCCTTTTCAGCCTGCCATGCTGGGCTCCAAACAGGGTATGCAGGAGAAAGGGGGAATGTAACTATCTGCCTGAGCACAAAGTCTCAGCAGAGGAGGATTAAATGAGAAGGGAAAGAGGAAGAAACCTGAAGGCAGCTGGAAATTTCCAAATTCAAGTTTTCAGAGGCCTGGTAGATATCGTACTATTCAGGAGTAGCTGGATGTGTTGTGTGGCAAACTTACAGGCAGCAAAGCCTGTGTGCCATTGCTTCTCCACTCTTACCAATGTGTCCTGTTTGTCTGCAGCTAAAGTGCCCAAGTATATTTATTTATGTACAACTAAGTCTTCAAGTCTATGGTTTCAGTGGCCACATCCCACCCTCTCCCCAGCAGACAAACTAACAGGGCAGTCTCAGAAATCCTGGAACACATTTCATGCCCAGAGCTAGCAAATGTGAAGTCCAGACAGGTTTGTCCCCTCTCCTGCTCTTAGAGGAGATCTGAGGGGTCTCAGCACCTTGGATATGGAGAAATCAAAACAGATGCAGATGAGAAACAATCTTTGCAAGGGCTGACACTGATATTTTTTTTACCCCTTTGAAATACACTTCTTGTGGTCTGAAGACAAGAAAATTCTTCTCACATGCTGAGCTGGCAACTATGTGGGACCTCTTTCAGTCCTGACTGTGTGAAGGCTTGGCCCCAGCAAGTGAGCTTCCTCTGCTGGCACTTGTGAGGCAGGGGAGTTCCTCTCTTTGGGCTCCAATTCCCATTTCTTGAGAAATTAAAGAAACGTAGATGTTCTCCAATCTACAATTAGATTGGAGATGTAACCACAATTAAATGGGCAGTATATTGTTCTACATCAAGCCAGGTGGACGGAAGTTGAAAAGGGAACCTGTTTACTTCAGTGGAGTGCTTAGAAGACAGCATGGAAAAAACGCAGCCCTAGAGATAGATTATTAAATATACTTGGAGACTTCCTAGTCACAGCAATCACCCTTCTCCTGAGCTGTGAGAAACTTAGAGGTGTGGGAGAGTTGTCCCACAGAAGAATGGTATCAGCTAAAGAAAAGCCAAATGAATGCAAAAGTCAAAGTGGTTGGACTTTAGATGTCTCCACAAAATGGAAGAAACCCCTCATAATTGAATTAGCCCTGTCAGAACACCAGTTGCCCAAGATAAAGACAAACAATGAGAGTAAGACTAGAAAAATGAATATAAACCACACACTGTAGCCCAAAACATTTGAAAAAATATTTTCTAGAGAGTCAGTTTCAAACTTGAAGCTATTTTATCGTGTCTTAATCTGGAGAGATGTATCTTTCAAACTGTTTAAAAGTGAACACTACATAAAAGGGATCTGATAAGTAGTATTAAAAGGAGAAGGCTTTAGAGAAACATGACCCCATGACATCTTTTGTGTTCCTATTACTTGTTAATCACTCTCTTCCCTCTATAGGGGAACGAAATGGGGCAGTGTTGCTTTGAAAACAGTAATTTCTTACTACTCTGATACTTCAATTATGAACCCAAGGGAACACCAGCACTAGTTAACTTTTGCAAGGCTTTATAAATACACTGCAGGTCACTTTAATATGACATTGAGCTGCTCCCAAATCAAGTGGAAACCCAGATAACAAAAGCCACAGTCAACAACTCCATCCCAACAGGCATAACATCCCCAGCAGCAGAGCCCCAGACCAGCCAGAAGGTGTCCCAGGAAAGCCTCAGCAGAACAAGGCACTGCAAAGGGCAGAGCTTTAGCAGACAGCCATATTTCAAATGTTCTTAATGAGCTTGTCATCAAGGACGCAAAGCAAATACCAACTGCAATTTGAAGCTGGGCAAAGGCAAACCAAGCAAGGATGTCTTTGAAGTGCAGAAGAGCTTCCCAGAAGATATGGAAATGTCACAGCACAATTAAAGTGACACTCTCCCCTTGTCACAGGTTTGGAACAAATAGCACCAGCAGAAAAGCAGGAGCCCACCTTAATCCCTCGGCACAATCACATAACAGTAGGCATTTCAGAGGTGGCAGTGGAGAACAACCTCATTTTCCACAGTGGTAGAGGACAACTACAAAACAAACAGAGTAAAAGCAACCCTGCTTTGGTTCCAACACAGAGCCTTGCCTTCCAAGCTCTTAAACAGAAACAAACGTCAATTGCCATGTAAGTTATTAAGTGGGGCAGAGGAAGCCATTTAGACATCACAAGATAGCAACATAAATGTCACAAAACATTCATAATTCAAGCATTTTGTTTTATGCAGCAACATCCCAAGCTCAGCTGAGATGTTGGTGTGGTGATGCTCAAGCAATAGGCAGGCTTTGGAACTTCAATCCCAACCCCTTATCATTCAAACCTATGGACAGGGCAGCCTTGAACTGCAGCTCAGAGGTAACTACTTCAGAAATGTGGCATGATTCCTTTCTGGGCACAGTAAATTCAAGTTTAATTGTGGAAAATCAAACAAGGGTCTCAGCCGTACCAATATGTTTTAACTGCTGAAAGTAAAACAGCCAGAAAAAGAAAGCAGCTACCATCCTCCTTATCCTTGCAAAAGCACAGAGTTAAAAATTCAACCAGATTAGGAAAAAGGCAAAAAAAAAAAAAAAAAGGTGTTCAGAAAATAGCTTACAAAACAATCACTAGAGAGTTCAGGATAGGCTGTTGAGGGCTGCCTCCAGCCTACTACATCTGCTAAAGTCATTAGACAGTGTCACCCCACCCCTGGGCTCCCAAGGGCAAAAGCAGAGGAGGAAGGGCTCCTCCTCATCTCCTGCTGACCCAGCTGTTTCTGGTGTGAGTGTAAATGCTCTCCATCCATTCAACATTTTGCAAACAGGCCACTGGAAGAGGGAGTGCCTGTTTGCAGGGTTGGTCAGACATTGTATTCCCAGAAAGGAGCTGATTTCCAGAAGAACTTGGCTAGAGCAAATCATCACATCCAGTTTTACCTCTCTGCTCTAAGCTTGTCCCAGGCTTCCCTCGGAAGCAGCACAGAACCTGGGTTAGTGTAGATGTTCCTGTTCCTCCTATCAATACTCCATTTCTATTGACTCCTTTAAAACAAGGCACCCAGGCTCCCTCCAGAGACAGCAGTTTCCAAGACAGCTAAAATTTAAAATAAAACCCACCCTTTGCAACCAGATTCACCAACAGGATGCTTTGCTTATACTGTTGCAGAACAAAGCAAAATAATAACCAGCCTTGATCACTGCCTCCAAAAAGCCTGAAGACAAAGACACTGCAGTGAGACAAGTGCCATTGAGTATCCTTACTCTCCACACAGACAGCTCTGAACCTCTGCCTGCCCAGAGAGGCTCTTCTCCAGCCCCAAGCTGCAAACATTTGAAGGAGGAAAGCATCTCTGCTTTGCCAGCATTGTCCCTGTTTGGAGAGCTAACTTCTACAAACAGTTTTTTATGACATTAAACAACTTTCCAGTAACTCCTAGCCAAAAATTCCAAATCACCCAGCCTGCCTCCTCAGATGGCCTGTGTTTGACTGCATCAGTGCGTATATTGGACAGAAACTGCAGCAGGACAGGAACTGATTCATAAGTGGATCAAGTATCCTCTGCTGCTGGGCTGGTGCCAGAAAGGCCACACATGGCAAGGCAGCACTGCATTCAGAGTGGACACTGAAGGCTACACAGCTTTGTTTTCAAAAAAGGTCTTTGGAGTGGTCCTTCCTTAAACTTGGCTCTCCTTGTTAGAGAGTTATCAACACTGGTACATACAGAAGCAGCTAGACAAGCTGTCCCAGATATTTAGTAGTGGTCACTCACCTAAACCTGTCCTCTGGGATAAAGCCAACAATGCTAGAGGAGAAGTGTTCAACCTACAGAAGTGTTTGTTTCTTCTCAAATTCCAGGCACAGCTCAAGGACCTACCAAGAGAAGGGGCTGCTATACGAGGGAGTATTTACTTTTTATTTCATGACCTTGGTCTCTTACAAGGCTTGAAATTCAAATACACAGACACACTGGGAAGAAGTGGAAACACAGAGAACTGAAGTAGTTTCTCAGAGCAAACAGCAAGGCAAAGCTGGGTGTACAAGCAGAAATTAAGTTCCGCATCATATCCGATGAATTATGCTCTCTTGAAATGCAAGGTAAAGGAAAAAGAAACCAAAACCACTCACTTTCTAAAGGAACCCAGCATGTGCCAATTGCACCTGAAATAAAGCACAGTGTTGGCAATTACTGTGTCTTGCACCACATCTGACCAGTGGATGCAAAGCTATTGATGATTCACAAGCAAACTAGGAAACAGCATTTGCAATTTGGTAGAGCTACAGCCACATTTGAAACCTAGAAAGCTGCTAGATTGCCACTTATCTTTTAGAATAAACAGAAGTGTACTGGGTCTGGCCAGCTTTTACAAGAGCATGCTAATGCTCAGAGACATTGGCTAGCAGTGCACACAGTCCCTTCAGTGTATAAAGTGGCAGAACAGGAAGACAAGGACCTAGAAAAAGAAGTAGAGCAGCAAAAAGCAGATGCAAGATAGAAACAGAGATCTTTACAAAGCTTAACACAAAAGCCCCACCAACACTAAAGAAAGGTGATTAAAAATCAATGCTACTTGCAAAAACAGGCATGGCAGACAGGATATAAAGATGCATGACTGGTCCACAAATAGCAAGAAACTCTATTTCTCTGTTTCTACTTAGCACACTTTTTTAAAGTGTGCCTTTAGCCAAGATGCAGCAGTTAACCCTGAAAGTAATCTTGGCCCCTTTTGGTACCAAATAAATCCACTTACTTAAAACTGGAAAGTAACTCCTTCAAATAAAAGGTGCTGTGTTCCCCATGAAGAGCCAGAAGCCTAACTCCAAAAGCCCTCAATCTAAGAAGAGGGAGCTTCCAATATGGAAGCCAGTGCATCCCCAGGAGCTGAGAGTTGTGGCTTCCTATGCCCCTCTCCTAAGCCACGACTGCAGCCAGTGAGCAGCACCAGTGAAACCAAGTGGTGTAGCAGAGGAAACTGCCAGGCACACACTCATCTCCTGACAGTGTGTGGACAACCAGGACCTCTAAGCCAGGACTCCCAGATGAGCAAAGACCTTCCTCATGAATACTTCAGTGCCAAGTCCCGCATCCTAGATAAAGAGAGAAGAGCAGCCTCCCTTCCCAGAGATTCCTTTGAGTCCTGATAAAGTTACACTAACCATAATAGCCTTGTTTTACGTATTACATGTACTGTAACATTGAAAATTGGTCTGCAGTTATGTAATTGCAGAGGAAGTGGCTACAGCCCTGCTCAGCCCAGCTGAAAACGCCATCCCACGATGCCTCCACCGCAGGCATGGCTCCCAGGGGCTCCAAGGAAAGAGCTCCCATCCTGCCTGCAAGCAGAGCAGCAGAGGCAGAGTTGCACGGGACTGTGCTCATACTTCACTGTCTGTCAGGTTTTCCATTGCAAACACGGCCGACACAGTTTATAGCTTGACCATTTCAAGCCACATCCATGCAAAAATTGGCAGAGAGGAAGCTACTCTGGCCGTCCCTCTTCCACCTTAAATGTCAGATTCCTGCTTTAAAATCACAACATTTCTTTTCTGCAACAGAAATACATTATTAAGTCATTCTACAAGGCTTTTTTTGGTTAAGGTTTAAAAGAAGCCTATGTAGTCGACAGACAGGACTTACGTCAGCTATTCACATAGTTTTTCTGAAACAACTCAGAAATGTTTAGATAGTGTTGGACAGAGCAGGTTGATTACACCATGTCTTTAAACAAATCACAGTCACTTCTAGCAAGAAACACAAGCCCTGTAACTACAGCCCGTTCCCAGGCAACATCTGTAGAGACTGTAAACCTCCTTTTTTCTCCTGATGCATTTGTGACCACTGCTACATGCAGATTTTCCTCCCAGCTAAGGAAAAAAGAAAGAGAAATTTTCATCAGATACAACAGGCACACTGGGTATTTAAGGCCTAAAGGAGAACTTCTGTTGAGCCAAGATAGATGCCTGCTGCAAGAACCAAATGCTGGAGCCTGAGAGCTGGTACACTATTAAATAACCTGTTCTGAAGTACAACAGCTTTACTTAAGTCTAGAAAAGTTTGCTTCCACAGTAATCGCTGCAACAACCAGGTTATTGTGACCCAAAGGCTTCACAACTCAGATTAAGGGGTTTGGAAATTATTCACCACATATGCTACAATGACCTTACTCTTAAGTCACTATACTGGACAGAAATTTCAACTTCAAATAATGTCCAAGTAATAACTTTCACTAGCACAGTAATGAAGACAATTTCATCCAGCTCTTTCAGTGAAAGAGAAAGCCAAATGAGACAAGGCCCTACCAAATGGGCTTGCACATATCAATCTGTGAGACACCTTAAATACCATCTCTTATATGAGAAAAGTAACACTGAGTAATAGTATCCAGTAAGGGTGACACACTTGAGATGAAGCTAAAAAAGCTTGATGAAAACCAGATAAGGCTTCAATAAGTCAAATACTAGATATTTCCTTCCCCTTCTACCTCTGCCCTATACACTGGGCTTTGAACAAGCACAGCTTATGTTCTTTCAGGAGAGCACATCAGAAGAGATGGTAACTCTAGTTAAGGCCCTAGAAGTGTGCAGAAGAAACATCCAGCAGGATGTGAAATGTGCACCATTACTAGGAAACTGATTGTGAGGTTCCTTGTGTAAAAAACATGGGGACATTTGACAAGAAAAGAGAAGGTGATTTTTTCTTTTCCTATGAAAACCATGCAACAAAGCCAAGTTAAAGTTTTTCTGCTCCAGAAAACAAAAGAACCATTTAAATGTGCTTGGCATCAGAAGGCAACCCTATTCAGCCAAGGTTTTAAAATGAAAGTGCCATCTGTGCCTTTACACATCTAACCTCCCCAAAATACAGTAAAACACCCAAAGCAGAGATGATATGCTATATACATGCCTATACATACAAGGAAGTTGAAAATATTGGCCCAACAGCACATCCAACACACACTGTCCAGTCAGACAGGACTTCTCAGCTGTCAACGAACAAGCTGTCCAGCCACTCTTCCTTCCCTTCATTGAAGACATTGTCCCTGCTGCAGGTGACATCCAAAACACCTTGCATCTTCTTTGTATGGATTAAAAGAATGAGCCTAATTTATACATCACAGGTAGAGTTTCACAACACTTGCAAGGCCAACATAACCATACAGTCAAATGAAGTATTACACGTGTATAGCCCAATAATCTAATTTTCTTGAAAATTATATCCCTATGCTCTTAGAGGTCATAACTACATCTCCTAGCTTTGCTTGCTTATGCTAAGCAAGATACTCAACATCAAGCCATAATTCACAAGTTTTGAACACTGACTCTCGAGAAACTTTTGATAGTTTCATTACATGCCATCCAAAGGCTCAGCTGCAGCTGAAGAGACAAAAAACCATAGTATTGAAGTCATTCCTATGGTATTCCTAACCTAGGGGAGATTTAAAGGACTGTTTGGAGCCCTGTTGCAAGTGATGCTCTCTCCAGCTCTCCCAATCTGCAACTTATGAGCTTATCTGTTGGGGTTTTTTTTAAATTATTTTTAAGGATATAGATATCTTTATTTTGTACGCACATAAATATAAAGAGCAAAATTACAGCATGGAATTCCAGGCTTCAGATTTCCTTTTGTGTTTACGTGGACATTAAGGAATCTGGCTGCCAAGCATCAGAATATGGTTTTAAGAAGTATAATCCAAATTCAAGGATGTCCCCTGAGAAAAGTCACATTCCTGGAGCCACTAATTAATTCAAACCCTGACATTCTCCATTTCTATCTCTGCATACCATGTGGTTCAATACAATGTGGTCTGAACCGTGCAAGGCAAAGAGGCCACACTAAATGAAAACACAAAGGAACTGTAACTGGAATTCAGACACTTCTTGTATTATTTAACAGCCCAGTTAATTCCCTTGGCTCCATAAGCCATTATCCAAGACAAGGACATCATAAATATGAATATAAGTTGCCACAATATAACCAGGCTTGCTCTGATGACAGGGACATACACTATTGACAATGAGAAGCCATAGGCTTGGGAGGAAGCCTATCCACTAGGCCAGACACAATTCAAGAAGGGAAGACATTTTCCCCCTCGTCAATCATAGCTATTGCTTTAAAGTGGGGCAGATGAGCAGTTTGGTTTCTATTGGTTCTGTAAGCGATACGGTCAGTACCCAGGAGATGGGTATTTCTGTTCACACTAGCCAGTGCCTTTTCACACACAATCCTTTTGGACTCCACACTAAATCACCAGCCAGCAAAGGACTGTATCACTTTGAGTCAAACAAGCATGAGGCTCTCATACAACAGAGCAATTACCACTCCATTAAAGGAAGGGAAAAAAATACAATGCATGATCATCTTTGTGGATAACCTGGCTCAAGGCTCTGGAAGCTGAACTTGAACCTCGGATCAGGGTGCCCTAGTGTCCCCAAGCTCTGCTGTGCCCAGCACACTCCAGAGCCTGCCAGTGGCGAGAGCCCTGAATGTGGAGGTACCACAATGTGAGCCTTGGCTTGAACAGATACAAATATCAGCAGCTCCTCTGGATGAGGACACACAAGTCACGAGTGGGCTGGAAACTAGTCCTGGACAACAGCTCTGGATTAATACACAAGGAGTGCTGGAGGGGAGGAGGGGGAGTTGCTGAAGACAGGCAGTTATTCAAACCAGCTGCTAAGCCACTCCAACCACTCACACGTATACAGTCTCCTGCATGTGTTCTGCCCAACTCAAAGCTACCAGGCATCCAAAAATTAAAGTACACAAAAGAAATCTATACAAACACCTGCCAAAAATCACCTTTTCCAAGTATAAGCTGGTTATTCCACGCATGGCAGAAGGAGATTTCATCTTGCTTTTATATGACAGCCTCTGCCTCTTTGCCTCAAAATTCCCCAATTAACACTTCTGCAAGAAGTTTTGAAATTTTGAAAAATACGTGCATGGCCACGCATTTATCTACGCACATTCTCTCCCCTCCCTACCGAGCTCTGGGCCACAGGCTAAGCTGTCAAGCCAAGTTTCATCCCAAGCAATTTTTAAACACTCATCCTATAAATCCTCTGCAAAGGGAGTTAGTAATGGAAATACTGACAGAAACTTGAAGAGACAGCAGGGCAACTACAGCAGCCTACTATACATCAGCTTCATTAGCTGCAGATCCTTCTCTCCGTCACCTTCATTTTCCATTAGCGTACCTTGGCTAATTAACACACAAAACCTATGAAACATTCTTACAGTAGAAGGCAACACTTGGCCCCCAGCCCAAATCAACATTGAGAAACTTCAACATCCTCTGCCAGACATAGTAACTGTACCAGATGGAGCAAACGTACAGCTAACAAGTAGTGATGAGGAAACTGAAAGCAGAGGAACAAATGCAAAAATCGGACCATTGAGGGAAAAGCAGCAAACATAACTTACCGCTTTCATTTTTCTCTATGACATCCACGACCTCTCCAGCCTGGAGGCTGATCTCAGAGTTCTCCTGCTTCTCATAGTTGGACACCACCACATATTGCTCCAGGATCATGGGTTCAGAGCTAGCATCAGCACCTGGGGAAGGGAAAAAGCAAGCCGTAAGCCAGCTTCCAGCCATGGCTCCTTGAGAGTGACCTCCGTCCATCCGATTCACAACAGGCCAACTTGTCACCAGAGCCAAGCGAATCAGCAAACAACCTTGGCTCGCAGCATATCCCCAAATGGCTGGCCATATAGAAACAGCCTCCTCTGGCCCACAACCCAGCAGCACAGAGGGACATTGGAGAGAAGAAGAAGAAAAAAGGGGAAGAAAAAAATATATAAAAAGGAGCCAAAAAAGTGAATTAGTTGCACAGTTTCATGATGGATTCTGAAAATAAACCTCTTCCCAACATGGTTTCCACAATCCTTGCTCCCATTCAGAGAAAAAAATCCTGGGCAGAAGCAGTATAAATCCACAGCTGAGCCATCCCCCCAGTAAACCCAAAGAAGAAACAGCTCTCCCCTTGGCGGCTCAGCTCCTTCTCCACTCTAAAGGCTTGAGCTCAAAGTCAAGAGGGGGCTGTAGATGCCAATCATATTCGTCTGCACTGCAGCCCTTAAATAGAAACACATGAGCGGGACTGAAAGAGAGGGAGGTGGGGTGGAGGGAGCGAGGGGAGGGCGGGGAAGACTGTTTACTTGAAACAGAAGAAGAAAAAAAGTTATAGCGCCAGATCGCTGCTCAAACACGGCCACCCCCGCCTGCCCCCCGCCAGCTCCGCAGTTCCGCATTCCCCCGGCAGAGCAGCCCCGGCGGGACGGGGCTCGGCTCCCCCTCTCCATCGCCTTTCTGGAGCCCTCGGAGCCGACCCCCAGTTGTTTGATTTCTCTTCGGACCAAGGGCTTTCGGCTGACAGAGCCATTTATGAATGAGAGCAGGCGCTCACGCGAACAGGGGCCACGAAAGGTGCAAAATAACTCTCTCCTCCCTCCCTTCCCCCACACTACTGGTCTTTTTATTATTATTATTTCTGACTTTTTCACCCCCCAAACCGGAATCATGCATTTCTAGGTGGAGCCACGAGGCAGGCAGAGCACAGTGCCAGATGTGGAGGGAGCCCTTGGGCTGCTGCATCTCGGCTCTGCCATGCAACACAAACAGTGCAGACGGGGCCTCTGCAATCCCAAACCCAGGCACAGGCTGACTGTGCTCGGCCTAGAAACTGCCTTGAAAAGTCATGAAAACCTCCCAGTTTAGGTCCTTACTTTGTAAGAGCCAACGTGCCTTCATGCGAAATTATTTTACAGATTTTCTCAATTACAGCAGTTTGGGACACCAGAATTATTATACATTTTACATAGTAAGAGACAGTTCCTGTCACTCTGGATCAAGATGTGGATTGAAAGGGAGGACAGAAGCAGATATACAACTTGCTGAATATCCCATTTTACACAACAGGGACAGAGCCAGGAGCAGACTCCAGGTTTTCCTGAATTTCTGATGACAAATTGGCTACAAGAGACGGGAAGGAAGCAGCATGGTCTGAAACTGTCCACCAGAAAAGTCAAGGGACTGACAGCCAAGCACAGGATGCTGGGTGCTGTATTTCCAAACTCAGCATGTTCATGTGTTTGGACTGGAGATGCAAAGTGATTCTACAGACAAGTAATTAGCATCCCTGCCAAGAAAGAGGTAAAAAATGCATCTGCCATTAAGACTGCATCCTGTGAAATGAAAATCCTAGAAAAAAAAAAAGCAATTAATTCAACTGTTTCCTGAAAGGAAACACTATCACAATGCCTCCCCTTGGAACAGGTTTAAGAAACCCAGAAAATTAGAAGACTTCCTTGCTCCCTAAGCATGCCTCTGCCTCTCCTCAAATTACCTAAGTTAATTTTCTTTAAAGAGGACTCATCTCCTCTAGAAGCTTGTGTTTAAGAGATTTAGCTTTTCTATAGATAGTTGAACCACAGCCAGTAGCAGGAACAGAAGACCATGAACTGACAACATGGAAATTTATAACACAAATTTTCACCATAGCTGTCCATTCCAAATAAGCCTCACGTTTCTCTTCACAATCAGTCAACCGGACTCGTGCACTCTGGTTTAAACCAGTGCTAGTTGGGCTACCTAGAGTACGAGATGTTTTCCCCTGTTGAACACTGTTTCCCACAGTCTTTTCTCCAGTCCAGAATCCAGCAGTGTTATAATCTTCCTTAGGCAAATAATACCTACAACCCCTACTTCGTTTTAGTCTTGAGATAAATATTTTTATTTTTTTTTAACCAGAAACAAAAGCTGCCATGGACTTATGTCTATGCACGTGCACCAGCAGAGAATTCAGTGTGTAGAAAGGCAAGAGGGACCAAAGAGCGGCAAGGGGAGCAGGAGACATGCAGCAAGCTAACTGCTAAACCAACGACTCAAATGCCTTCTTTCCTCCAACCTACTGGGCAGTTTTCATGGGACTGGAGTAAGGGGAAAAAAAAAAAATCCAAAAGACTGCATTGGCTTGGTGGCTGGAGCGGTGTTCATGTGATGCACGTGTCCCTTCTGGGAACAAGGAGAGGACCAGGCTGGAGCACAGGCTGGCAAACACCCCACTGGCAGCCACAGAAGCCAAGCCAGGGACTGCGTGCCAGGGGAATGCCCTTGCCAGGAAACATGGAGAGTCAGCACTTCAAATCCAACTCCTCAACTCTGGGGGGGGGGGGGGGGGGGGGAAGGCAAAAAAAAAAAAGAAAAAAAAAAGAAAAAAAAAGAAAAAAAAAAAGCAGCACTTAAAACAGTTTGGCAAGATAGGTTTTATCTGCATTCTTATATCTGAAACCCAGCAGGGTTTCTCTGGGTTACTCTGTCCTGCCTTGGATAAGGTAGTCACTGCAGGAGAATTTCTTTGTCACCACAGTGGCTGGAGGAACCCATACAATTAAGAGATTGTTTTAACAGACGCTTGTATAAGTGCTACAGGGCTCCTATTAAGACAAAAAAAATATAGGGTGATAAATTCCTTGGTCTAGGAAGTAACCAAGGTCAAACAAACTTGTTCATTTAGAGCTGCAGCAGATCATGCCTAGAGGATATCCCCCTTTCAAGGCGTGGGGTCCCTGTGGCTCCTGGAGTGATGGTCACCCAAGATTAGGTACTGCACAGTGGGGAAGATTTCAGTAAGAGCAAAGAAAGGAATAAGAGGAAGAGGAAAAGACAGAGAAACACCTCCTTCCAGTAACCAAAAAGCCTTAACCATTTTCTGGCTAGCCTGGTTTGGGTTGTTTCTACATTCCCTTCAGGCACAGTAAGGGACTTTTTTCCTCCTCAGCCTTCCACCCCCACCAAGCTTCCCTAGATGAATTACTCCTCAGTGACACTCAGGATGCCCACAACATTACTGCTACACTATGTCAGATTCCCCAAAGGGGATTCAAAAGAACAAGACAGGCAACACCACAGGGAGCACAGCACCAATTACACCCGCTGCCGTGGGCGCTTCCGCATCCCTGCCAATTAGTTCAGGTCTAATTTGTAACACAGGACACAGCATGCATTGAAGAGTAACAGCCTGCTCAGTGTGAGCACACCAGAGGAGAGGGATGCAGCGTGGCACGAGTTTCCCAGCAAGCTCACATGCAGCTGCAATGCCACCCTGACACAACAGCCCTACTTTTTAAAAAGCATCTTCAGCCCAGGCAGGAGAAATGGAGAGCAGAGGACAGCATAACACTGATGTGCCAGGTAAAGGTCCCCCCTCCTCTCCCCCCAAAAAAGCAGAATTAGTGTTTTGGTGAAGCTCCAACTTGCAAGCCCTCCCCAGAGCAGAGCCCAGATTGCTGGCTGAAATAAGAGTTTGCTTGCCTCTCCATTTCTTTTTGCCTCGAGTCCGTTTCCTGGTTAAAGTCTTGAGGATACCCCTCCTCCTCTCCATAGGGCTCCACTTTACAATCCTCCCGCTCCTCGCTCCTCACCTCAGCACTTCTCTTCCTAGGGCGGAGCAGAAATGTCACTGGAGCTTGTCCATGCCCCTCACAGCTGGCACTATTAAGTGACACAGTTGCACCCTGTCCCCCTCACCAGGCAGCGAGGAGGGAGCATCATTCCTTCTGCTGTACTCTGAGACCAGCAACTACTGTGAAAGCCTCCTAAATAAGAGCGCAGAGCGTCCGTTCCAACATCATCCTCCTCCTCCTGTGTTGCAACAGCTAAGACCTACGATGGTTTTGCAATAGCCAAAAATGAAAACCACCAACTGGACTCCAAAAATAAAATCATCTGGATATGGGAATGTGAGACTCCTGATCTCTGCCAGACTACTCCATTGTTATCAGGCTATAAACATGTCTGCTCCTTTAATCCATACAGTGCACAGGCTCTTATATTGCTCTTTCATGACTATCAATCAAGCAGTTACAGATTGAGACTAAATGAATTAGTACTGGGCTGGTCAGTGGAAGTCCTGCAGAAGCAGCCAAAACCACAGAAACGGCCAGTGAACACCAAAGGGGTGAGTCACAGCTGAACAACCAACTGGCAGGTAGTCCAGCCCTTCCGACATGGGCACAGCGGCTGGGGACACGTGCAGGGTCTGCATGCTGGGGTGTCTGGCAGACATGGCCCCCAGTGTCCTGGCATTCCATAAGATAATGGCAGAGCTCTGCACTTTTCCACACATAGGGAGGAGTAACTGTGGTAGCTTGGATCTAGAGCTGCGGTTTCTTGTTAAAGCCAGTTCTTGAAGGGCAAGCTTTTATGTATCTCTGGAAAACTCCTTCTGGGGAAGGACGAAGGGAAAAAAAAATACCCAGAATAGCAGCAAGCCTACTTAAAATCCTCAGATCAGTCTAACCCCTTACAGCTATCATAAACCCAGCTCTAAACACATGGAATTCCTTCCTCTAAAAACTTCACCTCTTTTCTTTCTTATCAGAAGGATCACGTGACTATAATAAATAAACATTAAAATTGCATGGTTTTTTAAGCCTTCCACCCATGATTTATCCTGAACTGTTAAGACAGACAGCTTAGGTCCACCTAAAAATTAGGTTCAGCGTGTATCACTCACAAGATAAAACAGACTTTGCCATGTAATGCATGTGAGAGTATACAAGAGTTCATCATATTGCAGCAATGATGGAAAAACAGTTCTTAAAATAACCAGTTCCTAGAGTAAGCAGTGAGATGAGACTAGTGAAGCCTGCTACAAATCTCTATGGGGACAACATGGATTCAGATCAAAACTGTGTTTCCCAGTCTAGGATCTCTCTTCTGTTCACTGAGAGGGTTTTTGTTTTGTCTTGGTGTTTTGGGTTTTTGTCCATTTTTTATTCTTTGTGTGCCCTAAATAATCAGGGCTTTGACTCATCTCCTAGATATTCCTGCACTCCAGCCTGTCACACTTCAATCCGTTGCCACTTACCGAAGTTCAGAGCGTATTTATACATCAATTATTCCTGGAGGTAAGACTACTACTGCCACAAGCTGTGAGTGAAGGGGATTCATCTTCATCCCTCCTGCCAGATAGCAATCCTCCCAATCCCAACAGTGTTTAACTTCAGAGCTCAGAGGTTCTTGGTGTAGCAGACCTGAACCACAAAACTTTAGGGACAGAGAGAAAAGTTCATCACCTCCCACAGTTACTTCAGAAATTCAGTACAAATCCAATCTCAAGGTCTGGATTATTGCCAATTACAGAAGAAAAATAAACATTTGGGCAAGTCTATCAAATGGTTTATTAATACACTAAGTTCCTGTAGTTCTTCCCTGAGCTTGGCCAGGTAGCTCTTTTTCAAAGCACAAATACACTCTATTGCATTTTCAGAAGCAGGTGACACTCTGCTATGAGAGACGGGTGGAAAGCAGAAAGGGAATGGTTTGGATCTGACCACCTAGGTAATGCAGAAGACCCAAAGCCAGATAAGTTTGGCCTAAAACCTTCTCCAAACCCCAAAGAATAAAACAAGATTGAGCATCATGCACCCAGCAATGGCCAGTTCAGCACATAAACCTTCTCACCCCAGCTTGGCAGCTGCAATTGATGTATGAGGAGTTTCTCCCTAAGTGAGCATCCATCCAGCCATCCACCTTCCTTGCTCATGTGCTCTGCAAGCCTTTCAGGACATGGGGCAATAGTAGCCAAAGCTCTAGCCCTTCTTGCTATCTTTTTGGTTAAAACATGCCAAGATTTGGTCTAGATGGTAATCCCATGATCTGCACTAAGTCTCTCCTAACCTCCTGAGTTGCTGCTACAAACAGTTGTGGGGGGCCCACGCCAACAGCACACATTGCCACTAAGAAGAGACTATGATCAACAATCATAGCAGCAAAAAATTAACTGCATGCCTGGATTCATTCCCCACCGTAAGACATACACTGTACTTTCTGTCACCTCCAAGAACCGAGATCTGGGTGAGCCTTCAAGTGTCTGGGACAAGTGGCAGCTTTGAGGTGGACTGTGGCTTCCAGCACTGGAGTGTGTGTGACACACAGCTAAAACCAGCAGCAAAACGGGGAGCACCTCAGGAATGAGCCTGGCCCATGGTAAAAGGCAGGAGCTCTCTCAAGCAGCTGCTCCAGTTCTTCCCTCTTTACAGCCCTCAGCAGCATTTCCAACAAAATCCTGACCAACAGAAAAATTCAGTGCTGACCTTTGCCAAGTGGAGCCTATTGGTCTCGGGATTTTTATTTTTTTATTTTTGATCTGCTAGGTTTTAAAACAGAGCCAAGAAAAATTAGAGGCAGGAGGGTGAAAGTAAAAAGTTGAGTCCCCTTTTCACTCCTTCTTGGAAAGTTGGCTCTCTGAGCAGTGATTCCAACCAACTAGGTTACAGGTAGCAACAGTTAAGAATACTTAAGTATATTGCACACAAATCTGTTAAACAGCTTGGAGATTTTCACACAGCTGCCAAACTGGGTCTTCCACCAGGATGAAGTCACCAACATACTCTGGCATTTCCCCTAGTCCTGCTCACTGGTGCAACACATTCCCATCCCTCCACATGGCACAAAGCAGACCAGCCAAGGATTTTAACAGCAGTCAGGGTGACCAAACTAGAGACCCACCACAGCACCTCCCAGGGTGTGGCACCCATCTTTTTCCAAAGTACAAAATGCAACCACTTTAAAATCTTGGTTAGAGTCTCCACTTCATGGAGCAGGTTCATAACCTCAGCTACAGCTTGGGCAGCATGAAACTAGCTTCTGTTCTCATCTCCAAGCCACAGCCTGGCAGCCTGGCTGGGACACATAAATGTACTACATAGGTAAAGATCACATCCAAATCCAAGTCTGATCTACCAGCTTGACACATCAGGATATAGCCTATGGCAGATCTGGACTGAAGAACAGCTATTTTGGAAACTGGGGATTCATTTGGATGAGAAACTGAAAGGCCACATGAACTAGAACAGCATGGGGAGCTAATAATTTGCCAAATGTACATAAGACTTTTGAGCAGCACCTTCTCAAGCACCATGCAATGCAATTAATCACTTACATTTTCATACTCATCATGCACAGTTGTTTTTTGGGTTTTTTTGCCAAACTAGCAACATGCATTAAGCTAAAAACAGTAAGCAGAAGGGAAAAAAAAAATTGTACGTATAAAAGATTTTGCCTCCTTGCCCTTCAAGAAAGCTAAAAACCTTGGTATTCAGTTTGCCATTTCATATATGAAACAGTCCCAACAGACCTATTGAATCAAAGAAACCCAACCTCACCCTGCAGCCAGATAATCTCAGGGGTTCTTGTCATTTTTCCTGAGGGCACCACCTCTTCTGTCTCCTCTTAAATATGTTTTTCTCCTGCTCAGTCTCATTCTGTTTTTCTGTCTCAACTCCCCTATAACCTATGAAGCAGCAGGCTTCCGTGACTGAATACTTCAGATATTTCATGAATACTTTCAGATATTTCAGCACTTTTATATCCAGTTGCCACCCTCAAATTAGACCTATTCTACAAGGATGAGGCAGAACCCCCCCCCCCCCCCCCCCCCCCCCCCCCCGGATATATTTAAGTTCTATAAAGAATAGCATTTCAGGAATCACAGCCGTCTTGCTCACCAAAAATTTCAGACAAGCAAGCACTCATCCATCGAGAGTGGTGGGATTTTGTTCACATACTTTCAACAGGGCATGAACTTGAATATTTACCAAATCTGGTATGGAAATCAGCAGGAGTGTTTCCATCTGTCCTTGCCCCAAGCCTATATGTAGCCTTAACTGCTTGAGTGACCAGTCCAGCATCCTGTACAGACACAGGATCTATCACTTGTGATCTTCCTCCTCCCTCCTGACTCATTGCAACGAGGAGGCTGATGCTCCCTTGAAAATCTTGCATCTTTATCAGAGTTTCAGATTTTTCATGTGAAACCACTTCTGTTTACTAGGGAAATGCAAAGAACATTTCAGAAGGACAGGGGGCAGACAGTCATGTTTCTCTGCCTTACCATGACTTAAAGTTTCTCCCACATAGAATAGTGAGAGCACAGCTGTGCAGGCTCAACCCACCACAAGAGGGGAAGCTGCCTTATACTGTGGCTTTGAGTTGGGCAAGGAAAATATAACCCTACAAACTACTAACCCCTGCTAGCAGCAACATCAAGGTGAGGCAGTCATCAGAAAGGCAAAGTTCTTCCTTAACAGAAATCATGCATCATGAAAAACCAATACAACAAGCAGACAACCGATCCTGCGTATCCACTGAGAGATTCACATTCAAGACAACTCCAAAACCACACACAGCTTGAACTAGAGAACTCTGGTTTTAATAGCATGCAGAACACCAAGACACAAGAATTTACCTGGAGTGACACTCTTTTTTGGAGTCTCAGACAAACTGGACATCCAAACTTGAAATCCAAACATAGGGCAGCCATGAAAAAAGAAAGTCATTAGAGACACAAGAAAACAATCAAAACCAGTCATATCAGAAAGTCAGAGTTAGTAAAGACAGCTTTAAAAGAGAGATTAAATTTTTCTTAAGAGTAGTAAGTAATGGCATGATGGGGACTCAGAGGAAGGTCAAGTCATAAGAACCACACAGTTAATTTTTATGTTTTAGTGTATTTGCAGAACTTATGAAACTGATTTGTAGGTGATCCAATTTTGAGCTCTAAGAGTAAGATATGCCCTGAGCTTATTCCCAGTAGCTCAGAAAACACATACCAAGAGACAGTTTGACTTATTAAGCCTTAGACCTGCAAAACTATTTATTTTTGCAGCTGTTAATCATACCCAAAAGACACATAGACAACTCAGAGAGAGTGAGCTTAGCAAACACATATAAGTTTCTACAAGCATCTTGTTATCCTGAAATTGTATTAAGGAAAATAACAATAGACAAATAATGCTCCATAGAAAAGAGTACAAAGCTCCAATAAAGGTACATTCAGAGTATAACTAGAAATTCAAATTTTTAACCAATGAATGATACAGAGATCAGGCTAAGGAGAAATCTGATAAGAGTTGCTGCCAACAAGGTTAAAAGTTTTCCCTCCTCCTCCATGAAATGAGGTGGAAATACTTGGCTTGGCAATTTGGGAATAATCTTCAAATATTAAGTGTTAATTTTTTTCTTGAATACACTGGAAGTATGTTTTCAAAGTTAATAGATTTTCCCCCATTTCTAAATAACAAACACTCCCCTTCTGTGGGATGAAGGAGTAGAAGGGCAGCTGTTACTCTCTCCTTGCCTGGGAAAAGCGACATCTAGAAAGAGATGGTTATACGACAGTCTAAGAATTTTGTAAATTCTGACAACTCCAAAATGCAGTTTGAAAAATTCATTTGCAATGTGGAACCCTGTTCTGGACCCAGAAGTTTAACAACAGATAAGATGCACCCATCAACCACCTGGAGAGAAAAGCAGGCTATACTGGTGGCCTTGTCTGTTTGTGGTGGCCTTTGTCTTTTCAATTGTAGAGTATCTCCAAGGTAGCAAAAAGATTAATAGATAGTAATGTAGTAGATTCACAGTACATATGTAACTGAGGAATTGCTAGCATGATACAAACGTTAAGAAACAGCTTTCAAAGTTTCCCAATGGAAACCAGAGGTCCAAGAAACACACTGCTGTTTTCTCAGCACTAACAGAATGCTGAGGTTTTGAAATCCTTTCTATAAATTAGGGACACAATTTTCGTTGTGTAGTTGCACTGCAATTCAAACGGATTCAGTATTTTGACTACTTTACAGTAAACCCTCTATAGTGGCAGCTTGGAGAAAATTCTGAAGTCTTTCAACCATCTGACTCCCAAACCCATGTGCTGCACTGTCACAATACACTACAAAATACACAGTGGTAAATAACAGTAATTTACTTTGGACTACCATTTAAGAAAAAATGAAAAAGGCTTTGCATTGGTGGAGTGCAACAGGAAATAATCTGGCAGAGCAACTTGTGCTGTAGCTCATGGAGGGAATATACAGCAAGTTTCTATTACAGACTTGGGGCATGCAAGGGAAAGGGTGTGAAGGAGTTGTTGTCAGCAACTTGTCTATTAGCTTTAGAATAGACTTCCACTGCCTTCAGAACATGATTAGGAACTTCAGTCAACTGTCAGATCCTTTTCCAGACAGAAGAACCTGAATATGACAATAATAAATCAAGCAGATGATGTACTGCAGGAGTAACTGGGAAAATTTCAAAGCTTGCCCCCACCCAAGCTGCAGCAAAAGACAGAAACATCTAAAGTTAGAGGAAATACGCTGCACTTAACACAATTTTAGGGCTACTCTGGATCTGTGTACCCAAGAAGAGAGAGAGTTTAAACCTAGATCAACAGTAGCCATTTCTAGACCCATGTGAGATCTCACCATAAATAAATCAATTCTGTTCGCCGTTATCAATTTTTTTTAAAAAAAGTCTTTTTAAACAAAGTATTTTTTTCTCCTTGTCAAAACTATTGGTTTAAGCCAGAAAAGAAGGGCAATATAAGTATTAACTGGTAAACAATACCACAGGTCACCGGTGTGGGCTTCCCAGCCCAGGAAGCAGCCCAAAAGCAGGAGCACTTTCTGAGCTGCCCCAGCCTGACAGCAGCTAGAAGTGGATGAGGTTGCTTCTGAAGCAGAAGACAGCCAGCATATTTCAGCTGCTCCTGCACATCTGCTTAGCATTAAACTTCCTTCTTGGGGATTTTTTTTTTTTTTATTCTAAGACATTTAAGCTCTAATTGCTACCAGCTTTTAAGAGTCCCCCCTACAAATAATAAAAATATCAGACATTAGTGATAGATTCCACTTCACAGAGAACTCAAACGAAGAGCCGCGGCGGGAGCCAGCGTACGGGGAGGAGGTCAGAGGCCTCAGAAACATGCTGTGCCTGAGCCAACAAAACACAAGCTTTGAACAGCCCCAGGTTTCCCCTTTAGGACAGGGTTTTACTGGAATTCTGCATGGGGCTTGGACCTGGTTTCCAATGGGATTGGTAACAGTAAACGAACAAACCTTCGCTTCCTGCCACTCCCTCACTGCCACACAGCTGAACGCTGGCTGGTCTCAGATGACTTGAAAGTCCACGGGGAGGGGGGGAAATCTCAGTATTTGGAAGGAAAATTAAAGTTGCCTGCTCAAAGCAGGCCACTCCTAGGTCAATCGCATCCCCACTCTGCTCTTGACACCAGTCCCCACAGCCCCTGCTGCCGACTTCAGTTGGAGCAAGAACAAACTCCTCCTACCGGAATTATTTTTAAAAGCTCAAAAGGAACATAGATCTATAAATTACAGCTAAGCCACGAGGCTGAGGCAGTTGGGAAGAGCACAGAGGAGGCTTTCCTTCAGAGCCACACTGCACAGAAATAGCAGCACAGCAGGCGTGTCACTGGAAGTGGCTGCTGAACCCCATTCCATCGCTTTCAAGCTGCCACAATGGAGTTGGGCAACCCTCAGACGGGTCAAGGGTGTTCCTCAGGTACAAAAGAAAAGGAAGGAGTTGAAGGGGCAAAAAGCTTTGAGAATAAAATTAAGCTGGTTGCTATGGTGAACATGAAACATATTCTAGATTTCAGCAGAAGCTTTTCTGCTGCCAGAGAGACTGGTTTGTTTGCTGCTCCTCCTACCACTGGCAAGAGAACAGGCGCCAGACTGCTGGGGACTAGTGCTTTATGCTTGTGATATAGCTCCACTCATCTCATTTTAGCAGCAGACTATTTGTCTTGTGTATAGCTAGAGCAGTGCAAGCTTCCACAAAAACCTACAATAGCTGGAGTCATCTACAATCAAATGCATGAGCTCAATGCTACCAAAATCCAGGTGCCACATTCATGGTACACATCAGTACTGCACATCCAGGTGGGCCCCTGCCCCAGCAGGTGCAGAGGAACCTCCTCCATGGGCATTTTAGCAGCAGCTACTGAAGTAGGTTCCTTTTGTTAATAAAACTGTCTGAAATGTTCAGTTCAGTGTTCAGCCCAGCATCCATGATTGAACACTGCAGTCAGCACCAGGAGGGACACACCTACAGAATCACAGGTTTCATGCTGGGACTATCAGGGACCTTTACAACAAGCTTTTTTCCAAACAAATGTCTGTATGGCTGTCCAGCGTGTTAAGCTACATATTTCCCAACAATAGTCCTGCAGTAATTGTGGGGAATTGGATCATACTGGTCATGAGTCTCAGTGTGGTTGTAGCTCTGGCAACATAACCCTTGCCCCAAATGATTTCTGTGCATAGCTGAGAAATTAGCATGGGCCAAAGACAGGTCCCTACAAGTGATCTAGATGTGGCTGCCTTGCTTTGGAGGGCAAAGAGTTTAATTATACAGGTATGGCCTGTTCTTTGGAAGTTGCCTTCCACTGGAGATAACAGTCCCAAGGCGATTTAACTAATAAAACTATTTTTTTTCTCATGAAGCCCTACCTTTAATATCAACTGGGAACACAAAAATCTCCCAGCTGTTATGGTGCAACTTAAATTACCAAGAAAAGGATTATATGAACAAGTGGCTGTGCTGAAGATATCCTGACATCTGGTCTTTTTCCAACAGTGATCTGTTCCATGAGTGCAGTTGAGCGTTTTGCAGACTCATACCTTTCCTGTCTTAATTAGAGGGGTGAAAAAATAAGCAATGCAATCAGTGATTGCTCAGACTGGAGCTGGGGGAAATAAATGCTTCTTCTGAAGAATGGGCATGTTCTCATGCCAACAGTGGTATCTGACAAGTCAGCAAGAAGTGGGCTGACCACATTATTCCTGAGATGTATCCACTTTTTAGAATTGGTCCAGAGACTTGTTGGCTGCAATGTTCATCACATATGGCAGAACAGAAAACCGAAGTTGAGCCTGTATTTCAATTCACATTTAGGAAGACAAGCCTGCCAAGGAATTGGTATAAATGAAGCACTATGTTGTTGTCCTGGGGGCTCAGGTGGGACACCTTACTGCCCCAAGCAGGTAAAGAACCCCAAAGCCAGGCTCAGTCTACTCAGTCCAGGGCTTCTTGCTGTGATTTTGCCTCCACTTCTCCCCTCCTTGCTTCCTTTCTGCGCTCTTCAGAGAAGCAAAGGAACAACCTCCTTCTCCTGACAAGGTGAGGCTGGCCAGTCAAGAGCAGAAAGCTCAGTGAGGAACCCCAAAACTGTGGGGCTTGTTTCTGCTTCCATCTGCAGACAGTGCACCATGCTTCATACCCTTGTGAATATCTCCAAAATCTCCATCTCCCAGACCCAGTGACCACCCTTTGTCAGCCTGTCTCCAGGTTTCTCTCCTCTAGTCCCTTCCCCTTCAGCTGAAGCCTGACACTTGGGTTAAATGGGAAGGCAGTAAAGTGCAACAGCATCAGACTAGAGGAGGTAGACCTTGGTGTTGCTAACCTCCCATGGAAATGGAAGCACTTTTACCAGATAATTACTCTGATACAGAGTGTGCAGTTTTACAACTACAACTGTCTGGAAAGAGGAAAAATGCAGATGAGCCTTCATCCAAACTAGAACCATTGCCCCAGATTCTTGGCTCACACAATTATTCATTCAATTAGGCAGAAAACAATAGATAGTCGGAGAAATGGGAGGATGGCACAGAGGGGTTGCAAGTGTTTTCATCTATCTCACACAGTCCTACTCAGGGCACCCTGTTCAACTGTACCATTGATGTTTCTACCCCCAGGCTGCAGAAAGACCTAAACAAAACCAACATTTAATGTCTGACCAGGCTCACACTGGGCCAGGCACAAACTTCTTAGGTACCACAATGACAGATTCATTTGTTACTGCAATTGCTGGGCAAGCAACTGTCCCACACCAGGGCAGCTTAAATAAGCTTTCCTTGCTCTTATTGGATGCTTACGCATCACGTTCAAAGCAAGTATTTTAAGACAGTCCTTGCAGAAATACACATATATTATTTTTTTCCCCATTAGGAAACTGCATTTTAAAGTAACCTCTCATCCTTGCAGAGATATCGCCTCTTCTATACACTTGAAGCTGAAGATCACCTCCACTCCCCATGCCATCTGTTCAAGAGGGCTGTATCTTGAAAAAATATTTGACTAGTAGATTATCAAACAGGCAAATCCAGCTAAAGTGTCTGAGTAAGAGGATTGGCAGCAGGCATTAAATAAGGCCTTTAATTTTAGTCTTATTCACCAAGTTTAGCTTCATCACGAACAGCCTGGGGAGGGCCTGTCAGTGTGGGGGGTGTGGGCAGAGGTGCTGGGCTGCAGTGAGGAGCACAGCCAGCACCTTCCTCTTTCCCCGGCAGAAATGATCCCACTGGGAGCTGTTGGGCTCCCCAGCACCACCACTCTGCAGACCAACCTCAGACCACGTCCACTTGCCACGTAGCCTGGCTCATGCTAGACCCACACACACTGCTTGGAAAATGTTCACATCTGGCTTTCACGTGACTCGAGCGTGCCTCAGAAATTCATCATCTGGATAACTCACTCCTGCAGGGGAGAAATCCACAACCAGGGAGCCCTTTCCTGAGTTGGAACAGAGGAGTGGGGCCAGAGGATCGTGTGCTTGACAAACTGCACAGTGACACGCTCACAGCTGCATTTTCACAGCCTCATCCTTTCTAAAAGTACAAACGCAAAGAAAACTTAGTCCCAGTTTTCCACTCTGTTTACTTCTGAAAAACCCCATTTTAATCCCATTCGCAGACCCAGAAGTATCCAGGACTGTTTAGTTTTTGTTCTGGCAGCCATGGCTCACATTAACTCTTTCCACATGGCAAGTGGGGATTGTTTCCCACATGATCACTGTGGTACAGCCCCTGCACATACAGTTTTGCAGCAGTTCCAAGTTTTGCTGGGAAGTGCCTAGAATATCTGAATGCTAATCCACATCTACAGCTGTACAAACTGAGAGCATCACCCCTCTGAGGAAAAAACCAGCCTCCAGCACTGCCAAGGAGGAGGGCAGAAAAGCCTCAGACGTTGCACTTGGAAACTCACAGGTATGTACACATGCTGGGATTCATGTGTGGCTCAAAAAATGGAGCAAGAGTCAAGTCCCAACTGTGAAGCAGCCATGCTGCCAAGCACAGAACACTCAGCAGTACTGGCCTGTCCAGGCAGAGCCAATAATCAATGCATGCATTGTAACTCCTGCTGGACACCTCTGTAAGTAATGCTTCCAGCCATTTCTGGTTAGCTAAGCCACTCCATCCAGAGCGAGCCCGAGAGAGGATTTGTGCTGTCACACAGCCTGGACGCTGGCCAGCCGCAATGGGACAGGTGTGAAGCCACTCACAAAGCTGGATGCACTTAGGGAGTGCTATTTTAGGGGTGAGTGCTCTCATCAGGCTAAGGACACACACCCTACATCCAGGTTTCCAGAATCTGAGAAGAGAGGTTCAAGTGCTCACCAGCCTAAGTTACCCAAAATGCCCAGGGAAGATTTTATGTGCTCCTCTCAGCCAGCCAGACCCATCTGTGCCACATACAGATTCCTGCAGTGGCTGAGGATCATCACCCTCTGCTCCAGCTCCCAAACGCACTTCTCACCTGCCTTATCCAGCATGCCAAAATCAAAATATCAGTACTCTCTGTGCAAGAGAGGAAAAACCCACACAGGCAGCGTTAATACCATCTGCCACCAACAGACAGAAGAGGGAGGCAGAACAGGAGCAGATGGAGAACAGAGAATTCCTTAAAAACAAGAGAAATGCCATTATATCCCCTAAGGTACCAAGTGCTTTGTCTGTGCTCAGCTGAAGACTCTCTGAGGCATTTGCAGGGTTCAAGCTGTTCTACCATGGCTGTGCTCAAGCCACACCTCATTTTTCCAGCCCTCCCTGAACCCAGTCTCCCTGCTCTCTCTCCTGCACACAGGGCTCTCTGCGGCACCAATGCTGAACTGGGAACGGCAAAGAACACAAACACATTCTTTTCCCTAATCCTGCACCCTGTCCTCCCCACACTTGAGTTTAAAAGCCAAGGAGCAAAACAAAAACCCCACACCAATATACAAACATCTATTTCTTTCTTATCCCATCTTCCTCCCACCACAGCATATGGGCCACCCAGAAGATGACAGTGATCCTGTAAATCTAATGGGCCACATGTCCTGTCAGCAGAAAACTGAAGCAGTGTGGAATAAAGTCTGCTATCTGCCCTTCTCCCTTCTCTTCAGTAGCCTCAGGCAGAAGTCCAAAGCACTTCAGTTTAAGCGGTGACTTTAAAAATATGGTGTACAAGGACAAGTGTGAGATCAGCTTTCTTCTGCCAGAACACTACAGACTGGATTTGGAGCATGGGATTGGAGTGGACAGATTCACATCTTGACTGAAGATGCAGAATTGGGTCACACACACACACAGATGCTGCAAGGACATGAAATCTGCCTGACTTAGCTCTTCCTCAAATCCTGCTCTCTGCTAGTGCACCTGAGCACAGGAGCAGTAGTCTTGCCTTGGAAAAAAACCCAAACCCACAGAATGGATGTTCCTCTAATTATATGAAAAACTTGTTTAAAAAAAACCAAAAAGGCAGTCCCATTTAAAAAAAAAATCACGAAAGAGAATTAGGTCTTTGGGGAGTAACTGCATCATGCAAAAGCCAATAAACTGATCAGAAGTTTAGCAAATTCACTATCTGAGGAAAAATAATTCTCAATCATAAGAAGAGGAAGCTCTGTCATTGATGACTGAATTCAAGATGCACATTGCGATCAGTAACTACTAACTTTTTCCAGAACCAGGTCCAAAATGTATATCCCCAGTAATTAAATGAAAAGGTTTCTTTGGTCCTTAATTGCTATGCTTTTGCCTACTCTACCCTTCCTTTATTACTAAATCCTTTATCTTCCTGAAAAGGAACAGAACAAAACAAAAAAAAAGCAGCTATGTGAAAACCAAAATGTTCTGCCAGAATCTGCTGTTTTTAAATTCCATGCAATAATTAGCACATAGAGCCAAGAAGGTTAATCGTATGATGAGGGAACAGATCACAATTTCTGATCAAGAGCAATCTTGTCAGTACATGCTTGTGAAGTTATAAAATAGTGACTGGCAAACTATCCCATCCAGCCATCCTCATCAACAGGCCAAATGGCACCAAGGAGCCAGTCCACCATCACTGTTTCTGCCCCAGTTGTAGGAAACAATGCAAGGAGCACAGTGCACATGTGTGATTCATCTGGATACAAACAAGAGCACATGCCTCAGTCTGCAGGGATCATGTCATACCACAGATTTCTTACAAGGATTAAGACACCAAGTTACATGATTTAAGATGTTCCTAGGACCTTGCCATGGGCTTGGACAGATTTGCATCTCTACTCACCACCTTAAAAAAAACAAACAAACAAACAAAAAAAACCACCTTCCAAGCTAAAGTTTTCAAAGGCACTATAGGGAGACAGACTTTAGAGACAAACACCATGAGAGCAGAACAACTCAAAGTAACATTTGAGTAAAAAACCACATTCTAGCTTTTTTGCTACCACCTGGGCCCAGATTCACTAAGCAATGACCAAGTCCCTGTTTTGGGCAGGTAGCCCCCAGCATCTGAGAGAAGATGCATTGCCTCATGCTGGGATTGACCATGGCAGTTAATTGGATATTTCAGCCTCTTTAGTAACACACTTAGATTTGGCTGCTTTGAGAACCCAGTTAAAAGGCTTAAGAGTTGTTCTGACTGAGAAGGTAAAACTGAGACAGATTTCACAGCCAGTTGGATTAGTTAAGGCGTGCTCCCAGTTCTAATACTGAAAGTTTAATACTAAACACCACTCAGATGACATCCCATCAATACTGCAGCAACCTTAAGGTAAAGGGAAGGCAACACTATATGTTTCTTGGAGCAGTCCTTCCTTCTCCTTCTACTGCAGCCATTTCCCAAAAATATTACACAACACCTGCCAGGGCTGGAGGCTGTACATTCTCTTCTCACCCTGTGCCTACGTGTAGCTAAATTCTCGCCATAGGCCTGTGAAGCTGGCAGAGACCTCCACACTCAATTGCATCAACCAAGCTTTGTTCCCAGGGTCACCATCTCAGTCCTGCAACAGGAAATAGTCACATAACCCTGCTGGTCCAGCTGGAGGCTCACGCATTTGTGACCCCGTTGAATGATTAAGCACAGAAGAGGTGGCACATGCTATTAATTTTCTGCACATTGTCTTAAAGGAGGCAGCTCAGACCAAGTCAAGAAAATAAAGCTCATTTATAAAAAGGAAAAAAAAAAAGAGCAAGACATGCCATGGAACTCTAATTGCAGGCTAGACATGTGCAGTATGACAGGATCAGAAAGGTTAAGCTCTGAAGCGATGAGCATAGTTCAGCTGTAAGGACATAAAAAGCTGCAAGTTGAGCCATTTCCCTTGGTAATTACAAAGGAAGCAGAAAAAACCTATCCCAAATAATGCAAAAAACCAGCAATTAAGGCAACTCCCTGAAGCTGACAGAGTGCACATCCTTAGTGCATGAGGGCAAGGAAGAAAGTTTCTCTGGTAATAAAGAACTAGGATAAGGAAGCAACTTTGGCCATCAGCTCCACCCATAATTCCCAGGCAGCATCCCACAAAGTGATCAGCCACGAGGGCCCTTGGTGTTGTTACAACAATCTGCTTGTTTCTCGCTTGAGGCCCCACTTCTGTCCTTGCTGAAACTCTCTCAACTCTGCTTAGTAGTTTCCCCATTGAGGAAAAAGACAGCATTACAGATGTTTCTATAAAAAGTTTGTGAAGTATCTTCCAATGGACTCTGAAGTTTTTACTTACTTGCCAGCAGATATATCCTTCCTAGTTTTAGATTACAGGAGGGAAAGAAAGCAGTGATTGTTGGCTGTGTGTAGCCATAATCTTGCTAGTCCAAAAATTGGACAGGGAAAGCCAGCTGAAAGATGGTTTACTCATTCAAGGAAGCCTCATCAGCATCCTGAGGCAAGACTGGCTTGAACTGAATTATTAATTTAATATTCTAAGTGCTCAATTACTATTTAAAATGGACTTCAGCTGCCAGACTCAGCCAAAGCACAGCCAGAAACACTGCAGGACTGATGGAGCCATGACTTCTTTATTATGAAAGCTCAATAATTAAAGCTTCCCCTTCACTTGGAGGAGCATCCTACAGCATAGCAACAAGGTGCCAGTGGAAGACACCAAGCAATGGCTTGAAGCCAGCTACACCCCCAGCAGCAAAGCGGGCAGTCAGAGCAGGGGAAGTTTGGTTATGATTTCAGAAGGGGGTGCCCAGCAGGGCACACACAAGGGCTTGGTTGCCTACAAGGCAGGCAGCAGAGATCACTTTGAACGTACCTCTTGCACTGGATCTGACCTCACAGCAAAGAGAATCCTCTCAGTAGTTGAGGAACACTGAGACTCAGTGTAGAAAACTTGTGAAGCCCACACCAGCTCCCTACTGCCACCAAACACCAGGTCCCAGATGCTTGCCTCAGCTTCGTGACTAGGATCTGACTGCTTTGGCATGAAACCAGCCAAGAAAGAGTCTCAGCAAGGGGAGAGGGCAACATCTTATTCCAGGAGTCTGCAGTTTTCTCTAGCCAGCAAGGGGGTTTTTGAGGTGGGGGACACAATGACATCTTTCGGAAGAAACACACTCCAACTGGTTTTATAAGCCACATCAGGCTTAGCAGATATCTCAAGGGTTAATTAGTTCACCATGCACAGATGGTAGCTGGTAGGGTTTGCAGAATGGATTAACCTAATCTGTGGCTTGTAATATACCATACAAATATCCATTCCTAGACTTACAGCAATTCTACCCTTATTTTGATTTGAGGACAGAAAACCCACTTAATGGATGCCATCATAGAAGTAATGCCTATTTTGAGTGAGAAATGAGTAGTTGTTCACTTAGCTAATGCAATTGACAAAATAGGAGCTTGAAAAGTAATGCCTTCCCAGTTTGCTGCAGAGGGTCTTTGGGTGGACCAAGAAGAGACCATGTGTTGCAAGTGTACAGAATATGCCCCTGGTAACCACTCCTCACAGTTGTACTGAACGGCTCTCCAGCACTGACAGATGGTCACAGAGCAACAATTCAATTGCCTGGAAACACGAAGGCAGCTTTCTGAGCAGCTCTGCAGTGTATCAAATAAGGCCCCCCAAGTCCAAGGTAGCAGCTACATGTGGGCATTTCAGGCCACAGCAAATGCCTGTGCCTTCACCGAGCTCCAGGTCTCTGAACTGGCTGCAGGTTAAAGCATTTATAATTAGATCATATCCAAGCAAAAGGCTGTGTGTTTACCCAGCCCTTTGCACAAGAGGAAGCCTGGCTCAGGGCTGGCATGCAGAGATGCCCCAGATCGGCACAAGACTCCTTTTGTTTAGCTAAGGATGTGCCACACTATTGCATTTGGTTCAGAAGGTCTCAAGTGTTTACAACCAGCATCAACTACAGCGGTAAATATTTCCATAACTCCTGTTAAACTCTGAACTTATCCAGTTTCTCCCTGCTCTAAGGGGCAAGCAGAGGACTAGCTAGACACTCACTCTGACAAGGCAGAGGTCAGGGTAGAGGTGACGTTGGCTGTCTGAGGCATTCTCCGAATGTTTCTGCAATCGGCCATCCTCATGTCATGCCTACACATGCCTGAGACACAGCAGCTGTGGGATTCCTGCTGGACAGTATGGGACAGCTGTGCTCACACCCAACAGCCTCCTCCCAGCACATCTTTGGTCAAGACACAAGATGTTCATAAGCTCTCATTTGTTGAGAGGTGCTTGCATTTAAAAATGCCAATTTGTCTCTTGTTTAAAGAAGCAGTAGTTCCATGATCTGCACCAATGGAAGAAACTGCATTTCAAAGCTATTTGTTATCTTAAAAGACCATCACAGCAATCCTGAAAATCTGTGCTTATTTACCCCATCCCTTTTTCAAGTGTCATAAAGCTGGTCTTTGTTAGAGGCTGTAACTGGTAATTCCCTTGGCATATTCCTTTGCTCATTGCGTGCACACTCCCACAACATCCAGCTCCAAACAGAAGGAAGCATTCCTCTGCCATGCTAAAATCAAGCAAGAAGATGGCCAAGAACAGGGTCCCTTTATGCAGCTCAATTTGTTCATAGCGCTGCTTCACATTCCTCTTTGTACGGGGTAAGTGGGGAAGGAGTGTCCCTCAGCTCCACTGTTTACAAGCCCTGGCTGAAAAACATCCCAGCACCAAAAAGGAAAGAAGTCTCAGAAGGAGATCTGGCAGCATGAGGAGCTGGGAGGGCCCAAGGAAGGAGCCCAACCTGAGTGCCCCTTGCAGGGATGAATGACCATGCCACTTAGGGTTCTCAGGGCAGGGGGCCAAAGAGTCCAGCAGGGGAGAGCATCCACAAAAGGCATCTCAGCTACACTGACTCAATTGCTTTTCTCATGATGTCATAGCAGATCAGCTCCAACTTGCCCCCAGAGCCACAGGAATGGAGAGGCAGCATTTTCCTTCCACTCCCAAAGCAGTTCCTCGCATCTCTTGCCCATGAATTGCAGCACTCTTTCACGTAAACTGGTGCACTGAGCCCAAAGCTCTCTGTGTCTCCTAATGCTGTTCCAGGTCAGTGCTAAATCAGGTTGCCCCAGAGACTTCAGCAACGTTTTTCAAAGATTTTTACATGGCCCAAAAGCCCCCAGTGCTCAGGATGTGGCACTGAGCCAGGAACTCCCACACTTAGCTCTGCCTTCTACCCAAGCCACTTGGACCTTTTTATTTATGGCCAGCTCCTCTAGAGAAGGTGCTGCTGCCAATTTAATTCACAGGCTGTTGTGAACAAACACTTTCTTTAATATTACATTTAAGAAGTCCTAAAAGTGCAACCCAGACAGAGGCTTTACAGGAGATTAAGAAGACCATGCATGCCCTAGTTTGTTTGTGGGACCAGCACCTTGTACCATGCTTGCCTCTTCATTACCACGCCCCCACCTCAGGGAAATTCAATGAAAGGTAGCTAAAGTATTGACCTGCAAAGGCAGCTGCCAATTGATACACAGGCCACTGGGGTTAAGCAACAACTTCTCTTTAGTGCATCACTTAGCTTTTTACAGGATGGCAGCTTAAAAGCCCTTGTAATTAACCAACAAATCAATCTAGGCAGTGATATTCATTGGAGTCCAGTATGTTACATTCATCTTCCCTTCACTCCCAGAGACTAAGCCACTGCAGTGTTTCTTTATCATCTTAAAAAGCAGAAAAAAAAAAAATCCTCCCCTCCCTGCACACAGGCCAGAGTTTTCCAGGAGTCAGTATTGGTTTGAAAGGCTTCTCTCTGGATGCCCTGAATGCAATTTGAAGCATCCAAGGTTCCAAACAAAGTCAATGAGAGTTGCAGGTGCTCAATGCTGCTTAGGGGAAAAAAAAAAATTAAAAAATAGAAAGCCCTGACACATCCAGCTCAGAGCAGCCAAACCCAGAGGCCCATAATTACACATCCCTATTGAAAACACATCTGTAAAAGTCACTAAGAGCTACGTGGGGAGGAGAAAAATTGGATTTATATAGTTTCAAATCAGGGTTTTATAGGACATTTCAATCCAAGATTTTAAGAACAAAACACTGACCTACAGCCTTTGAGGCAGCCCAAACCCAGACACAAGCACTGAGAACATTTTGCATCAGAAGCCTCACCAGAGCCTTTTGGACAGGCATGATAGAAGATTCAAACCAGCACAGAAAAATATACCCTTTCCCTCCAGAAAAGAACCCCAACTCTGACTCTGCATTTTTACCATTTACAATGAAAGAGAAAGAAACATAATGCAATTATCATCTCACATTGGAGATGGAGCCATATAAATACAGTAGAGAAGAGCAGTCATTTTAACTAAAATACCATATAAATCAGGTTTCTTCTATCTAGTGCAAAGGAAAGAAATTGATGCTTATCTCCAGCAGGATTCAGCAACAAAAAGTTAAACTGCTACACAATTTAATGCCACACAAGATAAACAGAAGGGGAAAAGCAGGGGGGTAAGGTCCTCTCTAGAATCACACAGTATATAAAAAAAAAGCCTGGTGTCTTACCTGATTTTCTCTTTGAAGATCCATAGTCCCTGAAAAAAAGACAACAACAAATAGACATGGTTAGAGCTGGGAACGGTGGTGAGAGAATGGGTGCCTCCCAAATTTCCACCCATATGCTCAAGGGCTGGTGCTGCGCCCTCCCTCCCTTAAAGCGGAGGTGAGGGCGGCCGGGCATGGGCGGGCGGGGGCCGGGGGCGTCCCGGGCAGCCCCGGCCCATCAGCGGCACCGGCTGGGGCTGCCGCAGCACCGGGGGCTCGGCAGCATGTGATCAGCCAGGCAGAGCGAACCATCCACGACCAGCGAGGCAGGGGAGAGGGGGTGTCATTTTTTCCCCTTTAAATCGCGCTATTAAATGCACAGCTACTGGATTAACCCTTAACGTCCCCCCGGAGAGGAGCGGGAATGAGAACTGTTTGCTGCAGGGATGCGGCTGCTCCAGGCTGAGCTGGCGTGGCTGACAGTCCCGAGGCTAATTAATTTGTGAATAACCTCCAGTCCTCTCCTAGTTATCTCTGACAAGCACTTGGAAAGCACAAGGGAAAAAAAAAAAAAACCAACCCAAAACAAACCCCAAACTTTGTCATTTCTTCTTTCTTCCAGTATAGAACACGCAGCCTTTACTTTTCCATAGCGATTTAAAGGGTGCTGGCACCTCTACTCGTGCAGAACAGCTGAAACCCCAGACAGCTGCTATGGGAAGGGAAGAAATTACTGAAGGGAGCGGCAAGAACTGACTCGGGATAAGCAAAACGAAGGACAAAAATACTTGGCTTATGGCTGTGCTTCCCCGCGGTGCTCTCCGGAGCCTGTCAGACCCACCGGGGCACTGTCTGCACAGGCAGGAGCCCGGCAGCGCCCGCGGCAGCCTCGCACCCCGCATGGCAGTGTGAATCTGCCAGAATCACCCGATGGCAGGTTCTCTTCGCAGGAATCCCACCAGAGGGGCAGGCTGTAGCCTCTACATTTTGGGGGGCTGGGCTGTCAGAAGTGGGGTTTTGTCTCCTCTGCCTTGCTCCATCCTCCAGAGGATCAGAGAGAGATCATCCCTAAATGTTTAAAGAGAGTTTGGGGGCTCAGCTGAAGAAACAACACATGTCTTGAGGGCAGAGTTATGTCTACCTGTAAATTCCATTCTGCTCAGAATTTTGTGTGCATCCCCATGCCTTACATGTCTAGGATTTGCTTCCTGTAATAATTGGATAATTTTTTGCACCCTTTTAATTTCCCAGTGTCATTTCTACTTCTATTACATGGGGTTTTTTTTCTCAGCCATGTCTGCAGCAGTATTTGATGTGATAATGCTACTGCTCATGAGTAAGTTGCTTCTTCTATAGAAGAGACATCATATGCAAATATAATTCCTGCTATATGGTGGCTGAAACAGAGATCCCTCAGACCAGGCCAGGGATGGTACAGTCCCCAAAATGTAGTCCTCTACCTCAGCTTGGCTCCCATGCCAGTCTGAAGCTTTGTGGGGCTGTCAATACAGCTCTCCTGGCATGCTGAACTCAATTTACATGAATAGAAATGAGGTAATGATTGATTGACATAGTTAATTAGAAAAAATTAATTTATAATTATAAAATAGTTATTTGCATCACTACGACCACGCAATTCACAAGGCTTAATGAAAAAAAAAACAGAAAAGCCAATCGACCTGTGGGGCTAGTTTTCCTCTTTTCATTTAGTCTTTCTGTAAGTTTTAAAGTCAACTTTAATTGGGTTCTGATTTTTTGGGTTCCTGAAAAAACCCCCAGGTACCCCATGTCTCCCCATCCTGTTACTTTTTTGTACACCAACATTTCACTCATTAAGTCAGGGAAAGTAGGATCAAATAAAATGACGCTTGAAATAAAATCTTCATCTCCACAGTGAAACTCTGAAATCCAAAACTTGTTCCTCCCAGCAAGGACAGAAAAAAAAAAATAGAAAGGTAAAGAGATACAGCAAATAATCTCTCTGGCTGTGTAAAATGCTCTTTGTGTACATATTCTTCACCTCTTTTCTGCTAATGAAAAAAGCCTGTGTTGCTGCTTTGCAATAGCAGCAGCAGCAAGGAGCCCTGCCTGACTCCATGTTTAATTTTTTTTTTAATGTCTTACTATCCTGCATATGATTCATTGATGTATCTTCTCTCTCACAAGTGATGATATCTAACAGTGCCTCTCAGGCTCACTGTTTCCAGTGAAGCATTAGAGTGAGGCTGAAGTATTGGTTTATGTCTCCAAAACAATAAAGGAAATTATTTAATGGTTTCTCTTAACTGTATCAATTTCCAAGTAGAAACTCTGATCTCCTGCAACCCAGACTGCACCTGGCACACCATTGGCCCTTAGATCAGACAAAAAATGCGGTCATGCAGAAGAAAAACCCTTCCAAGGAAAGGTACAATCAATGCCATATCTGTAGCCACACAGGGAAGCTGACTTTCTTTTCAGCTTTTGCTCTTTTTATCTTTTCATCTTTAAACACACACGTATTTCCATTCTTCTTCCATTTCTATATGAGAACACACACCCCCATCCCAACTCCACTGCCAACCGTAGCTACAAGAATCACAATGAAAGCAGCAGGTGGAACTAAAAGTACCTCTGGCAGTTCCCTTCTTCATCATCCAGGATCACTCCACACTGAACAAACACCTTTCTCCAAATAGCATATTTCTAGCCTTTTTTGAATGAGAATCTAGAAATTTTACCTAAAGTCCTCCTGTGGGGCACTACTTTTAGCTGATGCTGCGCCTCATTAAAAGGAAGGAAAAATATTTCCTGCGGTTAATGATATTAAAACATTGCTGGTGTCAAGCATGTCACACAAGCTGGATGCACTCTTCTTCAGTGACAAAGGATGGATCTCCTTTCTCATTAGCATTACCCCAGGATAACATTACTAATTTGAAATCTAGCAATGAATGTGAAAGGAAGACCACAAACATTGCTATAAAGCTGACTGCCTTGTAAGCACATTAAGCTATCCACAGTCAGTCTGGAAATTTCTGAATCATAAAAATACCTTCTGTTGAATTAATATGTCACTTGCAATCTAATTTAAATATGAAGGTTGTATTAACAATGTTATGGAGAAGTTTTATGGCACATCTTTAGGGACTGACTTTGCTGTTGTATTCACTGAGAGTTAATAAACATTGATGTGTGTGTACATGTGTTTTGATCTATCTAAACTATGTACAGATACACACAAACAGTGGCACAATTGGAAAGTTGTTTAAAAACTGAGGAGTATCCTGACATTTGTTCAATAGAGACTAAGAAATGTTCCAAGTGGAGAAGACTGGAGGTGACTAGGTGCATTGGCAACAGATTGTGCCTATCTATTTTCTCATTCACTTTGATTTATATCTGTCCCAGAGGGTTTCTCCTGCATTGCCTGTGGATATCTAGCAAGTCTGCAGAAGCCTCCTGCAAGACCAGCTTCCCTTGGAGGTGATGGGTTCAGTCAGGGGATCTCATCCCTGTGGGACCCATGGTGTAAAGGCTCTTTAGAAAGCTTCTCCCCCTTGCTGTGGGACAGCAGACCCAGGAAGTTTACTCTCTGGGATTCCTCCTTTCCCAGATACGTCACATTTCAGCCCGGGGCCTCTGCCTGTCAGTAAAGCAAGGCTCAGCTTCAACTCATTTAGCAAAGATTTCAGACAACCACAAGTTTCAACTATGAGGGGAAATAGTGCCTGCAAAACATGAGAGCTGTCAGACCCTTGGAGCAGCACGGCTGGGGGAGCTGCACAGCAGACATTACAGCAGATGAGACAGAAGCTAAAGGCAGAGTAAATTATCTTCCTGTCTCTTTCTCAGTGCATGCTGTCCAAAGGAGATGAGACAGTGTCAAACCCCGAGTAATGGAGGTCAGCCTGTATCCTCGAGAGTATTTTAATACATAAATTGAAATTGTTCCGTATTTGTTGGCTTTTGTTAATTCATGTTCAAATACATTGTAGTCATTTCTCTTCCCAGGCTCTATAATTCCTAAAAGTCTCTAGTGGTGTGGGCAGACTGTGGTGGAGATATATGACATTTCAAACAAACAATTCAGATTATAATTTAATCACCAATGATTTGCCAGGCAGATTAAAAGCACAGAAACATTTTTACAAGGAAGTCCATTCTCCCCTTCCCCACACTTAAGTTTGCAGTCAGTAATGAAGACGGCTTTTTCACAAACTATTTTTCTTAGCCCTGCTATCAGATTCTCTGACACTATTTTTGAAGTGAACCGATACAATAATACTTTGCTACTAATCTTTATGTGCACAGAAACTTGGGCCTTGAGAATACATTTGCATCTTGAAACTCTCCTAACTGTTTTTTCTCAATAGCCAGACTAACTTTTTTTTTTTTAGACAAGGCACAAAACCAAGTGTGACCAAGAACTGGCATCTGCCTGTCACCAAGGACTCTGGTTGGAGGAGCATCTAACACCTTAATATTATCCAAACACACAGGAGCTATATGGAGAGTGCAGTGTTGAAATTCATACTCATGATACTTGGAGTGCAAAAGCTGAACCATGTGCATGAAGGCACCTCCATTCCCACTAAGCCCTGAGACCCATATGACATGTAATTAACCAAAATTAACTCTGTATGTTATGCATTGGGAATAGAAACTCAAACACATGGATGCACACAGGTATACATTTTCCCCCTTCAGCATTCCATCCTCTGATATCATGAAACCACAGCTGATCTCTTCCCTGAGCCATGAAAACAGATGAAGGCTTTTTTCCTTCTTCTTCTTCATCTTTTTTTTTTTAGAAAGTATTCTGTTCATTTCCTGATATAAATCGTTGCATTGTGGAACCCTCTCCAACATGAATCTGTCCTTTCTGAGCAGAGGTCGAGCATTCCAGCCCTGTGAGAAAGGGCCCCATTGTGGTGGTCCCAAGACTCCAGAATTCCTCGCCGCGAGCAAAAGGGACTTGTGGGGCAAGAAGAGAATCTGTCAACCTGATTTGAAACCCAGGCATTTCTCACAAGCTGGACGTGGCCTCTGCTGCTGCTAAGAGGGGTAAACCACTGTTGTGCAATCACATCCTTAAGAGAACAGGGACAAAACAGAAGAGAGGATTTTGCCTTCCTGTCACATTTCTGTTGTCTTTACAGCACATCAGCCCAACTTTTTGTATTATATACTTCTGCTTAGGCTGAACTGACTTCCTCTGCATTCCATAACAAAGGTGGCCCAGTTTGGCTTACCAGGACCCAACTGCAGGTCCTGATTTAGTGCTTCAGTGACTTCTGACAGCTTGTTTGAACCCAGCAATGTAAAAGTCAACCAAACTTCTCCTTGTGAAACTCCAAGCACAACACTGGAAAACTTAATTACTAAGTGCAGAAAAGATCACCCCTATACCAGTAACCTCAGCTTGCACAGAAAAACCAAGGTTGGAAGGAGATAGACACTGTCTCCTCTCCAGCAATGGACCCTCCCTATACCTGAGTCCATGGATTTCTATCATGAGGCAGAGATGCAGGACAAGGAAAGGCAACATCCTCTGTTCTGCACTCATCCTGGAGATTAGCCCCACACAGCACAACTTGAGCTCTGCCACCAAGTCCAAAGTGCAGGGAATTCAGACAGCTCCAAGGCAAGTGACATCCCTGTGGGCCATCTCAGCCTCACATGGACACACTGTGTTTGAGAGCAGCAGTCACCATTTCTTTCTTTATGTAGAATGGGTGTTAGGAGGACAAGAGATGGGTTTGAGACACCAAATCCCTTCCCTAAATGAGTAAGAAATGCCACAGATTTCTGTCCCAAGATTCCTCAGCAGTGAAGTTGATTGCTTGGCTCCAGAGAGCAACTTTAGTATTTGGCTCAGGCTAAAGAAATGCAGAATTAGCCTCTTGCATTTTTCACAATTACATTTTTATGATGAAATTAACCTCCTGGAGGAAGACAGAGCTTTGAAAATGCACATTCAGCATTTCACCAGGCTGTGAGATACAGGGCAGGGCGCTCTGACAGCAAAGCCCAGCCTCTCCGGCACCAGGGAGAGATGGCTCAGGCTGGGAGCTGCACAACACTGGAGCAATGAGCTAACTCCATGTGATCCTCTACTGCAAGGCCTCAGCAGCCTTGAAAAAGTCAACACTAGTGTTTATAGCAAGTTATTCCTGGAAAGAAGTATAAAAACAAGGTCTTGCCTAAGAGTCACATCCTCATCTGTTTCTGGTTTACCTTGTTTATTCTTACAGATGGCAAATTTCTCCACAGGACAGAAAAATGTATTTACCTTAGCAAGAACTCTGGGTGGAGGTGTTCTTCGTCTCCTCTAAACTGACCCTGCTTGTCCCTGGTGGGGACGCCAGATTTATCTCTGTCTTACAATGACCAAGCATGTGTCACTTCATTATAGCCTTTGTAACATAAATGCTGAGTGATAAAAACAAGTTAATAAAAATTAATCATTCTCATACGGAGGTTTTCCAGTTGTGCCCTTCACTTGGGAATATTATTGCAAACAGCTACATGCAGATACAACATGTTTAAATGATGCATCTAATCAAATTTACAAATTAAGTATTGAGTATCAGAGTCATAAATTCAAATGTACCTTATAAACTGGTTGGCCTAATGAGCTTGCATATAGATCATATGAATCTGATTAAGAGCTTAAGAAGTCTGCACAGGCTTTGAATCTTCACTTCATTTTCTTGAGCCCTCCCTGATTTGAGGGTGGGTGCCTCAAATTCTCATTTCTGTAGATGTGGCTCCAACTTCTGGTTATCAAGCACATCATCCATTTGGGTTTCTAAACTGCAGCCTAAGCAGTCCCACTGCTGTTTCAGGCTAACTCTGCCCAGAGCTGTGTGTGTAGTGCCTGGCCACTGTCTCCTCCATCTCCCTGTCTCTGTGGATGATCTCCCCAAAAGGAGACATCACTCATGGCCTGCCAGGTTGGTTGCTCATAAGAGGCAGGACACCATCACCTCCACCACAGCCATGCATGGAACCAACAATGTCACCCCCAAAATGCTCATCCCAGAAAGTCCTTGGAGATGGACAGAGGGAAGGAAGAGGAGAAAACTCCCAAGTGACAGGCTACCAAGCCTCAACCCTAGCTCCAGACACAGCTTGTCCAAAAAGGCTTTTGCCCCTGAATTACTGCACCAGGAAGAACAGTTGGAGCCCAGCAGTTGAAATCAAAGTAAGAGAAGAGCTTCTGCATGTAATGCAGCTGAATCATGGTACTCATTGGTGCTGGACTTTGTAATCACCAAAACCAGGCATGGGTTCAAAAAGCAATGAGATAAATTCATGAAACAAGGATAAATGGTGGCTATTGTACTCCATGCTCTGGATGTTTTGACCCGAAGAGTCCCATAGTGGTTGAATGCCAGAAACAGAGAGGATACACAAGGGAAGTTCACTCTGTATTTGCTTTGTTTCTTGCACTGGCTCTAAGCCACTGTAGGAGACAGGAGGCCAGATGGGGCCCAGGTCTCACCTAATTGTGGCCTTATAATATATTCTCCTGTAAAAGATCAGACTGGATTAGGATAAATTACATCCAAATCACACTGCATTACTCAGCACATTAAATTGTCTTTAATCACGTACTTTGATGGTCTAGAATCTTGCTTAAATTTACCTCCTGTGCGTATTTCTGTGCCTATTCTGTTGAAATCACTGCTGAATTTCAACTGTGCATAACCAGGCTCTAATGAAAAGCCAATAAGGCTCTTTGATCAGGCTTTAATAGGACTCATCATGGGGACATTCTCTACTGTGGCAAATGGTTTCCTCATCCTGTCTCTTTCAGAAATGTTTTGTGAGCCTTTAAAAGCAATTTAGTCCTGATTTATGTGAGCTAAGTGATTTCTGTTGCACATGTGAGTTACAAGAAAAGGGCTCTCATCTCTATTTGCTACACTGTTCAGGAAATCAGTTATAAATGCTGTAGTGCCTTCAATGTCTCTGACTTCAATGCAGCGGAAACCAGCAATCTGAGTGAATGCTTCATCATCCTCAATTCTCCCACATGTGCATCCAGTACTTAAGGAGGCAACCTATAGGATATTTTTTGGTAAAGGGTATTGAGACTCCCTTGTCTAAGCTGTTTACCTAGGCTGTTTCCAGCAGATATTCAAGGAAACAAGCATGCAATTCTTTAATAGAGAGCATAAGAAATATATTGATGACTATCTAATAAAATTAGGTGTGCGTTCAATAGGACTGAGTCACTTCATCACACGTTTAGAGGTGAGGAATGTAGAAAGGGTGACTGAGCAAGTTCATGCAGTCAGCCAGGGGTGTAAAGCAACCTAAAAGTTGTGATGGCTTGACCTGACCTGCCAGTGACATCCAACAAGCCCTGGGACTGATGCCACCAGGAGCCATTGTGAAGTGCCTGTGGCCAGTGGTGTAACTGCTACAGCTGCTGCTGCTTTGTTTATGGGGTTGCTGAGAAATGACATCCTCAATTCTTCTCACCCCTCATCTTGGGCAGAGAGACCTGAGAAAGGAGAAGTGACCCAAACAGTAGTTTGGGCTGCCTGCCTCCTGCTGTCCCCTCCCGCTCTTGAGAGAAAGCCCTTGGGACATGCAATTCCCCTCGGCCCTCATGCACTGTCGCCCCAACTTTGCCTGCTTTTCAGAGTTTGCATTTTGTTCTCATGCAGCTCCAAGAAAACAATGTATATTTTTAGAATTTATCTTTTTGTTTACATAGTTCTCCTCTGGGAGGAGAAAGGTGACTGATGGTGGTCTTCACCAACAAGGTCAAGGAGGTGGCAACCTATGTAGCCAATCTTGTGCCTTCTGAAAGAATTGTATATAAGATGGAGTCAGAAAAATTAAATATAGAACTTTCCTGCTGACCTTCTTGCTGCCTGCCTCATTCTTTCGTGCCCTTACCGGCAACAATGCACCACATCCCACCTGTGAATACAACTCCCCATGATGAATAGGGGCTGGTGATATTAACTCCTTGGAAGACCCACAGGACCAGGACCCTTTCACAGAAAGATAAAGCAGAAGAATTCCCTGTGTGCCCTTTTCTTTCTGACTGCCCAAGCCATGAGGATACCCACTCACAGCCTCCTCTGAACACTCTGCTTTGCCCCATACCAGCCTCACAACCACCCCACTGTGTGTGCTGGGTTTCCTCATTGCTCCCTGGGATTCCCCACAGCCTATCCCAGTGCATGGTGCAAGTGTTGGCAGCAGCTCTCATACTGGAGGCTCACACAGGGAAATCCCAGGCTGTCACTCGCATTTTTGACATTTTAAAGTCTCTAACTTGGCAAAGTAAGGAATTATTTATGGGCATTTCCAGACATGGCCCCAGCCATGCTAGACCTCTGGGCTCCCAGTACAAAGGAGAGCATGCCAGATGCTTGGTGTTGGACAATTTTGCAAATTTTTTTTCTAGTGGTGCTCTTCTGGTGTGTAATACTTCTGTGTACTCAACTGGCTTTTTAGCAACATGATGCTTGGACTTGTGTGTCTTGCTGCTTCTGCTACACGTCCAAGGGCAGTAGGACCTGAAAGATTAAGACTGCAGTGTGCACAGACAGCAGATGGCTATTGCATCTGTACTTACTTTGCACTGCTAAATACCCTATTGCCCTACCTAGTCTTACATCCCCTTTTAGTGGGAGATCTCTCCCTTGACTTTTAAAAATCATCTGTTGCACATATGGCCCTAAGAATGGTAAATATTTTTTCCAAGAGAGACAAAAACTTATGATGCATGTGAGAAGACAAGATGAAGCCCACACAGTATGAACTTCAACTTCATCTGGTGACTGTAGTCTTTCCTCTTTACATTTCCTTCAGTGAGAACAGGGAGATTAAAGCACAGTTCCTTCCCAAATGTGCCTCAGCCACATGTCCTCAGTTAACTGTCTTGCAACATCAAATGTCTTTCCAGCATACTAAACAGTGTAGTTCTCTATAAGACACCAATTTTATATTACTTGGAATTGTTTTCTGCCTGTTTCTACAAAGCAGCACATGGAAATATCTTTCAAGTCATCGAGTTCTTTAATTTACTAGTCAACATAAATCATGGCATGCAAGATCTACTGCAAGTTCATGAACTCTAGGAAATTTTTCTAATCACTATCCTTTGAACTGAGCTTTTTCAGACACTGTAAAACTCCAAACATAGCTAGTAAATGCATCTAGTAAATTTTGCTGGACTGGCAACTACTAAAAGCAGACTTGTCTTCCCTGATTACCTACCAGGATCAGGCAGTCTGAAAACATCCTCTGTGATTCTAATATTAAAACATAAAAGAAAAAAATCCTGAATTTATCTTGCCCAGTATAACTGTTGGGATTCATTAAATGATTCCAAATTATCACTGAGAGGCACCAATAATGGGAGAAACATAGACACACCTTCCCAAAGGTAAAACCTTTCAAACACTAGGGTTACTTTTCAAGGTGACCAAACCCCTTTCAAATATCCAATTCCGATAGTAGGTCCAACTCTTTTATGCTCTCTAAAAGGTAAAAGAGCTAAATTACATGACACTTGCAAAGAAGCATCGCAAAGTTTCCAGATATTCCACTCTGGGAAGTAAAAGACCCACTGAAAAAGGATTTATTGAGCACTCCAGGAGTGAATGGAGGTTCTCTTTTTTGTAATAGGGCATGAAATAGTAAATAAAAAAAGCCATGTACTTCATATGGTGTAACAGATTGTTTCAGTCTCAATGCTCAGTTCATTTTAGGAAGGAAACAAATAAAACAGCTATTTCAGCCTGGACCACTTTAAGATTCCTGAGACTAAAGATAGATATACCCAAAGTTTCATAGTCCCATACCCCAAATTATCAAAAGTTCCAGTGAATTTTGCTTGATTGGTTTTTGATAGATTAAAATACTGAACTTAAAATTAACTTTGCAGAAGCAGATGTTTTTGCTATTACATGTACAGATCCATCCTAATACTTTCTTTTGAGCCTAACTCAATTAAAAGGGCAAATTAAAAAAATCATATTACTGTCAAATATATGCTTCCATACTTGCCTCAAAACACCTCAAATCATGTCAACTGACTTTCTAAGGTGATCAGCATTAAATATTAAATAACTCTGGAAAACAGAAGAAAATATCTTTTTATATGCGTTTACAACATACGCAAATTGCACACACCATGAAACAGTGCAACGTGTGAATAGACAAAAATTTTGCTGTCCTGTTCAGATACAAATTTGGATGATTTTCAGATGTGCTCAGGCAGGAAACTGTCAGTTTCTCCTTGTTCTTTTTCTGTAACTCCTGTCCAATTCTCCATCCAGACATTAACTTTTAATTCACATCGTACATCTCCAAAGAGTGTGTGTGGCATTTCCAATATCTTTTTCCATGTTCTATGTTCGTAAAAGTGAAGAGGCATAATGAATGAATATAATTATTTCCATCCATTCAGCTGGTTATAGGAGCAGACCTTTTTATTCAGCTCAAAGAGAAATTATTTGTTCCTTCAAAATGAATTATGATTCAGGGCGTATTTCTGGCCTGCAACATGAAGGATGTCTATTTTGCAGAGCTAAATGGCCATTGGCAGCTTATTCCTGCTTCAACTGTTTGTGTTATCTGATATATATATATCACATGTGGGTGAAGGGAAAATGACATTGATTGTTAGGCATTACACCCCCTCCTTTTCAGTTGTTGATCTCACTTGTCCAGTAGTTCCTAAGCTTGAAATATCAATGAGGTTTTGCAAATGTCATGCCCTGCAATCAGCTTTTGTGCACTATTTTCTCTCTCTGTTACCTGAAATGCCAGAAGCTGCACAATAGCAAACCACACTCTCAGCAGGAACACTGTCTTTCCTACCAAGGAAGGCCACGCTGTGCCTGGCAGTAGCATCTACCACAGGGTGACAAGAGCATTCCTGAAGTCTTGGGAGGTTTCTGTATTCTGAAGTTCACACTGTGGTGTCCAGTTCCAAGCCTGATTTCAGTGTTATTTTGAATAATCTCTCATTATGGTAAAATACTCTGAGATTCAAAAGTAGAATCCAGGCACACCAGCCACGAGATGCAGCTGTGGGGATTATGAATCAGAGCATGAAACGGAGAGTCCTACTGCCAATAACCTACTTATTAACAATTTCTTCCCCAGTCATCCTCTGGGATGAAGCTAATTCCTGGAATCTTCTGCTTTGCCTCTGCTCCCTCTGCAGCACCAGCTTTCCACCCATCCCTGCCTCGCCACTTTTGGCCTCCGCATGTTGTCTCCTGGGCAGCTAATTGCCTCCCTCCCCTGCTTGCAACACACACCTCACTATAATGCAAAATGGCTCTGATCATCACATGGACACGCTGGGCTCACAAAGAACCCACAAAACCCAGCTCTGATCTACTCAGCAACAGCATGTGCATCAACAAAAATTCAGCTTCAAGCCTTCAAGTTCTGCTGTGCATCCCATCCATTAGCAGTGCCTGGGGAGCTCTGCAGAGACCTAGCTCATGATTAGATAAAAGCCTTTCCTTCTAAATCATTGTACAGAAGGAAACAAGGGTCTGAAAGAGTGAAGTCCATGCAGATTAGAGGCCAGGCAGATCCCCTCTGCTGGTTGTTTATGTATTTTCATTTTATACTAAAAAATGCAAGGTTTTGTTGTAGGGAGTAAGCTGCTTAATTTATTTATTGTGGTAACATTACCAAGACCCTTTTCTCAGTAAAGACACAGAAAAGGGAAAAGTGCTTTAGTCTTTCAAAAGAAGAAACACTTTTTAAACAGTCTTGAGAAAATCTTAGAGACCTCCATGCACTAAAGCAGATCTGCGGTGGTGATGAGAAGGAAGAGGCTTTTCGCCCACCTCTCTGTCTCCACTACCCCAGAGCCTGCAGGTCATTTCATGCCCAACAGGTCCTTGAACTGCACTAATCAGCAGTGAAACAGTCCAAAATGCAAACATAACACCCTGCCCCTCATCCCTCCTTTGCCTGCCTTGAAGGTCTCCAAAGGGTGGGCAAGGAGCTGTGAGAGGAGTCAGCCTCTGGAGCACAGGGCAGAGGACACATGCAGAGGAGACACACCATGCACACCATGACTGTGACTGTGGCTCGCCACCAGCTCCAAAGAAAGTCCATCTCTCAAAGAGGACTTGAAAAACAACTGCAATCATGACAACAGAGCTCCAAGTGGGTCTCCAGGTGCAGTTTTATTCAATGTTTAAAGTCAGGAACATTTCAGAAGGAAAACTGCAGTTAAGGCTGGAAACAGATCCTACATGAAAGAACTCAGGAGCATCCAGTTGCTAATGCAACCACGGCCACATTATCTTCACAGCTGAGCACCCAGGAGCTCCAGTGGATCTCCCTTCTCTGAAGCAGGGACAAGATGCCACAGCATTTCACAAGGAGACAGCTGAGCAGAGAACTCATGGCTGAAAGTTACAAAGAGTAGAGGCTGGGGTTTAACTTCTCCATCCCTCAAAGACTCAGACTCAGTCGTGCTCACCTTCATGCTATGACATAGTGTGAGTTTAAAAATACATCGCTCCTCTTAAAAGACTGTCACAGCTCTTAGAAGCATGAAAATCAGGTTGTGGGTGGGAGTAACTCCACAGTATATCTGCACAGTGTGTGTATATATATATATATATACACACACACTTTTGAGCAACAGACTTTAAAATTCCACTTTGCAGAAAGCAGACTTTTAGCACTTCAGGAGTTGAACACAGTGTTATTATCAGAGGCTGGGAGCAGAACTGTTTTAAGAGGTAAGGGTCCTTTTCTATTCATTTTTTTAGGAAACATACTTTTTTTATAGCTCAGCTTCTCTAAAAACTAATTATTTTATGCTCAGTCACAGCTCTTCACTGGTAATGCCACGCCTAATTTGGAAGACATGAGCACTGAATTATTTGGCACAGGGATATACTCAAAGGAAAAGAAACTGCTTACAATTTATGATATGCTTTGATAGCAGTGATTTAAAAATGCTAGTGTTTCATTCCAGCAAATGTTACGATAACAAGCACAAGACTAATGATCTGATGCCTTATCAGAGAGGTTCACAGGTCAGATAGAACCACCACATTATACCTGCAGGATCCAGCATTTCAAAGACAGCCCTGTTTGAGTCTCTCCTGTGCTTTCATCCCCCCAAGCCATACATTGACACTATTGTCCCAAAAGCTGCCCTCACACTGAGGGTTTCTCTGCCAACACTTTCAAACCTCTGAAATATGTCTGGGCTGCCCTACCTCTCAGCCAGGGCCACCTCAACCACCTGAGCTTTTTCCTCCATAAGAGGGAGCAGTGAAAGAGAAGAACATATTCAGTTCACATCAGGCTTTGCCAAACAGCTGGCAAAGAATAACATTAGAAAAACTGATACTTAAGCAACTGTGGTGGAGATTTGTCAATTTAAGAGGGGCAGGATGACATCATCCACTGCCTTCTGTCGTCTTTTGGCTGAAAAAAGCCAGCTGACAGCTGGATGGCCCCTGATCCTGCACTTAAACACAGTGGCAGAAAATTTTGCATTTTATCATCATGTTGCATTTTTCTCCTCTTGTCACAGGCCTTCCCTTGGCTTGCTCCAGGGTTTCCAAGCCTGTATCACATCCTTTCACACCTGCTGAGATCTGTTCACATTTAATGTTGAGCAATAACAAATACTTCTCTTATATTCCTTCATTTAATAAAAGTTGCAAATTTTTCAGAGCTTCTCGTTACTTAAATTTTTTTGCTGCATATTCTGGGGAAATAAGACAGCTTGTGCTTTGAGGGTGCAATTGCAGGAGCTCAGAGGTGTGTGTGGTGGCAAACTGTACTGAGTCACTGCAGTGCAGACTTGGGCTGGTGATGCTGCTCCATGGATCAGGACATGTAGACAGGATTTCAGCAGCACCTGCACTTTTCAATCATTTCCTTGGCTAAGGAAAAGGCTTAATTTCTCAGAGAATCCTGTGTCACTCAGACTCCCTCATGCTGCCAGCCTGTGCTACCCTTGAAGAGGCTGCACAAGGACCATGCAGGCAGCCCTGTGTGTGAAGGGAATTGCTGTTGTTACTTAAAATAACCTGACACAGAAATGAGCCTCTGCTGGGACTCCACCACCTGTCAGTGGACGGGCATGGTTGAAATTCCTCCTCCTCCTCAGGTACTACAGAGCAGCAGCAGCACTTGTTCCAGCCCTTGGGGTGAATTGCAACCATATCTTGGGCTTAGGCAAATTGAGTTTCACCCTTTACATCTCAAACTCCTCTCACCAAAACACAGAAAGACAGATGTACTGGGTGCCTTCACATTTAAACAATACACTGTGATATGCTGGGTACCAGCACACATGGTCCTTCCAAAGCTCACATGCTTGCAAGAACAACTTTTGATATTCATAGAATCACAGAATCATTTATGTTGGGAAAGACCCTTAAGATCATCAAGTCCAACCGTTAGCCAAGCACTGCCAAGGCATCAGTAAACCATATCCACAAGCACCACATCTACCTGTCTTTTAAATAGCTTCATTATCCTTCCCTGGATTCAACTCAGCACCTCAACGTCCTTCTTGTACTAAGAGGCCCAAAACTGGACATAACACTTGAGGTGCAGTTTCACCAGAGCCCAGCACAGGATCACTGGCCTGGCCCTGCTGGCTACACTATTGTTGATACAAGTTTTATAAAGCATTTTACAGATCAGCTTGGCAATCCAGATGGATTTTCTGATCTGCTCTAGGTATGGAGTGATTTAGCAGAGTTTGCCTTACAGTATTGTGACTGGGAGAAGACTACAGTACAATGAGATTAAATGGCAGTATTAGAAGAAAATAAGCAACAAAGTTTCCTGAAAAACTTTTATTTCAGCATATGTTACATCCTTTCCTCCTGGGGCCCTTGTCTGGACTCTCCCCCTGGATTCATTGAGCAGTCATGTTAAGTCTGTCAAGACATAAATGCCCACAGACACAGTGATGCTCATCTTCACTTCCTTCTGCATGATGCTGAAGAGCAGCTGATGCCTTGACAAACACAGGCTGCTAAGGGATGACTTCACACCCAAAGTTCACCAAAGGCGGCCTCCCCCTCCTCTGTATCACACGGAACATTTGCATTCAGATTTATTGCTTCATTTCATTTTGGTCCATCTGTTCCTCCTGGCTCATTTTCTGTTGTCTGGTCAATACTTCCGAACAACTTGAATCATTTGTAAAGTGAAGGACAGCGAGTCAGGCCCTAGGAGCAAGGCACACGAGGAGAGGCATGCAGAAAATAGAGCTGAGGCACAAGGCGGGCCCTGTGGTCCCCAAGGAGCAGGGGCCGAGCACAGCTCATGACATGCTGCTGCCTGATGAGACTGGGGCTTGATCACTATCTCTGCCCAAGCGCCACAGCTGTGTTTGCCACCACATTTTCAGCTGTTTGACAGCTGGTGACAAAGATGCATCCCCCCCTCCTGACACTAGATTGAATTTCCCCTGCTGTGATACACAGGCTTTTTAACTACATGTGGCCAACTCCTGCTACGACCAGCTTGCTTTGAATGCTAAGTGGTAAATATGCTTCATCCCTATCCCCAGCCATAGCTCTGAGTCCCTGTCATGTGTCAAGGGCAGTGACCTTTGCTCTCTGCCCACTGAGTCCCAACAGGACTCATGTGGTGCCCATTTATGTTCAGTTTTGGGGTCCTTTCTTTGCCACACTGCTCCACAGCTCCTTGTCTCTGGTTAATGTGTTAATTGTTATCACTTTGGATCAGCAGACCCAAAGCAGGGTGAGGGTCGGTGCTGACTCCAGTGAGCCCTCTTAGCCTGCCTGCCCTTGCTTTTCAGACCAGATATCATTTTCCAGGCATGTTATGGTTCACAACAAAGTCCTGGCAGCACCCAGCTGTCACGGGACAAGGGCTCAGACACATCATCATCTCCTGCATCCTTTTCCCTCTCCAACTGGAGTCAGCCACAATGTGGAGAGGCCCAGGCTGGCCCCATGGGGACACCAAGCTTGGGTTGAAGCCTAGACACCAAGGCTCTGCTTTATCTCTGCCTCAGAACAGAGCACAGCAAAAAACAACTCTTGGGACACTGCAGTGACCCATTAAAATTAATGGGGCTAAGTCATCCTGGTGTAAGTCACCAACTTCAAAAGATTTACACAAGGGATGAATCTGGAGCCATTATTTTTCTTCTTTGTGCCTTTCAAAAATATGATCTATTTTCCAGACTGCTATGCTCAGCCAGTCTTTCTAACTAAATTAACTACCCTCTTGTTGGTCTCTTATTCCATGCTTTTGTCTACTGTCCAAGTAATTCCAACAACTGCTCACCTGCTCTGTTTTTCCCTGTGTAAAACAGCCCTCCTATGCTTCCAACTGGCCTAATTAATTTCTCTTTTCAGGGGCATATGAAAAAAGACAGAAAAAACAACCCCCCAAACAAAGTTTAATTAGAGAAACCAGGAGGGCTACATACCCTCAAAGCACATTTCTTCTCTGCCCTTGGTTGGGATAGCAGGTAAAGGAGCAGGTAGAAGTGTAACACCTCTACCTCCCTTAAAACCACAATGCACAAAACCTGCCTGATGTATATTCACATATATTCTTCTGTAATAGGAAGCACTTATTTTAGCTAAGGAGGTGCAGGGGACCAACAAGACAGGCAGAGAAGCCTCATGTGTAAGAGATACAAGCTGCCGGCTACTCTGTCATCTGCAAGCCAGCCTTGATCCTGAGGAGGCTCATTCAGTAACAGTGCCAGTGCAGATGGCCTTCAACTCTTTCAGCAAAGAGCTCAGTAACCTTAAAAAGCATAAATCAAAACTGTTAAAATTGGCAGATGATTTGATAGGAAGAAATTCCCTTTTGGGGACTGCTTTTTGTCTGCCAAATTCACCCAGACGCAGAACCACATATGGATTTCTAACCTATGCAGGTTTCAGTGGCGATTACAGTAGTGATTGTGGAATGAACCATGCTAGACATATTATTTTGGGAGACCTGATGCATTAGAAGTAGACAATGAAAAGCTCAGAGTGTATTTGGTCCATGACTTAACCCACCTCCATAGTTCCCAGGTATTCAGCCCTGCGGATTTTGGCACAGGAAAAGTGGACTTGAAATTCAGCTCCTGAACTGGTTTCAAACTTTGCTGAAAGTCCGGAGGTGTTTGGATCTGGAATATTGACTAGTAGCTCCCAAAAGAGGCTGCTAATATCTCAGGGCGAGGCAGCAGAGGATGGAAGGAGCTAGTGTTATTTCACTTTGCTCTAAACGCACTGCAGCCATCTGTACAGCCGCTAAACCACAGGGCCTTGAAGGAGCTACAGCACAGTCTGACTGTAAAGTCAGGCACTGAGAAGCAGTCACTGCCGGGCTGACACAGCCTGCTGGTACTCCTCAAACCCCTGGAAGAAATGCTGCCTGACAGCTGCTTTCTATCCCCTGTGCTTTGGCCCCACCGTGTCCCCGCGAGCGCCTTTTACAGCCCCGCTCAGACATGTACCAACGATGCATCAAGATGAGTAACGGACTAAAAACAAAAATACAGGGCGATCAGGAGCTCCGCAAAGCTGCTTGTAAATCAACTCGAAGTGGCATGTTTCCATAATAAACAATCCGTTATCGCGTTGCTCCGTTCCCAGCGAGCGGCGTGCGGGGAAGGGGAGCGGCCGCGCCGGGAGCGGAGGAGCCGCGCTCCATCTGCCGGCCGCGCCCAGCACCCGCCGGGATGCGGCTGCTCGCTCCCGCCGAGGCCAAGCACCATTGATTCCTTCTTGCACGCCGGCAACATCTGTGCAGGCACCGCCCGTGATGCGAGACCAGCTCTGTCAGGATTTACTCTGATAAAGAATAAAAGCCGCAACGCCCGTGTGAGAGGTGCTGGGCTGTGGCTGGCACAGGGATGAGGAGAAACACTTCCCCGTTGGGACTGGGAAGTCACTGCTGTCACCTCCATGAGACACAATCCATCACCATGCACAAAGCATGCAACAAGGCACGTTGGGTTCAGTGGGTGGGAAACAGTCTGGGAACCAAAAGGTTTGTGTTTCTGTTACAGGCAACAACACCTTCATCTCCCTTCCCCTGACAACCTTTTTCAAATATCCCTGGACAAGCAGGGCTCCATAACAGCAAAAGCCATCTGCCTTCCAAAAGGTCTTCAGGTGAAATGTATTTCCCTCAAAATGCTTGATGATGGCATGGCAAAACTGTTGATACCTGAAAATACAAATGTATACAGATACATGCAGCTGGCAAGGATCTGGGAATGCACATGCATGAATGTATGCTCATGTATTTCATGTTTGTAAAAAATGTATTTCCAAAGGCTTGGTCATACTACCCTGTTGCCAGCAGGGCTTCGGGAGGTCAAAATGAGAGAGCACAGAATCACTGTGTTACCCATCAGCCACAAGTGACCTCTGCTGGGGGCTGCTTTGAGAGCTAAAATACAGCCTAGGCCATGGACAGGGAGACCAAGCAGTTCCCTGAAAGCAAATCTGCAGCAAAGAGAGAATGTGAATGCAGGACTTCTCCACCCTTTCCTCCCGTTCATCCCATGAGTCCTGTCACACACTGCCCCATCCAACAAGGCTCCCACTAGGCACAGACCCTGCCCACCCAACAGAAATGGCAGGCACAGGGCACCTAAAACCTGCATCAGCCCGTTCCTGCTAATTACATTGTGACAGCTAATGGGCTTTAAAAACCTAATTTCTGACTTATTTTTCCTATGTCACTTTTAATATAATGGGGACAAAGCAGCTCACATCATAGTTTTTGAGGGATCAGGCAATTCAATTTCTTGCTAATCTCTGAGCAGTCATAGCCCTTTTGATGTCCCATCCATGTTTTAAAGGATGTGGCAACCCTGACAGTTTAGGAATGTGCATGCAATTATGAATGCTAATACAATTAACAGTGAAAGACTCATACTTGGATCACAAACCCAGCTCTCTTTCAACTCAAGCTCTCCTTGGAGGCTTCCAAGTAAATGGGTCAGATAGCAGTACAAAACTCCAGATAAAGAAAAGTAATGCTTAAGTGAAAGAAAAGACCATGGTGCAAAATTCTTCAAAAAGCACTGACTAGGCACTGTCAGAGAGATTAAAGACAGAAGCAGCTCCCTAGCTATTAGATGTCAGGGTCAAATTTCATGTAGGGAACTCGTGGTGGAGTTACCCTGGGGATGGGAAGGACTGGCACCAGCGATGAACTGCAAGTGAGTCTTACTCCAGTGCTGAGTGCAGCTTCAGGATTAGTGCCTGCACCCCCTGCACAGCACATGCGCACACAGAGCAGGGGATGAAAAATGCATGATCAAGTTTACGGCAGAGCTCCCACCGAGGATCAAAGCTGCCGCCCCCAGCAACACTCACTGGCCCCAGCCAGTTTCACATGCTGCCTTCCTGAATTTTCTAACATGGGAAAAGACATCAAAAGCCTTGAAAGGGGAAAAGCACATCTCCAAGGAACACCACCTTAAGCATACAGGCAGTATTGAGAAGTAAGGGGTGGGGGGGGTTTGGTCAGCACTCTGCGAACACCATGGGCCAAAACCAGTCAGTTTCCCAAAAAAGAAAGAAAAACCTCACTTGTCCAATTCCAGCAACAATTAACCCAGGGACATCCCATTTGAAGCTGGTACTTCCACAGCAAGGAATGCTCAGCACTTGTGAGGACACACCAGTTGGCACAAATTTCATGAATTCAAGTTGGTGGACTGAGACTGGTGCCTCTTCTCAGAAGCTTTGAAAAAATTTCTCTTCCCAGACCTGAGGGACCACAGGTAGCCGGCCCAAATCAGATCCTTGTCAGCCCATAGCTCTGCAGGCTGGGTGTTCCAGCTTTTCCCTCCCTTCTTAAGACACTGACTCGCCTGCGCAGAGTAAGGAGGCACTTCACTCAGGTGCAGCCTCTCCTGTGAGGACACATCCTGTGGCCAAGGTAAGCTGCTGCCCACAAGAGCTCATCTGGGAACTGCTCTGGGTGCTGCTGCATGGTGGGAAGACATAGGAAGGACAGAGACCCCAACTGTCGCAACAGCAGCTGGACACAGCTCCAAAACCTAGTGCACTTTTGCTCAGGTTCTTCAGTTCATAATTACAAATATATTTGCCTCTTAAGACCATTTTACAAACAGTTCATAACTCTGTGGTTTTCAAATTGCCCAGCTCTGGGTCCGATTGTTGCTTGCAATTGTAAAACATCAGAAGTCACTTGATTAAATCAGGTTAGTGAGGTCCTAGGCCCCTCTCCCCCTCCCTCAGTAGTAGTCATTCTTTCCTTTACTGTTTAAATCTTTATTCTGCACAGCTCCTGCCCTTGCACAGTCTTCCATTTCACCCACAAATGAAGAGTAATTTTCCTTCAGAGCAGCATTTGGAGAGCTTTGATTGGAAATTTGCCCTTGTTCCATCATTTTTCAAAAGCTTTGTGTTCCAACCTGCTCCCTGCTTCAGGTTAAATGAAGCAACATGGATAACAGTCTTACTGGAAGGCAGGAGCAGGGCCTGGCAGGTAATAGTTCAGCCGCATAAGAACTGTATGTAATCTGCAGGTACCAGTGTGCTGGAGAGGGAAAGAGGGAAGGAGGGATCGGGGGATGGATGGATGGATGGATAGGAAATACAGGACAAGCAGAGGCAGTCCCTGCCATCTAGGGAAGAGCTGTGCCTGGGAAGCTGTGGAGACAAAGGTTTGTTAAGGAGCATCAGTGTGATAAGGCAACAGTCCAACGGAGCTGCAGCAGATGTGGGGTGGGGTTTAATCCTTCCTGGGTCAAGCAAGAAGGCCAAAACCTGGATTAATGTACAGTGTGTCAGGCTGCACATGCACGGCCCTGGCAATACTATTCAGATGACAGCAATCACCCAGATTAGGTGCTGACAACTCCCCTAACGGGATCACGCAGGAAATCTGGCCAGAAGAGCTGTCACTGACTTTCACAGCCAAAAACATGAGCAAGCCAGTGACACCTTCCACACTGAAGCTGTGCTGAGCACCCTGGCACAGCCAAAGCTGGGGATGAGAAAGGTTTCCCTTTCCAACTTGGCTCTTTAGCTTAGTGGAGCAGGAGCAAGGAGTGCCTGATGATCTGCACAGCTTCCCAGGTCTGCAGAGATGATTCAGTCTAGTACTAAGTATTAAGGAGACAATTAGATAATCTTCAATCTCTTCCATATGCTTACAAATATCTGGTCCAGGTGTGGTTCTGGAGCTGTTAGTAGTGATGTCCAAGACTGCAAGTCTGCTTCTTTCCCATTCCCTCATCAAGTCTTAGATGTAATGGTATTAAATACCAAAAAATTACTATCATATGACCAATGGAAAAAGATAGGGCTGTAACACCTAATAAGAAGCCAGGTGGAAAAGCTATTTCATATCTGTTCATAGCAATATGTCACAGCTTTCCCACTGCTCTCTAGAGGAATTTCTGCTCTCCAGGACACAAGAGCCAAGAGAAAGTCAGCTTCACCAAGTGAGCATGGCAAGGGGGTAAGGCAGAGCCTGTCCCTGGAGAGAGCAGAACACACACACCACCATATCCAAAATGCATGTAAAAACCAAATGCATTTTTTTTTTCCAGCTCAGCTAGTGTTTTTTGCTGCACAATGAATGCATGTAGAGCACCATCTCCCCACGACGTGGCAGTAGCTGCCTGCAGAGCTCCTAACTCAGGGCTTTCCCATATCTGACGCATGCCATCAAGTGATGCTGTTTATACTGGATGCTACAAGCTGTGCAACAAACATGGCTTTGCAAGAGGGTTGGAAAATTCTGCAAAAAACACCACATGCAAACCTCAAAATTTTTACATTATCATCAGACATAGGGATTGTGAACCATGGCTGTGGTAGAAGGACTGTACACATCTACATATACATACACACACATAAGAGCAAAATATTATTTCCTGCATCGAACAGCTCTTGACACACAATGGACTTTTGGCCAAGTTTTGGGTGAAAACCTGCCAAAAATCCCTGCCCTCTGGGGCAATGTTGAACATTGTCCACAGAGCATTTTGTGTGCAGGGGATGGATGTGTCTTTTAATGTCCCTGGCTGTCCTCCAGCTGAGGAAGTCCCTCTCCTGGCTTTCTGAGAAGGGAAATACACAGGGCAGGTGAAACCCTGCCCGCCCTACTGGGAGCTGTTTGTTGTACCAGCTATTGCTGGTGAGGGATGTCAGACTGAAGTGGCCTCTCCCAGGTGAAGCTCTTTGTAAAACAGATGCCAGCAGTGGGAGGGAGATACTGGACACCAACCCAATTTCACAGCATTCTCATTGTAGTCTGCAAGAATGAAGGACAGGCTCAAATCAGAGCCTGATTTGACAGCCTGACACCGGAAGAGCTTGTGCAAGCCTAGGATAGGAAGCTGTTCCCTCCCTGCTGGTGAGTCCTCCTGCTGACATAAAGGGTCCAATTCATTCCCTGACACCTGGTCTCCATGAATACAGCCTTTACTGACTTAATCTTCATGCTGCTTTCCTCAGGAGTCCTCCCAGTCACAAGACCAATCCTATCCCCACCCTGCTCCTGGGGAACACGTTGGCCCACCCACACCTCAGGCTGATGAGCTGTGCCCATGTGTGGCCCTACACTGCTGGATCTCCTGGGAGACCAAATAAATGATGTCACCACTGACAAGAACTACTGTTGGATTGAGAGGACAACAAAAAAAGGCAATAGAAGAAACAAGGTGTTCATCAAGGGGGAGTGCAATAGCAGCAGGTGAGCCCCATTAGGAATCACAGCATTTACCTTCAAGCAGTGTTAGTTCAATAAATATAACAGACCATGGATGCATGAGCCATTTTCAGCCAGCAAGGTTCAGAGGACAATCCACAGCTCCCTAGGCTTGGGGAGCAGTGACATGCAGGCAGCAACATCACTCCCTTGCCCAGGTGTTGCCAGTCTCAGACTGAGGTTACTCCTACGTGCTTTACCTGTGGCACCCTGCTTTGCTTTTAGACCTAAGGAAGCTTTTGGGAATCCATTCCTAGATCAGCGACACAGGACTGTGCAATGAAGGGACTGCTCTGCCTTCACCTGAAACTTCCAGCCCAGCACAATTCTCTTTCCAGCTCCCATGTAACCTGTCCCTCAGGCAGAGGGGGAGAAGGGACATGTGCTGGGCTTTCTCTCCCATCTCCTTCCACCTTACAGTGGAGACATGAATGAGGACTGAACTGGGTTGAGACAAAATCTGAGTAGGATCAGCCCTACATGTCAGCCTCTGGCTCGTGGAGGAGAGCAGGGTCCTGCCCAAAAAGCTGCCATGAGCCAAAACCTGGCCAGTGTGCAGCGGCCAGAGCCCAGACAGGGCACAAAGCTGTTCTCCGTGGTACACACAGCCTGGCAGCTCACATGTGGGCAAGGATCAGCTTTCCCCACACACTACCTGCAGCAGTGGGAGCTGCTCAAATGCAACCGTGCTCCTAGGCAGCCTGGTGCTAACCTGCCTCTCTCTCCCTCTCATGTGGCTCGGCTGGTATTTCCCTCAGCGCTGCCAAGCCACAAGCCCTTGTCTTTCTGGGACACACAAGTATCTGCAGGCAGGGCTGGCAGGGCCATACGCTGGGGTTAGGAAGGCTCCTATGCTGGGGGTGAGCTGCAGGGTGAGCAGGGTGGGGGGCTCAGGAAAGTGGGATGGGCTCCTCTCCAGCAGCCCCCAGCAGGGCTGCTCTCATGTGATAAGAACTGTCCCTCAGCTCAGCTCCGCTGCAGGAAGTTTGTTCCTGTCACCCCATTTCCCACCTCCCTCCCCTCTCTCTGCAGGTTGAGAAGGTCGCAGCCCTGGAATGTGCAGAGGAAGAAGGGACACGGGAGCAGGCTGCCTCTGCCACCCTCTCCCTAGTCGGTCCCCAATGCCTGTGGCAGGACCCTGCAGCAATGTGCTTACAGAGAGAAAAGCCTAAGAGCAGCTCCGAGGGTTTGGCTGCCTTCTGAGCACAAGTCTGCAGCAGGCTGTTTGTGGACAAACAAGCCATCCCCATTATAAATCCTTTATTTATTCCATTCCATTTCCCCAGCCTTCTGCCAGAGAGTTTGTCCCTGGCACTGTGCTGGGCAGTACAAACAGCTGATTCAACATCCAGCAATAGAGGGGAAGAGGTGGGAGCCCCGGAGCTCCCTGTGCTTGACACAGGACTCTGCTGGCAAAAATAACTTCTCTCCACTTCGAGAGCTCCTCTGCAAGCACATTTCTCCATAAAGTGGATCCTCTGCCTCCCCTGATGCTCCCTGCTCTTTTCTCCATGCTGAACAGCAACAAATTAACATTTCCATCCTTTATCATATGGGTCACTGGGTTGAATGAGAGGAGGGAGAATGCTGCTCAGCTGTCAAGTCAGCAATGCCGCTGTTTCTGAGTTCTACACAGGCAGTTTCAAACCCTTCCTCCAGGTCAAAGCAGCAGAACCCACCAAGTGCAGCAGCAGAAGCAGGATGCACAATGGTGCAAAGCTGAGTAATAAAGTGCCCCACCTCATACCTCCATAAAATACCTAGGGACTGATGTATCCCCAGGGTAACTCAGCTGATATCAACATCATTATCACACATGGTGTCTGCCCAGTGACATTACACAATCCCTACGAGGTTGCTGACTGTGCCAAACATCATGTCCGCTCTTGCAGCAAGAACCAAGAGTTTGTTGCAGGATCTTCCCCAAGTGCTGGACTTTGCTGGCAACCTGTGGGGAGGGGGAAAGCCCAGACTGAACAAGGACAGTGTTGGCAGCAAGCTAAGCTGTGGGCCCCTATCTTCCTTGGGTTAGTGGAGCTAAAGGTGGAAGTGAAGTAATGGAAGGACTGGAAGGACTGGAAGGACTGTCTGGAGCAGAAGGCAAACTGGCCCAGTGGAGGGAAGCCCAGAGCTGAACTGCAGACTGTTCTCTGAAGCTCCAAAGGTCTTGGCTGCTTTACCGCTGTTAGGGTTGGCTACAGTTTGCCTGGTTTTAGTCTTCAGTTTCTTCCCTCAATCCAGTCAGGACGGAAGAGAGTAAAGATGTGATGGACAACAGGACCACAGCACGCTCCCCGTGAGCTGCTGGGACTATGGCACCAGAGGCGGCCTGGGCCAGGTACCACTTCCACACCGCTCTCCCTCAAACACAAGACCTGCTCCTGTTCCCACCAGCTGGAGTCTGGCTGGCTCAATCTGGCTGTCTCATGTGTGATCTCCAGGACCACAGAGGAGCTGTAGTCTTGGAGGGACAGAGAATGGATTCTCTTTGCCATCTCTCTGAAGGAGTACTCCAGCCTTGGCTCTTAGACAGAGTCTGCAGGTGATTCCTCACTTACAGCCACCCAGGTGACTTTTGCCCTGCCATGTATCCGCTGATTCCTTAAAGTCTTGTCCTGAGTCCCACTGGCACTCAGCGCAGACCTTGCCACAGCCAGCAGCAGCAGCACAGAGGAAATACATACTAAGTCCAGTCCTTTTCATTAGTGTTTCAGAAAGGGGAGAATTTCTACGAGAATCCTGTACTGAATCCAAGAAATTGCAACTCTGCTCATTTCCACCTCTGCAACCTCAGATCAAGTGGCATTGAGAAACAAACAGAACAGGGCTGAAGGTCCTTGCAACCTGCAAAGCTCAACCAAGAAACTCATCTCCAGATGCTGGCAATGGCTGCCCCAGCTCTAATGATCCCCTTGGAGGCTCTTCTTCCTCTCAGCTAAGCACTGTAATACTGCGTTACATTTATTTAGACCATATGTAATACACACAAGAGCCCATAAAAGCTTAAACAGCACAATAAACATTTGGAAAAGCACAGTGACCAGATTTATGGGTTTGGATACGTGCCAGCGTGACCCACCAGAATCAGATCCTTAAGTTTTTGTCTAAGTCCAAGACATACACACAACACAAACACAAATGTGCTGTTATCCTTGGAAAAAAGATAAACAGCCCCCAAAGCCCATCCCCAGCACTGGAACATGACGGCCTTTCACTGTGTCTGATTGGACTTCGTTTAAATCAAAGCCATAAAGAAGGTCTTGGCAAGGAGAAATAAACGTAGCACGACAAAACTTCACCCCAGAGCACACTGTAAAACTGACAAAGAGGGAAAGACAAAAAGATTTAGACACTTAATTTCCACTGAAGGGGAGATGAATCCTGCTGTAGAAAAAGAGCTGAGCTTTGCCAAATTCCAAGATACTTTTGTACAAAGTTTCTTCCAAAGGGGTTATGTGATACCTCCTGTGCCACCTACCAGTTTGGAGGAAAGGGGTGATGGCTCAGCAGAACAGAAGATGTGTGAAATGATGACAGATCCCAGGACATGCAAAACATTTTTACCCAAGGAACTGCAAAAGCCTTGAGCTTTGAGTATAAATGACTCTGGGATAGTGGAAGAGCAGGGCACCAGCAGGATGTAGAAGTTTCTCTATTTACCCAGCTTAAGAACAGATGAAAGAATTCCATTTTCTTGGCTTCTTGGGCATTTTATGGCACTGGGTTTTTTACCTCTTTTACTTTTAATAATATCTATGGCTAAACACAGTATTTTGAAAACCTACAGCCCCTTCCAGTTCACAAATTTACTTCACAAGCAGGATTTAGCACAGTCGTGAGCATCCAGTGCTCAAAACAGAAACCAGGAGTCCTGGCTCCATGTTTTGTGCCCTCATCCAGGGCAGAACCCCATCCCCAGACTTAAAGTAAAAGGAAAGAGATAAAAGAACAGCACAAGATACTGCTTTTGAGAAACCTGCCTCATTTGTTATGATAAAGGAGAGCATTACGGATTAGCTGGCAATACATGGAAGGAATTGCCCACCTCCCACGCATAATTTCCCACAAAATGTTTTTACAAGTTTAAGACGAGCTGCTACGTAAAGTTATACAAAAGAAAGACTAAAACTTGATGACAGATTTACTCACATAAGGCTCAGGACGTGATGATGCCCTCGTTGTTAAAGGACCAGCTCAGAAGCACTGCTCTGCTTTGCTCTTCAAACTGCAGAAAAAGGCTGTTTGTGTTTATCGGCTGCTCTGGGAGGTGGGTTGTGCACTGAGAACAAAAGCCACATGCAAGGGCACATTCTCTCACCCACTGGCACGGGCACACTCAGGGACAGCTTTGCCTAGGACAAGGTCTATCTGCAGCACCAGTGGCCACAGAGGACAGAGCAGGGGGGGCTCCGGTTGGAATGCTGCAGGGTGCCAGCTGCTAGGAAGGCCACACATTTCGTGACCACAGAATTAGTGAAAAGGCACAGCAGTAGTAAAGGGTCCTGTGGGAGGAAAAGATGTGTTGAAGCAAGGGCCACATGGTGTGGGTAAATGGAGTATGTGCCAAGGGAATGTCTTAGCAGCTCCTGGGAGGGAGGACTGGCAGTTAAAGGTCTGTGCAAGGTGGCTTTGCTCATGTTACCCCACAGGACAACTCGCACAAGAGGAAGGGATGGGAAATACAGGACAGGCAGGGAGACAATAAAGCCAGGGGAAGAGCAGTGCACTGTTGACACATCCCTCTTCCACCCCCTTGGGAATGAAAACTCTGCTCAAGCTCCAAAGTACACATCTGCCTGAGAGCTTGAACAGCCCCAGCCGAACCTCCTTGCACAAACAGGGGCTGGGGGTACCTCCAGCACAAGCTGCCATCAGCAAGGACTGCAGGAAGGGACACAAAGGACAAACAGAGGAGCAGGCAGCTGAAGCTGAGAGCAGAGGACACTAAGGGCTGGTTCTGAACAGGGACTTGCAGATGGAATAATCTAGCCAAGTGTCACAGCAAGCCAAGCCTGCAGCCCTACACAGACTGATTTCAAACAAAGTGAAGGCTCCTAAGCAATTTATCTTCTAAAGCAGACTGTGCTCCCAGTTCTGACAGAGATTTGGTTGAGGAAGAAGAGGGAGACACAGGTAACCATCAGCCCTCTTGCCTTCCTCCATGCTCATGTGATCCTCTCCAGAGCTGCCATGGGGCAGCTGGGCACAAACACAGGTTCCTCTTCCACATCACAGCTACAGCCCACCCTGCTCTCCCTGCTGTCCTGGCATGTGAAGAAATGTGGATTGGTTGTTGTGTCACTTCTGCACAGGTATCTGCTGTTCTCCTCAGAGGAGGGACTTCAAATCAGGCAATTCACCACAGTTTGGGGAAGAAGACAACAGGGTGAGATGGATCTTGAGGTAAAGATCCCCCTTCACATGCTGATGAGCAGAGAATGAGTGTGTGTTTTTTGTGAGACCAGTGGTTGAAGCAGAGAACTCAAGGACATCCTGAAGACTAGTCCCCCTGTAACCTAGAGAAAACTAGTTCAATGTTTCTTTAGCACATTTTCCTCAAATACAGAATTTTGCAAAAATTGACTCCTGTAGATCCTGAAGTTATATATCAGCAAGTCAAACTGCTCGCAAGCTAGGGGTGTTTGCAGAGGCAAATGGCAGAAATTGTGCCAAGAGTCACAACATGAGGCTAAAATCCAGACCTTCTGGCTCCTGTTCTATCCTTAGTGACCTTTCAAAACCACTTTCATACTTTTGCTTCCCTAGTTCTAAAATAAAACCTGTATTTCACAGTCTAGCTGAGAGGGTTCATGTTCGGGCCATACCTCGAGGTGTACAGTGAGATAAGTCTATAGAAGGGCAATGCAGTACTATTGCTATTGCTAATACTGGATGACTTACATGATGCTTTCTTTTCAGTATTATTATTAGGAACAATCCCTGGGAAGATTTCAGTTTCACTATAAAAAGAAATAAGATATATTATAGACAGCTAGGGACAAAAATAATCTCTTCCCATGTGATTTGTGCTATTTAAAGGGACATCATACCTATTCTTGAAAAGACCAGTTTCAGAAGACAAACAACGGACATCTGTCAGCATAAAGAAATTTGGAAAAATATACTTAATGCCATTTCCCAGAAGCTTTAGCTGTGCCTGAGATGACCATCAGTACAGCAGCAAGTGGGTGAAAGCATGCCCGGTGCAACAGAGTCTTGCCATCTCTTCTGTCAGAACACAAGCAGGGAATAGTTTTTCTAACCAATTTTTAGAGGAGGATCTTGGTTTCAAGCCAGGAGGTTGAAGGGTGAACAGAACACCACAGGGCTTGGTGCATAGGGAGAGTATTTTGTGCCACGTTCCCACATTTCCGTTCACTGTCCCAGCTATAGTCAGGTGGGAAAAAAAAGCAATGCTGTCTGTTCAGCCTGAATTCCAATTCCATATAATAGGCTGAGTTCTCTTCTGCTGAAGTATCTGGTGATGGGACAGAAGCCAGTGAGCTAACAACATCTGTGCCTCACAATGAACAACAGTTGGAGCCACCAAGAAACTGGCAGAGAGTGGGAATTTGCCCCAGACAGCACGAGATAAAGCAAGAAAGTCTTATTCCTCCTGCATTCCTTCTGCATCCTCCATGGCCATCTGCTGGGGAAAGCTGTCTGCTGGAATCCAGGGCTGCAAGGATGGGCTGAGGTGAGCGTGGGGTGGGAGCTGAAGAATGCGAGCAGACTGAGCAGGGGGTCACATCTGTGAGTACACAGACTTCCCAAAACGGGAACCAGGGCAGGATCACTTTTGGTTCAGACGTGTCCTGACCCTTATGCAACTGCTGTGAAGCATTGATCTTGTCCTGGTTTACAACCTGGAGGTAATTCAGAGATGCCCACAAAGTGGAAAATCCCAAGCCACAGACTCTAGAGTTAGTTTGTGTGCAGTTATATCTTTGTGTTTTGCTCTGGGATCAGCTAAAACTGCAGCAAAAACATTGGTAAAGACAGAAGGACACATTCAGTTGGTGCTGGTGCTGCCCATACAGTTCCTGTCACTAACATCCAGTGGGAAATCAGCGAGAGACGTCTCAGACAGCATTCAGAGGGAGATGCTCAGCACATCATCCACTGCTGTTTCATTTATCCTGAACACTTAAAACAAAATGTTGGGGCAACTACAGAGAGAACAAGGCTGAACATAGAAAAGTAAACTTTCTTTTCTTTTTCTATAATATTAATGGGCATATTATGTAATTTCCTTGGCTTACTGATCCAGCACTCTAGTTACAAGACAGGATGGGATTTCCTTGAGGTCATTCCCCCAAACTGTGTGAGTTGTTATTTTCCTGGCTCACCCACAAACAGAATGGCTTGCTCTTCTGAAATACTAATGTCCAACTGTTGAAAGATTTTGCCAATCAAAACATTGTGGCCTTACCCTGTTTTAATAATCTAAGGCATCAATCTCCCCTTTAGTATTTGTTTGATGTGTTCTGCACCCTGCTGAAATATCCCCTCCAGACCTCCCTGAGCTCAGGCTCTGATTGAAGAGAGATGCCATGCATCAGGCCTGCAGCTTTCTCTCTGAAATGTTTAGCAGGGGATGGTGGTAAAATGTATTTATTTTCATGTATTGAGGAAAGACCATATATTCCAGCCTCTTTTTTTTTTCCATCACTCAGAGATGGGCCTGAGGCCAAAACGGTGCTGCTAAGCTTGTTTTCTATTTAAAACCTTCATTTTTATTAATAACCCTTTACAGCCTACACACCAGCACTGCGGGAGTTGCATTTCCGTGTTATGTCATCGTGAACCGTTATGTATTTAATTCCTGTACCCACAAACCCATATGGACATCATTAAACACGTACCATACAGCATTAAAACTGTGTTCCATAAAGTGTGATTTAGAAAAAAAGAAAGAGCTATGAAGTGGGGATTTCTTTTTTTTTTTTTTTTCCTAAGGTCATGGGAAAACGGAGAAGTAGGGGAGAGAGAAAAGGTTCAGCAGTGCTGCAGGTTAGCTCACAGCTCTCCATGCCTGCAGACTGAAAACCCAGCCTGCCTTATCCACCACAGAAGATTAATTACCCAGGAACTCCAGGCTGGTGATGATGAAGTTCTGTTTGGCAGACCACAGAGACAACTTCTACAAAAATTACAGGTTACAAAACAGCAAAAAATCTTGGTAATTTTATTTCTGCCTAAGTTAGTTTTCCATGACTGTTCCTTTTCTCCCTAAGAATTCCCTCTAGCAAGGCAAAAGAGCAGGTTTCCCCATATTGCTGAGGGTCAGTTATCAGGGCCACTAACACATGTGAGGGTGGCACAGGGTTTGCTCCCAGTTTCTGTTCCAGCCCCAGACTGGCTCATCCTGGCTGTACTCTATGCAAACAGCTAGCCCAGCAATGAGGCAACTTGTGTACCTTCTGCCATCCCTCTGCTACCTCAAATGTGGTATGGTGGATGAAAATATATGGGGAAGGGAGAAAGTAATAGAAGAAATACATCAGAGAGCAAATAAAACCAATGAACAGAGTACCAGTGGGACAAACAGAATTAAGTGTAGCAATGCTGGGGGAGACAGCACAGAACATATTGAGAAAGAAGAAAACAATATCCAAGGGATGTAAGGATAATGAAAGAAACAAACAACCAGAGACAGCTAAAAATGACACAAGAAAAGATATGCCAACATGAGGGAGAGCAGCTGATGCAGTCAGGGATAAAGCACTCAGCTAAGAGAGGAAAAAGAAAGGAAGAGATAAGAACAAAGCACAATGTAAAAATGTCCTGTAAAAGATTTAGGTACATATGTAGAACAGGAGACCATAAGCAAATTGCCTACAACACACACTAGACATCTTCCAATGACCTAGTCCATTATACCAGAATGAGACCTGCCAAGGTCTCATGGTTTGATGGATGAATTCCCTCTGATCACAGAGCACGTGCTGGCTGAAGTGAACAGGCCACAGTGAAAATGGTATCAGACAGGATTTTACAGTGAGCATAGCTGAACAAAGGTGCTCCACACAGCCTTGTGCTTATTGCTTTCTCTCAGGGTGGCTGCTTTCCCTTATGGAGACTGTATTGATGCTTCATTGATTTTACAGCTACACAATTAAAAGGCCCCCTCAAAGACGCAGATGAAGATACATATCTAATTGCTTTCATGCCCTTTTTAGTTGGGTTTGGCATTTTTTAAATGAAAAGGTTGTAAAAATAAATGCATAAAAAGAGCATCCAGGGCACACACAAATTATTTGCCATATCAAACCTCTAAACGATCAGGCCAATTAAGTCTTTCTGCTGTTTTGTGATATGTGTCTTTATGAGTCTGAGAGTAAATTTTACCTACCCTCATCCCTTGAAAGCTGGTGATTTATTCCAGTTAAGTTATGTTTGCCCCACAGCCTGTGTGCACATACTCCACACCTGCCCACCTCCAGGCAAGAAAGAAGAACTAACATGATTTGCAGAGGGGGGCTACTGATGAAAGAACCTCCTTTGTATCCCAACCCTCTCCAGAAATTTTCATTCCCATCAGACAAACATACACATGCATACACACACAAATAACTCTGGGTGCATGTGTGCTCCCGTTGAATTCAATACAGTTACTCACTGTGTAGGAAACTACCCACGTGCATTAATGTCTGGGGGAGGAGGAGGCTGCTCTGGGGATGAGGCTGACAGCAAGTTTAATGTTATCTAGCTGCATTACTCTCGAGGTGAAATGTTTTTGACATGTGTCTCTGTTAGGTTGTGTCCTACTTCATTCAAAAATCAGGAATTTACTTTGATGTTTTGAAAATAAAGCCTTAAAAGAAGAAACAGACGTGGCAAAACTTTTTCAGGAAACCTGCAAAGGACCACTAGAGCCCTAAGCTGTTAAATGGGTTTAATTTTGTCTGTTTTGGGTAAGTCCTCTCTTAAACTGATCATCACATATTCTACTTACATGGTTCCATGGCATGTGAGTATATCTGAGCTGAATGAATCTGAAGTGGAGATAAGACTGGAGATTTTCTGAGCATATGTTAGGATAGACAAAACCACGTCAGAAAGCAGCATTTGTTTGTTAAAGCCCAAAATTCTCTGTTTGCTGATATTAATTCAATCTTCTCTCAAACACTGCTTATCCTGCCAGAGATCAGGATGTATCGGGCAATAAACCAGGGCTCAGTAGTTTATATGCTTGTCCACAAAAAAATTAAATATAAACTACTTGTCAGGAATCTGCAAGGACAAAATTTTCTGATTTATGAGGATGCTGAATGACTGAGCCAAGACCGTATGGGGAAAAAAAAAGTCTTAAGAGAAAGCAGGCAAAAAAGGAAGAAAAAAAAGTACTAATTATATAAATCACTGGAGACTGGCCTTCCATAAGAAGAAGGAGAAAGGGACTGCTCTTATGATCCCTATTTCATCCATTGCCTAACAATCCAAAAGCACATAACTTTCAAAGAACTGCATTTTTTTTCACAGGCTGGAAGCACCACAAAGCATCCTTCATCAGCCTGGCCTTTTGGCTGTTCTCCTTCTCCAAATGCAAATGCTACATCTGGAAAAAGCAGTAATCCTCTCTCCCGCCTGAAAGCCTCCTTTTATCTCCATTCTTCTCAGAACTCCTACTTCTCGCAACTACTCACTCTGACATACTACTTTATTGGAGGGATTCAAGGCTTTCTGCTCATCTGCTGAACGTCTGCCTCTTATTAAAACCCCAGCTCACCTCTGGAGCTCTCTCACTCGCTAGCAGGGGTCACCCTGCCCTCCCTCAGCCAAGCATCTTGTAACACAACCCCCTTCTGAACACTCAGATGAGCACGATAACAATGAACATTAACAGAAGCTTATTTATCAGGGCTGGCAAGAAAAGCATCTCATTAGCCGGGATGGCCTGTGCAGCTCCTCCTCCCCCAGGGGATGACACTGATGCATCAGGAACATTACCAAGGCCTTTAGTCCCACAGAGCCCCGCTTTGTGCATTGAGACGGCGGCAAACAATAAGAGAGCTTTCCACTGACCTCTCGCTGCAAGAGTTTACAGCTGTTTGCAGCGTTTCTGCAGTACCCTGGCCCTTGGCTTCACTGCAGAGATATGTGTGGAGGTGAAGGAACTAAGCCAGACCCAGCAAGATGCCTCAGCATCCAGGTCACCATCTGCGGGGACTGCAGAGGTTCTGGGCAAGCTGAAGAACCTTGCCATTGGGACTACAGAAAGTGCTGTTCTCTTACTGATATGCCACCCAAATTTAGGAGCTGTGTTGCTAAAATGTCCTGTCTTGTAGGAAGAAATGTACAACACTGGCAAGAAATACCAGTTCCCGCTACAGGAGTAAAAGTTGCCCCAGCTACTACTCATTTTGCTTTTGTCCTTGTTTTCAGGGGTTGATGACAGCCTTACACTCCACTTTCTGCTCCTGTGTTCTGAATAGCTGAACTGATTCTCCTCACTTGGGGTGAAAATTCACGGCACCACTGCCAGTGTCACAGTGCTGTGGCTGGGCTTTTTCACAGCAAACCCCTTCCTGCTACTCTTTTACTTCCCAAATATTCTCAATGCCCCAACCAAGGGTTGCACCAGGGATTATGCTTTAAGGCATTCATGGGGTTTTTTTTCTGCTTGCCAGGTGCTGGCACAGGAGAAAGGGACCATGCACATGGCTGATGCTCTCCCAGAGCTGCCTGCTGGAAGAGCTGAGGAATTATGTAGGCAACACCAGACACACCACAGGACTGCCAGAGGCAGATCAAGCCCCAACCCAGAGACCTGGGCACCACTGCAGAAGGGGTCACCTGCAAAGCTGTCTGCCAGATGTCTCTGTACATGTTTGTTCACTCCACAGCCATCCTGTTGCTCAGTAGGGCCAATGGAAACTATTTGATCTCAGTGATTTGGGACCACATTTCAACAGGAACTGAGAGGATCATTTTTGGTTAAATATTTTCATGAAAAGAAAGCTCCTCTTTTAGTCAAATTTAGAGGATAATCCACACCTCCACAAAACAGTGCGTTTTGAAATAAGATTAATTTAATTTTAGCATCCTCAAGAATTATGCAGCTTCCCTAGCAAGAGAGGAGGATGTTGGTGAGGTTCTAATCCTTAGGAAAAGGACCAGCAGTCTATCCAATGGGGAGCAGCAGAGACAGCAGCACTGCTAATTCACTAGTGCACCAGGAGAGCTTCAGGCCTCTGATGAGCACGGTCTCTGGCATGAGTCACTCACACTTCACTCCTAGCACGCCAGGATGAGAAAGGAAAAGGTTTATCTTTTAGATATGGTGCCCCAGCTGTCCTAATCCTACAGCTGTTGCCACGGTTGACTTCTCATAAAGCAAAATAGACTTTTTTGGTCGCCAACATTCAACTTCTTCCTTTATATTTTCAAGCACTAGTTCTCTCAGGTTACTGGTGATTTTTTGTGGTGGTTCCCAAATGAGCCTGAACTGCTCTGATTTTTCAAACCCACAAGACTGTAATTGAAAGCAAATGTAATCAGACATATACAATGGTCTGAGGTTTACCACAGTGCACTGCAGTCAGCATTACTGGAGTGGCGATTAAAACTCCTTGGAGCTGGGAAGTAAATACAGCTTGCAAGAACCCAGCAAATAACCAGCATTTATTAGATTATACTAAAGTATTGCAAAGCCACAGTCAATCCTCTATTCACTATACATCCAAGGTCTGTTTAAATGAACATCTTCCTGAGCTTAGGCCAATTCTTTTAAGACATGAACAGGGAAACAAGGAAAGAATTCTACTTCTAACGCAGCAAATTCTACAATCCTTACATCAGTGTCAATCTCAAATTGTCCATTACTGCCAGCAGCGTCATTCCAATCAAACTCTGGCATAACTGGAAAAAGAAAGAGGCTCAAAAACAAAGGGTATCTTTGAACCCAGACACATAGCTCTAGCTGGAGATAAGCAGTAGCAAATCCCTTCCATAAAACTTCCAAACAAGATGCAAGCATTAAAAGAGGGGGTGGTGCTGTGATGGGGGTTGGGGGAGTGGGGTGGTTAATTGAATTCCCACTGCCCTCTTCAGTCTGCACTTAAAAGCAGGTCTAGGGTTATCTGTGAAATTTCAATTAAATCAAAAGCTTTGATAACATGATAAGTCATTCCAGAGTTTGGAGTCAAAACACGTTGTTATTTGATCCTCTGCTTGTGTTTCTGGGAACAGCATGCATGAAAGACAGTCAGCAGCAGACCAGTCAGGAAGATGGAAAGGGTGGAAATGAATCTACTAATAGATCACTGTGTCTCCTTCAGCCAGAGCCACTTGAGGTCTGGTATTTTTTTATACATACAGAGTCCTAAAGCCACCCCATTTCTCAAGAGACAGAAGACAGAGCAAAAGAGATCACCTCGGATATGCGCATTACTCCAGGGGATGGCTCCCTACTGCCACAAAAGTTGTTTTTTTTCCCAGGCTTGCTATAAACAAGATTTTTACCTGCAACAGCATTGGGAGTTGAATGCAAATCTCTGGGACAGACACAAAACACTGAGCCCCGTGTATGTAATGGAATGGATTTCTAGCCCAAACTCTTTGGTGGCCCAAGATGAACAGGTAAAGACAGGTACACTGAAAAATAATAATATGAATCAACCAAGTCAGAACCAAAACCTATTTCTCATCTCAACAAAATGTAGGAGAGGCAGCAGCTCTCCAGAGAGACATGACTTGCTTTACCTGTTGTCCAGCAGTCTTTGGTTGCTAAGGCTTCCTCTCTCTGTTCAGAGGCAGCCACTGCATGCAAAGGGCAGTGCCAGAGACTCTCAAAGTCCTGTTTACTGAGGAACATCACCTCTACTTACCAGTGTTTAGACAGCAATGCTTCACCTTAAATAAATGTGAGATTTCAACTCCACCTTGCCTGTGGTGGTCAACAGCATTAAAATACATTGTGAGCAATGCCTTCCCTTGTCATATATAGTACAGCCTAAAAAAACCCTATCAAATGTAATGGGATGCCTTACCTTGCCGCCAAACAGTTCAAAATCACACACAAGGTCACACTAGGCATGTGTACGTGAGAAAAAAACTCCCTTTATAACCAGTGAGGCTACTGATCCTCAACAGTGCTAAAAACAAAGGGACTCTCCAGACAAGCAATGTCAAAATTACACAGCAATCAACAATAGGAAGAGCAGACAAGTGAAAAATCCCATCTGACCCCAGGCACCACTGGGGGATAACTTATCACCCTGGCAGCAACCACCCCATTGAGCATGTCTGTCCCTAGTGCCCTCCTCTTCAGAGTGAAAGATCTTCATTAAACAGTAGTGCAACCATATTATAGACACAGCAATGACAGGCTGTGTTCTTCTCTGATATAATCATACCTGCAGTGTAAGCTGCCTATTCTTGCTTTCCAGAGATGTGACACACAGAGGACAAGACAGGCTGTACTCAACTCTGTCATGTTAATAAATAGAAAACTCCACCCCAGCTCCTCCTGCCTGGCAGGTGATGAGTCAATGGTGACAGTGCGCAATTAACCTGCCAGCAGGGGCTCACCAGAGCAAGAAACCCAGATAAGAAAAGGAAGTCCCCATCCCTCGTCCTCTCCTCAGTTCCAGGCTTATCCACAAAGAACATCAGGACCAGACACTTCTCTCCCGCATGGAGATAAAGATCTCCTTTGTGTCTACCAGCACGGGCAATTCAAGCCTGTGGGCTGCAAACCAAGCATCACCTGCCTTTAAACAGAGAACTCCAGAAGATCCCGTGGCATTGAGCCAAACCTCTCTAGAATTGCATGCTCAAGGATAACTGGTACCTCAAATCCTCCACAACAAGCCTGATAATCTCTGAATCCAGTTATTTTGGTTCTGATCCAATCCTGCCTCATTAGACCAGGTTTCTCCCACTGCCATAAACTAATAAATTTACTGTTTTGACTTTCTAACTGGTTTTGCATGTAGGAGCACCAGCAGAACAAGCTTTCCTGACAGATTTTCAAAGTAATGTGTCTTCCAACACTGAGTGATGATGTTTTAAAACAAATTATTTTGTAACTGGTCATTTCTAAAACTGTATTATGGAAAGAATGGGGTTTCCTTACCAGCATCAAATCCTCTTAGCAAATCTCTGAAACCAAAACTCTGCAATCATTCTGCAGGTAGAGCGAGGAGATGCAAGAGGCCTTTACAACATCACAAAATAAATCAACGAGACAGTAAGGAGCAGATTTCCCAGTGCCCTGCATTAACCCCTCAGCTTCTCAAGAAAGAAGAAATTTTATGGTTTAAGCTAAACAGTAAGCAAACTATTACTTTCTAGGCTACAAAATAGGCATTGGCAAGTTATCAGCAGTGATTGTTCCTTTAGTATATGAGAAAAATTACTGGACAGGAAAAAAGCTCTTGAGCCAACAGGTGTGGCATTTAATTTTCTAAAGGCAACATCTCTGCATTTCAAAACCTCTCAATCACTACTCTTCTACAGTGAAAGAAAAAAAAATATTTTGAATTTGTGCTCATAAACAGTAAACTTTAACTAGCACTAACACTCTCTTGTGTTTCACCCAGCAAGGCAGTGTCCAGTGTCACTGCTGAAGCTCCTGGGTGTTGGCAGAGCACTAATCTCATTCTCATACTGATGAATTTCGAGTAAGTCTGTTTATTCTTAATCTACCCTGGGCCCATGACAGCATCCCAATTTTAAACCCTGCAGCCTGCTTATAACCAATCCAGGCAAAAGCTATTTCTGTACACTTGGCTGCCAGTGCCAAGTGTCAGTATATTAGACTGTCTTTGCTCCTCTCAGTTCTGTGTCCTTTCACAGTCAGGCCCAAAAGCATGAGCCAACCAAATGTGATACCCAAGGCAAAGGATAAAAGCTCATGTTGCTCCAGCTGCCATTTTTCTACAGGTTTTTTTTTCTGGTTGCTGAATCCATTTCATTTAGCATGCTTTCTGTTTTCCCCCAGGTTTATTGTTTGATATTTATCTACATGTAATTCCTTTTTTCATTTTCTGAAAGAGTAGCAAAAAAGATTCCAATCTTTTCCCAGGAAGGCTGAGTTATTTGCTTGTATCACCAATGCTGCAGCCAGTAGCAAATTTCAATACCCTCCATTTGATACTCCAGTCCAAATCAGTTTATATGCTACAAACAAAAGGGAAAGTCCCATGTGAAACTAAAGAAGAGAACGAGTAATGAATCTGTTATTTCCTTTTTTCCATTCCTGCATTGGCTTAGTTTATTTAAGATAAGGATCTCCAAGGGAGACCTTCCAGAGATCAGGAGAAGGGTTGAAAGGCAGTGCTCACAGGGGGAACTGCAGCCCCACCTGGCAGTGTCCCAGAGCCTGAGCTCCTGCTCGCCGGGTCACAGGGGCACAACTGGGAACCAGCCACACTTGCCTTCCCTGGCCCTGGGCTGAGTCCTGACCTCTCAGCCATGGGTTGTGACAGTCCCACGCTGTGAGCAGGACACTGTAAAGCACTTCTGAGATCTAAAAGCTCAAGAAACATTTTTTTCCACAAATTTAGGTGCTGAGGCCAAATATTACTAATAAATACAGCCCTAAACCAAGCACATTTCAGATAATAAACACAGGTGCTCTACTACACTGAGATGCTTGAAGAGGTGTGGTACCTAATTCCCAGTGAAATCAGTGAGAGCTGTGTGAAATTAGGAGTAGCCAAGCAAGGCTTTTGGCAATAACAGCCCTAACACATTATTGCATCCTTAGCTACCTAAACCTTGGTGAATAAATAATTCTTTGAGAATATTAAATTGTTCTTCCCTTCAAGACAGTGGGTTTTAACTGCCTTATCCTGTCAAAATCTTTAATCAGAACCTTTTCCTCTCTGCATTTGATAAATTACTTCCCAGGTTAAAAAAAAAAAAATCTAAGAAAAATAAAACCTCTATCTCTTTTCTGATTTTGCATTTCTTAGCAAAATTAATTTCCATTCTGCCTCTCTCAAGCGGAGCAGATTTCCCAAATAAAATGTGTGCATCGAACAGTCACAGTAACAGTGCCAAGTTTGGACTGTAATGCCAATTGTCATCGACTGGTGCTGACCACATTCCTAAATGATGTGGAAATTATCTCTATTGTAAGTCCTATAAGAAAGAGCAATCACAAAAAGAGCATTCCTTGTAGCACATCTGCTCAGAGAGTCAGCTGTGCAATGTATCGGGAAACACAATTCAAAAGTGATTAAAATATAAGTGAAATATAAGCAATGAACTGAAAGGCATGAAATGCAAGAGAAAATATTTTCATGATATCAAACAAATCAGAATAAATACAGATATTTCACACATGAAAAATTTTCCTCCTCTACCAATAGGTAATTGAATTGTTATTACAGAGCAGATCTGGGAAACAGAAATAATTGTATATAGACACAGTCATGCTTATGGATAGAAAATAGTGTATTAGGGAGCTGTGCTTTAGCACCAATACAATCATAAACTAAAGCAGCTTCCTTAACATGGTCACTCCATTACCCTAGCTATTTCTGTTCAGTACCCTTATCAGGAATTTGTAATACATGAAGATTAAGAGAGAATCCAGCTTCCATTTAACAGTGGCTGCCTGGCATCAGAGCATCCGAGTGTTAGACCAATATTTATTTGATAGAGATATGATCAGTAAAGCTCATGGCTACAGACCACAACAGGGTATATCTGTTCTTTAGTAAAGGCACCTTCAGCATTAACTCCATTTTCTGCATGAACCCTCATAATATGTCATATACCTATTAAGTCCCCTAGCTTTTTTGAATTTGCGTATTCTTTGAAAATTGCTTCATGATTCTTACTGGAAAATTATTCTCAGATATTGAACACTGCTTTAAATTCAGCTGATAATATTATCAGTGATGGTTTAAACAGAAATCTTGTTTGAGCCTGCATGCATTTCTGTAGGGGGAGGTATTGGAGAACTGAATCCTTGGCCCTTGATCTCCTCTTTAGACTGGATCTAGACACAAAGAAAAAACAAACTTTCACAAGATTGGTCTGGCTGTGATATTTTGAAACTCACTGCAAAAAAGCCCTAAAACCAGTAAACCATATGCAACGTCTAATTGATTAATCCTACTTTTTGGGTATTTCTGTTATTTCTAGTAAAGTAGAATCATTAAAAAAATTGGTTTCTGAGATTTTGTTTGTTGACTGTGAGCCCTGGCCTGACCTCAGCCTTGAATTTAAATCCCCAGCAGAAATCTGAAATTAATCTACCTCTGGTTTAGTTATCAGTAATTATAATCATTAACAGAAGCATCCAGTAAATGAATGGTTTTCAGTGACACGGTGTTTACTTAGAACAATGGATAAATAAAAACACACTTCCTTCTTACCTCATAGTGTCTTTTCCCATGGCAGTCCAGGACCTGGCCCTTACATGGGCATGGTAAAGAACACAAGCCCAGCCATGTGCCTAACAGACACAGGCATTTGCCCAAACACTAAAATGTCTCATAATGGAAACATAAGGAGTTGAAAACTGCTCCTCCTGTACCAGGGCCGATGGTTTGAAGCTTGCTTTCCCTGTGGCTAATCCAGGGGATGGAGTGAAAGCAGCGGAAACAGCTGCCCCGGAACACCATCACTGGAGCTCTCAGCCCTGCCTGGCACATCACTGCTCCCATGGCCAGCCAGCTCCCTTGCAAAAGCCATGCTTTCACCATGTGAAGCAGCCTGAGAACACTCCCAGACAATTCCACACAGGAATTTAGTGTTCTCCTATGGTCTCTCCCATGCCACATGAAGGAAACCTGCTGTTGGGAGTTATCTGGCCTGGAGCTATCTCCACCAGCAGGAGCAGGCTCAGAGGAGACTGTCAACCAGTACAAATGCTGAGATTTCTTGAGACATCTCTCCAGCTCTCTGCCTGTGAGCTGCTGTACCCAGGAGAGATTTAATGGGCTGGAAGAAAAACCTTCTGCCTATTGTCACAGGACTCGAAAGCCTGGACCATCACCAAAACAGGAAACAGAAAACCTAAGCTGTGAATCCAACCGAACAAATTGGCCGGATTATTAGAGCATTGGGAAAGCCCAGCTTTTATTACAGCTGGATTGTGAGCTGCTCAGCACTGCGGGCAGCCGGAGCACGGCAGCAGTCGGAAATGACTCTGTAGGGAGCAGCCGGCCAGCCAAACACGGCATAACCCGGACAGGACCGCACAGAGAAGCAGGGAGGAGGCAAGGGTAGGGCAGCTGAAGGGTTGTAAGGAAGCAGCCGGCGGCACATTTGTAAAAGTGCTGAAGGAACTACAGGGGAATTTTGGTGTCTTTCAGGATAATAGGAACAGAAGTGAAGAGCTCAGCTTTGTGGCTGAATTAATGCAGCACCACACAGATTACTGCACCATTGCAAGCCATGGTTCATCAATTAAAGGCATGGATACCTCTCTGCACACCCCAGCTGCAAGGTAAACTAGACATTTCTGTGTCTCCTCCCTCGAAGTTTAAGCTTCTGTGTATTTCTGTCTGGAAGCACATGCTTAGTCACTGACTCTCTGGGCTCAACAACCCAAATGCCCATGGGATTAAGGTTACACTCCTGAAAATTAGCTAGGTAATTAAACCCTAGGTCAGGCTTAGTCCTATGAGGGCAAGCTGCTGCAGAAAAACTGAGCAGGTCAACATGAAACTAAAGATCTCATTGTGCACAAAGAGGAGATATGAAGGCAGCACAAGCAATTCTGTTTGCTGCCCCTTGGTGGCTGAGTCTCTTGCTTATTGTACTTTAAGTTGAATGCCACGTCTATGCTGACAGTTCAACATACAAACCACCTCTGTGCTGAGGGCTAAAAGAAGCAGCTGAAGAAATAGATAAAATATTTAGGATAGTCTAGATGATGACTCCAGGCTACAGCCCTACCTCCAGTGAGAGGAATGATGAACCATCAGGTCCAGGGAAGACTGAATTCACAGGGTTTGAGCACCACTGGCTCACTGTTTCTGGAGGGGCTTGGCAGAGTAACAAAACAAGGGAATAAATTGGGATTTCTCTGGAATTATGCTCTTTCCTGCAGCGCCTGCTGAGGTTCAGAATCACCCTGGAGGTGTCCTTCCCCCGGACCCTACACAGTGGTCCAGTGAGCCTCAGATCTGCTCCCTTCCCCCTCAGTTCACAGAAGAAAAACATTAAGATGTTTCCATTGGCTTTTACATCATCTTTTTGTAGAGACTAATCTTCACTTTCAACAATACATCTTTTGTGAAGCACTCCCAGCAGAAACCTTAGACACCTTCCCTAAGATCTGTTTGCTTACAGAAGACGAGGTAGGATTTGTTTAAACCCAGCTAGATTAATGTCTTGCAGACATTAGTGAAGTGAGATTTAATCAGGTTATTGGTCTACATTTTCCAGGGAAATAAATCACACTTATTACTAGGTTGGAATAGGATGCAAGCTTGGGCTGAGAACATTTAGTCTTTTTTGTCTTTCCAGAGGGGAATGAAGGGATAACTTGAAAATTCCTGCAAGGCTGTCAAACAGGCCCTCTACAACTCTGAGTAGGGACAAGGACTCAAGCTGTAATGGTTAGTGCACATCTTGGGGTGGGCCTGGGTCCCAGTCTCCTGCCTTGCAGAGTTGCTGTAGGGTCTGCATTAGTACAGAAAGCAGACAGGAGTTTTCAAGCATACTCATAACATCCATTTGAGATCCTCCATGTGAACTCTTTCGTAACTCTTGGGACCTAACTCCTCTTCTGGGTGTCTGTTTCTGCCTGGCACACAGGGATGTGTCTTTGCATCACAAATGGGGTGTTGTGGGAACAAGCAAACTTTGCAAACCTCCTTGCAGACCCTAAAAGGAAACAGTGATAATCAGCAGGTCTCAGAGCGTGGCAGGCTTATTTTGTTGCAACGTTTTCTAAGTTTGCAATACGTATTTAACAATGAACAACCAACTATATTTATTCTCACCAAACATTTTCCTAAAACAAGACTAGGTAGGAAATAAAAAAGCAACTCTTTATCCAGAGTTTGGTTTTAAAACTGCTCTTTCCTTCATTCATGAAACAAAAAAACCCTTTGCTGTCAGTGATGCTAGCAGTGTTTTCTTTAGTACACATGTTAATCCATCTCCTTGTATAAACCCATGCATGTGCAAGAAACAAAGTCTGGGAAATCAAATTGCAAAGGTCCTCTTCTCTTTTTCACCAGCATAGGAGCAGACAGCTGAAGCCAATACAAATCTTTCCAATAACTACAGGTTTGCATGTGCTGAAGTGCCCAAAGCCCATGAGCTTTGCATCCACTTCCCCTTATCCAGTGGACTGTGCAAACACAGGAGAAAGCAAATTATGGTAAGACAGCCTGCAATCAAGTTTCAAATCATGCAACAAAAGAGCACAAAACACAATGGGACCAAGTAAAAATCTTATTGCAGAGTACAATAAAATACATCCTGTTTGGGATGAAAGAGAAAAGGAAATGCCAGGCAAGGCAGCACTGTTGCTTGTAAATACCCTCCTGCCAACGCTTTCCCTGGATAAATTAGCCCTATGAACCCTAACTGCATCAGCATGAATCAGCCTGTCTGCTCCAAGGCAAAGGCTATGATTCTGATTTGTGTTTAATGGGAACTCTTTCCCTCCTCCTTTTCTTGGCTTCCTGCTTGGAAAGAATAGACTCTCCAGAGACAATTTTGGATCTGGACCACAATCTTGCTCCCTACCGATAACTAAGTATCTCTGGGCAGGAGTACATTTAAAGAAGCAGCTGGTAATTATGAGCCAAGTGCTTACTGGCAGGATTTCCCCCTGCTACTGAGCCAATGCTTTTTGGGAACTAAATGACTCTTTGGTGATAACTATCAGGTAAAACCCACAAACCAGGGGAGGTTCCCTCATTAGAACCATGAGCAAGAAATAATGTAAAGGTGGGTGAAGGATGGCTGAAAATTGTGTCTGAGGCTTGCTTGACTTCCCTGTCCTCCACTCACCCAAAGTGGTGTTGTGTAACTGCTGGGCATTTTCTAGGTAGTGCTTGAAAGCCACAAAATATGTTCCCACGTCTACAGTAGTAATAAAAACAAATGACCTTTTCCTTCCAGCTAATCAAATGTACTGAGCAGCACTGGAAAACCATCAAAACACTTACTCTTTTGGAGGGTTAAGGTCTTCTGGGCGAGCCTCGAAGAACCTGAAGACTTCATCACACTGTGAAATATGGGGAGGGAGCCGAACCAGTGCCTGCAAAACAAAACAGAGAGCGAGAAGCACTTAGACATAAGCCAAGTTTGAAACATGGCCTCAAACACCTAAACTACCAAGCATGAGGAGGCAAAACAGTCCTGGCAGTGGGAAAGGAATACCAAAGAACAGCAGCACGCCTGGCTGCTTACCTGAGAAGAAAGCAAACAGCAAGCCTTGACTGCAAATGTCAGTTAGGAAGCAATCAATTCACACAAGCAACAGTTCTTAGAATCAGCCAATGAAATTTATTTTGCCATGTGCTCAAGAGCAGAATTGGGTCCACAAGTGCAAAACCATGACACTGCACAGATAAGTGCTCTGTGGCTGGGACAGTCTGTGATATGGGCTTGCACAGCACCCCAAACACTGAGATTATGGCTTACAGGCCCTATGTCAATGCACACAAATTCAACACCCACTAAGACAACAGATTAATGTGCTCCATAAAGCTTTCCATTAAGCACTGTCCACACAAAAAGCAGAGTTTACTAAAAAAAACCCCATAACCAAACCAAACAACAATTTGCTTCTAAATTAACAGGAAAGGAAGTTTGATTAAGTGTCTGAAAAAACCAAATCAAACCAAACCAAAACACAGAGAGGCTTTTTCTGCATGAAGAAGGTTGCACAGCACATCCTGACTAACAATGTCTGTGCACTCGCCTTGGCAGAGGGATGTAGCCCTTTGTCACCTTCAGCAATATATCAGTACAGTCTGGGCATCAACCACATTATGGTGAAGTATACTGGAAAGCAAGACCTAAAACAAGGCAAGCACACAAGGGAGAAACATGCTATGAATTTGCCGTTCAGAATCTAGAGCTTTACGGTGCCAGAAGTCAAAGAGCTGTGCCCAGCCCACAGAGATGGGCAGCAGCTCTCAGTGATGTGACTCTGAGACTGCCTCCAGAAATGACAAAGCAGGAGAGGAAAAGAGGCTGGACTTTACCTCCTCCTGCACCAAGTTATGCTGAAAATAGGCCACAGGTTAAATATAGACCAAGCTTCTTAGAGTTGCTGTAAACCTGTTTGACAAAATGAGATTGTCTGGCTCTTCTCCTAGTTGAAAGTAGGACAAACAATCTTGAAAGATGGATGAAAAACTGCACCAGAACTAAATGAAGATGCATTAGGGTGAACAGGTTATATTAACCATGAGACATCTGACTGATCTTGGTCAGACACACCAGAAGGTTCAACCAAAGCACAAAGCCAGGACAGGGCAGTTGGTTACCATCATAGCTGGTTTTAACCAGGCTTTAGAAGTGGCTACATTTGCTTGAGGATGTGAAAGAAAAGAACTGGAAAAATCCTGCTGTGAAACTGCAGGTCTCTAGTATTAGATGATGGGGTCTTGTTTTGAGGTGTTCAGAAATTCAAAGTCAAATGCTTCCACATCTACAGCTCTCCTTTCCTTTGTTTTTGTTATAAAAACATCAGGAAAATCCATATGGTATCACTATGCCTGTGAAAAATGAGGCTCTGGCCTTTGGTCATGTGGAATTGCACTACAGAGCTGGAAAAGATGCCTTGCAAAAAGGAGGAAGCATCAGATGCAGAAGCTGGGCAAAGCTTGCTGGGTCCAAGTGCCAGGGTGAGCACCAGTGGCTGCTGCACTAAGGCAGGATGAAACAGAACAGCTGGAAAACACAAACACTTTCATGGGAACAAAGGATGCCCTGGTCTCCACCTCTGTTTGTTCAAACTTGCTTAAAAGTGTAACAAAGGTGTGAGCTCTGCCTTTATACCTACTGTAAATAAATACATGCATCCAGCTGGCAAACCAGGAATAACACTAGGAAGTCAGGAAGTGCCCAGGAATAGTAATGATCACAGCATGTTGAAAGAGAAACGCCTCACCAGCATGGGCTAACAAGAACGTAAACAACATTTATTCATCTGCACCCCAAGCAAGAGACAGCAAAGCAATGCTGTCTAGCCTACAGTGGATGGAGCTGATATTTAGTGCTGGCTCTACTACTCACACCCTTTTTGGTTAGGGTAGGTTACTTAACCTCTTTTCATCAAACTCAGCTGGGATATATCTTCAGTTACCCCTTACAATGCTAAGCAATAACACTTACTAATCTGCAGAAAGGTTAGGAGGCTCAGATATTCAATATCTACAGTGTATTTTGAAATCCCAAAGGGCTCAATCTCACACAGTCAATGGGGCAAGAGCAAGCACTGCAAACGATACGTATCATTACTAGAGAAACACAAACACCCGAGTTACACCCATTGCGGGGGGTCCTGGACATCAGACGCCTTCTCAAAGAGTCACCACTTCCCCACAGGCCACAGGTGCTCACCCTTCCCAAGAACCAGGCTCCAGATGTCAATACTGAGCTGGAGCACAGAGTGGGTTTTCAGTGATGGAGGAATGCAAAGCTGCTGTGGAGATTTTTGTTTCTAAATCAAGGGAAGCTTTGGGAAATCTGAACCCCCTGAAGTGGTGGTTGACTGCCTGGAAATCCCCAGAAGCACTACGGTCCTGCTGAGCTAAAGAGGGATAACTGAAAAGCACCCCACTGACTCCAGTCTTTTGCAGGGAGTGGATAAAAATCAGCCAGTCATTTCCACACCCAGACATCCACCTTCCCACCCTGGGGCAGGGCTGGCTCTTCTGCTTCTGAATCATCTCCCAATGTGCTGCAATTTCCAGCATTATTCACAGAGATGGACTGAAATCCACCCCATAGTAACTTGCCATTGCATGTTTTTCTGGAAGCTCAGGTGTAAAGTCCAACCAGTCAATTTTTACTTTTTTTTTTTTTTTTTCAAAGGAACAAAACCCAAAGAAATGATTAAAAAAAAAAAAAAGGTCCAACCAAAAGGGTATAAAACCAATCAGGATACTTCTAATAATTTTTGAATAGCAGCAGGGAGCAGTGACACTGTTTAATGAGACAAGTGTCTCTTCAGGAAATACACAACATTCACCATGAACAAGTCAAGGCCAACATGATTCCGGTGAGCAAACAAAAAGTGCATTGAGGAGATGAGGGACACCACTGTCACTCTGCAAGGGGAAATGCAAGCTTCTGGCATTTCCAGCAAGACAGTTCCAGGACAGAGCTGCAATAGCCTGAAGGAAAGACTGCAAGGGTCAAGGGAAGAGGCACAAAGACAAAGAGGAATACAAAAGACAGGAAGGACAGGGAAGTGACATTCTTCTGGGGATGTGGAAACCCGAGGTAAATGCACTCAGCTACAAACAGCAAACATCGAGGAACAGCAAGGAACTTGCACAGGAAAGGTGAGAGATAAAAAGTGCCAGCAAGCAGAATTCAGCCTTGCTCAAGCATAAAGTACTATCAATAATAGCATGTTTCCTTACTTGGCATGCACAGGTGGACGTGCTCTGCTCAGCCCTCACGCATCTCTCAGGAGATAGGCTTTTATGTGTCATTCCAGTAATGATGTCTGCCTCTATATTACGGGTTACAGTCTTGCAGAGCAGGTGACTTGAAAGGCTATTGAAAAGCTGTAACATTAGTCAGGGTGTGAGCAGGGATGCTGGGGATGGCCAGCTACTCTGAGAGCACCAGCCCACCTGTGGAAAGCTGCTGTGTGCCACACACAGCAATCAAAGCCAGCAGAGCACCAAGCGCAGGCAGGGGTTCGTTGCTTAAGGTTACCTGAACTGGAAGCTGCTCTGGGGGATTGTATCACAGCTCAAAGGCTTCATGGAATACATGGAATAAAACCCTGCAGGCACTCGTAACGATGCGTTGAGTGCTGTGGGGTTGCATTTATGCAGATACGTTTATAAAACACTGATGCACAGATGTGTATATGGAGAGATGCAGAGCACACGTGTGTGTATACATGCACAGAATGGTATTCCCCCCACTGAGCTTCATGTGTCTTAACTGGGAGACTGGTCACACTTGTCTAACAACTTGTATCATTGCTGGAGAAAGAGCATCATCTTCAGAGGGTGCTTTGTCTACCCCCTGCCACGGGTGTTTAGCTGTGGAAGGGGTAGAGGTATGTCTGGATAGAGAGAGAAATGTCTGTGTACTTGTCGGCGTGTCTGTCTTGACAGGTTCATGGATTGACCTTTGAAAGAGAGACCAAGAGGGACGTAAGTATGCTTGGGAAGTATGGTCTCTCCAATAGTGAACATTAATAAAAGAATGACCAGTACATCCTGGCACTCAAGTGACTTGCTCATTTAAGTTTTATCCATGTGGAGTCCATTTGGGTACTCAAGCCTCACTGCAGAAAACCCCCTAAGCTTCTACTTAAAGCCATATCCAGCTTTATGGGACAGCATGAAGGCACGTGACAAATCCAGGTTAGTGCTTATAACAATGGGACGTTGCATCTTAAGGTCTTCCCTGCACAAAGACGCTTCCCTCAATTAGGATCAACACACACAAACATGGAAGTCAGCAAATTCTGGCCTCTATCTTCCCAGAGGGCTGTGAAAGGACAAAGCTATGGCTTTGTGAAACACTGACCTGAAAGGTCTTTCTTGAAGACAGGATGGTAGGTACTAGACAAACACCAGAGGTGTGTTTGAGAGATCAAAAGCCTCATAAATAAAATGCCCCTCGGGAAGGGAGGTCTATGAAGTTGCTCTTTCTTTCGCATTGGCAGAAATTCCTAAACAAATTTAGAAAATCAGGCCCAATGAGCCCAGAAGACCTTAAATCACACTAAACTAATTCCAAGCCTACAGTTAAGACAGAAATCATCCAGAGAGACTAATTCCAGTGGGCAGCACACATTTACTGGCTAAACACAGTTTGTTTGGTAACTCACTCAGGTTACCAGTAAGGACATCCAGACTCTGCACTTTCATGTTTACAGATGAGAAAACTCCTGGAAATCTTCCTGCATAGCCCACTCCTCTTGTTTTCATTGCAACTTCAAAGTTTCTTGCAGCCTTAGCAAAACCACTGGCCTAGTTACCTCTGTGACGGCATTTCTCTAAGCTGCCACAATGCACTGGGAATAACCCAGGTATGAGGGGAACCGAGGTTGAAGCTGTAGGGTCCAGAGGCATCCTGCCCTGGATCCCTGGATACAGAATCTTCTGCAGATCTCCCCTTACTGCCAAGTATCCCCACAAACTCTAAGAGAGTGTCTGTCTGCTCCTGGCACAGAAACCACAAACACATCCACACAGCAGGAGTAAGACCTGCTTCTCAGCCATGCAAATTGTCACACTGACAGACAGTCTGCAAAAACAAGACAACAAATGGTCAAACATTTGCATCCCCCATTTGTGCTTTGGCTTTCCAGGACAGGTGAAATGGACAGAGAACTCATATCTAAAAAAAAAAAAAAAAAAAAAAAAAAAGCAATGAACTTTAGATTTGAACCTGCCTCCCTCCTGTGCTGCCACGCAGATTCCAGTGGACAGAGGTCTATTGTTTTGTTTATTCATTTTATTATCCCACGTCACATTTACTCCATCAGCTTCACCCACATCATTCCAGCACAATTCTCTAATTTTTTCAAATTTGTCAGCCTACCCATTTGAGCAGTAACATGGGACATAAGCTTTGAACTCTTATGGAAGCAGGACTGAACTCGTCAAAATTATGCTCTTGCTCTACAGTTCCATACAGTTCTCTAAAGAGTCAAAGTATCCACTAGAGAGGGGTAGAAAAGCAGAAAATGTGTACAAAGGCAAATTGAATACAAATTACAGTAAACTGCAAGCAAAATAAAAAGGCACTACATCAGGCACAAGAGACATATGTGCCAGAGACCACTGGAATAATGTTCTGGAGAAGTCACTGAAGGTTTGTGATACTCAGTGCTGAGAACCACTGTGGCTGCTACTGGAGGCAGGAAACACTGGGCTGGGGTAAACTGGGCTAATCCAACTCTGCAGAGTCTCTGTTCACAAAAGCAGCATCTGTCAATACATGGATTAAGTAAACAGCTTGGCTTCAGGGACATACTCAGCCATGTCTGGGCAGCAGCAGCAGATCTGAACCAAAGTGAAACCATTCTATGATGCTACAGCCTGAGCCAGACTTCTCCAAGAGAGAGAAAAGGAAATGAGGAGAGCAGGAATCACAGCACCACAGTGTCAATGAAAATGCCATCAGCCACAGCACATCTCTTGGCCATGACCAGTGGAGCCCCAGCAGGCCTGGCTGGGTCAGGTCAGGAATGTCTGGGGCACAGACAATGGAGTCCCAGAGAACCAGCTGCCCCTGGTCACTGCTTTCACTGCTGGACAAGAAAGTCCCTGCTTTCCCCACCATGCATCTGCTGGGTGAAGCCTGACATCAGCCAGCCCTTGCTGCTCCAGTCACTGGCAGTTCCTGTCTGAAGGGTGGCTGGGGACCCAGTGAGACCCTTCATATTTCAGGAAGAGCCATTTGGCTGCCAGCAGGAAGACAGTACACTAATTGTCACACAAGAAAGCCTGATCTCATGAGAGAAGACTTTAATCACAGCTTCCTCACCCGGGGGTGCAGATGGCATGGGTTTCACCACCACCACCACCCCAGCACGCCTCAGGCACTTTGGCAATCTGCTTCCAATTCTGGATGAGCAAACGTCTGACTGGAGAAGTTCTTGGGAATGCTTTTTCCCCCCCTCCACCTGCTCCTCTGTCTTTCTCAAAATGGAAAGAAAACCTCAAGGGAAATAGAAGGAAGTCTGGGGTTGAAATAATGTGCTGACAGACTCAATACCTCTGCAAAAACTGGGAATCCTACTTGCTTAGAAATGACTTTTATTCTACAGACAGAGAATTAATTATCGTCAAACCATAAACTCCAGGCTAGAAAGAGAAGATTAGGTGGCTTAATCTTCTTCTCAACAGAGTCATGCTTTTCTGTCCAGCAATAAATTTCCAGGCTTTCACTCATGAGAAGCACCGCTGGAAGACATGGGTCCACCCTCAGTGCTGCACTAGCCACCGTGGTCCTTCATGTGGCACCAGGGGACAGACAGGCAGAAAACAGAAGAAAACACCACCTAAGTTGTGCCACTCTGCCTGCTCAACTCCTGAATCATCGAGGTTGATATAGAAATAAAATCCACATTTAGGGCAGGTGAGGCTTAAAGCCTTTACTGAGCGAATGAGGCACCAAACCAGTACATAAAGTTTGCCAGGGAAAATGCTGCCAGGACCCTGGGAGCAAACAGCAGCCTGTTTCCACCTGCCCTGTTAGTATTGGTGGTGTTTGGGAAGGACCATCCTTTCCTGTGATGGATGTGAGCACTATCCAGCAAGGAAATGCCAGCAGTGGTGGTGGCCCTGAGCCCCCCAGGCAGGAGGGCTGCCCTGCACTCCCCAGAGCCCTTACCCTGCAGTACTCATCGATGGGCTTCAGCCTCTTCACTGCTACGTCTCGGACATGGCTCCTCCGGAACAGGATCTTGCCTGAGGAGAGAACACATGAAAGGGCAGGGTTAGGGGCATCACCCGCCATGTGGGATAGCACAGCAGCACCAAGCAGGCAGGTCAGCAGACAAAGTTCCATCCCTGGCTCCAACCATGGCTGTCACCATGAAACCTGGATGACTGCCACCACAGTCCTGCCCTGTGTGAGCAGAGGCTTCCTGCCTCTGGAAGGGACACAGAGACTGATGGGACAGAGCAGGAGGGTTCTGATTTCATCCTGTAGATAACACAAAAGGTTTTGGTTCCCTTGTAGTGATGGCACTATCCTGGAACGGACTGACACTATGTTTTGACTCGCTCCTAATTCAGGGTCACTTTGGCACATTCATGCTGGCTGTGCAGGAAGCATCACTGTGCTCCATCTGCTCCCCACTCAGCTGCCTCCCACTGTGGATGCTCCTGTCCTTCCAGGCAGACAAACCACACACCCAGCTCAGGAGTAAATACAAGACTGCTGGTGACAGAGCCCTTATAAATCTACACAGAGAAACCAAATAAAAGAAGAAAAATAAACAAACTCTTTTTTTTCTAAACTAAAAAAAAAAAAAAAATAACCCCCATGTCCTTACTGGATGACATTTCTGTAAGCAGTTAAGATTAAATAAACAACCGGGTTTTGTGTGAAACTGATTGTAACAAAGTTTATCAAAATAATCTAGGAACTGAGTTTCCCCACACACAAGGATGTCATAGAGTTGGTATTTTTTTGGCTAGAAGGGATTATATCTTCATATCCTTTTTTGGTGGTTTTCTTCTCTTTTCCTTTTGTGCTATATTTCTTTTAATATAATGAGACAAGAATAAATTGTATGTTCTCCTTGTGGTAGAAGAAAACAGTATCTGCCAGCATTATTTAGTCCATGAAATGTCTATGAAAAAAACCCACAACACCTATACCACACCCTGCTCCAAACTTCTTCTGCCAACAGGCAAATAAGATACTCATTCACAGATTGTAAGACAAGAAACTGGACTAAGAAATCAAATCAGATCCAAAATCTGAATACGTAGCTTTGGCTTCATCTGATTACACAGTCTGAGAGGTTAATGAAATGGCAGGCTTTGACAGTCCAGTAGCAAAGGCTCTAAGTCACCCCCAGACACTGCCCCTTTTGGTTGCCTTTTCCTCCAGTGCTGCTAATCTGGAAGGTGTTAAAGCCTTTTGTTTCAGACAGGAGAAAGTGGTTTATCTTTATCCCCAGTTCTGGCAACAAAACAGTTTGTGCTGTGAGGTAAAGCCATTTCCTGGTGCCATCAATTTATCTCTCTGGGTTCCCTGTGGTTTTCTCATTACTACCCTGGTGTTGAGCCATCCCTGTGGATGGGATGCCTTGTGGTAACCGGAAATATTCAATGGGTGTCTGAGACATTGTATCATTTCAGCTTGACCAATTTAGTCAAAAGCTGCTGGAGAAGGAAAGTGACACTTTCAGCTTCCTGCGCTGACCCACTCTGGACCCACTGAAACATTCTAGCTTTTGTCCTTCTCTGTCTGGTAAATGGTGAGAATTACCTGCCTTGAGGAATCCTTGAGGATCCTTGGGGATCACACTTTACTTGTACTACATAACTGCAAGAAACTGGGATTTTTGGAGAGGAAAGAGGTAGGGGTAGCTAAAGAGAAAGGAGTAGCTCCTTCCTCAGTGCTCCAGAAATGTTGGTGTGGGAGATCTTGGTATTTTTTTTTGCAACTTTTATAAATATACTGCAAAGAGAAAACGACATTTTGGAAACATTCTCACTTTCTGGCTTTCCTGTTTTCAGTTCAAGCCATGAGTTGAAAGTTGAACGGGTGACCATATAAAAACACAAAGGAACCATAGATTTAAACACATGAAAGATCTCCTGTAAATGCAACTCAGCTTTTCTAAAAGTAATAATAAAGAATGTTATATTAAACAGAGAATGTTATATTAAACAAAAAAGACCCCAGGATATGATGAATCTTAATTCAGTCCTTAAATGAAGATGGAAAATATCAGGGCAACTGTGATGTTTGGACAAAAGAAAGCCCAGAAGGTGCTTCCATTTTAATCTCATCAGCAAAAGGAAGATTTTCCTTCTACTACTGGAAACTGGAAAAGGCTTGATGAGGCCAGTGGGGAAGATCTGTAGCTGCCCAGTCCAGTATGGTATTTAAAGCTGAGATCTGGAGAAGACTGGGGGCACCAGGGAGTTGCAGTCAACAAAGAAAAAACAAGGAAAAAAACAAGGACACTCAGCAAACATATCCAGTTCTGATGGGTGGCAAGGAGGGACCTCCTCACAAATTCTGGAGGTCTTCAGGCAGAGAAGTCTCATTGACAGAGTCACTGAAGTACCTCTAAGGAGGGACGGCTTCCCAAATGCCCAGCTTCTTCCCTTCTCCCCTGGGAAGACAGACCATGCTGATAAAAGCTCAGCCACAGCCACTACAACCAACCAGTAGGAACCACTGCAGACCCCGTGCAAGCCACTACTGCTCTCTCCAGTTCCCCCTTTTCTCCTGGGCCTCCTCTGAAAGCAAGGGAGGTCCCACAGGACTGGAAAAGGAAGTGAATGTGAGAGACCCGTGTTGTACACTTTTTACCTTCTCCAAGTGTGTGCAGACTCCATCAATGGAAAGCTTTGCCTGACAAGGGAGGCAGGGTCACCATAAATCCAGGGAAGGCAGAGAGCTGGGCCGCAGGAGCACATCAGCCAGCAAGGAGCCCTCTGGGTGGCACTGGAAGGGAGCATTTTTCCCAGCACCAACATCAGGTGGGGAAGTTCCAGGGTGGCTGGTGAATGCAGAACAGCCCAGGCAATTTCCTCGCAAGGGTGGAGTAATGGTGAATGTACCACTTGTACATGGTATCATGTACCTTATACCACATGTAAAACGAAGGGATGTATTCTCTGTGAGTAAACAGAGTGCTGCTTTTTCTGTCCTGAATTTTATTGCAGGTCTTTTAAGCCTCCTCAGGCACTACAGCCCCATTTTACAGAAGGATGAGTGGCTTTTAACCATGCTGCAGCTAGGAAGGGAACAGGAAGTCCGTCTCGATTCAGATGGACAGTCATAAGTTAGATGAAATGACGCTGCCTCATGCAAATATTTCATTCACTGGTGTGCCAGGCTTGGAGAGGGTCAAGGGAGGTCTGGCACATGTTAGGAAGGGCTCTGAAGACAGCAGCAACTGGAAAGAGAGACGTGGGAAAGACAGGGCTCCAGCCCTGCTGCTAATGCAGGATGACAGTATTTATTTTTATCATTTTTTCTTTAAAGAAAATATTATTCCTAGGAAATTAATATGGATAAGAGGCAAAGTATCAGGTTTAACATAGTAGAGGACATCTTAAGTCATGCCTTCATCTCTCTGGTTGTGTATATATACATATATATATATATGTAGTCTTTAATTTCATGACCACACACCTCCTCTCTCACAAGACCTAAGTTTCCTTCTGTACACACAGTGGGTGCACAAAGTGGGAATAATAAAGCTATGCAGGAGACTGTCTATCTGGCAGCTGCTGATTCTGTAAGCTTAAATGTATCCTCAGCATATCACTTTATTCCTGCATCACCTCGTACTTGGAGTAACATGGACTTTTAACACATGCCATGAGGCCCAAGAACAAACCAGTTTAAATGCATCCAAACCACACTGGTGCTCCCATTAGCCCACAGGCCTGTGCTGAGTACACCAGGCTCCTGTGGGGCTTGGTGACATTGTGGAACATGGTCTTGAGGCAGGACAGCACCAGGCATCACCAGGCAAAGAAACACTACAAGCCCCTGAAGGGATGCCCAGCAGGAGAATCCTGTCTTTCCTTTTCAGGAAAGGGGGATATATAGTACACAGCCCCTACAACCACAGCACATGCCATCTGTCAGCAGCCACTGCCCTTGACTGGTGATTTGTAAGCTCTAGGACAGTCTCTAAAACAAATCTCCTGATCACACCTTTCATCACCAAGGAGAGGTGCTCCATATCTAGGCCTTGTGACTTTCCAGGGATGCCTTTGTGACCTTCCCACTGTGCCAGTGGCTCAGTCCAGAGCTGCCAACTCTGCTGCTCCTCTGCAGCCAGACAGTGAGCGGCAGCTGCTGCAGGGACAACAGGGAGGCAGGGAAATTGGTTTTAGCTCCCTTCCAAATCTGACAGAGGACAGATTCATCTCTTGGTCTTACTCTCTGATTGCTGAGCTTGACTCTCATTTCCAGGTATATCTGGGTGATGGATTGGCCTAAGGACACCAATTGTTTGATGCAAAGAGCCTAAGAAGACTAAGAAGAGACCAAACACACTATCAAAGGGATGATGGACAAATGCTTACTGACATTTAATCTGGAGTTTCAAGCACCATCACCACACTTCAGAATGCAGTACGTGAAGCAAGCCATATGATAAACATTCTACAGTGGACAGCCTGAAGACTAATGGGAGCATTAAAAATACTCTAATGTCTCATCTGATTTATGTTTAAAAGAGACACGTGCTGCCTTGACTACAGAAGCTCCAGCTGTAGAGGTTCTGTCAGTTCTATCTCCCAGGAGTAGAAAAGAGCTCTTGCTTCTGCCCCTTCATGTTGTTCTTGTTACTGGGCTGTTGATTCTCTGCCTTTTTTACCTGAAAACCTGGGAGGTACCAGGTCTCTATGTATTACCAAGAAATATGCTTAACCCAAGATAAACTTCTCAGAGGTACTTGGGAGATGAGGTCTGACTCTTTTTGCAATTACACTGCATCAGTCGCATCAGTAAACAAAACCAAAGAATTTAGCCCTCATGCCATTACAGGTTCTCTTTTTGAGATAAGAAGCTTCTTCCACCATAACTAAAACTATTTTGCTGTTCAAGTATTTTTATGAAGGCATCTAATTTTTACACATGGCTGTTTGAATTATTTTTATACACCAAAGAAGCACAGGCCTGCAATCAAATATGACACAAATTCCCCTCTACCCATTTAAGCTGTAACATCCACCTCAGGGTCCTGTCAAAACTCTCAGGCACATGGCACACAATCTATCTACCAAATGGAGTATTTAAACATGCACTGCCACCTTGCAGTGTAAAATAGACAAATCAAGAGCACAAGGAATAACAAAAAAGTTATTTTTCTCATGGAAATATGTGTGATTGTCAATTAGATGGCAATCTGATAGCAGCCAGAAGGGAGGTGTGTTCCTTACAAAATAATATCTTTCTTTTAAATGAGGATTCCAGTTTCCATGGATTGTTTCACCCATGATTTCCTGGAGTCAGAAAGTCAGTGCCAGGGTCCTAACACTGATGGCATTTGCTCCTGACAAAGAAAGGGGAGGGAAATGATTCATAGTGTTTCCACCAGAGGGAGGGGGAAGGACTTTTTTAATAAGTAGAAACTCGTGACAGAGTCAGAACTGTTGGCTGAATTTGTCTTGCCAAAGAACCTCAGCTGATAAAGGCCTTTGCTAATCAGCAGGAATTACTATGGAAGGTGACAAGAGGTGATGGAGACAGATGGGGCAGCCAGGAAAGCCACAAAAGCAACAACAATACTGCTCTGAGATGTGGGGGATGGTGGGGACAGTGTCCTGCCCTTGGATCCTGTTTTTAATGTGCATAAGCTGCAATGTTAAAGAAAATCATTGAGAAGCAGTAAAGCATGGGAAGCAACATGGCTTGTATAAAAGAGTATCACCAGGAAGAGAAATTTTTCCTCCATTAGAAGTGATTAACAGAGTATGCCCTTACATGAATAATTAGAAAAGGAAACCAAAGACAGGCAAGTGGTGAGGCTGGATTCCATTCCAAAGAGCTCCTACCTCTGAAGGCTGGCTGTTTTGCAGTGTCTGAAGGGGTGGATATTGTCCTCCAGGGACAACAGCATCAGCTCCAGAGCAGCTTTGCTAATACACACTTTGTGAATTCAAGTATCGGGCATAGCTGGAAGGAGAAAAGCCATAAGCACAGACACTGAAATCCAGGAGTGACAGATGCAGGCCATGGGGTGCAAATCTCAAGCTATGTTTGTAGAATATTTTGCACAGGCCAAGAGGTACTTCATATTGCTCTGTGTCCTGCTGCTGTCACCCAAATAACCCATTGCTGCTGTTATCTCCTCTTTAGATGTCCCAGTTGCAAACCTCCCACCTCTCCAAAGCAAAGCAGGAATCATGGTGTAGGCAAATTATACAGAGTTTGGTCTAGAAAGGGCAGGGAGAAGTTGCATTAAATTATCCTTTCAAATTTTTCACTGTGGAGCAGCTCCCTGCTGGTCTGTGAGCACCAGCCCAGAGATCCATCACCACTTCACTTAAAATAACTTTACCACCAGAGTACAGCAAAGTAAAGCATCTACCCCACACAAGAGGATCTCAGTGTAAGCACAAGTCCCCAGAACCCTTAAAACTGAACTTCCCAGTCTGTGGGTGGTTGTAAAATGTTGGAAGTGTTGATTCAGTGGGTCAGGTCTTCAATTTCTGCAGTGAAATTGGTGCCTCCTCGAACTACACACCTCAGCTTCTCCAAGGGGGAAAGTGAACTCGTGTAATTGCTGGTTGCAAGTGCTACCTTATCCTGCAAACAGCCAAGAGCTCTTAATTGCAGAAAGCAGTCAGTGTGTCTGAGGGCAGAGGGAGGAGGGTGCTCACACCTGCAGCCAGCAACTGGCACACCCTGACCTGGAGGAACCAACACCATGATAATTCCAAGTCCCACAGAGACAAGGAGCCAAAAGAGGGTCAAGTTTTCAAAACACCTGAGAAACAATGCCTTAGGAAGCAGCAGGGCTTCCTCACACAGAAGATGCAGTGTCCTGCTCTTTGCATAATCTTCACTATGCTGCACACAGAAAACCAGGAAAGCCTATGCAGATCCAAAGCACCATCCTTACCTATGCATGCTTCTCCCCTAAGATAAGACTCACATCCAGAGAACTCTTTGTTTTATTTTGTTGAACATCCTCCAAAAAGATCCATTTCCAAATATTCAGGACCAGGTCATTTAATGTGCAAAACCATCGAGGCTCAAACAATGACCAAACTATCTAGACCCTGCACCAAACTGATCAGAGAAACATCAACAACTACATCTCATTAAACACTTGTGTTTTCCTCCTCTATCAGCAGGCACCACTCTCTTGCCTTCACCAAGGTATAGTGGCTCCTAACCTGTGACTTCCAAACCATTAGGGCTCCACAGCCTGCAGAGCTCTGTTCCAGAGTACCTTCCATCCCCTGGGCAGTGTTGGAATGATGTGGATCACTCACTGTATGTTGGCCCAACAAGTCTGGGAAGCAGCAGTTCCTGTGGGTATTACACATTTGCTGGTGAAAATGGTTGTTACATCTGAGCTACTTCAGTGCCTGACTCCCAAGCAGGATAAGGAAAGAGCCTCTCAAATGCCTTTGTGCCACCTTAACCTTAAAAATACTCTTCCTAAAGGCCAAGACAGTGTCCTTGCAGCTACACTAACAAAACTCTTCGCTACTCTTTCCAAACCCACATCAAGTACCACCTTGGTCACTGGGGTCTGGTAACGTCACCAAGTGTCTTCCTACTGACACTGAGTGATACGGACCCCAAGGAAAGGACCATATGGTCCCACCTCAATCTTTTAAAACAGGAACAGTAAGGAACAGAGCCTATTAAAACATTTACACTCTTAGGAGACCTGTCATTCATGCAAGAGTTGATGCGACACTAAGCCTGAGACACTACCTCAGAGGCCGTGGGCCAGCACCAGCCTTACCAACAGAAAGCCTTTGGGCTACATCCACTGGGATAAGAGACCCTACAGCAGGGTCACTGCAGGGGGATGGATGTGCACCACACCCCTGCCAAACTACGCTGGAAAAGCACAGAAAGGTCCCAGCCACATCCTCTGGCATGATGGGCAATAACACTGCTTGGGAGACTCCACCCTGAAGCTGGTTGAGAACTGGAGCTGTGAATAAAATAATATTTGCACTCATACCACATAGCTGAAAGTTATTATTACAGGGAGGTTGGTCATGCAATAACGCGGTGCCACAGCGTGGGTTCTTACAGGAACATTGCAAGGGGAAATTGAGGGGTAGGGATGCAAAGGTGGCCTCACAAGGTCACAAAATGAGCACACACTAATGAAAGCCATAAAGCCAGTCCCTAGATCCCTCTGCTGATCACATGCAGAATGAAAATACATCTACCTTGCTATCTAGGGCCAAAAAATGTTCCTGTTCATTTATTTTAATTGAAAACAAACTCTAAATTTCTGCCATGAAAGAGGCAAAACGCTCTCCAGTGGAAGACTTTGATTAAGTCAGCTTCCAGTTTACACACGTCCCATATTGTAGGAGGTGAGATTCAGCAGTCAGACAGGCAGGGACAGTGCTCCACAGAGCAGCTGTGGTATTTGGAATTAACACAGAAATTAAACAAAGAAACAACATGGCAGCAAACAAACAAACTAGGTGTCTGTGCTTGTCAGAGGCTGGAACTCACCAGCTAGGATTTCAGAGAGCTATAGTAAGAAACGAAAGCCTTTGTGCTTCGCAAAACAGAGCACTGTTCTGGTTTCCGAAATCAACGTGCTCTCCTGAAGTCCTCCAGGTGAAACTGCTGACTAGTTTTAAGCTGAATTTTTACTAGAAGACAGCAGGTACAGAAGAAGCTGCTGAACAACAACCAGACCAAAACTGGCTGGCCCTTGAGTCAAGAAGCTCATCTACAGACCAAGACACCATCTCGAACCACAGGCATCATCCTCTGGTTCCAGACACATCTCTTCAATATGTCTTACTTTTAAGTGTTATTAAGACAATCTCTGGTAGGGATTTCCTCTCTGTCTGCTTTGATCCTGGATAAAGCTACTGCAGTTTCAAAGGCTCACAAGCATGCACTTTACAGCAGGGATGACCAGTTTCTGTGTTTCAGGAGAAGGGAGATAAGCACTTTCATTTCCAGCACATGTTGGGGCATTGACTGGTGCAGTCACCTTTGCACCAACCTGTGCCGACTTCGAAGCCTGCACCCCTTGCCCTGCCTCCTCTGAGCCTGCAGTGCAATATCCAGCTGGGACTTGTGCCCACAGGTATTGATTGGATCTGGCTAAGATGGAGATGGTTTTTCCCAGAGCAGCAGAGCACAGTGCTGTGCTTTGTACCTGTAGCTAGAAGGGTGTTGATAACACCCCAGTGTTTGGCTGCCCCAGAAGCAGCGCTCACACAGCCCCACAGCTGCTGAACACTGTCTCACCACCACCAGAAGGCTGGGGTGGGCAAAATCTTGGGAGCGGACATAGCCAGGACAGCTGGCCCAAACTGACCAAAGGGATATTCCAAACATCTCAGTAGTAAGAGCTGAGAGAAAGGAGGAGAAAGTAGAGGCATTCATTATTTATGACACTTGTCTTCCAGAGTAACCATTACATATAATGAAGCCCCACTTCCAGGGACGTGGCCAGACATGGCCTGCTGATGGGAAGTAGAGAATAAATCTTTCATTTTCCTTTGCTTCCACATGTGACCTTTGCTTTCACTTTATCAAACAGCCTTTATCTTGACCCACAAGTTGTTTTTTCCCATCTTATTTCCCCCCTGCCTGTCCTGCTGAGAAGGGGAGTGATACAGCAACTTTATAGGCACCTGATGTCCAGCCAAGGTCAACCCACCACATCACACTGCCTGATGAAACAGCCTTTGGGTCAGGTCTGTGGCCAGACCACCCAGTAGCACCTTCTCTTTAACTCCTGACCATGAAGCTACCCCTACTGCCCCTTCCCAGCTGAGGCATGCAGGGTAACCCACTCCTGTGGAAGGCAGTGGACACGATGGTCCATGTGGGCACAAGTAGCCTGCACCAACACGAGCCAGTGTGTGGTCACTCAGCTCCCAGGGACAGCAAAGCTCACTCACACTGCTCCACCTAAGCTGCACAACTCCAAGCACTCACACCAGCACTTATCATGGCTCAGCCGATGCACAGGAACAGGGAAATGATTTTATAATTACTTATCTGATAACCAGCCTCCTTCACACCCAGCTCCTCCGTGTGGGAGCACGTCAGCTGCTTCCAGCTCAGGCCACTTAATGCAAACTACACTCAAGTGTGACTTGGCACCAGCAGTGCCTGCTGCTGCCAGAAGACAGTGGAGGACAATCTGAAAAATTCCTCTCAGTTCCTCCACGTGCAAGTAAATGCAGTGTTAAGGCTGCAAGAGAACAGAGCTGCTGCCCTGGACCTTAGGATGCTGAGCATCCCCGGCTTTCCCTGGCTGCCTTCTCCTGGGTCCAGCAAGGTGTGTGTGTGATCAAAGGAGAAAACAGCCCTGTCAGATGTCATCAGCTTTGCCCACTGCAGAATAAAAAGCCTCTTTCAGAGATTAATGCTCTAAGCAATTACTCACCCCATGAAAGGAAAAGTGTCTTCAGCCAAGGTGACACCAGGACCCTAGGACCATGCACATTTTTGTTGTCCTTTCAGAGTTAATATGGGCTTCTCATTTCCCAGGGAGAAGAAAAAAAGGTGGACTGGAAACTAATGTTTTGTTATTTTTTCTGTTTTTAATGAGAATCACTGGGCCAGCAGCATGAAAACAACCCCAACTTTATTGCTAAATTAAAGAAAAAACACTAACATGAATAGGCACAGAAATCTGAATTAGGAATGTGAGCTGGTAATTACCCTTTTGGGCCCTGATTAATTGCATTTGAAGCCACAGAGACACTGAGCCGCCAAACGGGACTGACTGCTAACAAAATCCACCCCACAAACAAACCTGTCTTTCTCTCCCTGTGCCACCACACAGGAATGGCAGCTCCCCAAATGCTGTCTGCCTTTGTGTCCTGGTGTGCAGTGCTATTCAGGTCTGGATGGAGTTACAAAGTCACACTATTGGGTACCTCAGGTAACCCCTCTGAGGTGGTCCAGCCTGCAGACTTGTGGTTGCCCAGTAGAAGGTCAGGAATGGACAGATGCCATCTCCTCCCCCTCTAGATGGAGGATCACTATCTATGTGTTTAACTGCAGCAACCCAAGAATGCAGCTCCACTAGTGGTTATTACACACTAAAAAGGGATGGAAGATTTAATCCACTTTGTTGCAGCACTGTAGGAGTGCTGCATTTGGTTGGGCAAAAGATCTCTGTAATCCAGTTCCGTGTCTACAAGAGTGGACAGTAAAAGACAGGCAAGAAATTCAAGAGCAGGGTACATGTAATGGGATCCTTCTCCTGATACACACCTTCTATTCCCACACAGCAGAGCTCAGACATTTTGGGAATTAGAAAACAACTTTTATCAACCAATGTTGGCTTCATCCTACAGTAACTGCTCTAGTGCATTTTTGAACCTACAGATTTTGTGGTCCCTACAGAGTTCTCTGGAAATGAATTTCATTATTTAATCACACAGCTTGTGATTTCATACTTCCTTTTGTTCACTTTAAGCTTGCTTTTCAGATTTCACAGGCTGCACCTGGTTTTTGCATTCTGAGAAATAAAATTAATCATGTTTTCTTCACTCTCAAACTTTTGGTGATTTCACAAACTTCTACTCTATCCCAACCATCACATTGTTCAAGGCTGAAGACTTTTAGTCTATTTATTCCTGTCTTACAAAAGCCAATTCACCTTTGTAATCACCTCTGTCATCCTTCTCAGCACCTTTCTTTATTATGTATGCTTTCTGAGACGCAACACAGACCTGCACACAGTATTCACAATGTGGGGAAATCTTGGATTTCCACAGCTGAAGTTCTGGGTTTTATTTCCCATTCTTTGCCTAATTGTTTTTAACACCACCTTTGGCTTTTTGACTGCTGCTGACTGTTGAGCTGCAGTTTTCATGGAAACACCCTCAGAGCCACTGAAATCTCCTTCCAAGATTGCAATAGTTCTTCTCCCCTCCCCACCCTCTCCACTGCTTTGTGCTTTCCACCACCAAACTGCCTTTTTGCCATGTATGAGATCCTCCTCCAATGTTTTTCAGTCAGCTCCAAATCTGAGTATCCTAAGCGAATTTCACAATCAGCCAAGTTAGTTAGGTCACTAGCACCTCCTAGACCAGATCATTCAAGAATCCCTGCTGGTAAATCTGTGTATCTTTTCAGATAGAAAGTTTTTAAGTCCTCATCCCCAGAGGATGCATTGTTTTAAAATGTAGGTTCATTGACACCTATTAGCTTTCAATCCCCTATTTTAAAAACTTTTCTGTAACATTTTTATTTCAAATGTCAGAAACCAAGGACTGTTGTTAATGTCCACAAACACCATTGCATCCATCCTTAAATGAAGACTACAAACTGTAAGAAAATAACCTTACAGCCTATGTCAGTCATACATCAAATAACAAGAAAGGCTGTTAATACAATTATCTTCTTATTGCTATTTTGGGAGGCACAGTAGGTTTTGATGGATCTGGAAGTAATAGGATCTCTTAAGCCATAATTTAAGAGCACGTCTGTCTTGAACAATTTTCCACATGGGAAATTAATCACATTCTGCCTAATGGGAGGAAAAATATCCCTTTACAGTTTGAATTGGATTTGCCATAGTCAATTGTATGTGAGATTCTTCTTTACCCCTCCTCACAATCTGAGGTGTGGTGTTGCCATCCAAGATTCCCTGTGCTAGGTTCCGCAGACGAAGGTATTTCACTGGCGGGTGATACTTTTATGCAATGCCAACGACATAAGTCAAATATACCAGCATGGCACAGCCAAAGAATGGGATTGTGGCAGGTGTCAGGAATTGTAGGTACTTATAGCAGAAACTATATCCCAGTAAATTTCAGTGGCAGCTGCTCTATAGTCCACACATACTTTGGTGTTAGTTCTGTGAAAAATGAACAATTGGGCCAGATTTAGGAAGCAGGCAGCACATATCCCTTCACCAGCCAACACAGATCATCGAGACCCAGGTTAGGTGAAATGGCTCATCTGCCACTCAGGACTGCTCTCAGAGACTCAGCTCAAGCCATCATGAACTCACAGTCTGATCTGAATGTGTGAAACAAGTTTCCAAGTCACAAAATTTCCTAAAAGAGTCACAGTCCTTGGATGTGTACCTGTATCTCAGGTACAACAGGAGTGAATTTAGCTGAGGCAATGGTTGCATACTTGGAATCACAGCACTAGAAGCTCCATTTGGTACAGAAGTGCAAGACCTCTCAGCAGAGCCACTGCCCATGAAAAGACAACCCTGGGCATGAGGTGCTGGCAGATGACACTGGATGCTGCAAGATACTAAGTGCTGGTGCAGTTCTGCAGTACTGAATGACCCAGTACAAGGTGTCAACGGCAGCTCAAGGACTCATAGGTCTCATGTCCCATGTAGACATTTATTCCTGCAGGTAAACTCCTGCAAGACACCACAAGGAATTGAAGGTTCCTCATGTGCCAGGCTAATGACTTGTCTGGAAGCTGGCTGTTCTTTGTACCTCCACTGGCAGTCAAGAGTGAGCTGTCCAGAAACTGGGGCTGGCCTTCCCTAAAGCTTTTACTGAAATCATTTGCAAACTTCAGGTTTAGATTTTAATCCCTTCCTGTCTCATCATCAAAAGCCCATTGTGCAGAGCAGATGTCCTGGTGCCGATTCACCTCCACTTCTTGGAAAATCCCAACTTGTTTATGGTTCCAGTGGAAAAGGGGTGAGAAAGAGAGACTCAGAAAAGGTGATGGAAAATAGACCAGGAAACACCCATCAGCTAGCACTGAGATAAAGAAGGCGTTACCAGGTAGCAGGAAAAGATCTGTGTCTCTGGAATCCCTTGACTTTGCAATTAAGAAGCAGAACATAGACTTACTATTTCTTTAAAGCTGAAAGACTAAAGGAAAACAGGATGGCCTAAAGTAAAAAGGAGTAATCGTATGACTGGAAACTATGAGTGCCCCTAGCCGAGCACCCAAAGGAACTGAGTAATGTTCATTAGTCAGTGACTTTATTGGTACTTGGGACTTTCGACTTCTGAGCAAGATTTAGACCAAGAAGATATTCTGGGGCATGCTACTCTATTTATGTTTGGATGGAATTCAGCACAATATTTTTTCCATGCTGAATTAGGCAGAACCAGCCCTCACTTTTTCCCCGTGCAGGATAAGAGTGGGTCCTCTTCTTGGGATCAACACGGTGGAAATGCCACTTCCCAACCAGCAGTGTGAGGGCAGAGGAGATAGCTGAAGAGGAGTGGTTCTCTTGCAAAGAATCAGAAGGTATGTTCCAAAGTATTTATTCCCAGAGCAGAAACCCACTGTCCCAGACACAGTACAAACAAAAGTCCTCGAGATTAATTTGTTCACAACCAAAATGCTAGGTTCCACTGTGGCTTTTGAACAAGTTAATTAATAGCAGGGATGTGTCAGGCACCTGAACTAACACTGGGCACCTGTGCAAAACAGAGTCTGGGTCATACCTCAAAATTACCTGACTGCAAGAAATACAGAGCATCAAAGGCTGCCTGTTCAGCAGCTTGGTGATGCTATACTTGCCACAGCAATGGTGGGCCAGATTCAACTGCTGCTAAGATCCTGTGAATGCAGGGGTGGGTACGGAAAGAGAAGGAAAGTGGGACCAGTGGAGACCAGCAGAGAAATTTCCCAGGCACTCTAAAGCCCACAGGATGCAGTAGAACCTTCCACTGTACTCATCTGCAAGACAGACAAAAGAGTATTTCCTGCTGAGTTACATAAAACCATGTGGCTGCAAATGGATTTGAAAGACTGGGCTTTTTTCTTTTAGACAGACAAGAAGGAGGAAATAAAAGTATTTCTTGCAACTGCTACAATGATTGCTCTGTGATATGAGGCTTTCTCAATGCAGTATTCATACATGTACACTTGAAAGAGCACATGCAGCTGAGGGACTGGTGTTGTGGTGACACAAATTATACTGGTGCCACTTACAAATCAGAGTGGTGTTGTCCAGAAATCATGAAGTTTTGATTAAAAACCAGAAGGAGTTTAGGAAAAAAATTACATTTTGACAAGTTTCTACTACTGGGTAGACTAAAATTCCTCTTTTTGAGCCTGAGATCTTACAACAACAAACCAGTGACCCTTCACGTCCAGTTGCTATGCACTCTGAATTAATCTTCATCACGATCTTTTCAGCGTGTGGCTCCCAAGAACCAAATCACAGAAACACAGCATAAGAACTCAAGAGACCAGCAAATCCATTACCTTGATTCATGGTACAATCACCTCTACCTATGGCACTACTGGGGAAGTCTGTTTAACCTGTAGCTACAGACCTTCGAAGTGGAGAGTCCTCACCTCCTCAGCCCATCCAAAATCACCTCTTCAATGCACTACGACAAGGAAGGAAGATGCTTCATTTAGGACATGAAGAAAAGTTTAGGTCTTACTTACCACCTCGATTTTTTTATGCTATTTATCCAGAATAAGTACCAGATGGATCTTTTTCACAGGTGTTTGTCTTGTTCAGGAGGCAGGTTTTTAAAAATTTTCTTTGGATGACTCTGTTTTCCACATTGCTTATTTCAGCTAAAATTTTATAAATGTTTGTTCATGTGCCAAGAGGGAAAGACAGGTGCATTTCAGATACTGCACTGGAGATTCATTTTATAACTGTTACTTGAAAAAGAGGGCACTGACATGATATTTTGAGGACATACAGAACATTTTATTTTTAATGACAAGCAGATCAGTCTCATGCAGTCAGATCCTGAGACTTCCTGGGAGTGATTCAGGAGAGTCACTTCTGAGTCAGCTCAACCAGTCAGATTGCTTTAGATGATCTTACAACCCCCAGGAAACCTGCATCAGTAACGAACCACAGCATAAACCCAGAGCCCCCAGCAAACCCCAGGCATTGCAAATGAGGAAAAGAAAAAAAAAATTTTGGCCCTTTCCAGACATTCCATTAGGGAAACAGTGCAGAAAGGGAAGTACATTTTTCCAAATGGAAAAGCCATTTATGAGAACAGAGTCTGGCCCCAGGACTCGTATGGATCAGAACCAAACGGAGTGACATCGGAGCCGGTGTCTCATTGCTGCGAGTGAGAAACCAGCCCGGCTGTGCCATGAGATTAGAAACACACAGAGCATCAGTGAGCCCCTGGGGGACAGCAAACCATCCCAAGCCACAGATGAGAGCAAAAAAAAAAGAGATGAGTTGCGGAAGGGACAGTCTGACAGTCCCTTCATCACATGCTGGCATTGAGATGGACCCAAAGGACTTCAGAAAGGGACACAAACAGCTGCACTGGCTACTCTGCAGCACCACAAGAACCTGTGTGTGGCTCCCGGGGCTGGGGAAGCCAAGAGAAGCTGTGTCCTTGTGCCGGAAACAAGCTACGTGCAAGAGACAGAAGTTAATGAGACTGAAGAGGATTATCCCTTCTCCCCAGGGTTCCACGGGTAAATACAGGTTTTCCTGAAAGCATACACTGCCACTTGGGGTGACAGCTTTCCTTCCATTGTATTAAAACAGCTAACCAATTTGAAACAGAAGTCAGATTTCCAAACACATGCACAAAGACACACCAGGAACACACTGACACTTCAGAAAACAGGAGTCAGGGTCAGGTGACACTTGGGCTCTTCTGAAAATTTCCTGCTGGAGCCCTTCACACTGTAAAACTACCCTGCAATAATTTGAACACTTCAGGCGGAAAAGCCAGCGACTTCCCTGGGTCAGCCTGAGACCTGCTCTTGAGATCTTACATTTGCTCACCCAAAATAATCATGTTCTCGGCGAGGAGGATTTCACTGCCTTCCCCCAGATACAGAAAAAGACCAGTTTGTGACCCCCATAAGCCAGTGGGAGGATCCCTGCCTGCACCAGCCTCTGCTTGCATGAAGCTCTGTTTATGAGCCTGAGAGCATTGCTTTGAAGGACAGAATGGGAATGAGGGACTATGAATCACTTGGGAAGAGAAGTACTTGGCTCTCCGGACACCCTCAGTCCCATACCCATACTTTCCTAGTGTGGTACCAACGTCAAGAGAAACTGTGCCCTTGGCAGCCTAATCCAAAACAGACTCCTGTGGGAAACAGCTGGATACTGCCAGGGTGAGGGACTGGGCTCTCACCACCTCCACCCCTTCCAAATCCTACTGCAAAAATCACAGGTCACCCTGAGCTACTCCACCAAATGCCTCAGTGCTCTGATGCCCAAATCCTTACTCCTTCCTTGCACCCACCACCCTCCCATCTTCTGAGGCTGCAGCAGTGAACCCTCCTCTCTTTTTTACACAACTGCACACAGCAGCAGCCAAGAAACAGATTTTCCTTTGCAGAGGAATCGATTCACCATAATGTAGTAATTTCACTCTCTGGTAATTAAAAAGCTTAACCTCTAACTCACACTTCCAAGCATTTGCTCAGATGGAGGAAAACTAACAAAAACAGTCAGAGGCATCACCAGAACCACCCCTGTGAAAGGCCTAATTCCCTATATTGCTTTAATTAAAAGTGGATGAATAACAATCTCTCAGTCCAGAGACCTTTAAGAGAAAGAAAGTCAATCTACAGGCTTATGAAAATAAAACAGGAGGATGGAAACAAACACAAAAATCCTGCCAGTTTTAGGGCTTACCAGAGGATTATAACATCTGGGCTCTCTTTGCAAGGGGAGGTGAACAGAGAAATGGATGGTGTAGAGAGGACACAACCACCCCTTCAAGTGAGTAACGTGCACAGTGAGCTGTTGATGGGAGAAGAGGAGCAGAAAGCTACAGAGAGGCAACAGCCTTGCCCACATATTCCTGTCTTCACGGCTGCCTGGAGGAACACTCCTATCTGCTGACACCACAGAACAAAGGATCTGGTTTAATTGCAAAAAAACAAAAACAGGCCCAGCAGAGAAAATCCAAATAGATGATGAGTATAGCTGACCTCCAGTGAAACAGAGAACAAGTTGTGAGGAATAATCTAATCCATAAAAGCTAAGTATTTATCATCACTCTTGCAGCAAGAGACCACCCTGCTCCAGAGGACCTCTGCAAACAGATGTGAGCTAGGAGGCTTTTAACACAGCAACACCACCAGCCAGGGCATAGGTAACTACAGAAGGACTTTCCTGCTGCAGTATTTGAGTGCTAAAAAGTGTTTTCATGGATTTATTCTTCTATCACATGGGGAGATATGGCAATTCTACTTTGTCTCTCTTCTTCCACAGTACAATATCTCCAGAGTGTCTGGGGGTAGATTTAGACCCCATTTATTCTACTTGAGCCCCCAGATCTTCTATTCCCTATTTGTAAAGAACTTCCGACAGTGGGGAAAACTAGTGACGCATCTTGGGGGAAGAGAGAAATTGAAACCAAGCCCCCAAAGTGGGCTCCAGCCCCCTCACCTGGTCCCACGTGCCCAGGGTAAGCCTGCAAGGTCGTGGGAGCAGGACATCATCTTGGGCTGCAGCAGTGTCAACTCACGCAGGCACACAATGAACCAAACTCAACTGCTTTTCCACTTGGGCCAGAGAAAATTAAAACCTTGTGGAAGCCACTTTGTCTTAAAAAGAAAGCAAGTTTACTTTTCTTAGCTTTATTACAACTTAGCCTTCTTATCAGTTTGATTTCATTCTTAAATCATTTTAAACCCTAGCATCATATAATCTGGCAGCTACAGTGATGGGTTTTACACAGAAAAACAAAGGGAAAAGGTTTTAGAAAGCACTCAGACCCGCTGTGACTGCTCCTGCTGAAGTCAACAGTAAATCCAATTATACCACTGGGAGCAGAGGTCAAGGCTGAGCAGGCTTGACACTACAGAAACTTATGGGTGGGATTTTCAATCTCTTCAAAACCGATCACTAATAACAAAGTATATTAAAAGTAAAGAGCTAAGTTGTGACCCTGAAAATATTTACATATGTGCCTAGCTCACAGATTGTAAGTAATTATGGGAGGCCTGATTTCTCTCACTTTCTTTAATGAAAGCCAGGAATAAGGCCCCAGATGCATGGAAAACTTTGGCTCATGGAGAGGGTCAGTTACAATGATTTTGGTGGAATTACTCATGCTCTGCAGAGACTTTGAGCACAGGCCTGCACACAGCAAGACTTCTTAGAAACACCAGGATCTTCCTAAACCCTCAGCTGCATTCTGACATGCAAATACACCAAATGTGAGGCAGGACTTTTGGGGCTGTGATGGTGCTGGATAACAGCATTAAAATCCATTCTGTTCTAACTGACTGTAGCAAAACTTGGACCAGAAAATGAAGGCTAGTCAAGAAAAACTGGAGGGGTGTGTGTGTTTTATTATTTGTGCAGATCTGACATTGTGACATGAATTAAACTAACTTCAAAGGATGAAACATCATTATTACAAAGCACTGCATTGAGTATAACCATTTCCAGGCTATTATGCAAGCCCAACTGAAATAATATTATGGGTACAGGATTATTCTTGTTCTCTGTTAATTCCAAGAGGAAGAGTGGTGTGACTTATTTTCTCATCCTGACAAATCATCTCAAGGCACTGCTGAATCAGACATGCTTGCAGCTTAAGAGGAAATAGGTAAAAATGTTCAGTTTCTATTACTAAGTTTGAGGATTCATTAACAGGAATGTAAAACTAAACCTCATTTAAATCCCCTCATTGTTCACCATATAAATCCTTAGATTGTGTAGTTACACTGGAATGAGAAGGAAAAAAAAAAAAAAAAGATTAAGAGGAGGCGACTTCCCAGCTATTCGTTTCCAGGCAGTTTCACTCCCAGGTTCCTGCACAATACAGCAGTCTTCCCTGCAAACGTTTCAGGGGAAATGCTTTACTTGCATAAAGGCTGCAACTGTTCCCACTGAAGTGAAGCCGTAAAACTATTGCAGTTGAACCAAAACCTGATAACAGCTTAATGGCATAAAGCAATATTTGGACTAAATTGAGCCTGATCATATCACTCTAAAGTTCTTTTCCAAGTTAAAAGGCTTTTATTTATAGTCTTTACTTACACCCAAGAGACTTTGACATATTTTAACTAACCTGCCTTCCTTGTCTTCTTAACCTTGGTCCCTTTCCAAGAAAAAAGATGTCATCTGACCACGAACAGGGTTTGATTTCCAACAGCAGAATTAACCCACAACAAATCCCTTGTGCTTATTCACTGAGTGATGGTGCATGTTCTGGGGAGTGAGCTTAGCAAGTATTTCCTTGATGAAAGGGGTGGAGGGCAACAGGCTGGAGTTACCTCTCCTACCACGTCAACTACTTCCATGAAACAAATCTTTGAATCCCACCTATTCCAACTCTTCTGGTTTCACAGACAGCTCTGAGAGAGCAGACTACAGCAAGACCCACCAGCGGATTGGTGTCACTCACTGAATCTCCTCACACACATCACCCCATGCTGACAGTCACCTCAGGCTGCTGCACTGCAGAAACACAGCTTAGACTATGCAATCCTGGCTACAAATACAAACTGGACAAGGCAAAGCATACTGCAGCCTTCCCTTGACCTGCTGGGTACAGACAGGAGGGACTTCAGAAATGCCCCAGTGGTCAGATACCACTGCAGCCACCACCACAGCCAAGGGGGGCTAATGCAAGGACAGCTCAGCAATATTTAAAGACCCAAGAGAGTCAATTCACCCTCTCTGACAGAAATGGAGAAAAAAAAATGTTTAGGGTGAGGGAAAGAAATTGAAAACAAGTATTAGATCAGGTTGAACAATGCCATGACCACAAGAAAAGCCTTTTTCTGTCTCTGAGGGTCTTCCTTCTGACTTGTGTCCAAGGGTGTTTTCAATCAGATCTAGTGATGTGCCTCTGAGTGCCTCCTCTGCTCACAACATAGTTCATGTCTGCTCCAGACCTGGCTGGTGGCAGGCATGTGACGTGGGGATGGCAACACACAAGATGCCGCAGTCCCCAGATCCTGGACATCTCAACTGCCTGCAGCAGCATTACCCTGGAATGCTTTGTGCCTTCATCTCCCAAACACCCTTTCCATGGCCGCTGTGCTCTCTGGGAATGAGCAGGGGTACTGGTTACCTCACTAGCAGGGGTATGTCACTACCTTGGCTTTGTTAGACTTTGTTAGACCAAGAAATGGGAAAGGAGGCCCAGGCAGGTGACTCAAGCAAGCTCTTGGTGGTCCAGCAGCACATCCCTGGCTGTGGGAGGCAGCAGGGAGCAGGTGGGTCAAGCAGTGCAGGATCACACTCCAGCAGAGCAGCTTTTGCTTGGCAGACAGTGTCCTCCCTTCCAGCTGCCGGCAGCCCACTGGTGGCTCCCGCAGCTCCCCATGTGCCAGAGCCAGCAGCAAGCAACCCCTTCTTCTCCCAAACTCTGGAAGAAGACGGTAGCTGGGGCATTGTGCAAGAGTAAATATTTACATAGCCAGGGCCTTCCTTCCCCTGCCCTGTATTTTCTCCCCTTCTTAAAAAGTCACAGATCAGCTGTTTCCATAATTGTGCAGGAAATGAGTTCCCTGCTGGCTGGCAGCTTAACACTCACATGTAGCTGCACCACTCACCTCTGCTGCTGGCCCCTGCATCCACCCAGAATCTTGGGAAGATATGGCCAGAGGGGAAATGGGACAGCCAGGGATGTGGCCACAGAGCTGCCTGTGACTGTCGCAGTCCTTCTCACAGCTGCAGCTTAGAGGAACCCCTATTCCCTGGTCTACGGGTCAGATCAGGATCCCAGGAGACCCAACACACTGTTTATGCTGCTTCAGAGCAAACATCCAAACCAGACTAACAGAGTTTCCTGCCTGCACACAGCGGCAAGCGCACTCAGGAAATTCAGGCATATTTCAAGCTTGCAACTTCTTCTTTGTTCTTCGGACAAAGCCTTGCTCACTGGAGATGTTGCTAAAAGGATTATTATCTATAGGAGACTTCTTTTCCCAAGAGGAAATCTGCTAAACACACAAATCTGCATTTGCTGTGTTTTGTAGGAGGCGGGATTAGTACAGGAACATTCCTCCTTCTGCTCTCCGCATCTAACGATTTAAATAGACCAGCCATGACGACACTGCCCACTGGGAATAGGCCTAAATGCCTTTCTCCTGTACTCCAGTCTGATGGTTTTACTCCTTGCCTGAGATGATAGCAAACTACCCAGCCTTTGGTGAGAAGAGTTGGAAGAATTTGGTGGGAATCACATTTAACAGTGCACTCAGTGAAAAGTGAAGTGTGTCCATCAGCCTGAGCACCAATAAAATCCCATCATGAGCAAACCAGATTGCAAATGTTTTGCTTATTCCAAGTCAGCCCAGTGCTGTTGAGAGCCCTGCATACAAGAAGCACTCTGCAAGCCTGAACTTGCTGATGCTTAGGATGTAAAAGCAAAAGGAATGTAATTTTCCACTCTTTATTTAGAGGTAGCAAAACCCTGATAGAAAACGACATGGTGGAAGTGCTTAACTTCAGACCCACGGAAATTTGAGGGCAACCATTAATTACCTCAGTCCTGCATACAAGCCTGGGGCCTGTATTAGCACCTCTCTGAATGGAAGAAGCTCAAGAGGATTGAATTTCCCACTTCTAGGACTTACTTTCCTTTCCTCATCTACCTACCCCTGGTTTCCTCTTTCTAATTCCCATGTTATTTCCTTCTCTCTACCTCAGCTTCCCCTTTAAATGGGACTAAACTCTAAAAAAGAAACCCCACAGGGGACTAGACACTGCCATGGGTTATTTCATTATCATGAAAATAGATTAACTTTGGCAAATCCCTGCCTGTAGTATCCCCTCACTCTGCTCCTGAGTATAAAGATCCCCTTATGAGTAACGACAATGTTCATGAGAGCCTGGAAAAAGTTACATTGTGGAGCAGGGAGGTCTGTAAACACACTACAGTAGAGAACATCACCATCTAAAAAGCTCAACAGATAGAGAAAATAAAGTAGGAGAAATCAAGCAGCAAATTCCCAGGTTCATTGTTTCCAATCTACAGGAAAAAAAATAATCACAACCTATTTTAAGCATGTGAGTGTATAAATAAATCAGCTGGCCAAGCCAAAAGGCAAAGTGGGCTGAAAACAGATTCAAACATAGGTCTAGACTATTACTTAGCTGTGAATCTCAGCTGGGCCCTTCTCTCTTGTATTGCCCAGGCTACTTAAATTTGAACACAACAAAGACAAGATTAGGTAGATAAGTAATGTCCAGAGCCTGTGGGGCTGCAAAGCCATCTGAGTCCCTGGCAAGCTTGACTACTGTGTTAAAAAGTACTTTCATTGTATAGGCCATTTGTTGATGGATTGTGGGAAAAAGCCAGATTTCAGAGCAGAGAGGAAGACAAGCAAACCCTTATATAAAGTCACCCTCTCTCCAGTCTGTGGGTTGAATGCAGAATGCTCTCAGACTTGCTACATACCACCCACTTCAGATTACAGACTTGCAGAGTTATTTTTAAAAAGTAATTATAGTAGTAGAGGGCACACTCATCTGGAACGGCTGCCTGAGGAAACGACGAGCCCAATGCAGCTCAAACTGCTTTTCAAGTCTATAATCGTGTTTATTTATTGCCTTTTAAAACAAGAATCAAAATCCAACTAATTTCTGAGCAAAAATGTCTGTATATTTCCCCAAGGAGTCCAGGCAGCTAGACTACACTGAAAACCTTCCCTGGCCTTTCAGTCTAGCATCCAGAGCTGCAAAAAAAATAAATAATCCCCATTAGCTCTGGCTTCGAGGAAACCCAGACCCAAATCCCTTTTCATTCTTTGTTTTTCCTAGAAACTATGGCTTGATCATTACAAAATCCTCATCAGGAGATTCAAGTGGTCTAATGAGAGGCACATCATGTTTTGCATATGCTGATTTCTGCCCAGAGGTAGTTTCTGGTTGAGCAAAACATGAGCTCTTAACCTGTGTGAGAAGAGTGGGTTTACAAGCCCCAGAAAAAGATTCTGTAGCTTTTTTCTATTCCAGCCCATTATTTAAGCTGTCAGCTGGTGGATTTTGGATCTGTATGCTGAGAAAGGACTCAGAAGAGTCTGAGAGAAGGGGACCAGGTATTTGGGCATATACCAGCATTAATTCTTCCCACTTTTTCTTCCTTTTGTAATGGAACCAGACCCTTGTTTCATGCCCTATTAATGCCCAAAGACCCTCAAAAGGTCCAGCCTGTGAAACAGACTCAGCATACAAGGCCAGCAGCCCCCTGTACTCCAGCCAGGGGGGGCTCCTGACAGCCCATTCCTCAGTGGGCAGCTCTGAAAGCTGGCTCTGGCCATGCCTTTTCCACAGCCTTCTCAATAGGCAGCAGCCTTAGGGCATCCTATGACCTCATACTTGACGACTTGTCTTTCAAGAAGAAAACACTTAAAACCTAAAAATATCTCCACAGAGCCTAAAGAAAAGAATATGCCTGTTCCCCTTAAAATCATCAATCCTCTTGCCGCCCGCCTGAGGAACAGCCGCTTCCTCCCGGCAGCCCCTGCTTTCCCTTCAAGCCCAGAGCCGACAGGAAATCCATTCTCCTCTTGTGAGAGACAGGAGATGAATTTTCCACAATAGCTCTCCTAGCAAGGCAGAAAATAGAAAGACACAATAGAAACCGTGAACTCAAACAATAGGAGCTGCTGAAGGGCAGCTCACCAGAAGCTCGGCATCACCCAAGTCCTAAATAAGCTGGAGTGGAAAGAAGCCAAGGACCTGTTAGCTGTCTTGCTAACACAATATCCAGGCTCAAACATAAGCTGGTTTTAAACCTGGAAGCACTCTCCCCTTTCAGAGCACAGGCAGGAAAATATAAAATAGGCATATTAAAATGAAATTGCACTGCATTATGGAATGGCCCCCCAAAAAGATTTCCATAACTCTTCAATCCCACAGCATCTCATGCCACAGTGCCATGGGTCACCTCTCCATCCTCTGAGGCAGCTCCTCAGAGATGGGAACAGAGGACTGCAATGCTGCAGGAGGTGTAAGGGGATGGGGCCAGAGCTCCTCTTTCTTCGGGAGTATGTTGCCTCGCATTCAGAAAAGCACAGCAGAACATCTTTGTTATTGATGTTACACAGGTAAGGCTCAGCAAACCAGACATCTGAGACTCTGCAGTGTGTGTGTGTGTATGCCCATCATGCCTGTAAGACTACCCCTGCATATTAAAGGAACACTGTTTCAAAAAACTTAATTCATATTTTAATGTAAAACGTAAGATGTGCCTTGATAAAGAGAATTTTATCTGATCTCTCTTGAGTTTTTTTATCTTTATGCTGCTTTTTGCCTGGCTTTGAACTGCTGCAACACTGTTCATTTCTGAGTAGGTCAGAAATGAAATTCTGAGGAATTCAAAATTACTCCAAAGAAAAAGTTTAAATCACTCACTAATAATCTGCTGCCCTGGCTCAGACTGACGAAGGACAGAATAATCAAAAATTAAAAACAAATCCGTAATTTGCACATAAAATACAGCTAAGAATTAGGACAGCGAATGCATTTCCTTTTAAATGCTCTGCTAGCAACCAGCTCTCCAAGGGAGAAAATAACCTGCAATAAAAATATCTCTAAAAGTTCTAAGGCTCCTCTTTGGCCAGTGTGTGCCTTACAGTCATCATCCCCCTGCCTCCCAAGGTGGGCAGAATAAATGTTGAAAGCACTTTCCATGCACTGCACCCTGCTGAAATGCAGCACCTTCGACAAAATGACACACGGCCAAATCCTAATTTTGCTGGCGCTGGTTCCAATTTACACAGGTGGAACATGAATGGCTGGATCTGAGGGTCACTGCGGTGCTGGCTGTGTGAGGATGAACCCATCAGCTCTGCTCCAGCACATGATCTCTGAACAAAACACTGCTCCTCCTCCAGCCCGGAACAAAACAAAAGGCAAAAGCTGGAATATACAAAGGTGAGAGGAAAAAAACCAAACCCAAACAAACCCTGTTCTCATCACCGTGGACAAAATTCTGCTGTTGCCAACCTACTGAAGCCCTTTTCCTCAGTTTCGTCTTCCCCAAAAGACACCACTGGAAAGGGGAGGGAGAAAACACCAGACCCAACACCTCGAACCGAAACCAAGCAGCAGACATAAGCACCTGGGATGCAGTTCATCGGCAGATCTCCTTCCCCACCGCAGCCCGGCAGCGGCAGAAGCAGAGGTGAGGAAGGTCCCAGCCGGCATCGGCGAGAGGTTATTCCCCATCCTCCCGCATTGTGCAAAGCGGGGAGGCTCCCGCGGGCAGCCCCCGGCAGCCCCAGGTATCTGGGCGGTGCTGGCCCGGCCGCCCGCGCCCTCCCCGGGCGAACCTCTCCCTTCCCGCAGCCCTCCTGACTCACACATGGCTCTGCCCTCGGCTGGGCTCGCTCCTCCGACTCCCCTGTGCCGCAGGAACAGCCTCCAGCAAACCTCAGGCTGCCGGAGACTGGGGGCTTCTCTGGGGAACCGGGAGCCTTGCCCAGGGATTAGGCAGCCAGGCAAAGCCCTCCAGGCAGGGATCAGCTCACCCCACTCCCACCCACTGCTCCAGGCGGGAGCAGCTCGCCACAGCTCTGGAGCAGAAAACAGGGCCCAACTCGCACTACCAGCAGGGATCTCTGCCGCCCTGGATTTGCTGCCTGTCCTTAAAACGCCTCAGCAGGCACACAGTGTGCTTCTGCTACCCACGAAGGAGAAAGTCCCGGGGACCCCTCTGAGATGGTGCCGGAGTGTTTCTCTTCTCAGGGGCAAAGCAGGTCAGTGGGGCACAGCAAGGTGACAGCAGTCGGGTGACATCTCATCCCCCATGCTGGCACCCCTCCCAGTGCCCTGGGACACAGCCACCAAGATACACTGACAGCACGCACCCCAAAAAGGATCATTTCCTCTTTCCTCACCCTAGTCAAGAAAGGAGGAACACCTGAGTGGGGAAAAAAGGAAGAGAGAAGGCGCCTCTCTGAGAGAAGCTCCAAGCACTGAAGGCAAGGACTGGAACCCGGCTGCGGTGTAGCTCCTCCAGCTGCCTGACCAAGCTGGTAGGGCAGCCTGCACTGATCATCCTGCTCCACTGGGACAGGACTCAGCTTCCCAAGAGTTAGGAAAACCAAGCACACAAAGTAGTCTCCTCGAACAGGATGTCTCCCTCTCCAGGCAGCTTGGAAGCTGCAGAGCAGACACCCAGTGAAGACTTTCCCCTTCTGGCACATCCTTTGCAAAAATCTTCTGTTTCTTCAGTGGGGTCAAAAACGGCTTGAAGTCCAACAGAGATCAAGCTGGAATTGGTGCGGGAAATGCAAGGGGCTGCCATCATCAATGGCCAGCCCTCCATGCCATGGCAAGGCCAAGCCTCTGTCCAAGGCAGGGATCTGCAGCCCAGCAGACACAATGATTTCATGCCATGCAGTGCATTTTCCCCAGGGCTGCACTTTGGAAGACACAGTGGAGCAAGAAGAGCTGACATCCCTCCAGCTTTGTCTCCAGATGGCTCTCCCACTTAGTGCCAAGAGAAAAGAAAAACAATGCAAGCCCTGGAGTCTTGGGTCAACCACTGCAAAACTGTTAATCCCAGAGTTGCATTGCCCTGTCTCTGCCATTTCATTTGCCACTGTGGTCTCCAGTAGACGAGTCTTCTCCTTCCAGCTGAAATTCCTTCATTAATTACCTCAAGATCCCTGGAAAAGGGAGCCCAAATCCAAAACGCCTTTTCTCTGCTGATGCAGATGTCCTCCTGACAGGGAGGGAGCAAAACTACTCATCCACACTCCAAAGATCGTTCTTCAGATATGCAGCAGGTGAGGTGATGGAGAAATCAGTGTATTGCAAATGGGTTCGACCAACAGCCACACCGGTAAATTCAAACAGCACTTTCCATCCATATCTTTCTTCTTAGAGCAACAAACTGTCTTTGCTCTAGAGAGGGGTTTTTGAAGCAAATTTTGTACTGAGTCTTCCACAGACTCCCTTCAATTTAAAAAAAAAAAAAATCATACCGCCAGCTACAAAAATGCTCTCCAGCCAATCCACAGAGCTTCTTATGCAGTTTTCTTGTGCGCAACACCTCCTGATGCAGGATTTTCCAACTTTAAAAATGGAAATCAGAGAGAAGAACGGAAAAAGTCATGGAAAGAAGATAAAATGAGGGAAGGAGATGAAAATATCACTTTTGTCCTCTCAGTATGGTTAAAAAAAATCTCAAAAAAATTGAAGGCAAAGAAGTCACTCTCAAAAAGAAAAAAAAAACAACAACCTACAAAACTGTCCACAAGACGTTTTCTACAGGACTACCTGGCACTGCTTATAATTTCCTTGCACGTCTTTGTGGCACTGAAGGCCATTGACTCCTTGTTTGTGTAAGGGAGAAGTGATGGTTAATATATTTGAAGAAAGAAATTGATGAAAATAAGACAAAGATGTCTGAAGGAAAGAAGAACTGCACTTTCCTACTGCTGAACCGATTCTCCTTGGGGGGCAAGGCTCTGAACCCCATTACATTTTCCTTGGTTTTACAGGTAAAAGGTTTCCAGCACAGTAAAGCACTAATTATTTCAGGAGACCACTGATAAACAGGAGTTTGGAACAGGATGGAAATATGCCAACTTCCTAAGCCAGAGTGGATGGGGGAGATTTGTCCTACCCTGCAAGTGGCACAGCAAACCCTGGGCATTCAGAGCCCAGCATGCAGAACCACTCCAGCTTGGCTGAATCAGGCCCACAATAAGCAAGCAGGACCACAACATCTTCATAAAGTGGGATTTAAGTACAAACATCTGCCTTGCCATTTTTTAATTAAGGGAGTTTATAGCTAGGTATTCGTTTCCGTAATCCACGGCTCCAGCTACAGAATTGCCATGCATATTCTAATTTTGGCAGCTAGTTTATTTAACAGAGTTTGACATTGTTTGACATTTAGCTGAGTCACCTTGTTCCTGGGTAAAGCAACAAGGGCTGTTCAGCAGTTCAACAAGAAAGAGGCAGAGATTTGATATCAAAAGTAGAACATATATCACAGAAATTTTAAATTAAATACAGCTGAGGTCTATTCTGTTCTGGCAGCTTCTCTCTTTGGGACACTAAGTCAACCCAAATGTTTTCCAGATATAACTCTTCCCCTCAAGGACATGTGGCACTACCATCTCCCTCATGTCTGGAGGGTGGGAAGGGTAGGAAGTGTTGTAATGGGCATATGGGGTTTATCTCACCCTCTGCAAATATCACACACCCATATATCAGAACATCCATCACTAGCATCTGTACAAAAGCTGAGGAGCAGCCACCTGCAGTCAGCCAACATTTTTCTAGGTGAAAATAAAACAGATAGGCCAGTGACAGTCAGTACAGGAGGAAAAAATGCTACCTGCAGGCAGGATTTTCCTACAGCACCTCATGTGAAGCCATCTGCACTCCTGTAGCAGGACCTCAAAATATTTTCCAGTAAGAAAAGCAGACCAGCAGTATCCATTCTTATCACAAAGAGGTTCCATAAAGTGATTTGTCTATAAGTTTGTTGGTGGTACAGCTAAAAAGAGAGCCCACTCTTAGACTTCTCTCCTCATCCCAGATAGGAAATGGATGGCAACACCACCTTCCTCTGGCTACAGAGTCTGGATGCAGCACAGAACACTGCAGAGAGAAAACCCCGAGCTTGGGACTCGAGCCATAGACCTCTGGGACCCCCTAGCCATAGACCTTCCACAAGGTCTATGGAGGCTGCCAAGACACTGCCAGGCAGCTGTGCTGCCCTGCTGTGGCTCTGATGCTTGTGTTGTGTATTTGGGCTGCTGTTTTTTAAGTCCCTACTCCCCAATAACCTTGGAACTGTGCTCACCACACATCTGGAGGTGTGCTTTGTCTACAAATAGCATTAGGGACCATAGCATGCTCCTGGAGAGGACTAAGCCCTCCCATCCCAGCTTCTCTTCACAGAGAAGAGCTTAAAAGAAGAGCTGGGATCTCCTTTTTATAGCAACAGACAGAACAGACCTTTTAACGGGCTGAAAATACTCCATTTATCCTGGCAGGCAGTGCAGCAAGCCAAACTTTAAGCCAACAGCCAGAATCATGCAGTCAGACAAGAGGGAGCTGGCCAGAGCCTGCAATTCCACGAGCACATTGTGGTCTGGCTCATCTCCCCCATGCCATCCCTGCAGCCACTACTGGAAGAAGCTATGTAGAAGAGTGTGCTGTTACTCCGAGGACAGGATACCCATCATGTTCATGCCCCCTACAAAAGGTGTCAGAGGGACAGTGTCTCAGGTTAAAAAGATAAGTAAATATCTTTTTGGCCAGCATTGCAGAAATCCCTGTTTGCATTTAACCTTCCTTCAGTTTCCTTTCTATCGCAGGGCAGCTCCAGTTATTCATTCCTTATTGTACAGTAACAGTGTCTGCAGAGCCACAGCACGCAGAAATGACAAAGACTGACTCTGGTCCCCAGTGGTCTCCCAAATGGTGGCTGCCTGGTTGCGCCCCAAAGACACAGCCCCCCAGAAGTCATCAAATCCCTTTGTGTAACAGGGCACAAACCAACCTGAATCTGAACAGCTGATTCAAGATCCCCTGAGAGCCCTAAACACCATGCCAGCTATTTCAGGAGGAGGTGGAGGTCTGGTATCACAAGGCTGGGTGTATGAGGTCCCAGGGAAAAGGCATTTTTAAGAATGGTCACAAAAAGTACTAGAGACAGTAGCTGGGGGACTGCAGTCTCCAGCTGCTCTCAGCCACCTTATTTCGGGCTTTTCCCACAGCATTACCTGGTAGAAAAGGAATGATTCTTTGCTTGGGATCTTTCTGGCCTCCTTCAATAGGGAACTTGTCCAGAAGCTGCATCTGCAAAGAAAGCACAACAAACACCTTAGGGGGAAACATGGACCACCTGCATAGGGATCAGGGGATCTCTTGGTTTGTGTGGGGTTTAAGACAAAAGCAACTGCAGGGATTGCTTTGTCTTGCTGGAGGGGAGCCTGTACTTAAAAAGGTATGATACAGTTAACTCCAAGAAAGGGAGGGCAAATTTCTGGCAGCACAAAGGGGCTGGGACAGGGCCCAGGCAGACAGCTGAGCCTAGCCTTGCTGTCATTCTAAAATTAGGCTCTCAGTTTTTGCTACAAAACACATGCCTTGTCTCTAATACACAGTCTGCCTGTGCTGGTGGAGCAACAGGTTTTACCTGTCCATCTGACAGACCACCCTCCTGGTTAAAAATGCTGCTCAAGCATCCAGATTAAAGCATACCTAATAAAACACCTGCCCTGCTTTTATGGCAGACCCAAAAAAGAGCTCCTGTTCTCCCAGGGAGACAGAGATGGGGCTTTGGGGAATACCTTCCACTGCAGTCCCTACATGGAGGACAGCAGTCAAGGAGGCCTCAGAGAGCAAAGCATCCCAGAGAACACCAGCCCCACGAATGGCCTGAAAGCAGAGCTCATGGTGGGTGTGCTCTCAGCCCAGTACCCTTTAGTACATGGTTTCCTAGCCCAGGAAAGCTGCATGCTGATCTGACATTCCTAAAGGAGTCCTACGATATATCCTTGTAGGATAAGACCTGATGGATAAGTGCCACTGAGGCTGAAGACCAGCTGAAAGGCCTCAGACAGAAAGATGCACCTGCTCTAGTGACACCTTCATGGACTTGCCCCAAAAAAGACCAGCTCCAGCCCTGACAACTGCCAGAGCCTCTCATCTCTCCCATTCATCCTCTGCAACCTTTCACTCTCATTCAGCACATGGTGCTACCAAGACAGAGACCCAAATCTTCACATTCTGTTTCACTTCTCCCCATGTGTCCTATGCATGATGTCTCCATGATGCTCAATGTCCCCTCCCTACTCAGAAGCCCTGGCTCCCTCAGGCAGGGGGAACTCCAAAGCTCCTGCCACCCCCAGGGCTCCATTCCAACAGACCAAGAGAGACATCTTTAAACTCACAGTCCACAGCTCCTGTGATCTCTGAGGAAGGCAAGGAAGGAAAAGCAAGCAGTTGTGTTACTCGCCCCTGCAGAACCCCCATCTCCTCACCTCAGCTGGATCTACAGCTCAACAGAAATACGCAAAGTGGCAGCAAGAGCTGGGGAAGGGAGGGGATACTCATCAATCAGTATTTAATCTCATCAGTGCTACGTGTCCAACAGGGAGGCTGTGCAAGTTAACAGCGGTTTTGCTAGCTTGACATATTTTCTTTTAAAAATATTTTTTTGCTAACTTGGGGAAAAACCAGTCAGAATTATTTTTATTACTTTTTACTGGTTTTGTTTTAAGCACGCAGAATCCCTCTCGTCTTCTACCGCACACAACATCTCCAGCGTTTTCACCATATGGCACAGCAAACCAAAGATCAAGAGGAAACTCAAGAGTAGAAGGAACATCTGTGCAGGAGAAGAACTTAAAAGATCCCACATGTTTCCCCATCAGGGAGTCAGCCTGGTAAATAAATAGACCATAACTTTGTGGATTGTTAGCTAACTCACTTTTCTGCCTACAGAGACACGTTTTTTATTAAAAATGGGAAATTTTATTTTCTTGTAGGTAGGGCTCTGGATGTCTGAGGTCAGGCATGGGCAGGAGTTCCCTTCAAAGAAGAGGGGAAAAAAAAAGAGGGGGAGAGAATCCCCACCTACTCACTTGAAGTTTCGCTGTTGCTACAGTTTTAGCCAGGAAAGCAATTCTCACTTTACCATGTGGTGACTGATTGAAGCTGGAACTGATACAGTCAAATTCCCAGGGTTATTCTTGGAGTTAGATTAGCTTGGCTAATACAAGCCTTTTTAACCACATCAAGAGAGCCACAATGTGTATAACTTAGTGCTATTTATCTAAAGGGTGGATATCAGCAAAATAGATACAATAAACTGAAGCTGGAAGAGTTTGGCTAAGTTTTCCTAAGTTTTCCTAAACTACACTTTCCACCCCAGCTCTTGCCTCCACTGGGAAGGGCTGGATGGCAAGGAGCTGGGGGAGGCAGGGGCACTCTGGAAGCCATGGATCCTTCAGGATGTTAAAGTCAAATAAAGTGCAGCAGAAGCAGGGAGCCTTCCTCAGCACTTTCCTGCACCCAGTTCTGCCATTCAAAGCCAGTACAATTAGAGCTAAAGTCCTAGAAAAGCAGGATTCTGTATCCTCCCACCCACAGTAAAGGATGCAAAGTGGAAGATGAGGAAGAGATGTACATAGGAGAAAAAAACCATCAGTGGACCTGAATGAAACATCCCAAATCTTCCAAAGATGATGGGGTGTCCCGAGCCAATGCCAATGCCTAACATACTCACTCAGCCCAGCTCTGGTAAGAGGAGGCAAAGGGAGTAGCTGGGAATGAAGAAAGTTAAGGGCTGAACTACCAAAACTCCTTCTGGTAGGCACAGCCCTTTCCTCACATGATTAACAGACAAAGACTGATAAACAGATTTTCAGTTCTCTTAATTAGATGTCTGCAGAGCATCTGAAAGTTGAAAACTCTTTTGTCTGTGACAAATGTTTTCCCATTAAAGGAAGTTATTCTTGTTATAACTGCAAATACACATATGATTGATGAAAAAACCCTTCATCTAATGCCCCCAGTTACTCTGCTCAGACATGGGCAGTCTCCACATGTTCTTGCTCACATCTTTGATATGTGACAGTTAACTTAGGGACTAAGTTTGCTAAATCAGAAAGCAATTCTGTCACCTGGGAAAAAAATCATCCCATGATTGCATGGCATGAAGGCAAAGAAGGGAAGACTGGATGCAGAGTCCCAAAGAATTGAATTAGGGATGTAGTTGGCTTTGGGCAGACAGGAAAACACAGCTGGGCAGTGCATTTTGGCAAAACTGCAGGAGCTCAGTCCATCTGCTTACAATGAGGAGGAGCCTCCAATTGCATGACTGGTGTAGTGAGCAGAAAGAAACCTGTTACCATGTCCCTGTATCACAGGGTGGAGGATCCGTTTGGAAACAGGGAGGGTATATGGAAACCAGGAAGTGACATTTCCATCCATTCAGGCAGTCTGGAGTCAGGCTGAACAAACACATCCCACTCTCACTTCTGGCACAACAGATGCATGTCCACAAATAACTCACCACCAAAACTGCCTCTTCAGTCTTTGTCCCTCCAAAGTGTTCTGAGTTTACTGATATCTTTCCTATAGAAGTCCTGCACACTCCTGCCTTCTGTTCCACACACCTTCCTTCTTGCCTCTGCCAAAACTCCTTTAGAAGACCCGCTATAAAACCTTGTGGTCCAGATTACGGCCTTCTTGCAGCGGTCAGCAAATGACCATCAGTTAATCTCATAAAAAATCAAGGGAAATCATAAACTCATGTGAGTTGCTGCTCATTACAATGAGAGCAGACTCAAGAGCACTGGCCCACTCCACTCCTTTCTATTTGTACATAACCATGAAATCACTTGACTTACAAGAATGAAATAGGAAGATTTCAGAGCATCAACTCAACCACCTCCCCAGGCATCTTCCTTCTCATGTCTTCTGCTTCAAGGCCACCTTTACTTAAAATGCAAACATGTCATGGAGAAAGCCACTCCTGCACACAAGAATCATTTGGGTTTGCCATATAACAGCATCTCCGGTCATTTTGCATCAGCTCTGCTGTGAAGGTAAGATTCCAACCCTGTCTGCCTCGCAATGGTAGTACCTGGTTAAAAACTTAATAAAGAAAAGCAAGCACCCTTTGAGATGCTACAAGTAGCATCTCTGAGGATGCCAAGCCAAGTGGCTTCCTGGTAATTTACTTTTTACATTGTACCTATCTTGGTTACATTTTCATGAAGCAACATTTCTTTCTGCTGTGGACATAAGGACCTACAGCACCCAAGACTAAGAGGCAACTTCTCTTTTGAAGGAGAGGCTTTTATTCTGCTAAAAACCAACCAGTGCAGGGGACATAAACATATAAATTGTTCAATGGCTTGACTCTGCGGCATTTGCCAGCAGAAACTTTGTTCTTGGTTTGGTTTTGAGGTTTTGGAAGTTTGTGTCCAAATCCACACAAATTAAAATTAACCCACTGAGACAGTTACCTGACCTCCACCTATGCCTTATACCACAGACTACAGGTGGGTTCCCCCTGGGCTGTTGGTTCCTCCCCTTCCTTCCCTGCAGACTTTTAATTCCTCTGGTTGGAAGAATGAAGTTCTCTTAAAATGAGCAAATGAGGACACCCACATAACCTCTTAGGGCGGAAATCTTTCTGGTTCCTTTTCAAGTGGATAGAAGTTTGCCATGTGCATAGATAAAAATTAAAGCTCTGCAGGAGGTCAGCACTGCAGTCACAGGGAGATTTATTTATAACACAAAGATCCTGAGGATGACTTTCATGCAAGCCCCTTACTTTGGCAAGCAAAATGACATCCACTGCAGCAAAATTATAAAGGACTCTGACCTTCTACAGAGAGAGAGGAGGCCTCTCCCCCTTTCCAGGGTATAATTTAATTGTGTCCCAGAGAAAGAGAAGTTGAAAATCAAACCATGACCAAAAGCAGCAGAGTTTTTGCAAGATATCCCTAGAAACCCCAGTTTGCCACCTTACTCCTGGTCATTCAACTGCTCCCAAGACTACAGTTCTTCCTACACTGAATGCCAAGAGGCACATCAGCTTCCCTTTTTCCAAGTGCCCATCAGAAACAGCATTTTTCATTAAAAATGAGATAAGCTGACAATAACTTTCATTTAGACACTGATGGACTTGAAAGGTAAAGTATATGAGGAGAGTCAGGTATCAGGCACATCCCTTCTCACAAGGCTGATCTGATCTCAGAGTCCCAAGAAGGAAAGAAGAGCTACGGCCAACTGGGAGATGAGGAAGAGGAGAGAAGGCATCAGTGTGTGTATGGGCTTGTGTGTAAACTTCTAGAGAGTCTGCCAAAGAAACTGGAAGAAAAGCAAAGAAACTGCCAGGGATCTGAAACTGGTGACGATGGAACTCACACCTCAGCAAGAAGGGGTTAAGGGCATCTGCAAATCAGAAAAGACTGAAAGTGTCTAATGAAGATAACACAAGTTTAGATGAGGAGAGGTAAGATACCAGAATAGGAGCTATTAATTAAACCCCTGAGGAGCTGCAGTAATTTCCTTTCATTTTGAAGTTGGAAACCAGCTGTGCTGCTTGCTGACAGGATTGCTAGTTTCAGCATCATCAGCTATATTTTGAATTATAAACCATGTGATCTGCAAGAAAGGGAATGGCCAGGATGGGTTTGAATTCTGTCATCTGCCAGAGTTTTCCAGTGGATGAACCTCTGGTTCTGTCTGCACCTGCAAAATGTGAGACAGATCTCAGGTAGGTGGCATGAGATTTAATCAAGAGCCATCAAAGGCTCGGAGCCTTATGCTGCAGAGCAGGAGTCAGAGACTGAGTTCAGACGAACTACACTCATCAAAACGCAGCAAGACAGAAGCAAATGGAAGAAGTATTATTGGTGGTTTTCAGATACAATTATCCTCTCATTCGTGGGCTTGTCCATCTATAGCATATTCCAAATTCTGGTTAACCAGGGAATCCAAAGGGGTCTTTCACTTAAGGAAGATGGCTGGCCACCATTTCCAGAGAATGGATTTCATGCTGCTAGGTAACATATCAAAATTTAAATGACAGCAGGTGAAAACAAGCAAGAGAGTGGAGAACACAAGAGACCATCTCCACAGATTCACCTTCTACATACTGGTCTAGAGAAGATAATTTCTTCAGTTGTTTGGTTTTAGAATAGGTGTTCTGCTGAGGTTAATCAGCAGAGCATCCATGATGTAAGTGGAAGGACCTCATTCACTCCAGCTCAGGACCAGACCTGCTGAGATCAATGACAGAAGGAGATAAATGGGAGGGAATGAAACCTCTTCTGCTGGGGCAGATCCCTCCACAACATACAGCTGTTAGAGAACTTTCTGTAGATTTCTCTGAGCTTCTTTTTATTTCTCCTCTGCTTCACCCTCCCACAGGAACAACAAACCAGTTCTCACAGACACAAGACAGCAGGCGGCCTGCTTAACTCCCACCCCTTCAAAATTGGCCAGAATTTCATGTTATCCTGAGCATAACACCAGCTAGGAAAAGTTTGCAGAAGATCTTTTGGTGAGGATGTGGAACAGACTGAGCCCAGGGGAGCTCATCTGTTAGCCACTCACACACATAACTGACATCTTACACAGCAGAAGGAGGTGAAACTCCATCTCTTCCTAAAGCAGTAACAGGTTCCACAATGCAGCAGGAAAACTATATCAGGCAGCCAGTGACACTGGCTCCCTTGTGGTGTTACATGATGCCACAGCATGCAAGAGAAGTGCAATAATTCAATCCCTGAGAAGCAGCAGCAACTGCTTTCCTTTTATTTTGAAAGAAAAAAAAAATTACAGCAAAAAGTCATCTAGATAACCAGCTGACATGCCTGACAATTACAGCATTATATGATATGTTCTGAATTAAATATAGTGCAATGCGTGAGAAAGTCAAACAAAAGCAGGAAAATGCATATAAAATAAAGAGAACAGACATTTACAGCAGGGTGTAATCCTCAAAGGGAAAATGCCTTTCTCAGGTCAGAAAATGTCTACAAGAAGCCTTGGAAATCTTACAAACCTCTCAGTATCCAACTAAAAATGCCAGGGGAGGAGAAGGCAGGGAGCAGACTGGGGGTCTTTCCCCAATACGATCCATCAAAAGAGGGAATGCTGTTTCTCAGCTGAGACATTTGGGTTTTTTCATAAAGAAATGCAGCTTTCTCAAAAGGCTCCGCAGAACGAGCCCAGCATTTGTGGCTAACACAGCCTGGCAAAACATTCTGAGGTGCTGGTTTGGGATGACAGAGGCACTTGGTGCATCTCTGAAGAGCTTCTCAGAAAGCCCACACTGTCCTTTCACAGAGCAGCTATTGAAGTCTCCTGCCAGAAGCATTTTCTTTCCCCACTGCTAAATTAAACTGGCCTCATCCAACTTAACCACACTGGAAGATGCTTGGACAAAGGCTGCTTCATACTTTTCCATCTATCCATGGTGATTATACATCCCCTGTTACTCTGGTATCTACAGAGGATTTGTCCCAACAGCATCCCTGGGAAGTAAGGCCATACCACAATGCCTGTTTTAGAGAGATGAATGCTGCAGTTACGTGGCACCATAGGGCCATGCAGAGATGTCAGAGCCATGCTGATGCCATACCTCATCAGGTCAATTAGCTTCTGCAGAAGGCTCATAATTTCCTGATGGGGTACAAGCAATTTTCCAGGTTTTTTTCCAGAGCTGGCACATCCAGAGCCAGCCCATGTGCTCAGGCTGCCCAACCTAGGTGTGTTCCAAAAGGTTCACTACAGGTCACAGTAAAAATCCTGTCTGGAAGAAGAGCTAACTCCAAAATAAGAGCATCTTTCCTTACATCCTGCAATTTTTTATCCTAACAAAACCCACAGGCTTTAAGTGTTCTTTCAGACTGCACATAAGCAGCAAGAGACCAGTGTGTCCCAGTGAGAGACACTGCAGTGATAGTGCCCTTGGACACTCAGCTCTGGCCTTCAGACAGCAGAACTGCATCTGACAGCACAGTCAGAGCAGAGGTTCCAGTTTCAAACACAATGGCAAGTCTTAAGAGCTTCACTGAAAGGGAGCACAGTACCAAGGTCACTTCCATTAATCACTGCTTCCTACATCACTTGGGCATTTTAAAAAGTATTTATTCTCCATCCTTCTTTAAATTTCAACCCTTTCAAGCCAATGATTGAAATACAGTGCAGCCCCACTAAGACTTTAGGGTTTAGCAGTTCACTATTTTTACCAAGTCACTCTAAAGGCTTCACAATGCGAAAACTGAGAGTGCCTGCCCTAAATTCATGCAAGTAGGAGCAGCTCAACTCAGCTTAGCCCAGCACAAAGGCTGGATGCATTGGTGGGAGGCCGCAGGGCTTCAAAAAACCCTCTGGTCCTTAAAAAAAAACCACCCTGGCATCAAACACTGCACTGCAGCTGCAAGCAGGATGCTTGAGGAGGCATCCCAAAAGCAGCACAAGGGCCATTAGCAGACTGCTGGTATTAATTGCATCCTTACTGTTAGCAAAAACACACACCAAATATTGTCAGCATAATTTACAGGCTGTTTTGGTTTTACCACTGTTTTGTTCAGTGCTGTCAGATCATCCAGGGAACCAAACTCCTGCTCTGCTCTGTAACATGACAGATTTAGGATGGCATCTTGTGAGAAGGGGGGCTGCCCCTTCATTAATGGGTCCCCTTGTTTGCCAGAGTGACTCCTCCTGGGTTCAGGCACTCCCCAAAAGGGATGTCAAGAGCTGGAGAATCACATCAGTCATGCAATGCCCTTTTCTACCCTTCCTTACTCCTCTTTCATGAGGAGGCAACAGTGGATTTTCATGTGTGTTTTTGGCAGGGCCTACCCAGACAGCCAGACCCCACCTTTGCAAACTGATTTTGTTTGAACTGGTGCAAAGTCTGGCAGGGAAACTCTCTGAAATCAAATTTATACATTGGATGGTCATTGAACTTGCACCCACAGAATCCATCCTCAGAGAGTCTTCTAAGTTGCTCACACAGTGTTGACCATAGTTTTAACTAAATCCTGTTAAAAACACACCCTCATTTAAATTTGTAGAGTTTTATGAATCTGCAAGAGTTCTTCCCTGCTCACTGCTAAGAGAGAGATGAGACTTTAGCTTCAAATGTATGAAACTTAATCCCTCTGTTTTCATAATCTACATCTTCTCTACAGCCTGTTAGCTTTGCTTGATATATTGTCCCCTGGAAACCATGAGTAACTTCAATATTGAAAACAGAAACAATAGCTCCGGACACAATGGCACATTTTACTTCACAAACTCCATCTGAAATGGTATCTACTCATCTCTGTAGGACACTTCTCATAGCTCTGGGGAGAGCATCTGCCAGAGGAGAGCGACCGCCCAGCGCAGTACAATGAGGAAACTGTGCCAAGCACAACATAACCACAGGTTTTAACTCCATGCTGGGAGGAGACTCCTTTGTCTTCTTTTCTTCCTCCCTCCCTACCTCCAAACCCAAGATGTTTTGCCTGCGTATTTGGTTCCAAACATGTGTATCTTGTCTTTGAGAGGATTTAGAAAGGAGTACAGACAACAAATCCCACCCCTTGAGTGGGCAGAGAGAGCTGCACACATGTAACAGATACCTTGCTGTAGGCCTCCAGGAAGGTAATAAGCAGCCAGCAGGACAGGGGGTTTCCAGCTTTACACCCCAGCCCCAGCACTGGCCCTTCAGCTCAGGGACTGCCCAGCCTTGGGTGCCATGCTGGCATCTCCCCAGGATGCTCATGAGGCACAAAGGGACAGGAGAGGTGGTCAGTGCCTGGGAAGGGCAGATTCCAAATGCGTTGGCTGTCCAGTTGGGCTTGCAGTGCAGGGAGGAAAGGATTTACACACTAGAACACAATGTGAGAACAAACCTAGGTTTGCAAGAATCTGTCTTTACTGGTTCCTACTGTAACGGCATGTCAGAGATTGGTTTCTCTCTGTAGATTTATTTCTGGACAGGAAGGACAAAGTTCATGAGTATCAGAAATCTGTTTTAAAGAGCCCTCCTAACACTAGCACAACCACACAACACAGGCACCTGAGCTGCACAGTCAGACCCACACCAGCTCCTTCTGATCCCTGCCGCAACATGCAGCATGGACAACTTTCTCTCTTTAAAAGCAAAAGGGGAATTTGGGTAACATCTGAGTTCATAAAGTCCATGCCCAGCAGGAGAATCCCAGGGGACCAGGGACCAGAGCTGTCCCAAAGGACAAGGCACCCTAAGAAGGGAGACTAGGACTGAAATCTTATTTTTGTAAGTACAAGTCTGCCTGAAGACTTTCATTAATTTAATTGAGAACGAAAGCAAACCCTGGGAAAGTAGACGGGCTTGGACGGTGTCCACGGTGGCTGCGTGTGCTGCTCAGAGCTGGGTGGGCACTCCAAGTGTTTACAGGGCCTCTGTGTTACGCTCTGCATGCTCCAGCCCTGCTCCGGGATTTTCATTCAGATAACAGTCATCCATCTCTGCATGCATTCCTCGTGGACCAGATGCTATTCTGTGTATCATACCAACTAATCACATGTAATATTTGGCAGAGTATGAAAAGCATCGATGGCGGTCTTTGACAATGGTAGGGGTTATTTTAGTCTTTTTTTATCTCAGTAGCTTTTAAGTGGCACAGGCACATTGTCAAGAAATACTGTCAGGGCTGTGACTTTTCCAAACTTGCAGATGAGAAAACTGCTACAAGTTGTAAGAGAGAAAGAACATGCGGAGGCAGATGATTGCATCCAGGAGGAGAGGGACTCCTTCCAGCTCTGTCCTTCCACAGGAGGTTTCCTGCCTATATCCCTGACTGGTGGCATTTGCAAAATCTGATGGTGAAACCATGGTCAGTAGTACCAGGTGCAAGAGGTACCCAGCACGTTGTTACCCACCACAGGCAGCACAGGGCTGCCTTGAAAGTCAGAGCTGCCGCGCCCATCCCTGCCAGGGCAGCAGCAGAGTTTTAAGCCAAGGGTGGCCACAGGGCCATGTGGGCTGAGCACCAGCACCCATGGATTCATAGGCAGTTGTCAGTGAGCATTTATGCCTGGTCTCCTCTGGCAGATACTCTTCCAGTAACACAAGGAGCAGTGCAGCACCAGGAACAGCTTGTACTCAACTAGGCATGTGCTCAGGCATAAAACAAAACCACAAGTGCTCTCCAGCCTGCCTGGCCACACATGCAAACCGTGGTGGCCAGCTGAAGGGTACACACTGGGTGAGCACTGATGCAAGGTATGCTTGGGCGATTCAAGGAAAGGGTGCTGGGGAAAGCAAACCACAGGAAGTTGTAGCCACAACTCATCACATCCAGCAGCTCCTTCCCAAATATTTCTGAGGGGAAGAAGGTGAGCTACAAACTACTTTGATGGGCAGGCTGATGTCCGTCCAGGACATCCAGCAGTGATGATGCAGATTTCTATGCCTTTCAACATCTTCTGACCAGCTTTAGAAGCTGGATGGGGCAGACAGGCAGGGCAAACAAGCATGACAGTTGTTTGTGCCCTGCTGGGCACTGTGCAGGCATCCAGGGCTATTTCTCATCCTCCCTATGGATTTGCACTTGTCTATTCTCTCCTCCTCTCCATCACAAAAAGCCACAATAAAGGAACATCAGAAAGATGTTCAGATTGTGGAAACATCCTCAAAAATGAGTTGAAAAGTCCAAGCCTAGCCAGCAAGCTGCAGGTACCATACAGCTCTCTTCTGCCCTAGCCCCTGGCTCAGGTAGGAAATTAACATTTCACAGACTCCTCCTGAAATTACATGATGATATTTTGTCACAGAAAGTATCCAGGAAGACACTAACTTGCATCAAAGAGATTCAAGCCATATCCAGGCCCTGTAATTCCCTTACGAGCAGCAGTCAAGCTGTCTGATGGCCCTGCCCTATGAGACCTGGCTGCTGGTTTTGAAAGCCCACATGATCCTTGTGTCCTCCATAGGGTTATCTATTTTTAGCACCTCAGCATTATGGCTGTAAGAAATCAGGTCTAGGGAACTGCCATCTGCAGAACCCAGCAATAAAAATCCAATTAAATAAATAAAAGAAAAAGATACCAAGAAAGAAGTGAAATGAGGAGGAGGTGGGAAGAGGAATGACACATCAACTGCTTTCTACCAGGCACAAGCAACTTCAAAACTTGAGTTCCACGTATGCACCCGCCTAAGAAAAATATCAGAGCACAGAATGGCCCATTTTCCATCAGAAAGCAAGACACCAGCCTCACCAAAGCACAGCTACTGCCGACCTGCCTTTGTCATCAAACATGGGCAGAAAAGACATGGGAGGGCAGCAGCTACACTCCCATGGCCAGCACAGAGAACGCTCTTTGACAACAACCCAGATGCAAAGTTATCTTGATTAATTAGGGCTTCCTTTGGCTGTAGTAACTGACCAAATAAATTACCCTACCAGACACACATGCACACAAATAACTATTTTGCTGAGCCAGGTGCAGACAATTGTTTCTAGCCCTTCATCTGGGACTGGTGCACGTCTCTGCATGAGGTCAGGTGCCAGAGAACATTGTGCTGGCCAAGAACAAAGAAAAACCTGAGAGTGGCTGAGGAACAACAGAAACAAAACTCAGAAGAAATTTTTTCCACCCTAACAGGTGCAGAGATGTGATTAAATGTGCCTCAAAACTCAGTCTTTCAACACGGCCTGAGCCTCACACTGCAGATTCAATATGGTCAAGGAGGCTTTGAAATCCCACCCCTGCTTTGAACCCTGCAGATCAGTATCAGCCTGGAGAAGGATTTGAAGCCGGAGGAAGATGCTCACGTTTCGAAAGCAAGTGCCAGCAGGGGAAGGGGAGGCAAAGGGGCTGTTCTGCATTACAAGAGAAACTGCAAGAGCCGCTTGGGCAGGTGATCCCCTTGCCTGAATGTGGGACTGAACAGCATTAAACACTGCAAGTGCAATACAGACTTGAAAACAAAAACAGATTTCCCTTCCTAACCATACTGAGACATGCAACAAGGTAAACTGCAAGACAGTTTCACTTGCCTTTCTGTTAAAACTGAGCAAAGGAATAGCATTCAAACACCAATTCTGCTGACAGATGGGCTGACACTGTAATAGTATCTCATCTACTTAAAAGCATCTCTCAAATGTCAGAGGTAGAAAAAGAACTCCAGACTTCATATCCTGACTCTGAATGAGTCCCTCGAGGTATTGCTTCCATATTTGATCCATGCAGAAAGAACCTATTTCTATCATCAAACAGGAACACAGAGAAAGAAGGAAAAACTGAGAGGAGGAAGAGATACTGCTGGAGAGTTATGGGGTTGATTCTAAGTATAATGCTGACTTGCAGGAGTCTGACAGTTCTGGAACACGTGCAGGTGCCCTGTATGCCTGCAAGCAGATTAAAAAAAAAAAAAAAATCAATGTAACTACTCCAAAAGGAAAGAGAGAGAACCAATTTCTGCAAAGTCAATGATTTCTAGGATGCAGAGGCCACTTTTCCATGCCTTGGCGCTCATGTAAAGGTGAGGGTTTCTTTCATGATGCCACTGAATTTTCAGGCACAACTGAATTCCTTTCCCAAGAAAACCTCTCTTTACACTTGCCTCCCCAGCTGGGAAGTCTCCAGAAGCCATTATGGTGCCCCACTGATAGCAGTGAGCATACAATGATTATGTAGTTAACGAGAACCTACAAACTGTAGGTATGTATGGATTTGCACTTGTCTATACAATCATTATGTAGTTAACAAGAACCTACAAACTGTCTTATTCTTTACGGAGAGGGTGGTCAAACACTGGAACTGGCTACCTAGAGGAGTGGTGGATGCCCTAAGCATCTCAAGAGTTAAGAGGCATTTAGACAATGCCCTTAACTTGGTTTAATTTTTGTCAGCCCAGAAGTGCCCAGGTAGCTGGACTACATGGTCATTTTATGTTCCTTCAAACTGGAATATTCTGTTCTAATAATGAAGGCCTGTAGCATGGACATACAGGAAGAATTACTCTATTTCAAGATTATAACTATCTCAGAAGACGAGAATTTTCTGTGAACTTTTACTGTCCTTGGAGCAGCACCCAATACCCAGGATTTAAATTTAAATTTGAATTTAAAACTCCACATGAGAACAAAATGATCAGTCTGAGTTCTCAGCATGACCACAGTCACCATTGCATCTGGATACCTGACAGCCACATGTTAACTTATCCTCTCAAATCCATGGGAAATGAACTCTTTCAGAACACGGAATCCAAAGGACAAATCTCTAAAACCCAACTCTCCTGCTTTAGTCAGGGCAGGGGAAAAGGACAGTATCCTCTCTTGCAGGTCTTACGGTCCTTTCACCGCCTGAAGAAACTCAGACAAAAGGCCAATATATATTTTGTGTCCTTAGACCAAGAACTACAGTTTGCAGCAGTAGAACTATGAGAGATCATTGTTAAACTTGCCACCCCCACAGAGAAAAAGCGCTCCAGTGCTGGTGGGCTGGAGCACAGGGAAGCTGTGACTGTGATCTTCCCTGCACAGAGCTGTAGCTGCTGATCTCCCAAAGGCAGGACACAGCCGCTGTCAGCAAAAGTGCTTCAGTCTTGAAGTTTGCCTTCCCAGTTGTCCCCATCTCCCTTCCTCACATTTGTAAAATACTGCTGGCAATGTAACACACTGATTTCAACAGAGAGCTCCCAGGCTTAACTGATCACAGTGAACAAAGGCATTATATCTTTCAACTTATCTTGCAGCTTCTCGTGCCTTTTCTAGCCCCTAACACCAGACAGACATAGCTCTGCTCAGAGTTATGTATTTATTTGTACTGAAATACAAATAAATGAGCAGGCCACTATGAGGGAAGGAAAGAGTTAGATTTCCATTCTGAATATTGATTTATTTGAGAGCCTGATGAATTTGAAATCAATTTTTAAAAATATATTTAAAGGGTTCTCTTTTATAGAGGGACTTTGTAATGATGTGGAAAATTCACAGCTCCCAACATCGAGCCATGGGTGGAGGGAGTCTGAAGTATGAATTAAAAATAATGTGGTTGTTAGCAGAAATTAGCGGCACCAATTTAAATCCACACTCCCCTCCCTCCTCAAATAATCACCCTGTGAACAGAGGGGGTTTATGGAGCCCTCTGGAAAATGTTCCTCATGGCCTCCATTCCGGACCCAAAATAAAGTACGTTACATCGCAGCAAATACCTCACTGGGGTGCTGCTCTCTCTTCCCCCCAACCCACACCTCCCATTTGTTGCTAATTAAATGAAACAGCAGGTGCTTAGACCACAAGCGCAGCAGGGCTGGAACGAGTGCAGTGATTAAACCCCCTGGAATGTCTTCTTGGAGAGCTGCATCTTTCCAGGGACTGGACTCTTGGAGGAAAGATGAGATTAGAGGCGAGGGCTGGGTCAGCCTTTGGCTGTGAGCTCCAGGACCAGAGGGTGCTTTCGAGGGACGACAGATCACTAGAAACATCAGGTCTCTGAGCGAGGTGCTGGTGTCTCTGTTTTGCCAAGCCACCTTCCCAGCATCCCTGCTACAGGGTGCACACAACAGAGCGTGCTCTGCCTCTGCGCTGGAGACATCTCCTTCCTCACCCAGCTGAGAACCACCATAACAAGGCAGAGCAGCCTGCCCCATACCAAGGCATGTCTGGGCACCTCAAATCTTCAAGCAAATATTAGCAATGCAGTCCCTGAGGCAGGAAGCCATCCCAGCCTAGCCCTGGGTGAGGCTAGGGAATGGATACATCACAAGCCAGAGTGTCAGAGCTGGCCAGGAGAGCTATGGGTTGTGTCTGAACACATGACACACCGGGTCATGCTAATGAGATGATCCTAGTTGCCACCCAGAGCAAAAGCCTGCAAACCCAGAGAACAATTTTGTAAGAGTAACTCACTCTTTGGGATGTGTCCTTACCCCATGACTCCTGGCACATCCATTTACCTGCTGCCTCTGTGCTGCAATCTCACCCACAAGGTACTCTGGGGACACAGCAAGGACTGAATCCCCCCTAGTTCCTTCACATGAAAAAGAATTATCCTTGCTGCCACCAATGCCATCACCAGGTTTCACCTCCTGAGACCAGAAATGAAGCTAAACAAAAGGCAATTGCTCTTCTGCTATTGACAGGGCAGACACAATGCTGGTAAGAAATGGACAGGTGTGGATCAAGGGGCATTTGGGGGCAGCCAGAGCTGAGCAGCCGATCAAACCAGCTCTTCCGGCATCCTGCTCTGGGGCCTCCTTGTTTTGCCCCAGTGAAGTCTTTGCCATGCTCACCGTGCACCCCATCAACAGCCACATCTCCCTCCCATCCCAGCATGGCAGTCTCACCCAGGTGACTTCCCATGGAGACAAGACAGGGTAACGGTAATCACCCAAAGTCCACCAGTGCATCCTAACTCAGGGGACCCTAAACCAGTTACCAGCTGGGATAACATGGTACAAGCTTAGAAATAAGTTCCACATCCCTTCTACAAATTCCATGTCCAACCACAAGACTCCATGGGACCAGGACATAATCCCAAGAACGAAAAGCACTTATTTATATTTCTGCTGAGCACTTCACTTCTGTTTGGTCACTCTGCTGATGTTTCACTTCTTCACCAAACCCTGTCAGTAATGGCTGGGGGCTCAGGAGGAGGAGAGGGAACATGGTCATTATGGTCTGGCTTAGCTAGTGTAATACAGCTAACATTTGGCTCTGTTAAAGACACTCCAAGCCAAAGACTTCAAAGCATTTTACAAACATTAATGAATAAACTTTCTCCAGGAGGGCTGATTATAGCCCCCATTTTATGGGTGGATATTTCCAGATAACCTTCCTGCCGCACCAGAAGTTCCCCCCTCCTTCTTCCACACCACAGACTCCAAGCTCCCAATTACACAAAAAACATTTCCACATTAAGGCAATGAAATATATTTTGCCCTAAGAGTGGAACAGGATTCAGCATGAGGTTTCCTAACAACAACAGGCAGGAACTGACAGTCCTAGTGCTCCTGCAGCTCACAGCACACCCCTGCTCAGCTGTATAATCCAGGGCTCTCCCACACCCAGAACCAACCTGAAACTTTGTAGGACTCCTGTCTACCTTGGAAGCACCTTTTGCAAACTTTTCCCTTTACATAAGGGTAGCTAGGGACCACCTTCATGGAAGACATCACTTGCTCCATCTACCTTATTCCCAGAATCCAATGGCAAATGAATCTCTACCACCTCCTGAAGCACCAAAAGCTAAATCCTACCCCTATGTGCAAGCAACCAGCACCCTCTAACCCTCAGCATGGTAACACAACGAGCATTGCACAAGGCAACAGAGGTTTTTGCAAAGCTGCACCAAGAGTTACCAACACACCAAAAAACTACCAGACAACCTGGACTTGTTACAAGGATGCAGGTGTTCGTCATGTGGCATCCCACAACGTACTTTCTTCACCAGGAAGACACATGCCAGTTTTGTTCAAGCAGCAGCACATCACTATAGCAACCAGGAAAAGCCTGGACTTGGATATCAAACATTCCCAGACGACAGAGAGGCCACAACATTCCAGCTTACTGGGCTGTCAAAAGCCAGAGATTACCCAGATAAAAGGAAAAGTCTGTGAAATAATTTTTTGGTCCAGGTGGATAAGGTGTACTCCCTTCTAAAATAAAACGTTGATCATTAAACTCAACCTAGCCCTTTGAAATAAATTTTTCTCTATTATCATTTTACTTAGTCCTTTCCTGGTTTGGTTTCTATTTTTTTCCTATTTGGCATTTCCCCCTCTCTTTCACAGTGTTTTCCTGGTTTGTCCTTCACCTCTCTCAAAACACCTGGCTGAAGGGAGCAGCTCAGCAAGTCTCACTGGTTTTCTTAACACAGCCTTTAAAAAACAAATGCATCGAGACCCAGACACATGGCTCTGATGTTACCTCTGTTTGCAAAAGCACCACTAAATCGATTAGGATCTGCCCTTGACTGACCTGGTGAATCAGAGGCACCCCTGCATCGACATTGACGCCTCAAGAATGGCTTCAATAGAGAGCTCTGCTTGTATTGCAGAATTGCAGAAGTTATCTTAAACACACTGTGATGCTTTTCTGAGTCTCTGCTTAGTCCTTTGTGAGCTCCTTCACAGCTCCTGCCATCAAGAACTTGTCAACAACTTGCTGAATTGGAAACCTCTTCACTGGACTGCAACTCCCTGCTCTGCTGCTTTTGCACTCTCAGAAGGTACCGCATGGGATAGCTTAAAAAACCTTTAGTTATGCTCACTTGTGTAGGTTAATGATCAATGGCAGGTGTGGACTCAGCAGGCTGCCAGCCAGGCCAGTGCCAAAGGATCTGATGTGCTGTAAGAATTCAAGCCCTTCCTTTCCTGCACAGATCTTGACAGACCAGAACTCTCCTTTTAAATGGTGACGCACAAGGTGGAGAGCAAAGCCCTGAGCTTGGCTGAATGCTGTTCAAACAGGGCACCCAGGAAGGAGTGTGCACAAAGCTGGGCTTCCCCCAGAGCATCACTATTGCTGCTTTTTGCGTGATTTCACCGTGTGTCTGCTCAGCTCTGTGGGTTTCACTGTCCTGACCTCTCCACTTCAATGCTTCCGCTGAAGGGAGGGAAGTGGAAATTGCAAAAGGCAGTTCTGCAGTGTGAATACTTGCATTTGCACGAGACATGGAACTGCTCTGGTTGCAGAAAAGGAGAACCATGCTGTGACTTGAGGCAAGCAGGAAGGGAACCGGGGGCAAATGAAGTCCCGACTTCATGCTCCATACATTGATGATGGAAAGATCAGTCATTCAGATGCTATGGGGAAGAAGCAAATAGCACCCAGGGCTCATAAATCAGGTTGGGTAAACCTGATCAGGAGCCTTCCCTATGGCAGGCAGGACTGTACACAGTCCACAGTGGAAGAGATGCCAGTTGATGCTTTTCTGTGTCCTGTAAGCAAACCATGGTGTGACAGGACCAAGAGCTACTGCTACTTCCAGATAGGGCCTTCCCACATCTGAGCCTTTCTGAGCAGAAAGCCGGGGGGGGGGGGGATGGTGAGGTGACATGGAAAAGAGCCCTGACAGAGCCCTGCATAAACCTTCCATTACGGCTGGGCAATTTTCTATTTGCACTTAAATGCAATAATGTAAATAAACTCCCCGTAACCCTTCCAGGGCTATTTAGGACGTTTGCGAAAACAACCAGCTCCTCTCATCGTGAGCCAAGGGATGCGAACACAACAGGCACTTCTCATCTTGGTCTCCACACACTTAATGAAAGTGAAGGATTGTATTCCCTGCACAAAAGAGGAATTGTGTTTCAGGGCTGGGGGTGTGAACTCCATGCAATTTTCCGGCAGTATAAATAATTGAAAGCTGAGTACCATTAAGGCAGAGCGACAACGTAGTGGAAGGGGTGGAATTGTCATGCCCGAACTTTCGGGGCTTGGGTGCTTCAGGGAAAAAATTAGCCATGGAAAAATCCCACTAAGGATTTTCATTTTCACACAGATATTTCAGAAAAAAACAAAAAAGGCTGATCTTGATCTCTGGTAAGAGGAAATATGTTAATAAAGTGGCACTTGGAGAATTTTCTGCCTGGGTGAGGCCAGCAGCCCCAGAGCTGTAGCTTTTGCTGGGGCTGGTCACACAGCCAAACCACTCTCCTGTGTTTTATTGTTCCAGCAAACAAAACCTGGAACAAGGGTAACAAACAAGTAGGCTGCTCCCAAGGCTGAGCTTTAAGCCCTGCTGTGGAGATCTATGAGGAGAGCTTCCAACACCGAAATAATGGAGATGGAGGAGGGATAACACAGGAGGTACACACTGAGCCTTTACACATCCTAATAAAGAAAGGCTTTCAGCCCAGTTTTTATCATGATTCTGCATAATCCCTTGTATGAGGTACTGTCCTGGCACAAAACCAGCACGACTGGGCCCCATCCGAAAGCTTTCCACTATGGTTCAGAATTTTTGGCAATTTCTGGCATGAAATGCCTAAAATGGAAATTTTACATTTCCATTAGCATCACAACCTTGCAGGGACTCGTGCTCCTGATACACGGGATTTTTAACACGTAAAGCAACCAACAGCCATGAAAATAGGTCTGAGTCCTTCACAGCTGATATAAGTCAATTCAGTTCATTAGGAAGAACTTGTTGCTTTTCCTCTCTGTGGCTGTATCCAGGAGAGCCCTTCCCACAGCACAGGTCCTTCAACATCTTCACAGCCTCCACGCCAGCGATAAGTGGGGGATGTAGGTACTGATGGTATGAACAACTTACACAAACCAAAACTCTTGAAAGCAAGCGAGGACTTCCAGAAAATAACACTTTTGACCAATTTCACTGTTTTCTGTGCCTGCTAGAGGCAGACCATGTACAGTTAAAAGACACAGCTGAGAAGTCAATAACCTCTTTGTGATGCTCCCAATATTTCTTAAAGAAACCCAAATAAACAAAACTCATTTGCCTAACTACATATAGAGCCCAAACCTCTGAGACAGAGTGGCAGGGGTATCACCTCTGTTCTTGCCTTGCTGCTGTCACACTCTGAGGAGTTGGCTAAGCCACTACCTCACTTTCTAAGTTCACCCATGTCTTGGCCAGAAAGGTGGATTGATGCTGAGTAGCAAATACTTCCCTGCAGGAAATTCCCATGCTGCAGATGAGGGGCAATATTCAATTGTCAGCTTTATGCTCCAACAGAACCCAAGTGAAGAAATACAAAAGGGAGGGTTCCCATAGGCTGGGTCACCTTCTCAGCTGCAGGTTCTTTTCCATGGTCATTCAATGTACCTCTACTGTAGGTTGGCAGGCACTTTGCCATTTCCTCATCATGGCCCTCATCTTTGTCTGACGTGTAAAGTCTCTTTAAAAACAAATACTGGAAGCTGAACAGATTGTTTTGCCAAGCAAACATTTAAATAATGATGGAAATTAGAATTATAAACAACTCCATTTATTCATTGAACACAAAGATACTGCCCCAAGCCACTTGGTATCCTAAGGCACTGAGGGCTAGAAGAACAAATGGTATTTAGATAGATTTAAGTCAGTGGAGACGACCATTCTCAGCTCAATACTCATGTTAGCTAATAATTTTTTCCCAGGGGCATCTCAATTCCCCTGGGAAGGTCTGTTACAAGCTTGCTGCTGGGCTATTTTTCTGGGAGCAGGCATTGAGTGGTCTCTCCTACTGAAAGCCAAGTCTTGGAAGCGTGGCTGCACCAGGAGCTCCAGCACAGCTGCTAAAACACAGGAGGCACAGTCAGCCCTCACAGACGGTGCAGGACTCCTCCTGGAAATCTGGTTTTCTGCATCCCCTGCAAACCTTGCACTGCAAGTCTCTCCATGCACTGTCTGGGATAACAGCAGCAAACAACTGGCCTGTGTTTACTCAGAAGAAAGGATGTGCCATTTCTCCCCAAGGAGACAGCATTGACCTTTGGGAACAGACGTGTTGACAGACCCATGTTCAGATTCCCTCTGAATTTTCTCAGTCCTGTTTCAGTTTCAATAATGCTCTTAAGGAAGCTGTTTATAAATGAAGTCCTACAGCTGTTGCAGAAACTCCATCCCCACATTTCCAAGATTATCAGGGATGTCCCTGAACCAAGCAATGGGTCTGAACATGATGGGTCAGATATGGAGCCAGGCCCCTGGTCTGGAGAAGGATTTCACAGCAGCTCTCAACATCTACAGCAGGGCCAGGATGCCAAGGCCCAGCACCCCACACCAAGAGAACAGGAACAGACAATCCCTTGATCCTTGCAACCCAGATCATGCTGGCCAAGGCCAACACAGCCTAGAAGCAGAGGGAGGCACATGCAGAGCCCAGCAGGAGAAACGCCAATTTCACTGTGCACTTGCACCACAGCCTGATGCAGCAACATCTGCCATGCTGTTCTACCCCTGCCCCATTCAACTCCACCTTCTCCTCCAGCTTTCCTGCCCGTTTCCATAGGCACCCTCAGGTGCACACATGCAGCCCAACAGAAACACTCACTGAGCTTGTCAGAGGCTGGGAATCCTTACAACACAAACCTCCCACGCTGCGAGAGGGGCAAGCTGCATCTCATGTGGAGCCACAGCAGCAGCCCTGCTCCCTTCCCTTCCCTTCCCTTCCCTTCCCTTCCCTTCCCTTCCCTTCCCTTCCCTTCCCTTCCCTTCCCTTCCCTTCCCTTCCCTTCCCTTCCCTTCCCTTCCCTTCCCTTCCCTTCCCTTCCCTTCCCTTCCCTTCCCTTCCCTTCCCTTCCCTTCCCTTCCCTTCCCTTCCCTTCCCTTCCCTTCCCTTCCCTTCCCTTCCCTTCCGTTCCCTTCCCTTCCCTTCCCTTCCCTTCCCTTCCCTTCCCTTCCCACAGTGCCAGCCAGGAGCTCCACATAGTGTGGTACCTACAGAAGAGAGGGTCACCCACTGCAGAGTGACCCAGCTGCTCTGGATGGCTGGGAAAACCAGTGAGTGACTGCTCATCCTGCTAAAGAGGCCTGGTGGGTTGAGGGTTAGAGTTAGCATTTTCAAACACAGGCGAACATTTTGCCCCATTGCATTTATACCTACACTCTTCACCACTGCTAAACTTAGTACATGCTTGAACTTGTCCAATCACAGTTCCTGCAGAGCTAAAAGCACGAACAACATGAAATATCAGAGGCCCTACAAAAGCAATCATTACTGAGTTAGGCTGCACTGGATCACCAGAATTAGGACCACCACTTGGGCAATTAATCCAGACTAACTACTGGAGTGAATACACAAATTCCATCAGAATCACAGAATTCCCTCTCTGCTCTGCCCCAGAAACCCTGGATGCCAAAGCCACCAGGTCCTGTTTCAAATCATAGTGACCCAGTGAAATCCAGGGTACTCAGGCACGTGGCACAGTTACAACCAAACTGGGAATGAGAGTGGACATTACCCTATTTGACACAGCTTGGGGTAATGGAGAAAGGGATGTTGTTACAGAATAGTGTAAAAGGAGAAGGATCAATATCAGCAGCGTTCACATGAACTCCTGTCTGAGTAAGAAAAGCAGAGATACAGACTGCAATTACATTTTTATACCACCATTTTTGTTTCATGTCATCTTCAATGCCCCGTTGCTCCACTACAGCACTATAAACAATCAGGATGACCCTAGCAGTAACAAATTAAGCTCTTAATGTTTTATCATCAGGATGAAAACAACTTCCATGCCTTTCCTCTTCCTAACAAAATTCTTGATAGTCTTTACATTTTTTATGTTCTAATTGGCTGCTAGTGGGTTCCTCTTTCTGTGCCACTTTGAAGAAAACCTGCTTAGATCAGCAAACCACATTGGGCAGATAATATTTTGCTGACACACAGAGCCAGTGCTTGAACAGAGCCATTGTTTATTTGCCTTTTCAATATTGTGACATTTCAGGCATCTCCTTGCAGCCAAACCGCCTGTGTGTGTCATTGTGTGGAGAGACTGAGATCTGCCTACCTCACATTCCTGCTGTGGCTCCAGCAGGGATGCTGCTGGGCTCCTGCACAGCCAAACACACATTGTGGGATCGTGGCATGCTGCTACATCCAGCTGCTGTGTTTTGCCTTGGAGAAAGCTGCATTACACCTGCTGTGAGACAGGATCCTCCCCCAGCTCCACACACAGAGACCCAGCCATCCTCACGGAACACAGGGTCTAGTCCCTCTGCTGAGGTGCTTGCTGGTCCTGTCTATGCTCTGACTGCAGGCACTGAGTAATACAGCCATGGAATCAGAGGAGAACACTTGGAGTCACTGGATAAAAAGCAGCAGATGACCACTGGTGATTGAAGCTGAGAGACCAGGAATGGATCCTTGGCCCCATTTTCTCTATTCACATTGCTGGGGAAGGAGTTTCTTAGCAGTGGGGCCAGCCCAACTGGGGTCACAAGAACTGTAAAAAGCCCAGGGTGGTGCTGGGCAACTGGGCAATGCAGGGGTGATATAGAGAGAGGGGAGAGACACATCCTTCATACTTGCCAGCTGCAACCTTTGTGGTTGTTTTCCAGCCCAGCATGGCCACTGGAACGGTGAGACCTGTCTGTGTCTCCACAATTCTCCACCTTACGCTTTGGGCAATTATTTATGCACACACTCAACTGCAAATCCCCATTCTGCTAACAGCCTCCAAAAACACTTTCCAGCAAGAAAAACATGGGCCTTACATCTCTAAATGTCTTTTACTGCGCAGTGAAAATGCCAGGAGTTATCCCTGCTATGCCAATAAAGAAGTGTCCTTTCTCAGCTCCTTTGGGTACAGCATCAGCGTTACTGAACTATCACCTCAGGACAGGACTCTGCAACCACCACCAGCAAATCCATCGATGATGATGGAAGATGTCAAACAGCACCCAGGGAACATGCCCCAGTGAGTCACCAGCCTGTCACAAGGGTCAGCACGACTGACAGGTGGTCACAACATCACTTTCCTCACACTCCTCTGTTCTGCACTGCAGGCAAGTGGAAGAAAACAACATTCAAAATATTACATTAGGAGGTAGCTTTGACCCCACATGGTGCTCAGGTGCAAATGCCTCCCCAGGGTGAAAGACAACAGATAACTGGATTTGACAAGCAATTTATAGTAATGCTTTCATCTATGCAGAGTTAATTCAATCTTTTCAATCCTATTTACTGAAACACTGGCACCCACATGTATTCTGCTACCATCATTTGACCCTTGCTCAGGAGCAGATGTGACTTGGTTGCACGATTAAATGATGCAGCAATGCCCTAATTTAATTTAAAATCTGTGTTTGCACATATCCAGGCCTCACTGAAGCAGCATAGGATGGACACTTGGCTTGCTGCTTTGGGTTCTGTTTGCTGTACTTCTTCCACCTTTGTGGGGCAAACAAATCCTACGCTATGACCAGGCTTACTGCCCTATTAATAAACTTGAAAACAACCTGACTCCCAATTCAAGCAGATGCAGTGCTGAAATAGCACAGCCAAACTCTCCTCAGATTTGAATCCTTGGGACAGAGAAGCCTCTTACCGCCTGCAGTGCCTAATAGAATTTGAAAAGAAGTATTTTAAAAAATGCAATTTCTACTAATGCTACAGCTCTCAAAACCACTGAGCCACTTCCCACAGAGACAGCCGTTTGGGGAAGGGTGGGTTCTTTTTTAAAGAAACATGAAAATGGAGTAATGAAATTAATGATCTTATTCCTCCCTCCTTGCTCCTGGGCAGCCCCCTGGGTTTCCCCATGGGTCCTATCCGATGTCACTGTCAATGCCAGCCACTGCAGCCCTGATTAAGTCATTACAAGTCAGCCCTTGTTCCTCCACTTCCAGTCAGGAGCAAATGAGACACGTGCAGGCTTCGGAAGCCCTGAAGTGCAGCTCTGTCATTGACACAGCAGGGTGAGTGGAGCTGGCAGAGACCTGTGGACTCCAGCTGTTTTAGACATGAGTGGTGCCCGTGAGTTGGCTGAGCATTACTCCCTGAGAATTTGCTTGGTTTTCTCCTAGAAGTGCCACATAGGGATAAGAAGGGACATTATCAAAGAAGATTGATTATGCTAACACCACCTTACCATGCGTGGTATCAGATTACAAACCCCACATTCAATCAGTGCTAGGTTAGAAGTTCAAGCTTCCAGCAAAAATCTGGAAAGCACAAGTCATCCCAAGATCTGGAGCTAATTTCTCTTTAAGCAAGGATCTCTGCACATCAAGCCATAGGTTTCCCAAAATGCAAGGGTTACCCAAAGACCCCCTTAATGTTCATTTGCTTTTCCAACTCTCTTTGCAGGCTTCATTAGAACCGGAAATACAAATTTCTATTCAAGACCCAAAGCAGTTTCCTTAGCCTCACCTAAGAGATGCTCAGGCATAATCAAAAATCCAGAAAGAGTAATAGGAGGAGATAAATAAAAAATCACCTATCATCTTTGGGAGTCTAAAAGCATGTTATAGCCGCCTGAGCACACAGGGCCTTGTACCCATCTCACAGCTGGGAAACTGAGGCACAGATGGACACAGTGACAGTACAGTGGCACGGCAGGACTGTGGAAATCTCAAGTGAAGACCTCAATTTCTGTAACTCTGCACCTCACGCTGCAAGAGCTAAAGAGGCTGTTGTAGAGGGCTGTCACTGCTCACAGTGTTGGCCCTGACAGAGATCCCTGGGAAGGAATAGGGTTAAAGAAGGGAATTTTGTTACTTTCTTGTTGTATTTTCTCGTGGGGGGAGAAGCGTCAAGCAAGCAGGAGTTTTCCACTGGCTAGGCCCCCTTGCACTTATCAATGGGACCTTTCAGGACTCACTCCCTGATTGAGACATCATTTCCTGTCCAACACACTAACCCCATTGATAACTCCACACTTGATGGGAACTTTTCAAACCTACCAGGAAAGGCCGGGAGACCCAGAACAACATATACATGAAAACAGAACTGGAGCAAAAAGAGAAAGAAATGAGAAAGAGAAAGAAACAATCTTGGCCACAATTTGCACGCTGGCAACAAATGTCCGTGACTAGGGAGCTGTGCATCTTTAGCAGGTACGGCAGACACAGAGAAGATGCTGACATACTCTTACAGCACTGGAACTGGCAGGCCTGGCACTTCAGCCCAGTTAGAAATGGAGATGGGCACAAGAGGAAGCTTAAGAACATCCCTCTCTTGTCTTCCTGCCACACAGCACACAGAAATGAGGACTGGCTGTAGAAACGGCCACATTTCACCCAGAAGGCCAGGAGGCCATAATAACTGATACAGCTTACAAAACAGCCTAGAGACTTCAGGTTTCCAAGTACCAGAAATGAAACATCAAGAGGAGCAAAGATGAAGCTAGAGCTCTTTAAGATACCCCAAACAAAAACCCTTTTTCCCCTAACTTAACATGCAAAAAGGCTCAGTATTACTTTTCAGGACACAGTAGTCAGCTACATCCTCAACACTGACCATGAGGACTCACTTGATATTGTAACCTCAGCCCAGCTCCAAACACAAGCTCCAGTCCAAAACTCAACCTTTTACCCAAAGTTCAAGAGTCTCTCAAACTACAGCTTTTATTTTTACTCCAGGCAATTAGTTTTCTGCCTGCAAAGCTTCAATGATACAAAAATATCAGTGGATCTGGATTATTGTCAAACAGCATATCAGTCCCAAAGCTCCCCCTACCCATGGAGGCACCTGGGAGCACTACCAAAAATGAAGCAGCTGATTCCTGGTTTCAGACTTTGGTCAGCAGCTATCCAGCAAGAAAGCTTTTGATGGAATCTAAACATACAGGCACGGAACAGGGCAAAGGATCTGTACTAAACAGCAGGAGCCAGGACACTGGCTGGCTAGGTAGATGGTTGGGAAGAGAGACTGGAAAGTTTCTACTGCAATCTCCATTACTGAGGTGCTGTGGGAGTGTGCAAAAGCTCTGTTGTTTTCAGTTACTTGGGTAAGTAGTTTCTGGGGGCCCAACATGTAGCACTCTCTCTGTTTTAAGTGCATCTGAAGTATTTAAAATTAGATCCCCTCTTTAATAGGAACCATTCATGAAAATGTCAGCTTTAAATGTCTTTACAGTGCAAGTTACTCAGTGTGAGCATACCACCCACTTATCTTCTACCCTACAAGGGCATAGTCTGAAAAGTTTCAAGATCATGACATGTAACAGACCAAACAAGCACAAAGCCTTATTTAAAGGCACTATTAACCCAGCTAGAAACATGACTAGAAGCATGAGTAGAAATAATATTTTATGTTAGACAGGACAGGCTTACCTGCAGGTCAAAGAACTTGCTGTATCTCCGGTAGATGATCTGGGAAGTCAGGTCAGACCATGTTACGTTGATGATATAGACCTGTTCGGGGAAAAGAAAACACAAATCAGCCTGGGTCACAGAAGCACAGGATACATGCAAAGGCAGAACAGTCAACATAGATCAATTTCAGATCTCACTGGCTGTTCCCGCTCACAGTGAGGAATAAAGCCCTGGGAGCAGGACTAGCCTAAATTAAAGCCTGTTGCAGCCTTCAACAGAAATCTTGGGGGACTACTCAGTGCTCTCCCACACAACCCCATCAGCAGCTCCCACTGGCTCTGCTCCCCCTGGGATAAAAGCTCAAATTGACCGACGCCACATTTTCTGGTCTGTGGTAGCACACCCTGCCTTCTATCCTCTTTGGAGGGTCCCAGGGCCAGCTACAGGCATGGCTGGGAGAGTTATTCTACCCTTGAAGCAACAGCTCATCATGGAGTGCTGATCTCCAACCCCACACTCCAGGTTGTCTTTGTATATAGAGATGTGGCTGTCACCCTTCCCAAGCAAGGAGTGGCTTTGGTTCAACAGGAAATTCAAAGGAAACACAGCTCCCCAGGTGTTGTGGAATCACAGCCATGCAACACAGTTGCTTACTCACACCCATACATGTGTGACAGACACCAAACCCTGTCATGGCACACAGCTCTTGCTGAGTCACATCAGACCACTCGGCACCTTTGGCACCCACTGGAAGGTGACGTAAATCCGGACAGTGAGAGTGACATTGCTTCCTTGCATTGATGGAAACAGCAACAGAAGCCTGGAATAAGCCCAGGATTTCCCTTGTCCAACCCTAGTCCACCCCCAAAATAATCCTCTTACAGAAACACCTTTTTGCCAGAAGCTGTGATAAAAAATTATTCACATGCACACACATACATACACACACACACACAAACCTGTACATATACGTATAAATACACACACAAAACCCACAAAAATGCTTCCTTTTCACCCTGGTACCTCCAAAATATATTTTTAAAAAGTTTAAAATGGGCCAGGTTCTGCCCTCTCATACACTTGCCCTCAGGCCAGTGCTGGTCCTGCTGCCTTGATGACAGAACTGCAAGAAGACTTCAGCAAACACAGGATGGAGCTACCAAGGGCGACCACACAATATCAATATAATGGAAATCACATCGAGGACAGCCCCTGGGCCTTTAAAGCAATTTCCAGGTTTCACATATGGACTGAGATAACAATCTGGCAGAGGAAACAGGAAAGCATTCCTCCTCCCTCAGCCACAGCACTACAGCAGGAGCTCTCCCTTTTGCCATGGATGCAGAAGTGAAGCTCTCTGTCTCCAGCAACGGGGGATGGATAAGCATCACACTCTTCTCCATCTCTCTCAAGACACCAGACCATCTTCCAAGCTACTGATTCAATTCCTACTGTAGTTTTACCAATAAAAATTATTGCATGAAAATCCAAGAAGGAGTGTTGAATATTTGGATTAACAACTCTTTTCCAAGGACCACCAATGGAATTTTTTTTCTTTTTCTTTCCCAGTAGGAGAGGTATGCTCCCAGAAACCACAGAGATCCTGCAGCCATACTTTCTTCTCTGCTTCTTAAACCACATTCAGTCCCCAAGGCAGTCTGCATCCCATCTCCTGCAGCCCAGTTTCATGGCATTCAATAACTGAAGATGCTGAGCACAGGCTGTTAAGGAGATCTGGGGCCTTTCTCATGATTCTATCAAACATATCTGCTCTTCCCACCAGGGCAGAGACCATCAAGGCTGGCAAAAGGAAAACTGCCCAGGGGTAAGAGCCTGACTCTCAGCAAACCCAGGTTACTCTGCTGCATCTCCTAATTCTCCGAGAAAACCAAACCACCTGACCTCCTTCCTGCAATGCCATATACACAAGGGTGACATCAGCACTGCCCTGCTGCATGGAGGGGAGATAAGCCTGTGTAACATGAAGATTTCAGGCCCCCTTCAAAGATCTTACCCACACAGCCAAGGCAGAGGAGTCAGAGCCTGGGAAGGAAGCTGCTGTTGCCAATTTTCAGACCGGCCACACTACACTGAAGAATATTTTTCCATGTGTTTGTTGTGGGGAAAAAAAAAAAAGTTTCTAGCTTCACCCTGAGCTAATTCACACACAAATATTTCTACTCATTCTCTATCCAACAGCTACTTTCAGATGGAAAACCCATTCAATTAAAAACAGATCTTGACAGATGGGAGCTGAATAGGATCCAAAAGCAACTTCAGATACTGTAATTCTGGCCCTGAGTTCTCACAAAGGGGATGAGACAGGAGGAGAAACATATTGCACATGCAAATAAAGATTATAGTTTTTCTTTTATTATACATTTTTTCCTTCAGAAACCAGAAACAAAACACATATGCCATAGACATCCAGGCACTTTGAATTTCATGGCACTCCAGGCTTCTCAGTGCTACTCTTCAGAACCCACAAAACCTGTGAGTTCCTGAAATTTTTAACAGCCTGCAAGTCTGCTTGACCAAAACCTAATCCAGCCTGAAGTCAATCCGGCTTCAAGATTCCAGTTTGGTGGTACAGTAAGTGGCACAATACCTCCATGACATGAGATGGGGCAGAGTTGGGTGCACAGAGATATTCTGGGCAAGAGGTTGGATTTATTTGGTGCAGGGAACATGTGTAGGAGCAGCACCCCACTGCATGGTGCAGATACATCCCCAGATCTGAAATTCAGGCTCTGTGGGAATGAAGCTGTCAGACTTCAGTCAAGCCAGGATTTTGCTGCACATTTAGGACAGCAATTAAATCTTTTTGAGCTTAGGGTCTCCCTAAGCTCAGTGAGTGATGGATGGGGCAGCATGCAGATACACTGACTTCTATTTCATGGAAAGATTACAGGAGAAGCAAGAAAAGCCTTTAATCATAACCTGGTTCTATGTGAAGTGAGAAACCAGTGGGCTCAAATCTGCTTGGTGGGAGACAGGTGCAAAACCTAAAACAGCTTTTTTCTTGTTTGCCCAAATCAAATTGCTTCCCAAAAGCCCCCATTTAAAATAATGGGGTTTGCCTGAAAAAGATTTGTAAAATGCCAGATTATAAATGCAAGGTCTAGAGGTTTCAGAGGCCTTAGATATCACATTTCTCCCCCTTAGAGGTCTGAGTTTGGAAGTTATTTGCTTCTGCCGCCTTGGTCAGATGCATAACCTTTCCATAAGCAGCAAACATTACATCAGCTTACCTCACCGTTTTGGTTTTTTTCTCAGATCTTAAAATGGGTTGCTGTGAAAGTGATCAACAGTGTCCCAAGAGAGGAAGAAAAGCAGTCCTGGGGGACCCCAGGGTCATGCAAATGCAATGGGACAAGGAAGCAGCAGGAAATATTGAATAAATAGGGAGAGTCATCCCACGCTGGAACACCCAGCAGAGCCAGCATCGCTCTCTGCAGAGTCAAGGGAAGGCTTTTTGTGGCATCCAGCAACTCCCCAAAACTGAGCCACACGAGCCACCACTCCAGCAAGCAGCTGGTCCTGCCCACGAGACAGTCCCGGCTCCTTGGCACATTGTGTCTTGATGAAAGAAGATAAAATCAAAGTCTTGGAGCAAGCTCTTTCATGTAAGTGCAGTGTTTTCCTACACACAACAAAACTGTAATTGAGATTCCAAATTACTACAGTAATTAATTACTAAAGGCAAAGAGACCTGCTTTATGTATCAGCCATGTTTATAACCATAAAGGAGTCAAAATGCAGATGCTATTCAAATGCTTTACCTTAAAAAATCCTTAACAAAAGCTCCTTAACAATGAACGAAAATTGAAGTACAAATGACAAACAACTCACGGCACAATCACTGGGTGCTCCAGCCATAAAGATTGTTCATGTTTTAATTTCCCAAGTCCAGTCTTTTTTTGATCTATTATTGTATTTTAAAATAAACTCTTCTTCAGAGAAACAAGAAGCAGGCCTTTAAAGACGGTAGAATATTAATCAGGAACTGAGCTTGATAAGTAACTCTTGATATTCGTGGCTTATGAAAGAAGGCGCAGGGTGCCAGGGGGATTTTATCAGCTGCTAATTATTGCTGTTTAATTCTAGGTCTGGGAAACTTCTACTTTACCCACCACAGAGCAAAAAAAGTACTGTAAACTGAAGTCACTGCTCTCCCTTTACTGCCTACACAAGCAATGAGGAGAGATGACTTCCTGCTACACAACACATCCAGGCTAACGTCACTGGGCATGACCTTATCGTTGACTGTTTTGTTTCCAATGGAAATTATCCAGTTGTAGCCAGCACAAACCCCAGAGGTAACAAATTCAGGTTATTCTCATGTGACAGATTTTTCAATTGTTTTCTAAAGGCTAATGTCTTCTTGTGTACAGCCAGATGAGCCAGAGTGGAAGACAAATGTCTGAAACTGGCTGTCTGATGCGACCAAGATAAAAACATACACAAATACAAGAGCTATTGGCAAAGGGAAGATTCAAAAGCAGAAACCAGAAATATCCCTGCGCACATAACAGAGGGTGTTGTTAACCTCTAATAAATAATTACAGTAAATACCAGCTATTCAGAGAGTTCTGTGAATGCAAAAGACAACACTATGGTGCAGTTTGTATGCAGATACCATCACAATATCTCCTTTTATCCTGGAAAACGTCAGCTTCTTCAAAGACTCCTGTTAAAGTGTTGGATGTTTGTCCTCCTATGAACCAGGTTTGAGTTGGAAAAGATACACCTTCTCCCCTGTATTCAGATGCTATCACTGCCTGTGAGCTGGAAGCTTTCCACCAGCACAGCTCAGCATGTGAATGCTCCCTGGGCCACTGCCATGCAAAGTCAACTCAGCTCCTGCAAGGCTTGCAGCAATTTTCAGCTGCTTCACTTACCTGGCGGAGTTTGCATTAAAACAACTTAAACTGCAGCAAAGTCAACATATGTCTGTGCCCTAAATAACCAGAGTACAGCTACTGCACCAACTCACTGTTTGCATAACCATTTTAACGTCAAAGATGCGCTGATGAGCACAAATTGGTGCTGGCCCAGATCCAGATTTGAAGTGGTATCAGCCTAGAGACAGAAACTTTGGTACCCACCAGACAAAAGCATCAAAGCTGTTCAGCTTCCTGATGCAGTTTGGTTGATGTTAGGTATCTTCTTCCACCCTACAAGACACTGGCACCAGTAGCTGGGGTTTCCCCAGGGTGAGGGGCCCTAGTGCCCTCAATTCCTGCCCTATACAAGAGCCAGCATGGCAATGGGAAGAGTGGAATGCTCCAGGAATAAGCACAGAGAATGTAAGCCCTTCTCACGCACACATCACCTGCGCCTTCACTTGGCTTGGATCACATCTGTCTGGATTCAGTGAGCACAGCTGGGCTTCTTGCCCAGTTCACTAGCATCCAAAAGGTCCTAAAAAGCACTGTGAGACCTGGGAAATTCCCACAGAGATGAAGTCAGACCCTCACCCCCAAGCCAGTGGTGAGTCCATTGCTGGTGCCATGCAATGAGGTCACCTTTCAGCACAGCGGTCTCCGAGGCACCGCAGCTCAGCCGGGGCAGGGCCAAGGAAGAGCTATTTTCAAACCCACTCCAGGGCTGTCCTCACTCCAGGATTTTGAAGACTGAGCTGAGAAACAGAGATGAGACTTGGAAGAAATATGAGACCCAGGGAGCCCCAGACAGGAAAGGTCCTTGCAGGGTGACTGCTGCCAGGGCAGGATGCCTCAGAGCAGTCCCAAGGAGGGGGTGACGCGGACTGCACGCAGGTGTGGGGTGTCTGGCTTTCTCATGCTCCAGATGTGGTTTCATGGACACCCCTCTACCCAGCTCATGTTTCCATTACCAACGGGGAAAATGTAACTGAGAAAAAGCCAAAATGACCCAGGGGTCTCATGGACAAATGCTGCACATACCGAAGTCTTGGAAGCAAAGCAGAGTTACAGTATGCTGGGAGAGAGTAAACTGAACAGCTCCAGCATTTGCCACTTCTCATCTGTGAGCAGCCACCACACAGGCAACTAAAGCAGGACACAGCAATTCCAGTTTCCATCATAACTTCCAAGCTAATTTACAGTTGAACTAAACATACAAGTGAGAGGAAAGAAAAAGTCGGGGAGAGGGGATACAAGACCTTTCCTTTCTCCACTGATTTCTTTAATGGATCTAGTTCCATCTCTAAACTACAGTGTAAAAGGACTAATGCTGGATTAATGCTGCCTCTCTTTTCAGCCATATCACACCAAATCTGTTCTGAGTACACAAAAAATAAACTCCTTTCTAGCTCCTAATCTAGTCACATTCTCAAGACTCAAACTGGGTCCAATCTAGTTTAAAAAACCACACCACTACTGCAACCTATATGGACACAGATCTTCCTCTTGGAGGAGCAGTAACCAGGGTGAAATCTGTTTCTCTTTGCCAAATCCCAGTGCTTAAAAACAAATGAGAATAGCAAACAACCGCCTCAAGCCAGCCAGCAGACATCCCTGGAACACAGGAAGAGGAACTCATTTGAGTATGGAGGCACCTGGCTGGATGATTTTGCTGGTTTCCTAGCTTCAGGGGGACAGACCAGACACTGAACAGGGCTGTGTCTGAGTGATGAATCCAGCTCGTCATGTTTACACAGGCAGAATAAGACAGTACTTAGCCTCCCATGTTTTTCTCATGCACTGATGAGGTTTTAAAGCCCACAGCTGAAATTCTGACTTAGTCTCAACTTCATCCCTCAGGTTTTTGGCATTTACCAACTTGAGTTTCTAAACACTATCTTCAGGCCTTTCCAGCATCTTCCTGCTAAGAAGATGCTAAGTTGTCCCACACAATCAGAGCAATAAGCCAAACGCAGAAAACCTCCCTGCTATATTTCTCTGCACGGCCATGCAAATGACCATGAGAGGCATAAAAAGGTAAAAACTGGAACCTGCACCCATGATTTGTGGCAGTAACTTGACCAGAGAGCTGCAGAACTGGAACAGCTGGGAGCCCTGCAGCTTGGTTACAAACCACCTCTAAGCCTCTTGCCAGGCTTGTTTGATTACTTCGTTTAATTTCATTCTTGGGAAGTGTGTGAGCAGAATATGATGTGTCTGATTCTTGCAGACATGCGTTATCTGTGCTGCATTAGCAGGGTTTTGTTTGCTTTTAACTGACATCCTGGGCCATGTCAAAGACCTGTCAAGGGTATCTTAACTCCAGCATATCCAACAACTAGAGCTTATGGAAAGAGAAAAAGAAACAGGACTAGTAAAGACTGGTCACATCTCCACTACCACTTCCTATCTTCTGGAAGCAGATCAACAGCTTCCCTGCAAAGGGAGGGGACAAAGGAAGTGGACAACATCCACATGTTTACATTTACATGTGTACATGAGGGAGAGGCAGCATCTATGCAGAGCACAATGTGGTCTCATTTCTGTTTTCAGTCTGTCTCCTGCAGTCAGTCCACCTGCATTTACTTTCCATGTGTGCTGGAACTATTTTGAAGCAGAATAACCACAAGACTCAGTTTCTGCCATTTAAGAGTTGTCAGGTTATTAGAAAACAGAATATCTAAGCCTACAGAGCATTAGAATCTTAGAGTGACAAATGCAAAATGGAAACAAGAACATACAGGCTCTCTGTGAAACCTGCTTCCCTTGTGGCCTTCTCAAATACCCTACCCAGGTCTGAAAGAGGCTGTCTAAGACAAGCAAACAAAAATAATACAGCTGCACTTGGAGGTTAAGATTTTTCAGCTTACTGCCTCTTAAATCTGAATGCCATCTGACTTATAAACTATTTTAACTCAATGATTGTGTCCTTCTCCTCAGCAGATGGTTGGTGTTTCATGACAACCATAAAATATGAGCATGTCTTGGTGGAAGAAGAGAATCTCCATTCAAGAAAAGAGACTTGGAAAAAGAAATGATCAACAGACAAAACAGACTGCTGAATTTTAAATCCTCCAAGTTTCACCCCAAGTTTCACTGACCAATTTTGAGTACAGGAATTACATCAATTTCACTGAACTGGGAGATCGATTTGTAATTGCAGTTGTTCTGAAATGAAATATATCACCCCCAAAGAATACAGCTTAATGTGGAAATCCTCAGTGCCAGTGCTGGACGGGGAAGTGAGGTGGAGATCCCTCTAAGCCAATCACTTCTCAGCTCCTCATCATGTCAGTTGCAAGGAAAAGAACAGACACCAAGGGGAAAAAGCACTTTAAAAAAATTACTTTCCAGTATGAAAGTACTTAATTCCCCTTTCCTTCTCCACAAAGGAATAAATCTTAAAAACTGACTCAAAACTGGCTTCATTCTCCTTCAAATGAAATGAGTTTTAACACAAAAGTATTGAGGCATACTTTTAAAATCACTTCTTAGTTTATAACAAATCTTGCAATCTTCAGCTGTAAGAGATCACTTCGCTGTCATCAGTGATGATGATCATTCAGATAAGGGCAATGTTTGTATATGAAATCCAATCCTGGTCCGAATGGGTGCAACCTGCATCTGATTTTGACTGCCATTACAGCATCATTAGATTCACAGAAAGCCAACAGGAAGATTTTAATTCCCTTCGTGGTGCTGGCTCAAACCTCACATGAAAGCAATATTGGTAGAGTATCAGAAGAATGCTGTCAAATCAAAAAGGTTTATGAGAGAAGCAGCTGAATTAATTTTGGCACAAGAGGAATTGACTTGAGGGATGTTCAAAATAGGATGAGTAGAGCTCTGCTCATATTTCAGGCAAAGGCATCTTTGCCATCGAGTGCTCTGGGACCAGGGATACAGGAATAGCTTGGTCAAATGAGAGCTAACAAAAACCTGCTTGCTACTGTCAAGTGCATCAAATTGACAAGACACACAGAGAGACGAAATATGACCTGGAAATTGCTGCTTTCCACATAACACCAAGTTTCATCCACCTCTGCACCGAGTTATTTATGCATGTGGGAGATCTCTTGGAGCACCTTTCTGCTCTGAGAACAAGGGCCCTTCTGCATGGTACCAGCAGGCTTGGCCTGATGCATTTCCCCAGCTATGGAGCTCAGGTACAGTGCTGGAGCACACACAGCTTGTGGGCACGTACAGACACAGCACACCACGGTACTGCCGAGCCCGATTCACACACAGACACAGGGTAGTTCTGCTGTAGCTACAGACCCTCACTGGGACCAATGCTCCCTGCCCAGTCTGCCTCACGGTCACAGAGAGGCGTTGTTGCTACAGCCCAGCCTCCCTTTTGGCTTCCAACATCCAGGATTCCTGCTCTGCAGCAACACTTGCATGTAGTTTATATTAGCATGCAAATCTTCCGGCTTTCATTTGTAACCTTACGTATGACCCCCAGATGCAGCGCTGGAAAAGCAAAGCAAGGGCCTGGGAAAATGAGCAGAACTCCTCCAGGCCCTTCCAGAACAATGAAAAAGCTCTGGGACATTCTTAGTCCAAATAATGGAAATCTCCTGGGATTTTGCCATAGAATAGAGGGATTTTTTTTTTCTTCTCATTTTGAGTAGAGGGAAACAAAAAGTTCATGTAAACCAAGAGACCCTCAGATTCACAAAGCCAGACCTAAGGGACATGGTACTTTACGTGTGAAAAAAACCCAAGTCTGAAACCGACTCTTCTAGTTTCTATCCTACTTGTGCAACTAAATTTTTCATGCATGACTAAAGGATAAAACTTGAGGTGAAATCAACGTCAAACAGCAAAGCACTCCAGAACTGCCAGCATAACACGCTGACAGATCATAGGATAGTGTGGATTGGAAGGGATCTTGAAGATGATCTAGCTGTAACCCCCCTGCCATAGGCAGGGAAACTGTATTTGCATTTTAAATGCAAGATGATGGAAGAGCAACTGAAAAAAGGAGCTATCCTCAAAACATAAACACCATTCCACAAAGTTCAATACACATACATCTTTAATTATACTGCAGGACTATATCTATATATATCTATAAAAATATAAAAAAATGAATGTACTTGTTCTCTACAGAGCAATCCTGACAATATAAAACCAATTCCTGGAAAAAAGGGAACAAATTTCCACAGCCCCAGAAAGATGCAATCCTGAAGTCACTGGAAAAATGTCTTTCATTGTGGTGACCTTTGACTTCAGACTTTAGAGAAATCCGCGTTTCTTGCGGGGAGAAGAGCGAAAGAAAATGATTTTGTGTCCTAGTCTTGCAAACAATGTCTGAATTGCACTGCAAAATGCCTAAGAGGCAAACATGGAGCACCCTCCTTATTTCAACCCTCATCCCCCGGCCTTCTGGCCAAACCAGGAAAACTGATGCAAGAGTCCTGTGCAGAATGGATTCCCTCCCGGCAGGGCACGGCACTCAATTAAACACAAAATTACCTTCTTCCTGTGGACCTTCAGGGTTTTCAGGAAGATACTGTGCCAAATCCTCACACCCTCAATCCCTGCCTCTTTGCTAAGTTGAACTATTGTCTCTGCCCTTTCCTTCCCTCCTACTCTTCTCACAATCATCCTCCTTCTCCCTCTTTTTCCCACGCTTGGCTTCCTGCCTTCCCACTTGCAGGAACACCCTCTCCCAGCCCAGCCGCGCAGGATCATCACAGGCAGCACAAAACCATCTCTCTCCAACTCTGCAGTTGCAACCCGGGCCAGACACAGAGGCAGAGGGACACTCAACCATCCTCAGGGCTTCCAGACTGCCTTCATCCAGCACATCGGGAGGAGCGAGCACTGCTCTGCCCTGCCAGGATCCACAGAGATGGGAGAGATGCTTTGTTCAGCCTGCAGCAATACCATGCTTTGGGTATTTCTGCTCAAAATGTCACCCTGCAAATATAAGGAAAAGCTGTTTATCTGCCGGGCACAGGGGCAGCTGCTGGACAGGACAGTCACAATGTCTACACCCCCAGTTGAGGAGCTGGGAGATGAGTCTCCAGGCGGTACTGCAGCCAGAGAAGAAAGTTGTCCTACTGACCTGCACTGCCCACCAACCCAAGCTACTTCTCTGCAGTTTGTACATGGGGTAAAAAGGAGACAGGCCTCTAAAAGAATTCAAAATCAGGGGAGGTGGTGCTTATCAGCAGCTGTAACCATACTGCCAAAGGACCTGACCACCAAATCCAGCCCCATACCTGGCACAAGCCACCACCTGAGCTCCTGCTGTAAGCCTGGACTCTTTCAGTTTAGGAGTGAAGAACAATCCCAGGAATTTTCAGTCACTCTAAGATGGGCTTTGTCACTTGCACAGCTTCTCCCCATAAAAAACTCCAAATTCTCTCTGGAGATGTGCACTGCTGCTTGGCAATGCAGCTTCTGTCAGAGATGCCAGGGGTGGCAGTGGCTACACTAGTTCCTTCTTGTTTCACAGCTCAGGCACAAGCCTCACATACCCTGGGAATTACTCATTTTTGGAAGGAGGGTATGTGGCTGCAAGTCAGCATGTGTCCCATTAGAAATAAACTTTTTAGGGCCATGCCCATATTATATGTTCTATCAAAATCACTAATAAAACATGAATCAGCAAAATTACTTAGAAGTTTACATTTCTGTCAAATTCAGGGCTTACAGTACTTTAGAACAATAAACAAACCTCTTCCTTTCACTCCCCAAGCCTGAATGATCTCCCACTCTTAGCCACTTAAAGGGAATTATGAATGTTGCACAGACAGAAACTCTATTAAATCTGCTGAAGTGTCCACCCAAAGCTCAGAAAGATCACTGTAACAGCAGGCTTTCAAGAACTAACACAGCTGCACTCACACATCAGTATCTGGAGGCAGCAGGAATTTGCTAGGCAGAATTTGGAGAAAAAGTCCTAGTTTTATGCAACCCTACACCGGGGTCTCAAACTGGCCCAAGCTACCCATCTCAGATCCTTGCCTAGGTAGGCCGCAAGGGCACACATCCATCTCCAGAGGTGCCTCTCCCTCTGCCTGCAGGAAGAGACAAATCCAGGCAGATATCTAATGCCTACTAGGCTGAAGTTAAGGTGGATGTGCAGTAAGGAAAGGCCCACATGGGGCAGAGATGCCCAAATTGACACTGACCCTGTGTCTCCTCTGTGATGCAGCACTATCAGTCCGTGGTGGTCAACAAAGCAGCCTGGCTGAGTCAGCTCACTCACACAAAGAGCCCCAAATCTTTGCTGGGCACATGAGCTCTGGCCCAGCACCACTGATAGTGATGCAACACTTCCACGTGCCTGACCCTCTTGGAAAAACGAGGATTTGACTCCAATCCTCATTCAAAAGATTCTAAGTTTCTAACCTGGGTCCCCAGAGTGATTCTAAATTCTAATTTATGAAGCGCTAAACAGGAAGGAGCCAGAGGCAGCACTGTAATTTACCACGAGGCAGATATGCAAAGCGGAGGCAGAGACAAGCCCTGCAGCCATCTCCATGCAGCGATCTCTGCTCCAGGGCTGGCAGGCCAGGGGGCAAGCTGAGCCAAAATCACTCACCCTCGTGTGCAGGGCATAAAGCAGTCGGCTGAATGCCACAAAATGCAGGAGGTGTGAATTACAGCATCTTAACTCACACCCTGAAGTGTCTTATTGCAAACCGGCTCTGGGCAGAGGTAGGATTTTTTATTTCCAATGTTGTAATTCCCCTGTTTCTTCTCTCTCCCCCACAACAGCCCCTCCAGCAGAGGTACATCCAAAGAGGATCAAATCTCACTCTCCTCAGCCCTGTGAAATGCAAGCAAAACTAGCAGGACTTGGCCCACTGTGCCTTTTCTTAAGGCTTCAGTAATATTAAATTAATACTCTTTAAATATAAAACACTTGTTGCCTTGGAACAGCACAAAGATGGATGTAAAATCACTGGATTCACGGATGGGTGCTATGGGTGGGCTCTGCTGGAAGGGAAAGCATCCCGTGCTCTAGCAGAATGCCTCCCTTTCCATCTGCTCCCACGCACCCCTCTGCAGCAGGAGCAGATGGGCTGCCATGAGGTGCAAAGAAACGTCTCAGGTTCAGGGCCCCGTTCTCCATGGGCCCTGCTCTGTTTGCAAGCCACTGATGGGAGCTGACTCTCCACCTGCACGCGCCCTGGCAAAAATAAATCCTTGCCCACACGCCAGCAGATGTAGACTGTCAAATGTGAGGGCCTGCTCTAAGCACTTCCACTGGGCCACCAGCTCCAGGATTTGCCCTGGTCTGCCTCAGGAAGAAGAAATGGACATCCTGGGCATCAGCTGGGTGGAGCAGCAGGGTGATTCATCACTGCAGGGGCCAGGAGGATAGATTCCAAGGTTAAAAACAAAAAGGGGGGGGGGGGGGGGAAGAGAATATCTGGGGCAAAAATCTGCTCACAGATCAACCAAATTCCACTGGAAGCAGCAAATACAGAGTAAGTGTTCCACAAGGCATCCCAAATCCTGTCTGACACAGCCACTGTGGCTGCCCTCACTTGACGGAAGGGACAAAGCTGGACAAAATGATGGCAGGAGCTCTACCAGACGAGAAAGCCACAGGCTTGGGTGCCAGAGAGACACCACTAGGCTCCCACAGTCTCTTCTCCCTGCTAACCAGCCAAATTGCCCTTGAGGGTAAGCAAAGGAGGCCAGTTGGAGAACAGACTAGTAGTTTTAGTGGAGGATAACCACCAGCCCTGAGACATGGCTGACCACAGGGCAGAACCACAGCCCCATCAGCATTCTCCAGGAGTGTCTCAGAAAGTCCAGGACTGTCCTGGGTGGGATTGACAAGAGTACAGCCTGGGCTGCATGGCTGTGTCCCATGCTGTCTGTGCTCCAGAGGACACAATTCTTGTTCCCCAGCTGCCTGAGAGGCTTCTCCACCAGCAATGCAAAGACAGCCAAAAAGTTCCCCAAGGCTTGTAAATAAGGAGGTACACCTCACTTGATGGTGATATTTTTCCTGTTTTTCATGGTCACAAAAAATCCCTTTTCTGAATACTGAGGTGAGTGATTTGCTTTGGTCCCATGGATAAATGTCATCTCCCCAGGAGAGGAAATCTTCCAAGAAAGTGTAGGGCAGAGATTGAACTGCCTGTGGAGATCACAACAGCAATCCCTTGGGGACTCAGCCTGCCAGGGCACTGAAGGACATGTTAAACTTCAAGAAAGGGCCTTAATCCCAGAGATTTCAATGGGATTTAAGCCTGCACTTAACTCTTGTCACTGATTAGCAGCCTGTGACTCTTGAGGTCTTCATCTCTGTCCCTTTGTCCCAAGAAGTGACAAATTACAGTGTCTGGATTTCAATAACTGTTGATTTGAGGGCTCTGTGAAAATCCTAACTTGCTGAGTATCACCCTTTACTATAATTCTGGACTTTCCCAAAAGCAGTCCATGCAGCTGGCCTACAACCCTGACCAACAGTGCTTTTCCAGCCTTGCAGAGATGAGCAGGAACCCTCCAGCCCAACATCGCCACAACTCCAGCACACATGAATTGCTCCAATACCCTAATTTCACACATCAGTCACAACCTGCCAACTTTCAGCTGGAGATGACTGAATCCTCTCCATATTGGCTCGCTTCTTACCACAGCTGCAGCAGCCTACACACGCTTCCAACCCTTGTTAAACCACACTAGCTGTGGATGCCATCCTGACAGTAGTGCAGCCTGGGGAGGGATCTGAAGCAGCCCCTCCATGGTGGCAAGAAAGCCAAGCCATGACTGCAGTCACTCAGCAGCCAGGACTCTGTGGAGATGCTGCCACATGGCCTTGGTCTGTCAGCTGCACTGCCGCTTAGCTTGAAACCACGAAGAGCCACAGTCAGCAAGCACGTCACCAGCTCCCCAAGTCAGCAAATCGCTATCACAGTGAGAAATCACAGAAAACAGAAAAATGTCACACTTCTACCTGATTGCAGTCCCATGGACTTCAGAAGCAGGACAGGCAAAACAGGCTGAAGTTTTTTTCAGGAGTTCAGAGAAATCCCATCTACGGGAAAGAGACACTAATTCCCATCTCCAGATGTGGCCACTCAAACAGGTCCACCAGCACACCTGGAAACACCTGATAGGCTGACTGGAGACCCAGCTACCTTCTCACTGTCATGGGAGCCCTCCTTAGCTCAAAAACTAACTCCAAAACAACACTGAACTACAAATCTCCTTGGCACAGTAAATGATCGAAGCATGATTTAAAAGTGAGCTCCGAAGTGAGGGAGCTCAGCCAACCCCTGCATCTGGCCACAATATTGAGAGTCAATCCTATAGTTAACAACCTCAGACTCCATCGAGGTGAGACATTAAAAAACAACCCAAATAATATCCCAGCCATGTCACTTTATTCTTTTTTTCCCTTGAAAGGACATCTGGCATGCAAGCCTTGGGTTTTCCCTCATCCCAGAAAAACCAACAGCCACATTTTCCACAGGTCTCTTTTCCCTACCCAGGGAGTGGAAGGGATGCAGTCAGTTAATGCATGGCTCCTAACATTTTTCCAGTGAGCTGGTTGGACTCCCATTCCCTGCTCCCATGGAGGAACACAGCTGCTATAATCAGCTGGGAAGTGGCTGGAAATACCATTCCTGTCACTGCCACATAAAAATCAGCAGCTGACAGTGACAGATTGCAATGAACCCACAACCCCCTTTAAGAAAGTAAAGCATCTCTCTTATCTCACATAGAAAAACTGTCCAGAAACAAGTGTCTCAGACTGGACATCTATATCTATCTATAGTAACAGTCTGTAGATCTGTTCCTAAAACTAACTCAAGCAAAGCTTCCTCCATGTCCAGGCTCTTGCATGTACCCGTGTAATCCCTTTAGAAAAGCAATTTCAGGACTGCTCTGGTGAAGCAAACACTGATTACAGTTTCACAGTGTGAGGGATGCAGCTCTTGTGCTCCCAACAACTGTTCTGTCCTAGCAGGCAACAAACCTGGTAACAGTGGAAAATATTTGTGCAGCCTCCCCTGGTTTTAGGTTGACATGAGCTGAAATTCTCTTCCAGGTTCATGTTCTTGTGAATTTTTTCAGCTGCCAAGAAACCATCTTTTCACCAGAAGGAACTGTGGAAATGGGCTTGGATATCTATCACAGCTCCAGCAACCTGACCAAACTCCTCATGACACAACCAGGTAGGACTCAGACCAAAACAAACAGCAAAAAGACTTCAGTTCCTACCCTTAAGTGAACGGCCAAGGACCAGTGATGCCAGTGGGACTGATGTGAGGATGGAGCTCATGAGAGGCCCAATCTGAACTGTGAAACATTGAAGAGTTGTTTCCCAAACATTAGAACACAGCCTTGAAAAGAACCACAGTGTTTCCAGAGGAAAACTGAATTGAAGCTACAAAGGGAGCCTTGTTTGGAAGCTCCAGTCAAAGAACCAACTCAACCTTGTCACTGGCACAAAGCTGAGGGGATAGCATTTGGAGGTGAGGGGAGTAGGAGAGGCCTTTCCAACAAGGGAAGAAAAGTTTTCGAGAAAATCTTGTGCTTTGTTTTTAAAGACCCATGAAACGAGGAGGTGAAATGCAGAGGGAATTCACGAGCTTGAGAATACCAAGTACCTGCACACACAGCTGGGACACGTAAAACTGACAGTGCCAGACACAAGACAGAAGAAAAAAAAATGTTTGCTATAAAATAATGTATTTTCGTACCAAGTTTATTTCAAGCCTTGTGCTACAGGCAGTGCTGGCCTCCTGACTGCCAAGCTGGCTACTGTGTTTCTCTTCACTCTGTGATACTTATTTGATTGGCAAGAGAGTATTCCAGAGCTATAAAACCCTCCTGGAACATTCTTCCAATAAACCAAATTCCTTTTCTTAGTAATCATTTTATTTGACTAATTATTAGCAGCACTTGGAACAAACCAGACAGCACAGGCAGAATCCAAGAGGATTCAGTCCCTGCCCAGCAGCTGTTTACGCACTGCCTCAGAAGGACCAGGACTGAGGCTTCCATCTCAGCTCCTCATCCTGGACAGCAGAATAAGCAGAAGTCTACTGAGAGCACACTGGGGAGCTGTCTGCTCTAGGGAATGATGCATTCCCAAGGTCAGTAACATCTGACTCAACTTTATGTCCTACCTTGGCCTAGGAAAGATGCTCTCTTGGTTACTTGCCTTCAAGGAGTAGTCCTGTCTATCCACATCAGCACAGGTAAATTTGCTCTTACAGGGTGCAACGTCCCTCTGCAATGAAGAAATTGCCCTTTGGCAGGAATGGGGAAGAGTAGTAGCTGTACTTTCCCTATACAAAGCAAACAAAAAGTATATTTCTTCCATTTCTCTATCAGCAACTGAAGGTATAATCTGGATACACTGCCTGGGAGACTGAACTGCTCTGCAGCCCATAGGGAAGCACCACGGTAAGGGAAGGTCTAGTTGAACCCAGATATCTATTATAGGGGCACTGTAGAGATCAAAATTCAGGAGCTGGAATGCAGTTATTCACGGAAATGAAGAGGGAATAGCTTTGTGGATCAAGGGCACATTTATATTTAAATTCACAACTAATATGGGGGGCATGTTGCTGAAACGCAGCAGTGCAGTGCACCCTGTGCAACCAAAGCTGCCCCTCCCTGCAGCAGAATAAACTCCCTGTTGTGTTGTGAAGGCACAGAAACAAATTGTAAAGTAGGAAGGTGGGACAATGTTAATGATAACGTGCCTGAGATACCGGGCCGTTTCCTGAGGTCATATTGCCTCATTGGCAGATGGGGATTAGCAGGAGTTGGGCTGGGGGGATTGCCAACAGCTGTCACTCAGATAAAGAGAGGTTAACACTCAGCAGTGCTACTCTGGCTATAAAATGCTTACTGGACTTTTTGTTACCTTAATACTTAAAGATTATACAAAGGGGATTAAAATTAAGAATATTTATCGCGAGAGTCTTTCCTCTGAAGTTTTTCCTCTGATGTGATTTTTCAAAAATTGGTTAGTTCTCTTTCACTGGGAGTATGCAGCTGAGGAAGAAAACCAATTGGCTCTCACCAGGTAACTCTACCACATCTGAATTCCTCCTTGTGTCCATGCAGGTCTGCTGGGTAGAGGAATTGAGGTTCCTTATGCTTGAGCAGTGAACTATAATAATGATTTTGACTCCACAAGCTCAAAACTGATCTTGCAAAGAGATGCTGTTGCCAAAATTGCAGGGGCAGGATTTGGTCTCCCTTTGATCTCCATTTAAATCTCATGGGCCATTTACTGCAACTTAATAAGTAACAGTGCATGAGTAGTGGGGTGCTCACCCCGCCTCAGACTCAGCCTCCTCAAATACATGGCAGAGCAAACTTGCTTTCTTTGTAGATAAACTGAGTCAAATGGTCTTGCAGTGCAGGTCAAGGTTTATGCAAAGATGCCTTGAATTAACTAATGCATGTAATAAGGTAAATCATAGCACTTTGGTGATGTGTGTGATCAATGTTGCGTGGCTTAGTGAGCCAACTGAAGTGGCTTCAGGATTGGGAGTTTTTGGTTGTATCTCTTTAGTGTGGTTTGATGTTTGCTCAATATGAAATGATTCATCTGGTGAATTAAGGGTGAATCAAAGGCCTCTTTTGCAACTCCCACTGCTTCACTGTTTTTTGTGGTGGGGAAATCTTTTCATTTTTGTCCTGGTTTAATAGATCTTTGTAAAGTAACATGCTAATGATGATTCTGGCCATGGAGTGCTATGGATTTGCCAGCAAGAGAGTCCGTTATCACAACGTGAGATGCCTCTCTCTCTCTCAAATTACATCTTCTAATTTGATTTATTTTGAGTGTCTTTGTATTTCTACAATCTGTGGTTTTATTATCCTGTGTTAGTTGCTGTTGTCTTAGACTCTAAGAGTTTTCTTTCATGCTGGCAGGAGGAGAAACGGGATATATGTTATCATTACTGTTGCTGAAAACAGGCCAAATTACAAACACACTAAGTGTCTTTCAATCTTATTTAAGAGATACAGTAATATTCCTTAGGATGCCCTAAAACTCCTCCAGTGAAATATATCATTAACCCACTAGAAATGTGATTTCCTAATAAATACGGATTTTTAAAATCAGAATTCAGCTGCATGTTCAGCATTCCCTAAGTACCACAAACCCCTGGTGATAGAAATTACTTGGGCTGTCCTGTGCTGGGGAAGAGTTGTATGTGTAGGGGTAAGAAACTGAAGTTGCTGCAGCAACTGATCCTGCCATTTTTGCAGAATGCCCTGGCTCAGTTTCTCGGGGGTTCTCAGCTGGCCTTGCAGCTGTGGGGGCTTCTTTGGCACATCCCAGCTCCTGTCAGCTCAGCTGTCAGGGGACAGCACCAAGACAGGGAGCAGCCCCTTACTGGCTCTGTGAATGCTGGAGGCTGCCCCAGCAACAAAACTCAACCTATTTTATTTTCGGAAACTGGCTGAGTAGAACTCTGCTCTGTGCAGTGCTAGATTAGAAAATGAAGCTGTAGCTGAGGAGTGTGTATGTCTCTTTGCCCTGGCAAGGACAGTGGAGCACCGTGGCCTTGTCTGTCCACCATTCCTCTAAGGGCAGGGTGAGTGTGCCTCACCCCCAGGCAAGACCTTCCCCTGCCTCCCACTGCCTTGGCTGGCATTAATGCTGATCCCTGCCCTTCTCCACTCTTGGGACCTCACTGGAGAAAGGCCAGGTAGAGCATGGGAGGCCTCTGTCACTTGGGCAGGAATCTGGGCTGGCTTTTGGGCTGTCCTCAGACTGGGTCTGCCTCTGCAGCACCCTAATGTTTGGAATAGCAAGGTTTCTATTCCACCCTATGTGGATAGATGGATTCTTTAGAATATGAAAGTGAGCAGCTTTTGGAAGCTGCTCTGCAGTGAGGCAAATACAAGGATGAGGGTGTTTGGGAAGGTGTTTGTGACCCTGCTCTTTCTCATGTGCTGGTGGTATGAGTGGCTTCAGGTTGCTCCTGCATGTCTGGGGGCGTGGTGTACATCCCCTTTTCTAATAGCCCATGCAGCTCCCACCAGAGGACCAGATGGGTCTGGGTCCCAGAGCCTGTCAGGCTCCTGCCGTGTAGGGTGACAGTGCTCCTGAGCCAGGGGCAGTCTGGATCCTCTTCCCTGCAACCTCTTTGTCTCAGTGCTTCTCTGAGGCTGTGGTTAGCCAATTCAGGGAGCCAAAAGAATCCCAAATTATATCCTTTTTTGGAAGAGAAGCTCTGATGTTGGTTGGAGGGCAGGAGCTGTGGTCAGGGATGCTCTCCTGTGCTGGAGTAAAGTGTCATCTCTTCCAGCTACTCCCAACCACAGGTCACATCCTCCTGCAGATCCTCCCTCCTCCAAACCAGCAGCAATTAACTAGAGTCCATTTCCTGTAGGGTTTTCCTCTTCTGTACTTTCAAGGGGCGGCACACCTGGTCCTTCTGGCAGATGTGTGGTGGTGATGGTAATTACAGGAGGGAAGGAGCAGCACCAAGCCATGGTGAGCAGTGACCAGCTGCCTCCCACATCTGCCCAGATGCAGCTCAAAGCAGATCTGATCCCCTCAGCAGGGCAGAGGTTGTGCCTGTGACTCACCAGTCTCTGACACACACCATGTTCAAAGTGCTTTTGCATATAGGAAGTAGTTTAACCATAGTTTAACCATTTGACCAGAGTCTGCATTGTTAAGTGTAAATGTCACACACACAAATATAAAAACATCTGGTTTCAAGTGAAAAGAGTGAGGAAATGGGTGTTGTGCTTTAAGTCAAGTCTGCATCCTGAAGTCACTCCTCTGCAGTTAGGTTTTGTTCAGATAAATTCAGTGTAATCTGTAATATCAAGACTCAGACTGTACATAGAGAATTAGAGCAAAGGCTGAGTTTTTGCCATAACCCTGAACTTTCTGCCCAGGTCATAAACGTTTTGAAGACATTTTTCCTGTCTGAACACCTTTTTAGCGGCTTCTCCCGCATGCCTCTCTATCTCCTACTTTGCTGTGCATCCAGCTGGGGACTTCAGATTCCGATTTACACTTAGGATAAATTGAATCCCATCCCACATTGAATGGGGCCCATTTATTAAGGAAAGACCTAACTGCAGGCAGCTGTACCAAGCTGCTGTCCCAGTGCTCATGGCCAGCTGCCTCTCGAGGAATTTGGTGCCATGTATGTGTAGCTGGGTCATCCTCCAGCTTTTCCTGTTACTGTAGCACTGTGTGAAGGAACATGCAAATATATTTTCTGTAGATCACTGCAACTCTCGCAGAACCCCATCCTGCTCTTGGCAGCTTTCAAAACTGTGTGCTTGCTCCAGATTTTTGGCCTTCACTGGTGTCTGTGGGAAGTGGGAGAGAGTTTCTGATTATGTATTCTCTGCAACAGTGTATATGCTGTCACACTGTGCAAAGGATTAATGTCATTTTCATATGGCCTAGAAATTTTAACTTTGAAAACTAAAATGAGAAACAAGTAAACTTCCTTTTAATCCCTTTAGGACAGGAAAGTTTTGGGTGCTTGCATCTTTCTTATTGGAAACCATTTGATATCACTTTAAAGGATGCTGGACACGTACACCAATGACGTATTTATCATTTGACAGAAGCCTTGCACTGCCCTGCAGGCCTTTTAAACTCAGCATTCGTTTGAAAACACAATATATGAACCCCTATCAGTGCAGCCTATCAGGATAACCAAATATTATGCAGGGAGCAAAATATTTCCCTTTCATTATGAAAATAAGTGTTCTCTGCAGTGTTATGCTTCCAGCGTGTTGTTCAAAAGATGTGATCAAGACATCAAAGAGAGGAAAATGATTAAGATAGCAGGAACTGAACCAGCTGCCTTTTCTTTGGTAATTAACAGACCATCTCAGGCATTGCCCTGCTGAAATTGCAAACTTACTTTTTTCCCCTCGAGAGCTGTGTTCTGAAGTGGGAGTCATTTTACTGCTTTTAAAATGAGCTGTTTAATTTTACACTCAGAATAAGACTTAGCAAGAAGCAAGAGTGAGCTCCAGCACTGTGCTATAACCTGGTTCTTTCATCAGAACAATTCCAAAGGTCAGTACTGTTTTCTCCTCTGTTTTAGATGGGAGGATGGGACAAGTTGATTGGTGTCCTTGGTCCATCTGGCATGGCCAAAGTGTGCACGCAGGTTTGTCCCACTGGCTGCTCTGAGTCTCTCTGAGAGATGTGCCAAAAGTATGATTGCAGATCTCACCTGGCAGTCCCCACACGCTCCCTGGTTAGGAGAGCGGAGGTGTCAGAGGTGCTGACCCGTCCTGTGGTGGTTCCCAGTGTAACTGCAATGCAAAGGTGTCTGCCTGGGAGCCACTTCTTTATAGCTTGCCTTCTTCTGCACTGCACCTGCTACAAACTCCATAGCTGTGGTCCAAGAGGCAAGAAAAGAAAGGAAGTGTAAGTCCTGCATGGACAGTAATTCAGTGCATCCCTCAGGTTTGGAGGTCTCCGCCCTGGCACATTTGTGGGGTGACCTTAAGCAGCTCTTTGGACTTTCACATCTCATTTTGTGAATGCTAAGCATCAAAAATCATCATTGTAAACATGAGAAAGAACAACCTGCTTTCAAGTTTTTTTTAACTTTTTCTTGTTCTCCCTACTTTTTTTCTTATAAAGGAAGTGGGTCTGTGCCATCACAGGACCTCATGCAGGTGTGCTGGAGCTGCCTGTAGCCCTTGGTTTGTGTAGCTGGGACAGCATGGATTTTGGGGTATTTGTTTAATTTCTCATCCTGGATGTTGGGGTTTGTGCTGCAGTATCTGCCCTGCCCCTTCAAAGCCAGCTGGGATCTGCCTGTCTGTCTCTGAGTGTCAGGGCTGTCTGTTCCCATGGCATGTCACCAAGGTATTAAAGTCCTTCTTTCTCCAGGATACACAAACTGGTCCACAGAACCAGAATTCTGTACTCAAAGCCTGCAGTTGGGCCAGCAAGACAAATGCATTGGCTTTTTCAGAGTGTGGTCTCCTGTGGGCACATGAAACTGGTTCAAAACCATTGTCTTTGGTTTGCTAATGCCCCCCGTTAAGATAGGAGCAGCATCATCTCCTTCAGGCAGCAAGGAGAACATGAGGATGGGGTTTCATGGAAGGGCTCATCTGCTTTGAAATTTCAGTCCCTTGAAGTGAGGGATATTTGAACTGTAGCTTCAGTGAGAGCAGTTTCTCAGGGGAAAAAGCTGTGGTGAAACATCTCTCACAGTAACTCAAGTATCAGGAGACATGGTTTCTGTCCTCACCCTTGCTGCACACTGCTGTTGGCAAATCAATCATCATCTGAGGTTTTTCTCCCTCCTTTTTTTTTTTTTTTCCCCCTATCTTTTTAAAATCAGAGTTTCAGGAATACCTTAATTCTGAAGGCCAAGGTGGCCACTGGTATTTTTTAGCTTGCTTTTTAGCAAGCTTTCGTCTTTTCCTCATCTTTTCCCTATTTCAGTTTTAGGGGATATAGGGGCATTTTTCCATCTCTGTCAATGTTTTCGGCTTAGCAAACACCAGATTCCTCCAGAGGATGGATCTGTCCAGTCACAAGGAGAGGCAGTACTGGCAAGTTTAGTTCTGTTCCCTGCTCAGCTGTCCTTGGCTGGGGATGTGACAGCAGTGACACCAGGATTCTGGAGTCAGGTGTTAAAGCAGCCTAGTGATTTACTAGATACAAAGTACATTTGAAGTATATTCTGGGGTAAGGCTACACCTCCTTTTTGGAGTGTGGTCAGACCTGTGTTCTTCCTGCTGATACCAGTTTCAGATAAGGAAGAAGGTCAAAAAATCTTGGTGGTTTTTGTTTTTAATTGCTTCATCAGACAAGTGGTAGCTGTAAACAAGGAAATTATTGCATTTGCTGTTTGTGACATGTTGATTTATTCCTGGAAAAAAGCTCCTCTTTGCATTTTCTTCCCCAGAATTGCTCTCTGCCTTTGTGCAAAGGCGTGACACAACCCCATCATCTCTCCCAGAGACACATTGCATCAGAAGAGGTGTATTATTGTATGATGTTCTTTGAGTCTGGCCCCAGTCAAGCCTCACAGGTCAGACAGTGTCAGGAAGGAGGGAAGACAACACCGTTAACTCTTTTAAAATCTGATGAAGGGGGCTGATAGATCAAAAGAAAAATTTGAGTGGGAGCTAAGACTGCTTGGGGGAGCTAGAAACTCTTCTTTAATCAAAATTACAGCTTGTCCAGGGCAATCTAGAAGTGATGTTTGGTGCCATCTCGCTGTATTTTTGGGGCTGAGCTGCAGCCTGAAATCCACCCAACCTTGATGATGGAGAGAGATGTGTAGGAGTAGAGCATGCTCAGCACTTTGTAGGATGAGAGCTTTTTGTCAGCTTGTGTGAAATAAAGTCAGAGCTTAGGGACAGAAGTGATGGGTGATAAAGAGCTTGAACAAGGCTTGCAGATTTTTCACTTTCTGTTCACAGTCGTTTCCTCCCTCAGTGCTTTCCTCCAGCTGTAATTTTGGCACTGTGTGCAAATTGGTCACACTGATATGTTACCAAAAACCTCTATTGTGCATATGTAGTCCCCAGATTGTCTCTAATTCCTGTTGTAAGAGAGCCTCTGTCTGCAATGGAGGCAACTGACTAGAATAGTGTATTTTTTATTTTTAACTTTTGTTTTAGTGAAATAACACAAACTTGAGAATTGTCATTGCAGTTAATGCTCAATAAAAAAGGAAGTTTTTCCTGCTGAAAGGTGGAAAAAGGCTTTTATTTGAAGTTTCATCCTCTGGAATAAAATACTGCATCTTGTGCAGAAACTAAAAGCACTATTGAAAAATGCTGAATGCCATAATTGAGTAATTTTGTTTAGTTAAAAAGCTTTTTAGAAAGGAAATCACTCCCAGTTTTGCCCTAGAAAAGAAGAAATTATCTCTATGTGTAACATAAAAGGAAGCCTAACCAGTGGACAAAATAACCAAGCCATCCAGTGTTTAAAGCAAACAACCCAAGCTTTAAGCTTCTCTCTGATCTATTACATTAAAATTCACCCTTAGAGATCATTCGATAGGGAAGCCTCCTGTCTCCTTTGATAAAAGAGAAATTCAGCTGGAAGTTAAGGTCTCTGGGTGCCCTGGCTCCGTGGACATGCAGAAGGAGGCTGCAGTGGGGGGATGTGGCACCATGATCCTGCTGGATCCATTCAGCTCCTGCTGGGCAGCAGGAGGCATGCCACCACCCCAGTGCCCCATCCCTCCCCCAGCTCATGCCTTATTAGGACAAAGGTGAGGGAGGCACAGAGTGCTCATATCCACAGGGTGAGAAGGTGTCTCTGATGGGTTTGAAATCCAGGCATTTCAGCTCAGAGCTGCTGCACACCCTTTGTTCCCTGAGCTGCAGCAGTGCCAGCAAGTAGCACCCAGGTGTATAAACCATCTTGGAACTCTGGAGTGACCATGCTGGCTCCTGGGAAACCAGCCACAGGCTAAGCAGGGCTCCCAGATGGCTTCTTCAGTCTCAGCTGCTGGCAGTCATGGACACAGTTTCCGTGGGCTGGGATCTCCTGCTCTGCAATGAATTTCCTTTCTCAACGTACAGTTTCTGATGTAGCATGAAAGGACCCTTTGGTCTTTCAGAATCTCTGACGCAGCTTCTTCTGTTAAATCCCTTAGCACAAGTTGGCTGATTCCTTATTCTGAATAAATTAAAAATATCTAGTCCTCCTTGTAAGAACTTGAGGTCTACTCAGAAGGGAGCCCTGCTCTTCTCCTGATGCTTGCAGGCTTCACCTGTGAGCATGTCATACCATTAGTGCCTAATGCAGGGATATTTGGAAATATTCCACTGCTGTGGGGGGCAGTCCTGACACGGGCAAGTGTCTGCATTAGAGGACTGAAATAGTGACGAGGGAAGGGCCTGGAAAGTGTGCTCTGCTGGGTGATGTACGTGACTCGAGACAGCTGCAGGCTCTGCTGGTGCTTGTTGGCGGAGATGGTTTAGAGATTTTGCACAAAGCCCTCCCCACCTGAACGGGGTGAAGGAAAGGAATTTTGCACACAGGTTTCAGGCATGACTGCTGTCTGTGTAAAAAACCAGACGTGTTCTAAGTGATCAGAGGATCCTGTTTGAGACCTGGTATCATGCTCTTCACTTCAGCTGGTTACTAATCCCAGCACTGAGTTTGACCCTTAAGCTTTTTGTTTTTATCATGTGCTTTGATACAGTCATAAAAATACTGACTGGCTGGCAGAGCTCCAGGGCTTGGCTTTATATTCGAGCAACTGCAAAACGAATGTGCTTATCATGGTTTTATGCTTCAGGATATTGTCCTTTCCCCCTGACTGTCCCCCCAAGATTATTTTAAACCTCACATTCCTTGTTCTGGGGACAACTCTGTTGCCCTCTGCACATTGTGGAGGGCAGGTTCATCCCAGGATTGCCTTTGCTCTGGGCCTCAGACCTGGGTCTGCAGGAACATAGGACTTCAGTGGAAATACCGCCCCAGGCACCATGGGAGAGGAGATGGAGCTGGAGGTGGTCTGGGGCCTGGGAGGCCCTCCATCCCTAGGGTGCTGAAGCCTGTGCTCTCCCCCCACCAGATATGCCTGGTGTTTGAACTTTCTGAAGCATTTGGTCCTGGGATATCCCATCCCCGCTGGGCTGGGGGCTCTGTGTGTCCATGTGCCTGCACACGCAGTGAGACCAGAAGTGTTCCAAGAGAAATTCCCCTGCGTGACTGAGCTGCTGTGCCCCCATGCCAGCGAGTCAGCAGGCTTTTTATAGCTCACAGGAATATCCCATAGGACTTGAGTGAGCCGCAGAGAGACTCCAGGGAGTTCATTCTACTGCCGGGAGGGGCAGCTTTGGTTGCACAGGGTGCACTGCACTGCTTCATTTCAGTAACATGCCCCCCATATTAGTTGTGAATTTAAATATAAATGTGCCTTTGATTCTTGCCTCACAAAGACACATCTCTGGGGAGGCTGGAGAGGGAGCCAGGCATCTGCTGTTTGACCCAGGTGCTTGGAGCTGCACCTGACACAGTGTTGCTCATTCTACACTCAAGAGTCCCAACCAGGGAACTGCCCAGGAGATCTTTTTTGCCTCTCAGCTACTCAGTGCAGAGTGCTGACCCCTGTTCCTCAGGCCAGCAGCTAAAATAAAGAGCTCCTTGATGTGTTCAGCAATCACCTCAAACACTACTAAGGACAGTCCCTGTTCTTGTCCCGGAACATATTGAAGCAGCCAGAGCAGCAGTGGAAAACCAGTCACACCTGATACTGGCCAGGGCCAGCTGAAGGGATGCTGGTGTGGGCAGCTCAAAAACTTCCAGAAACAGTGCAGTTTCTAACACAGGTACTCACCATCTCCTGAGAAAACAGTCTCAGATAGGCCTACAAAATCCCAAACAAATCCCAGATCTACTCTCTTGGGGCCACTCTTTCCTAAGATCTGCTCAGTGACAACAGGTGAGTTGTGCCAGGTCTCCCACCTTGCAGGAATAAAAAAACCCCACTAAGATCCACAGCATTTCCATGTAGGATGCAAGGGTTTCACCAGGGGCGTATGAGTGTTTCACAAGTCTTGGAGAAGCAGTTAGCTGGAAGCACAAAGCATCACTGCACTCTCACCAGCCCTGGTTCCTCCCCACCACCCACCTTTAGTCTCTCTACACATGAACCCTTTTGACAGAAACTTAACAAAGGACCTGCCACTGAACAACCATCACTATCCCAGCTCAAATCTTCCCCTCAATACAGAAAGATAGTTTGTAACATTCTGGTTTTTCCTTTAGCAAATTACATTCAAGAGTTGCAAGAGCTTCCCTCATGATCCCCCACTCTGCTACCTATTGGTGACATTGTCACAGAAAGCACAGGCTCCAAAGTGCTTTTGTAGTTTCACTGACATTTGTGGAGAAGTTCAAAGATACCAACTGTCATTTTAACAAGTGGTCTCTGCACATTTTTCCTCCACTGAACAGTGAATTTAGGTCCAAGAAAGCCGATGTTACTTCTACCAGCACTTTTGAAACAGACCACAAAGATCACTCACAAAGGCAGTGTGAAAACTGCCTTAAAACATAAGGGAACATGTTCCCCTCTGTGTCTCCCAAAGAAAACAGTCTCTAAGACAGAGTTCAACATCTGAAGGGCAAATGAGTCTCAGGCTGCTTTGATGACATAGGCTGCAGGCATCCTAAAGCCTCCTCAGTTCAGTGACACATCTTGTAGGACTGATTTGTTAAGAAAACAGGCACTGAGCATGCCAGAGAGGACACTGAGCAATCTTCATGTCAGGTCCTGGGAATGTTCCCCAGCACAGGGGGATGGAGAGACACCAGCCAGGAGGATAGCTGGCCAAACAGCCAGGGTCAAGGACAGCTTTGGACAAGGAGCTCAGTACTTTGGAAGAGTCAGCATCCAGCTTTGTAAAGGGGACAGCTTCAAGTGACACTAAATTTAATGGCAGTAGATCTATAACCTCACAACTAAGACTCACAAGGACTGAAATCCCAGGGGCTGCTATGGCCTTTTCCTTACCTCAGAGACAAATGCCAAAAATATTAAAAAATAGCAGATATGAAAGCTGAAAAGAGTACATTTGTCTGAAACATCCCAGCATCATTTTTGGTTCATCAGCATCACAAACCAGCCTACAAAGGAGCTTGTAGATAATCGCCCCAGCTATCACCGCCGATACACGTAAGATGTGGCACGTCATCCCTGTGTCTGCCAACACTACTCCAAATGTGACCCTGGCCCCCTTCCCCAAGCACTGAGAAACTCCTGTTATGTTTGGCTCCCACCTTGTCCTCCCTTCACAAAAACAGCACGCTTCCTCAGCGTCAATCTGGAATTATTTACTGTTGCTGAAGCTCAGACAGAAACCGCAGGCCACCTCTCCTCTCACCCAAGCAGGGCGTGCAGCGGCTGTCCAAGTGAGAGGGGCTTCACCCAAGTGCTCCAGCAACCCTGACAGGAGTGTCATCAGGCAACCTGCTGCCCTCTAAAACCATGCCCTTCTCTCCCACTCCATTCCCAAGACCTGCTGAAAACCAGTTTATCGGTGCTATCAGAACATTAAGTAGACACCATCTGCTTAAAATTACCCTCATTAAAGCTAACGTGAGAACATAATCAGCCACATTTTCTCTCCTCTGCTTTTGTAAACAGAGTGTCACTTGCAAGGCTTTGGGACCAGCTCTGAAACTCCCTGAAGGGAGGAAAACGAAACAGTGAAAGAACCACAAGTTATAGGCATCCTCCCCCATGCTGACACAGCGCACAGCTCATGGATGGGACGGGCCCAGGAAAGCATCTACTCCAAATCACACCTGGCTACATCTGGAAAAGCACCCCATCAAGGTCAAACTTACTCCTGGCAGCTGCACCTGGCCCCTGCCAACATGAGCAAGGCTGAGCCCAGCAGCGCAAATAACCCACCACACGCTCAGTTGCCCACACTGAACTGTTGTCACTGCCTGGGCTAAACAGCTCACCTGTACTCAGTCTGCAGTGACTGCAAGAAGTGTGAGGCAGGAAAAGCTGCTTGATCTCTGCCTTTCAGGGTGGAGGCCAGAGCAGCTTGGCAGAATGAAGGCTAAGAAGAAACTTGAATATTCTGTAGAAAGTAGTGGAGAGAAACGAGACAGGAGGTCAAATCACACACAAGAAACCTGTTTATGCAAAAGGACAAAACTGGTGTGAGAACAGGATGCTTGTGAATAATAAAAGGTCTGCACTGGAAGTCATCAACCATCAGAAGAAATCTGAAGCTTCCAGTCAAACCAACCCAACCACCCTGAAGGTTCTGATGTGGGAATGCAATATGCTTGTACAGCATTAATGACCCAGATCTGTCCCAGGTCTGTGTTCTATAGTTCCACGACCCACTCAGTACTTTCAGCCACAAAAGACATGTTTTTTTCCATCAGCCCATATTATCCACTAGTCTCATGACAGCTCTGAGAAGGCACTTCTGCAGGAGACAGACACACTGCTGCAAACACAATGCTCTCTCTCCCTGTCTGATCTGCCCACCTTGCAAAGAGATGCTGATGTACAGACTGTTGGGGGACCCTTGGATGAAAGGCATTAGGTAAGTACAAAGCCTGAATATATATTAATAGTACTACCAGACATGGTATCTCTAACAAAATAAATTGCCACTTGACCCAAGGCTGGGAAACAGTGATCTGCCAAGGCCCAGATGTGCAACACTAGCCCATAAACATGTGATGGGATCCAGAAAGAAGTGCATGGAGCAGAGGAGCGAGCTGGAAGTGATGATGGGAGGGTCGCTTCCTCACAGCATGCACTGTGCTTCCTGACTTCATCTGGTTGAGACCCAACAGCTCTCACTGCTATGAGCAACCCAGAGCAAGGCTCAGCAGCCTGGGCTACTGCCATACACCTAAGGGACATCTGAGAAGGCATCAGAAGATACAGGCTGGGCCAGAATGAAGCTCTACCTAAGCTCAGGATTATGTTTTTAATAAACTTAGATGGTAATTGCTTAACAGAGGCACAGAGAACTCAGTGTGCTTAGTCCTGAACAACTGACAGGTAATAGACTTTCTGACCCAAACACATGACTGATGTGTTTAATAGCAGTCTTTACCCCAGAAATTTGTCAATTCCTTGTTTGAACCATATGTCCTTTCAGTCTTAACATCACTTGCCAACAAAGTGTTAAAAACCTAAATATATATAAATAAAATTCAATTTTATTCCACCTCATACCCGAGAATGCTGTAATTCCTCACTACTGTCAAGAGCCTGAACCTGTTCATCATTTACCCATGCCTGTATCAGAAAAATTCATGCTCTGCATTCAGATGAGGAATCTGATCTCTCTCTCTCCTCTTTCCTCTGCTTCTACACTACTTCAGCTGATGTGGGATATGATTTCTGACAGGTTTGGTATGAGAAAAATTGGAGTGTTCCCAGACCCAGAAAGACGAAGCAGAGATATGGATGGGAGGCTCGTCTGTTTTAAGCAGATGAGATCCTGACCACTGAAGGTAATTTTACAAACCTTTTCTTTCATATCCTTCACAGAAACAGCTGGAAATAAGTCTAGAAGCAAAACAAGGAACAAGAGTTACAAGAATATTACAAATGGTTTCATTTGATCAGTGGTGAGTGTTGTTTCTGATAGCTATGGAAGTTAATTTATAATGTTAGCAATTTGACAACCAGTCTTTTTAGTAGGAACTCAGCTATTGTGTTTTGAAACAAACAGGATCTAGCATGGGCAGGACCTTGCCTGTGACTATGACTTGGCTATTATTTTATCAACTAGAAGCAAGGCTGGGCTGAAAAACCCTTCACCTTGTTTTACATGTAGAATCCAAGAGTTTCTCTTGGCTAACATAACCAGAAGATCAAGGTTTACAAACCAAGGCATTTTCACTAAGCAGGTCCAGGGACCCCATCTGTCACAAATACATTAGAAAGTGCTACCCACAACTGCTAGACCCTACAAGTTTCCCATAAACCATCACAGGTTTTTGATGGACACAGAGGCCAGAACATGGGCAACACTGGGAAAAAAGCCTGGGAGCTCAGATAAAGCCCAAAGTGAATGGACACTTGCTGATGACAGCATTGCAACATTGGCTTTGGTGCTTGGCTCCTGGTAAAACAGTGACATAATGCTGTGTTTACTAGCTGGGAAATCTGAGGGTTGGAAATGGATCTGTAAAAAAACCACTAACACTTTTTTTTGACAAGCCAACAGATTAACATCTATTGTCACTGGGGCAAGGCCAAACTCCACTGGAAATTGTCCAGGAGTTTGATGTCACCGAGAGGCTCACAAGGACGTCAGCTGAAGAGTGTTCCCATGTCATCTTAGCATTTACTGCAGTGCTACTGCCTGAAGCTTTCTGTTTAACCCTTTCTGTCACAACATACAGTAGGGAACATATTGACCTTTTGACAACAGAAGTTTGACCCAGATCTACTCCAGCTCATGTTAACCAGATGCAGAAGGTTCATAAAGGGCCAGGCAGGACAGCCTACTGGCAGATAAAACACACATTTGACTGTCAGACCTTTGCTAGTACTAACTAAACTCACCTTTTCTACAAATGGACATAATTTCTTCACTTGACTCCTTAGGATCTTTTCAAGTCACTTGTGAACCAAATCACATGGCCAGTTGCACCCTCATCTGAGTCAAAGCCTTTATCATAACCCAGCCAACACCTCTCACACACAGTAAGGCAACAGCCAAGAAGTTTTAGCTCCACACAAGATCCCAACAAAGGGTACCTGGAACCCCATAAATGCCAATGCCCGGTAGAGAACAATCTCATATCAGATGAATCAGGTCCCTGATGGCTCAGAATCACTGTAGGGATAACATGATGGCAGAGCCCCACAAAGCCCTTGGCACACAGGAGAGTGTTGGGTCACCTTTCCTCAGGAGTGGTAAATCATCAGTGCTATGCACTCAGTCTTCCACAGACCCTCAAATGCCAAAGGAAGGATCTGGTGATTGCCCATAAGATGCTCTTCAGTCCAGCACTACTGCATTTGGCAGAGCACCTAAAACTCCAGAATTAAGACAATGGGAAATAACCCCATGCTGTGAGCAGTGTTAGAACATGCCCAAAGAAGAGGAAAATATTGGAAGAATAAAAGAGTATTCTTGATATTCTGGCCAGGACTGTGACATCAGCTCTAATGGAACCAATTGAAAACCTCTCCTTTGACCATTTCTTTGACCATGCCTTCCTCTTGCTCCAGTGCAGAGCAATACAGACCTCAAAGCAAAGCACTTGTGTGTACACACAAAGATCTCACACCAAAACCCCAAACCCTACCAAACACCTGCACACTCCCTCAACATAACAAGAGAAGAATTCTGTAAAACAGCAACCTCAATGGTCACTCTGGCCAACACCAAGGCATGCAGATATACAGTCCTTCAGCTGAAGGGGTGGTAGAAAACTCAACACCATCACAGCCAAGCAGTTTGGCCAACACCATCAGCAGGGAGGGCAAAGGGCTGAGCAGCAGTGCCTTGCTCCCATCCCCAGCTGTGAATCCTCAGACCCTGCTCCCTTGGGCCAGAGAGCTCCAGTTATTTCAAAACAGGAGACCCCTCAGTGCCCCACACACCTGTACACAGTCACCCTCCAATGCCACCAACAAATTGCCTTTGCTGGTCAAAAGGCCACTGATCTTACAGCCAGAGGACAGAGGAAAATTTAAGGACAGATGGATGGACTCTCCTGCACAGATCATGCCTGCACTCTCCAAGGGTTGTCACCCATGGAAAATTCACTGACAATATTTTTAGTTTAAATGGAACTATTTATATTGGGGATGTCTATATTAAAGGATGAAATGCAAGCTACAGCTGCCAGGCTCAGAAACAGGTGGAAAGCTGCTTCTTCAAAGCAGTCCAGAGTTTTGACACAGACTGCTACAATCACAAAGACAGCAGCAAAAGTTTAAACAGAAAATTTCTTCTTGAACAATAACAGCCAACACACTCCTCCATCTGCTTCAAGTGAGAGTATTCCAGAGGCTGGCTTCTGCACTAGATTCCTTTTGAGTAAAACATCCTGGGCTGTCTTTATAAAACACTTTTTGCTGAAAGGTTAGAGGAAAACTTAGCTAAATTGGGGGGGGGGGGGGGGGGAAGAACTTGTTAAGGGCATCTAGGGCTTGTAAAATGCATAAGGTACAGGACTATTACTTTCTGGTACATGGAAAACCAGCATGGATGTTCCTCTAGAACCAGTCACTGTTTATTCTTCTCTAATGGTATCTTGTTACTAACTGAAAATAAGCAGCCTTTTGATCAATAAACAGCCACATTACCATCAGTGCTGCTTCAAGAATTCTAGACAGTTTCACCTGATATAGACATATTTATAAAACACACACACAGAACTTCCTTCCTATTGCTGGCTTTCCTCTGTCCCATCCCAGAAGGCAGCTCCAGAGCCTGTTTAAATCCCACTGAGGAAAATGCTGAACTGTCTTCCTGTGACATGTCTGGGAGATGGGAGGAGGTACATGCACTTAATCTGCTCTCCATGGCTTCCTTCCAGAAAAATACTTCACATATCCTTGTTTGAGCTTCCTTCCAGAAAAATACTTCACATATCCTTGTTTGTTTGTTTTTAAATTTTAAGTGATTTTAATGCCAGTGAAAGTTGCTGGAGTGATAGTCCTGGGAAACTGCAGGCCTCCCACTTGGGCATTAGCAGAGGCTGTGCCAGCTGCCCTGATTGTGCTGAAGACCAAAAGCTCAGCTGCCTCTTCTACCATCCACCACAGGAAAAACCATCCCTCGGCTCAGGCTGCTCAAGATGAGGCAGGTGTCAAAGCAACAAATTTTCAGGCAAAGGAAATACACTGAACTCAAAGCAGCAAAGCATTTGCAGGGCATGGGAAGCGAAAAACACTTAAAACTGATTTTCAAAGTATTTTGCTTGGGGTCAGAGGGGTTTACTGGCAGGTTTGCACCTGCTGGAGAGAGGAAAATCAAGAATAATCTTCTAGGCACAAAAAACACATGCATGAGTTAATGTATAAACAATAAATAGCCTTAAATAATAGCAATAGCAATAATAATAATAGCAAAAAAAAGTCAAAGAGAAGGAAAATATCAAAGGATGCTGAGAGAGCAATTAGAAATCTCATCTTCATAGACTTAGGAAAGTGGTAATTAAGATGTTCTCTGTTGCATCAGGCCCCCGAGGGTACAAGAATGCTTGGAAAGAAGATTTCACCTGTGCCAGGGAGATTTCCTGACAGGCAATGCAGAGACACCGGAGAGAGATCAGACAGCAGCAGCCAGCAGCCTACTGCCAAGGGCTAATCCAGAAAGACCACACTCCTTGCTTCACCTCCAATACTTCCCCAGACCCTGGGACTCCAAGATAGGGAGGAAGGCCCATGGGGATCAGGCTCAGAGTCAACAAGCATGGCTGGCTTCCTAGATGTGTGTTTCCTCATAGGGGAATGCAGCTCTTATGACATTCCATTCTCTGCCCTGCGGGCTGAGCACCGCCAGGGAAGAGAGGCCTTGCTCCCGTTTCCGGATAACGACCTGACCTTGGCCATCCCACACCTCTGCTCCCTGGGCAGCCCTGCCCCTACAGGAAGATGACCCAAACTTGGGGGTTTCAAAACTGATGCCAGCAGTCAGCCCTGAGGTAACACCTGCACCTTCACACTTTGTAAAAGGAGGAGTAAATCCTGTTGGCTTTGGAGCAGAGTGCACCGAGATCCAGAAAGTCTAAAGGCCACACTGGTTAAAGGTCCTTGTTCCACACTGCACAATGTCCTGTGTGTATCACACTGGACGTTTGTTCAAACCCTTCTGGGTGATTTATGAACTTCAAGCATTACAGTTTGCATTTATACGTATGTCCTGGACAGTGGAGAACCACGCTTCCAGTATTTCTGGGGCAGCTTGGAAGACTTCTGTAAAGGAGACAGAATGGCAGTGTGGAGCTCCTGTTTAAACACAGTCATGGTTAGTAGAGATTTGGCATATTTCTCCCTATGAACAGAGATAGGGGTGTTTTCCTTGTAAACAAGTTTGCATCAAGCCTATAAAACCATGCCACTGACTACTGAGAGCATCAGAGCCCAGCGCATCCCTGCGTTCAGCCAGCGTGGTTTATAGGAAAAACAAAACACACCCCACACCACTGGTCAGAGACACAGTGCCAGCAACGAATCAAAACATTATTACTGCCAGTCAGGCTTCAAACACAGTACGTGTGGGACCACACACGCATTTATGGACACTTAGAGTCTATGAATATTTTATTCTATCCAGTGAGTCAACTCTAACAAACTAAAGAAGTTGCATCATAATAACACAGAATTACAGACTTATTGTGAAGCCATGGTACACCCAGAGCAGTCAGTGTCTACTGTGAGCAATTTAGAATACACTGCAGCAAACCAGTGCAACATGTGATATTGTGATGGAGGCACAAAGTTGGGGATGTGTATTCTGACCACAAAAGGAGAATGCTCCCAGTCCAAGGACTTGGTTGGTTACCTGCACATTGAGCTCCTCTTCCAAAAACTGGAATAAGAAGGAGCTTTGTCAAAACCAAAAAGCATGAGCACCAACTAACACCATCACCACACTCAAGCACTTAGAGGTACTACAATGAATAGAGTATTTCTTTTGCTCTACCTTCACCCCAGGGTAATCTAAAGGTTATTATCCTACCTTGTGCCCATTTTTTTTGCAACAAGGCCTCAATGCTGACCAGACAGTAGCTTGGGTTACCTTTGTGCCCAGACAATCACCTGCTCAGCTGGTTGAGATTGTCTCACTGCTCCCACCTGCCTGTCCCTGTGTGTCATCGCCTGTCCCCAGCAGCCCAGGCACCATCTTTCAGGCCTGTCTGCATAGGATTTAGTGCAAAAGCATCCTTCCTTTGTAATAAATGCTCTTATGCATTCCAACCCTTGTTCCACATTTATAAACACATACAATTAAAATATAACTGACATATAGTGAATGTGAGCTTGAAGGAGTAAGTTATTATTATTACTGTATATTTATCTCAAAGGTGGAGCAAAGAGTGAGAGCACTAAAGTGGGAAGGCTCTAACTAAGCTGAAAGATATTCCACTTCAAAATCCTTTCAGGTGAAGAAAATGACCTGGTTTCCTATTGCTTTACTCCCCACACCCCAAGTGTGATGATGTCCCTGCCCAGAATATAATAACAAACAGATCCTGGAGACTGAATTTTTGCTTTTAAAGTAAAGACAAAGGAAAACGCACTACATTAAAAAACTTAGTAATTACAAACTTCTCACTAAAAGTTTCAATAAAGCCTCTAGAGGTGTGAACCAAAGCCCAGGAAAGTTACTAGGAGAGTTTTTTCCATCAACTTGACTGTATTTGGCTTTGACACTACCTGATTAAACAGCAGACACCACCAATTTCAAACAGTGTGCTACTGTGCTGCTCTCTGCCTTCTCCATGCAATATTTACACAGCACACTCCAGGCAAGGTGTCTGCTCTGGCTGCATGAAAGCATTCAGCCTCACAATGTCACACAACACACAGTGCTCTCAGCCCCTCTCATGAGCCTGCTCTTCCCCGTGGTTTCTGGGGAGCAGTTCCCTTTGCGTGAGCAGACACAGATTAAGAGGATACAGCGTGAAAAAGGAAGATCAGAGAAAGGAAAACCATTTCACATTAGAAGGTCCAGCTGCTTCCTCCCAAATGACTAAATTAGAGAGCTCGTACGTCACCTCCTGCCTCAGGTAGGGTCACATTGAATCCCTCTTCCTGTTTAATCCATATAAAATGGGAAATGGGTTTTGAGGAAGACAATGATTGAATACTAGAATAGTACTTTTTCAGATTGTGCACTTTAATCAGGTAATTACAAGACTGCTTTGAAAGCCAAAGAAAATAACGTAAAATGCCACACACACTTCACAGGTGGCTTTGGGTCAACCACTTAACTTCTTGCCTCATGTTCCCAGTGAGGGTACCAGCACATATCCTACCTTGCAGGGACAGGAGGAGGCAATGCCTTGGAGCTGACTCTCTAAGGGCTAGGGGTGTGGATGAGATGAATAGACAAGCTGCTCTGGGACGCAGGAAGTCTGGGCTCCCTTTCCTATTCCAACAATTGCTTCCTTAGGATGTCTGTACACCTCTCTCTCTCCATGATTTGGCATCTGAGTTCCTCTCTCTTTTAACTCAAAGCAGTGAGACTGGTGTAATTTTGACTACAACCCATCAAGCTGAATTGCACCAGTGGGCTCCAGCACCCACACACTGACCCCAGGCAGGGCTCTCATGAAGCCAGAGGTCACTTGCAGCTGTTAGCAGCCAAAAGCATTTCTGCTGTCTCTTAGGACATCATCTCCCTGGCAACCAAGTCCCAGTGAAAGTCAATGGTAGCATCTTCATAGTTTTTAAAATGGAACTTGGAGGTTTTGGAGCTGTTGCCCCCAGCTCACAGACTTGCTAAAAGCTTTTCCCTGAACTTTCATTTGGCTGCCCTCCCAGCACGTTCAGCCACAGGGGAGCCAGTGCACGCAGCCTGCTGTGACATAAAGCCCCCAGATTATTTCATCCTGCCCTGACACCGCAAATCAGGAGAACTACCTTCTCTCTCTATTACTAGCTAATCTACTCCAAAGGTTGGAGACAGCCATTTGCTTTGCAAACTGTTGAATTTAGATACCACTGCCTCTTGGCTGAATGTTACCAGCCCAAAGCTCTGCTGGAAGGAAGAACTGGGAGTGCTCCTTGACCTGCTGGGCTCCCTGACTGCACTGAAGCAGCCTCGAGTTGCACCGCACAACTCATTTGATGAGCCAAGCAGGGGGAATGCAGCTCCTTCTCCCAGGGTAGCAATTCCTTCTCCAAGGTATACTAACACAGGAACAAAGATCCTTGCCAAAAAACCATGTCCAGACTCTCCCCATCAGTGCTGGCCACTGTATTACCAGCAGATTGGAACAAAGAGAGTAAAGCCAGGAAGATGCCTGATCGTGTTGGAGTAGCTTGAGTCTGAGCAGTAAAAGCAGGAGCAGTCAAAAAAGAAGGAGCAGAGCTTGATCCTAGCAGTACAAGATTTTTCTTCAAAGCATGCTGACATTTTACAACAGGTCATTTGTGACAATCACACTCATGTTCTTCTGGGAGCGATGCTGAAACCCTACACAGCAGAACTCAATCCCTTAAAACTCAGCAATGCCAGTACCCCGAGGAGGTTAGAAACCATATCCATGCAGCAGAGACATTCCTACAAGAGATCTCGAGGCATTCAGAGGCGGCATTCGGAAAAAATTATCCTGGGGAGGAACTGGGACAGTATACAAGCATCTTAGATGACTGAAATCAGCAATGCACCTCAGTCTAACTGGAAGAGGCAGAGCTGCCACTTGTAAGCCAAGAGCATTTTACCTTACTTCTATGCTGGACAAAGCTGAAAAACACAAAGCCCAAGTGCAACAGGAGTAGAGCAGTGCTGAAAGAGAAAATCTCTACTGATGTATCCATCCCTGCCCTTGGGATAACACAGGCACACTTAAGAGACCTCAGAAATGACCCCAAGCATATAAATGTCTGGTGAGATAATGCACATCAGTAACTGCTCAGCCCTCAGCAGAAAATCAAGTGGTAAGAGACGGGGGTGGGGGATTCTGTCCATCTGGCTTCTAATGAATGTTTGCCATCACCCAGGTCTGGAAAGCAGTGAACAGGTGAAGGTGCTAACCCAATCTCATCTCCCTGGGAGCAAGATCAAGCACATCTGGTAGGCAGAGACTCCCTGCAGGGCTGCTAAAGGAGACAGACATTTGGATAAAAGGATAAAAGCTATCTGCCTAAAGATAACCTGGGAGCAGAGAGAAGGGAGGGGAGGTGTCCTCTTTAAGGTCTACAATAGATGGCTGAAGGAGGTAAGCATCAGCAGTGGATCCTTTTAAATACAGAACGCACTTCTGGTTTGGGATCATTTCACGCTTAGTTCAGACAATCACAATTTCAGACCAAAAGCCAAAGAGGCTACCCCATAAACAGATCAAACCTTATCAACTGAGAAAAGAGAGTTTCTGACTGTTTAATGCTTAGCAGGGGCCAGAAAAGGGATTTGGATTTTGCTACCAGCTTTTTCTCTTCAGAATGATTAACTGGTACCTTCAACCATTAACTGCACTATCCTAATCTACCCAGCTTCACTGCAGCACTGCTCAGCCAATGTGTGACCCCTGTTGCATCAGGGGTCTTTCCAACAAACCCAGACTTGACCTTCCTGACATTGTTCTTGTTAAAAGAAAAGGAAAGGGGGAAAGCAAGGAGATTTAACACTTTTTAAAGTATTACCAAGTGCAAATCAATTTTTAAAAGATCATCAGTATGGAGAAAGAGGATATTAATTTGGAAAGTCAAAAGCTCTAAGAGCAGCAGTAGCCTGTGTTTGGGATATACCATACAAGAGGCATGCGGTTATTGATCCAAACTTCTGTTTATCCTTTCACATGCTGCCACCCAGGGCCCCCAGCCAGCCAGGTAGTGTTGTGCTACCCAGTTGCTGACAGGGATGTAGAGGAAAGCACTGCAGACTCCTTCTCTAGTAAGGATTTCTCAGAAGAGTATAGAGAGCTGGCTGGGCTCCTATCAAGTAGCACTGGAGCCAAGATTTTAATCTATTCCCAGAGGCAGAGCCCTATTCAACTTCCAGTGAGGTATTAAACTCCTCAGAAGTTTCACAGACACAGGATCATAGCGGAGGATATGTAAAGCTGTCTTCTTTCTTTAACTTTCTTGAGTCAAGGCCACAAAAGCTATGCTCATGTCATGAAAGACACCTGCTCCAGGCAATGATTCCTGGCAGCTAAGCCAAGCAGTGCAGGGGCTTATGTGCTACTCACATTTAGCCCTCTCCACGTGCTCACAATGCCTAAGGTGTGCCTTCATCTCTCCAGGTTCCTCTATGGTCCTGAAAGATCACAATTAAAAGGAGAGAGAGTCATGTCAAAACACCTGCAATACTTAGGTCACCATCCACCAGAGAAACACATCGTTAATCTGATGCCAAGGCATGTTTGCATGGCCTGAAGTCTTGGCATGAAGACATTTATGGATGCTGGAGATAGAAAAGCTTTTTGATATTTCAAAGCCACATAGGGCAAAGAGCATAAAGCTTTGCACTCTCCAAACTATCCACAGCCAACGGAGAGAATTAAATCCTAAGTGACACTTATATTAATCTTAGAAGAAAATAGTGTTTCATGTTAAAAGAAAAAGAGCACAGGCTCAAAGTAACAGCGACAAATGGGTCAGACCCAGGGAATTAAATTCTTTGAAAGCATGGGTTCACCCTCAGTGACTTACTCCAGCCAAAGCCAGATGACCCTATTGTACTGAATACTGGACAGCCACAGATGGAAACTAAGTGGGATAAAAGGCAGACACACCATTAGTCACCCCCAAAAAAACCATTTAGTTTGTGGGATTTTGGCTGAAAACTGGACAAACAAAGGTGTGGAACTGTTATACAGAAGATAATATAAGTAAAGGTATGCAGTGAGCAAATTTGCCACTAGAAGCATTAAAGAGAACTTCTTGGAATAATCTAGGTCACTACTTATTTAAATGAATTACAGTGATCATCAAGGAAAAAGATGTGTTTTACAGGTAAACACAGGAAATATTTTCTTTTAAAACCTGTAAACACAGGGTTTAAATCCTTGCTTTCTGGTCATTTTCCAGCAAACAAGAAATGAACAGTGTCAATTTCACTCAGCAACCCAAGAGACTGGAAGAAACTGGAATAATTTGGAAGATATTGTTACCAGTTCTTTTGTATATGTTGGTGCTTGGCAGATGTACTTCTCTGATGCCGAATTGCCACCACCTTTCATGTGAGATAACACCCTGCAGATGTGTCAGCCACAGTCCACAGCAGAGCCTGCAAAAACTAAAGCCTATCCCACCTGGAAGCAGTGAGTGCATAATAGACTGAACACACAGGTCCAGCTGCAGCCTGAGAGGATATAAGACCTAAAACTTCCAGTCCTATGAATTGGGCACAAGACGCTTAATTCCATGGTGGATGAGAACTTCAGCTTTACAAGTCTGCATCTCCCAGCAACACAGTGCCCTCTAGCCTTAAACTGGATTATGGTTTAAGCCTCAAAGGAAAAAGCTTAGTGATATGCAACACTAATATAAAAGTTTAAATCCAATCTTTGGCCTTATCTTTTCAACAATCCATTCAGCTGCTGATCAGCTCTGGAGAAATCTGGCAGACATACAATGCCAGGAAACACAGTACACTCAGAGCAATTTCACACCAGATGCAATACCCCCTCAGGCTTTTCCTCATCAAAGCTGGAAGATTTACCTTCTCTATAGACAAAATCCAACTTTCTGTGTTTTAAAATACATGTTGTATCTTGAGAAACAGTTAAAGGATTTGGTGTAACCAAAACCCAGAAACAACCAGAGAGAGAAGAAAAGATACTTCTCTACTTAAGTGGAGGGGGAAAAGCTACTGAGTGTATGCTGCAAACTCCTTCAGGCAAAGACACCTCCACATGACAAGCTGCAACACAGGAGTCTGGGAAAATTGTTAAGAACTCTCCTCTAATGCTGTGCTATTGGCAGTGAGGTGTGAAAGGAAGAAGGTGAAAGGGAGATAAAAGAGATCCAAACGCTGAGTCTGCCTTAGTAAGCATGCAGACAGGCTGTCCCCTCAAGAAAGGTCTGAATGTAACTTAGGGGTGAGAGCGAGCAAAGATGCGCTCAGCACCGCGGCTGCCCGACCCCGCCGCAGCCGAACCTTGCTCCGCTCCCCACCGAGCACCCTGGCCAGGACGGGGGCAGCCTGGGGATCCGGGAGATCTGCCTCACCCTGCCCCGGGACTAGCGAGGAAGAAGGGATGATCCCACCTTCAGAGGGGAAGGAAACTCCAGAATGGTAACATTACAACAAGCTCAGAAGCAAACGGGATGAAAGAAGGTGAGGAAGAAGAGCCGCACCTCCACACCAAGAGGGCAAGGGGAGCCCCGCGGGCGCCTCACCTGGGGCCGGCGTCTCGCCCACAGAGAGAGGTGAGGGACGGCTCCGGGCACCGCTCCGGGCACCGCTCCGGACACCGCTCCGGGCACCGCTCCGGGCACGGCTCCGGGCACGGCTCCGGACACCGCTCCGGACACCGCTCCGGGCACCGCTCCGGACACCGCTCCGGGCACCGCTCCGCGCCCGGCCCGTCCCGTCCCCCCCGCACACGTGGGCACCCCCGCGTCCCGCCAGCACTCACGTAGTGCTTCGAGGGGTTCCTCCGCTTCTCCACGTCCACCACGTTGGCGTCCAGCACGCTGTAGGACAGCATCTTGGCGCACCCCCGCGGGGCTCCGCCGCTCCCTGCCGGCGCTGGCAGCACCCTCCGCCGCGCTGCCAGCCGCGGCGATGCCGGGCGACAGGCAAGGGAGGATGCCCCGCTGCCGGCTCCGCCCCTGCCGCGGCGGCGGCGGCGGCTCCCCGCTCACAGCAGCCCAGCCCAGCCCGGCTCCGCTCCCTGCCCGCTGCCCCGGGGCTGCGCGGCCACTGCGGCGGCGGCAGCGGCGGCGGGAGGGGCCGGGCCGGGCCGGGCCGGGCAGGCGGCTCCGCCCCCGGGTGGCCCCGGGGGGCTCTGGCGGGACGGGGCGGGAGGGGACGGGAGCCACCGCCCCCCAGTGCCGGAGAGGGCGGGCGGCTGCCCGCGGGTGTCCCGCTCCCTCCCGGAGCGCCCCCAGGCCCGGGCAGAGCCCCCGCTCTCTGCTGAGACAGCGCGCCCGGCCTCGGGGAGAGCCCGGGGGAAGGGGCGGCCCGGGGCGGGGGGAGCGCGGGGTGCCCCGGGCCCTCCATCGCTGCAGAAAGGGTCCGAAATGCGCTCCCGCAGCGGCCAAGGCCACGCCGGAACCCGCGAGTGAAGGGCCGAGCCCGCTCCCACCAGGCTCCAGCTGGGAGCTCAAGGCCGGCCACCGCTTGGGAAGGTCCGCACCTCCCTGTCCCTCAGGGACACACACACACGCATCACAGCTGGAGGAAGGTTGCACAGATCCTCTGTTATGAGGGCTTTTAGAGCTGTAGATCCATCTCAGCTCGTTGCGTATACATGCACAGGTAAATGGGTATCATGTTCCTCAGTCCCGCTCCAAGAAGTTTGACCCAGAAATTTCAGGTGGGGTTTTTTTTTCTCCTTTTCAATAATGCATGGTTACTTTGCATATGATAATTTTAAAATTACATCAGAAATGGGAACTTCAATATGATCTTCCAGCCCTGAGCTTTTTTTATGATGTTCATTAGCTATTCACCAAATTAACTGAAGTTACTAAGATCTCTCCTTCCTCTGAAGTCTCTTGAATAGCAGTCTGTGCAGATTTTCCTGTAAGATTCCACAGTGATGCTGACGGCTTGAGACCTGCCAGCCCAGGAGTGCAAAGAGGACCAGCTCCTGGCAAAATAAGCTGTTCATTTACAGTCAGAACAGTCCATTTCAATGTGATTTCCTTTGACGTGCTTTAGGCACAATTTCTGAATCAGAACTTTTACAATGTTACTGGCCCTGAAACAATAATCATGAGACAGACACCAGAGTCACAGAGCCTTAGGTATTTGGGCCAGAAGGCTGGCATTAAAAGTGTCTGTTTTCAAAACACAGCAGGTTTCCACAAGCAGCTTAAGGGAAGAAAAAAAAGAAAAAACCAGCAGGAGCAGCCCCATCAGTGCACAAGGTACCAGCTACCACCAGGTGGGAACCAGGTATCTGCTGGCATAGTGACAAGGACAGATGCTCTGAGCCAGCCTACTCCTCCCTCCTCAGCTAATGTACACAGTTTACCAAAATAAATGACCTGACATAAAACGCTAAAATCCCAGCATCCCACCCCAGGAGGTGCACAGGTATGCATTAGACAAGGAAGGCGACAGAGGGGGAAGCCCCATGTACCCACTTCCATTGGCACTTTTGAGGCTTGTCTTATCTTCTTCAAGGCACCCCCTTCTCTTCTTTGAGGGACTTCCTACCTCTAATTCTCATGCATGACACAAGGCAGAAGAACAATTATTTACATTAGAAACCTGTGCTGTTTAGACTGGCCAAGAAGTCCCTGGTGTTCAGAGCAAACAAAGAAGATTCTTTCTTCAAAATGTAAATATTCAAATAACCCATTGATAAAAATATTCCTGATGTGGCCAGTTGTTCGGGTCTTGGATGCCTCTTCCCTGTGAACCATTATCAATACACATCACACATTCCATCCACTTCTCCTATCACCCTGTCTAAAAAAAATAAAATAAAATAAAGTGTCCCCTCCATTGTTGGAAACACTCAGAGTTTGTTTTAAAACAGCTTTCAAAACATGTCATTGTGAGGGAGAGACAAAATACACCGTTCTCCAAACACCCTGCCTCATCCTTCCTGACATTCTTACTCATTGGCATCTTTTTACTGAAACTCTTCTCATCTGCTCCTGTAAGGAGGGAGCTTCTATTTTCAACCAAACCTGAGACCGGTGCCTTGGGGTTTGTGCCCCTTTGGTGTCTACACCAAAGGGTCTTTGCTGTCTTCTTTCACAGCATCTGCTCCACTGTTCACCTTCCCTCTACTCAAGAAAATTTGATCCTCCTCTGCTCCAGACAACCCATCCCACCTGTGAAATCTGGCCAGCCTTTGTACCTCTGTCCCCCTTCTCCTCCACCATCTGACAGGTCTGTGCTCATGGCCCTCCTGCTCTCCTTGACTGCCTGCTGCATCTGTCCATGCATGTAGGAAAAATGTGTTGCCAGGGGCATGGATAGTTCTTTTAAAACATGTACAACACCCAGTCTAGTGGGAGTCCAATCTCCAAACGTTGCAAAGCTGGCAGAAAAATAACCCAAACCCCTTACAATGCTGCAGGCTTGGGAAAATCTGCTCCTGTCTGAGGCAGCAGCTGGGAAATTGAAGCTGACGGCACTTCCCAGCCTTGTGTTGGAGAGCCAGGCTCCGGCTGCTGGGGCTGAATGAAAGCCAGCCTGGGTACACAGTGAGTAGCACAGGCTGGGTGCCTGCCTGGCCCCACATGCAGAACAGCCTGTACCTGAGCAGGACCATGAACACGAGGCTGAGACACTGAATTTGTAGGAAAATAACTAACTCTGGAGATTTTAGTGCTAAAACTTCTAGTATTTACTTTTTTTTTTTTCCTTAAAGCCCCCATTACCTAAGTCCTATCATTGCATGGGAATATCCCTGTTATTATAACAATTTAAACCCATATATCAATATAAGTATTAACTGCTGATTTAATAACTGACTTTCAAAGACTCAGGCTTCCAAAAAAATTCACCTGAGGAACACCCTGGGAAATTCAGCTTCTGAAGGCTGAAACAAACCAGCTACTTTTAAAGTCTTTTTTCTACTCTTTTGCTAGGTGGGTATTTGGGCAAAGATTCTTCTTTCACTTTTTTTTTGAACAAGCAGGTAATCACATTAGCCTCATAGACCTAGTGCAGCTACAGCCCGGCAGCCTGGACTCTGCTCCAATTACAGCAAAAGCTGATGCGTGACAGAATGTCTGTGTGTGATGTTGTCAGAGCTGCAGCATGACTTTTCATATTTCAAGAGGACTCTGTCATGCTGGGAAATTTTTTGTAAATAAGCATTTGGGTTGTAAATTGAAAACACTTGGATCGTTAAATCAGTGAGAAAATAAAACAAGGGACAGGCTTTTCTGTGCTCCATTAGGGCCATTTCTAATGCCTCTTATTAATTCATGGCATGTCACTGTAGATAGGTAACTGCCCCTGAATGTTAACCATGCTGGGGTCTAACAGCCCTGTCTGTGGTGGCTGGAATTGTTATTAAAGATGATTTTCCTTTCTGTTTTCTGGCTGGGCAGCCAGGTGGAACCCAGTGTTTTCCTGTCCCACTAACTGAAGATACTCTAACGGTGCTCAGCACCCTGGGGGAGAAGTAAAATGCGTAAAATGCCGTGAGCTCAGCCCCTTGGGGGAAGGGGAACTGTGCAGTGCTGTGCATGACAGATTAGCCACGCAACTCATTACTGGCAACTAGAGTTGCATGCATAATCTGCTAGACATGGTAGTAGAGATGTGCCCCTTAGGGTTTTATTGGCTCTGATGTGCAACAGCACAACACAGAGCCTTTGTTACACTCCCATCTCAGCTTCTGTACTTACAAAACCTCAGCTTCTTAAAAAGGCTGCTTTCCATGCAGTCCTTCCACTTCAGCGTTTCAACATACACGGCTTTTGATAGGAATGACAGGAATGGTAGAGCCTGTCTGGCATTCAAATCTCAAACTCTGAAACAAAGCACGGTGCGATCTTTTTTTCTTATTTTTTTAAAAAGCCAAGTGCATTTCATCTTCTTGGGAGATTACTGCTCTTCAAATGAAATTCACTCTGGAGATAAATAGGCCCAGCTAATACGGTAGAAGGCAGCTGAAGGAACCAGCAGCAGTGCTGGCAGAGCAAGCCCCCCTCCTCTTGCACAGAATCTTCGTGCCCCTTCCCCTCCCAGCCTCCTCAGCAGAGAGAGCTGCTTTGTTAGCCCCTCTGTGCAATCTATTATAATGGAAAAACCAAAATAATCATTCCTTCTGCAGGCAGTGTACATGCTTTTCCAACAGCATAACAGCTTTTACTTACATTATGAAAGAGCTGCTTCACCCTCTGGACTTAAATTATAGATTATCCTTTCCTCAAAGCAGCTATCTTACAGTTTAACCCTTTCATGACTAACGTTATTTTTCACTCCTCTCTTGGCAGTTGTGGGCGAAGGATTTCCCACTGTGGTGTGTGCCCTGCATGGTGTTTAGGGTGGTAGCAGCACATTGCACACTGCTTTTCATCCATGTACACCTTGTACTTTTCCATTTTTACAGAGGCTTTGTAGATATCTCTTGCAGCACTTTAAAAAAATAAAGCAAGGCCAAGCCACACTTTTTTGTTGTTGTTGTTGTTGTTGTTTTTTTTTGGTTTTTTGTTTATGATATATGTGTCAGGCTTACATTTGAGACAGCTGAAGTTTACCAAATTGATCACAGGCTTGGATTGAAATTCCTTAGGTTTCTTCCTGGATGCTCTCCCTGACTTCAGCACACCCACTGTTCTCAAAACAGCACATTTTGAGACTGGTTTCTGCCTTATCCTCTGCAAGAAATATGGTAATCTCCATTACTGAAAACATGGCTTGTTAAAATAAGGTCAGACAAGGAAGAAATAGTCTTTCTTAGCATTTTTTTCCCATATTACCTCTGTGTATACATACATGGACACAGAGATTTAAAATTTCCACCAACCCCTTTTGAAATTTGAATTTCTTTGTTCACTGTTTTAACTCATTCAACCCTTTCTGAAACCAAATAGTAATTTTATTTGGCTGCACATTCCCTAGAGAAAGTCGAAGAATTTATCTGCCAATATCCAAACCAGAAAACATTTGACTGACAGACTGTGAACTATAAAAATGTACAAATAAAACCTTATGAAAAGTTGCTCATGGAACTGCAGTTTGAACACAGGTTATGAGCACACAGGCTTGGTGCTGTAAGAAGAATCTGTAACATCCAACCTCTACCACTCAGCAGTGGAGTGCTTTAACTTTTTGTTTTGTTACCTTCATGCAAAAGCAAAGTGGTTTTCCCAACTGAAAGACTTCTGTAGGAAGAGCACTTTTGGATCTCAACAGCAACATCATCCCATGGGTAGACACAAAGAGTTTTGTTTTTTTCCCCAGTCATTAGACTGGGGTTAGACTTTGTAGGGCAGTAGTGGAGATGCTTGAAAAATAAAATGCCCTGTAGGATGGTAATTGCTTGTAACAAGAAATGAGAATATCCCAAAACAAAAAATGCTCTATGGAAAGCAAAGTTACAGTTTCTCTAGCAGGGCCTGATGCAGGTGTGCTGTTCAGCTTGGAGAAGTGGACACACCATCCATGTAATTCCAGGTGTTTATTTGGATCCAGACATGCATTAAGGGCTGGCCATGCAGCACCAGGAATGAAAGCCCAAAGAACCATTTCACTAATGGACTCTTTCTCAGCCACTTTTCTGGTGACTGAGGCACACAAACCACCTATGAGACAAGGGCAGCTTTACCTTCAGGATCATTCTCATCAGTTCATGACAACTTCTGTGTGACAATTACGTTCTCCTGAACATTTTGGTCCTCAAAGGCATGTTGGTGGCCAACTTTCATTTTAGCATCTGACTTTGAGCACCCAAGACATTGGTCTTTTAGGAAGGACAAAATATTCTGCAGAACAGACCTGTTCAAGGATAGTGTAAGGAAGGCAGAGGAAGTGCATATAAATACTGCTGCGCTCTATATAAATTTGCCCAGCTGTTTATGCAAAATGTTCTCTTACTCCATTTTTCCTGACCTCATTTCCTCCTCTGCTTTCTAATTGCAGAAAATAAAACAGTCCAAGTCCTTGCTTTCATTACATGCAACACCTGCTGCCTGTTCTGAAACAGATGTCCACAGCATCATTAGGCAATTATTTCTTTAGCCTTTTTCAGTAGAACTCATTTCAAACATCTTTGTGCTAAATCCTTCTCCTTCAGCCTCCTCTGTATTTCTCATCCTTTCCTACATTCAGGGTTCCAACAAAAACTCTTCTCTGTATCGGTTTGCTCTTGTTATGTTTGTCCTGGATCACTGTACTCACAAGAGGACAAAGACCATAACTTCTCTGAATCAGGAATTAAGTTCAAGAGATTTTATTGGGGGAAGAAAGACAAGGTGAGAACAGAAAACTATGAGAGAGATGAGTTAGCAGTGTAGGCAGTGGTTCAGAACACCAGCTGGCTTGTTACAGCTCAGGGGCTTTTTTGTGGACAATATAGCAAAAAGGAGTTTTTACATGAACCCAAGGACAGCCCCTACACTCTCAAAGCAAATGACCTATAACGTCAACAAGAGAAAAACCCAGCCCCAAGCAGTCTTTTCATTTCTGTACCACCTTTGTTCCTTGCCAAGAAGAGCACATGTTAGAATCTGTTAGGCCTGTAGGACTTGCAGGACTCCATTGTTGGGGAAGACATTTGAGGCAATAGATTCCTCCCTCCTATTTCCAAATATCACTGTAATATTTGGCTGAAGTCTCCACTCCTGGGACGAACCATGAACTTTCCAGGCCCACAACAGACTTGGCACGTACTGCATTTAATCATGTTGGTTGCTGTGCAGTGACATACATTTGCTATTTATCTTATCTTGTTTCCAGCAGAACAATGTGAAGGTGACAGAGAGCTCCAGTTCTAGCTGGTAGGGAAGGAGTGTGCCTTCTTCCAGTGAATAACAAAAAAGCAAGCTAAAACAAGAGCTGTAGGATATGTTGTGCCAGGTTAATAGGCACTGGAGTGTTCAGTAGTTAACACTTACTGAAAATCATTCCTTTAGGTTATTTCTTTCACTGGCAAATTCCTGGCTGTGTTATTCTCAGGCAATCTTGTTAATCTGAGCTGGTTTCAACTTGTAAATTGCTGTGACTAGATTAGTATAGCCTCCATTGCACATTAAAAGATATTAGTGGAAATGGGCTGGTGGCATCATTAACAAACAGTTGCTCAACTTTGTACCCCAATGCAGCTTTACCATGTTTTAATGGATTTGCAGTTTGCCATCATGACTCTTAGGGCAATCTCTGTGAAGAAACTTCTGCAAAAACTGTCCAATCATTTCTTAGAAGAGCACTTGCAGAACAAGTACTTCTTGTGGCAGCTTAAGTTACAGGAACAGGTTCTTTAGGACTGTCCTGTGTGTGGTTTCTCTGCTGTTGTCTGATTTTCTTCCTTCCCTTTGACAAAGGCACTGATTTGGGCTTCCCTCTTCTATCAGTGCATTCATCTCCTAAAAATGTGCCAGACCATAACAATTCAGGGTCCATCACACCCCTTAACTAGCCAAAGTCAGTTGGGGTGGTGGGACAGAGGTTGACAAATGCCCAGACATAGAGTATAATCACATCAGAATAGAGTCACAATTTCTCAGAAAAAAAACAGGCTAAAAAAAGACACACTAACTGGGAGACACGCAAGCTAGAAGTCCAATTAACTTTACAGATCATGTCTGCAATGAGATCTGCAAGGACATGAAAGTGGCAGGGAGAGGCAGATAGCTTCTATCAGAGGCGTGACTTCTGCTTGTTCAGGTTTGGGCAAGACATGACTCTTTTATTTTTTAATTATATATTTTTTTTGTACTTGGATACTTGCAAAAAAACCACCACTAGAATACTTAGGATGCTACTGAATCTTTGGGAGGGTGGGGTGGAAAGAGTGCTGTTTTCCTGAAGTTGCAGCTCTTTCCTGCTGCAAACTACACTGGGAAGAAAGTTGCCTCTTCCATAGCAAAGGAATCAACAGGCTGTGAACAGTGCCAGGTCAGTTAGGCAAGGGGATTATTCTGAAAGTTTCAATTGCCAGATGTTGACAAGGATACGTGAGTTAGGAAAGATAAAGGGAACAAAATAGAGGAAGGGATTTTGACAGGATCTGTGACTGTGAATGAAGAGCCCAAGAAACGAGTCAGAGGGGAGAGTGGAGTTCAGGAAGAGATGAAAGAATTTAGGGGGAAAGTCTCTGTGCCTGGCAGGGTATATTGCTGGGAACGAAACCCAAGATCCCTGGCTCAGCATTTCCCTGCTGCCCACAAGGATCCACAAAAATGTTTCTGTAATGCTGGGACTCCTGGAGGATGGTAACCAATTATTGTAACTATTCTTTTATCTTTGTGGCTGAACTTTTTTTTGCTGTAGCCTGGAGGGTTGGGGCAGGAGGACTAGAGACTGTGCTGAAAGACAGCAATAAAGAACATAGCGCTGCACTGACAGGAAGTTTCAAAATTCAGGGTGCCCATGGGATCTGAACTTGCTCCCCTCCCATTTAGAGGTAAGTATAAAGATACAAATCTTTGCTAGGCACATCTTTTCCCCACAGGATCAGCTTACTCTCAAAGTAAACCAAACTGCATTTCTTTGACAAACAGATTCCCAGTACTTTGTCTCGTAATTCTCTCTGTGGCTCCATGCCTCACTGGCTGCTCATTGATGAATTCCCACTTTGAATAATGAATTAGCAACTCCTATTTATGGTGTTCATCACTGGAATACACAAGTATACACAGATCCAAAACAGTCACAGCTTTTAGTCATGTAGCCAATATTTAACTTGGCCATTTATTGTTTTGAAAGTAAAGCTTCATTTCCCAGGCAAGTTGTGTAAAATGCATGCCCTCATGGGTCCAAATTTACAATCCAAAGATTTCAGAACAAGAATACTCAGAACTCATTTACCTGGATTTCTATTTTTATGAAGTCATCTAAGAAGTCATAAGAGGAAATAGGATTCCCGGAAAAATATGATACAAATAAAAACAGAGAGACCATTGTTGCCTCATAGGCCTTGGAAAGCACGACAACAAGACCAGCAAATCAATATGCATGGAAAGAAAGGCACAAAAATATAAAGTTGGCAGTACTAATAGAAGAGCAACTTTTTCTAAGTCTCACTCCAGCATCCATCCCTCTCTCCCACACAGCCCCAGAGTTCTTCTCTAATAGCTCTCATAGAGCTTTTAATGACTAGGATTACAAAAACATAGTGGCTTACACCCTACACAGGGAGTTGTATTATCCCCAGTTTACAAAAGGGGGAAACTGAGGAATGAAGCAACCTCATCTCTTCTCTCACGTAAGCAGAGGGCAAGGACTGAAGGTAAAGCTGCTCCTTTGTTTCCTCACCAGAAAAGCAATCACCGTGCATTTTGCTAGAATAGAATATTGAGGTTCTTAGGTAATTTTTGTTCTCAGGTGCTGCATTTCTATGGAAACTTACCTTTTTAAGGTAACATAGAAGCGCTGACTGCTTTTAAAAATTCCATTTTCCTTACCTACCTTTTACTGGCGTAACTGTTGCTATGGAAACTGGAGCTGGCCATGAAGCAGTTCTACAACATGAATTCTCACTTGTCAGTTTTACATTAAAGTGCCACCTTCTAAGTCCTTTAATAAACCAGTAATAATTGTGTTGCCTAACGAGTTTTCAAATTAAACAAAACAAGAAAGCATGCTTTCACTGAATGCTCTGCACAATATTTCTTAGGTGTGGTCTAAGAATTTTAACAGTGTGCATGATATGACTGTTGGTTAAGGATATGATCTTTAAACAGAGAGACAGTTTATTTGCAGTAAAAGCCCTAGTGTGTGTAGTTCGACTTACATAAAGGTGACTTATACCAACATGGGTATGTCTAGACTGCTGTCACAGAAGCACACTGTAGAGATACTGAGTGAATGGGTAAATCAGCCTACAGTGAGCTCTGTGCTCCCACAGCTCCTCGGGGTGCTGCTAGGCAGGCATATGTTTGTTGTATTCCCTGTAGGTGCAAGAGGGAATGTTCTCAACCAGAGTGTTAACCTGGGCTGGGTGGCTACTGTGGAAAAAAGAAAGCATGCAAGCTTAAGACACAACTATTCTGTAGAGAGAGTCAAAATCTGTGTAGCTTGAATCTAGGCTCCTCCATTAACTTTATCTTAACTTTTCACTCTTGTAAAAACTATAGGCTCCCTTGTGTTTATTCATCTTACTTCCCTGAGACAACTCATCTGAGAAAAATCCCTTTTCCCTGCTCTTGGGGAACAAACACCATCAGAACACACCCTCCATCACAAGAGTCGAGCAAGGATCAACTTAAAAACTTCCAGGGACAGGTTCTTTTCAGAATAACTTACCTGTGTTTCCTGAGATAAGTTCCTTCTACCTCATCTCCAAGGCTTTGCAGTTATTCAGTGCTTTTGAACTGCAACAGGGACAGGACTGATGTGGATACAAGTGTCCACCCCTTTCTACCTCCAAGCATAGAAAACCAGTGGAGAAGGATTTTAGCAAACTACGCAAAGAAACATATCTGAAACACAGTAAGTGCAGCCTCAGAGTTGGAGGCAACAGAATTTGCACGTGTAACTTTACAAACTGCAAAGCCTGAAGATGTAATCTTATTTTGGTATGAATTTATTTTAAAGAGATCCCAAAGAGCAACATGATCTCCAAACTCTCTTTTTCTCCCCGAACTCATCCAGCCCACACACTCAGCTGTCATCCTCAGGAGAACCAGGGCTTTCTTTTAACTTGAGGAGATCACCTTTCCCACTGAGCTAGCACTGTTCCTTTAACCCTTTCCCAGCAAAACAAGCTTCTGCTAGTACAGAACATTTCATGAAAATGGCCAAGACAATTTCTTAAATTAGATGCCATGCTCTTCCAAATGGTCTGAGACACCTCATACTTTCCTTTAAAATATCCTCAAATTCATGCCAAATAAGTAAGTTAACCATATGTACTGCTTGACTGTGGGCAATTCCTGAAGTGAATTTGAATTTAGGAATCAATATTCCAAGCTACTTCTTCCATAGATAGCCTTGTTTTTAAGCATCACTTCAAACTGATCAACAATCAGAGCAGGAATTTAAAAAGCAAACCTCCCCAGTGGCCAACCAGATTTTCTCATAGGCATAAATTAAAGTTTCAATTCCTCTCAGTACCACTTCACTCAGAATCTGCCTTCTTTCCCTGATTTACAGAGATATTTAGGGCGTGGGGAGGGAGTGAGGAACAAACACTCTACAGCTCTTCCTTAATCCTCTTCTATTTCCTTCTGCACAGGTACATCCCTTCAGCACTTGTTCAGGCTAGAAGGTACCTGACTCAGAGCAGAGCAGCAATGTGAGAAATAGGGAAATCTGTGAGGAAACCAACTACTGAGTCCTGCAGCAAGTAGGGCATACACAGCAAATGAATGATTCATACATAGTTCTCTACTACGAACAAACTTACCATCTCTCTAAGGCCAGAGTTTTCCACGGGCCTCTGAATGCAAATGCCAAATATTTTGTCATGTCTTTCTCTTAGCCTATATCTCACTGCAGCCAGGGCTTGGAGAGAGGCAGATAATATAACAAACCAGAGAGCTGGCACACACGGGGCTATACTCACTGGCTTTCCTCATGCATATGGTTTATTTTTCCCTGCTATGTCAATCCTTATAGGGCTTTACCACTACAGCTGCCTCCTGGGAGTCAGCTATTTCAACTGTTACAGGGAAGGTGCAGAGGAAAGAACGATAAATTCAATCTTTTGTACTCTTTTCAAGTTAAAGGTCTCTCCTCCACATCATAAATTAAACAGATTAATTAAACAGACAAGCCCCTGCAGCAGCAAGTCCTCTCTAAGCATAAATATTGAACAACTCTGCTTTTTAACCGTTGCACATAACAGAGTTATAATTATTCCAGATCAAACATCTTGCATGGTAGCCTTCTTTAGGCCAAAGTCATTTCATCTATGCCTTGTGTTCTTCTGCAAGCACAGATATGGGCAGTATTTTGCCACAAAAGTGACAAAGAATAAAAGACACAAAAAGTAACAGGCAGAGGAGATTACAGTAGGTCTCAGTGGCGTCTGTATTTTCTTTTCCAAAGCATCTAATTTATGTTTTACCATTTGTGATGTAGGAAGCAACTGAAACAGCAAACATTAGCTGATTTTGAAAATTCTGATCTGAAGAGAAACTGCAACAACAGGCACCAGTAGCACAGATGGGAATGCAGACATGCTTGACAACCAGTGGGCAAGGCTGCAGGATGGGGAAGGGATGCAGGACCCCATTCCTGAGTATTACCTTACAGAGAATGGTGAAGATTCTTTAGCAGTGGGAAAGCTGTCCAGATTGAGGAATACATATTCACAGACAAAGATGCACCAGCACTGCCAGGAAGGACAGGCAAATCCTGTTTGTGTGTCCTTTCTTTAGGCGTTACAAAGTTCAGATAAAAAGAAAGATCCACAGATATTATCATTTGAAAGCTCACAAGATCAGTCTTTAAGCCAGAAAAATATCTCCTGAGATGACCACTGGTGTAACCAGTGATCTTTAGGAGTGACTTTTCTTTAGGCCCACTGGATGCAGATATGAGGATGGTCAATGTCTCATCCTGCTCCAAGGAAAGCGCACAGTTTCTTTTCCAGTTCCCTTGCTAGATTAGAATGTCCAGAATCAGTTTGATACCACTTTCACTAGGAATAGCAAGGAAGTCAGCAACAATATTAAAACAATTATTTGAACAATTTCTCTGAAGCTGGACAAAAACAGCATTTGGAGAATCAAAAGGTTCTTTTTTATCCACAATCTAGATCATCTAGACAGCTATCTAGACAGCTTCTCACAGTCTGTCAACCTCTCTTTCTTATCTTTTCTCTTTAAAACACCATAAAATATCCTTCCATGGTGCTGACAACATCACTGTTACTCTCCAGCAGTTCCAAGACACGGTGCATCACCACTTCAGGCAGAGAGGGGTGGTAGCTCTGCCGAACACAACTCAGGACATGAAGGAAATGGCAGCCCTTTTCAGCATCTGCAGAAAAAAGGAAAATGCAGCCAGGCAGGGAAAAACTACTTCAGTCTAACTGTCTCTTTTGAACTACCATAATACAGATCAATCATAAAAAACCCCAGAGCCCTAGATACTGAAACAGACATGTGTGTATTCAGAAGAAAGAGATCCTGTCTGTGCCTACAGTTCTCCAATTATCAACTGTTCCCAGTGACTTTTCTGGGAAGTGTCAGGGTTGTAGTAGTAGTAATGAGGGTGAAAGATAACTCAGCCTTGCCAACTCTTAACATACACAGCTCAGTACAACATGATGAGGGGTTTAATAATGTAAGAGAACCTCCACTGTCCACCTGTGCAGCCATCCAGTTTTTGCAACTTCAGAAGGAACCAAATGAGTCATTTTACTGAGACCCAACTTCACAACCCTCTAGCACAGCAGGGAGGTGCGTGGCCAGGGCCTGTAACCGCTGGCCCAACGCTGGCATCTTGTGGAAAAATTGCTGCACTGCAATTGCATTCACCTCACAATGCTATCCCATCCCTACCCTGCGGACCACTCAGTCAACTACGGGAGTAGAAAGTCACAGAACCATCAATTTCAGATTTTGTCTCTTTTTAAGTGGAATTAGCCCTGCAATGTACAAGAGACCAGAAGTTTAAAATAACCCCCTTTTCTAGGGGCAAGCACAGAGGTCCTTCATGGCTGCATGCATCTATTCTGTGCCAGGTGGAGCACTGTTTGAAGCTAACCCAGCCATTATTTCCTCCAACATAGCCTGAAACCCACTAATCATCAGTGCTGCAAGCTCCCAGTCTCCCAAGTGCTGAAGTCCACAACATATTTCTTTGCAATTATTTTCCTTCTCCTTAGCTCATGTGATGCAAGGCAAATTTGGTAAGGATACTGAGAAACTGCCATGGGCCAGGGAGGGCCCTATATTTCATTGTTTTTTGGGTTTTTTTAGTTAATTCTCTACTCTAGGATCTGATGAGCCCCAGAGCTGCCCTAGAACCTGCTGAGAAAAGTCACTGCTAGATAGTGGTAAATAAACAGCTCAGCCTAATTCTGATTAAGGCTGTGATTCAGACAGAAATACTTCCTCAGAAATATCCAGCATGATAAAAAGACCTTTGTGGTCAATAGCCAAAAATGTTTCCACTACCCTGGGAGAGATAACTGGAGAGAACAGAACAATGCCTCTACCTGGTCATAGTGACTATTGTTGCAAACAAATGGATAGCTGCACTTTGCATTTGTCATAGGTTTGTCATCAGGGATTGCCCATCCCTGATCTAGAGTAACTTAAATCTCAATGAATTACATTAATGACTCAAGTGTTACCTAAGAGCACAATGTGTACTTTTGCCTTAGATGCTAGTAGGAAATGGCACTTTGGGGTAGCTGCAGGTGTGTACAATGATTAAGTAACCCCAAAGCACTCCTGTCCCTCCTTCACTGACATCTCAGGTTCTTGCTTCTGTCCAGCAGCTGAGGGAAGCCAGGCTGTGATTAACTGTCCTGCCTGATAACCAACATCAGAGGGGACAGAGTTACACAACAACTACCATTTGCCCACTGCAGACACAGGGTACATTCTGACCTATTAAATTTAACTTCAAGTGGTTCTGGTTTTTGTTCTCTCTACCATTAGCCCAATCTAAGCCTAAAATTTATAAAACAGAGAAACAGAGCAAATTTATAAAACAAAGAAACAAACCAAACCCCAAATCCATTTTGCAGTTCAGTCTGGAGTCAAAATGTGCTATCTGGCTATATTAAGTTTCTAGAAGCACCCACAGTGGTCTCTCTTTCATGAGCGCATTTAAGATCAGCAATTATAAGTGGAGCCAAGGACTAGGATTGTCATGTAGGCACATTACAGATCAGGGCTTGTGCAGCTCTGAGTAGGCACGCAAGATTTTTTTTTTTTTTTTTTTAAATTTGTACAATAGTTTCAGACAGCTGGGTTGGGCCTGGGAATGTGTCACAACTACAGCAATGGGGCGAGGCGTTGCCTGGAAAACTGGCAGAGAAATAACTCATTGGAGAGAAGAGTTTGATTTATCATAAATCATCCTTCTTGTGAAGATTACTATTACTCTTGGAGGAAAACGGATAGGAATTTCTTACAACAAACAAGTAAAAGCCCTAGAGGTGAATGAATGCCCATGTCCTTGTTTCCTCCCCGGGAGCCGGGCGGGCGGCCGGGACCGCGCCCCGGCCGGCAGAGGGGGGCCGGCAGCCGCACTCAGCTCCGCGCTCTTGCATCATCCACGGACAACAAACACCCGCCGTGCCCGGCTGGTTTCGATTGAAGCTTCTTGGCTTTGCTTCTACTGCCAATGACCAGGACATTGAAATGGTCCTTCTGGAAACTAGGGAAGGGACACTGACCTGGAAACTGTCCTCTTTACAGCGGGAAACTAAGTAGGAGGAAAGCTTCAAGGAGAACAAGAGGGTTTGTAAAACAGTTGCTAATTTTAAACTGCTTATTATGGAAAACATGGCTTTGAGGACTCTTCAAAGTCGTTTCTGTGACTGATCTACAAATTACTCTCTGCTGTTGACTTTCTTGACCGAAAGAACTTCCCAACTTCTCATGGATCGCCGAGTACTTTTACCAGTGTGACAATGCACAAGAAGGGAACAAACAGGAGGCAGTCACTCAGTGCCCCTGTCAGCTGTATCGAGGTTCTGGCCTTGATAGTGACACAGTTATTAAAAAAAAAAAAAAAAAAGCAAAAAGCAAAAAAGCAGGTTACCAGGAGAACTGGCTGACGTATAAAATGAGCAAAGGAATGATTTGACTCTTAAAGAAATGATGTTTGTCTTTGTTAATTGGATAAAAGACAATAAAACAATGTGATGCAGTACCTTTTTGTACTGAAACACCCTCAGGCAAACAAGCCCATATTAATCTGCATGCCCAGTAGTAACCTCTTCCCTCAAGACCTTGTCTACAATTGTACCACTTCTTAAGAGAGACAGTTAAAACTCAAACTTGATATTGCCTCACTTAGCCTTTTTTTCACTGCAGGATAATCATCATACTCCAGGTCCTAAAAATGGTATTGTAGTTATGATAGTATAGGGATATGAGCAATTTAAGATTTTATGCCTTGTGTTCCAGTCAGTCATTTATTCTGTACTAAAGCACATTCTATCCCACAAATAGCTGCACTCCAGCAGCAAGTGATCCCTGCTGACACATTCTATCCCATGACTGAAAGACAGTCTGTAGCAATGTACCTGTGTAATTAGCACACATTCAAGTCAAGCACAAGTTATCACTCTGGCAATAAGACACAACAGTTTGAGGGACAGGGATAACTGAGAAACCCCCTTAGGCACATTATCTGAAAAGAAACAGACTTTGTTTGACTGAAATCCTTAACTACAAAGAAAAATCACCTGAGGTCTACCTGAGCTTAAAATATCCAGAGAATATCCTATAGAGTTAAGCAAGTTTTATTGTTGGCTTAAAGGAGGCGGGAATTTCACCTTTCTGCACGGTCACTTTTGTGTCAACTCCCCTGAAGAAACCGAACCAGCAAGATTTGCTACTTCTCCAGAGTGCAAAGCAACACCTGCTAGGTGGTGGCCTGACTTCATTACATCTGGTTCCTCCCAAAATCCAACTATTCTCAAAAGATATAGATCTAAGATAATGGCTGCTTATTTCAAATTGGAGAGGTTTCCTTCCTGCTGGGTTGAAACCTGCTCTTTCTCTCTCCACGCTCACAGGATGCTGCTCCTGCACTCCTGCTTTTAGCTATACTGATTAGCTACACCAGTGACAGCTCTGAGTTCGAGGGTGAGGACAAGCAGCATATCCAATCCAGCAGCAGGAGGAGATATTGTCATCAGTATATCAGCACCAGCTCATCAGAGCTTGATCACTGCTACTTACGCCTGGGTTTTCGACAGTCTTCTTTAATCACATCAAGGGTCACTTTAAACAGCTCCTTATCATGGTCAGTCACCTGAAGAAAAAAGAAGAAATTTGCCTTGCTGTTGAAAAACAATCCAATGCCATGGTGTATTCTAACCTAACACTGTCATAATTACACTCGGCATTTTATGCTGCCCCCAAGACTAATAATGAATGTCAAATCTTCAGGCAATATTTTTACTACTACAAGCAGCACCCATGAGTTAGGTGAAGAACATGATACAACTAAGTCACCACCCAAAGGAGGGTGACTGACTCAGCAGAACAGCAAGCTTGAACCCACTTTGATAAGGAGAACTGTCCCAGGGCCCAGGATTCAGTGAGTTCAGCTGGATAAGAGCAGTTTGGCAGCCCAGTGAACACAGACAGAACTTGGAACAATTCAGTGGGGGATACAGAGATACAACCAACAGTGAAGTAAGATGCAGAAAAGACTTGTGAGTCAACTGAGAGCACCTGGATGTCCAGCTTCTCTTTCTGAAACATTTCTGCTATTTCTGCAATATTTTTACTGTTTTCATTGATTATGAAAGTCATACCACTGAACTTGTTTGCAACCACAGCTCAGTTCCTTACATAGTATAAGTCTTTGGAGCTGCTAGGTTTCTGGAAAACCACTCCTTTTTCTTGTAGCATCTTTATTGCTTCCTTAAAAACATTGTGAATCCTTTTGGAACTGGAACTACTTTTTGACTTCACCTGAATGGGAAGAAAGGAATGAAGCAGATAGTGAGAAATCTCAGCTCAACCAAAGTTACCAGCAAAAGCTCCAGATGCTTTGAAGAAGAAGATGACTTTAACGAGAATTTTGTTACACATTTTTCTTCATTTAGTAAGTCACAAATCATATCTGTTATGTATGAAATAACCAATATCTCTGAACTTTAAACAAAACCCAAACACCAGAAGCTTGCACCCTTCTTAAGGAACCACAATCTCTAAACTGACTTCTTTGTGATCTGCAGCTATTTGGTGATGTACCAAGAACTCTTTTTTTTTTGGGATATACTTGTGATGCTTGCAGATCAAGCTTTGTTCACTTTCTGAGTTTTCCTGGTAGTAACGGTAGGAAGGCAGGAAAATCAGTATTTTGTAAGGTGATATTCATGAGAAATTCAAGTGCTGAGGACTGGATTCCCATTTCCTGATTTCAGGGAAAGGAGAAAACTGACAAAACCAGTATTTGTTTCTTGCCCCCTTTGTTTCCAAATTTTTACAAACACTCTGGTCATGCTCTCAGGAGCTTCTCCACAGCCTAATTAAGTAAAAGGTTAAAGAGCATGCAAGAAATTAAGACAAGTATACAAAATAAGGAAACAAAGAATTCAGTTTTGAGGGTAGGTGGGAAATTAGTTTCTTGTGAAAGGAGAACAGTGTGCCTGGAAGTCCATAACTGAGGTTATTTAGAACACAGGGTTCTGTGTTTGGGATACATCTAACACAGTAGAAGGAGGGGGAGGGGGAAAAAAAAAACAGGGAAAAGCAGGGTTTGTTTGGAGGTAGAGCAGAGCTAAGAGAGTGGAATGACAGCTAGGGAAGTTGAGAAGGAAATAATTAGTTGTGGAGAAGGGAAAGTATGGGTAGATAAGAGCAAGACTATGATTTACTCTTCTGCATCTCCATCTGTCCTACTGTGTCCTTCAACCTCCCATTTATCTACACAGACTGCCTCGGTTCCCCAATTGCTGTTTTCTCATCCGTTGGGAGCACACTGTGCTCCCTGTGGTTTTCTTTGAGAAGGGAGCTAAACTGCTGCCCACAAACCACCATGTGATAACTAGAACCACACCAGAGCAACCGGAGCAAGATTTGCCAAGCCATTCCTTCAACTATCACCATAATGTTCCCACCCTATTCTGAACAAAACCATCAGACTTCACATATCCTACTTCACATATCCTACTTCACTCACCAGCTCAGAAGCCTCGGGAGTGAAGCAGGCAATCACCATGGACTAGAAAGAATGTACATGAATATGCAAAACGGACACCACAGGAACAAAGGAAGAATATCTTTTCACAAAACATTCATTCAATCCATTTGCAGTTCTCAAGTGACACTCCAACAGCCTGGAAGCTGAGGCGTTTAACTGGGAATAATTTGGAGATCCCAAAGAAGCATTGGTGTTAGCATGCATCACAAGTTTCTCCCTCCTGTTCCTCCAGATAACCCTCAGGGTTTCAACAGGCCATAATCACATCTCTCTCTCTGTTCCACAACAGCGAACTCTCTTTTTCCTCTCAAATCGCCAGTAAAAATAATTGCTGAATACTTCAACAGAAGTAATTAACACAGAACAATGGCACTTATTCTCAGTTCAGTTTTCTCTGTTTCAGACTGAAGGATTCAGTGCCTGAACCTTGTCTGTCCTCCTGTCCACCACAGCCATTAATCTGGATAACAACAGACTCTACTTCTAATTACAAACTTTGCCATACATCTGGACACCATTCCAGTCACAGCATTAATACCACTATGGTATTTCTCTTCACTGTGCCTCTTCTGATGAAGAAACAAACATAAAATGCAGCAGGAAGGATTAAGTGAAGAGAGTATTTGCTCACAGAAAAGCAGATTCTCATAGCCATATGTAAAATGAAGAGACTTTGCCTCTCACTCAAATGCAGTAATAAATCCTCAAGAATGTTAAAAATTGCTAGCAAAGCAACCAACTCAAGACTCTGATCAATTTTTAATGTGAAAGCAAACATTTGGGGAGAAAAAAATATAAAAATATTTCCAAAGAAGCACAATAATTATTCAGTTTGGCTTACCACTGAAATCCTGTCAGAAAAGGGAGATAATTAAAAACAGACTCTGTGTGAACTGACACACAGCTCAGCCTGGATGTACACTGAAACAGAATCACTAAGAATGCAAGTCAAGGCATTGACAGAGTGAAAGCAGCAAGGCCGTATTACAAGTAAGCAGCTGCTACATATCAGCACTCTCTCATATGTGCTGCAGAATCGACGGAAAAGGGCTTCATGGCAGAAGGACTGTTTCTGAAAAACAAATTAGGGCTCCTGCCCACTTTAATAATACTGTATTATATATTAATTCAATAATGTTGTATATCATTGGTGTTTAATAGTACCATAAAATGACAGGAAAAATTTGGGGTTTTTTCCTGGTGTACTCTAGAACATGCTTCCTCCTCTCCATTCCTCTAGAATTTGTCAACACAGTCTGAAATTGCTTAGTCTGCCCTTTTGGTCCACCCAAAGTCACTCCAGCATCTCATCCTGCAATTTCACAAGTCAATAGTACTTCTCCCCAGTGCCTCTCACAATATTCACACCTCCTTTTGCAAAGTTCCCCTCTTGGGCATGCCTTAGTTTCACGGTGCACCATTTCAGGCTCTCTGGAGCAGTAACAACAGGGTCTTCCCCTTCTCTTCCAAATCAGGTCCTTTTCAAATAAATCAAGCTGTACATCCAAAATAGGAGCATTCAATCAGTCATCCCTTCTGCAGAACACATCGTGTGTGTGTGTGTGTGTGTGTGTGTGTGTGTGTGTGTGTGTGTGTGTGTGTGACCTGAGACAGAAGCAGCTATTAAATAATAATTTTACTATCATTACCCGCATTCCCAAGACTGGCTAAGGGCTCTGTAGCGAAGCCAAAAGAAGAATCTGTGTATCCAGAATTAAACTGGTACTTTAATCAATATATTCCATCTGATAGGCTTCACACAGCATAGTGGGCTGGTGCTGTGCAACCAGTTTTACTCAGATCTTTAAAACAAGACAAATTCTCTGTACAATCAATAATAGGTCAAAGAAACGAAGTGGTACAGGAATTCGTGAGTCTGTTCAAAATAATGGAACTATGTAACCTTTGACTCGTTATGAATCACGCCCTGATGGTGTTAAAGTTTCCTGGTATAACCACTCATGTGATTCTACTCATGGAATCACCTTTTGCAGTTTTTCTTGTAAAGTTTAATCCTGGGCTTAGACAGGTGACAATTTTAGTAATAGTGATCCTGGACATGTCAGTCCTGAAGTCCTATAATAACTTTGCAATATACATATTTAAAGCAGTGGTGAAGCTTTCCCGAGAGGCAGAAAGACAAGGACACTGCATCAAGAACTGATAATGAACTGTGTTACACCTACAGTTCATTGTACAGGGTAGACACAGGCTGTGAACAACACTGTAAAACTTCCTGCTTTAACTACTTCTCGTTGGCGACCTTGAGATAATATTCAAATCAAGAGAAGTACAAACAGCACACTCTGGAAAGCACAACTCAAGTTACGTGTCCAAGCCAGTGACATTCACAAACTGGAATGGTAGCACCAAAATAGCACACACTATAGCTTATGCATGGCAGAAGGGCAGAAATATTGTTACTCAAGACTGGCTGGTTTAAAGCATCTAATTCAGTTGAGAAATTGGATGGATCTACTTTACATGTAGCTTTCTTTAAAAAAGGAACCAAAGGTTTGTCCACTTTCCCAACATAATTGCATAAGTCCAGCAAGTACACTCTGGAGGTTCTCTGAACACAAAATTACTTTTTCTTGTTTTACTTATAGTCTTCCTTCTGGTACCCACCCCTCCAGCCTCAAAAGTCACTGGTTTTAAGGACAGGGAAAAAGCTGCACCTTAGGGATAAATGGGCCACTGGTTATGCAAATTAAAGCTCCAGTGGCTTTAAAACTTATAAAAGATTTGTTAATTTTTAACTATTTTTAAAAGTAGTTAAATTCTCTTCCTCATCATCTGTAGACTATAAAATTAATTTTTTGTGAGTATATGTCTGAGAAGAAGAAATTATTTCAGTTCTGCCAGGTGCATCTGCTAGAGGGAAATTTATTCTGAAGAAGCAGAAGACTTCACTGCCAGGTAGGCATCAGGACTGGAACGGGGTATTGTAGGACATGTACGGGATGTGGACAGGGCTCAGCTACACAGTGATGCTGAAAAGGAACACACAGAGGCTGCCTACCTCAAACTATCCCAGCTAACTCCTTCCATCTTCACCCTCTGCTCCACTCTACTGCAGCTCACCACCTCCCTGGAGAAAATATTCCATGGGAATTCACTCTTCCTCTATGATGAACACCATGCAAGTACTTCAGAAGTTGGGAAAGAGATGAAGGGGGTGCACCACCTCTTCTATGATCACAGGGAAAGGAAGAGAAAATAAAGCAACTAGTGCTCTAGAACACTGGAATCAGGATAAAAAATTACCTATACATCCAAATAACTCATCCTTTTACATCCAGGAAAAGTACAAGAAGTGAGCAAGTGTGTGTATTGTGGCATGGCCTAATTAGCTGAGTTGGCTCTTTAGCTCCTGCCTTGCCAAACAGGCCTGAAATAACAGTGTTCCACATCAGCAGCACCATTTATCCTCTTGCTTTGAGGGCAGTGCAAAACAAAAGCCTACTGAAGAGAAAAGAAAGAGAGGGACAGAAATCAGATCTATTACACTTACTTTTGTGGATAGAACTGGGTGCTTGACCCTTTGCCAAGTATGAAAAGTGACACCTTCTAGAGACAGAGTAGAGGAACAAGGAAATACATTTCCAGAGCATTACTAGGCACTCCTCTTAAGGCATTCATGCCACTTGACAACTGCAGGTCCTTTCTTATGCAAGAACAGATAACCTTCTTTGCAAGAAATTCATAGTAAAGGACAATAGGGAGAACTGCAATTTCTAAATAAGCATCTGTGTGCCCAGTTTTCTGGGACATATACTCACATCCTTGCATCAGGGTCAGGAGAAACTATTAATTATTATGATAGCTCTTCATAACTTTTAACAACACTGATGCTACATTATCTTTCTTGGTTTGGGGTTTTTGAGTTCGTCTTTTTTGGTTGGTTGGTGTTTGGTTTGGGTTTTCTTGGGGTTTTCTTTTTTTTTGTCTTTCTATGTTTGTTCTGCACCAGTTCCTACTTTAAATGGCTTTATAAATTATTTATCTTTGTCTTTCTATAAATGCTGAAACATTTAAGTTTCTAGTATTGGACACAATGGCCACTACTTCCTTTAATGTAAAGTGTTTGAGAACGTTTAATACTGTTCCAGCTAGTTTAAAAAGTACCAGGTGCCATGTTGGATAATCTACTAGCAAACTTTTCTCTCTAAAAGGAGAATAGCTCCTCTTAGTGCTAATATATCCATATTTGTTTTAAAGCAAACCAGAAAAAAATGCCTTAAATAAAAACAAAACAACCCCAAAACCAAACAAACAAAACAAAACCACGAAAAAACCACATCCCAATGCAGCTATCAAGAACATCTATCAGCAGCAGTTCAACAAGGCCAACAAGAAAAGAGCTACTTCTCATTATTATTTGACCTCATCTGCAAGAGACTGGCTTTTGTGTTATTTTGTTTGGGTTTCTTAAGAATTAAACAAACATTAGAAGTCAACATAACATAGCACTTAACATTACAGTGCACATCAAAATCAGGGTGAAAATGACTACCAGGGATTTATTTCTCTACAGAAAACCAAAAAGCAAATGAATCACAACACTCCAGCTTAAGTTTCAATTGCCTTTGCTTTCATGGTAGAAGACAGAACTCTCTTATCTGTTTATGCTTTGAAAAAGTACACGGTATTATTTCCCCGCACTAAAAGCTTGGAACAGGTGCATTCACTCACCTCTTGACAGCTGGGGCTGGGTAGATGCACACCAGCCAGAGACACCAGAGAATCAACTGTCTCCAACTCCTGCTGGTAAAAGGTCTGAATTTTGTTTTCTAATAGAAAGCCTTGCACTTTCTCATGCAGCATTTGGATTGAGAAATTCTGACCCTCCAAGCCACTACAAGGATACACAGAACATGTCAAAAGGCAAGAAATGGGTTTTAGAACAATTACACAAAGTCAGTCCACTAGACTGGTTTCAAAGGTCAAAGGATGTTTTGCTGTCCTTCAAGAATTTGAATTTTAATCCTTAATTAAAACAGAACATTTTTATAAACACAAACATTCAACTGTTCTTCTTCAATCACTTGCTGTTATAGTTTTGTGAATTTAAGATCTGCAGTCTCTGAAACAACACTACATGCACCAGGCCTCCCAATAAGCATCCAGCTATCCTGAAACTGAGTACAGGAGTGGGTGTTTGACTCAATTTATTGAGGTTATGTATTTGTCATTTGACAATGACAAGGGCAGGAGAGCATTTCAGTGGAATAGCTCCTTAACCTTACACATAAAACAACATCAGGCAAGGATACTTCTCCATCCTCTCTGCTGACCTCAGCTCCAAATCTTGCTCTAAATCCCATCTTTTTTTCACTAGAGGAAAGAAGTCTGTACACAGTATTTTACTTTCTTCCTAATATTCACTTCAGTTTGGCATTATATTTCTTTCCTCAGATTATGGACAGGTACCTCATCTCTATGGATCACTAATTACTTGGGAGAAAAGCAGTCTGCTACTGTATATTAATGCAGTCTAAATCACAGTCAGGCCCTGTTCTATTTTTTTTTTCCAGAGTTATTACAACAACAAGTAAACAATCATAATATCCCATACTTTGCCCCAGGAGCAGTCCTGGATTCTGCATTTACCTCTGTGTTTCCTCAGGGCCCTTGAAAGGTTTATCATAAACTTCTCTATAGAGACAGGGGAGCTCCAGCATTCTTGAAATCTGCACATCACACACAGGATCATCCACTTTATCTGGAGAGGCAATGAGAACACATAGACCTGGCCAGGACTGCCATATAATTTTTTAAGCAAGCAAACCTGAGGCAGCACAACAGAGCTTCACAGCCAGTATTAAATTGGCAAAATTTGTTCACTGTGGTTTTTATAAAAATAAACCACAAAGGCCAATCCTTCTTTTACAGTTTACAAGGAGGTAAAATGGCCTGTTGTGGTGCATTACAGATTATGCTTTTGTCTGACAACTTATTTAACCAGAATTTATGATCTCTATTTTACCTTTCAGCAGTCTTTATCCATTAAATGAAATTAACACATAGTAAGGAGCTTTATTTGGGCCAAAGTGAAAGCAATTTAGAGGCTATTTGAATTGCATGGCTCTCTTTGGTATTATTACTAACCCATGAATGAGTTGTATATACTCATAAATTTTCTGTCTGGAAAGGAGGGCTGAACTCCCTTGAAAATTTAAGATAGAGCTGAAAAAAATCTAGATTTTTTTATCTGACTTACACAGGGTTTTTAAAAGACAGGCTTTTCCTCACTAAAGAAATATTTTCAGTATTATCTCTGAAAGATCTCACTGGGGAAAACCAACTCTTACACAACAGCACAGACACAGAACTGAGAAGAAGTTATGTAACTGGAAGCTCCCAGGGCATAAACCGTGGGCTGCAGAGGCCTGCTGCTCAAAGAGCTGTCAGACACAGAGGCAGCACCTGCATGCAGATCGCACCTGCATGCAGATCTGTGCCTGAGGAACACTTCTCCCACATCCTGCAGAGCCAGGGAGCTTAGGAGAAGCCAGGCTTCAGTGGGACACTGCCCACATGCTGCTGCCTGCCCATGGAATGGATTGTACAGGCTGTGACAAACAGCAGCCACTTCTCCAAAGCCCTTGCTGCCCTTGCTGCCCTTGCTGAAGTGGGACACAGAAGGTCACCAGCTCCCTTCCCATGGGCTTTGGCTGCTCTACTTCAACAGAGAGAAATCTGAAGAGCACATCACTCTTGTTGACACCCAACCACAGTATCTGCACAGTATTCTTGTACACATGCTAATCAGCTTTTACAGTTTTTCCAGGAATGCCTCGTTTACAGGCAATCTAATCTCACACATTACATAGTGTGTCTTCCAACCTTATGCTGCTATGGTTGAAATAAAGATACACAGATGAAAATCCTTAGAAAAATGAGATGCCAGAAAATAAATTGGAAAATATCCAATTAATTACATACAGCTCAGATATTTTCACAGATTCAGACATCTTAGTTACATACATCACATTATGAGAGTCATAACACTCACATAAACATGAAGCCTGAATTTCTCTTTGTTGCCTATAGGTTCGGATGTGACCTCTGACCCTGACAACATCTCCAATCTCAGGTTTGGTTTTCTGGCTTACTGTTTCTTGGAGTTTCTTCATCTGTTCAAACACACTGAGACTGCTGGGTGTGCTTGGATGACCTGCAAGAAGTGAGGGAAAGGGAGTCAGGCTCTAAAGTCAATGCATTAATTGTCCTTTTGCATTCATCCACCTAAGAACCACAGGAGTCATATTACTAAAAAAGGGTAAGGTCCCAGGCACAGTGAGACCTGGGTAGCAAAACTTCTGGGTGACAAAGTTAGTTAACTGTATCATATTTATTTAAATTGTTCACCTGGGGAAGACATAAAAAGGAGAAGATACTGATTTACCACTGAAAATGTCATAGATGGGTTGCAAAATTGAAAAATAAATTTGAAATGGTTGTTGTCATTTTTTGATTTTGTCATGCTAAGATGGATGAGAGGGGAAAAGTCAGCTGAACTTTTTATATAAAAGAAGAATGAGTCATCTGAGGTGGGGCCAAAGCATTCATGTGATGCAATTTGATGTCTACACTGGGGCGAATAGAACTGAGGTGAATGCCACTTGACAGAACTTGACGTTTACATAACACAACTTTGTAGGACAGTAATTCTTCATAATTTAAAACCTGATTAATGCTCCAAGTATCCCTGATCACAATTACAAAAGGCTGGCAGAAAGTTTCCTGTGCCCCCTAAGAGCTTTCTTCAGCAGGTACAAATGAATGAATTGCCATTCTTAGCATAGTGTCCACCCAAGCACTAGTGACGTATGTGTAAAATAAGAATACAAGGCTGAAAATCATTCTTGGCCCTCATTCTATTTCAAGCAGTATTTCATGCAATTTCTTTTAATGCATCTAAGTTCCTCATTTAAGTTCCTCAAAACTGATTTGATTGCATGTCTCCTTTTTTTTTTTTTTTTTTTGAGAGAGAGCTGTGCCAGATCATCACCTCTCCAAAGTGAGAGCTGTCTTCTACATTCCAGTTGGGACCGTTTGTACCACCTGTCATATGATCGTTAAGTATAAGTATGAATTATCTGTCTGTATAAATGGGTTTGTTCCACAGACATTAGAGTTTTTAACTTTTACATCAAGCTTTCTTTTCTCCATTCTATTAATATGTATTCTAACACTGCAGATGACACCAGTAAGATTTATTTCAGTAGGATTTGATCAGCTCCATATTAGGGTTGTCAATCCACTACATGGGCTTCCAAGAAGATCCAACGTAGAAAGAATTCTGTACTTTGATCTACAAGAAACAGTGGGAGAAAAAGCAAAGAGACAGCCAGACACTGGTGAGTTGTTCTGTTAGTGAGTGCAATAATACATTCATTTCAAATGCACAATTACTGCACATTTAAGACTTGCCCAAACTGTAAAAGACTGCTGGCATTCTCCCACTGTGTTTGAAACTACTTTCAAGTTCATTGCTGACAGTGTCTGTATGAGCAGGAGCATATGAACACAAACAAGGCAAGGATAAATCCTGAAACCATAACCACAAGGGCAGGTCGATGGACTGACTTTGGAAACAGAAGTTGTGGCACATTTCCAGCCTAGTTCCTTACTAGATGAAGTCACAGAAAGAACCTTAACAGGCAAATTCTCTGAACAATGTCACAGCATAGAACTGAAATATCATATTACTCAAATAAGGAAAAGGGAGGGACAGGACATAATGTAATGGCTTTATTGGCATCACCCTTGAATACAGCACAAAAACTAATAGAAAATTCCCAAAATGGCCCAGGCAGTATGATGTGGTAGTTTAAAACAAAAGAAAAAAAAATTGAACAGTTGAATTTGCTCTTCAAGTTTGATCACTTCCTAAATTATTTAAGGTAGACTAAGTAAAAACATACAGTCAAAAGAGGACTTGTTTATTTGATAAATTACCTGATAAAGATGTTTCTGCTACCATGGGATTTTTCCAGCAGACACAATTTATAACTCCAGTACTATCATCCACTGCAAAAAAAAAAAAAAAAGAATTGCAAGAATTACAGACTAGAAAAGCAGGCAGTTGTGTTCCAAGAATTGAAGATACATAAATATGCAGGGAGATAACTGCCAAGGATATCTCATTCCCACTGGTTTGGAAGGTAAAGTGGGTGTCCAAACTCTTCTCACATATCTGAAATAATTTCCACAGTTGTTTCAGACATGGAAGTAGCTCAGCACCAGATGTGCTTATATGCATAGTCAGCAAAGTTACAGGTATATTCTCAAAGAAAGATCATACATTAACTTAAATTATGAGGCTTCAGTACATGTATGGGATACTGAGGGGTTTCAATCTCATTGACAAGGTCAGGAGAAGTATCAGTGTTGAAGGCTGAAGTCAGGCAAATTAAAACAGGAAACCAGGTACAAACCACAGAAGTTTTACTGTTACAGTGAGAAAACAGCACTGCAACATTTGGGGATGCAACCATGTGAATAAACCATCAGTGCAGCTACCTGCACCTGCATTAATTTCCATGTCAATATCACGCTCTAAGTCTGCTGGTCTTTCCAATACAAGATGATGTCCAGGGAGCAGAAAGGCAGCTCCTCTAGGCAGGAAGGACAGAAGACAGTACATGTTTGTGGTTCTACTCTAAGCCAGGAATCCCCAACTTAAAGTGTAGGTGCTGGTGGCATGCATGCCACTTCCGCTGCTGAAAAGGCTCATCACCTTCTCCTGAGCATGGAGCTGTTTTTCCTGTTTTGCCAGTGTCCAATGAAAATAAGCTTTATGATTTCTCCTCCAGGCACTGCATTGTCAATGACAGCATGAAAAGACAAAACTCAAAGGAAACAAAATCTGTCAGAAGAATCAATTTTCTGATGATCAAGGGACTGTATATAGATGGCCTGTGCAACAAACACCCTAAATAGAAAGGAAATAAATGTCTGTCAAGGATCATCCAGCCAATGCACCTTGCCTCTTGAATGTAACATCTCCAAGACTGAGATTCCACTCCTCACAAATGGAAACCTGCAATTGCCTTCTGCTCCTTAAACCAGGTCTGTGACTAAAAAAGTAACAGCAATGTTTACCATGAAGGTGCTGATTGGTACCTGCAGTCATTTCCTCTGGAAACCATAGCATCAAAGCAAAATGCCTTTGCATTGTCTCACGTGTTTTAAAACAATCTCCCTGTTTGGGGGGTCTAATTTCAAATCATTGTCTTGCCTTCCTCTTTCCAAGCAGTTTAGCTGCACATATCTATTAGCAAACTTACAGCACTTATAAGATGCAGGCAATTCCAAATTCCATCACAAAAGTATGCTCCTCTCTGCTATCTCTGTTTTGAGCTGCTGTGTCTGCAACTATTTCAGCAGCTTTAATTTTGTACCAGAGCACAGATAACGATCTGCTGGTAGGATTTCCTCTCCTTGGTACAGACAGACAGCAACTATTTCAGTAGGAGTCAGAACCCTCATAAACCATGCCAAGCCATCCATGCAAGCCAGCAATGGCAACAAGAAGCAGGGCAGATGACATTTCACTCTTGCATTCCCACATTTCTAGATGTTCCAGCTTGCACCAGCCGAGACAGACTGGCTTCCTAAGAAAGGCTTGGAAACAAACCAAAAAAGACTGAAGGATTAGGAGGCCAGACTCCTCCTCCTCAATGTAACAGCTGAAAATGGAGTCCTGGAGAGACTGACCTGTACTTGACCACACAAAGAATCTGGTAGCAGAGCAAGGCTCTGAAACAGAGTTTTGCAATTTCATAGATAAAAGCTCTGAGCAGAAAGACAAGTAACTCCTGAAGTGCAGATGAATGAGAACTCTTGCAATTGTATTCTAACCAGACAAGAGAATGTTTATCTATTTTAAATGTACTCAAGGGGTCTACAAACTTTTGAAAACTTCCTGTGCTCCCTGTGCCGCCCTTCCTCATCTCTTTGGGTTTAAACTTTTGTTTATTTGGATTTTTTGTGGCTTTGCTTTTTGTTTGTTGGGGTTTTTTTTCCCCTGTTATTTGTTTGTTTGGCTTTGGTTTCTTTGATTCTTGCTTAATTATTTGAGGAGTAGCTCAAAGCTACCTGTTAAATGAGATAACTGTGTAAACTTTTATTTCTTTATGATAAAAAGGGTATGGCTCTTGTCAGACCTGCAGGAACCTACTGAGATGTTGGTGAATTATTTTTTTTAATTTGATTTTAACTCAACTGCCTTTCAGCCTTTCAAGTCAGTTTTGGAGTACAAAGAAAATCACACGTGATGTTTGGTGTTGTTAAAAAGGAAAGGGGAAAAAAGAGGTTAGAAAGGTGCATTAGGTAAAATATGACCTTGATCAAAGCTATGTTTTAATTAGATATCTTTCTCCTAACTTATCATAATAACAGCAAAAAACATTCAAATCAAAGTGCCAAAATCAGATATTACACAGCATGTAATTTTTATTTTTTAATCCAGGAAAGAGTAAATTAACTCTTTTTTACAGTTACAATTTTTCATCAGTTCTGGCTGTAGAGTTTTCAGCAGAGGACCTAAGATTCTTTAAAGTGAGTGATGTGTATTCTGAAGCAGATAGGAAATAAGGGGGGAGGATCATGGCAGGGACACAAAGACATTTCAGGCCCCTATCAGAAGGAAAGTACAAAGGGGGAATTGCTTTGTAAGTCACTTTTAAGCAGATGGAAAGTGAGCTAGTCCTGAGCAGTGTGTGGCACTCCAACTGATGCAACCCCTGTGACTCACCAGAATCTGTTGAACTGAGAGATGCAAGAAGTTACAAGCAGGAAACTGTCTAAGAAGTTACAATTTTGCTCTGGCACAGTCGGCCTGCCTGAAAGGGAGGGCAGGCTGGGGAGGGGCACCCTGGCAGGTAGCCTGAAAACTCAAACCAGGAACTGCTGGAACAAAGAGTGGAGTCGGATGTGAAAGGACAGCAGGAAGCCAGGCATACTGTGAGCTGCACTTGAAGGTCGGCTGATCTAAGGCCTTAATTCCACTACTTTGCAGTTTCTTTTTATTTCTATTCCTCCACTTTCTGCCCCAGTCAAACATTTTCAACAGGTTTAGTTGTTAAATGGATGCTGACAGCAGCATGGAAAACCCTTATCCATAGAACTGGTTTTATCTTGGTCATTTTGATTCTGTCTTCCTCTGTTCTCTTGAAGTGATAAATGCATTTGCAGTCAACGCCACTCTGCAGCCGTTTGATGCTGGGGAACTTGGGACCAGGTTAATTCATCAGCTGTATCTTCACAGTACTCCCCAGGGTCTGGGAACTGCAATTTTACAAGCAAGGGAATTGGGAAGGAGAGGAGGCACTCTGTGATTCACCTCCACCAGGTGAAAATCCATGGATGAGGAAGACACTGGCTATAAGGGCTTCAATAGGATCTGTGCACTTGGCACCCCCTTCCTACTGTGAGGTGACCTCCCTCCACCTTTTGAGACTTGCCACATCACCACTGCTCCACTCTGCTTCTTCTCCAGATGTAAAATACAGCTGAACAAAATGACAATCAGATGGTTCCATGTTAATAAAACTGAATACTGGGAAAAGCAATACAGAGGAGACAACTCCCAGCTGATGTTGGCAAGGACTGGTACTATGATGCTTGAGTTCATTTGATAACACCCTTGTGCACCTAAAGATATACAAGCTCCTCACTGCTATTAGAAGTTGGCTCCAAGATATGACAAGACATACAAAAGGTCAGAAGAGATTTTGAAGGTTCAAACATGGAAGAAGTGATTTCCCATTTGTGGGCACTGTTAAATACATTTGCATTTGACCAAAGGGACTGCAAATAGGAGAAGAAGATGGCAGTGTTCAGTGACAAAGCAACAACTAAAATTAAGATTTGCTACATGACCCCACATGAATGAGTTACTCTTTGCTAACTATTTAATGCTCCATTTTTGAAATGGGGATAAACACTAGCTTCCCTACATTTGCCAAGTAATCTCAGCTGTAGATATACATTATATTAGAATAAGAGCACATTTGTTTCAAGAATGCACAATGAGCAAATAAAGAATCCTTTCAGTTCTAACAATAACTAAGACAAAAGGCTGATAAGTGCAAGAAGAAAGACATTTTCCTTACCTCCACAATTATAAAAGGCATCTCGCTCCTTCGTTTGAACCACTATCCCAATAACATCCACCTGTCTGATCGGATGTCCATTATAAAAGAATATACCTAGACACAAAACATGCTTGATTAGTGTATCTATTTGTGTCAACACCCTACCCTACATAGCCACATTTGTCAGTAAAAAAAACATGCTTTCCTACATATTTAATATATCTTAAATTATTCAGTGCCTACACAGGAAAAATCCCCTGTATCACTGAAGACGAGGAACACTAAAAGGAGAAAGTATCAGCTGTACTTAGGACACCAAAAGCTTGCTTCTGTAGAGTGTCAGAATCTTATTAACCTCTTGTTTTCTTGTACGTTTGGATCTGAAAAACAGTTTGTTTGCTGCAAGCATTAGGGGGTTTTTGTTTGTTTTGTTGTTTCATTTGGATTTTTGTTTTACTTTGCTTTGTTGTTTGGTTTGGGTTTGTTTTGTTTTTATATCTTCATAATGCTTCAGAATAAATAATAGAACACAAAGGAAGCAGTTTGAGCTTCTCACAATGCAGCTGTTCCTGATTAAGGCAGAGCCTCCGAAAGGAAAACTAACATAATTCTGTCTTTCATTTCTGGAAGAACAGGAGCCGTGGGGGCAGGGGGAGAGCAAGAGCCCTCTCAGACTGCAGAGCACACTACTGCAGTCATTGTGGACTGCATCCTGAACTGCAGTTTCTGAAAACACACATTCTAAAAACATCCCTTCAAAGCTATTTTTGTGCATCTATAAAGAAAATTTAAATAACACTTAGAAACATGTCCAGGAAACAGTGAGAAATCACAGCCCAGTGGACTCTGGCAGCACTGAGGTTGCCTCACTCTGTAATCCCTTTCAAGAGAGTGACAAATGTTGTTAACAAACACTAACATAAACATCATACACTGAGGCTTCACAGTCCACTAGCAGGAGGAAAATAGGGCAATAAGCTCCAAATATACCCTGGGCTGGCTAGTTTTCAGTGAATGTGCTTTCTTCAGTTTTCAAATACTGCTGCTTTACTGAAATAAGCCATCTGGGATGTTCAATAACTGTCTCCTGAAAACTAGATAACTCAAGGGACTCAGAAGGGAACATTTGGCTCCGTACACCGTGGCAAGTGTTATTCTTACAAAGGGAAACACAGCAGCAAGGGAGTCAGAAAAATGTTCTGTATTAAAAAAAATCCTAAATCCAAAATCCAAAAATAACTTGTCCTACATAGCTAGCAGCCTTAAATGAGCCTGGAATTAACTTTGTTCACGCAAAACAGAGGGAAAACACAGAAGTTTCAGAAGAAATCAGAGGTGATCAGCCAAGCAGCTCATAAGGAGAAATTTTGCTCATAAAAAGCCACTGCAATGTTTTCAGGATGCATCTATAATCTCAGATCTGGCTATACTAATCGTGCAGTCACTGGTCAGGTCGGGCATAGAAAATGTTTAGCAGGTCTGTCCACTTGTCTCTCATTTCATTTACCAGGGCACCAATAAACACAGATAAACACAGAAACCCCCAGTGGAGATGCTCCCAGTGTTTGTAGTCATTCACTGAATCTTACAACATCTCTCTAAAAGGTCTGGGCTAGTTTCAGGGTAAGCCTGTGGAGCAGAGACTCCAAGCTCCTGATTATGCAAACAAGCAACATGTTATTATGTGTATTTCCCAGTTAGTAAGCTGAGTTTTGGCAGATGACAGAGACCAAATAAAACTGGTTCTCTCCATCCCCATAAGTTCACACAGAACTCCACCCTTACTCTCAGAGAAACTACCCAAATTAATTTGAAGAATGAAATTATATTTAACCTATTAAAAGCTGTTGGATTTGATGACTTCAAGGTGTAAATTACTCCTCCTACCAATTTATTTGTTCAAATTAAGTCCATATTGGTAGCAATAAATATATACTAAATATTTGAAGGTGTGGACAAACACATTCAGTGAGGTTCCTAATATCCCAGGAGTCAACACACAGAGCAAAATGCCATTACCACAACAGCCACAGCAGTGCTACAGGGGGCTATAGCTACAGAGCTCTCTAGGGCAAGTGCTGGTCATGTCTGTACCAGCATTACTCTGCTGTTTGCCATTCCTTTAATTATTATTACCTCCTTTTATGCTTTTTGTAGCTTCCCTTGCTTGTTGATAAGCTGTCACAAAGCAGTGGTGCATGATAACTCTGAGAAAAGCTCATTTCCATGATGTGATTATGTGTTACAACTGAGTTTGACACCCACTCTCATTGCAAGGCTGCTAAGACAACACAATTGCTGTTTTTATCTGGGAGGTTTTCCAGCCTTCTTGTCACCATTTATAGCAGCAGAGTAATTGGCCAGGTTTACTGCTTCCCTCTGTGTTGTTTTAAGGGATTAGTCACTGTGGCATCAAATCCTAATGCTTAAAAGTGGAAAGAAAAAACTCATTAGGTCATTCAGTCCATTTCCTCAGGGCCAATACAAGACCATTTTGTACAGTAAATTCCTGGCAATCTGTACAGTCGGGATATAAACAATCCCAGTGAAGGGCATCCCACCTTTTTCCTGGCAGGGCTGTGCCACGGTCTAACAGATGTCATTCTAGGGATGTTTTTCCTGACATTCAGTCTGTGTTTCTTTCCATTCTTCCTAGTTACAACTTTTTGTTTCGCACTCATTCATTCTTAATTACCATTACTTAATGACTGATTTATAGCCAACCATATACTTAGCTTCAGCTGGTCTTTAAAAGCCCATTAAAGGCAGGAAGCACTGACAACAAACACCTACATTCTTCCTTCCCCAAAAGGTATTAATTTTAGTGTTTTTGTTGTGCTATCATTTGTTGCCAACAAATAAGAACACTGAAAAATGTCTGGTTTGGTATATATACAGCACCAGGAGAATGAACAAAATTCAGGATGTTAGTTCTAGGAAAATTCATTTTATTCGAAGTTTGGTTTAGAAAATGATACAGGATTGCAAGCAAGCTTAAATGTGCAGAGTGCCAGACGCACAGGAAGTAGAGAAAGCTCAAATGTACCAACTGTAAAGGCTGACATCTTGACAGGACAGAAACCACCTCCTTAGGATCATCTTAGCAAAAACCAAAGGTAATAACAAAATCGAAAAAATTCCTGCAGCAGAAGCCAACTCAGTTAAGTAAAAGAACAGGATGAGAAGTAAGAAGGGAAATTCAGGTAATTTGGAGGTTAAAAAAAAAGCAGGACTGTACTTTCTAGGACTGTTCCTGCTATCATGAAATGCTTGTTGCTGTTTATAAGGTTAATTATTCTGAGTATATTTTCACATGTGTATGTACTATTGTTCAAGTCCAAACCACAATCCAAGTCTGCTGGCATTGAATTGTGTTGCATTTTGTTTGAAAACAAATAAAATATCTGTAACTGATGAACAGTTTTTACCAGATGCATTTCCTACACCAGTACTACTAGAAGACATTTATAAGACAGTTTAAAAAGGCTTCTAAATAAACTTGCTGTAGGACAAACATCAACAACAGTCTGTAGCCTAATTATTGCAATGGATTTAAGACAGAAGTCTCCCACCATGTTAAATAACAAAGATAGATAGATAGACAGACAGACAGACAGACTGATATTTGCGGTTTGTGAAGTCCTTAGGTACATAAAAACGGTTGCAAGAAGAGAAAAAAACTCTGACAGTCCTTCATTTCTCCAAAAATAGCACTGCTGCTCCTTGCTGTTAAAAAAAAAAAAAAACTGAAGAAGAATAACAAAACCTACAAGGCAAAGCATATTCAAAGATCCAAACAGGGGTACTTAGTCTCCGTGGACAGAAAAAAATAAAAATAAAAAACCACAAACAAAACATCAAAACCAGACCAAAACCATACACTCTGCTTAGGGCTTATTGCTCTTCCTCATTAATTTTAACTTCTTTGGGCTCCTCCCTGATAATCTTGCACCGTGTCAAGCTTCAGCTGGGAGTAATGAACCCTTCCACAGAAGAAGACACACTGCAGTCTGTTTAAAGTCTGTGTAATGAAAACAGCAATTCAAGGTCAGAGCTGTGTTGCTTCAGCCAAAGCTCACGTATTGGTGACACTGCAGACCAGCAGGACACAGACTGCAAAGCAGACACTTGTGGGGTAGGGTCCAGCATGGAGGCCAGAATTTACTATAAGGTTGTTCCAGTGTATGAAGAAAATCATTTATCTATCATATCTAGAAATTAAGGAGACCAAACCTCAAAACTTGTATCTGTTTTATAATGTATTCATATCCATTGGAAAAATCAAAATCACACATCCAGCCATGAAATCGACTGCCAAAATTTTCCAAATAATGTAGACAGTGGGGAGATAACAATACATATGGCCAGAAAGGACCAGAAATTTTTAGAACTAACTTTATGCGAATATAACGAGCACTACCACACAGAGGAAATACAACATTAGCTTAACATGAAAGAGGTTCTGAAGAGAAAGAAAAACCATTTTAACAAATAAATTTTATTTTTCAAATACATTTCACATACAACCTGTTGTCCTTGTCCTTAGAACTGTTAAAAGATACTAACATCACTTAGCTCAAGCATATGGAATACTACTTTACTGATGTTCATGAAGTATTCTTCAATCCCTTGATAAAAAGCCCAACATAAATAAATTACAATACTGTGTGTATCATAATCAGCACATATAAATACATACCCGGCACCTGTTTAGACTCTCTCATTTCTGTAATATCTTTAATATAGAGTCTTGCAAACGCAGAAAATACAGGATCTATCCCCCAGTGCAGAGAAGGCATCTCTTCTTCATACTTCTTGGACTCAGACTGCATCCAAAACCTGTGAACACAGAAGGACCTGTAATTGTTTTCTACACAGGTGAAGAGCTGTTCACATATGCCCCAGCTAAATGAAAAATCAGCCCATGAGTTTACATACAATAACACAGCAGAGCTGAGGATGAGACACTGGAGTTTATCTAATATAATGTTATATTTATCTATCAATATTTCATGTGTCGCCACATGAAATATTCAAAGTATCAATACTCATGATTTGTTTGAAGTACTGAGAATCCAGCAACAGCATTTCCCCCAGTAACTTCAAATGAATTAGAATTTCAGAGATATTTCCTCTCCAAATCCATAAATAGAGAACTAAAGTCAGCATTTGTTTAAAAGAGCAGGGTTGTGGGATCCTGAGTGGTTACTTTCTCTACAGATGATGATTATTCCCTCCATCATTCTCCTCCCCTCCACTAACATATTCTTCTCATTGTTCATCCTGTGCTTTATTGTGGAGCTGAGGGAGAATGATTTTATTTAAAACAAAAGCAGCCACCCCTTCTTTATTTTGGGAATGTAGTCTCCACTAACTTTGAAACTGTTTCTTTCCCTTTTACCCTTTCAGATTTCACAGTTTAATGCCTGCCATCTTCTGCCATTACAGATCCAATTCTCTGCTTATCACAGTGTTGATGTGTTGATGTCAAAAACCCCAGCACTTCATTCAGGAAGATCCTCATAAAGATTTGGAAGCTGAAAATATTTTCTTTCAGCCTCTCCTGTATGGACAGGAACATTGTTCCTGTAAGGCTTTCCAGGTCACCTTCCAGTGGGTGTCAGCCCCTCGCAGCTCTTAGTCAAAGGTGCTAAGTGGACGAATTTTGAATAGTGTGCAACTGGGCTGAGATTTGGCAGCACCAGTCTCCTGAGAGGAAGCAGCTCCCGGTGATCTCTGCAGTCTGGGAGAAGCACTGGTAGCTACTGATGTAGGGACAACACGCCATGAACATCATGAGAGCACCTTGTCTCACTGAGAAACAACAGAGCTTGGGTTCTGCACGGTTTCTGTTCTAATGCTTAAACTTCATTTTGAGGCAAGGGAAAAGAAAAAGGGTGAAGCACAACAAGCCAGAGTGTTGCTGACATCTATTCTATACTGCGCACAAATTGCAGTTGATAATTCGATCCCTGTACAACTATTTCTTTATTTTACTTAAGTAAAAAAAAAAAAAAGGTCAGTGTTATTTACCCTTCCTTGGACTGGTCATTTCTTTGGTGAAATATTGAAAATTGATTTTAAATACTGAAATATTGAAATTGACATTGAAAATATTTGATTTTGTCAGTTCCAGCAGTAATTTCACCATTGAGTAACAAACTGAATTAGCTTTGTTTACACCTGGATTCATGTCTCGCTCACCACTTCAGACAGCTCTTCCCAACCTTGCCTTTTTGCACCTGCAAGATCTACTTGTCACACCATTCTTTTCTCACTCAAGTCTCCCCATGAAGCACTCTTTTTCTACTGCTGAATTGAAACACTGCTCAATAGAATTTTAGAAATTAAGCTGTTAAGTGTATGATCTTAACACAAGCTGCTATTTCTCCATATGGTGGTTCTTAGGATACTTGCTACAGTCTATGTCAAATTTAGACCATAAAGTTTCTCAAGGGAACAAATGGTTTGAACCTGTATTTCACTTGGCATGCTCATTTTCTAACCAAAATTAGTCTCCTCATCTCTTTTTGGTTGCAGTCTATAGTACAAAGTTATATTCCTTTCTGCTTCATGCCCCCCCAATTTACCCTGCATGGTTACAAAGCCTGTCACAGCTCAGCACCTGTTTTTCCTCCTAGACAGGCAGCAGACTGAGATAACCAGCCAAAAAGAGACAATCAGGTAACAAGTCTGTCTAACCTTTTGTATTTTGGGCAAACAGACACTCCTTGGGGCAAAAAGCAGAAGTCACCCCTGCACATGTGTGCAGCTGAGGGGAAAGCAATGAAGCAGCTCCACTGGAGATTAAAAATATCTGTATTCTGGCATTTTATAGCCACTTGTTAAGCCTGAAATGCCCAAATGTTAATAGATCAAGTCAAAGCCACACTTTTAGCTTACATGAAGCATCTCCCCAAAATTTTTAACTGCTTCCCTCTTCTGAAGGGAAAAGATTTCTGCAGCAAAAGCTCTTTCTATCTCAGAAACTACTAGGAGTTAAACCTAAAATTCTGGAGCTTCCTTCTCACTCCCAGGCCTTGTTACAGCTCCTCACTGGAGATTTTTACACCCATCATATGTCTTTATGTAGAGACTACTCTGCTTAGTTCAAGCCTGCTACAGCACACAACGCTTTATCTTACAGATCTGGCAAAGATTCCTTGACAAAAACTAAATCATGCACTATGAAGTCATCACAGGATTCCTTGAAGTCCACAGCACAAATTTGCTGAAGTCCTGAGTTACAGACATTCCATCCACACCAGCCTAGGACAGTGAAACCGTACCCCAGCCTCCCACTCACTTTCAGCAATGTCTGACAGGCACAGAGGGCATTCTGCACAGCAGCCAAAGCCTTCCCCGGCCTCTTCACGGTCCCAAGAGACCTCTCTATCCCTGACACCACCCAAAACCAAGCCTATTTTCTTCCTTCCCTCCCAAGTGGCCAACTTGGTAGCTACATTTGAACAGTGGCCTATTTGAAGCCAAAAGCTTGTGGTCAGTTGGAAAGAAAAGATACTTAGTGCCCCCTGGATATACCGCTTGCCTCCAACACTGCTAGTACCACTCCATTCTTCTCAGCAGTGGTCTGCTCCTAAAGCAAAGCAAGATGTAAACTATTTCCAAAGTATCTATTCAGTGACTTTACAAGCTTATTTCAGGCAGATGGAGAGTATTAAAAAACATAATTCCTACAAGGCTGACAAAACTCTTCCAATCATTTATCTTTTGATATGTAATAGTATCTTCCCGTAAGTTTTTCTTAAGTTGGCACAGGAAGCCTCTCCATCCCAGGGTTAATTACTGAGTCATCCTGGCAAAAGTGGAACTTTCCATTATGCTACAAGTGTTTTCAGCCCTTAACTGGTACCATTGGTGATATGCTATCAGCAAGGAAGATAAGAGCTGCCCTGTATTATGAAAATCCAAGGGGCAAATAGGGGCATTGTGGAGATGTATAACGTTATAATCAATGAGAACCAGACAGCAAACAATAGACAACTCTGAACAGATACTATATGTACAAATGTTTAAGGATTAAACTAGCTTTTGCTGGGAGATGGTGATCAAGCTTAGCAATATAAACAACACAGAGTCCTAGCAAAAGGTCACTCCTTTCTGCATTTTGTTCTAAGTGCAGTGTAATGACTTCAGGCTTGCTGTAGTGCAAGGAATTCAATCCTGTTACAGGAGAAAAAAAGGCAACAGAAGCATCTAGTCCACAAGTTCATTAGATAGAAGATATCTGTATTCTATTTTTAACTCTAGAAAAAGGCTCTGAAGGCATAATCAAAACCAAAAAAAAAGAATTAAGTTGTTCTTGGGAAAATAACTCTGTTTGAATGGCAAAAATCTAAAGTTTACATAGTAGGTATCTAGATACAAATAAACAAGAAGCCTTGAGATTATTCTAACATATTAAAATAGGGCTGTCTCTTCCACCCACTGCTATCAATGTTAGCTTTCCTGGCTCTACTGAGAAGTCAACCAAGTTCATAATCCTCAGAGGTACCTGGTGAGCTCACCAAGGTATTATCCCAGAGGGGGAAAGCAAGGAAAATTGGCACCCTTCCCAACCATGCCACCCCCCAAACCCATTTTCCTTCTTCCCTTCTAAGCAGCCTATCTGGTAGCTTTGTCTCAATAGCTTCCTATTTATCACCCTATTGATTTATTCAATAGAATCACCTTCAAACAATAAATTTCTTGGCTCATATTCTTGTGCCCACTGTGTACCTTTTCCAAAAAAGCTAAATGGCCTTCTCTCAATCCCAGTGCAATTGAAACCTCAAAGAAGAGTATCTGTTTTAATGTTTCTTGTTGTCTTTTCACCAAATTTGATTAACAACCAAAGCTCTTGGTGAAAATTGCCTTAGCTTGAGATTAATCATCTTGAGCCAAGAAAATGTATCTTGCCAGCAGCTGCCTGCAACTGCTCCGCAAGTGCTGGCACACTGCTGCAAGAGCTCTTTCTCAAGTTAGCTGTGAATCAGAAACAGAGAATTTATGCACTAATACAGGCAACTTAAACATCCTACCAGGCTTTCACTCTCCTCCAAAGGCTGCCACTAGCATGCTAGCACTGACAATTTACACTGAAAACAGCTCTGAAACTGTTGGAGTTGCCAACCCAGTGGATTAAAACAACTTAAAGTCCATTAAAACAACTTAAAGTCACTGCTGGTCTACTTGAATAAATTAGGCCAGAAACTGTGGCTGTCAAAAACTGCTTCATAGGTCGGCCATTCCTGCCACAGACAAAGCAACTTGTGGAAAGCGGAGCAGAGTCAACAGCTGGGTTTTGTAACACCCTCTGTCATCTGAATTGAAATCATCGGTGTCTGAGTCAACACCCTATGTGACAAATGACTATTATTCAACTCTTCATGATCAGCAGAGGCAATTCCAGCACAGTACAGTCAAACCCACCATTTTTCAGGAAATGTTTTTAATTACCTACAGCCACATACAACTTTTTAAATTAAAACCAAATAAACCCATTGTATTATTATACAAGTAAATCTTACTGAACTGGGAAGTAAAGCTTTTGGTTACAGTTAATATGGAGCAAAGATCCTAGACATGAAACTCACCCATAAGTTTTTAAAAAATACTTAATTAAAAGAAAGTTTCCAACACCAGTAACAAGATGTACACCATCACTGAGAAAAAAAACCACACCACTGAAAGACAAAGGCTCCTGGAAAACAGCTGTTGGAAAACTATCAAGTGGTAAGGTAAGGTCAGTTTGGATCCACATCCTACCCTGTTATCCTATTACAAATCAAGATGGGGCAAGCACTTTGTCTTCCACCTTCTGCTTCTGTCATGTTAAATCCTGTCCGTTTTGATGCTACATGCTGCATGTCTTGTAGCTCTTATATGTAAGTACAATTGCAATTTAAAGACATAGTTGCAAAACAAAATTAAGAAATCTAGAACTCCTCTGAACTTCCAAAAGCTTAGCACTTCCTGAAATTTTATTTGTACAAGGGTTTAAGATTTTTCTAAGCTGTTCAGATAACAATTTAACAAAAGAAAGAATTATAGTTTTCTTAAAGATATTCCTTGAAATTGTAAACATCATATGCCTTTTAATTATATTACTTTCCATTACATTACACTTCCCTGGCAAGTGACGTGCAAGACAAGAGGCCCATCACTGCAACCTTTACCCAGTGGGGAATCTAAAAACCCAGAAAGGCATTGCTCGCAAATGCCCATAAGGCAGGATATATGTAGGGGCAAAAAAGCTTTGTTTTATCAATAAACTGACATGGCTGTTATGTAAGAGTCTTCCAGTGGATTAATGTCACCAGGTCATAACCTGTAATGTGTTTCCCTTCCTCTGATTTTACCTTCCCACAGCACTGCCTGGAAAACCTTCTGGATAGGTGCATGTGGCTGCAGGAAACCAAACAAACTGGCTCCTCCAACATCCTCAGTCTGGGAAGAAAGGGGCACAAAGCTTACAGTCCTCGATTGCCTCCTTTTGGCATTGAAACTTGTTTTATATGCAAGCTTGTAACAAGGTTTTGGCACTCAATTTTCCAAAAGCATGATTCCGAAAAACTAACAGGAAAGGGTGTAACAAAATAAACAGCAGAAGTAGCTCTTTCTGATCCTTGTCCCATGCATTAGATACAATTTCTCAGGGATCAAGAAATCAGCCAACCACTCAGCAGACCAGTAAACTAGCTCTGTATATGTATTTCTCATGACCACCTGTAAGCTTACCTAAAATAAGGTAGTAGGCACTCACTACTGATATTCAGAAAAGCTTCACTTCCTATGTGTCTTTTAAAGCTATTGCATAATCACACTGAAGTGCCTTCTTCAATTAATTCCCTAACCTGTCTCAAGCGAGGGCAGGAGGAAGCCTGTGAGGATGATTAACTCTCTCTGAAAGCTCTTAATCACCCACAGTGCTGCCAGAATGAGCTGAGCTGCAGAAAAGACATTCTTTCACTGGGAGAGAAGATTCTCAGTTATTAGTGCAAATTAAAAACAAACAAAAGTAAAAATAAATTACTTCTTATAAAGAGTAAGTTTCTTGCTTGGAAGAACAGCAGTATGAAAGCTTTGATAGCAAGAGGATTCCAAACAGGCTGTTGGAAAAGGAAAATTTTTTGACAGATGCTTTTAATCGGGAGGGGATGCTGCCCCTCTACTCAGCCTGATGAGGCCACATCTGGAGTGCTGTGTCCGGTTCTGGGCTCCTCAGGACAAGAAAGACACGGAGCTCCTGGAGGGGATCCAGCAGATGATTAAGGGACTGGAGCATCTCTCAAATAAGGAAAGGCTGAGACAGCTGGGCTTGGTCAGCCTGGAGAAGAGACACCTAAAAGGGGACCTTGGCCATGCCTGTAAGTGTCTGAAGGGAGGGTGTTGAGATGATGGATCCAGCCCCTGCTCGTGGTGTTGGGCAATAGGACAAGAGGCAAGGGGCAGAAGTTGATGCCCAGGAAGTTCCACCTGAACATGAGGAAGCACTTCTGTGCTGTGTGGGGGAACACACACTAAAACAGATTGCCCAGAGAGGATGCGGAGTCTCTGTCACTGGAGATATTCCAGAACCATCTGGACAGAATCCACAGTAATGTGGTCTAGGGGGTCCTGCTTGAGCAGGAGGTTGGACCCTTCCAACCTTATCCATTCTGTGATTCTGTAAGTTATTGGGACAACACAATGAAATTAACTAAAAGAGAAAAGAGAATAAAACCTAATTCACCCCAGTTTATGGCAACAGCTAGCTTTCCTACTTTGTTTTAGCAGTGTAACATAGATTTACTGTCAGTTCCTGAATGAACATTTTCAAATTTCAGAAATTAGCACAGAAGTGACAAGCACTGGTTTATAGCTTTCTGAGGCTACTGTGCCTGTGAACTCCCCAAGTTTGACTCATTTCTAGAGGCAAATAATCCTGCCCACTTCCCTCTTTACCTCCCCTTTAAACTGGTTTATGGTCTAAATTAGAACAGCTTCTGGAATAAGTCTGAATTTGTATGAAAATTCATAGGACTACAGAGCATTCCATTACAACCTGAGACTTCAAAATAATTAACCTTTGATTTGGTCTAGGCACACAGTTGTGATTTGAAGTTTTAAAAATATTCCTGACACATACCAAAGAGATTATGAGAGATTATGATTTAGATTACGAGAGACCTGCTTAATGTTCTGAAATTAATTTGCATTTTATTTTGTTGTGGAAGTGAACATTATCACTGTATCAGAAGACTGTGAGACTGCATGGAACATGGTGTCAAATAGCCCTGTCGTTGATAGATACAGAGTAACTCAAATAAGAATAATTTTGAAATCTCAGTTCCATCTAGAACTACCATAAACATTGTGAGAATACCTAAAGGCTGAGATTTCTCATTTGAAGTGCTTTTGGAAGAACTAATGGTTACTCTTCTTTGAAAGATTGATAAAGTTAGCTTGGCACTGATCTTTGATTCTAGTCCAGCTGTATTTGTTGTTTGGTTTATGTTATTCCAGAAAAATTTTTTTCACTTTCAAATAAAGACTCATAGGCACTTCCTGTCTAAAGGCCCTTCTTGTAGAGAAATGTTTAAACATCCCAAAAGTCAAATCCGTGCAAAATGTAAAGCGTGTGTAGGGGAAGCATTGAGCCCATACAGTATTACAGAATTATCTGCTTTTCTGGGAGAAGTTTGAAGAACAAAGTAAGAACTTTGAACATAAGAACAAAGCTTTTGTTGTGCTTTTCAAATGTTCCTCACACAGGTCCTCTGAGCCATCATCTAGGAAAAGTATCAAAAGGTTGGGTGCTTGTATCAAAAATGGTACAATTCCCAGCCTGCTACTCTGAATTTCCTCTGCAACTGGGCTTTCTTTCTGAAGACCAGGGTTTTTACACCTGAAATCAAGCACAGGATTTCTTAGTCGTGCCCAGGCTGCTCTGAACTGAGCTCTAAACAGAAGAATTTTAGAAATACCAAAGGCGTAAATACATTTCTCGGTTCCTCAAGACCGAGAAATATAGTAGTGCACAGTCCTTTACCCTATGAATAATCTGAAGAGTAGGTTCTTCTCAGCTAAGGAAAGCTGGCTCATAATCATTTATCTTCAGCTACTAAACTATTAGAACCTGCTAAAAATCCAGAGATTGTCCTTTATTAACCTTTGGTTTAAGCAATTTTTGTAATTCTCTGAGGGTATCCTGAAATAATGAATAATTTACCAATGCTCCATCTGAGGTCAGTCCAAATATCATAACTGAGAGCTGGCATAGGACTGATACAGAACAACCCCAAACTGTCCTGCAAAACGAATATCTTCAGTAACTCCCCTCCGTGTGGAGAAAAGGCAGCTAGGCTTGTTTGTTAGTAATGATTTTGGCCCATCTTTAAAAACTTGTTCCAAACCCCATTGAAAGGCATGAAATGACAGAACATTATTTAGATTCTTCAAAGAAAATACCTCCCTGATGACTGTGGCTGTAACTTCTTCCATGAATCACTGTCACAGCTAACATGATAGAGTCATTACTATTTCCGACTTCTTGGTATGTAAAGAAACCAACAGCCTTTTATAAACTAATTTAAGTGTCTCCTTAATTGCATTTGAATTTCAATAAATGCCATTTCCTACCTCATGCTCTGAAAGGAAGTCACTCCTGTATACTCAATGCAGAAAGATACATTAGTGCTCAGTCAGAAGCCACAGGAATTATTTTTCATGTAGGTAATTTTATTTTCCTCTACAATTCAGTCCATGTAATGTAATGGGCTTTTTTGGTTTAATCCATAAACATACTACAGTATACTATAAAACATAATTTTGAGGATTAGCTATTAAAGATCTCTCCTGTCAAAAAAATAAACATTTTAGGGCACTTGAGATAAAAAGTGCATCACATCACAATACTCTGTTTTGTCATAAGCAAGTGCTAGTGCCCAAAGTTTGCACAGCCTATTGTTGGACACACAATAGCTGCTGTGTGCCTTAACAATTGACATATTATTGCAGCTCCCCTCATTGCTGCTGTACCAAGATGAGATCCTAGAGAAAACCAAATTCTACTTTACAACGCACTCAACTATTTTTTTTTGCCTAATTTTCTAGGTAAAAAGAGAACATTGCACTCAGAGAAATTATTAAAACATGGTTGTAATGCAAAACCAACATTATGTAATGGAAAACTTCACTTTTTTTAAATTAAAATAATTTAGTATTTTAAAGTCTAACTTTACATTAATAAACAGTTGGTATCTCACGTTCTATGTTATTTCCCCTTCTTGCTAGTAGACATATCTTCAGTATTATCCCACTGCAATGTTTCTTTTTGGGATATTACTAGAAAATCAGTAGTCTTTAGTGTTCTCTTTGTGTCAGATTTTCCTTTATTGTGTGTGTAGGAAATGTTCCCTTTTTGTCAGAATGGTATATTTTTAATAGTAATTGTAGAAGGCATAATAAACTTCCTGGTTAAGCTTACCACAAAACCAGGATTGGGTCTGATGGCTAGCCAGCCACCCATAGAAGAAAACAGATTAAAGAAGAATTTATTTTCATATTACAGAACAAGTTATTTGGTCCCAAGATTCCAGAGCTGATCAGGATCACAAGAGAACACAAAGTCCATTCTGGAAAAAAAAGGCTCCCCTGGGAAACAGTGAAAGAAAATCAGGATTTGCAGACAGAAAAGCAGCAATACATGCGGGGGGTTTTGTTCAGACATTTTTTGTGCCAGTATTGACTGAGAGCAATACTGAGGTGCAAAGCTATCTTTATCCCTTAATAAATTTCTAATCCCAGCTACTATGTGAACTAATGCAAATTTGAAAGCCACAAACAAAAAGGGCAAATCAGCTCGTGACTGCAACGCAAGAGGAAAAGGTCTAATTACCATCTGGAGGAAAGGCAACCACGGTGCAGCATTTGCAAGACATTCTTTCATGTGACTTAACTAAAGCTTCTAACAGCCATCAGATGGAGGGGGCTCCACATTTTAAATGATTTGCTTTGTGTTCATGTACAGTTTTGATCAAATAAATCTTGTTTCAAAGGAAATACAACCTCAAATTATTAAAATGGTTAGAAGGAATATGGCATTATAGCTAAGAGCAGTAGTATTTTAAAGGATATTATTATTTTAAGAAAAAGCGTTTGAGATGGACTTAGTCGTGTGTGGTTCTGTGAAAGATTGTTACAGTCATCACCACATGGAGAGAACTTTCATTGGACTAACTACTGTACTAAAAAAAAATGCAACTATCCACCAGAGCAGCTCAGTATTTTAATATTAACTGGAAATTCCTATGAAAGGAGCTTTTTGAGTTAAATACAACCCAAAATGCGTGCAGCTTTCTTGAAAAGCTTTATCATGAGGATCTGAAGTTCTTAATTGCATTAGTCAGTTAATCAAAGAGAATCAGCTATGTAAGTTTCAAGTTGTTGACGTGTTCCATTAAATCTGAGGTTTGCTTCTCACTCCCCTACAAAAATCCATGACTATTTCTGAATATCAGTCTTGAAGAGGGTTTTCTTGCAGATCAACTGGAAGCAATAAGAAAAAAAAATTCTTTGCTATAGCTTCAATAAAGACAACATATTAAAACTTGAATGCTTTTGACATGCCATGTTTCCAAGAAATATTCTTGTATTATTTGCTGAAATATTTGATCCTTATTCAAATTTTGATATTTATATTATTGCTTTTTCTTCTGCCATTTAATTTCAGATAAAATCTATTCAATAAAACATTGCAGGTTTACTTGGAAACATTAAGGTAATCTGGCAATTTTTATATTTGCTCTGTCATCACTCTCAGAAGTGTTGCTGACATCAAGAGAAATGCAGTCCAAGAGTTCTGCTGGTAGTGGTGTGTCCATAGGTAAGAAGAACTCCCATGATAGGTTACCAGGAAAACTGACTACACACAGTCAAATACTGTGATAAAGATAAGTATATAAAATGGGGGAGGCAAATTGACCTCTGAAGATACACTTCTCCACTGACATCTGAAAAAGTATGGCCAGTTTAGATTAAACAGAGCTTTTTGAAGTCAAAATCAGATCAATCCTATTCCTACACATTTTAACACTCAATGGTTTTTTTACTGCACACATGAAGTAATACCCTTATATGTTGAAGCTTCCAAATGCCGCATGTTTCTATGGCAATTCTTAGATTAACTGGTCCTGCAGTAAGGCATTAAAAAACCCCAAACCATATAATAAAAGTAGTATACCCAGATTATTGATAGAAGCCTGAGTATTGATTCTGGCTAATGAGATACAGGCAAGCTCTTGAGTGTCCAACCTCTGGTATTATAATTTTTTCCTGTTTATATTATATGTGACTGAACCATTTCTGTTACTTGTATCATAAAGGCTCATAAAATACTGAGTACAAAACAAAGTGTCTTTTTTGTTGTGCTTAACAGAAAGAGAAGTCACTAAAACACATCTCTATCAATGGTACATTTATTAGAAAGGCTTTAGGAGTGCTGTAGCATATACAGGCCCAGCCAGCATGGCTTTGGGGAGGACAGGTCCTACCTGACCAGCCTGACCTTCTTTTATGACCAGATGATCCAACCAATGGATGAGGGAAAAGCTGTGGATGTTGAAAACCTTCAGCTCTGTCTCCCAGAGCACTCTCCTGGAGAGGGTGGCAGCCCATGGCCTGGACAGGGGCTGTCTTTGCTGGCCCCAGAAGTGCCTGGCTGGCTGGGCCCAGAGCATGGTGGTGCCACAGGGGCTGTCCCCAGAGATCAGAGCTGGGTGCAGTCCTGTTTAATAACTGTATCAATGATCTGAGTGGGGGGATCCAGTGCACCCTCACAAAGTTCCCAAACAGCACTAAGCTGGGCAGGAGTGCTGATCTGCTGGAGGCCAGGAGGGCTCTGCAGAGGGATCTGGGCAGACTGGATCAATGAGCTGAAGCCAGTAGTGTGAGGCTCGGTGAGGGGAAGTGGCAGGTCCTGCTCTTGGGTCACAACAGCCCCATGGAGGGCTACCGGCTGGGACACAGTGGCTGGAAAGTGGCCCAGAGAAAAAGAACCCAGGGACACTGGTCAACAGCAGTTTATCATGAGCCAAGAGTTGCCCAGGTGGCCAAGAAGGCCAGTGTGGCCACAGGACCAGGACTGCTCATCCTCCTGCACTGGGTTAACCAGAGTGATCTAGAAGCTGCATTGGTGCTTAGAACTGAAATGAGACCAATACAGCACAAAACATGAACTTTGGGAACAGATCGGAGGAGAAATGGCAGAGCCCATGAAAAAATGCCACCACAAAACTGGAAAATATCCAAAAAAACCCAGGGCACATCGATTAAAGAAAACAGAAAGGACAGTGCTGACTGCCAAAGGTGACAGACAGACTAAGACGGATGAAACAAGAATTACACCTCAGATTTAACCACAAACAAGCCACCTGTGACCTTACAGCAGTTCAATGAGCTCAATCACCAGAAAGAATTTTGGAGATCAGTGAAAGTGTGGGTGGACAGAAAGTCAAGACAATATAAAAATACACCATTAAATATTTTGAAGGAACTGAAGACAGAATGTAGGACTGCAGTGAAAGGGCAATATATGCTGTGAAGAACACATTTCAAATTAAATTTCTGAAGTGTTTACTTTCAATTAGGAGAAATTGGAGCAGTTTAAAAGAAACAACTTAAAGATTAGGGAGTTAGGAACAGTGGCAAGTGTAAGTGATTGAGGAAATGGAAAAGGATGATGATATCAAGCAGCAGAAAGTATAAAGGAGACTTCTAATTCACAAAGAGATGAAAAAGATTGTCATGAAGAGTTTACAGCTATTTTAAGCCAGTATATTTGATGCACAATCAAGATAGTTCTTTAACATCTTTAACATCTTCCTCTGGCATTTAAAGGAAGCAATGAATTTTCAAAAAGCATTGCTTTAAATACCTAAAGGAGAAATTTTAATATAATTCACTTTTACCTTTTTATCCTTACCATCTGGAAACATTTACAGTTGCTAAAAACTACTGCTATCAGAAACAAAAAAACCACACACACAAAATCCTGGCTTCATAGAGCCTCCTCCAAACTAGGAAGTCACAGTAAACTGGGAAGAATTTGCAATGAGCACTTCACCTTCATCTTATAGAGTTTATTTTCAGGATTGAAGGGCAAGCTATAATTCCAGAGCGAAAGAATAAGAGAAAAAATAAGCTGGAGTCACAGTTTTTCTTTTCATATATCCTGCTTTTATCTTGAATTACTTGTTCAAGAGTAAGAATGAAAAAGCTGAAAGTAAAACCTTATCACCAGATGATTTGCTCCTTTCTTGTGCCAGACTTTCATCTTATATTTTCAATGTTATATGAATTAAAAGCTCTCTGGAACAGGAAGACTCTGTTTATACAAGTCTAAAGCAGCACACGTGCAGTACCTGCTAACATTCAGTCTTTGGTACCACGGCAGGAACATTCTGCTCTGAGCTCTGCTCTTTTGTCACACACAGACTGAAACACGGCAGAGATGCTGTGTGTGAACTGTGCACAGCCCAACGTTTACCAACAGAGCTGAGGCAGAACCGGGCCCTGCCATCCCAGCCCAGAACTGCCAGCTCAACTTGTTCATACATAACTTACGAAATTTTCTTTTAGTTTTGCATTTCTTGCCAGTTATGCCAAACTCCAGCATGCACACATAAACATCCTCTGCCCCTGCCCCCATTGCCATTAACCCTGAGGCTAAAGAAAAGATAATTTTGCCTAAATACAAGGAATTCTTGCTGTGGCTTTTTGATTCCTTCTTCCCCCCATTCTCTATGAACCAGTCAGTTTAAATAAACCTACAGAAATTAGTCCCAAAGCACTTTTTATCCAAGAGAAAGCAAGTTAAAATCAAAATATTAAATTATAAATATTAACAAAATTATTATTTAAGCCATCATTGTATTTTAATATCCAAATCAAAGCTATCATCCAACTTGATGGGGAAAAATATAGATAGGAAAAAAGAAATTGAACTTTAAAAATTAAAACATCAGAAGCTAAATTGCTGCTGGTAACACTCTATTATTGTATTTAATTCAAACCATCTGAATGAAACTTGCATATGAAATTAACAGGTGGAGCCAGCCAGATCACAGAAGAGATAACAGCTCCTTTGGATTGCAGTTGTTTCTTGTTTTTGCCCTCACACACATTACGCAGTCCTGGTTCTAACAACCTCCTTAACAGTTTTACCTTTTGTGGCCAAGCTATCAGTACAAGGAACACAAAAAGCCCAGTATCAATTTTGAAAAACAAATGCTGATTATTACAACAAATCAGTTCAGCAAGAGTACTTGAAAGGCTCTTATTCATAGGGTGGGACTAGCCGTGAAACTGATTTTATATAGTTTAAAGAAACTGACTCATGACAGAACACTGTTGTTCGATTCATAAAAGCTTTGTGTCACGGGCATCTCAATGCCTCATTATTATTACTGATTTATATACGGACTTATAAATATATAGCCAACTATTGTTACACTAATGAAATGATCTGGGGAACGATGCCCACTTGATCTTTAGAAGCTCATCATGCAGCTTAAGTTAATGGCAGCTGCAGGCACTCAGGTTCATACGAGGATAGGGCATTACACGATTTTCCCTGGGCGTTTGTCTCGCTGCCGCGTGTCCCTGAGGTCTCCGCATCGCCTCGGCTGCTGCTGGATGGACTCCCCGCCTGTCACAGCCCAAACTCCGAGCCCGGGTCTGCCAATTGCCCCTAATCCAGGCAACGGGAACGCCTCTTGCTTTCAAGGGAGGAAACGCCCCACATTTGGTGGCATGTACACAACACAACTGTTAAAATACAATTATACTTCAGGGTGAGGAAGGAATCACTTGTGGGAAGAGAAGGTTGCGAGATAAGGAAATTCAGGCCTGTCCCAGTGATTAATTAAGATACCGAAGATACCAAACGGGGCAGCGCAAGAACATGACACCCTGCTATGACAAAAGATAAACCAGTAGCAGGTCTAGGGACAGCACCGAACCGCAAACAAAAGAAAAACTAATCCAACGCCGCCTTTTGCTATCAACACTTTCCTCAGAGCTCTGCGTCCAAGCCCAAGCCCCCAGCAGGCACCACCTGCCCACGGAGCGCTCCTAACACACGGGAGACCCTCACGGCCCCTGGGGACCCAGGGCACCAGCCAGCACTGAGGGGAAACTGTCTCCCGCCTAGGGAACATCACCCTCTGCCACAGGGCTGGGGACAGCCCTCCTGCACGGGATAGCGGAGCGGCACGGAGAGGCGCGGGGTACCCTCCGAATTCAAAGGAAAAAGGGTCCCTCTGCCACACACCCCTCCCGTAACAGCAAACGGCGGACTAAAGGGAAACACGGCAGAGGGAGGGACGAACCCTCAATCCCCACGCCAGCGCTGCCGTCCTGCCCTGAGGTTAAGGGGTGCGGGGCGCCCCCCTCCATCTTGAGCCCGACACCGACTTACCCGCCCGGAGCCTCCGCGCGCTCCTATTGGCTGGGGCCGCCGCGGTCGCGTCACGTGGGCAGGGCAAGCCCCGCCTCTTCCCGCCGCCTGTGCCGGGCCCGAGCCGTTGGCGGGGGAGGGTCGCGCGCGTGCTGCCGGTGCGGCGCGTGCGCACGCGCGGGGGAGCCGGGGGAGCGGTGGGGGCTCGCGCTACTGCGCGTGCGCCGGCAGCGGAGCGGCGGGAGGGGCGCGAGGCGGTTCCGGGAGCGCGGGAAGAGGGGCGGGAGCGCGGGGCGCACGCGCCGGCGGCGGGCGGGAGCGAGGGCGGAGGGGGCGGGGGTGCCGCCGGTGCCGCCCCGCAGGAAGCGGAGCCGCCCGGGCCCCGCTCCGCGACGGGGAGAGGGAGCGAGCCGAGTGGGAGAGAGGCCGGCAGAGAAGGGTCATTTTCCGCCGCTGTGCCAGCCCGGGACGCCGCTCCGCGAGGACACCGGCCGGGAGCCGGGAGCGGGGCAGCCTCGGCCCCTCCCTGCATCCACCCCGTCCTGCGAGGCGGGACGTGACCGCTCCTCGCTGCCCGGCGCGCGGCAGCTGCCTCCTCCCAGCGGAGCCGTGACCCCTCCTCCGGCTCCGCCGCCCGTCCCGAGGAGGGAGCCCGGCACTTGTTGCTGCCGCGATGGTGACCGGCCGGGCCGAGTAGGGACCGCCGAGCCCGTCAGGGAGAGCAGCTCCGAGCCCGGCCCGGTACGGGGCATCGCGGGGTGTTGTCTCCCCGCAGCGCCCGGCGGTGACGGCGCTTCCCGGGCGACGCCAAGACTTTGGTCTCCGCGTGGGAATCGCGCCCGGCATCACCGCCCGCGCCAGGTGGTCCCGGCGGGCTGAGGGGGCACCGCCGCCCGCCCCGTCCCTCGGCTGCAGCCAAAATGTCCTTCTTCAACTTTCGTAAGATCTTCAAGCTGGGCGGCGAGAAGAAGAAGAAACAATACGAGCACGTCAAGAGGGATTTGAACCCGGAGGAGTTCTGGGAAATCATAGGAGAGCTGGGCGATGGTGCTTTCGGTAAAGTGTTCAAGGTAAGGGCGGGCAGCGCGGATCGCTTGTGTTGCTCATAGCTGAGAAATGACTCGGAGCCTCGCTTCTGCCTCCAGCACTGCCTCGGGCTCCCTGTCTGCCGGCTCCCTCACCTCGGGATTCCTGCTGGCAGCGCCGAGTTCGGGAGAACTTGGCTGGGGCGCTGCGGGGGGACGCGGCCGGGGGCAGAGCGGGGGATCCCGGCGCCTCCTGGCCACGGAGCCTCGTGAAACTAAAGATAGAAAAGACCTATTAGGTCATTGTCCCGCCTTCTGCTCCACCCTGCCCGCTGCTGGATTGCTCACTTCTCTGTTTGGGGTTTTTTTGGGACTCGTGTAATACAGTATGGCTCCTAACCTTCCAAAGACTGAATTTTCATAGATCCGAAGTTCATGGGTTTGGTTTTTTTCCCTGTACAGGAGGAACCTCATGAACAGTAAAACTGACTTCTGTGCCTCGTGTAGTGTACAGAGCAAGGTTGTCGCTTTAATGGGCATTCTCCCATCTTGTTCCACGTGGAGTTGAATTAAATAGCTCTGTTCTCTTGGCCTTGCCTGTGTGGCGGGATTCATGTGTTGGATCTCCTAACTTCTCTCAGTTGTTTGCTCTTTAAATCTTTAAGTGTACTGGTACAAGTAGGGTTTTAAAGGATGCTTATCTAGAATTTATCAACCCAAGTAGACTACAGTGACATAGATACAACCCTGCTAGTGTTTGACAAGTCTTTGGCTTTCAGGCAAATCTTCAGCTACATTGCTTCTTCCAAAAAGGGTGTTAATGCTGCATGTCTGGTTTACGGATAGCGTAGAAAGAACATCTTGATGGATAAGCCTAAGAGAATTGGGAACCGACATGAATTGAAGCTAAGGAGCAGGTTCTGGAGACTAAGAAAAAATAGCATGGCATTTACAGTGTTTCTGAGAGCTAATTCGGTCAAGAAACGTTTATATTTAGAATACTGCACTTGAGAGTTTATGAAATCTGGGTACTCATGAAACTTGTTCTATTTTGGGTAGAAATTATTTTAGGTTCTATTGTACTGTGGTGGTATCACCTGTTTGTAAATTTGAGCAGAAGTGCCGCAGTAAGTTCAGAATGTTAGGTGGGGTCATTTCACCCAAGGAATTTGTGTCAGTGTTTTATACTAAGACCATCTAGTTTGTTTAGATGCTGGTGTAATACACAGTCTATATGGTGGTTCTCATGTCAATTTTGAAGATTAGAGTTTTGGGAATTTTTTTGGGTTTTTTTTGAAATGTCTGGGAATATGTCTGAAGTTGTTCTGTCATAAAGGCTGCTCACCACAAAAACAGCATCTCTAACAGCACTTGCAGAGTATTAAAGTTTTAATTTGTGCTGCATAGTGGAGCTTTGATTCCCATTTTCTGAATATATGCCTCAGATACAATGCTAAATGTGTTTTCCTCTTCCCCCACGTGCACTTCCCCATCCATCCTCAAACCTCCTCTCACTTCATCTGTAGGCATGTCTGTATTAGCAGTAGTAGTTCAGGGAGGTGTCTGAGCAAGGCAGCTGGTAAAATTTGCATGCCAGTGTACTCTGTACACAGACACGAGAATGTTTTCTACTTGGATGTAATTTTTCACTTTGAGATTTATTTCTGACTGAAATGACAGAGTTCACTGTTGAAATTGATCTCAGACAGAATTACACGTGTGGTTACTCTGGTCAAGTTGTTGAAGTTGGCCCTTATGAGAATTAACAGGCGGTATTCCTGGGAAAAAAAATCCCATTAAAAAAAGAGAAGTAGGTTACTGCATGTGTTCATCAGCATTCTTTTTGTTTCCATCTAGTTTGAGATGGAGGCTTACACACAGATACAAACTGTACTTGTGTTCCTGCACCTGAGCATACTTCCCAAGAAACCGTGTGGAAAGCAGGAAAGGTGTGTTATGTTGTTCTTTCATGGATATGCACTTCAAATGAGAAGTTGCAGGAATAGACATTCAGTTCCTTCTCGAATTTTGAATTCAAAACTATAAGCCAGAACAAATCTCTCAAGAATGCTTGAAGACTTTGTCTTTAGGTAATGGAAGTGTGGGGGTTGGGGTTTTCATTTTGTGTAATGGATTTTGTTTTATTTGCCAACACCCCCCCCCATCACCCTAGCATCAGTTACATTTGCCAAAAGTACATTTGCCTTTGTTTAAGACCTTAGGATCTGTGTGTGACAGCATTTTGGCAGATGTATTAAAATGGAATTGCCATATAAATAAGTCTTTGTATACTTTGAATTTCTAAAAAGTAGGTTAGATTGGTTACATGCTATGATTTCCCATAGAGGAGTAATTGGTTTAGTTGTGTAACTGATCATCTGAACGAAGTGTCAAATATTTAAATATAAACTCAAAAACAACTCTAAATGATTCTGACAGTACTGGGAAGCCTCGCTGATTAAATTATTTACTTAAAAATGCTGGCCAGTGATAATTAATTTTCTGTACCGAAGTCTTAAGGGCATTGAAAACTTGTGATCTATTCCCCTTCTTTGCAATCTAGTACAAGGATCTTGCCTTTTTTTTTTTTTTTTTTTTTTTTTTTTTTTTTTTTTAATACTTTAGCCAGATTTCTAGAAGAGCTTATTTCCTTTGAAGCTGTTAGTTGCAGCATTCTAGGGCTTTTTGAGTTCTGAGAATTCATACATTTGTATTCACGGACTTCTGTGTAATGTTTAGAAATACTCTGTTTCAACTGCTTGTTGCAAGTCTCTTGTGATCAGAGGAGCTCTGTAATTGCAGATTACTGATGGCAAAGGTTTATAGCCGTGTAGGACTTTTTATTCTGGCCCTTTTCAGGCTCTTCAAAGAGGCCACTTTTAGGCTGTTTTCTTTTTGCCCTTGGCTAATGAATAATGGTGTGGTTTTCTGGCCTTTTACAATTTATAGATCGTTGCAGTACTCAGTGTCAGGTGATGGCCCTTGAAAAGAATTTCGAGTTTCCTGATGATAGAATTTTTTCCACTCTCTTTTATGTGCTTTTCATGGATTATTTAGAATTACTGAATGGACTTCTAGAGTTCTGACAGACACTGGAGATGCATAATATTAGCACTGGAGGCTGATTTCAACTTTGAAATTTGGCAGTCAGACGCAGAAAACCCCTAAAACAAAAGAGTTTGTTTGAAATGTCTCTTGATTTGATCAGGTTAAGTGCCCTGAAAAAACATGGGCTCTTATTGTAATTATAATCAATTTGCTTTAGAAAGTAGCTACATTATTGTATCATGTTGCTGTATTGTGTGTTCTAGTTCTACCCTATTGTGCCAAATCACAATTCTGTGCACACTGTAAACATTGCTTTAAGGTAGATCAGTGTGGTAATGACTTTCCTCAGCTTTAAACTACTTTCTGAATTCCCAGAAGTAAATGTTCAGGTGATGTGAAAACAGACCTTCCAAATGCCTGATGTGATCTGTGGCTCTTTCTTGCTACAGATAAACATCATTAATGAAAATGCAGATATCTTCCTCAGTTAACCTTAAATAAAATCTTTGGCCTGTATTTCAGTTAAATTTGCCAGCCTCTTTTGGCAGTAAGAACATTGTACACTCATATAGAGGACTTAAATTGCAGAAAGGCACTTTCATAGTGTCTAGTTGTCATCTCTGAGCCCTTTACTAGAGGATACTACTCCAAGAAATTAATGTACTTTTGGCCATGATTATTATGGGTACCATCTGCACAAATGTACTAATTTTAAGTCTTCTGTGGGAACAGATTCTATAGAGGTAAAACATTTGTGACACTATACAATGTAAGACAGAGTATCTCTATATGGTATGTGTATATAGAGATAGTATATAGTGTATATATATTTTAATTATTATTAGGGAATCCTTTGGACGTGTGTAGCTTTGAATTTCATTCACACTTCTTTGTTTGAACTGGAGTGTTCTGACCCTTTATAGTATCTCATTCATTACACTAAATCTAAGATGCTGGAAGCACTGTGTATACAAAACTGTCGTAGGAGTTCAGAAAATGAAATGAAAAAACTTCATATGAAGTTACTCGCACAAGTTTTCCAGCTCTGAGCAATTAGCTGATGCTTGGTTAAAAAAAGAAAAAAAAATCTGTTTTTTCTTTAGGTTCAGAGAAAAAAAATTTGTGCAAGCTGATAACCAGAATCATGGTGAACAGCATTACCCAATTGCATTATCTTCTGAAAATTATAGCTACATTAAGTGTTCATATTTACTGTTATTGGCAGTAGTGGCCAGTAGCAGCCCATCTCTGGCTGGTCGTAGTGGACTTTTGACAGCAGCGTTTCTTCAAGTCCAGTGATCTGTTTGCTTCATTTAACTTAAGCTTTTGTATCTGTATTTGAAACCCTCATATCTATAATGTACCCATATGGCTTACAGGACAGCTTGGTTTTTGCCTTTAGGTCTTCTACATCAGGTAGAAACAAACAGAATTTTTAAGTAGTGATTTAATAAGACTGGACCGATTATGTCATTTAATGATTATGTGTTCTTAATTCCTTTTAATGTTTAAAAATGAACTGGCTGCTGGTAACTGCTTAGAAGTCCTTTTTTGTGTACCACTAATATAATAACTGATTTTCTAATCCTAGCAAATGCATTAATTAGTCTGACCTATAAACAAGTTAAGGACAGAGCAAGGAGAATTTATTCTTCCTAATTTCTTTGGTCTTACAGCACATTGTTCTAAACTCCTGCAGTTGGTTATTTAAAGTTGAAGTTATCCAGCTGATAGTAATGTATCATGCTGCTTCATAGGGTGGATATCTTTTACATCTGTGACCTAGGAATCCCAGGAACAGATTTTGACCACTTACTTATTATCTAAGCTTGAAGCACAGATAGGCTTTGTTTTTTCTACTCTTTATCTTTTTACTTATGTGGTGTCATTAGTTCCACTAATTCTTTAGAAGAACCTGGTAGAGCTGTTGAAACTTTGTAGACATTCTGTTACGAATTATATAATTCCCTGTGGAAGGATGTTGCTTGAGTTTGTCTGAAGTCCTACATGTTTGGTACTAGTTGGAATATAAATTAATACTTGAAAGTTGCCAGTCAAACACGGGGTTTCACAAATAAGTTTCATGTATGACTGCCATAAGCCCAGACCTGGAAAGAAATAGAAGGTGAAAATGTTCTGAATTGAAGTTCAGTACAGAAGAATGAATCAGTGGTGCAGAGCTCTTGGCAATTTTGATTAAAATTGTTTGCTATACCAAATATGTTTTCTTCTAATATATTTTCATTCATAATTGACTGTGTAAGTTGACCTCTCATTAAACTGGAGCAGTAAAATGGTGCAGTTGCCCTCAGGAGATCTGAATTAATAATATTCTCTTAAGTGCTATGTTGCTTTGTTTAGCCATTGAGGCATTAGTCGATAGAGGAGATATGAGAGTTGATTTACTCTCAAGAGAGTAATGTATGAGGTGCCAATATGACATTTTGAATAGTTAGTCTAAGTAAATAAAACTAAAACTTTACTTAAGGCTTGCTATGAACAGTGATCTCTGTAAAAGTAGCCTGAGTATGGTAGGGCAGCAGTGAATGATGAAAAAAGGTGGATGACAGTTCATAGAGGGCAAACGATTGTAATCTTGCTGATCAGCTTGGTGACTTGCCCTACAATGTTATCTTTACGTTCACACTATTGCAGTTTTAGCCTGATGAGAAGATTCCAGATAAGGAAAAGGCATTATCGCTGTTTTAAACTCTGTGAAATCTGGCAAGGGGGAAGTTTTACACAGCTCTTTACACCTATTGTCACTCCAGCTAAGTTTTCTGAGGAAATGGTAGTGCCAGAAAGTCATCTGTAAATTGTAGACTGAGATAACTTTCTTGACTGAAATGGCTACTTGTTACTTACTTTTCCTTTTTGTCTGTCCCAAGGAAATATTGGGAAGCATAGCACGTGTGTCTCACTTTTTGGACGTATTTGCATCACTTGGCTTGAAATCAGCATCACAATACTTAACTTATGAGTAATGTATTGTCTGTCTGTTGCATTTGGAACTAAAACTGCAGCCAAGTTTGTGGAGGATAATTATAGAATGCTTGTGATTAGTTCTTGGGAAGGCAGTCATCTTTTCCAAGGTGTGAGCATAGTAAAGTAAACGGTTTAAAACTCTTAGGTAAATAGGAAATAATTATTTAATTTTATTCATGTTTATTAAGTTCCCTTTTGGTTTTTTTCATGTCATCTGATATATCATATTTCTTAGCTAACTGTTTGTGTAACTGTTTGGACTGTGTTTTCTTGTCTGGAAAGTAAAACTTCAGATTTCAGGCACAAGCTAAATGTGACTGTTTCAAGTCAAACAGATTGCAGAATGAAGCTTCTTTAGGTTATTCTGACTTGATGAAATAATTCTTCTCTCTTAAGTCACATGCAGTCCGTTTAATTAAATAATTGTGCTATGGGTTTGGGGGGGATTTTGTTGGTTTTGGGGGTTTGTTAATCATTTTGTAGACAATATGGTTAAACCTTTAATCCTTGGCAGGGTCCTACAGAAATACAATCCTCCAAGTAGTAATGTGTGCCAGTGTTGCAGAGCAATAGTTGAAAAGTTTATTTTGGTAATGACTCAAATTCCAGTGTTGACCACCCTGTAAACAATATATTACAAATAATTTGTTGGACTTGTATTTGCAAATATCCCAATCTCCAGTTTGGGATTTTTATTTTTTTTTTTTGTCATTGTTTAAATTGAATGCACTTATGAATTCCATGTTTCATGGGCCATGACCCACATTTTGAGAATCTCCTAAGATAGTAAACATCATTTTCCTTCAATGACAGTTGCGTCTGTGTTCAAGAAGAGTCTGTAATTAAACTCACTGATTTGAGATTTTAAATACATTCCTTGAGACCCTGGTGGCTGGTGTGTCATTTATAAATACTTTTTCAGTCTTAGCTTCTTTGTGCTTCCCCAATAACCTTTAATTATATTCAGATTATACACGGAGTTGACAAATTCATAGTGTCTCACCTCTTTTGCCTATTGTCTTATTTTACAGTAGCTGCCAAATTACTCAACTACAATGCTTGTGCTATCTTTTCTTTTGATACTGTTTGGATTGTTCCAGTTTTCTATGTTTAGTGATGGAAAAGCCATGAAATTTGCAGTTAGAAAACAAAGCAGACTGACTTAATAGCACAGAAAGCAGATTAATTTAATAGCTGAGTAAAAAAATGTGATGTTTTATAGTTTTTCTCCAAAACCATATAAAATACCCCCTCTAGTTCATATTTAATCACTTTATAACATGATTACTGTATAGAATGCTTGAAAGAAATTTTAAGTCTCAGCTGTATCTCAAATACGTCATGTGGAAACAGTTTCTCTACTCAGATATGGGAAAGAATTTTTTTTAGAGGGAAAGAAGACCCAGTACATGTGGAATATGTTTGAAGGATGTCAGGCAATAAAAATTGTCCAAGTAATATTCAATAAAAGCTAGTGGGCTACCTCAAACCACTTTGTAATGGCATTCATGCTTCAATAGAAAATGAAGGCTTTACTGGAAATGTTAATTTTCCACTGGCATTTCAGATTTTCTGTTGAATATGCTCTACATTCATGACACAAACCAACTGAAGTATATGCAGTAGAAGATTTACCTAAAGCAAAAAAATCGCAATAAAACGGTAATGTAAGATTCTTTTAATATTTAATTCCCCTGCTTAAACTACCATACTTGGTTTCAGGAGGATATGGTGTTTCTCGAAGGAATTCTCAATGTATGTAAAAGCAAGTTAAAATATTAGAGATTTACCTTTTTCTTTTTTTTTAACTATTTTGGTTTAAGACTGGATTTTTCAGTATTTTATGTTATGGGATTGCATGTGTGTATATAGAGAGGTTAATGTAAGGCAGCTAAGCGTGAATGGTGATTTGGATGCTAAGAGTGAGACACAAAGTATTTCCTGTCTACCATGCATGTTTATATTTTTTAGTCATTTTCTATTTAGGTGATTGCCTATTGCCTAGAGCAAGAAATTGCTCAAACCTAGACTCATGCTTGAGTCAAGTTCCACACAAAATGTAGCTTTAAGAATATTCTGACTACCTGAGGCATGGTATTCTATGATGCGATTTTCTAATTTTGCTTAATTTTCTGTGGAGAAGAACATGAAGAAGTGAAAAAGTAAGACCATACTGCAACAGTCAAATCAATTTATTGATTAGTGTTTAAAATATGCTAAATGTCTGGCTACTACAGTGGACTGTTACTCTCAAGTGTCCATCCTGAAAATTTGTCTGTTGTTTCAGAAAATTTGAAAATGAAGAATGCCATAAACTTTACTATTTTCAGGAAGAATTTTTCTGAAGTTGCAATAATGCAGTTATTTAAAATAAGTGGGTGAACAGAAAGTGAAGTTTTTTGTGGGGGAACCATTACCCCAGAACTGAAGTTGTGCCTAGATCACACCTGGTTTACTTGGTATGGAAGCAATGGTGAATCCCCATCCTAAGACAGAACTGGGTTTTAATCCCTCTAATTTAGTAATGAGATGGGAGGATACTGACTCTTTGTTTTCTTCATATCTCTTTGAATGGCATTTTAGATCTGAGACTTCCTTGTTTAAGGAGGTCTTTAAGGAACTGGGTTTTGTCTGTAGAAATGTTTAGTCATAGCTGTGATTCAGAACGTCTTCTGAGGAAAGTTACTGTAACTTTGTCAGTGATAGTGTAATAACTTGGCAAGACTTTATACACATAATTTTATTCTTTCATCTCGTAGGCAATGGCTCTCCTGAAACAGATTTATGCTGTAAAAACAAAGGTTTTCTCTAACATACCTAAATTGTGCATTATAGAAAAAACTTTTTTGCTTGTATTTCCAAATAATATTTTGTCAGGGAAAGAGTTAATACCTTTGTAATCAAAACGCAGTAAAACCTTAATGGAGAAATGTTGCGTGCCTCAGCAAAAATTAAAATTATGCAGCTAACCCTCATCTCCTTCACAACCATTGTCTCAATCAGGATTTATTCAATTCATGTGCTGCCTTTTTTTATTTTGTAAAGTTCCGTCATGTTCCTGCCCCACCTTCAGCGTTTCCTGTTTGAATTGAAGAACCTCAACCTTTTTAGTCTGCTTATTATAAGACAACTGCTTGACCCTTTAATAATTTTGATTGTCCTTCTCATTCTCTTACTTGCTTAACTTCTGTGGAAGCCACAAGTCTTTCAGTTCACCATTCAGGCAAACAGTTCTGGTGTTCATTGCTGGATAGTCAAGGGTCAGAAGCTCAGGTCTGTGCAGCTACAGCACACCATGAGCTCTGATCATCGCGGGGGAATAAAGTCAGAATAGTTTGAACAGGAATTATCCCCTAAACAAACTCAAATCATCCCAGTAATGTGGAGAAATGGATACTCTCAGAGTTAAGCCAAGCTTTTTTACTCTTTCCAGCTAATTTTTTGCTATTAGTGCAGATGTACTAACCAAGTTTAAAAGTAACCTGTCTGCCATTTTTCATCTCTCTGGGAAGGAAAATGTGAAAGCTTGAAAATCACTGTTTCAATAATACTGACAAGTGTTTCTTATTGACAGGGATAGCTGGGGTACCTGACAATGTCTCCTTTGCTCTTGGCTGTAGCAGGAATTCCAACTGTCTCTTGGCAGCAAATACACGTGTTCTGGCCAGCTTAAGAACCCAGTAAGCTGGTTGTTGATTTTGCATGTTGCATTTGAATAAAAACAAACAAAAAACCCACACACTGGCCTTAGCACTTACAAGTGAAATATAAAAAGGAGCTCATGTACAGACTTGTTTCCTCTACTGTTCGTGGTGTCTGTCTCAGTGTTTATTGATGCTGTTGTAAATTTGCGGCCTTTAGTGGCCCAACATCACTTTCAGCCAGTGCAATATAAAAAATATTTTTCTGAATCCCTGAAAAGCACTAAAGCGGTGTGGAACTGTGATATTTACTAAGTGAAACAATAACACGTTGCTGTCCAAAGTCTTGCTTTTCGTGAGTACAGGAGTGACATTGAAATGATGAGTGTCAGGGTCTTACCATGGCACTTCTCCCCAGCAGTTTCCGTCAGTGCAGGTCGATGCAGGCAGGGTTCTGGCAGTGTATTGTCCTTCCCACATCCTTCCTTGTGACAGACCTGCTGCTTGCCAACCTCGTGGTGATCTGGTTCAAGGAACTAAGCCACGCAAAAGCTGATTGTCTGTGTAATCTTCTTGGCTGCCCCAACCAGCTCACGGGAGGGCCAGACAAATGACGCTGCTAATGTAAGGGGAAATTGACAGGACAGTGTCAGTGTTGGCTTCTGTAGCTGTAAAAGGGTGGCATGTTAATATTCTGGAGTTGTTAAGGTATGTCACGTGAATGCTTTTTCTCAGGACAAAAGAAAAAGTAGGCTTGTTCCTGTTGTAGCTGCCTTTTGCTGTTAGCAACTGTGAATAAAAAGGTACTTGTGGGAAGTGCTGGTGGTGTTTTTATCAGCCAGTGGTTCTTCCCCTTAGCACCACTGATATCCATGCTGGATGCGTTTTGTTATGTAGGCATGTCTTTAGCTGCAAATTAACTATAAGCTTATGATCCCAGTTTTGGTTCAGGTGATGATTCTTTTTTCTACTTTAGGTGTGCTCAATGACTGCTTGAAAAGATTGAAAATCTTATTAGACTTCTTATTTGGCACTAAATCTACCTCGTGTGAGGACGGTACAGAAACTGAATTAAATTTCAGAGTCAGTAGGGTGTTTTGAAGCAAGAAGTGACTTTGATAATTTTTCAAAGGGAATGGAATTTTTCATTCCCTCTCACTGTACAAATATACAACAAAAGATAGTCCTCTGCTTCAAAAAGCTTTCAGCCTAATAATAAAATAATAAACATGAGAAAGAGAGGGAGAAGAAGAATAAAGAGATGAGGTGGTTTTCCCTTAACAAGACCTCCTTCTAAGAGCCATGCAACATCAATTCTTGGAGACATGGACAAAATAAAGCTTCCATAATTCCATGTAAAGTAACATTGCCACACTGTTATGAGGCAAGAACAGTACTTCCTCCTGAACATCTTGTGTGCTTAACTGTTTAATGTTACTGTGACTATCAACACTTCTGTCAGAGGAAGAACAACATTCTAACATTACATGAAAACTGGATATTGATAAAAGTTTGTTAGTTGCAAATGTCTGAGTAAAACAGTAGGTTTTCCTTTGCATATTTTGTGCATTGAGCTTTTTAAAGACTTGAAGGATTTGGTCTTGATTTGCTTATCTGGATTTTTTAAAATTAATTTTATCAAGTAATGCAATTTTTCCCATGGCCATTTGTGTTTATCAGTGGCATTCTAGGTAAATTTTGAACAAATTACACTAATTAGTAAAATGTCGAACAGCAAGTGCATAAAACATGAGAATTTGAAAAATAGCAGCAGCAGCATGCTTCTAAATTAAAATTTCCTTTGAAATCTGCTGATAAGTAATAGGATTTGCATTCATGTAGTTTCCCAGAGTAGTCAATTTTCATAATCGGTTAGTTGTTTAAATTCAGCAATTAAAAAATCCCAACAAACCAAACAGTTAACCTTAAAGGGAGCATCAGAAAGCAGCATATTCCACTACTGTGTTGAATATGAATGAAGTTCATTTACAGAACCCAGGATGCTATTTTTGTGGTACTTGAATAGCCAGTTGTCAAGGAACACCAAATGTTTATTGAGAAGGCTCGTTCTCATCTCTTGAGGTATCGTACTTGCAGCACAAAGGAAGGCAGCTCATCTAAACTGTGTGAGGCACCTTTGGAAATTTCATTTGGTGCTTGTGAGATGCTGTGTAACTTTAGGGTCAGGATTTACAACGCAAGGGAAACTACTGGCAAGTCATAGACTGTACAGGCATTAAATAGCATGTACCGGCAGAGTGATTTTTATAATTAATAAAGTTTATTATGGTAGGAATGACTTGAAAATAACTTGTTTACGTTACAGAATGCTGAATGACGCTGTCTTAACTGTTGATTTCTTTGTTCCTGTTGGTGTCTTGCCAATTGATTTCTCTTAGATTGCCTTAGAGATGTGTATGTAAGGAACCAATGACTCCCTCCTAGAATTCTAAATTTTATTAAAAATAAATTAATACCTTAAATAGAATATGAATTGGTTTCTGTAACAATTTTACTTAAAGGTGAGGGATAATGATGTACAGCTTTTTTAGTTAAAACTTTCTAAAACTACTCTACTTCTTTCTTTTACTCCTTCCAAAATAGAGGAAGTTTCATTTTAACAGGCTAGAGTATGCATGAAGCAACAGAATATATGCTTTGATAGTTTTGCAAGAGCTGTTGCCAGTTTCAGTGTGGTATTCATGTATTGTCCCATTTCCTTTCCCTCTGCTACAACTGTATCTCTTTGTAAAACACTGAATCTTAAACTGCCTATATAGTTTATATTTTTCCCTCAAAACATATGAAGTATTCTGCACTGTTCATTTTAGGTGGGCAAAGAATGAAAAGGGGTGAGGAGGCTTCATTCATCTTGTTTAATTTAATCTTCCCCCTCTGGCTGTTTAGCTGTGCTGATTGTGAAATTTGAATATGGCTCACATTGCAGTATCAAATTATACAGAACCTTTTCTCAAATTGGCCATGTATTTGAGCTAGTAAAATGTTTACACTTTAAATGACGGTTAAGTTACATCTGTTATAGGTCATCATCTTCTGCAATAAATACATAAAATAAATTGTCTTAGTGCTGGTCTTTTAATGCCTTCCTTCTGCTAGATGAAATGCAGAGTTTTTAATAATATTCTTTACTTTTTTGACAGCAAGTTTTTTTAACTTAATGACTGCCACGTTGCAGTTGTGTGACTATGTAGTTTCCCTAGTAACATGTCAGAAGGCCTTTGTTGAAGGGTTCTTAAAGCCCCAAGAAGTTGTCATCTTTCTTTCTTTCTTTATTATTTTGTTGACTTGTTGATATCCAGTTAGGAAGGACAGAATTTTCCATGCTCAAGTCAGATGCAGTGCTTTTTTCTTGTTTTGTCATAATGAATGGCTGTGCTGGGTCAGCAAACAGCTGTAGCCATCTTGCATCTGATCTGGCTAAAAAGCTCTGGGCACAGCAGATCCCAGTTTTGTTTTGTAACTTAACTCTGAGGAATTGTGGGATGACTGAGCCACTCTATTAAAAAAAAAAAAAAGAAAAAGAAAAAAAGGAGTATAATAGATCTATCCTTGTACATCTGTGGATGTGCACTAGTCTGCAAAGTGTGAGTAAACAAAGTGACTTGGTGCTACATGAAGCCAAAAGACTCAGTGGTGTCTCTGTCTGCAGAACTGAGCTTTTACAGCTCCAAATGTCTCCTTGGGAAAAGGGGTTAGCAGGAGTAACGCTGGCTCTGAGCTCCAGTGAACTAAAGCTCATTACAGATGTTAAGTGATTAACAAGCAAGATTATAACAAAAACTTTCCAAGTGAAGGACTTGGAGGTTTTTTAAGTCCTATGTTCAGATAAATCATCAAATTATCAAAAGCAAATCATAAAATTCTCAAGCTGGCAGTGGGATAATTTTCTGATATAACAACATTCTGTACACAGCTTCAACTCTGACTTGTTGTTTGTCTTAATTCTAGTGAGCAGCTTAAGTTAGTAATTATGGTTTGATTAAAAATTATTTCTTGATAACATTGTTTCTTGGAAGCACTCCTAATTATGTCTTTTGGAATAAAGGTGTGTTTATCATTGGAATAGACTGAATTTTTAAGTTGTAGTCACTAAAGTAAATAGGTAAGCATTAAGCATTATGTTATTCTTCTTCCTAATGACACAAACCCGAATAAATAACCGTAGGATGTTTGTTATCCAAGATGAACATCCACTGTGTTACTGTCTTCCTGGGAGGTTTTAAGTTAGTTTGGATCTGACATTTCTGCTGGATAAAACTGAGAACCTCTGCCAGCAACTGTTAGTGTCCTCTGCAGGGGAAAGATACTAGCAAAGCAGCTTAGCACTGTGGGGATAAATCTCAATTTGTCACACCTCCCCCTTCTCAACTTTAGGAGTTGATTGTAACGCAGTATTGTGTGTTTTGATGCTGCTTTAGCAAGTAGGGTGTACAGTTATTGTAACTGAATTTAGGGGAAATTTACCACTCCTTTGCACATACACCTCATGTGCTACCTAATGCTTCAGTTACAAATGTTTTCCCAATATTGTCAGCTGGTTTTCCCTGTTGTTTTTATGAAAGCCATCATACAGCAAGAGATGGGAAAATGAGATTTGTTATTATGGAACAGCATAGCTGTTTTCTTCTTGCCAGTATTTAGCTTTTTTTTTCTTATTATTTACTCTGTTGTAAATATATTTGCTTAAATAAGATTCATGCTGAAATCTGGTATCTTCTCCTCTGTTAAGTTTACTCTAAAGGATTATTTCAGTTATTTTGCACATATTTGCCAGTTCAGCTCATATACTTTTTAAAGATGAGTATAAGTATTCCTTCTAATTTCAGTGGCACGAAGCATGTGCAGTCAGGATGGGAACTCTGCTTAGCTAGTACACAAAATACCACAGAATTAATGAGAATACTTAGCGGGAAACATGAGGTTAAACATGAAAATTATATTTCATACCACTCCCCAAAATAACTTGTGGAATCCTCAGAAACCAACTGTGGAGGAACCAGAAGAACCACAGTAAGTACGAAGTACAAGGATAATGTTAAAAGAGTGAAGTTGTCATGGAAACAGCTCCCAAACGAGCATAGCCACAAAGGCAGCACCAGACCACAGGATCATAAAGATGCTTCAGCAGTCGGGGTTGAACCCTGGCCTCCCCTTTCGTAGGAACAGCATTTGCTTGTAGGAAATAGAGGCACTTTTTATCTGTATTTCTATTTCAGCTCTTTGTTTTGGTTTGGTTTTTTTTTTCCCCCCCTCTCCCCTGGCATTAAACAGGGAAACTGAATTTAATGAACTTCTTTTTAAGTAGAAGAAACTGTATAGTGGGGTAGCTGTGATACATTGTGCAGGCTGGGAAAATGTTTGCCTGATCAGCTGTAGTTCAAGGGTGTATCATCTTCTTTGGGAGATACTGTCCTTTCATTATCTTTTAAATAGATCTTCTGTAACCATCATTTCAACAAGTTTTAGCAGGTATAACTGAAGTTAGCTGGTTTTTAATTCCTTGGGCCAAGCATATCTATAATTGAACAAAAAATTGAAATGATCTCCTTTTTAAAAATTTATTACTACCGTGTTTTCAAACATCGTGCTGTGAAGATTCTTGCACAAAACAACTTCTTTGAAATGACAGACTTATCTTAATTTCCAGAAATCTGTGGAGGTTCCTGTCCTCTTCACTGGCTGAACTTGTGGTTTATTGTTAAAATTGTGGTTTAATATTGCAAGAGTAGCTGTTTGCGCCTGAATTCAAACTGATACTTTTAATTACATTTTTTAACATTTGATGTTGGAATTAATACTTCCTTTTATCTGACTAAGGTAGACTTCTTTTCTAAAATTCACTGATAAGGAACACCGTTCCATGTTTTTGAAAAGCAGTTTGAACACTTCATACTGGTCAATCATGCAGGATTTTTTAAGTTTCAAAATGTACAGGACAATTTTAAATACGGTATAGGAAACTTAGAAGAAATGAAAGTCCACTGTAGTTGTTTCCGTAGGCCACACTACGACTTAGATTTTTATTTGATAGAGCTGCTAAAATTCCAAATGGGAACAATTTTTTTTCCTTAATTGATGCATTCTAAGAAGATTGAAACCTCCACTTTGCAGTAGCTCAGAGAAACAGCTCCTGGCTGTGTGTTGTACAAGGGCAGCTTTTCAGTACTGATTACCCAGGCACTGTCAGAAAATTTATCTGAAGCTAGATCTGACAATCCCAGTTTTATACAAAATTGGAACTTTTTTATGTGGGAAAAACGTATTTTGCTGAATAGGGATGTGCGTATTTTTCCCCTTTTGACAACTTTGATGATCCGTGATTATGACTATACAGTTTTGTTGAGAAGAATGAGTCAGAAAGGAAAAGCTTCTTAATTGATTTGTTTTGCTGCCTGCAAAACATGCAGCGGGGTTATGTAACATCTCACAAGAGATCAGGCATCAGGAGAAAAGGTGATAAACAATTTTCTATCTCGTATCTCGGCTTTGTTCCTGGCTGGTTGAACAAGAGGTGAAGGATGTACTTAACTTTTTTTCAGTTGTAAATATTGGTTTAATTTTTAAAGCTGCGTTGCGGAGGAGATGCACAGTTGGGGAGGAATTGTTTCGGAAACTGAAACAGCACCTCACAAGCAAGGCTGAAACTTCATATTGGTCATCAGAAGATGAAAGGCTATGTGTTATCTCGGAGCTGTAATCCTATTACTCTGGAGCAGTAGCTCTGCTCTCCCTGCTGTCCAGGGCTGGGAATATGCAACTTCTTGGCCTACTGCCCAGATAGTAAACTACCTTTTAATATTCTGCTGTCAGTCTCTTCACAAAGCTTCTGCCTCTAGAACTTACATTTAGTTATATGATACCATGCAAAAATCCAGCACTGTTAGGGGTGGAGTCACTAATTCCACATATTTGTAGGCCCTGCTTTTGTGTGCAGTGGTTGTTCTTCTTTCTTGAGATGTTTTCAGATTTCTGCAGTGCTTTTGTGCATTAGATGTACATTGCCATTCCAGTGTAAGGGATGTAGGTTCTGACAAATTCATTTGCAAGGTGTAATTTTTAAGGTGATTTATTCTATACAAGCCTGCATTCTATCTTTATCAAAGTATTTACCTTAGAATTAAGTGTGTTTTTCTGTGCATTGACAGCTGACAAGACTGTGCCATTCATTGCAAGGACCATGCTGTAACGTACAGCTGGCTATTTCCGTGTCCATTCTCTCTCCTTAAGTTAAAATGTTTACTGTAGTAACCTTCTTAATCCAAATAGGGGTTTTACTGAAAGGATTGCAGTATTTGTGTGTTGTTGCAAGTGACAGTCAATAATATCCATGTCATCTTGCATTAGTCAGATCTTGGAATGAGTTATTCCAATTTGGTTTTCATCTATTATATATGTATCTTTTGAAAAGATCAGATTTTGTTAATGAATCCTTCTAGCCCTTTCTTCCTTGTCTGCACATAACCATTGAAAATGCCAGTTTGGATTTCTTAGCATAGGACTGAGGTCTGAGTCACTTAATCATAGATGCAGAAAGAAATGTATTTAAGCAGAGCATTTGGAATCAATTGAATTAGTAGTTGAGAGCTAAAATATAGGAAGAAACTGCTGGGCCACAGCTACTCAGAAGTTCTGCCCTTTCAGAATATGTCCTGTAACATAAATGGCAGGTTGACTTTGAGTGTTGGTGTACCCAACTGCAGAATTTCCATGTGCAAATCAAGACTGCGTCTCCACAATTATTTTTGCTCTGGCTCTGACCTTTGGAGAACGTTTTGTGGAAAAAGAAAGACTGCAGCCAAAGTTTAGAGAAAACAAACTTGCCCACACGAAGTTGCAAGTGCTTTTTGTTCCTCCTAATCCAAAGAAGTTTTTTTCACTGTACAGTACAGTGATTCATAAATCTTGTGCATGAACAGTAAAATCCTTTCCTACACAGTTCAAGAGAGCATGTTACTTACAGTAAGTCAAATAGATGGGTATTTTTTTAGAGAGTGCATTGTGGGGTGGGGATGACTAATTCCTTATTCAAAAAGAACTTTAAAATATATAATTCTTTTTCAGGTGTAATTTGATGTATACTTAAAATGTTTCATCAGTCCTCAGAAATACCCCGTGGAAATTTGCTAATTCTAAAGCTTTTTTGTTTTAAGAGCTAGGAAAAAAGTCTGGATCTAGACCTAAAAAAATATTTACTATTTTAAGTCAGTGCAAAGGCAAACATTTGTTTTGTTTATAATTGTTAAGATGCTCATAAAGATAACCACACTGTCTCTGTAATAATTCATGGTTTGTAATGAAGTGTTTTAATAGAGCTGCCACAAGGAGGAAATCATAGAAGATTACTTAGAGCAGATTTCTAGTGACTTAAAGCAAAAGGATCTGGGAAAAATCAAAATACAAAGTGTTCTGTCAGTAGAAAAAACCAATACTTGCTGTAAATGCAGCATACTCCCGAGCATGTAATCATTCACACTAACTTAGCAATGCCTTTCTTGCTCAAAGGTGAAAGTGAACCTGGAAGCAGTAACATCTGTTACCTGATGTAGATGGTTTTATTTAAACAAAATATTATTGCCATTATATAGTTTGTGAGCAAATTCAAGCCAAAGTTAATTTCAGCTTTATTTTTTTAAGTATCTGTTAGGGTGCAGTGAAGAGTGTGTGGCCATGCATGCTTCGAAGAAGTACATTTACAGTTTAAAAAGTTAAAATTTGAATTCTTTAGAAAGGTGCTTTAAAAACCATTTTTCTGCACATGTAAAGCTACCAAGTCTAATTCTGTTGTGGTCAGACATCTGTTTCACTTCTTGTGTTTAATTTACAGTGCAGCTCTAGAGTAGGAAGGTTGGTCTTTCATTCTTGCTACAAAGCATGAAACCAAAACAAACGTTGTTTGCGTTACTAAGCAGATCTTTTCCTTTTTATTATGAGAATGTGTGTTGGAAAACTTCTCAGTAGTTGCTTTTCAAATCATGTTATACACATTCCTTATCTTTGTTGTTAAACATGGGAGGGCAAATATTGAGGTTGGGAAGATTTGGTTGGTTTTTGTTTTGGAAAGAATATTGAGATAAAAAGAAATGTAATGGAAAACCTTTACCCTCAACATGAGATGAATCAGCTGGGACTACGGTTTATAAGTGTATTTTGCTGTTACTGCTGTTTTACTGAATGTTAATATAAATGTTTGTCTTTAAATATTTTATTATCTTTTGCCACATTGAGAGAATTATTTATAGCTGTGCAAGTAATAATATTTAGAACTTCAAAATTATTCTTAAGAATTCTTACTTGCTGTCTGATACGAGCTTTGGTCTGATATTGGTATAAAGTCATTAGGTGACAAAGTTCAGGTTTTGGGACTTTTGCTGTGTCCTGTCCTGGGATCATCCTAAATAGGTTTGGGGCCATGTACAATCCACGCCAGCAGAGACAGGATGAACCATCTTGTGGTGCTTCATATCAGAAGCTGGAATTTCCCTTGTAGGTCCTTGTCTTTTGCTGCTTTGGAGAGAGCCTGTGTCCCTCCTTGCCATTTAATTTCATTTGAGTGTCAAAAACTCAGTGGAGTAAATGTAGGACTTTGCTTCATGGTCTTCACATACAATGGGTGAAGTAGACTTCTGTTCTGCACTTCCTTTATTCAGAGGTAACCACTGGAAATGTCACTACTTGACAAAATAGTGTTTTTATGGTGGCTTGAGAAAAATACACATTCTTGTTTAGGCTTGCTGCAGCTTGGAATTGAACATTCCTTCAAACATAACTTACGGGAGATTTGTTAGAGAGTATAAATTTTTTGTGATTAGGTTTCAGCAGTGTTCTGTTAATAAGTATTTCCTGGTTTCTGAGATGTTTTGCTATTGAAATAAGTCACCTGACTTGGCTGTAATTTCTTATGTTTGAAAAAAGACAAAGAATATTTAAATGCACAGTGGAAATGCCTTTTCTTTTCCTTGGATACTCCAAGTCTCGTTTTCCCTTTGCTTGTTTTACTTGTTCCGTAGTTGTCCATACGGCTGTGGCAGCAGCAGGTCCCTGGTGTGCGGGTCAGTAGTGAAGTGGAGGCCGGCAGCATTTGCAGTGCCCCGCCTTCCAGGAGTCCCATCCCTGGGTGTCCTCCCAGGCTGCTGAAGCAAAGGGAGCAAAATGCCCCGACAAACTAATGATGGCTTGGCTGCTCTTTAAGCTGGGACCCTGCATACATCCCCTGGCTGAAGAGGAGCAACCTGCTGGTTCCTGGGGGAGGATCTGGTTCTCTGCATGGCTTTGGGAACAGCGGTGCTGCCACAGCGTGGGGAGAGTCAGAAGGGCAGAAACAGAGGGCAGAGGCTCCTTTGTACTCTTTGCCATGTGTTAATAGATGGTGTTTGAGGAGCAGCACAAAACTTCCTCTTAGTAAGGCAGCAATTATCCTGAGCTGTTGATGATGGTTTAAAGAATGCAATGAGAATTAAGTATTTTTACATTCTTTTTTTTCATTATTTCTTAGCCTTGAGTAAAGTTATTAAATCCTTTTTCTAGTAGATTTTATCTCCTCTTTAATATGCAGGTGTTCTCCTCTTGTAGAGGAGGAAACTAGATGCAGGAAAATGGTGCAGAAGTGTCAAAAGAGTTGCTTTATTTGTGGGGTTTCTTTGCTGGTGCCAGTTTTCTGGTGAAATTCATGTATATGTTTGCTATGACTTCTTTTACAGGCTCAGAACAAAGAAACGAAAGTTCTGGCTGCTGCAAAGGTGATAGATACTAAATCAGAAGAAGAACTTGAAGATTACATGGTGGAGATTGATATTTTAGCATCCTGTGATCATCCTAATATTGTCAAGCTCCTAGATGCTTTCTATTATGAAAACAATCTGTGGGTAGGTATTTTTCCTTTTCTCAATGGTTTTTTCTTATTTCAAAAGGTTATTGAAATTACACTTTTTTTTCTTTATCAAAATATTATTTGTCAGATTTCATCTGGGTTGCTACTATTGGGATAACTCTTCAGTTTCAAAACTAATTTATAAATTGTGAGTATGACTTAGGAAATTGTCACTGCAGAATTGTGCTACCCTGAGTCATTTGGTCAGGGGTTTGAATCCAGAATGTGGAAATTAGCAGTTCATTTTGTGTATTGAGAGTTCTCAGCTGGTGCTTATTTGTAGCAGCAGGACTGAGATTTCAATTACATTAGCACGATTTAAAGTGAGATTAAGCATCCACACCTGAAAAATAAATAATGTGCTGAAAAGGTCAGCCTGTGAAGTACATACTTTAGATGCCAGCAAGTTTATTGGCACTCCCAGGAAGGACAGTTTACCAGGACTTGAACCATAATTAATTTACTTAAACCCTGGGTATTCGTACCTTGACGAGCAGAGATTGTATGTGGGACTGCACGTCCCTGCTGTGCTACATCCTGGGTATTTGCTTGGACAGCTTTAGCTGTGACAAAACACTTTGTACTTTTAGGTAATCCAATGCAGTATTTACAGGTGCTTTTGGAATAGTAGAAAGAATAGATGGGTTGGGGTTTTTTTTAAAGAATTTATACTTCAAAAAGATACCTGAAACAACTAAAAGAAGATTTTTCTGGGAGTCTTACAAATGAGCTTTATCCTTTGAGCAAATGGTGGAAGTGTAATACCATGCTTCCTGATGAACATTTGTTTTGCTAAGCTCAAAACTTGGTGATCTCAGTGCAGAGTAAAATATTACATAAAACAGTGGAATAGTGAAAAAATTTCCATGCATAAAGGTCAAAGCAAGTAGGCATAGAGGCACTATATGAAACTGAGTGGGTAGGCTTCACTGGCAGAATAAAGATAGAAGTAAACACTTGGAAAATAAAATTGGAGCTACATAGTTACAGTGAAATGCAGGGGCTTGGAAGCCACAAGGATAATGATGTGGTAAATAAACAGAATTTAGTGGGGGCAAAAAAGAGAAGAATGTCAGTTGGGCATTAAATACACTTTTCCAAGATTAGAAATGTGATTTCTCTAGCAAAGAGACCTTTATCAGACCAAACTACAAATTTTAGAGAAATAAATTCTTTATATACAATTTCCCACACTTACCTACTTGGCCCACAGGAGCATGTAAATGGAATAATGTTTACAAATAATTGCATTATATAATATATTGGTGGGTACCATTGTTGTGGGGATTAATTGCAATAATAATTTGAAGGATGTGTGACATAAGGGTTTATGGTACAAGGTAGACTTTGAGGTTTCCTCTTTTGTGGGCAATAATATGCTGATTTTAAAATTACTCTACAGAAAAAAAATAAGATACTATTTCCAAGCATATTGACTGTTGAGATTCTGACAAGAAATACTTCTTAGCTCTCAGACAGAAGATTATAATTTATAATATTTAAAGTTCAAATTAAAGAAGAAACAACACATAAGGAAGAGTGGGGTATCAGTCTTGGATGAGATTTCCTCTTTCTTACTCTCCTCATTCTCTTTGTGTCCCCTCCTTCTCCTTTGTGTATATTCTTTGTGATCTTCATAGCAGCATGGTATGTGCGCAGAAATAATTGGAGTATATTTTTGTTTCAAATGGAAACTCAGAACTGGGGATGGACTTGTTCTGGTATTATTACATTCTGGGATAAAGGCCTTGAAGTATTGTAGGCATGAATGAAAATGAAGGAAAATGAATATAAACATTTGAATTTTGTAATTTTCTGTAGCTTTTAAGAGTATTTTTCTGTATTTTCATTTCATCTGAAACAATATAGGAGATAGCATCAGCAACTGGAAAATCATTTAGCTCTTGGACTCTTCAGTCAGAGAGATTACAGTATAGAGGCAGAGCTTAATAACCGAGAAATGAGTTTGCAGGGATTATGTAAATCACATTACAAGGAGTGGGTTTAAGCTGACTGTGTCATTATGTTTTATAAGTTTTATTATGCTATTTTATAGTTGGATTAAAACTTTTGTCTGAGGGTCTCGAGGCATTTCTCAAATAATTTTCTTGAGCAGCACAGCCCTGCTTTTAGCTGGTTAACAATACCACTATTTTGCAGGTTAGTAAAATAATTTGTTGAGGCCAAGTAGTCTGAAACTCTGTTCTCCCAATAATGTACCCTTAATCAATGATTCAGTTCAGTGGAACTCTTTAATTTCTAATTTCTGTATTTTTTTATTTGTTTATATACAGATCCTGATTGAATTTTGTGCAGGAGGAGCAGTAGATGCAGTAATGCTGGGTAAATAATTTGTTTCAACTAATAATCCTAATACCTTAAAATGATAATATATACTGTGAGACTTGTTTCATATGTGTATTGTTTTGATATACGAATATTTCTGTAATTGGTGTGCTGTATGTTTTGAATGTTGGGGTTTAAAAATAGTATTTACACCTGTATCTTTTATTTTTAAAGTGTTTATTTACTTTTCTAGGTACATTTTTGTCTCAATCCTTTAGGTGAAAGCAAAGTGTTGTTCTCTGCTTGTGGAGCTCTCTGTTCCTATAAGCTGTGTGAGCCCTTTTCAGCATCTCATTCTTCCACTGTCACTGCCACCTTCCAAATTACTTTGTGATAATTCTTTATATTGCATCTATATTAAAGTTAGGGGGTTTTTTGTGCTTATTTCTCGAATTAATTGAATGCTAATACCAGTAAGTAAAAGATCTGGTCTTTAGCATCTCTATGTACCACACAAAAGAACCAGTCTTTGAACTATGTAGCTTTTTCACAGTTCAGATAGGTAGGTATACATAATACATAATGAGAAGGGGGTGGGGTTCAAGGAATAAAATCTTTACTGTAAGGAGCAAATACTCTAAGATAGAATTTTTTTCTGACACGTGATGCTTAGAATCTGTCAGATTAATTAATTTTCCCATATATTATTATAGTGTTTGCTATGAACATGTAATGTTAAATGCAAAAATGTTGTGATTATTTCTGTCTCTCTCTTGTAGAGCTTGAAAGGCCGTTAACAGAGCCACAGATCAAAGTGGTGTGCAGGCAGACACTGGAAGCTCTGAACTACTTGCATGAGAATAAGATCATCCACAGAGATCTAAAAGCTGGCAATATTCTTTTCACATTAGATGGAGACATTAAACTAGGTAAGCATGTTGCAAATAAAACTCTTTCCTGGAATTTGGCATGGTCTTTTAATTGTATTTTCCTTAAGCTGTAGTTTGCCAGAGTTCAATATTTACCTACTGAAATACCAATCTAACAGTGGGAGGTTTTTCAGAAGCAAGTGGTTCGGTACTACCAAGGGAAAGGGGGGGGGGGAAATCTTGAGCAAATATCCTGACCATACTTGTCACATCTTTCATACTTCAAAGTCAGCATAAGAAGTCATCATAGGTCTTACTGTTTCTTACTAGAGAGTTCCTGATTATACTTACCTTTTCTGTGATAACATCAGAACTTCCCTTTGAAGTTTGTAGTTTGGAAAGAGAACATTCTTCACAATCACCAAAAAGCGGTACCTTCTACTGTTGTCTTTTCCTTTGTGAGAGAGATAATAATCTTAATTACCCAGCTTAGTTTTTCCATACCTTTTTCAATTGTTTGTTGCACTGATATTAAGACAATCTGGAATAAAATTAATACAGTTTACTATTGTTGATTTCTGGGAGTTTTTAAATCTCAGTTTAAGCAGTCATCCATATTTTTAGTCTGATGTGGATTCCTCCATGCAGAACTGACAAAGGGCTGCTGGTGGTGAATAGCATCTCTTCATTCAGCCAGGAAAGGGCAGGAATTATCTGGATCCACTTTGTTTCAGGGTAAAATGTGTATAAGCTGTCAGCCTTTACAGTGCCTCTACCCATGGCATAGTTCCATGACATCCCCACCCACACTCGGGTTTCAAAGCCTTTCCTCTGCATGGTGTGTGATCAGTTGTATTTCTTTGGATTCACAGAGGGCAAAGGTAAGGAGAATCAGAATATTGCCACATGGAACTGGGGCTCTAAATTTGCAACCTTGATACAGACTTTCCTTTTAAATATGAGCAAGATATGTGCAAATTCAGAAATATATCTCCTGCCTAACTCGTATTGATCACAGTCTCAGCAACGTACTGTGCATCTTCTCTATTAGGAAACTGAGAATATTTAAGAACCTGCTTTGCTGTATTGATCAGTTCAGTGTGATTGTGCTTTTCCATAGATCCCTTTTGTACAAGATTATTGTGTACACACAGTCCTTGCATCTGGCTTTCTTTTAGTCTGCAGAGTCCATGTAACTTTACTGCTGGAGCTTTTCTTTGAAGCCTGAACATTTAGTGATGCACTTGGGGTCATAGGCCTGATGTTCAAATGTAATAGAACCACTGTCTTAGCTTTTGGCACTGCTGTAAAAGAAACCACAGATCACAGCAGGGGTCTCATGGTCAGAGAGTCATTTGTTTCAGTTCATTTCCTCACATGACCTGGCTTCTCCTCATACAGACTTGGAACTATTTTAAGATTTTGTCAGGCTTAGCTGGTACACAGCACCTTGCAGGCTGTCAAGATAGTACTTAACAGTTCAGACCAGAGGGAGATTTCTTCCACACGTGCATTTGGTGATGCATTCGGGTTTGCTAATTAAGATTTCTAAAAAAAGACTCAATTTAGTTATGAAAAATGTACAGCATCTTTTAAAAAGGAGCATGTTACTCCTTATGAACTAGTTGTATTTGAATTCTGTTATACAAAGAAATGGGTAATTCCTTGTTTCACACGTGTGAATTGCAAATAAATTTCTTTTATTGAATTTTATTTTTATATGGATAAGAGTTTTATTATTTCAATACCTGTAGTCCCTCAAAATTTCATTTTTTTTGCCTTTGAACCAATAGATTTTAGGCCTGATTTTTTTTCAGAGCAAAATTAGACTTCTTAAGTATTGAGCCTATCAAGTAATTTTGTACAGATTAAAGATGGCAACATATGGCTCTTTGTCCCTTTGCTCTAATCTCTAGATCTTCATTAACAAAATGATGTCTGTTATAAGCATATAACACGTATTTAAATGTTGTCTTTTTTTGGGGGGTAGATAGTACATGAAAAGTACATATGCAAACTTTCAGGTATTTATTATAAAGTGAAAAATCATGTGGAAAGAAACCTGTAAGATGAAAGAGAAATGTAACTTCATGAAAATTTGAGTCCTGAAATTAAAAATTGAGTAAGTTGTTGAATTAATGAGATTGTTGATGCCATGTTTCATGAATACAGACTTTATAGGCTAAAAAAATTAATTTCTAATTAAAATAATTTAGCGCACTTTTTCCTGCAGTAAATACATATTTTGTTTTTGTCCCATACAGCCCAACAGTAGCATTATGAATTGTGGTTTTTTTTAGAAATGTAGAATAAGTTTTGTTCAAGATCTTTTATTATAAATGCCGTAAAACCTTGGCAGTCAGCTATCAGAACACAAATATTTTTATCTCACTTTGAAGTTTTAATACTGAAGAATGTTTGCTATGGAACATATACCATTTAAAAAGACAATTGTAAAGTAAAAAAAAAAATGTAGTATATTTTCCACCACCCTGTTAATAGTATTTTACTGTTTGCTTTAAGCGGATTTTGGAGTATCAGCTAAAAACACCAGGACAATACAAAGAAGAGACTCTTTTATTGGTACACCATATTGGTAAGTGCGCTCTTCTGGTGACTTTTTAGTATGAACTAGGATCTTAATGTTACATTCAATTTGATATTACAAGCTTGATAAATACTGTGTAAATTCATCGATGGTAGAATCTGCTTCTAGCAATGCTTCAGTGAATGTCTGTGTTCAGAACTGTTCTCTGAACAGATCAAAAAGCATTTTCTCATCTGGAACTTTGTTGCTCTCTTTGCAGGATGGCTCCAGAAGTAGTAATGTGTGAGACCTCTAAAGACAGGCCATATGATTACAAGGCTGATATCTGGTCTCTTGGCATTACTTTAATAGAAATGGCTCAAATAGAGCCACCCCATCATGAGCTAAATCCCATGCGAGTGCTGCTGAAAATCGCCAAATCTGATCCGCCCACCTTGGCACAGCCTTCAAAATGGTTTGTATTTTACTGGCAGCTTTCCCACCCCAATGTAAGACATTCCAAGTCATTTGTTTGCTAAATTTGAAGGGCGCGGCCCTGTTGAACTTTGTGGTGTGGCTTTTTGCATTAAGGCAGGTCCATACAATCCCAGTATATCTTTGTACGTGTGTGTATACGTACATATGTCTTCTCACACAAACTGAACTTTTTTTTGGTCTTAGTTCTGTATAGAAGCTTTTATACAGAAGTATTTTACGGATTTTGCCTTGAAATGTACGTGAAATAGCTTTTTTACAAATGTAGTAACAGATCTGAAGGCCATCTAAAAAAGACTGGGTGAAAGGAAACTAAGGCATTTTTATAGTAAGAAAATATTTTAAAAAGCTGTTATCTATTTGCTCGATTTAATGTCTTCACATGATTCAGTTAGATATAACAGATAAGATGTATTACTAGTCTAGAGTAAAAAGTAAATTCTTCTGATAATGGACAGACCTTTTAAAGATTGTATTTGTGCTGTATTGGTCTTGGCATTCCTGTATTCCCTTTGTGTTTTCCTGAATCAATAGCAGGACTTGGAGTTACAGTGTAGATTCATGTGAACTTAAAGAATATTTCTGTTTATATGCTAGTCTGATGTTAAGATAGAAGAACAACCACTGCCTGTTTGCTTGTTGTGTAGGTCATCAGATTTTAAAGATTTTCTGAAGAAATGTTTGGAAAAGAATGTAGATGCAAGGTGGAGTGCAACTCAGCTTCTGCAGGTAGGAAGAGTTAATTGTTCAGAACTGTTGTTTAAAGGCAAGCCTATTGTGTATTTTTTTAAAAGCAGGGCAGTATTATAGTAACTACTTAAATATTTTCAAATCAGGTGTTTGCCCACAATCTGTTTTTAAAATTGATCCTTATTTGGTAAAATTGGATTAAATGACACCAAGCACAGATCAGGTTATTAGTTTAACATATTTTCCTGTAATATGACTAATTACGTCGTGTAAGTAATTATACTTTGATACTTACAATGGATGAAAGAGTTGTTTACGTCTGTGGCCAGTTGCTGACAGGTGTTTTAAAAGCTTTAGTGCTCAGCCCTCCTCTGTAATGCTGTCACTGCAGAACAGCTGAACAGGAATAGATGTGACCAGGTACACTTGATTGTGTTTAACGTCAGCACCCATTTGCTTTATCCACAATCTGTCTGGCATGTGCTGAATAGATTTAAACAGCAGGGCCAAGCAGAGAAAGAAGATTCAGGCTGTAGGATAGGAACAGGTACCTGCTTGCTCTTAAAGAAAAAGGTAGAATTCTAGTTCATGTTAGGAAAAATTGTTGTAAAGACAAAGCCTATTTTTTTCTAGAAAGTGTATTTTCTAGATAAAGCTTGTCAAGAAATAATTTAACTGTGGAACTGAAATGAAACCTAATTCCAAGAAAAATAACCTTTTTAAAAATCTTTCTACTTCTATTCTTTGGATTGTGAAAAAGGTCAGTATAAATGAATCATTTGTATTTTTAGCAAACTTTTTAGACTACTTATACAGTATATTTGAATACAAATGTTTTGATTTTAAGACTTCTGCAGAAAAAATACATTGGAACAGTTATGTTAATTGTCAGTCTTCAAATGTGAGGCAACCAAAGTAACACTTCTCTGAAGTTACATTTCTTTCAGGTTATGATTTTCCTGCTGTTTACCATGAAGGCACCACTTAATATTGTGCTTATTTTTTTTTGTTTTCACAAGCATCCATTTGTTACTGTTACTTCAAATAAACCGATAAGAGAATTGATTGCAGAAGCTAAGGCTGAAGTTACAGAAGAAGTTGAAGATGGCAAAGATGAGGATGAAGAAGAAGAAACAGAAAATTCTCTGGTCAGTTTAAAATTTACTTTTTTTAATATGCTGCCGCCAATTTCTCATGGAGAATTCAGTTTCAGTTGTATTGGCCCAACTTTGCCATCAAATCTTCTAGGGATTACATCATAGAGTATTTTAAACTTATAACAAAATAGCTAGCCAGCAATTTCAAAATTAGCATGTGTGAACTCCTTAAAAACTAATAAATAATAGCTAATAAAGACTAATTTTTTACATGTATTGGTGATATTTTAAAAATGGGATACTGCTTTTTGTGTAAATGATTTTAAGTCATAATGACTGGGTGAATGAGGAAACGTGTGTTTGTACTCCATAAAGTGTTTAAAAGATTAAGAAAGGTATTTGACTGTAACTGTCAAATACTGTAAACTAAGTTTGTGTTTTTACAGCATGGTTATCAAAGAAAAGGAAAAAACCACATATTTTATAATGAATGTAGTTGTAAAGATGCTTTAAGAATCTTGGAGCATGACTGTGGTTGCTCAGAGGGAAAAGCGTGATGTCCAGGGATGGGGTGCAGTTTGCAGAGCGCCCAGGCCATGTGCTCCTTGCGCTTCCCAGAGCTGCTGCTCCTGCGCTGCTGGAGAAGCCAAGTGCTCAAGCAGGTGTCTCCATACCCCCCTCACGCAACAGCACGTTCCTCACGTCCCCTGGCCTTCTTAGTGTGTTGCCAGCCCACCCCGTGGGCTCCCAAGGTGCAGCTCCCCTCCTGTGGATCATCCACCACCTCCTTCCCATGAGCTGCTAAGCCATCCATCCAGGAGGGCTGCAGTGAAGTCCACCCTGGGACTCATCTCACAAGCAGCATTGTAGGAAAGTGTGAGGTAGAGCCCTTCGTGTTACTTACTTGGGGTAATTTTAAGCACTCCTGGGAGATCAACACTAAACTTCTAGAACAATTACGCAAAGAAATATTTTAAATGCAATTTTGACCTAAAAGGAATTGTTTTCTGTATGCTTGGGAAATCCTTAAGGTAGGAAATGCACAATCAAACCTGTACTTGCTGCAACAGCTAATCTAAGATGTTCCCTATGGCAAATCAGAAGCCTGATCTGCAAATTACAGGGTTCTAGCAGTAAATGCAGACAGACAGATATCACAATCACTTTGAAGAGTGAAAGGGCAATTGTGGTTAAAATGATGCCTTATTACTATATTCTTTTGGATGTCTCTATGGAATCTGATAACATTTATTCATATTCTGGCAGTGGCAGTTTCTACAGTGAGATAACTGTTTCTGTTCTAGTTCTGTACTACCACTTAATCAGATCTTCTGGAGGTTTTCACCATTTTAATGGGGTTTCAACATGATTAAAACCAGAAGAAAAGTTTTCAAAGTTTAACAAGGGACACAAAGTGAAGCAGAAGAAGGTCTTAATACTGCATTTTATCGGTGCTGCACTAACTAAAGCTACAGTTTCTTCCTTGCCCAACTGGCACAAAGTTAATCCAACTGTAGCTGAGACTGTTGAGAAGCTGAACTGATAAAAAAAAAGCAATATGAAAAGAAGAGACCTTTGAAGAGTAGCTGATGACCATGATCCCTTTCCCTTGATCACAGTGAAACAATCTGTTCAGAGCCTGTCTGCAGTTCATGCACTTGTTCTGTGATAGTCCAAGTGAAGGACTCTGAGGTTATCAAATTGATATAACTGCGTGGGAATACAAATATTGACCTCTCTTCCCATATTCTTCCATAAAACTGTGCTTTGATTAAATTACAAAATGATTGAATGTTTTTTTTGCTTCAATTTTTTAGCAGTTACCTGCAGAGAAACGTGCATCCTCCGACCTTAGTATTGCCAGCTCTGAAGAGGATAAACTTTCACAGAATGCTTCTGCCCTGGAATCTCTCTCTGAGAAAACAGAAAATAATGCCATTGAGGAGAAAACAACTGGAGATGAATCTGAGGACATTAAATTTAGGAAAACAGCTGATAGCATGCACGATACTCCCGTTAGTGACGTGAAAGTGCAGAACGGTTCTTTGCCAACTGGTGAAGAGGAGCAAGGCAAAATGGTGCCAGCAGAAAAGAATACAGAAAGCCTGGAAAAAATGCATGAGGATACAGAACCCCAGAAAGGTGGTAAAGAACTTGATGTGGAAATAAAGGATGAATCTAACTTAAAGATCGAGAAAGAGAAAGAAAATTCCTCGGCAGATGAACAGACAGAAGATGACAAACTGAAAATAGAACCTGTAAGTGAAGATAGGGTAGAAACTGAAGAAGGCATTTCTACGAAAACTGGTGAAAAAGAAGAGAAGGAGAAAAGAATGGATCTCTTGGACGGTGAGGAAGAAAAGGTCCCTGCAGAAAATAGAGATACAGAGCAAAAGGAAGATGAAAGTGAAGCTCCTAAAGAGGCAGTAGTAGATACCACTGCAGAAACTCTGCCTAAAGCTACAGTTAAAGTGTCTGATGCAGAAAAGGAGCTAACAAAGCATGGAATTGACAACGTTAAGGAGATAGGTGCTATTGCTGAAACACCCATCAGTGATGGGGATAAAATACCTGAGCTGGAGGATAAGCCAGTGGAAAGTCAGGCTAAGCAGGTCCATGAGATAATCAGCTCTGAAGAAACTCTATCAGAAAGCCAAGATAAAGTGATCGAAGTAGACAAGAAACTGGCAGAAAGTGAAAATGAGGGCATCAGTAATATAAACAGCACAGAGGAAGCAAAGATCAAAGACTCTGGAAAAGACATCGTAGACCAGAAGGAATTACAGAACAAACCTGAGGATATTCCTGATAAACTGGTGGATAATCTGACGGGTGTGGACCAAAATTCAGGAGAGTGTGGACCTGAGAATATGCAAGAAAACAACATCCAGGTAGACAAAGAGCATCCAGCAGTTACCTCTGATGAAATAATGAAGAATAAGCTTCCAGATGCTGTCAGTGAACAAGCTGATGACTCTGAAGTCACTCCAGTCCCCAGTATTAGTATCAGCACTGAAGAAAATGAGAAGGTCAAAACAGATAATCAAAGCAATACTGAGACACTACAGCAACTGGAATCGGAGAATTTGAAGGAGAATGATGCGGATTCAGGCACCGGTTCTACAGCTGATAACAGCAGCATTGATTTGAACTTGTCCATTTCTAGTTTCCTTAGTAAAAACAAAGAGACAGGATCAATATCTTTACAGGTAAGTGTAAGCATATATATTTTAATATAAAATCTCACGTGAGTGTAACCCTGAAATTATCTCCAAGTGCTTTGCTACAAAGAAAGGTATTGAGGGAGAAACCATTATGGCACATACATACAAAACTTTGTAGAAACCAAAGTATTGTAAATTGCACCGTACAACAATATCTGGATTATGTGCAGTTATGCTAATTAGCTTCTTACTGTATTGCATAATTTTATAACCTGTAACAGCAAGTGTAACAATATTAAACATCAAGATCTGTGAACGCTTGTAGATCACAGCTGATACTCAAGAAGATCAGCTAAATGCACAGAATTCTTGTTCAATGGGAAAATTCTCATGGAACACTAATCTAATACTGAATTCCTGTCACTTCCATCTTCTATCTGTGTTTGGATTTGGGAGACCCAAAGCAGACATTGTGCTGGATTTGTTTATTTCAGTCAGTGTTCTCCTGTGGTTGTACTGTGTCCATGCAGTTATGTCACTATGAATGAGCTTACTAAGAGGAAGCAAATTCCACACTATGAACTTTATTTGTAGTCTTTGTATTAATATAAATATAGCCATGTTAGGATAGTAACTGTGTAACATGGGCTTGAATGGAGGAAAAACAAACCTAGAAAGACAACCAAAGAGAAAAATCATAGATTAGCATAGCTGTGCTAAACATGAGGGTTTTTGCAGTTCCCTGACACAATGGAGATGGCACAGTTTCAGCTGGGGTTCCTCTGCTCTTGCAATGAAACAACAGCAGCTCTGACAACTAAGACTTCTACAGTTGTTAGCAAGATCATTTGATTTTTGGCTAATATATATCAATAAAAAAATAAACCCACTTGTTTATGGCCAAAGCAGGAGGAAGTAGGTGAGTAAGTTATCCTGTTTCAGAACTGATTTTCAGAATTAAATACGAATTGGTGACTGGAGAAGTCACGATCAAAAGCAAACAGTAAATGCAGCTGTCTTAAGCTCTTGAAAATAAAACTGCATCAGTTCTCCTCAGAGCTTCTGGCTTAATTTTTTTTCTTCTGGTACTTTGGATAATCAATATTTGCAGTTTTCTTCTCTTTACTAAAAAGTTTCAGTTTACTGAAATTTTTCAAATTCCTACTTGATTAGTGAGGCACCTGGTAAGTGAGAAGGACTTTTGATTGCTGTATAAAAGACACTTCCAGAAATATTTGATATAATTCAATATTAAGAAAAAGGGGAGAAAAAGAATATAACCTAAAGAAATACATAATAACTTAAAAATGCTTAATTTAGGAAACTAGAAGACAGAAGAAAACGTTAAAGAAAACTCGGAAATTTGTCGTTGATGGAGTAGAAGTGAGTGTAACCACATCAAAAATAGTTACTGAAAATGACTCAAAAAGTGAAGAAATGCGATTTCTACGGTAAGTGTTTCTAAAAGTAAAATTTTCAAGAGGTTAACTGATATTTTTTTTTTCTTTGAGTTAAACAAGGGGGTTAATGATCTTATGTCAGTTATATTTGGGGATTCATTTACATTTTTTAGTAGACGTGAATTTAAAGTGTTGCCTATTAAGACAATCAGTTCCAAATTAGTTTTACTGGGACCAAGTTGTCAATGGTCCTTTTGTCTTTTGTCATTTTCCATTTCTTTTGTTTTCCCATCAGTATTAGCTGTTCTTTGTCTTTATCAGACGTCAAGAGCTCAGAGAGCTGAGACTTCTTCAGAAAGAGGAGCAGAGGGCCCAACAGCAGCTCAGCAATAAGCTTCTGCAGCAGCGAGAGCAGATGTACAGACGTTTTGAACAGGAAATGACAGTGAGTTTCTGCATTTTGGTGCTCTTAAAATAAGATATCTTGATGGAGTAGGCAGAATAGTGCTAAGAGCAATCAGGTGTTTCCTGCCATGATGGCTCTAGCTTAGCCTTCATTCTTAAATAAAAGCCAGTATTTTCCATTGTGGGGTGCCCAGCTTGTGCTGGGGCTTGGTGTGCTACAGCACTTCACTTACCAGGAATTAGCTTTCTAAAAGAAGGTGCCAAATGATTTTTACAGAGTAAAAAGCGACAGTATGATCAGGAGATAGAGAACCTGGAGAAGCAGCAGAAGCAGACGATTGAGCGCCTGGAGCAGGAGCACACAAATCGCTTACGGGATGAAGCAAAGCGCATCAAGGCTGAGCAGGAGAAGGAGTTGTCCAAATTCCAGAATGTGCTGAAAAACAAAAAAAAAGAGGTAAGAGATGATGCTAATTCAGAAAACAAGGAGTATGGGCATAGCAAACAGTTGAGATTAGGTTTCCCAGAAGCCTTGTCATGCCCGTGCTGTACTGAGGTGTGGAAGTGTCGCTACCAGTCAGAATTGTTTCTTTTGTTTAACTGCCTAAAGTGAAATACAAACAGCTGACAGGAAGCTTAAGGTATTGATTTAATCTATAAAAGATCATCAAGTTAGAAGATTTTATTTTTTCACAGACTATTTAATAAAATATTTTCTCCTAAATACCAAATCAAGGAAAAGTATTTTCATAAAGACTATGAAAAATATTTGAACTTTCTACTTTAAAAAACCCCAGCTATAGTTACTTAGTAAATACTTAACAAATTAGAATTTCAAAGACAGTTTCAGATATGTTTAGTTTTTGTTAATTTGTTAGATTTTTTTATTGAATGTGTGCAGTAATTGTTTAGAATTTCTCTATATGAAGTGACAGCAGTAATATGGATTTGGTTTGTTAGCTCAGAAAGGAAAGCCAGGAGAGAGAAGTCTGATTAACCTAAAATCTTTTACAGTTAATTTCATAAATATCATACAGCTAAGGCAAAAAGACTGACACTGACCACTGGTGCAATTAATTTACTTGCATTGGTTTAAGAAAAGGTGATATCTTTCTATATGGATTTTGCATCTTAAAAGCTGTTTTATTTCATTTTTGGTTCAATTGCATAGTGCCCATTTGTATGTAAATAGCTCTAGTGTTTGCTCTAATAGTTACTAGACTCAGAAATTTCTTTAGAGAGCTGAACTGTCAAAGCTTTTTGTCAACGCATAGAATGATCCTGTAGCACAAATCCTGTAGCATTGAAAAATAAGTTGTATTCAGTTTAAACTGTATGCTCATATGTAAATAACAATTTTTCTTCTTTTGTGATACCTCTTGCATTTTGAGTCTCTCTCTGTTCACTGGTGATTGGGTCCTACATGGGAAATTGGGAGAATTTTACATATTGCTCTGAGCTAAAAGCAGTTCTTTCACAGACACAGGAATAGCATGTGGTGATTTGGACTCTGTTTTCTGGTGATGCTTCCACTATTAAACAAACAGGCATTTGTCTCTGGGTGCATAGATTGTGTTTAAAGCTTAAAAAGGCGATGTACAGTTTGAAGGAAAATGCAGCTGCTGCTCTAAAACTATCCATGTTATATTGGAGTGTACAATGCTACATTTTTGTAGTTCTGAAAAACAAAACTCATCAGCAAATTAACAGATTAATAGTCAGTTGATTTAGCCAGGTTATATTTAGAATCTTTCTGCTAATCTTGTCTAATTCACCGTGTACTGAAGCACGTTCCATCCCAGCATACGTGTCACGAAAAGTTTCTTGAAAACACTCTTATTTATTGGTGAGTTTTGCTTTAAATTCTTCAGAACCAAACACAACCAAATAATGTTTTGTTTGCTTGTATGATTATTTTGAAATCATAAGCTGTGTCGATGTCATTTATGGTCAGAGGCACTAATAATGGCATCTTATAAATTCAGGTTAGAAACTGTGTCAGAAATAGCTGGTTTTCAATGGAAGTTATTTCAAGCTTCCAACCCTTTTTCACAGCTTTATGTGAGGTAACATACTCTGTAGTCCTTTTGCCATAGCGATTCAAGAAAATACCACTTTTGCAGGTGGTGGTTTTCTTAACTATTGGCTCTCCTGGCAGCTGCATGGAAGCACAAGCGAGGCACTGCCATTTCTGAGGGCACTGGGCAGCATTTGCATGCAAAAAGCACTGGCACATCCCTCCTCTCTGCACTGCTGGCATGCATAAAGCACCTATTGTTCTTTCTCTTTTCATAAAGCTCTTTCACTAAACTAACATCCCTACCACTGAAGTAATGCATGCTTCCCACTACCTCTAGTGCTTGACCTGCATGTCCCTATGTTCACAGTAGTGCTTGCTGTGGAGACAAAGTGTTCTTTTTGCCACCTTCTGCATGCTTATATACACTGTAGGTTTTTTGTGAAGTGGAGAAAGCACCAAAAGAGCTGAGAAAAGAGCTCATGAAACGCAAGAAAGAGGAGCTTGCACAAAGCCAGCATGCTCAGGTAACAACGGCAGCTTCAAGCTACTAAAATACAAAAGGCAGCAGTATTCACACAGCTTGATGATTTCACTTCTTGTTGTTGTTGAGTGAATATGGAACTTAACTCAAACTAACCCTACAGACTGCTCTCTTTCTTCAAGTACTCCCATATCACATTTTGCACTTAACTGGGTAGAAATGTAGGAGCAGCAGTTGCCAGGTTTGTACTGTCAAGTGTAGGATTTTGTGTGCTCTACTGAAAAAGAATGGTATTTTTCTACAGCAAGTTTATTTCCAGTGCTTTTATGAGTGGTAAGTACTCCACGGGTCCTTCAAATTTTAAAGGTTATAGTCAGAAGGAAGTTTTGAACTACACAAGTGCAGAGGAGGAAGATGTATCTAATATGTAAGCATGAGACATCTTGTTGATAGAAGCAGAATAGATTAGGTAAAATGTTATTTAAATGTCAAAGTGTAGGTGTATGGAAACTTTACAAAACATCTGTGATTTCATGCCTTCAGACTTGCTGCTTTTCTATGATCCAGCTAGAAAGAGGGCTAGTATTTCAGAAAAATACTGGCTTTTTGATGGCCATAGCTTGCACAGAGGGAGTTCGAACCACAGCAGAGCAGGTTTGGATTGAGTAACTTAAAGATTAAATGTTTATGTGAGTGACCTAGTAGAAAATAATAGCAACTTTATTCGATTATGTGTTTAATTTAAGAAGGGATTTCCCAGGATAGAAGGTGATTGAGTTGCAGCACTTTCCCCATACCAAAGATACCTGCCTCTAAACTTTTTAAGGAAACAAAAATCTAATTTTTCATAGTGTTTGTAGTGACATGATTAATTTCCTTTGCTGGTTTCAATTTGTTGAAGAGAGATGAGAGATTTTAAATGTGAAATACCCTTACTTGGAATGATAAGTACTGAACAAAGTACAGCTGTTTAGTTTTAGAATATCTAGAACTTCCATCAGCATAGATGTGTGATTAGCCTTGACATTTCAAATGTTTATTACTAACGTATGGCAGATCTATTTTTTTCCTTTATTTAAGAATAGAAATACATTTTACTATATTATGACACAGAATTACATTGTGTCCCACAGGGTGTTGCTCAGGTTATGATTCAGTCTTTTCAGTTGTCTTCATGTACACTTTTCAACGCACAAATGCAGGATGTAAGTCTTAATGCAACACAGTGAAAGTTTATCTTCCTAATTTTCCAGATGTGTGTTTTCTCCTTCTGCTCATATGTGCTGATCAATGTCACTACTGTCTCCAGACTGGTTAGCACCAGTTTAGGTAATTGTGCACTATCCATAGTCAAAAGATCCAAAAGACAGTACTCAGTCTGAGCAAGACACTGAGGGTTCACACATGCAACATGATATTTGTTCAGCACATGTGAGGAACATTGTGTGACTTGTATGCTTTGTGTGCAGTGAAACCATGTCTTTTAAATATGATTGAGTTTATTTTAAGATACTTATTGGGCACAACCAAGTGGTACTTCGAAAAACGTTGACTGCCTTGAACTGTCTGCCTTTTAACCACCCAACACATTCTTTACTAAAGTCGGTGACATTTATTTTATGTGATACTTGAGTAGATATGAGAAGTGGAAAGGCCAGCGTGTTTCCTGAGATTGCCTAGTTTATCTTACAGCACTAGCAGGTATAAAACTTCATAAGAGTTACTCTGTAGAGAGAGCAGCAATGATATGTAAATGATTAAAAGTGTAAAGCTCAAGCATAATCACTTTTTGACCATGGCTACACTAGAACAGCTTTCCCTGACTCCCTCCAAATCAAAAATCTCCCAGAAAATTAAACAGTGTTAATTATGTATCTGCACCCTCAGAATATTAAACTTGTAGTCTTTTTATCCTTTTCAGGTATAAAGGGGAAAAAAAGTATTTTTTGTCACTCCATGAATTTGGTTAGGTGTGTCTGATTTAATTTACGGACATCACCTTCCAGCTCTTTTTGTACCCTCAGGTCTGTTACTCTCAGCTTAATTCACCTCTGGCTTTTTGTTACCTGCCTCAGTGGAACTCTGCTGTCCACTAAGAGACATGAAAGCCTCATCTGTTAATTATTCTTGTGAAGATGAAAACCAGGATTCCTCTGGTCATAATAAAAAGTACTTTAAATGAACATTTAATTCCATTTTTTATGGACTTCAGCAGCCCACCTTGGCTCTGCAAAGGTCCTGCCATTGTCTTTTCTTTTGACCTTGATACTGTGCTAGAAGCATCTGATTCAATTTCTTGTTCTTATAGTGGGTGTGAGAGTGTGCGTTTGTGTGTGTATGTGCATGCTTGCATGCTCATAGCTGTGGCTTTTAATAGTTGCAAAGAAGAAAGGCAGCAGTAGGTCTTGGGGCACGGGAGGGGGACTCAGTGCTGCCTGCTTTTCATGATGGGATGTAACAGTGATACACCTGGAAAATGGGAAAGTGCAGGTGATAAATCCCTTTGTGAGGAGCCAGCTCAGCTCAGGTGTGAGCAGGTTAGGGCCCTGCAGAACCATGGGGTGTCTGCACAGTGGTCCTGCAGAACTCCCAGCCTCAACAGCCTTGCCCTAAGGACAAGATAAACCACACAGATCTGAAACCCAACTGTTTAAATAAATAGGCTTTAACTAATCACCAAATGCAGAATAACCATACATACCTTTATTCTCTTACATACCTGAATAATTAACCCTTTTTAGAATGAGATCAACTTTAGGTTGAGTATTGTCTTTGCTAGCTCTGAACCTGCAATTTATTCTGAGGGGAGACAAGAGATGGAATTAATTGCAGATAGCTGGCTGGATTGTTACCTTTGGTCTTATTTCTGAAGGTATTATATTTAAACATGAATATGCTTTTACCCACTCTGTACGTAAAAAATAGAAAAGATGGATAATTTGAGAGCCAAGGCACGCTAGCTCAAACTTTCATAGATGTATTTGTTTTCATATATAGCTAATGCTGAGAGAACTGGGAGTTTCAACAACATGTAATGTGGTTAGAAGAACCCAATTTAATTTACTTCTATTGTTTTTTACCAGGAGCAGGAGTTTGTGCAGAAACAGCAACAAGAACTGGATGCATCTCTGAAGAAAATAATTCAGCAGCAGAAGACAGAACTGGCCACTATTGAACGAGATTGCCTCAACAACAAACAGCAGCTCATGAGAGGTATCCAGCACCAGGCTCTCTCTTCGAAACAGGCACTGGTGGTTTAGTAAAACAATGGTCTTTCTTCACTTTTTGAAGTCAAAAACCTTCATGACTAATCTAGAACTGCAATAAAAACATTTGCTATGAAACAGAATTATTTTTAAAATGCACTTGTAGGCCACTTCTGAACATACACCCAGGGGTTAGGAAGTATGGGATGGGATTGCAATCCCTGAACCAACCTTTCTCTTTCTTCCAGCTCGTGAAGCTGCATTCTGGGAGCTGGAGGAGCGGCACCTACAGGAGAAACACCAGCTCCTCAAGCAGCAGCTCAAGGATCAGTACTTCATGCAGAGGCACCAGCTGCTTAAGAGGCATGAAAAAGTCAGTGTTGACTTTGACACTTTCTCTTGTGTATTATAATATCCATTATTTTAATCAAGTAGTGTTAGGATCTCTCCTGGTGCTGCTTGTTTGCACAGGCAAGACCCAAACGAGTATTTTGAAACTGTTACGTGTTCTATTGAAATTAAAAAAAATTCTTAGTCATCTTACTTAAATACCTTAATAGTATGTAGAAGTATAAATAATGATATTTTCCCTTTTGATTCCTCTAAAAAAGACCACCAACCAACCACAACATCAATCTTTTACTATAAAAAATATCAAATTCTGCTTATCCACCAAAACCAATTTTGATTTGTGTTTAAACAAATCTGTTCAGAAGTAAATAATCCTGGAATTAAATGAGCAGAATGAACTTGATTAGCTTCTGGGCAAGTAGCTGACAACTATCTCTTTATAGCTAAATCCTTATTTTCCACAAGGCATTTTGGTTTTTATAGAATATACGAAAGCAAATAGTTCAATTTCTGAAAGTGTAAACCAGTAGGGAGGTGTTTGAGGATCTCTTGGTGATCAGAGCATGAACAGCCTCCACTGAAGGCTTGTTCTGTCCACTCTGGTTTATCCCATGTGGGCTGTTGCTTTCCCCAGCTTTTGCAGCAAACTGCCCCTCCACAGCCGTTGCCCAGAAGTTCAGTCACGCAAAAAGGAGTTTCTCCTTTTGAATAACAGGCTTTGTAAAAGGCAGTGCAGGAGTTGAGTAGGCGCTGGTAAAATGTATGTGTATTTACATTTATTTGAGAATTTTCTTTGGGTTGGGCAAGATCCAGAGCTCTCTGGAAGAAGTCCCTCCTCCCCACTGTTACTCCTGGGGCTGGGAGTGGTTTCTGCCGAGAGGCACTGACTTACACAGGGGACTTATTGATGAAAAGAGATGCACACTGTATAACATCGCAGTTACTGTGTAACATTTCCACGTGGTTAACATTTCAGGAAACAGAACAAATGCAGAGGTATAATCAACGCCTTATAGAGGAGTTAAAGAACAAGCAAACTCAGGAAAGAGCCAGACTGCCTAAAATCCAGCGAAGTGAAGCAAAGACTCGGATGGCCATGTTTAAGAAAAGTTTAAGAATCAATTCATTTGCCTCTCCAGACCAAGATCGTGAAAAAATTAAGCAGGTAATTAATAAATTAATATTTGATAGTTTTAATAGTGTAAATGCTGAATGTGATGTAAATGTGAGGATGGAATAGAGCGCAGTCTCACTAGTTCTCAGATGGTGGTACCTAACTGGATTGATGCATTGGGTGTGGTCAGAGGAAATCATCCTTCCCTGCTGCTCTGGGGAGACTCTTCTGAAGTGCTGGGTCCAGTCCTGGGCTTCCCAGTACAAGTCAGACACAGATTTATTGGAGCGAGTTGGGGCCTTGAAGATGGCTGAGAGACTCAAGTGTCTTGACATGAGGAGCCACCTGGAGTACCTGGAATGCTCCAGCCTGGAGGAGAATAGGCTCAGGAGGGTCTTATCCATATCTGTAAGTACCCAACAGAGGGAACAAAGAAGGTGGAGCCAGACTCTTCCCAGTGGTGCCCAGTAACAGGGTGAGAGGCAGCAGCCAAAACCCAAATACAGAAAGTCCAACTTCAACATGAGAAAACATTTTTTTAGTGTGAAGATGGTCAAACACTGGACCAGGTTGTGCAGAGAGCTTGTAGAGATGCTCAGAACCCAACAAAACACAGTCCTGTGCAGCCTCCTGGTGACTCTGCTTTAGGTAGGGAGGTTGATCTTTGCAGGTCCCTTCCAACCTCAACTGTTCTGTGATTCTGTGAAACATTTTTAAAGGTGCTTGATTTTTGTGAGCTTTAGAACTAAAGCTGTAGGTAGGTACTCACTCACTCTTCAAAAGGGAATGCTGTGCAGAGGTTGAGACATTTGCTTTCCAGTGATGCACCACAGTCACAAATCATGGTTTCATATGGTGAGCACTGGAAGGATGAAAAATGGGGAAAATATGGTCTCCTGTAGCTGTTTAACGCCAGCCTTAACTAGTGCTTGCAGCTGCCCTGCTGTGTCACAGCTTCAGAGGGAGGTAATTTCAGGAGTCTGGAAGTGAAATGTGCTGCATTTTAAGGAAAAATCAGAGTACAGACAGAGAAATGGAATTAAAATTGTAGGGCACTTCCTTTGTAAGAATTTGAAAAAGAGAAAACTATTGGTTAAATCTTCTAGAACTGTTCTTCTCAGTATGTGTTCATTCTATTAGATGCAGTTCTTTGACTCATGCAAACTGTTTTATTCAGAGGCACAAGACAATCTTTTTTTTTTAATTTTAGTTTGCTGTTCAAGAAGAAAAGAGGCAGAAGAATGAGAGACTGGCACAGCATCAGAAACACGAAAACCAAATGCGGGACCTTCAGTTGCAGTGTGAAGCAAACATCAGGGAACTGCATCAGTTACAGGTTAAAAATAGATGATATTAAATGACCATTCAGTGAGAAGATTTAGGTTAATACCAGATGCAGGCAAAGCAGAAACATCTTTTTCTTAATTTTTACTGTATAGAGTTTTTTCAACTTTGTTTTCAAAGGCCTGCAGTGCACTGCTTTGCCAGATTCATATGTTCCCATCAATTAATGAGGAATCATTTTAAATGCAAGAAGAACATAAAACAGAAGTAGATGATCACTTCTGGAATATCTGTCAAGTTCCCAGGGCTATTTTCTGTAGACAACTTTTCCTTTTAACCTGATTTTGCTGGAATGTCATTAATCAGAACAGAGGTAGGCAGCACCAGGCATTACCCACGAGAAGTTTGCAGCAGTACAGGAATGAGGAGGTTTTTACCAAGTGCTGCCACTTGCATGTGAGCTTCTGGAAGGTACTTAAAGGAATTCTCTTCTTGTGATAAGGAGCTCTGATTTGTCTCTTTTGGTATGCATTTTGTAAAAGTTTCTGCTGGATACCAGAGGCCAGATCTCCTTTTCTGTTAAATCAGCTTTTCCCAGTTTCAGGGACACAAGGCAGTTTTAAAGCATTAACTGATCACCTGCTGATAACCTTTGCTTAGAGAAATCGTGCAGTGACCAATGAAGCTCATTCTACTCTATTCACTTTCTTATATCCTGCATAAACAGTCCCTGGCTGTGCCACTAATATGCCCCAGCAAATCCCCAAGTACCGTGGGAGCCTTGTGAGAGTTTCAGCTCCAGTAAAATTGAGCAGATTAGGGCTGCTCTGAGCTTTACAAGGACACTGGCCCTTTGCTGCACTCAGGTCTAGCCAAGTGCTTATTGTTTGTGTGGTTGTGGTTCTGTACTGTGCATCAGACCCGTTTGGTACTGGAACTCTAGAAACACAACCATTGCAAACTGCTCTTAAAAAAGTGCAGAGACTTGAAGCCAAATAATTGGTTTTTTTTCTTGTCATGCTTCAAAAGTCATCTGAAAGTGAGGCAGATGCCCAGGTACCTTACTGAGAGAAATGTGAAACTGAGGTGTGGTTTGAGCACACTTTTCACAGGGCAGTCCTGAGGCTGCTTCTGCAAACACATTTGTCTCTTCTTTAAGCTCCATTTATTTGTGTCAGCTCTTAGCACCAAGAGCTGAAATATTTCCAAAAAACAGCTTCCTTTTTAATGTAATTGGTTTTAATAAATTATACAGACTGTCTTTAAAAAGCAGAGCAGAAACGCTGCCTGACCTTGAAAAGCATCATTAGGCAGTGAAACACAGTTTTGAATAACACCCTCAGCAGCTGCCTTAATGATGCTCAGCAATGTATTTGGCTTTACCAGTGTTTCTTATCTCAATTGGCTCCGATAGAAAGATCAGCTTTTGAAAATGCAGCCTCGTAACATACTCTCATCTTGTAATTATTCACGTCACTATTTACACGGAATAAGCTAATTAGAAAGAATTAGGACAGCATATGTCACTGTACCAATGTTGAGATGCCTAATCTGAATTAGTTTTACATAAGGATTATCTTGTTTTAAGAATGAAAAATGCCATCTACTGGTTGAGCATGAGACTCAGAAGCTAAAAGAGCTGGATGAAGAGCACAGCCAAGAACTGAAGGAATGGAGAGAGAAATTGAGACCGAGAAAAAAGGTAAATGGGAGCAGTTCATGAATCAGGAAGTTATCAAAGGTTTGATCTAGAATATACAGACAGTACAAAAGTGTTGCAGAGGAGGAGAGTCAAGCTGCTGTACAAAGCTGTTGCAGTTCACTGTAAAATTAAAGATATTAAAAAATTGCATAAGCTGAGCAAAGGGCAGGTGCACCAAAACAGGCTGGGTGTTACCAGCCTCTTTGTAGGGCTTCCACCTGCAGCACATGAGTGCAGATTTGCATGGAAAACTTAACTGGAGGTAAATCTGGGGTTAGGAATTTATTTCAGAAACCCGTAACTTCCTACAAAAATTGAGTGACATATAGCAGACGTACAGCTTGTGGCAGAGGTTGGTCTTGGGGGATTATTTTATTTTAAAAGGGAACGTACTAGAGTTTCACACAGTTCAGATAGATCAGACAAAATGTCTCCACAATAAATGGGTTTCTTGTACTTTGCCTTGTTAATCCTGTGACAATCTGATTTTGGTTTTAGATGCTGGAAGAAGAATTTGCCAGAAAACTGCAGGAACAGGAAGTTTTCTTTAAAATGACTGGAGAATCCGAATGCCTTAATCCTTCAACACAAAGCCGGATTTCCAAATTCTACCCAATCCCCAGCCTTCACTCCACTGGGTCCTAACTCTGGGAACTTCTGTAGGTTTTTTTCGTGTTTGGAATTCTCCCTCCCTACGGTCTAAACTGACTTACCCGCAGTGTATGAACATTGGGGACCTCACTGGTCTTGTTTTCAGTGGAGACAATCAGTGTCAGGAGCGGTTTCTTCACTCCCCTGAACAGAAGAAACGAACCAAGTGTTGGTGTACAGTGGTATTGTTATGTCCTTCAGATGTTTCAAGACTAAGTGGGCTTTTTATCCCAGTCTCTAAAAGTACGTTACCTACGGTTTTGACTTTAAGCCTGAAATATTAATTATGCTCCTTCTCATCACAAAAGAAATGGTTTCTCATCTGAACATTTAAATGGTGTAATATTAGTTCAGCTACTGTGTTTTTTAAGCATCAGATTTCTCCACGAGAGAATTCCACAATTGAAACTGCCGTGAGAGGTTTAAAATTTCATAATGTGAGCAGTGTCTTCATAGCAAGGACTGAAACTAATTACTGAGAACATGCCAGTAATCAGAAAAACAAACCCTTATGTTTAAACACAATTGGCAAAAGCAAAAGCCTTTGCAACTTCTTTCAAAAGAAACCTCTGGCATGAATTAAACTGAGCTGATCTCCATGACGTGTTTTGTCCATTAGTTCCATAATGAAATGGGGTGCTAGTTTAATTAATACAGTGCCTGAAACACTTAGATATGCTGATCCTGGCAACAGGATAAGGTTTTGTCATTTAAAAACACAAAACTCCTTAGCATTGTTATTACTGTACAAAACAAGATTTCTTGCTGCTACTGCCATTTTTGTTGTAAATCCTCACCCTAAAATATTTTGCACTAAAATATGTAAAGGTGAAAAAAATGCTAACTTTAAAATGCACAGTTTATTATTTTCTTTAGCTATTACATACAGGTGGTTAGTTCTACAAATTGAAAAACTGTAGAATGTATTTTTAAGAAAGCAGTGTGCAAAATGCACGTGATTTCTCTAACTGTACCTGGAATGCGTAGAGCCATTGTTCTGTTCTTACCAAAGCATGTTCATTTGAACTCCATCATAGAAGTGGAGGTGGATGGTCATATTTATAAACTACCATGGCTAAAGTCTGATTTCACTAGACGTGTTAGATTCCTTTATTCCTTTTTTTTTTTAATTATTATTTTAGTCATTTTATTTTAATGAAAGATTTAAGTTAAATATATAGACAAACTCCTTTATGAAGCTGGGTGTTTTGCTTTTGTGTTGCCACCTACTAACATAGGCAGGTTTTATTTTTTGAGTTCCTAGATGTACCATAAGTTATTTGCCTGACTGATCTGTAGTGGGAAATCTGAACTGTCTCCTGTAGCGGGGTAGGGAAATGGAGCTGTATTAGGTCACTTTTGCTGCACTCCTTTTGGTGGATAGAGATTGAGTCATATCAAGACAGTGTTATAAGCTGTACTTGGGTATATTGGAGCTCCATTTGTAAAATAGTATTTGCTTTCTGTCTTTTGAGGCCTGACTTTCTCTTATCTCCTTGGGCATCAACTGCACCTGTTTTGTTTTGCTTGCTTGCTTTGACTGTGCAACTGGTGCCCATTCCATGGCATTCATTTCATGGGAACAGTGTTGCTGCATGGCAATGAACTCAGAAATTAACATAGGACTTTAATCAGCTGTGGTTGAAACGTTGGATGCCGAAATCCTTGGACGTTGAACCGATACCTTCTCAATGAAGACACTTAATTTACAGCACAGTAAAAAGAAAATTGGAAAATGCATGTTTTAATTTAAATTTTGTAACTTTTTGATAGCATAATTACTTTAATAGCTAGCCTTAATTTCTGGCATTTTATTATTTTAAATGTGTATTGTGTATTGTTGTAAATTCACACACCACATCTCTAAAATGTCCTCTGTTGCTAAATGCAAAGTTTTTTGAATTGTTTGTTTAGTTGGGAGAAAAAAGTCTTTGAAGACCTTTTGCTTTTTAAGCTCCACCTTCATAAATTGACTGTTACTAAGATAACATTAAATAATCTTCATCTCTATTTAACAGAATTTGTTTGCAATTTCATATGAAGTAGGCTCAGTGCTTTACCTGGGGAGTAGGCAGGGCAGGCAGATTTCCTCTTTTGGATTACGTCTATGTTCATCCCTATTAAGTCCTCACAGGGAAATGTTAATAATCTTCTTATGTTTTGGTAGTTTCAGTGATACATTGCTAATATGTATTGGCATTCTTGTTTACCTCTGTCTGAATCTCTTACATCTTTTATTTGAAGATCCTTTTCACACAGGCCCTGCAATCTGATCTCATTGTAAATTGCACAAATAACTGTAACTGAGCTCTGGGATGAAGGGAGGGATCAGATGTGGCAATGGAAGCCTTGCTCAGGTCTCCAGGTGGGGAGCCCTGTGAAGCACTTGCAGCCTTGTGAACTGGGCTGAGAATTGATACCAAGCGTGAAAATGTTTTCTGAGTGATAACAACAACTAGCATGGGTACTTACACATCTAGACTGATAAAATTTGGTTTAAGAGTTGCAGAATGTGAGAGAGATGTTCCAATATTGTATCAGTGTCAGAAAATTCAATTCAAATTAATTTAGTCTCACAAAGGCCTAAAAGACATCTCCTGAGATGTGAAATCCAATCTCGGTACTATCTCATGTCACCTCCCTAATGAATGTTAGCAGCCGCCCCATCTCCAGGGTGGTGAGGTGTGTTTTCTGCAGCCAGAACAACGTACTTTCAAATTCTTACTGTTTGGCAGATCTCACTGTCCCCATACACTTCCAAAGCTGACCACAAATCAGTATTTGCTCACCATTGTGTTTTACTACATTGTAAATTCTGTCCACAGGAAAATGAGCAAAGGCAATAAATATCTGGGTTGCAGTACTGTGTGTGGGTTGTCCTCCTGTGTTTACAACTGATCCTGATGGAAAACCTGCCTGCAGGGCCTCAGCTTCACGCCATGTGCTTCTTGAGTTCTGGACATGCATTTTGGCACTGCTTAGGGCATCTGGGGAGATCGGGGGCTAAAGTTCTTTGGCTGCATGTGGTGCCCCTGTTTTTAGGAGATTCTGGCTGAGGAGGGCTTACCAACCCAGGGGAGAATGGCCTGTGGCAACCTTTGATCTTCTGAAGTTTCAGGGGAATTTTGCTGCTTATTTTATGATGAAATACTCCAGCATTTGATCCTGATTCCTATTAAACAGGTGTTTCTTCTCCAAGCACTCTGCTGTTGCTGGTCTATGCATGAGAACTACATACAGCATGTAAAGATACAGTACTGAAATTATTATGATTGATTACGTAGGTCCTGATTTGTAAACACCTTCTGAAGGAAAACCTTTATTTGAATTGGCACCTGAATTCAAATCCCCTGGTAGCAGGGCTGCACTGTCCTGACCATCAACATTCACTCACAGTGATTTTTCACATCACATTAAAAACTGATGTTCAGTCGGAGATGTATCCTTTTCTCCAGGTAATCTTTTAAGCTAATGTTTTTTAAAATTGCATTCATGGGTACTTAATATCTAATCAATCACATAGTTAAACAAATTATTCTTCTGTTCCAGAGGACTTTATGATAACTCCATTCTACTGAATACTTTTCCTTAAAAATTGGAAACATAGCACCTTAACTAAGACAGAGCTAAGCAAAGCAGCAATGAAATTGCTTTTGTGCCACCATGTCTTTTGTGACAGCAGTATCACACAGGAAGCTTAAGATGATTCTCCAACTGAAATAGTATCTGCCTTGCAAGTATTTCAAGCTTGCTTTGGTATAGGAAAGATTCAAATAAGGTGTTTTAAATTCAGGCCCTTGAGTCCACTTTTAGGCAGCCTGATTTTCAGAGCTGTTTTGCAGCTGCAACTCCCAGGACCTCAGAAATACATCGTTGCTGAAAACTGAAATGTACAAATAAGCTCAGTGCTAGTTGCTTCCACTGATCTACTGCTTCTTGGTTCATCTGCTGCAGGCAAAAGGGGCAAGTCTGAAGACAGTGACTCTCTGGTTGCTGGAGGAAAGGACGTTGGGGAGTGTTTAGGACCATCGCTGTGTTGATAAGTTCTATGTTAGCATTTACACTCTGGTCATTTTACATCAAAATCTGTACTTCTGGATCTCTGAAACTTCTTTGCATTGATGTGTCCATGCAAATTTCCCATTCCTATTTCCCGTTCTCCATTCTACTTCTGCCATCTTCACAGCAGCTGAAGTAAGATTAGAGAGAATGAACCTTCCTTGTTCACAGGCAAGCCAAGGCCAGGATGCCTGTGATTTCTCAAGTCTTGTGAAAGATGAGAACAGATAAAGGGAAGGAGAAGACAAATGAAATTATGATGTTTCTTTTACAGAACTTTTATTTGTTCTGCATCCCCTTTCTCCAGCTCAGTCCTCGTGCTTTGTTTCTGTAGCTCCTTTGCACATCTGGTGTTTGGGCAGTCAGTGATGCCAGAGGAAAACCCCTTAAGCACAAACACGCTCAAGCCCAACCCATGAGAAAGGGCTCATATGCTTCCCCTGTACTGAAAGCAGAAGGGAGTGGCTGAGTCCTGAGTTACCCTGATTTAACAGTCTTCCACAATTAAAGTTAGGTGGTAAAGCCTCTTTGGTAATGAGAATCAGTCCTAAAATGGTGGAGAGAACAGAAACTAGGAAGGGACACTGAGTGGCATCTGATGTTGAACTGCCACCCCGTTTTCTGTCAGGAAGCCAAGCAGAGCAGGAGCATCCTGTGACAAAACACGCGCCTGAGGCACTGCTGGCCTCGTGTTCTCCCAGCAGTTTGTTGAATGTTTTGTGTTAACTGCAAACCAAGTTATTTTTGCCTTACAGAAAGCAACCAAAAATCATGAGATGGATGAATAATTGGCTATAAGTCTCTGTACAGCTCATGGAAGTGAACTTGCAGTAGCAGCTATACAACAGTTTTGGGGGTTCTTTTGTCTTGTTTTTCCAAGTAATTTGATTTCATGGCTTTCTGTAGAATATTGTAATAATTCTGCTGTAAATACAATAAAATCACAGTTTGCTGAGAATGCCTCAGTTTTGTTGATGGAAAACTTGCATGAAATACAAGTGATTTGTACAAGCGTTTGAGTGAATGAGATGATTTACAACGTTTAAAATAACTGAGTATAAAAGTATTTAATGTTGTGCCATTGTATTTACCATTGTACCCCTGCCCCACAACAACCTGCAAGCACAGAACGGTCATCCTGAATAGTTCAGGGATGGGGTTAAAAACACACTTTAATTGGGCTGTTTACATTAAAGATTATTTTTCACCACTGTTTAAAAAACCAGAAAAAATACAAAAATATTTTTAAAAGATAAACAAATTATGTTTAAAAGTGCTTTGTTTTGGCCCCTGGGTGTGTCCTGTCTCGCTGTGCTGCTGTAAATGGGCTCCATTTGGAGTTGGCAGAACTTGTGGAGAGGGAATCCCAGGGCAGTGTAAGCCCAGGGTTTTTCATGGGGCCTTGAGGGCTGTGTCTGATCCCTGATAAACCATGCATTTGGTGAGGATGGAATTATTTTCTTTTTTCTGCATAGTTGGCTAGTATGTAAAAACCTGGGTTTTTTACATATCTGGGAGTACTACAAGAAGCCTGGACTAGGTGAGACAGGAAGCCCTTGTCAGCCCAAGGATACCAGCCTGGGAGCCCAGGGGCATGAAGCCAAACATCAGTAAGAAGAGCAAACACCCACACTAGGGCCATGCTGGACACACACAACAGACATTCAGATCTGAACTATCAACTCTAAGGGGTCAGCTGAGCAGTGAGGATGTTTTAGCATTAAGGCAGTGAAGACTCAGGCTAATTCTCTCTAGGCTGCTGGGAATGCTGCCCTGTGCAGAACTGAGCTACCTCTTTCCTTAAACACCAACACTTCTTCTTTTTCTTCTGCCAACGTACAGTTGTTCACCTGGTGACCAGAAAAATCAAAAGGAGGGTTAGTTGAAAAGCATGTAAAAAGACAAAAGATCCAAACCAAAAAAGTGGGGCTGTGTTTTCCAGCTATTCCCAGGGATGGGCTGGTGCCACTCCCTGGCAGTCCAACCCTGCCCTCCTGGGGATGGCATGTATTCCTACCTTTCTCTCCCTTCTCTCCTTTTGGTCCCCTGTGCCCTTGTCGTCCTGGTGGGCCCATTGGCCCAGGGTCACCTGAAGGAATGAGAGGACCAAGTTTGCCCTTGAAAACAAGTGACCCACAGACAGGGACAGGCCAGGGGAAGGGACACCAAGTCAGGACAATATTTTGGCTGGGATCCTGAAGGTGCCACCTTCACTGTGAGAGGTGTGACCTTGAGCAGTGCTGTGACCTCTGTGGTCACAGCGCTGCTTCCCAGGCATCACAAGGCTGAAGAGGGTAAGGATGGCGAGCCTTACCTTTGGGTCCACGATAACCCCTCTCCCCCTTTTCACCGGGTGGCCCCTGGATGGCACCATGTGCTGGAGAGGGAAATGAAGGAGTGGAGAGAGTGAATGAGTGGGAGAAACCACTGCCCACTCAGAGAAGCTTTGAGTCACACTGGAAGGACATTTCTCTCTTGGTTAAATGGGATTAGACTGACAGCAAGGTTTTTAAACAGGGTTTTGGTCCCAACAAAGTCCCAAGGACAGGCTGTGATGTCATTTCACCAGCACTGCTCTGTCACTCTGGGTGTTCTGGCTGTCACTAGGGCTAGAGCTGACCCATGCTCAGGGTGGGGGAATGAGAGCAGAGTGAGCAGCTGGCTCATGTTTCTTACATGTGCCAGCCAAGCCGTGTTAAAATGGGCCACAGAACTTGTAAGCACAGAGGCCTTCAGGGGTTGAGATGGGTTTCCTACAAAGAGTGGGAAAAAACTGATGTCCTTCCTAATGATAAGACTGCACCTCCCCAGCAAGTAAGAAAGGGTCATCCACCTTCAACTCTGCACCTTGACTTTTGCAGTGTGCAAAGGTGAGATGAGTATGTCTGTGAGAGGCTGAGGAGATCTAACATGCATGAACCAGAAATGCCAAGTCAAAATGTCACTCACTTCTAAAGAAGTCCATGAGGTCTGCGGTGACATTGCCATAGGCTGCAAAGACCTTGCTGATGCCAGGGGGACCAGGAGGGCCTGGGGGACCTGCAGGTCCCTGTGCAGTGTAAGACATCAGGTCCCGGAGAATACCTTGGCCTGTGGAATTAAAGATGTCATTTGAAAGGAGCTCTGGGAGAACTGTGGCTGCATGCTGAGGCAGAATGAGTAAGGGAGAGCTGTAGGCAGCAGGAAGACGAGAAAAGTGAACAGCACGACCAGGCACAGGGGGTTTGGAGTTGTAGGCTGGCATAGGGAGGGTCAGGATGAGCAGGTATTGCACTCACTCTGCAGGCTTTCTGACACACGGAGTGCCAGCTCGTTGTAATCCAGGGAACCAGTGAAGGAGTCGCTGTAGGACTCTGCTGATCTCCTGTGTGATTCCTCTGTCAGCAGCCCATCGAAAGCCCCATCAGAGCCCATGGAGGCATCGTAAGCACCATCGCTGCCCACTGAGGCGTGGTAAGAGGACACGCTGCTCCTGGAGCTGCCATACGAGCTGCCTGTGCCCAGTGAGCCCCCATGGGAGCCCTCAGCACCAACGGATCCTCCATGCAAGCGCTCAGAAGCTCGTAACCCTTGGTATGATGAAGACATAGACCCAGACACAAAGCCACTGTCTCCTTTGGGTCCTGGTGGTCCCCGTGGCCCAGGGGGCCCAGGGGGTCCTGATATGTAGCTTCGGACTTCATCACCTGCAAAATACAAGGGGGGAACTTCAGGGACTCTGGGCTTGACAGAAGTCCTGTGCCACCACCTGAATGAAGACTGGAGTGTGAAGTTCTGTCCCATCAACCATCACAGTGATCCTCATCCAGTGCCATTTTTCAGGCAGCAGGCACATGTCAACCTTGAATTTTACAGATGGCAAGACACCCTCCTTCCCATCTCTCCCACAATTTTGTGTGCCCGATCTTGGGAACATGCCCAATAGTTTTGCAGAAGCGTGCACTCCTCAGGCCAATTTCAGCACCTCTGCCAAAAGAGCCATTATGTGACCAGTTTGCCAGAACAGAGGTGTTTTTGAAAGCCTGCCCTGGATGACTCACCAGGCTGAGCTCAGACCATTGCTTCACAGCTAGCTCAGTGCCGCCTTCCAACCCCTTCATTTTCCATGGCTCTGTGGGCAGGTGTTTGCTAAAGAAAATGCTTTTCCCATGGTAAAACTCTGCGGGTGACCTTACTAGGGACCCATGTTCAGCAAGGTCAATTGTAACTACTCCCTGCTTGTCCCTGTTGTCTTACAACACAGACTTTGGACTGAGAGGAGAAAAGCCTACTGGGTGCAGCACACTCCTGTAGACCTGGCTGTAGAGGGAAGGTGCTGCTGTAGCCCCAGTTCAGGGAGGGCTCCTACAGGAATGTCTCAGCTGTGCCAGAGCCAGTGACCTACACAAAGTAAAGCATGTCTTGGGATGTGTGCAAGAAGGATGGATGGTGCTTCCTTACTCTTCAGGTACTGGATCAGCTCACTCCTGAACTCGTCACTGTTGGTGATGTCACCATAGGACAGGAGGCCGGTTCCAGAGAAACCTGGTGGTCCTGGAGGGCCAGGAGGCCCAGGTGGTCCCCGGACTCCAGAAGAAGAGTATCCAACATCTTCAGAGAGAGAAAGAATTATTTTCCATCAGTGAGAGGATAAGGAAATTTCACGTTTGGGGATCTTGAAAGTTTAAAGGCTCCAACCCCAACTGCCATCCCTTTACAGGTGACACTGACAAAACTGTTTTCCTTACACTGACTTTGTTCCCAGTATGCAGTCACATCCCTGCTAAGCTAAATCTCAGCCTCAGTCCCCCCAGCATCTACGAACAGAATCACCCTGCAAGCTTTGAGAAACACAAGTGCTTTACTTTGAAGGTAGGCAGCGACATCCTCCAGAGAGGTGCCTGGTGATCCAGGGATCCCTGGAGGTCCTGGGGGTCCTGCAGGACCAGGGGGCCCAACAACACCACTGAATTCAGAGTCTGTAAGACACAAAGGAAGAAAAGAAGTCACCCAAACAACCACAACCCTAATGAATGTTCCTTGACAATACAGGTTATTCCAGATACAGCCAAGTAGGTGCTTTTTTTTCTCTCCAGTACCTTCTGGTGCAGCCTTCTTGGTGCACCTCACTTCCCTGCATGTAGATGTCACATTGGACAGCCAGGTGATTCCAAAGAGAGTAAAGCCCCTATTTTTAAAATACACTTTTAAAGAGGCATAAGAAATGAGGCCTTTATACTGCAGAGTTTGGCTATGACAAAGGGCTCCTTCATGCCCAACTCCAAGACAGCCCCACTGCTGTTGCTCCTCACAGGAACAAGAGCTGGTGATCCAGCTGCAGCCCCGTGTGGGGTGTGCAGGTGCCAGCAGAGGCCTGCAGTGCTGCTAAGGACAAAGGACCATCATTTGTGATGATAGGCAAAAAGGGAAATTCTGTGACCAAGGGTGTAAGAAAGATCCTGGGGCACGCAGAGCCCCGTGACAAGGGAATGAAGAAGTTGGCTTACTTCGCAGGTACGCTGTCAGGTCACTGTACGATACACCAGGTGACCCTGGAGGCCCAGGTGGTCCAGGCAGTCCAATGTTCATCCCAGAACCTGCAAAAGATGGTTAAGATGAAATTTTGTTCATAAGCTCAATTTTTAACACAGAAAGGATTCATTACTAGTCTGTGGATGGTATCTTAGCTACAGGGTATCTTTGTTCTCTTCAAGTCCCTCACAGTCCCTGTGAGGAGGTCTCTGTACATAGGGATTCACAAAGTTAGCACTGGAATAGTTTCTACTGACTGACAGCATAAGCTTTGTGCTGGGCTCTCAAAGGAACAGAGGGAAACACACACTAATAAAACCATTACTTGACAAGTAGCTGATAAACCTCCTGGTCAGCTCATCATAATCCAGTGACAGAGACATTCCATCTCCCCCTGGCCCAGGAGGTCCCGGTGGGCCCCGAGGTCCAATGAGATACTGACGAATTTCTTCTCCTAGAAATGAGAAAAAGCATCTTTTAAGGTTGTCCAGCACAGACACCAAGTGTGAGGAGTTCCCAGCCTGTGAGCTGAGTCCCCACCACCAGGGAAACCATCAAAACCTATGGATGCAAAGCTCCTTTCCTCCCTCTTCTCTGAATGAATTGCCCCATATATGGTGCCAGAAACATTTGTGACAAGGCTGGGAACCTTCCACAACAAGGGTATGAGGAGGATGAGAATTTGGATTGCTTAAGGGACCCCCTAGTGGTCCGTTTATTTCAGGACATCTTCTTGGGTAAAGGGACTGAAAAGCAGCTCAGCTGGGAAAGACCATGCTGGGCTTTGTGGCATTTTGGAGCTATTTGGAGCACAGTGCTGGCCAGCATCATCACCTTCAGGGACAGCCAAATGACATCCTGGAGATTTACCTGTCAGCCCACTGTAACAGTGTGTATAGAAAAGAATAGAGAGTTTGGGATCCCCCTCACCTTAAGAATAACACAGCAAGGCTACGGGGGGAACACAAAGTGGGGGAGCTGGAAAGTAGAACACTCTGAAGCAGCTGTGGGTAACTCCAGTTGCAGACTGGAGACTGGAAGCAAAAGGCAGATCTCCAGGATAATGGGATGCTTTACCCTCAATCCCATATTTCCTTTGAGGGTCACTTACTTTGCAGCAGGTCCAGAAGTTCTTGGTACAAAATGGATGTAGTGGATACTGAGCTAGAAAATGACTCATAGCGACCTGAAGAGCCTGTGCGAATGAAAGGTTTTACAAGAGCCAGTATGAGACAGAAGGTGAGGAGGGGTCAGGAAGGAACAAAGCAAAGATGAATTAATTAACTGGTAGAATGGGCTTCTCATGCCCCTAACTATGAAACAGTTGCTATCTCACACATCCTGGTCATCTCCTGGTCATCACACACAGCTGTGTGCTCCGTGTATTTCAGGTTGAGATTCCAGGCTACTTCCAAAAGCTCTGGGAATTTAATCTACTTCAGGAGGGCCCCAAGCACACAAGACAACCCCCAAATACTTGAGACCACATATACTAAATAAAGCCACCTCTGTTTGGGTCTTCAGGGTGTCAAAGAGTCTAACAGCAAACGTTTAATATAAGATTTTTTAAACAGCAGCAACTGCTAGTTAATCTAACCATTAAAAAAGGACAAAGCTCAGAGGACAGCTCAGCAGTGTGGAGTCCTGGGCCTAGACTGCTGAAGATGAATAACCTGGTTGGGGTGCTGCTATTAAAGACTTGTTTCTCCTCCGGTTCTCACCTCCTAGGTGCTGCACAAGCTCAGCTGAGGCTATGACTCAGTACAGAGTTTACCAACATGGTGCTTACTTGTCATATAGCTCATGACACGTGTAGCTAGCTCTGCATAATCCAAGGTCACTCCATCTGCAGTGGTGATAAGTCCAGGTGGGCCTGGAGGGCCTGGTGGGCCTTGGGCACCAGTCAGATAATGTCTGATGTTGTCACCTATGTAGAAAGCCCAAAATATGTTCACATCACTAAGAGGGACGACTGACCATATGCACAGTTACCAGACCCTCCTCCTCTGACAAAGAACAGGACAACAGAAGGACAGTTTTACAGAGGCCACGGTGGACAACAGAACTTCACAGTATTCAACAGAAATAAGCCCAGAGTAGCAGGGCTGTTGTTGTTTCTAAAAGAAGAGGGTCAAAGCCCTAGGGAGCAAAAGAGAGGTAGGCATGAAACTGCTGACCCACAACAAAAATCTCATTATACTCACTCTTCAGGTAGTCAGTGATATACTGCTGAATCTCTTGAGATGAACCTCCACTTGGGCCAGGAGGACCAGGTGGCCCAGGAGGTCCTGGGGGTCCCTGAATTTGTCTGGATCCACCTACAGAAAGCATTGTAAGGAGAAGGAGTGTTTTTAGCACAGCTGCATTAAACCAAGAGATAGTAAAGTGTACTTGCATACAGTCCTTCCCACAGGCCTGGAAAGACCTTCGGAAATTGAATATGGAAGGGCTCCTCCTGCATCTTTAAACACAGCCTGAGCATGGGCTATTTGGCAGTATAATGTCTTCAATTAATTCAGCATCTTATAATTCAACCTGTGCAGGGCTGAGTCCAGAGACATTCCTGGCTTTGTACAGGCAGACCTGATGGGTTTGTGCACTAGAGTGCAGTGTTGTGCAGTATATAGATGGAGATTATAGAGCTCAAGCTCATTAGTCTAACATCACTGCCCTGCTGCTCACAATCCCAGTCAGCCTGGTCAGCACCAGTTCAAGAACCTGTCCACACAGAGGCAAAACTCTGGCTTAAAGGATTCCCAGTAAGCTGGGAAAAGAAAAGTGCCAATTCTTAAATTTTCTGATTTAAGGCAAGCTGTGCGAAAAGAAGTTTCGAACACAAATCCCATCAGCATTATGTTGGCACCCACACTGGTAAAAGTCAAAGGAGCTTTTTCAAAGCCTACACCAGCATATCAGCATTACTTCTTTATATCAGAGCAATGATGGTCTGGCCTCTTACCTCGAGATGCTCCTGGGATGCCAGGCGCACCTGGGACACCAGCATCACCTGGAAGAGTGAGAGAGACAGACACTTGTCATGGGTGTGACTGCATGTTGCATACTTGGTCATGTGAAACAGTTGAGCTATGTGTTGTCAGAGAAGCAACTACCCAGCCCTTGCAACGACTGTCTTGAAATGCCAGATTGTTGGGAAAGAGCATAATGAAGAGGCCATGGCAGCTTTCCTTGGCCCTCTGTGACCTGGTCAAGTGCCTTGTGCTCACAGCAATTCTATTGCTGTGGTCCTGCTTTGCCTGAAAAGGCAGGGGTGAGCACAGCTTTAGTTCCCAAAGGACCGGGTTGTTCCATCTTTTTGTCTCAACCACGCTTGGATGCGTGAGGCCACCCCCCAAAAAAGAAAGATTTATAACTTCACCTTTTGGTCCAGGTGGGCCAGGTGGGCCTGGTGGTCCCTGTATGGTGACTCTTTCACCTGTCAGTTGCAGAGAGAGAGTCAGAGATTCACAGGAGTAAAGTATGTGGACAAAATCCTGGCTCCACTAAATTAAGTTAGAATGAATAGAGCAGGATTTTGGCCCGATTTCAGCTCAGGGACAATGAATTCAAAGGAGGAAAGAGGGCACAGACTAACCGTGGGAGGAGAAAGCTGAGAGGCCAGGATCACCCGGTTCTCCTGCAGGAGACATAGAAATGAAGGAGCCGTCATACACCCAGGCAAGCTGCCCTGAAACCCACTAAGATCTCCTTACCTGTGAAACCCCGTGGACCTCGTTCGCCTGTGGACAGGGGAGCAGAGGAACAGTGTTAGGATTTGCTTTATTCTCATCAGCAACATCCCAGCCCACACTGCAGCATATCATCTTGGCCTTCAGTATGTAGGGGACAAATGGGTAAAGGGAGCAGGTCCACATTTTCCTGCCAGCTGAGAGCTGGGCTACACTTCACAGGGCCACCTCCTTGCTGACTTAGTCCACAGTGCATTTTGCAAAAAGGCTGTCCCCTTCAATGGCAAATCTGAAGTTCTGAATGTTCATGAGTAAAATGGGCTTGTGAAGTTGGGATCTGAATATAGCGACTGCTTTGACACCAGTACTGGAGGCTAATAAATTTCTTTGACAGCAGACAGGAGTCCTACTTAGTGACAACTGTGCTAGCTTTCTTACAGACAGACAAAGGCAGGAAATTCTGCTCCTAAGCCCTTCCTTCTTTTCAGTCTAAGGTGCTGAGATCCCTCTAGTACTTTGGTGAGGCAGCACGATATACCCACCTTGGTCTCCCTTCGGGCCTGGTGGTCCTGGTGGACCTGGTGGGCCTGTGAAGAATGCTTCTGCAATTCAAACAAAGAGATTTCTTCATGACATCCAGCAGAATATGAAAAGAGCTTTCTCTGGCTCCACTTGGTCCTAGCCATAGATGTGCTCTCTGGAACTGCAACAGGACATTCCCAGGACCAGGTGACAGAATGAGTGGCAAGAACCTACCTGAGGTGGACATGGATGATCCTGGTCTCCCTGGTGGGCCTGGAGGTCCTGGCAATCCTTCTCCTAGGCAAAAAGAGACACAGAAAGGCTTCAGGAAGGATCAGCCTCAGCACTGTAAGTAAATGAATGTAAAAGCTGCTACACCTCCAGCCATGGCCTTAAGCTTGGGTATTTTCCAGTGTAGGCTCCTGTAACTGTTTTCTTCACACATCTATCCCTGATAGTTACTTTTCACTATCATTTGCCACCACAGCAGAAAAGGATAGAGAAATTCCTTTCTTTGTGGTACAGGTTGCCTGTCCCATCACACCCCCAACCTGCTCCCTTTTTCCTACTGAGCAGAGAGCAAGGAATAAGGTGCTGCTCCTGACATATGTCCTCCCACACCTTCCCTGTTCTAGCTGAGGAAGGGAAATCTGTGTTACAGGATAGGGCATGGGGATATGTTCCTCATGATAAGAACCTCCCCATCTGTTTGCTTTTGAAAGTTAAAGCTGGACAAGTAAGAAGTAAATATGGAATTGATTGTAGTTACTTCCTTTGGCAACTTGAAAACTTTGAGTGTCTTCCCATGGCTTTTACTACTAATACTCTGGCTAGAACCCTCTGCCAAAGCAAATGTTCTTTGTTGGGAAGCATCTTGCTGCAGTGAAATTGTGTTGGTAGGAACCCACTATGCAACATTCTGCTTCCAGCCCTAGGCCTTGGAAAAACCTTTCCAGTTTGATTTCAGAGGAACAAGCTCTTACCTGGGGGACCACGAGGTCCAGGGGGTCCCTGCACGGATTCACCTGATGACAAAAGAAACAGGGGTATTAGGGAACATTTACTCAGCAAACTGCATGGCCCAGAAACATGTCATATTGTGTGAACATTCCTTGCTTAGGTGCTGAGCTCTGTATGTCACATACCTGGTGGTCCAGGGGGACCTGGTGGTCCTGCTCGCCCTTGTAAATCTCCCAGCACTGTGCGAAAGAAAAACACAAACAAGGGAAAACTGTTGCTATGGAGCTACTGCTGCAATGGAAACTGTCAATATACTGCTGCTAGAAGCTCTTACAATCAAAGGTGGACTAAGACAGGACATGGGTGACCCAAGATGAAGTAGAGGAGGGAGAGGAGAGATGTGTTTAGCTAGGACATGAAGCAAAATACAGCATTGAACAGGATACTGGAAACAGAGAGGAGAGTAATGGTTGATGAGAGAAAGAGCAAAGTACTCAAAGGCTAAAGAAGGAGGGAAAGAACTTCAAGGAGAGGAAAGGTTCTTTAAAAAGAGGCAAGTTTAGGGAGGAGAACATAACACAGATGTTATTTAACAAGTAGCTGCACTGTGTTATCTTGATTGTACTGTGCGATGTACCCTCAACTCCAAGCTGAGGCACAAACTCAAAGTTCAGTGATGCTGTGATCCAAGACTCCTGAATGAGGAACTGGACAGTACTGAAGCATGGTCTGGATCTACACAGCTCAATTCAGATGGTGATCAGGCAAGGATCATTTGTAATTTTATGCCCTCTTCTACCTTGCTGCAAACTTGCAGAGGTCCCAGATCCTGGGAATAACCAACTCTAAGTGTGTCACACATCTAGTGTTGCACAGAGCAAGCACTTTTCTTGGGATGTTGTTAAACCATTCTGTTCTCCGCTTATTTTCATCTTAAAATTTTAAATTTTTTACAAAATGTTACGTTTTTTAAATCTTAAAATTTATTTGCTCCCCTGTGAATTCATCCTTTAATTTGAAGAGAGAAAATTTCTGTTGCTTAGATAAATATCCCTTTTCAAACTGGTTCTCATCTTACAGATGTTCATATTGCACAGGGAACTGCCCTGTGTGAACTCAGTGGCTGAAAGCTCTCAGCTCTGTGAGTATCTCTCCTGTTAGTGGCTGCTCACCAGCCACCATTCCTCAGCTTCCCGCCCCTGATGCCATCTGCCTCCTTTTGAAAGGATTTTGGGATGCACAGATGAGAAGGACAGAAGTAGCTGGCACTACAGACACACCACCAAACATACACACAGACACATTTGCTCTATATCACATTGAGAAGAAAGAGTTAGGGGCATCTCCTGGTAGCTGTGAGCAGGCCTTGAGGCTCTGACACATCTCCAAACAAGGGAGTGGAAAGGCAGGGCTACTTACTTTGAGATGCTAATGATGAGACTTCTGTTCTGATGGTTTCTATCACAGCTTCACCTGGAGATCCTTTCTCACCCCGTGGACCTTTTTCCAGGGAAAAAAAAGGCAAGAGAAAGGGAGTTACATAATTGAGAGAGGGTGACATTTTGTACCTACTCTGACAAGAGGTTCAGACTTTTCTTATGAGAACTGGGAGCATGAACTCAGTCCCCAGATCTGAGGGACAGTGCATTCAAGTGTGAAAATCACTGCCCAGTTTGCTCTAACAGGATCACAGAAAACCAGCTAAGAAAGGTTCCTAGGGGTCAGCTCTGTTCAGGCCCTTCCAAAGAGATGTCTGCCCAACTGGCAGTGCTTTCACAGTGACATTAATCCCAATTTGGCTCTAGTTTGTTCTCCTGCCTTTCAAAATGGCAGGACGTATCCAGCTGGGCTATATCCCCCATCACAGAAAGGCAACTGCACTTGAGAAATGCCTTAGAAATACCAGCCTTCAGGAAAAATAGCATAAGAAAAAAAAGACGTTTGCAGCATCCACATTACACTGGCTCTTATCACTCTCTTACCACCCTCCTTCTTCCCCTGGGAAACCAAAAATTATAAAAATTCTTTACAAGATTAATTAAGACAAATAATGCAAGAAAATGAACTGAAAGGAAGAAATATGCAAACAAAAGCGAGAGGGAATGTGCCAAAAGCTTAGAGAAATAGAAACAAAGGAGAACTAATGAATTCCTTTCTCTTAAGAAGCATAATCAAAGCTGAAGGAAAATGGTACCTTGCTGTCCAGGGAGACCAGCCGGTCCAACAGGACCTAGTTTCAAATAAAAAACCCCAAATTTCATTAGATTTTACTGGTTGTATTTTACAATAGCTGAAAAGAATCAATAGGACTTTAATAAGAACTAGGACTATCAAAAAATGTATTTTTCTACACAACTAAATGGAATTGCTATGGGGTGTGAATTCATCAATGCCCCATGTATTGCTGAAATTTCCATCCCCTGGCAATTAAAATGCTTGGTGCCTCTTGGACTGGGGAAATAAGCAGAATGCCACTGACCACAACAGAAAAGGAATGCAAAAGTCCTAACCCTCCTCTTGCATTCCATCCTGTAAACTCATGCACAGCCAGTGTATGTGTGTGAAATATTTACAGATGCTTGAATGGAGTTCTGCTGCCTTGAGCTCAAAGTTGAGACTGGAAAACAAGCATTTCCCAATTTCAGCAACAGTGCTGGGAAAGGGATTAGACAAAAGCCTGCCTTCCTGAGCAGCAAAAGAGCTTGACTCTCGTCCCTGGATTTGAGCTATCACTACTTTGTACTTATGAGTACTCACCTGGAACACCTGGGGGACCAGTGGGGCCAGGTGGGCCTGGGGGACCTGGTGGGCCCGGCAGAGTAATAGTTGATGAACCCTCTGTAAAACAAACACACAGATTTGCACACAGACACTTATATTCAAACATCCAGTGAATGGGTACAAATCTGTGCTTAAGGAATCGCACATCTATGGCATATATATTCTCCCAGCACAGGGAGCCCCAGCACACTCCTGACACACAGTCAAGATGAATTGAGGAGGCAAAAAAACCCAGAGAAAAGCCTCCTAAATCAGAAGTGTGACCCCTCACAGCACTACATACCTGCACTTATGACTTTTCCTGGAGCTCCAGGTTCTCCTAGGAAAACAAAGGTACAGAAGTTGAGTTTCTTTTTAGGGGGGCGCGTAAGAGCTATAATAACCTAAAAGACACTGTACTATTAAGCATGTAGTTTCTGCTCTTTCTGCCCTTGATCTCTTGTCTGAGAAGTCTCAGCACTCAAAGGTCAGGGAGGAAGCAAGACCACTATACTAATCCAGATATGCCCTCTGATCAGCTTTCCAAGCGCTACATCTACCAGCTTAGGCAATAGCCTGGATTTATCCGAGGCAGGCACACACTTCCACTGCAGTCACCAGGCGTCTTACTCATGCTGAGGGCAGAACGGGGCTTCAAAGGTTTGCTCAGAGGAGAGCTGTCATGCCAAGTCCCTCGCTGCCCTCCATGTATGCTCAGGGAAGCTTTGGCCACCGTGCTTCTCAAATCTTCCCTTCCCAAGCCACTAGATGCCACTGTTGATCCAGGGACTGGTCAGTGGAGCAGCTAATCCTTGCTAAAATGAAATCCTTGCAGAGAAAATGAGCATTAGGGAAGAAACAAAACTCACCTTTAGCCCCTGGTCGGCCTGGGTTGCCTGGAAGTCCTGATATGAGGTAGATAAACAATTTAAAATGGTTAGTGCAAATATTGTTTGCTGTATGTTTTTCAGGTACCCCAGCTGTTTCACTAGCAGGTTTATAGAAGGAGCTCCCTACTCAAGACCCCAGTTTTCAGCCTTTATGAGCAGGTCCCTGAGGACTTTATAAGCAAGTGGAGGAACAGACTGAGCTGGTAGTGTCCCTGGGCTTCCCTGGTCCCACTGCTCCCTGCATGATGACACTAATTCATAGATTTACCTGTAGCTTCTTCTAGGCACTGCTACCTGTCCTGAGGCTCCCGGATGAGTCCCCTGATGAACTGTCCCACCCCAACCACCTCTGCTTACAGATGTCACATCCTCTGTTTCCATTGCTATTCCTACATCCTCTCTCTTCTGTTTCTGCTGCTGATTAGAAGGACTTCTCAGTGATGCACAGGGAACTGAAATGTTATGTTATGGGGAAAGGCAAAATTTCAACACTCAAAAGCCCTGCATTGCTCAAAAACCACACATCTTGCACAAAACCTGTCTCAAAAGCCAAAGGAGATGCAGAAACCTTGGGATATAACTTTGGAAATCCTGAGAACCACAGACAGAAAATTCCAAGGGTTTTTTGAGCCCATATCAAAGTGTGTCACTGATAAATTGGAATATGGTGGAAAAGCCTACCTGGTGGTCCTTGGGGTCCTGTAAGACCTGTCAGAAAAAGGCAAAAAGTCTTAAGATGTCTAAAAAATTTCATGTGGGAAAAGGATAGACAGGGAGAAAAAGATTACATTTATATGAAATCATAGCACACAGTTCACAAGTGGTGGAAACTGGTCTAGCAACTGGTATGTAAATCAGCTCATAGCAGCACTGTGGGAAATTTTAGGATCATAAAGGGTCTAGATACTCTGTATATTTTCCTTTCATCACCACCCTAAGAATACAGAGATCCTCTGCCAGACTTAAATTCAATTAAAACTGGAAATTGACAAATAAATCTGTGTTTCTGACCGAGCAAGAAGCATTTTTGTTCTCCGTATGCTTTTACCTGGCTCTCCAGCATCTCCGGTGGGTCCTGGAGGGCCTCTGGCACCTGGCATTCCCATAAGACCTGGTTCACCTAGGGATACAATCACCATTAACAAGACAGAAATCACTGACATACAATCTACCAATCCATTCAAGCTTGGCTGTCTTGCAGCACTTTCTACCTATTGTATTCTCACAGCCAAGTGGCCATCTCCAGCATCAATGTCTGGGAGGGGAACATGAATGACAGAGGAGTTCTGTAGAGAGGTAACTCTGTCACAAGTTTACAGCCTGCTCTATTATATGTGTCAATTCCATGTTTACAGGTTGACTCTACAGTTGAGACACAAGATCCCAGAACACTAATCTGCTGCCATCTTTCTCCTACCCCTTTTACAAATCATCCTCCTGTCAAATCAGAAAGTACCTGCACTTCTACCTCAAAGGAAGCCCTTACCTTTTTCACCTGGCTGTCCATCACGACCAGCTTGCCCTGTCCAAAGAAAGAGATTGTCAGGGACTTCTCAAACAGTACCACAGTTATCCTGTCTTCCTCCAAAGTAGAGCACAGCCCTAAAGCTAAGAGTGGCTTTTCATCACACTGAATCTGAAAGAAACCTTGGCTGCAGTTACTGAAGATACAGGAAGCATTCATTCAAAACTTAATGGTAGGACATTTTTTTCTGAGTGTACAGACTAATCACAGCTGTCTAAAGGAAAGACCTAGTGTCACAAGCATGATTCCACTCCCATGTTGTTTCCTTGTCTGTGCCCACAGAAACACAATCTGGGTGGCAGTGACATTATCACACATATAAATACAGCTGCTTTCTGGTACCCACCTACAGGTCCTTTAGCCCCTGGCTCTCCTGGAGGTCCAGGTATTCCTCTTGAGCCTTGCTCACCTGTAGCAAAATAGTATGAAAATGAAGCAAACAACTCTTGGACAATTCTGTCAGCAATACTTGCTGCTTTGCAACTGAAAACCAGCATTGACAGGATGTTCAGGCCTCATGATTCACAACTGCCTCTGGGCATTAGAAATGCTCATCAATACAGGACATGTGAGAGAGGATTTTCCTAAAGCTAAATACAAAGATTTTTACCAAGATTGCTGAAATCAAGAATGGGATCTATTTGTTTATAATTTTGGTGCAAAAATAGAATTCCTATAAGCAGTAACATCATTACAATGTTTCAGAAAGCTAACTGGGGTTGGCTGGGATATACTTTTATTAGGTTGGGTGTAACTCCAGTATTTCAATCCACTGACCTGTCATTCCACGAGAACCCTTCTCACCCTGATCACCTGTGGTATAAAAAAGGGAAGCATTCTGTGAGATTGCTTCATTGTAAAATGCTTCCATCAGAGAAAATAAAGTCTGCTTCCTGACAAGACTACAGAAGAAAAAGCCAAAGATGGATAAGGGTAAAATCCATGGACAGTATCCATATCTAAAGGAATCCAAAGAAAATAACCATGAAAGATACTTAATTGGTCAACACACCTTTGGGTCCAGGGGGTCCACTGGCTCCTTTTTCACCTGAAAGATATATGGATGATTGAACAATAGTAATAACAAATCATAAGGGAAAGGCATTTAATGCATCAAGAAAAATCATAAGGGAAATACAGATTCTGTGTTACCAGACAACCTCAAACTGGAAATTCTTTTCCTTTAACACAGCTCCATCCACTCAACTGTTTTTCCTCTCTTAGATTGCTCTATTACCTCTATGTCTCCTGCATTTCTCAACATTTGCTAACAATCACTGACTAAGTTTTGTTTTGCCTCCCTTTTCTTCAGTCTTATGCTTTTCTTTGCCCATAGAATCAAAATGTGACGTGGTCAGACCACGTCTGCTACTCAGAGCAGTGCTAGAAAAACAACTCAGCTAGTGCTGCCTTAACTGCCAGGGGGAAGAGAAAGTTACCTTTAGCACCTGGGAGTCCTGCTTCACCTCTAAATCCTTGTAGGCCGGGAGGACCTACAGAAAAATGAGATGGCGGGTTTTCATTCATCCCACTCACCACAATGCATCACTGACGCAGAAAAGCTATGAGAAGATGCCACTGTTTTTGTTCTCCCCAGTCTCTAGATGCCACAGCACAGGAATGCAGCACTTACCTGGAGGACCTTGTGGGCCTGGAGGACCCATCAAACCTGTAAGAAACATAGATTTTCTTTTAGTAACACCACAATTAGAAAATGAGCAAATTGCTTTCAGTTCGCCCAACAGCATCCACAACCCAACAGGTGTTCAGTGGATTGGGATTTCCCCAGCCACTAGAAGAATTTGCATTACTGGCATCCTCAAAACCAGGACAACAAATATAGAGAATTTAGTCCTTGTGACACTGAGGAAATGTTTTCCACTTAGGTAAAGTAAAGGGACCCAAGCCATCCATCTTGGCTGAGATGCTGGGATCTGTGCTTCAGACAATTACTTCACTTTTCTGGTTACTGCAGAGCAACATATGTGAAAACGACAGCTGGGGTGCTCATTTACTCCTAACCTCTCTGCTAGGTGTTCTCTCTCCATCTTCACATTTACCTTTTAGGCCAGCAGAACCTGGAGGTCCAGGTGGCCCTGGAGGACCTGGCTCACCAACAGCACCTGCAAAATAAGAGCATGAACAGACACAGTAAAATACAGCTGTGATCCCATTTTTCTATTATCCCATCTATTGTTATTCTTTCTCTGGCAAGTGTCATGAATAATCTGCTCATCAGTTCAGAACACCCAAATAGATATCCATTGTCCAAGAAAAGAATATGAGCTCACTAGGCTTTAGCAAGATGAATCCCTCAGCTTTGATGATCTAACCTTGATAGTAAAGTGATTTTGGTTCTGTCAGACTCAAACTTGACTGTGAGATCTGGGAAACCAAAGCAATCCTTGTTTACCCATTATAAATCGGCAAAAAAATCGTTTAGGCCATATTAATCTGTGCTGGAAAATGTCTGGATATGAAATCTGAATTTGAATAGTGAAATCAAATTTCATCACTGAGGTGTTTCATTAATCAGGACCAAACTGTTGCTTTTGTCCATTTCTGTTTTATCCAACAACAAGATACTTGGTTCCTACCTCTGTCTCCTTTTTCTCCAAATCCAGGTGGTCCTGGCTCCCCTCGAGGCCCTGGTAAACCTTCTCTACCTCTCTGTCCCATGGGACCTTCCATGCCAGGCTCACCTACAGGAAACAAATGCCTTGTAAAACCAGGTGTCTGTGGAAGGAAGGCTTGGGCAAAAGGATCCATGGCTGGCTCCACTGGGGAAGGCAATGATCACACCAGGCAGGTGTCTGTGTTCCCATGCCATGTGCCAGTCAGTTGTGAAAGACTCACAGCACTGACAGAGATGCTCACCCATGCTTCCTTTCTGTCCTTTTGGTCCTTCTGGTCCTGCATGCCCACTTGGACCAGGAATGCCTGGAAAGAAAACACAGTGAGCATTCAGACTTCTTGACTATGTGCCGTAAAAGAATAACATGCAACTTAGGGGAACCTTAAACCTGGAGAGATTATTTCTATGGGGTAAAGAATGTAAGGTGGGTACTTGATTTCTTTAGAAGAACACAATACATATAAAAGCACAAGAAAGCTGAACCAAGTATTTATGCAGCTATAGGACTCTTTCAGTGGTAGACTGGAATCTTCACAACCCCAAATTCATCATGTTCAACTAAGAGGAAGTCTGGCCAAGGCTTTGCTCAAGTCTCTGAGCTCTGTAGCTCAGCACCAAGGTATTGATCAAGTGACTTAATCTATGCTAAATATTGACTCTTTGGTGAACCACCTTGAGCTAAGTTCAAGGAACTGTGCAAGGAAGTGCAAAATTTGTTCTTGCCCACAGTAATGTAAGTAAATGTTCTCCCTCAAGGAGGAATTGAACTATAGCCCACCTGGGACACCAGGAAGTCCTCGGTCACCTGTAGACAGAAACAAAGAGACAGTCAGTGGGGAATAAGTCTTCTCTTTTTGTCACTGTGGCGAACCCTTACCCTCCTAAAAAGAAGTTTATGTTCCTGGAATATTTACAAGTTCTAGTGTCTCCAGCAATTGTCTCCCTTGTATTTACGCAAATAATTGAATAATTCACACCATGCAAAACCCTCTGGGCACTGAAGAATTCTGTGATTAAAGCAGGTAGAGCCTGGCTTCAGGAATGACTTTCATCCAGGTGAAAGAAGCTTCTAGATTCAAAGCGAGATCTGTTATCTCTTCTACTATAAACTCTGAAATTTTCTTTGACCAGAAAATGAGAGAAAAACCCCAACCTTCCCAACAATACCTGAACTAACAGATGACTAGCATCAGCTTCTCCAAATTCTGGAGTAACAAAAACCCATTTGCTATCCAGGCCCTACGACAGGCTGCTGATCTACCTGAGAAAGCAGATAATTCCAGACTCACCTTTGGGACCTTGTACTCCCATGTCACCTGAGAAATGTGGAAAAAAAAAAAAAAGCTGAATCAAGGGACATCCTATGATTACTCATTAATTTTGTCTTCTAGTTGCTTTCCCACCTTTAATGAAATACAAAGGAGTTAGCGCCAAACAGGACATTTCACACTTGAATAGTACAGGATCAGAACCAATCTGGCCTTTCACACTGGCACAATGCAGGATTGGGCCTACTGTGTTGTCCTGTGTGGGATCAGGGTCTCTACAGTTTACATGGCAGGAGCAGGACAGTGATTGTCCCCCTGCACTCAGCACTGGGGAGGCTGCAGCTCAAGTGCTGTATCCCATTCTGGTCTCTCATTACAAGAAGGTTTTCAGGTACTGGAGTGAGTCCAGAGAAAAACAACAGAGCTGGTGAAGGGTCTGGAACACGAGTCCTGTGAGGGAGCTGGGGGTGTTTAGCCTGGAACAGAGAAGACTAAAGGGGGTCCTTATTTGCTCTCTACAACTGCCTGAAAGGAGGGTAGTGAGCTGGGGATGAGCCACTTCTCCCAAGTAACAAGGGATAGGACAAGCAGAAATGGCCTCAAGCTGCACCAGGGAGGTTTAGATCGGATATTAAGAAAAATTTCTTCACCAGAAGGGTTATGGGGAGTGGGAAGAGGTTGCCCAGGGGAAGAGGTTAAGTCACTGTCCCTGGAGGTATTGAAAAGACTCGTAGATGTGGCCCTTAGGGAGGTGATTTACTGATGGACATAGCAGTGTTACATTTATGGTTGGACTCCATGATGTTCAAAGTCTTTTCCAACCTAAACAATTCTGATTCTTTTTGTTCAAGTACATGCCATCTTCATCCTTCTCACTGCTAATTGCCCCTTGAAGCAACAACCACCTCAAAATTGTGCATTGCCAGAGCCAAGGAATTGGACAGGGAAGAGAAGGACTATAAGGCTGTACCTTTCTCACCGCGTTCTCCTCTCTCCCCTCGGAAGTAGCCTGTAACAGGAAGTGAAGGGGCTGTTAGAGTGCATTATACAACAGAGTAGCTACTCATTTCAAGAACAAGGATCCATCTATTTGGATCTGAGGCTACTGGCATTATGGCTTTGTGAGTCTCCTCAGTTAATCTGTTTTCACAAATACATGAAATTTCTAAAGATGGGAGAGTAGTGGCTCTGCTGTTGTTAATCTCTTTCCATCATGTGCTAAACAGAAGTAAATCACCTTTTCCCTTACAAAAGTTGCATGAAAAATAATGTATGAGTTCATTTTCTGACTCTGCTTACCTCGTTCTATTTCCTTATTCAGTCTGCTCTTCACCATCAACCAGACTGACTCCTCATTTTCATATGGGAAGGTCGAGGAGGGTGCGTTACCATGAAGAAAGTCTACTCTTGAAACATCCTTTTCTATTTTTGAACTCCCTTGATTAATTGCCAGGAGGCCACCATTGATTCTTTCCAGGTCTTCCACACGAGATTTCAGCTTTCTCACTTCTTCAGCTGGAATGTTAAAGGAAAATGCTAGGGAACATGCTGCCGGATATGCATGCATGAAACACCTGGTGCTATTGCAGGAACATGGCAACACTGTGTCACATAGCTATGGCCACTGAGTTTTGCAGAATTTGTATCTTTTCTTTCTTTTCCCAGCAGGGATAGCTGGAATTTAAATGACAACTTTGGAATCTGTCAGTCTCAGAGCAGTAGACCTCAGATCTCAGGAGCTTTCCTATCCTACTCACCCCAAGACTATATAATTCCTCAACCTATTCTTTCTGTCCATTTGTAATACCTCAGTGGCAAGTCACCATCAAGCTGAATGTTTTCCCCAGTTCTGTGGCTTGGTATCTCTGGTGCTTGGGCTTGTTCCCAGCTTAAACCCTCTGTCCATTCAACATTATTTTCCTCAGTTATTTCTTACCCAGAGCAATGAGTCCAAAAAGCAATCCAAGGAGAAACAACCAGGCTAGAAGCAAACCCAGGAGCCATTTCCACCAGCTACAGCATGAACCACAGGGACACCAGGATGGTGCTGATCCAATTGCACCTCCTGCATCACCACTTCGTATTTCTGGAAGAGGGAAGGAGCAATCTCCCAGTTAATGAAGAGTTCCTTGACTTCAGAATTAAGAATCCCCTACAATAAGGACATCAAGGTCTGATACATTATATAAAGGGCTATGGAAAAAAATCTTTACCCCACTCTGTGCACATGGTGAGTGTAATTCTAGTCCCTATGGAAGATGGGAACAGTATTTCCAAAAGGAATTCAAACAGAGGACAAAAATACTCAGTGCATTTTAAAATAACAGCTGGAAAACATGATCACAGAGGGGTAAATTTTTTGTACAGATCTGAGCCAAAAATGACAGCAATAGCCAGTATGATCTGTCTGAGCCCTCTCTTCCCCATAAATCTGTCCCAGTAGCAGGATACAGCTGGACTGTCAGCTATCTGATTTTCTCTAGCCATAAGAAAGGACCCCAACTGTCTACTCATCAACAGCGAAATCACTGGTACCAATTTCTTTGGTAGCCTCCTGAACACTCCCTCCCTCTGATTCACTGCTCAGAGATCATGAATGTCCCTTAAGAACAATTGCTTTTTTGTGTATTGTGCTTTGGTGCTTCTTCCAATGGAAGTCTGGGTTGCATCACTTACCTGCATAAGTATCTTTGTCCCTTTTCGGCATGGATTTCAGCCCTCCTGTTTGAACAACAGTAAAAGAGGTTTTACCAGTCTTTCAGTGCATGACAAAATTTAGAGTGTGGGCTTGAAAGGGAAAGGTAGTAATGGAGGCAGAAGGAGAAAGTTCTGTTGCATTTCCACAGGAACAAACTCTTACCATTTGCATCTGATTTTAGGCCAGTATCTGTAGCATAAGATGAGGAAAATCCCTGCTTCTCTTTCTTCAAGGTGTCTTCTGCAAAAGATCCTGACCAGTAACCGGATAGAATTAGAAACATTACACCAGAAGTTAAACCAGGCCTATCTTCTTTCATTGGTAAAAGGTGTATTTTTCTTGGGAAGACACAATAGCTCTGCCTGTCTAAACCAGAACTAAATTTTTTCCCTCAAAGCTCCTGAGCTTTGTGAAATATCCCAAGGCACACTCTGGAGATCCTAATGCAAAAGCCAGACCCAGATTTCAGCTGGCATGCCCAGGTTAAAAGCTGCCTGCCTGTCAGAGGCTCTTGTATGATGTACAAGCCAGGTGTAGTGCCCTGGATGCTGAACTTCCCTTATGATCAGTCTCCATTTCTCTGTCCTCAGAATAACCACATGTCCTGAAAAAGAGATATTACCTCCATTAATCCCAGTGTTAGAAGCACTAAAGACTTTGCCAGTGTCCTTTGTCATGACCAAGAGCTCCATCTCCTTTGCTGGTGCCCTCTCCTTCTCCAGCAGCAGGAACTTGCAGTCTTTGCGCAGGATGTCATCTCCCTGGGAGCTCAAAACAGTTCCTCCTGGAATATTAGTAAAAGATGGTAAAGAGGATATCAGTGTGGGTCATTGAGTCCATAACTACAAGCCACATCACTTTTGTTCATAAAAACAGGTGGTCACATTGTGATTGGGGTTGCCACTACAGTAACAGCCCTATAAGAGACATACTGGTCACTAAAGGAGACCTATGCACGTCATTAGGTTTCTTTGGAGATGTGCATTTCACTAGCAAGGAAGCTCCTGCTGCCAGGAATGGAGAACATCTGGAATTCAATCATATGTAGAAGTGATTTGCTCAATGAGCTCTTTGCTCTTCAAACACACTTCCTGTGGATTCTGAGAAATGCAGCCTGAGAGAGATGTTCAGGGCACAGCAGAGCCAGCACAGCTCAAGCTGAGGAGCTCATCAGGCATTGCCAGGTTACTCTGTCAAGCACAAAGCACTCCATACCCTGGGAGCCAGGCAGGGTTAGGAGACATAGAACTGCAGTTTCCTGAGGTTTGGCACAGGCCAAACAAGGTTCCAAACCACCACTGTGGTCACTCTTGTGTCACTAGGCATTATGAAGTATGTCTGGAATGGTGCACAAACATGAATTTGTACACTGACACAATACTGAAAATCAAGATAAACAGAACGGTATTATTCCATTACTCTAGCAGAATCTGGAATAAACCTATATTAGAAATATTATCATAATTTCTGTGGTCTTTACATCTATTTTTAAGCCTTGTCTTTGGGAGCCCTTAGTTTACAAGGCAAACTTGGCTTTCTTTACACACACAGAAAAAAAAAGTCTAATTTATAACTCTCAGAGCTGCAGAAAAGAGCTGGAAAGGACAAATCCTAACTGTTCAAGGACAAAGGGCTTCTCTCATTAAAAAACCATAATCTGATCATGTATAAGACAATTCCTCCACTTTTGAGTGGTTGAAGCTGGTACAACTGACAGATGATTTTTATAGCAACCTTGCAAATGTTTTGGCTTCAAATGAAGTACAATTTCACAAGTGTGCTCTTCTATCCAGCTCCCTGCCTGCTGAGCAGAAATAGCTCAGAATTAAACAGTCCAAACTATTACAGAGATCTGAATCAGACCAGTTCATTTGCTCATTCTTAGATTCTAACTCTGTTTCTTTTCAGAAAGGTAAGAGACTTGGCTAGTGACACGTTATGCACCTGAGTGTCACTCAGCTATGTTGAATCTCTAACTCATTTTTATGATGCGCTTGTACAAGGCCATGCCTAAACACCCGTGAATGACACACTCACCTGCTGAGGCAGACACACCAGTACTTGCCATGGTGTTGCTCTGAGAAGTGTTCTTCATCCCATATGCTGCAAAGAAGAAAATCAACAATGACAGAAAGAAGGATAACAAGGGATCTATACACACTAAAGCATTTCAAAAATCTTTTCTCATTCAGTGTTCCTAGGACAACTCAAACAACCAAGGGTTTCCCCAACAAGCAAATTTCTAGTGCATCAGCACTGGGAGCTGTTCCTGCACATGCAAAACAGAGGAAATGTTCTTCAATATCCCTTCATACCACACCATGCCACACAAGAAGATGGTGATGAGGGGGTCCTCTGTCAAGATGAACTTTCTAGTCACTACAGAAAAGATGGGAGAAGGAAGCACACATTGGTGACCCTCACACTTTCTCTAGGCTTACTTTGTTGCTGACCTGCAGAGGCTGCTGTAGCATTCTGGGTTGCAGAAGAAGAGCTTGGAGACAGGTTGTTTTGAACTCCAAATACTGCAAAGAAAAACATTGCAACAAGGGTTATAGGAGTCCTGCAGTGCAGGTGGCATTCTGGCTAAAACCCAAACAAAATCAGCGATACAGTGATACAAGAATAATAACCTCTCACAACAAATTTCACCAGCTTTCTGGAGGCACCACAGGCCTCACAAAATGTTCTGTAACTTAGTTCACTTTGCTGTATTTTTATTGTTGGCTAGGACAATAATGATGACCATTTTAAAACATTATTTCGAGTTACATTGCGAGGCCACTCTCATGGCTGCATGGATATTTCTGCAGGTGGGGCAAAGAGCTGCTGACACTCAGATGAGGAATAGGAGAGAAACTGGTATATAGCTATTATTTCACTGTAGTTTTCTGCCAGAAATGCAGTGCTATCAAAGTCTGAAGGGAAGAAAAATCTGACCTGTAGAGGAAGAGCTCAGGCCTGCATTCAGAGTATGATTGCTGGGAGCCAGGTTATTTGGAACACCAAAAACTGCAAAAAGAGGAAGTGAAATGTTATAACTTCTCTCAAATCATAAATCCAACACCCAAAGGTCAGTGGCACAGTCTCAGAAATTAAGAGTCAGCTTGGAAATGCAACTAATGATAATGCACAAGAATCACAGAGGAAAAAAAATCTTAAAAATTATGACAACAAACCACTCTTTTACTGAACTGATAAAGGCAAAAAAAAAAAATCTTGCCTCAGACAAGATAAGATCATGTGACAGTGAGAGAAAGTAAAGCTTCTGATAGTATGCCATCATAATGCTTCTTTTGTTTGCTCTCTGCAGCTGGGTAATGCAGAATCCCTGGCATTTAGAAATGGGCCTCACCAGATGTAAGAGCACACAAAACTTACTTATAACATTTTTAATATATGAGCCATTCTTACAACGGGTCAGGATAATCCAATATTAATTTGAGTCTAAACAAGTTTTTATAGGGAATGTGAGCTTGACCTCACTGATAAAGATGTCATCAAAATTTATTGACAGTCAGAGAGTCAGGACAATAAATCCTCACAAAGAAGGATTTTCAGATACAGCCAGTGTAGAAGCAGAGAGCACCAAATTACAGAAAACTAGGGAAAATTCAAGCATATCCCTTGCCATTTTGATTATTCCATCATTTTAGTTTGTGCTATGCAAAAAAACCTGCTTTTGACTCAGTTTCAGCATAGTTCCATCCTTCAAACCTGGGCAATCCACGGAGCATACCTGATCCTGTAGAGTGAGACATGGCATTGATCAAGGAAGAGCTGTTATGGTATCCACCAAGGGAAGACCCAGCAGGCAGAGTGGAGGACCACATGTATGAAGGGAGGGCAGTATTCAGTATGGTTGTGTCGTATGTTCCCGACACTGTAAAAAAAGAGACAGACAGAAGGGGTTTTCAATGAGGCCAGGCTTGTGGCTTAGCATGCACTGCAGGTTTATAGGGCAAACAACTTACATTTCAATTACCCTTGTAGAGTCAACCCAATGACTCCAGGTTAGCATGGCATAACTGACCTCAAATGTCAGCTGACTACACAGAAATTTTAACCAATGGAATAAAGATTGACCTGATAGCATGATCATTCACAAAACACCTTGAAGAGATTTCATTGCTCATAGATGTTATGGTTCTGGAATAAACCACCCCAGTCTGCCATTCCATTCATAAATCACCCTGGGCCACGGGATGTATGGCTTTTGCTTGCCACATATGTCTCTGATTGGTTCACTAGTCTATTGGACTAAAATTCTGTTTTAGACAGGACTGGAACTCTGAGTAGGATAAAAGATACTGCTGGAAGACAATGGAGTCAATGTCAATACCACTTCCTCAAGCCCTGCTGTGAGGTGTATAAATAACTAAAAAAGGTTCTAGTATTTTAAGTACTACTCTGGTTATATAATCACAGAATCATAGAATCACAGAATGGTTTGGGATTAAAGGGATCTCAAAGATCATCTAGTTCCAACCTCCTGCCATAGGCAGGGACACCTTCCACTAGACCAAGTTGCTGAAAGTCTCATCCATCTTGGCCTGGAACACTTCCAGGGATGGACCATCCACAACTTCTCTGGGAAACCTGTGCCTGTGCCTCACCACTCTCAGAGTAAAGAATTTCTTCCTAACATCTAATCTAAGCCTGCCCTCTTTCAGTTTGAAGCCATTCCCCCTTGTCTTATCACACAGTTCCTGATGAGTTATTATCAAATGATACAGCTAATAAATCACTCACTGAAATGTTGTCTTCAGTCTCTATCTCTGTCTCACTTGGAGATGAGAGATCAAATCACCCTCAGACACATTTGCTTAGAGCTCTTATCTCTGCTACAAATACCTCTGAATTGAAGCTAATGGCAGAAAGGATGGACTAATTTTTTTGAAAATTAGACTAGTCACTAGAAAGATACCCAAAACAGCTCTTATTATGGCAACACCTGGACAGTCTTTCAGCATTTGGACCCTCTTTCTGTACAGGGACACCATGTATTCTAATCTGGATGTTCTTATGAAGTACATAACTGAGTACTTTTTATGGCAAATGCTGTTTGGAATGACTGCAACATTGCTAAAGGCTGAGTACCTGACTGAGAGCTCTCAGTGACCATCTTTGTCTCCACCACAGCCTTTTTCGGTATCGGGAGTGTACTAGATGGTGACCGAGTAGGGCTGCAGCTGGCAGATCGACTTCCTTTCAGCAAACGTTTCACATCATCCAGCTCCGTCCCTAGCGGGAAAAGAAAGTGCCCAGAGTCACTCAAAAGCCAACGTTTCATTGATCTGTAATCTTGCTCTGGATCTAAATCATTCAGTGGAATTTATCTGCATGTCTGTGAAGTTGTTACTTTCTGGGGCTGCCACTTAATGACAAAGTTCCAGAGGATGTTTCTGGAACTAAGTATCATTCTCCATCTTTGCAAGAGCACCACCTAACCCACAGCATGCTTCCTTGTCCAGAAAGGGGACTCAAATTAATGTTGTTAACAGGAAAAGACATAACCCTAGCAGCAGCACCCTCTATCGTATCCCTGATACCCCCGGAATAACTTACATCTGCCAGAGGGAGATGCACTCTGCAGTCGGACTCGTATTTCACTCTCTGAGAAGATAAAAAGCAGATCATGAATATGGAGAGAGACTCATTTGTGCCCTGGGCTGGGAATGAATCTTTAGGCTTAAGTGAATTCCTTCCTTCTCGCTGTCTATGTTCCACCTTGCTGTCTTGCTTCTTAGCCTGAGCAGTACTCATGGCCCATGTGAATCCAATGCAAATGGGCTTGGGCAACTTTTTGTTTTGGGGTCACATTTTGTTACTTTAAACTCCCAGGAATTGTATTTCATTAATTGATGGCCTCGGCTGCAGTCAATAATGCTGCTGCTGTCAGACATACAGGTCTAATTATGCAGTCCTCAATCACACTGATGTTCCCACTCATCACAAATATTTTACTGTCCTTCTGAAAAAAAAATTAGAGAGCCAAAAGAAGTTTACTAAATACACAAATTCCCTACTACTTCTTGGGAAAAACTGACATCTCTACAATGGGCTGTCTGATTCAGTCTCTTACGACGTGCTGACTTCTCTTTTGGCTCACTCAATGTAACCAGTCCAGTTGTCAGCCAACATTCTCACCAGGTACTCCATGCTATTACCTTATTTTTACTCGACCTTTACTGTCTAGCACAAGAAACTACAAGGTTAATGTGATCTGGCTGGGGTAAGCCTTTAAACTTGCTTCCTACAAGCAAAATGGCCAACTAGAACATGTGATACATGCTCCTCATGATGAAATCTGACAGTGCATGCACTAGAAAAGAAATACTATCTTGGCATTCATGTGGAGAATATGATGGATTGGAATTATTTTCTGAAATAATATGAGAAGCTGGACCTGATTCTCTGGTGTCTACTTTATTATGCATGGCCTAGTTCTGCTGGGAGCAGAGGTATGTAGTGTGCTACAGGAGACTGTGACGATCTGAGGCAGAATAATGGGGAATGTGACACTCTCCAGGACAACTGTGAAAGACCATGGTGTGATTTATACCCACGGCTAAAATTAACTTGAATAAAGTGACATTATAGTTTCCTCTTCAAGCAACTGGAAACAGATACGACATTCTTGGAAACCAAGATAATCTTTCTTTCCCCAACACTGTTAATAAATTATTAGAAGAGCTGAATGATTTAAACAATGCAGAGCTATACAGTGAGCTGGCTACAGAGACCACAGTAAATCCACAATTTTCTCACCATCTCTTCCCTACCAGAATGAGATTATTTCAAGGTATGGCTTCATGGTTTGCAAGACAGATCACAGTAGGAGAAGCATGAATGCAATGACTGTAAATATGTCAGAGGCTGGTCCCAGAGCATGGATGGACTAAGGTTATGGCAGTGAACCAACAAGATGGAAGACTATGTCCTGTGCCCTCAGACATCAAGGTTTCCAAGTAGATTCTCCTTTCTGACACAGTCTGAACTACCATGACCTTCGCTAAGGTCAATTTTTACACCAAGCTTGTTTAAACAACTCTTACAGATTCACAGTTCACATCTGAAGTGGTGTAGACCCATGTACCTCATCTGACTGCTCTACATGTGAACTGGTGGATTCCAGCAGAAGAAAAGGTCTATTTAACACACCTGAATTATTCTGAACTGAAAAAAGGAGGCTTCTCAAAGAACAGTATCACTCACCTCGACTTTGGCTTCTTCCTCTTGTAGAGGCAGATGCTGGGAACAGCAATGAGAGAAAAGCCATATTAGTCTTTACTGCCTGTGACACCTCTGAAAATCAGCACACTCATCTTGCTCAGGGTGCTTATATTCAGACAGTAACTTTTCTTGGAGCACAGCTGGGAGAATTGAACCATTAAGAGTTTTTGCCAGGCCCTCTTTAGACCATAAGGTATCTTAAAGAAACAGCAGCACCTTCAGCCTTTCTAGACCAGATGTTGTTTCTTTTTATACAGAGAAATGTTGCGTGTAGATGTTGATGTCCCATTTCAAATGGCCAAAAAGAAGTTAAGAGGCCTGTTGACCCCACTGATTAATGCTGGATATTGGTGAAACCCTGCCTCCTCTATGAGACAAAAGGTAACCTGATCATATTGTTTCACCGTCTTCACTGAGTAAAACCAGCAGCTCAGAGTTTGGACAGGACAAGCTAATACCTGTTGACAATGTTCTGTGTAAATAAGTCACATGACAGCCACTTCTTTTTCCATATATACTTGATGAAGTCTAGAAATGAGCTACTGGAAAAGTATATCCAGCAATGACTCAATCCTAAGAGTCTGGACTTTCTTGCTTGCAGCTGTTCTCCCAGCTATTCTGGAAGGTGAAGGGAATGCTATGAAGTATCCCATGTCTCTCTTCTCCTGTCCATGTCCTATATCATACAGGGAGCATCACAAAAGCAGCTGAGAGAAGCAGATAAAGACTATGCACCCTCTGTTTGAATACGATCAGCTAGAGACCTGACTTTCAGCTGTTAATGTAAATCCCAAATAACTCCTCTGCAGGAGCTGCATGATGGCCCAGTACAGAAGTAGCATAGGAAGAGCAGGACACAGCAATGTGCAAAAAGCCATTATGGTCATCAACTCACATGACCTTGCCATAATGTTCAGAGGAAGAGCTCTAAAAAGGACATACCAAAATCTTTTCTGGGGATCTCAGGAGAAGAGTTGGCACTGGAGCTCCCTGCAAAGAACAAAAAGGTGTTCATTACTACTTTGCACAAGATCATTAAAAGCTTTCAAAACATGTCTTCCTGGCAACTGTTTAATCTCAGTGGGCAAGAAACACTTCCATAAAAAAAAAAAAAAAAAAAAAAAAAAAAAAAAAAAAAGAGCTATTCAGGTTTCACATGAAAGAGCAGCCTTTCAACAAATATACGTCACAACTCCTTTTAGGAATAAGCATTACTCTTAGGATAAATCAGACTTAAAAATGTGTTCCTGATGGCTTATTTCCTAGGAAAACCACAATGGGATTGAGGACAATTCTGCACTAATGTGACCTTAGAGTGCACTGCTCATTGCCTCCACTGCACATTTGTCTCCCTTCTGTGGCAGGTTCTGTCATACCTTCATATGTTGCATGGCGGTTGACATAGGCTTTTCTTTCAAATGTTGAACCAGGTGATTTGGTGAGAGTAGAGCTGGGAGACTGGGCTTGTCTGTAGCTGGAGGCTGAAGACGTTGAATTCAATCTACCACTTCCACCTATTGTTAAAACAAAACAACCTCAGTAAATGGAATAGAAGCCCTGGCAGTACACTCTGGATGCCCTGGGTGCTTTATGTTACTGTCTTCTGAACAGGACAAATTTGCGTTGGTGTTTCACAACTAGAGATGGACAAAAACAATATCAGGGTCTAACTCTGGGTGTCCTCAGCATTCAGGGCAGAGAGGAGTATTAGTTTTCACTGTGGTTTCAAAACAAATCTTGTCACTGATATGTAAGAAACCAGGTTCTGGCCTAGGGCAATAATGAACCATCTCCCCTGAGCAGGAACAAATCTAGCTCTGAATGATACTGAGTTTTGGTTAGGATATAGATTCACTTGAAAACTCAAGTGTTATGTGACATAGGCTACAAAAAGTGGGAGATTATTAAACCAATCTCAGAGTGCTGAAGGATGCATTTTAGGAGATAATGGAAAGCAGAGATGAGTCCACTTTCCCATAAAGCAGCTATCCACACTCTCACTTAGTCAATTTTCTGGAGAAGTGATTGAGGTATGTATCAGCCCAAGACAGCCTGGAGGTTATTAGTAGCTGTTATATGTAGACATAAGAAACAATTTCCCTCCTAATTCACATCAGTGCTGTAGAGAAGGAACTGAGCAGCCCTAATTAATGTCTACATACTCATGCACAAAATCTAATGCTGGAGTATGATCAAGGTGCAGCAAAAAGGAAGCTCTGTGATAAACTGCAACCTATCTATGCTGATCAGCAGGATCAAACTGGATATTATCCATCCCTAAAATATGTCCTTTTGATCTCAACAGTGTTTTCATGCCAACTTCCCTTCTAAAAGGATGTGTTTTGTTCTGTAACTTTCAGAATTCAGCAGAAAGAACTACTGTGACAAGCAGGCCTCTGTTAGAGGCATTCTGTAAGAATGTGGGAAAGAAGACTACAGAATGCTCTGTGAAACTGCAAGAACACAGTATGTCTGAAGTTCAAGTTCTTTTCTCTTCTTCCACATACTGAAAAGAAATCAAAGGAAGATGGCAATCCTGCATGGTCCTCTGAGTTTGCAGGACTGGGCACAGTTCTCACACTGGTGCCAGTCCAGACAATTACACCAACATCTGCACTGGAGTTACTTCACATGTACCCTGAGGCAAAGTGATTCCACACTCTGGCCTTCAACTGGCATGCAGGAGTCTGTCAGATCTCTTTGGTATGGCTAACTCTCCCACTGAGTTTCCAAAGTGTACTTCACTCCCTTTGGTTTGTCAGCTCCCTTGGAGCACAGAGAATGTTTTCCAGGAGAGTTACACAGTCAGTCCCACTGGGGACAGAGAAGTGTGCCAGTTACCTGGTGAGGAAGCTTAGTTTTTAGAAGCCTTTGTTATGACAAATCTAACCGCTGGGAAAAGAATGGTGTTAGAGAAGAATCCTGGTTTTACGGAGTAGGCAGCACACACTGATTTAGCACATCCAGAAAACCTGGCAAAGTGTTCAAAGTGCTAAATCCATGGACACGCAAACATAAGAAAACATTTTCTAGGAATTTCTTTAATAATATTCTACCCTCAGCAAGATCAGCAAAAAGATTAATCAAAACTGTCTTTAGAACAAAAATGGTCAGAAAGACTGTGATTTGGAAAAACTGAAAGAAGGGGAATTCAGTTTCTGAATGACTTAAAGGCAGTAGGAATGACATTTTTTGTCGTTGTTTTCCTGAAATTAGGTTTTCCATATGGAAAATGGGACTTTTGCCATTTACTCACCCATTCTCAAACCCAGCTTTAGGGAAAGAATATCTTTGCTTTGTGTATGTATTGGTCACTTCTACTTTCATAAATCCCGTTTTCCTTACTCCTGGATCACCCTATTTCCTGCCTTGAATCCTCAGCCCATATCTGCTGCCTTCACTCTCTGTTTCCCTCTGGGCAATGCTTTCATTCCTTACTTGAGGCCACATAGCTGCTTCCATGGGTGTACGACCGCTTTTCCACTCCACTGCCTCCAGTGTGGGATGAGGTTTTGAGCCCACTGCTGCTCCCTCCTTCTGAAAGAGATGAGCACAAAATGAGGCATTCTCTCCAAGCAGGAGATAGGAAGAGCAAGGACCCAAAGTTGTCCACACACTCAATTTCAAGTACAGGTTCTTATCTGGTGAGAAACCAGAGGTGTAGAGAAGTGTCTTGGCAGAGCAGACAAGCATTCACATTCCACAGCCAGCAGATTTGTAGTCAAGTTCTGCTTCATACACAGACTGAAGGATACTCCTGTTAACCCTCATAAAAGAGATGATAATGCAATTCCTTGCCAACTCAGCTGCAGCAAACTAATCAAGGATACGGCGAGATGAAGACTGTGGAGGATTCTTCCTTATTTGGAGCTTGTACTTCTCTGCAGAGGTAGAAATGACCTGTGACCTCTGATATTACTGAGAAGATTCACTTACTCTCGCCAACTGGCTGAGATGACAGTGAAATAATACACTGCAGCCCCAGTAGCGGAACCTGCAGACCTATCACTTTTGATCCTTGCTCCCAACAGACAATCATCACTGGAGACCCTGTATCCGGACTTCTATTTTGCAGAGTCTTGTTTTCCAGTCTTAGTAGAGTATGTGGCTTTGTTTCTGACATTACCCAGACAGGTCCCCAAATACTACTCCTCTCCAGTAACAAGTACAAGTATTTTGGGAGAAAGGCATTTCTGAAAATTGCTTTCTTTTGGGTGCAGATCTTTACGCACAGAGACCTGGTGCACCCAGGGATTTATGGAAATAATGCAGATAAATAAATAGCATGGAGAGGCACAGAATACCAAACAGAAGCAATGCAACGACTGAGAATTACTTACTGGGTGGCAAGGATGTCAGTCTTGTGGTTACAGTCTCTGTAATAACTAAGAGAAGAAAAGGGTGCAGAATTAATGGCATGTTAATATAGCTAAACTGGATCAATGCTCTATCTATTCTCCAAGCAAAAGCATGACTTGTTCAAAGAAGATTGACTCATTTAAATAAAAGTCCCTTAAGACCACACTGCCTGGGGCTGTAGCTGTAGGCTCATTATCATACAATGCTGTGCTTCTTTGCAGGTCTTTCTAGCTCTGAATAAGAACATTACTGCCACGAAAAATTTTTTTTCTGTACAAGATCCCTGTAAAATTTCTGGGCACTTCTGAACCACAGCTATTGCTGTAACAGCAAAGCCCATGACCAGACCCCTTAGTAGCTTCCTACTAGTTAATTCTCATAAGATGAGTAGAAAATTATCCTGTACTATGCAAAGCCACCAGACAATTTCTAGGCCACCCAGGGCATTGATATCAGAGGTTGGAGCAGTATCCCAATGTCTGCCCTACTGGTTAGAAATGTTACCACAGGGCAATCATCCGGTTAAATAATCAGGTCATGATACATGTCTCTAAATGTTGGATCTTGTCACTCTATTCCTTATTCTGACTTCAACATAGAGACCAGGGCCAGAAGCAGAATTTAGTTCTGGAGCTCTGGTCAGCATTTAATCCCTTACAGAAATGGCCATTCACTTCTGTGATTTCTGGCGTGTGATATAAAAGTTAAAAATCTCCTCCTTACGTCTTTCAGTAACTTCTGATCCATCTTGCCTCGTTTTCTTTGTTACAGAATCCATATCATTGCCACCTGCAAGGAGAACAGAAGGACTGCACTCAGAGCTCTGGGAAGAGTAAGAAATGATAACAGCTCCCCACAAGTCCCACCACTTTGCTCACTCTGGATGGGGACCCGACTGCCTGGAAGATGACTGTGCCAGGGAGTTTACAGAGCCCTTCCAGAGCCATATGATTACCACTGATGGACTGCCACCTACAACACTGGATGCTGCACAAGGCAGCAGAGCTGAAACACCAGGAGGGGCTGTAAAGCCAGCAGGTGAGATAGAGGGAGTTGAAGAAAGTCCACTCAGTGACAGAGTTTAGACCTGGATTTATATCCAGACTACACTACATTATGGTCTCCAGCTGTGCCCCTATAAAGGTTTGATAAAAATCAGTGGATCCAAACACTACTCCCACACATCTGTTTTGGGCAGGACTCAACAATACAGGATTAACTGTGCAGGCAAAGTTACTCCTAAAGGAGTAAGCTACCCTGTCCTGGGTTGAAGTATATTCTATCACCATCTTCAAGAACTGTTGAAACCAGGTGAGGCTCCCTGCCTCCTCCACTCTGGCTTATCTTCTGTTAATGGGCCATCAGCACCTTTGCTACACAGCTCACAGATAACCCCCTCCTGGACTACCTCCTGTTAATGGGCCCATCAGGCCTTATCACATGACTCACCATCCCATTGTGGGATGCTCCGCCCAGAGGGAGAAACCAAGCATTCCAGCCTGGATATAAGCTGAGACTCTGAACACCAGAGGGGCGCTTACCCACTGGATTCCCAGAGGACCCGAGCTACCAGACTTTTCTACAGGATCACTGCTTCAGGAAGACCACCTCATCTGGACTGCTTCCATCACTACGCTCAGGTTGTATTCTGACTCTGTCAGTGGTCTTTTGTATTATTGCATTGATTTTATTTTACTTTCTTTCCTTTTTTTTCTTTTTTTCCTATTAAATTGTATCTCTGACTTGGAGCCTCTCATTTGTTTTGCCTTGAAACTACTACATTTTTGGCGCCCAACGTGGGGCACAAGGCACTGAGAAAAGTCAGAATTACAATTTTGTATTGAAGAAGACACCTGTTCGCTATGATGCTCAACATGCTTACATGTGTCTTATATCTATCTCTCTATATTTTTCCACAACTGGGGTACTATCTGCCAGTCTTAATGCTCCTGCGTAGACCAGGGTATGGTACTAAAATTGCTTTAGTAGTCTATTATGTCCATTGCTTGATAAACTCTGAGGCAATGAACATTATTCAGAATATACACCCAGTTTTGTTTTCTTGTTCTGGTCTAGGATGCTACATCTGGGGCCTCAACAATCTCACCCAGCCCCTGTGGGGAGGGGTGAAGAATGATTTTTTCCAGCTTTTCAGGCATGACACAGCAGTTTTTGAAAATATGGAATACCCTCTGGATGCCAAGGACAGCATGATGTTGTTGTTAGTCCTGCTTTGTCTTCTCTGCACGGCCCGCACCATGCTTAGAATCAAAACACTACATGGTGTGATACAGCGTGTTCTGAAGGAAGAGGAAGAGGGAAAAAGAAGCAGAGCAACGATATCAGTGTCTACACAGAGTGTCACAGAGGTGAAAGGAACCAAAGGCAAGGCAACAGTGTCCTCATCTACACAGACCGTCACAGAGGAGAAAGAAGCCAAAAGTGAGGCAACAGTGTCCACATCTACGCAGACTGTCACAGAGGAGAAAGGGACTAAGGGTGCCATCAGCATCTCCACACAAACCATCACCGAACCGGAACAGCCTAAACCAGTAGCAGTTGCCCCCGTTCAGAAGAAGAAATCAAGGACCAAATCAGTCCGCATAGTGACTGATGAGGGTGCAGCAGGACCTTCACAATCAGCAGAAGAGACAGAGCCAGAAATCATCACTCGCTCTCTATCTCTGGGTGAGCTGCGTGACCTGCGAAGGGAATTCACCCGCCAGACCAACGAGTCCATCCTGACCTGGCTGCTCCGCATCTGGGACGCTGCAGCCAATGACACCATTCTGGATGGAAGTGAGGCCAGGCAACTGGGATCGTTGTCCCGGGATGTGGTCATTGACCAGGGGATTGGGAAAAGCCAAGAACCTCTCAGCCTCTGGCAGCGACTGCTAACAAGTGTGAAGGATAGATACCTTTGTAAAGAAGACCTCCAAGTGCACCAAGGAAAATGGAACACAATAGAACAAGGTATCCGATGCCTGAGGGAATTGGCTGTGTTGGAAATCATTTTTTCAGAAGATGAGAGATTTCCTAAAAACCCAGATGGTGTCCAGTGCACATCACGGATGTGGTTGAGATTTGCACGGCTTGGACCCGAGATGTACTCACGTTACCTGGCAACACTGCAATGGAGGGAAGGTGAGGACAGGGTAGGTGTCTTGGCTAATAAACTAAGAATTTACGAGGACACTGTCACTGCCCCAGTTCGTACCCATGTCTCATCTGTGGAAACAAGACTGGCTGAGCAAGTCCGGAACTTGATTGAAGAAGGCCATCAGAAACTGAAAAAAGAACTTAAGGAAGAAATTTACCATATCCAGCCAGAGCCAATGAGAGTCTCTGCCATTAGGAGCAGGCGCTCCCCAGCCAGGGAGAGAGGATACACACCCCGAGGTAACCTCTGGTCTTTTCTTCGGGAGCATGGAGAAGACATGAGGAAGTGGGATGGAAAACCCACCTCCTCCTTAGCAGCCCGGGTACGTGAACTGAAAAGAGAAACACCTACCACAAAGAGCCCATCTAGAATCAATGTTGCTCCGGTCTCTCGTGCACAGAACTCCAGACGGTACAGGAATGGCGATATGACTGATCCTCTTGAAGGAACCTCAGAAACATATTTACAAGAAGAGAGCAATGTATGCCATGACCAGGAATAGGGGGGCCCTGCCTCTAGCCAGGTAGAGGAAAGGGACAATCGGATCTACTGGACTGTGTGGATCCGATGGCCTGGAACATCTGACCCACAAAGATATACGGCTCTGGTTGATACCGGTGCTCAGTGTACTCTGATGCCATCAAGGTACGTGGGAGCAGAACCCATTTCCATTTCTGGGGTGACAGGAGGATCCCAGGAGCTGACTGTACTGGAAGCTGAAGTAAGTCTAACTGGGAAAGAATGGCAGAAACACCCCATTGTGACTGGTCCAGAGGCCCCATGCATTTTGGGCATAGACTATCTCAGAAATGGGTATTTCAAAGACCCAAGAGGATACCGCTGGGTTTTTGGCATAGCTGCTCTAGAGACAGAAGGCATCAGACAACTGAGTACCTTGCCTGGACTCTCAGACGACCCCTCTGCTGTGGGACTACTGAAAGTTGAAGAACAACAGGTGCCGATCGCCCGAGCAACAGTGCACTGTCGGCAATATCGCACCGACAGAGACTCTGTGGTCCCCATCCATAAGATGATTCGTGAGCTGGAGAGCCAAGGGGTGGTAAGCAAGGCTCGTTCACCCTTTAATAGCCCTATATGGCCCGTGCGTAAGTCCAGTGGAGAATGGAGACTGACAGTGGATTACCGTGGCCTGAATGAAGTCACACCACCACTGAGCGCTGCCGTACCAGACATGTTGGAGCTTCAGTATGAGCTGGAATCCAAGGCAGCAAAATGGTATGCGACCATTGATATTGCAAATGCCTTTTTCTCCATTCCTCTGGCAGCAGAATGCAGGCCTCAGTTTGCCTTCACCTGGAGGGGCGTGCAGTACACCTGGAACCGACTGCCCCAGGGGTGGAAGCACAGTCCCACCATTTGCCATGGACTGATCCAGGCTGCACTGGAAAAGGGTGAGGCTCCAGAACACCTGCAATACATTGACGACATTATCGTGTGGGGAAACACCGCAACAGAAGTCTTTGAGAAGGGAGAGAAGATCATTCAGATTCTCCTGAAGGCCGGCTTCGCCATCAAGAGGAGCAAAGTCAAGGGACCTGCTCGAGAGATCCAGTTCCTGGGAGTGAAGTGGCAAGATGGACGGCGTCAGATTCCCACTGAAGTCATCAATAAGATCACTGCAATGTCTCCACCGACCAACAAGAAGGAAACACAAGCTTTCCTAGGTGCCATAGGTTTCTGGAGGATGCACATTCCCGAGTATAGCCAAATTGTGAGCCCTCTCTACCTGGTCACCCGCAAGAAGAACGATTTCCACTGGGGCCCAGAACAGCAGCAAGCTTTCGCCCAGATCAAGCAGGAAATCGCTCATGCGGTAGCCCTTGGCCCAGTCAGGACGGGATCAGAGGTGAAGAATGTGCTTTACTCTGCAGCCGGGAGCCATGGTCTGTCATGGAGCCTTTGGCAGAAGGTGCCGGGTGAGACTCGGGGACGACCACTGGGATTCTGGAGCCGAAGCTACAGAGGATCCGAAGCCAACTACACTCCCACAGAGAAGGAAATCTTAGCCGCCTATGAAGGAGTCCAAGCTGCCTCAGAGGTGATTGGTACTGAAGCACAGCTGCTTCTGGCACCTCGACTACCGGTGCTGGGGTGGATGTTCAAGGGAAAGGTTCCTACCACACATCACGCCACCGACACCACGTGGAGCAAATGGATCGCCCTGATCACACAGCGCGCCCGTATTGGAAACCTGAATCGCCCTGGGATTCTGGAAATTATAACAAACTGGCCTGAAGGTGAGACCTTTGGATTATCCTCTGAAGAAGAGGAGGAGCAAGTGACACGGGCCGAGGAAGCCCCACCATATAACGAGCTACCAGAGAGTGAGAGACGATATGCCCTTTTCACCGACGGTTCCTGCCGAATTGTAGGTGCTAACCGGAAATGGAAAGCTGCTGTATGGAGCCCCACACGACGAGTTGCACAGGCTACCGAGGGAGAAGGTGGATCGAGTCAGGTCGCAGAGCTTAAAGCTGTCCAGCTGGCTTTGGATATTGCTGAACAAGAGAAGTGGCCAAGGCTCTATCTCTACACTGACTCATGGATGGTAGCTAATGCTCTGTGGGGATGGCTGGACCGCTGGAGAAAGGCCAACTGGCAGCGCAGAGGGAAACCCATCTGGGCTGCTGAGATTTGGCAGGACATCGCCACCCGAGTAGAAAGGCTGACCGTGAAGGTTCGACACGTGGATGCGCATGTACCCAAGAGTCGGGCTAATGAAGAACATCATAACAACGAGCAGGTGGATCGAGCTGCCAAGGTGAAAGTATCTCAGGTTGATCTAGACTGGCAGCACAAAGGAGAATTGTTCCTAGCTCGTTGGGCTCATGATGCCTCTGGTCATCAAGGGAGAGATGCAACATATCGATGGGCTCGTGACCGAGGGGTGGACATTACTATGGACAGCATCTCCCAGGCTATCCATGACTGCGAGACCTGTGCTGCGATCAAACAGGCCAAGCGAGTGAAGCCTCTGTGGTATGGCGGACGATGGTCAAAGTATAGGTATGGGGAAGCCTGGCAAATTGACTACATCACCCTTCCCCAAACCCGCCAAGGCAAGCGCTACGTGCTCACCATGGTGGAAGCAACCACTGGATGGCTGGAGACCTACCCTGTGCCTCATGCTACTGCCCGGAACACCATCTTGGGCCTGGAAAAGCAGGTCCTGTGGAGACATGGCACCCCTGAGAGAATTGAGTCAGACAACGGGACTCATTTCAAGAATGGCCTCATAAGCACTTGGGCCAGAGAACACGGAATCGAATGGATATACCATATCCCATACCATGCACCAGCTGCCGGGAAGGTGGAACGCTGCAATGGACTGCTTAAAACTACCCTTAAGGCACTTGGTGGAGGGACCTTCAAAAATTGGGAACTGAACTTAGCGAAGGCCACCTGGATGGTCAATACCCGAGGGTCCATCAATCGAGCTGGTCCTGCCCAGTCTGAATCCTTGCATACAGTGGATGGAGATAGGGTCCCTGTGGTACACATGAGAGGTATGTTAGGAAAGACTGTTTGGATTAATCCCACCTCGGGCAAGGGCAAACCCATCCGTGGGGTTGTCTTTGCACAAGGACCTGGTTATACTTGGTGGGTGATGCAAAAGGATGGGGACACCCACTGTGTACCACAAGGAGACCTTATTTTAAGTGAGAACTGTGTGTAGGATTTCATTATATATATATATGTGTGTGTGTGTAGTTTAAGGAAGGTATTGATTTGGGATGATGTAGATGGTAATAGAATAAGGGGTGGATAATGTCCTGGGTTGAAGTATATTCTATCACCATCTTCAAGAACTGTTGAAACCAGGTGAGGCTCCCTGCCTCCTCCACTCTGGCTTATCTTCTGTTAATGGGCCATCAGCACCTTTGCTACACAGCTCACAGATAACCCCCTCCTGGACTACCTCCTGTTAATGGGCCCATCAGGCCTTATCACATGACTCACCATCCCATTGTGGGATGCTCCGCCCAGAGGGAGAAACCAAGCATTCCAGCCTGGATATAAGCTGAGACTCTGAACACCAGAGGGGCGCTTACCCACTGGATTCCCAGAGGACCCGAGCTACCAGACTTTTCTACAGGATCACTGCTTCAGGAAGACCACCTCATCTGGACTGCTTCCATCACTACGCTCAGGTTGTATTCTGACTCTGTCAGTGGTCTTTTGTATTATTGCATTGATTTTATTTTACTTTCTTTCCTTTTTTTTCTTTTTTTCCTATTAAATTGTATCTCTGACTTGGAGCCTCTCATTTGTTTTGCCTTGAAACTACTACATACCCGCATCCTGCCAGTACAGCCATAAAAACCTCAGCAGATGTACTCCTCCTCTGCTAACAGTTATAGTGCATTCTCAGGGTATACTGATGCTAAAGCCACAACACTGACTTTAGCAAAGCAGAAAAAACACTGGAGGTACCTTTGAACTAGCTGTTTTTGGCAGCAAGGAACCTAAGATAGCAAGTGCTTTATCTTGCTTTACAGGTAGAGCAGCAACAGTTTGGAGACCCTGCCTGTGGCTTTGGAATCTGATCTACTTTAATGCCAGCTCAGGTCAGTCTACACAGTGTTGTGAATGCTGTGAATGCTGTGTACACTCTTTTTCATTACTTTGATCCCTCTCTAGTCAAAATTCTAATCTCGGCCAGAGGTACGACTGTCTGCCAAGGCAGGAATACCACAAAATATATGCTTGTGGAAAAGAGACATCATCTAGAAGAGAAAACACTTCTGTCAGAAGGAACCACACAATTGCTCACTCCTAGTCTTGCTAAGATAACATTTCATCTTGTGCAGCCACAGACAATGAGAAGGAAGAGATTTTAATTTACACGCAAGCTCACCATAGGCCAAAACTCTTCCACTGGATTTGAAGTCTCCTCCTTAAAACAGAAGGCCCAGCTGAACCAAACCACCACATTAAGATGCTGAGTCTAAAGAAAGCATTGGACAAAATTCCTCCCAAGTTTTAAAGCCCAGCTTGATGCAGAACCCAAGCCCTCAGTTCTGTTAAATTTGAGTTTGATCCTCATGATTCCTTTTCTGCAGCTCCCTTGATGTTAAACTTGTACTGCCCAGGCATAAATACTGACACAAGGCAAGACGCAGCAGAGAATCTGCAGGAATATCCAACATTCAGATTCAATTCTGCCTTTAACCAGCTCCCACTATTCCCAGAGCTGGACAGGAACAATTTGAGTGGAGAAGGCACAGTGCCAGCTGAGCCACTTGAGCCTCCCATGATAGACTCATCTGCACTTTGCAGAGAAAAACACAGAACACCACAGCCCTCACTCTGCACTGCTGACCCTGAGCCTGTCTAGACAGCCCTGGCAGTGGAGCTCCTGAGGCCACATCCAAGTCCTTGCACAACCTGGTGGCAGTAGGATGCTTCTCAACCCTTACAATACTTGCTAACGTTAGGGATTTCCAAGGGATTTTCCAGGGTGTTAACTCCAACACATAAGCAAGACCCAAGCTACATGCATTAGGAGAGTTGCACCTCCAGCAGGGTAACAGTCCCCTGCAACAGAAGGGTTTGTGGTCATTCACTCCAAGGAAAGGCAGTATCTCTTCAACTCTTCCTTACTGCAGCAACAGTGGACATGTCTTTCAAGCTCTCTCCCTAAAAACAGATGCTGGAAGCTGTAAATGTCAGCACTGTTGGCTTTATCAGTGTTTTTGACAAGGAGCACAGCTTTGTATTTGGAAACTGCTTTCCTACTGCTTTGTAGCCCCAGAACTCCACTTGGCTCTCTGCTATTGGGAGGTGGTACTGGTTATGGATGCTGGAAGAGGCCAGCACCACCAAGGAGTGAATGCATCTTCTGCATCTTTGCCTTCCCTTGAGAAAGGGAAGTATCTTGCTCTGATAACAATTAGGAAAAAAAAAAATAGGTCAAAGTCCATGTTTGGAGGCACGCATGCCACAGTCCAGCCCCAGCACAGTGCCTTTACATGTGTGGCACACAGATTCCAGCAGACTGACTGTGCTGCATTTCCATTACCTGCCAGGCCTGACTCATCTCCCCAGCTCCTATCTGCAGTCACAAAGGCATAGCTGTGGGCTATGTCTGTGGCATGGCAACAGCCCTGTTGAATCAGAGAAGTCTTCTGCAGCCATCTCAGAGCAACATGCAGCAACTTGTGAAGTGGGGGCACTCAAACAATGCAGAAGGTAAGACAGAAACACTATGTCCCCTTTTACATAAACCCAGGAGCTGTAGTGTGCTTGTGGCACCCACAGAAACAGAGAACTTGTAGCCATTATTGGCACTAGGAACCAGGAGAGGTGGGCACTGCCACACTTTTGCAGGCTGCTTCCTCTCTGTACAGCATTGAAAGCAGGACAGTAATAACTGCCCAGCACTGCAAGACATGCTCAGATCTGTGCTTTCCACAAAAGCCTGACAATGCAGGGTACCTCCTACACACCTGTTCCACTTCACTGCAGTGCAGCACACTGGCAAGGACACTAAGCCCTTCTGAGATGTGACATTCAATCCCCTCTTATCATTTTATAATCTAGGTATTCTATGCAATGGTAATAAAGTTTATTACTGATATATTTCAAAGGAGACTGGAATAGCCACAAAGGTGTCCTTTGGGGGAAAAATAAAAGCAAATACATTTCAGCTACTTTTATCCCTCCACAATGTTCTCCCAGTTTTCATCTCACAATGCTGCTGTACTCACAGCACATCCTTCCAGTTCTCTCCTCTCTCCAGAGGTTCCTGCTGTGAGACACTCCATTAGGAGAAAGAGGCACCTGCAGGTGCTGAGATTAATAATATTTACTGTCAGCAGAACCTTTTGATCATGAGTACTCTGACACTCAGCAGATGCCTCCAAATGATACCAGTGACTATGCCTCCCACCATATCACATATCTTTCTGGGTGCCCCTTCCTCTTAAGCCTTGCAGCTGCCACTGGCCTGGAACTAAAAGAACTGGTTAAGAAATGATCCCTTATCTCTTTTAATCCCACAGATTAGGAATTTGATTTTCTTGTTCTGCTCTAAAAGCTGTTACTTTCAAGTCATCAAAATCAACACAGTCAGAACTGAATAAACCAAATCATACTTCAAATCTGCTCATTTTGTAGGCTGAAATAATGTAAATGCCAGGGAAGCAGGTTAGATGCCCAGCCAAAGGTTGAGCATGCTGTAGGAACCAAATTCTGCCCTGCACACAGCCTGTCCCAGCTTCCTGGACACCAACACGTGCTCACATTTCAGACCACAAAAAACAGCACTGCCCAGACTTCACTCTGCTTTGCCTCACACCTTCCTTTCAAAAAAATGTCCTCGCTGTCTGTCTCTACTTAACTGTGCTACTCAGAAAGAAATAGACCATTCTGACCTGCACAAACCTCTTGGCTCTGGCACAGAGGAGACAAACAATCTGTATTAATGAAAAAAGTGTTTGCAGAATGGGAAAGGTCTGCTGTCACCATTTCACAAATGAAGCAACTGGTCACGGAAAAGAAACTTCCCTAAAGTCACTCAAGCCAGTCTAAAGACAGGAAAAGGAAAATCTTTATTCGACTAAGGTCAAATTGCTGGACTTGCCATAAAAAAAGGATTCAAACCGATTCTCAAATCACACTCTTCTGACTGACTGTGACCAAATCACCTCATTATCTTCTATGACAAAAAAACAGCACAAAATACATGATCAATGAGTCACTGCTGATAACAAACTCACTTGCTGATAACAAACTCAATAAAGTTTGTCCATGGCAATACAAATTTTCATCTAGAAGCAGTTCTAGGCACTCAGGACTAGAGATTTATTCCCTAATATTACACCTTGCACTCACCATCTGAAGCTCCAATTTACAACCACTACTATTCCAGCGCATTCCAGATCTGCTCAGTTTTATAAACAGCCATGTTTATAAAATGATGATCTGCATTTCGCCATGCTGGTGCCCTTATGGAACAGAGAAATTCAACTAAACTTCATTTATTTTGTGGTAGTTTCACAAAATACATTAAAAATGTACCCATAACTTGGCTTCACATTTCGTTCCTCCCGGCAGGTAAACTCCTTTCACTGGATACTCACTTCAAAAGAGTAGTACTCACTGACAAAGAGAAACCCCAAACTATCCAGCCCTTAAGCAAACTTGTTTTTATATTGTATTCCCCACAGAAAAATGTAACACGTCCTTTATCCTGCCTGAAAAGTCAACCTTGTTCTTAAAGGAATCCAGAAGATATAAAATAAAGGATACCTTTTTCTGCTTTTTTTTAGTAATGTAACTTACCTGGAGTGCTTTGGTTACTGAAATGAAAATCTTTTTTCCTCCTCAACTGCTTCCCTTCTACCAAAAATTTGCCACCTACACTTTATATCATGTCCTTCCAAAGGTGTGTGGAATCTGAGTGATCATCCAAAAATGTTCACCTCTTCTTAATTCCTCCTGTTTTATTCTCGCCCTTCTTTTGCTTTTCTATCCTGTGCTCTTATACAAGTCCCAACAAAGGCGTGTCGTGGTTTCCTGCCTCACCCTACCCTTCAAATTATCTGACACTCACTGAAAAAAAAGATCTGCCTCCAGGAATCAAACTTTATTGAAAGTAAAAATGCTCCTTGCTATTCGCTCAGGTAGCTTAACTATTGAGTTAACAGTTAATTATTAGACAGACAAAGGTATAATGTCTTATGTCAGGGAACGTGAACATGTCTAGCAGTACTTTCTGACACATGATCTCAGACCTGTTTGGGATTTTTTTTTTGCAGCAAATTACATAGCACTTGCTTATGCCACTGCAAAGCTGTCTGCAAGGTAAACATATTCTGCTGCTTGCAAATACAACAGGCTGAACTACTACAGCTACTACAAACTGGTTGAAAACAACACAAGTCAGTGACCTGAAGTGTTTTGCCAACTCCACAGATATTGATCTCTATTCAGAAGACAGCAATGTTAATAAATAAAAATACACCAAATAAAGTAAGAAACAAAATTTCTTCCATGTATTCTACCTGCAAACTTCTCACTGCATAGGAACTAAAGCAGAAGGGCAGCCATGGTGGGTTAGAGCAAACCTCCATCCAGCTTAGGACTCTGCTTTCTTACCACAGCTCACTGAACCAGTGTTGGGAACACCAGCTAAACAGGACATGCACATGCACATATTTTCCTGGTGTACAGAGTCAAAAGCGACAGCACTGTAGTCATCTTTTGACAGATGGTTTTCCATTAGTTTGTCTAATTAGTTTTTGAATCTGTACATTTTATATGTACAGTGCCCTACAGCAAAGGTTTTTATAGTTTAACTATACCTCGTGTAAACATTTTTCCTCCTGCTGAACATAACAGTGCCATTCAGTGCCCCGTGCTTCTTTGTAAGAATCAGAATTCACCTTGGCTTTTCTCACCCTACACAGATTTTGACAGGTTTCCTATTCTGCTGCTCTACAGCACTGCACTCCACTCCAAAGTCTATGCCCTGTGTTTTTGATGGTGATCAGGACCTCTTCAGAACTGAACAATGCATCTCCTAAATTCCAGACCTTGTTATTCATATTTATCTTTAGACAAATATTTATGCAGCATAATTTCTTCCCTGTCTGCAGGAAGAACCTACTACTCTGCTTTTGGAACACTAATCAAAGAACATTAATTGTCTAAACAAGCTGCATGTGGTAATTAAGTCATTAAGAGGTGTAGAACTCAGCCTCAGACCTGGTCAAACTGCACTTGGCTTTAAGCCTTGACCAAAAGGATAAAAGTGGCTTTAGCCTTCTGAACTTTATGCTCTTTGAACATGACACAAAACCATCCCTCTTGTCATAAACTGCACCTAAAACTTGCACTTCATTCATCTTATTTTACATTCACTTTCAGCACAATCCAGTGTGTGCTTCAGACACACAAGTTGTTCAAGGAAAAACAGCACTGAATGCACTAGGCTATTCTTGCTCTGTAAAATCTACCAGTATGAGGGAGACTGACTGGAGTGGCACAGACTTCACTGGAGCAAGTGACAGGACCTGACATTTTCAGACAAAGCTCTCAGGACTGGAGAAATTTCCACCTTCCTTTGCCTCTGTCTACCAGTTTTCTTTATGGATAAACACAATTAAGCCATCACAATTTTGATAAAATAAGAAAATTACAGGATTTTAATCCCTGCAATGTTGGGACAAAGATCCTGGTTTAATGTTTATTAAGAACAAAGTGCTCAAGGAGCATCTCTTCATAAGACATTTTGCCAGTTTCTCACTGAAAAGTTAAAGAAGGTGGAGGTAGGGTATTACATGAAGGTGATTTAAAAGGAAACTGAAAATAAATCACCTCTTGAGAGCCTCCTGAGAACTGACTTCACATTTAACAGGGACAGGTAAGACAAGATGGAGTTGAGAGTGCTGCCTGCTGAAACACGCTGATTAGTTCACTCAGGTCCCTGCTGGGCAAGCGTCAACATCAAGGACATAATTTAGAGAGGTCCTGAGCTGCTTCACCTTTCACTGAAGTCAGTGATTGCCTCAGATACTCAGAGTCACTGTAAGTCAGGTGTCCAGTGGCAGAGTGCAAAGAATTGCAGCAGACCCAGCTTCAGGTCATCAGCTGCCACTCCTGGACTAACAGTGCTGTGTGGACTGGTGGTTAGAGCAGGGGAGGCACTGTGAGCTCCTCCTGGAGTAACAATCACCATCATCTCATCTCCCATCTGTCCTGCTCAGTTTTGCTTGTAGAAGCCATAGAAGTCTGCTGACATAGAGACATGCTCCTGTTGGGTGTACCTGGGAATGTTCTACCAGATGCAGAGTTTGCTGCTTTTCCTGCTCCCAGAACAAGAAGAAGCTGCAGAGACACTGAGCTTTCAGTTGACGCCTCAGTCTGGCAGTGAGAGACATCAAATCACAGTTGAAGACAGCACCATTTTCCTGGTGAAAGATGCTCCAAGAGTTTACAGCACCTGATGCTGGCACTGAAAATGTTGAGAAGATGAGGCAGAACTCTACTCTGCACATTCACTGCTCCTGGTGGTGGGCTGTGCTACAGCACATCTGAATCACCTCTTACTCTGTAAGGGGGGTCCAAATATTAAGGTTCTCAAAGCTGAACCAGCTCGTTTTGTCGTGGCGATTCTCTAAAAACTTAAGGTGTGTTCATGGTTTAGAAGCAGACAAGTTATGATAACTTGTCGCCTTCAAAGGAAGCTGTGGAGCTACAAATAAGGTGCACATTAGCCTGATAATTCTGTCTTGATTGGCACATAAATTACACAACTCGTGAATCAGTCAAGAAGCTGATTGGAATAGTGCAGGCCCACACAAGGATGATTTGCACAAGGAAGAAGAAGCCACACCTCTTTCTGTATAGCAACTGTAGCTCCCTCCATGCCTTGGTTTTACACAAGGCAGCCAGGCAGCCACTGAACCAACCAGAGCCTCCTGAGTCACGCCTTGACTCAATGCCCTGAGTCCATGCTTTGCACATCACTTGGGAAACTCACCGTGAGTAACCTCGGGCATGAATAAAAGCCTTGATGGGAATTGATCATCTTTTCTGGGGTGCAGTGAGGTGAGTAATGTCAGGATGCAAAAAAAAAAATTGCTAACTCTATCTCTCAGGCCCCAGGATACTTCAGTGATCAAAAGTCTTGGCTGTTTGTACTCATTAATACAAAGATTGTACAGCTAAGGACTGTCTTTCCTCTCTTCTTCAGGCTTTATATAGCATTCCGCATAGCTTCTCAGTGCAAACAATAAATAACAATATTTATAACAAAGTTATACCTTCATACTATGGAGTATTATAAAACACAGTTTCTAAACAGTGTAAGACAAACTGAATTGTACTAGCCCAGAGAAGTGGGACTGGACTGTTCTGCTGGGGCACAGCAACTGGGAGAAGTGGCTGAAGACTTGGGCTTGCTGCTCTTATTATCACCATGTAGACAGGAGGAGTGGGTCTTTTCAGCAGCTGTACCTCTGCTCACAGACAAGTCTGTACAGACACCAGGGCCCTGGTGCTGCCATGGTGCTCTGCAATACAACTCCCCAATACTTCCTAGCAAGCAGGCCAGTCCAAGGACTGGGCATGGACATGTACATTGTCTTGTGTGTCTGGGACCGCTCCTGATAATGTAAGTTTTGGTGACAGACAGATCCAAACAAAACACACCTGTCACCTCTTAAAGGCCTCCTTGTCCCCCATGCTGCTTTTTATGCACATCAGTGCTTGGGCACATTTTACATCTCAGTACAGGTCAGGCTGCACAGCAGGAGTTGGCTGGCAGAGCCAGGAGTCATCACCCATGTCAAACTTACCTCTAATGGCATCAAGGCTTTGATGTAAACAGATCTGTGTGCAAAGGTGACCTGCTGTCATCTCTCCCTTGCCCTCCCTCCACACCCCATCCCACTGTCCCCATAGAAATTAGGGAGCTACCCCAGCTGTCCAGCACACCACAGCATCTGCCATGGAACAGGGCTGTGAAGCAGATGAGCCTGATCACTGCCACACTGAGGGGTTTCACTGCAAGTTTAAGTGAAGTAATTTGCATCCATAAGAGTGTTCTGCTTCGCAGTGCTGGCATGATGAATAATCCCTTTCACTTTGTCCTCTAGGTCAGAGTTGCCTGTAATGCATGCTGCACGTGGAAGCACAACTATGAGCTGGACTGAGGCTCTTGTTTGATGCTGGTAGTTATCCCCAATGAGCCCACTGCCCAATCTGCTTGGTCAAAGGGAACCACTCCTTGACTATTTTACTTACCATAGTTACGCAAATTGCATGCACAGAATCAAGTACTGTCCTGTCCCCTGGCTTTTAGAGAGCTCCTGCCTGTTTAAAAGTCTACCTCTGAACCCTTAAAACAGTTTTAGCACCAGTGCCTTTCAGACAAAAGCTATGTGTGCTAACCTCACGTATCAAATGCTTCAGGCAGACAGCAAAGGGACACAACCAGTGCCAGATGACCTGGCTGTGGTGCTGCCAATACACATAGTGGAGAAAAGTCAAAGCAAGCTGTTTACAAAAAAAACTGGCACCATGGGGAAAAAAAAAACCAAAACAAAACAAAAAAACAAACCCACCAAAAAAAACCCCAAACAAAACACTTAAAAATAGTCTTTCTGGCAGCTCCAAAGAAAATAAGGTATGATTTGTGAACAGCTCACCAGCATATCCATGCCTGAAATTTCAAGCAATTAGTATTTCAAACAAACAATTCTACCACTTCTACCTGTGCCAGTCCAAAGCCTTCAAAAAGCAATACAGGGAGAACTGCAGTGCAAACTGCACTGCAAAAACACAGGACCAAAGCTGGAAACAAAAGCTGGACAGAAGCTCTGCTTATCTTGAAGATCTGCTTCAGAAAATTATGGGTGTTGGCAAATAAACATGATTTCTGTTTGCAATCTTGACAGAAAATTCAAAGCACATATTGGCAAAAAAACCCTGATGAAAAATCTCTGGCAGGTTCAGCTAGTTTGTAGCAACTCGCCTCCTATACCGAGAGACAGATTTTCATTAGCAGGAAGGCAAGTGCAGGGGACAGTGCCTGCAGGGTCCCCAAAAGCAGTTTTCTTTTGCTTTCCCCTTTTCCAGCCCTACACATTCCTGCCCTGCAGGTCCTTTTACCGACTAAGTTTCCAAGTGTCATTTTTGGATCAAGGATTATTTCACAATCCAGGAATCTTTAGGAATAGAAGGGCCACTGAACTGTATCACTCAGGAGAGTTTGTGCATAGAACAAGAATATCTCCTGGAAGTACCTGAGCACTGAGAATGAAATTAAACATATGATTGTGCTTAAAGCCCACAGCTCATACCCAGTCCAAAGAACCTGGCTAAGCACTTGGGATCACTGCTGGGGATAAGTGAAGAAAGCCCTAGGCCTGTTGCTGCAGGGACAGTTGAACTGCAACCTTAGTCTGAGACCTACAACAAAATGAAATCAAAACATTGATTTTTTTGGTGGAGAAACGAGAGGAGGTCATCCCAGTGGTGAATATAGTCACTTGGAACATGCAAACATGTATGCTCACTGTACAGTGATTTAGACCTGTGATTTTTCACACTGTTCTCTCCAACCCTGTGATTAGACAGTCTCTCCTGGGCTGAAGGGGCTTTGAGAAAAAGCTTCCTTTAAAATAACGAGATTTTTGAGGGAATTGTCAAGCTTAGGTGTAAAGTTTCTGAGGGAGAAAAAGAAGGGGGTTTGTATAAACATGTTAGAACAGATGTCCTCTGTGTAGCCTGGGAAGTTCTGGCTATCCCTCATGAAAAATAAGACTGAGGCCATTCCACAAATTTCCTGAATCGGACTTCGAATAGAAGGCTGCAGAGTTCTACAAGATTTCTGTTCAGAGATGGTCTCTGTCAACATCATCCTCTCTTCTTTGCTAGGGAAGGTACTTTCTGTGATTAGGTTCTCAAGCATTTCAGGGTGGTGCCCACTTTTCACTGCCAATGTAAACAACAGAATGAAAAGCCCCTGCTGGGCTACGACGGTGTTCCCTCTAAGGGAACATGCTCTGCTGTAAGTCCTCTTTATTGCCACTGATCATTATGGATTTATCATGGATTGGAATTTATCACGGTACAGACTGGTGTTATAATTAGGGATGGGCATTTCAGCTCACACCAGCTTTTTGTTCTTCTGGGTTCTTCACAACCATAAATCAATTTCCAATCTGAGTATTGCAAAAGAGTTTTAAATCAAGCGACTGGTTTCCATTAGCATAAAACTGGATTGAGCTTGTTCCTGTTGCATTAATAACACACAATAAAAGAGCAATCTGGGTCTTATTTTGGTTCCGAAGGTGACATAGCACTTGTTATAACTGCTTGTGGCAAGAAGGTGTGTGAAACTGTTTTTATTCCTGTTTCTACTGCTATTTATTTGCTGAACTGGTCCTAAGAAAGGATCCTTCTTGGCTGCTATCATGCTGCACCTGCTTTTCCTGGGGCACACAGGCTCAAGCTGCCATGTGCGGGCTTGCAAAGCCCCAATTTAAATGGCACTCCTTTATTAGAGGATACATTCCAGAGGCATAAAATATTATTATCCGATACACATGACTAGAAGACTGCTGATCTCCTGCAGGACTGCAAGCACAAGATGGGACATGAGACTTGGTAAAATTGCTCTCCAGAACACACCTCACGTGGCAGCTGAAGCTTCCGACGTGTTGTCAGTACTGAGCTTGGAGACCCTTCTTGTTCACACTGCAAAAATTACTGAAATAAACAATGAGGCGATATCATTGAGACAGTAGCTCTCCCTCAGTTGTCTTTTCTGTGGAAACATTCTACTACCTTAATCAAAATTATTTTTCCAACACTCTTCTACCTCTTCCAGTCTTCAAGAATTCCTCAGCATTCTCCTCAAAACAGAGATATTAACAGTCCTCTTTCTACCTCTTTCACAAGTTTTCTTATCTTCTCTTTTTCGCAAGTGGTTTTGGGTAATTCCTAGGTTTTGTAGTCACAGGAGAGAAGCGGTTATTTCAATTCACATTGAAATAGAGTTGTGTGAATTTTTCAAATTTAATACTTCAACTGTGCCTGTATTTTCCACAGGGAAGTTTATAGGTGTCTTCACTTTTAGGGTCAATTGGTTGTTTACAAAAAGACTCCGTTTTATGATGTTTGCAGAAGGCACAATGGTCTTTCTTTTTTCAACTGGTCATTGAAAAATTTGGAGAGAGTAAAGTGTCTACAGTGTGCTGCCGGCTCCCTGATGGTTATTCTGGAGATAACATAAATCTTTGCTCTGCTCATGAGGAAGTTGTCACAGACTGAAACTGGAATCTTTTTTTTTCCCCTACACTGGGATTTATTTTTATGATCTTGGCTAAAAGGTGCAAGGCCTATCTTTCTCAAATTCTGCTGTTAAATATGGATTTTTAAAATAGTAATTCTTTATCTCTTTCACATTGTCTTTCACCTGTATCTTGTTATGTTAAAATTATAGCATTTGTGGACTTTCTTCTATTTTGACACACAGCCCTTCAACAACCTCGATCAAGTTTCTCATCTACATCCATCACCCTGGCACAGAATTCCTGACCGTACAAATGTTCCTGCAGAAACAGAACATATCAACAGAGAACAGTCACAACACAGACTCAATACAGACTCAATACTTCTCTTCAGAAACCATCTGGAAGAAAACAGATACAAGGGTTAAAATAAGCCAGACCTCACACTTTCTTTTTTGCCTTGACTCTGAGTCAGTGAAGAACAGACATTTGTAAAAGCTGGAAGCTGTGGCTGGAGTCACAATGCAGTTAGAGACACACCATTTATCAATAGTTAGAAGAAGAATAAATATTTGAGCAATATTACAGAAAAAAAAGTCATGGCTTACAGCTCATTAACAAGTGTTTTTCAATCTTTTTTTTTTATAATCTCTCACTGTTCTTTAATCTAGGACATCTTTTAGTTTGCAGCTTTCTTCTTATGTGGGTTTAAAGCAGTTTTCAGCACCATTCATGGTTATTTTATTTATGCTCCCATTCCCTCAGAATGGGAAACTCTCCAAGTTTCTCACTTTTCATTAGAGATAATGCTTCTGCAAGCAAATCTCCAGCCAGACACACCTTTGCCATACAAATCACAAGTGATATGCTAATTCCAACCCAAAACAGTGTGCTCAAGAATAAACAAAGAGAAGATTTGTGACCCAGAAGAGACGAGAACAGATGAGTGTAAGCCTCTTCATATTATTTATTTCTGCCTTGTAAGAACAGAGGTAGAATCCTAGGATCATAGAATGGTTTGGGTTGGAAGACACTGTTAAGACCAACTAGTTCTATCCCCTCCCACTAGACCAGGTTGCTCAGAACCCATCCAACCTGGCCTTGAACACTTCCAGGGATGGGCCATCCACAACTTCTCTGGGCAACTTGTGCCAGTGCTTCATCACCCTCACAGTAAAGAATTTCTTCCTAACATCTGACCTAAGCCTGCCCTCTTTCAGTTTGATGCCGTTCAGCTCTTGTCCTGTCACCACCTGCACTTGCGAAAAGTCCCTCTCCAACTCTCTTATGAGTTCCCTTCAGGTATTGGAATGCCATAATTAAGTCACCTCAAAGCCTTATACTCTTGACCATGCAGTTTCTGGAATTTCTTACTCATGACTGCTGGTGTAGTAGTACAAAGAGCAGCAATAATAACATAACAATAATAAGAACTAATATTATTTTTATAGAAATCATGCAGCTGTTTCGTGCATAGCAGTCTTAGAGTTAGCTCACGTAGTTAGAACTGAGACAATCCTAAGTTGCTGCAACTATCACAATTCATTTAATTGAGCTGTCACTCTATGATTAAAATGACAATGTTAAGGTGACAGCTGTAGGACCAGCTCTCCGATACGCTAGAGCTGATGGAGATGTTTTCTCTTTCCAACAAGACTCATTTCTGTGGAGTTAGGCAGGAACACTTCTTCATTTTCCCTGCTGACTTCTTTCACTCATTTCTCTTGATGATCCCAAGCTGGCTGAGGGTCACACTGCCTCGCACAAGGAGGTTTTTTGGGAATAGCTCACTATTTTTGCTAAACACAAGTATTACAATTTCCGTTGCAGTGAGCAAAACAACAAAGATATAAACAACTACAGTCAGAGAAGTATAATGAGCAGTAGCTGGCTTTACTGGGAAAGCCTCTACATAACCTGGTTGTCAAGCTCAAAGTGACTCTTTTACACCCTGCTCTCCCCAGTCAGGGACAGCAGTGATTCAATCACTCCTTCATACAATGTCACCTGTAAGAGGATCTCATTTTACAAACCATCTTTTCTCCAGTACCAAGAAGGTATTTAAAATCAAAAGTAAAAGGAGGAAAGATGGCATGATGGCAAGTACACTGTGATCCAGCTGCTCAGCTGGAAGGGCAGAACCCTGATGAAAAAGGAAGCTTTCCTTTTCAGGACTTGATCACTGACTTCAGACGAGCACATTATTTTTTCTAAGTAGTTCCAAGGAAAACATTTTCAAGTGAACACTCAAAACTTGGATCCAAGCTATTTAAGTTGTCTCTGCTTCCAGTTTCTGGCAGCTTTTCTGACTTGGCTCTGAACCTTTTGACTGTGCCCATCTCTATTTTCATGTCTCTGCTTGAAAAATCCTGTTTCTTATCCAAAGCACAAAAGTATTGCCTTTTCCAAAAGCCAGGTCTGTTGTTTGTCACTTCTTCTCAGCAAGATGACTGGCTGGAAACTTAGTTGTAACTCAAACTTTTAATTTCACAGCCATTCAGATTCTCATTAATTTGCTTCCATCAGAAGTTTGTCTTGTGAGACCTGTGATAACACACAGCTTTCTCTTATTAAAATCAAGGCATTCTGGGCTCATCCTCACTCCATATGTTGTGTATTTCAGATGTTCCTGCTGGCAAGGAGCTCTTTGGGTATTTTTATTTTTATCACAGGGTTGCCAGATACATGGTATGGTGGCTGCCTTCCTTATCCAGTGCCTGCAAAGGTGCTTTTTGGATTCTACTTTAGTAATATCCATGATTAAAGTTGTCAGCTGAAGGCTTTGTAACTACAACACCTAAAGATGTTTTTAGTTTTCAGCATAAATTAAAGTGTTCAGAGCAAAATATTTACACCTCCTCCCCAAATATTAAAATTCTTACTAAGAAATCGTTCTCTTAGGCACAATGGCAATATAAAACTAATGGATAAGACACAGTATAGGTGATGATCCGAAGTACCCTCACTAACAAGTGTTTGTATTTTTTGAAGTTCAGTACACTGAGTTCACTGAATCCATTTCATTTTGAAAGATGAGGCCAAATGAAAGCACTGATCCACTGCACCCACTTCTGTCAGAACAGCATTTGTCTAAGCCTATAAAGAACACTGCGAGAGTCTTATACATTTACTTTGATGTACATTGGTCATTTTGAAGCAAATAAAATCACACAACTATGGAAATTAAGGCTGAAAAGGCCTTCAGTTAGCTTTCTTGTCCATCTCTCTGTCCAACGCCTACCTCCACGTTAATTATTCTTCAGCTTTCTATGAGGTTTCAGAGCCTCCTGATGTGATCTGCTCCATAATTCCCATACTTGCTGCTAGGAACTTCAAATGTCTTGAAGTTCCAAACAAGTATGTTGAACTGACAATCAGTTCCTATCTTCCCTTTTCAGTGTAACTCATGTCCTTTCTTGCAGTCACCTTCTGTGTATTTGAATGCCGTTGCCACATTTGCCATGAGGGTTTTCAACAGCAAACAAAGCTTTTCCTGCTTCTGCAGCTTTCCTCAGACATTGAGTTTCCTGGACCTCCAACCAGTGGGCACTACCTCCAACCTTCACAGGGAGTATCTACGTGCTTAAAGCTACACACATATTTAAGTACTGTGCTGAGCTGGGGACTTCATTTCTAGTGTTGCCCAAGGCTGTTAAACACATGCTGGTCTGGTTTAATTGCATGACATTTCAGTTAATTACTGTTTCGATGATAAATCTGGCAGTTTTGCAAACGTCTTTAAAATTGTAACTGCAGGTAAAAACTACTCTATTTTGCTAATGAAGGACAACCAGTGCCAAACTATTGTGAACCTTATCTACCTGATAAGCAGGCAGTGTTCAACTTATAGTTTCATAAGGTACTTCCTTAAGAATGCAGGCATGAACAATGTGTATTGGAAACTGGTGTTCTTAACATGTCTGGAAGCAAATTAATTTGCCAGTAAACAGCCATGCCCAATACCTAATGCACAGTGAGACATTAATACACACACATATACCCCCATCCTCATCCATGATGAGTTCAATCCCCTCTGAGTACCCAAAATGTAGCAGACAGAACAGCATCTGTGGCAGCTGACACATGCCAAGTGTATGCAATCAAGCAAAACATAAAGAAATCAACAAGCCAATACATGTGCATAAAATATTATAATGAAAACTTAGGCAGACAGGGACCAAGTGGGAATAAGACAGAATGGAAACACAGACTAAGCAACTGCCAGAGTCCAGAGCAATCAGCTCACAGGTGGGAGGGCAGTGAACCACGGGTGGGCTGGTCTCAAAGGGGCTGTTAGAATGCTTCTACTTCTGTTCTGTTTGCTTTACTGTAGCTATTTGCAGTGTCAGTGGAATCCTTTAGCTTTTCTTAAAACTAATGCATAGTGTTTGCACAATGAAACAATAACAAACTAGTAAAAACTTCTAGACCAGCATCTAGAGGCAAAAAGTCAAGTGTACGATAAAAAATGTACAGTTCCCAACACATAAACAACTTAGCAATAAGCAAGTTGTGACCCAATAAAAGACAATTGTTTGCTGTGCATCGTGTGAATGTGCAATATTCATAGAATATGTCTGTGTAAGGTATTTAAGAACTGTCAGGAACAAAAGCAAATGGTATTTTAAAGAATAAGGAAGAATGTAAGAGTGTTCCTTCAATGCATTTTTTAATATTTCACTCAGGATCTGCATTTTTTAAAATCAGTGGGAAAACACACCCAACATTCCTTTGTGGAATATATCCCAAAGATGCTCTGAACACACACCCATCTTTTAATGAAAACCTTCCTGATCTGGTAACCACCCCTTAGGATTCCTCCACTTGATCTGATGAAGTCACAGTTTAATTACCTACAGCATCAGTCTGAATGTGACTGTGGGACATAAATGTAAAGGGAATCTTGGAGTACAGCTGCATTAATTCTAGTAATGGCTTTAACAAACCAAAGCACTGAAGAAGGCTGCATCTCCTGCATAGCTGCTTCCAACAAAAAAAACCACTTGAGCATTCAATCTTATTTCACTTACCTTTCTTCTACCCAAATTATGCAGATGAACAAAATTCTTACAAACTAATTACATGAAATTAGTTGTTGATATAAAATCATCAATTCCCATGAAATCAGCTAAGCTAAAAATTAAATTGGCTCATGTGGTTTTACTGTTTAAAAAATAAATGCAGCAATAATTAACAGCTGCAACAGAGTTTGTCAGGATAACCTCAGGGTGTGAGGTTTGATCCTCCACATTTGGATGGTAAATCATTGCAACTTCTCCATCACATCTGTGGGGATGGTTCTCACACACAGGTTTACTTAGAAAAGTAAATCCTTCTTTGTAAGGAATATATACAAGCCACATCTTTCCTGTTTTGTTTTTCTCAGTAGAATTGCTCCCATTCTCCTGGTAACACACACAAGTCTTAAAACTGCATCACTTAATGACTTCAGCTCCTGAGGCTTGGCAATCAATCTTTGGTGGACTAGAATTTATAATAAAAAGAAAACTTAATATTTAGCTTCCTGAGGTTCTTTCAGCCTCTCCACTGCCTGGTGGACTCTTCAGAGGGCTGTACCTCAGACTGGTTGTCTGGTGTCAAAATCAAACTGCAGGTTTGACTGTGAAAAATCTGGAATAATGAGACTGGCAGAGCTAATGGAGCTCTGACTGCAGCACTGAGCAGAAAGGGGAATTTCTTCATTTGCAGTTTTTCTGGCAGTGCTATGCAGGGACTCTGCCAGCATAAGCTTGCTCTCTCAGTGTTGGCTTTTGAGATATATTTGTACTTCTTGCCTGAAAGATGTACCCATGTTTACCTCACTGAGATGGAAAAGAAACATGTCACCAAACAGCAAACTGTAGGGAGTAGATGATATCTGTGATTAACCTTTGCACCCACAAGTTTAAGTAGTGTACACAACAATATATGTGCACTGCTGATCCGGGAAAAATGAATCCCACATAAGATTTCCTATCCAGACATCATGTGGACAGTTTTAAGACTGTCCATGCCCAGTTTCAGTCTCAAGAACAGGCAGGGTATATACACCACATAAAATTTAAGAGTGATGTATCTGCTGATCTAAATTCTGAGGAGCCTTTCAAGAGAAAACTTGTCAGTGCATACCCATGTATTGAGGTACCACCACACATTTAACAGTGATGAAATAGTTTATTCTGGCATGTTACCCATGAAATTCTTGTAATTAACTCAAGGAAAAAATGCACTAAACTTTAAAGCATCAAACCCAGCATAACTCAGCTGTGAATGAACTGCAAGATTTCTCTTTTCAGGAGTGTCATGTAATATGGTATGGCATGGCTGTCACCAAAGAGGTTGATGACAAACAGAGCTGGCTCAGTGTCTGTTGATGTGTGTGGTGGAGGTCACTGCAGCCAGGACACACAGTTGAAGTTACCTGGGTTACTGAGGGAAAACCCATCAGTTAAAGCAGGTGGCATTCACTAGCCTGGTTCACTCAGCATCAGTTCAGTGTTCCTACCCTTCACTCAAGACAAATATTCTTCACCCAAAACACGGTTGCCTTAATGTGTTGAGAGGGAGACTGGTGGCTTTCCTACACAGTGAGAAACACTCACACTAATGCAGGCAGCTGCAATTCCAGCATCCTCAGCACCACATGAAATAATACCATTAGCTGACTCCATATGCCACACTTCCACTAAAGTTCCATCAGGACAGCAGAGTTCTGCTTCCTTCAGTTCAGCAGGAACTTTCTCAATGACTTCAAATGTCACAAGGGCTAAGCTTCCCTTCTGCAGGAAGACAACACAACAATAGTAAAAATAATATAACAGTAATTACCTGAACCCACAGAGGTTTTAAGAAAATATTACACACTCATCAGTAAAGCTTTCTGTATGTCTGTGTAAAGAAAGAGACTCAAAATGCAGTTATTTCAGACAGGAATATGAGTAGAAAATTTGCACTGAAATTGCTTTGGAAATAATTGGAACAAAAGCAATACAGGTCATAAACACTGAAAAAACTATTTTTTAATGAGCCATAACTAGCATAAACAGTATATTTCACTCAAGAAAAAGGGAGAAGTCAAAGAAGCTTCACTGCCCATTTTACTTGCTAAAGGAAATGGCACTGAAGACAATTATGTTGTCTTCTCTTTAGCTGAGTATTTTGGGAGGAGGGGTGATATGAGTATTTATTGAGTTCCCATTGTTTTTGAGCATCCTAAATCTTTTGAATTTTAAGAATTTGCCTCAATCTTTACATTAAGAATGACAGTTTCATATCTGTTCAC